>NC_134094.1:43950228-45169274 GCF_000715075.1 Nicotiana tabacum
TACTTGTTAATATATTTGTAAGGCCCCGTAAAATTTTACCTAAAACTCGGTGTTTCGTGGTGCCGAGGTAGGCTAATGTATTTGAGGGTAGTAGAAAAAATAATTTTTGGTTTAACAGAACGTTGGGGAGTTGAAAAAAAATTATGGCAGAATAGGGCATTTCTGCGGTCCATTATATGACCGCAGAACTAATCTACAGACCGTAGATCCGTCGCAGAGTGAAGTAGAGAAATGGGCAAATTTGGAGGTTGTTTTGCGTTCAACTATGCGTCCGCATAATCATTTCACGGGCTGCACATCCATCGCAGAACCAGCATGAAGATTTCTGGAGGGAGATTTTGTGGTCCATTCTTCGGCCGCATAATTGATATGCGGACCGCAGACTGGACCAGACCAACATAGTTTTTTAGACCATTTCTGCAGCCCATTTTGCTGGCCGCATACCTGATCTGCGGTGCACTCTGCGACCGCAGAGTTGATTTCGGAGGATCCATTTTTTAGTTTTTAAACCCGATCCCTTTTTTATAAAACAACTTTAGGGGTCATTTTAGAAGGTCCAAACTGATATTTTAGAGGGAGAAAAGTGGTCTAGAGTGAGGAGAGGAATTCCTAAGCTATTTGTTCATGAATCTTTGGTCAAGTCCGGAAGAACTCATAAGGATAACTCACATGATGCTCGTAAGATTCTAGCCCTAGCCTTCAATTTCGAAATTTGGGTTGGGAATATGTAATATGGTAGAAGGTTTTGAGAATAAGAGTTGTTATTTATGCATGCATATACTAATAAAGGTGGTAGGGAAGTTGTGGATTATTTGTGGGCGGCCTATTGAAGTGGGGATTGATTGTGGGGTAAAGAAATCCATCATATGAGGACCTTGAAACCTTAATGCACTCCTAGTGCTTGATACAATGCTCAAATGAGCTGAAACCCCGAGTATCTTCCTAATTATGGTTCAAATTTGTCATATTTCTAATAGATTAGAGTCACTAGGATTTTCGGAATATTGTATTAATTTAAGAAATCTCAAGAGAGGTATGTTGGCTAAACTCCTCTTGTAGAATCGATTTCCATGATGCTCTTGTAAGTTGCAATTGTGATTGGCTTAATTTCTTATTTCTCATGTTATGAGTCCTTCCTAATAGTTATGATTATTCTAAAATAAGTGTTGCGTTGAAAGATGTATGTACTCATAATGTTTTCTAGATATTCCTATCATATCATGATTCCCTCCGAGAATGTAATCTAGTATGATCAATGTACCAAAGGTAATGTGATTTAAAAATTATGTTTCAATTGCAAGCTAGTATGTCTAATTGTGGAAGAGAAACTCAATGTGCTTAAGACTCTTATTTGCTCATATGTGTACTTAAAGTCTTGATTTGAAATTCTCTTATTGACGATAATCCATGGTAACGCTTGAAAGTTATAGGGGTGAGTATGAACTATAAAATACGGCTGACGTGCCAAGAATAATATTATTATTGTGGCCACTAGTGCCAATGAAATGGAAAGACGTGTGAAAGATTACGAAATGAGTTGTAAATCCTTTAAATAATAAATTCTTTGGGAGTATCGTTTAGTCACCGAGGAAGGTATGTCGAAATAACCTAACCCTAAAATTACATGTGCCGGTGTAGGAGTGATTGAGGGTAAATCCTCGTGTTGATGTGATGAGATTGTTTCCCCTTATATGGGATAAGATTGATGCGTTTAGATTTTTTCCCTTAAATGGGATGAGATTATTGCTAGCGAGATGTGATGTGATGTCGACCCACACGGCATTGTGGTGAGACGGCTTAGCCGATCAGGCTGAGATCGGATGCCATGGCGTGCACATGATGGTGTTATGAGTGGATGTCTCGAGGGGAGATGTCTTAGCCTATCGGGTTGAGATCGGACTCCGTGCTAAAAGCAAGCTGGTATATCAGTACTAAAGATCTCCCAACCTAAAAATATTGAAACTTACTTGAAATTTATCTTTCTCTTAGCTTGGCACTTTAATACTATTTGAGGCTCTCATTGATTTCATGTTTCCTTCTCATTTTACTATTACTCGTTCTATTGAGAGGGTGTTTAGTTTTACATACTAGTACTATTTCATATGTACTAACGTCTCCTTTGCCAGGAGCGCTGCATCTTTATTGGATGCAGGTGGCTCCACAGCAGGCGGCATCGACCGGTGATAGTGGTACACCCTTTTCTCAGCTGACTTGGTGAGCCCCACTTCATTTCGGAGTCATGTAGCTCCTGTCCTCTATGTATATTATTTAGAGGTATAGACAGAGCCTTGTTGCCGACACCATCATACTACTCTTTTGTATCTATTAGAGGCTCCGTAAACATAGCATGGGTGGTACCTTTATTTTGGGAAGTCAAATTAGCAATGTTGTATTTGTATCATATATTTCCACTTCTAAACTATGAATGTGAAATGTAACATTTTGGGAAATCTTGAATAAAGTTCTAATGGTAATGAAATTTGGATTGTTCCTGTAACCTTTCCATTGTCTAAATAATGAAACATATCTTCTCTTTATTCATGTGTGAGTTTGGGTAGGCATTGTACACGCTTGCTTGGTCGGGTTATCTCGGTTGAGCGCCGGTCGCGCACCCCAAGGTTAGGGCGTTACAATATATATATATACACACACACACACACACACAAGAGGGTCAACAATTGCTGACATGGCACCTCCCATCGATGAGTATGGCTATTTATCTTTTTTTATTTTTTTTGCATTTTCCCCTATTTTCCCCCATTTATGTTATTGCTATTTATGTTCTAAAAAAAAACGTGTTCTTCCAATAAATAGTAGAACCGTTGCAACATTTAATAAAACTAGTCTTAAGGTATGCATAGTTGAGCGTGTATCCCGCTCCCAATTAGTAATATATTAAAAACTATGTTTGCGTATAAAATAAAAGGTTTAAACTTTAAAATTAATAAATATAACGTCTAATGTTCAAAGTTGAGGGGATAATTTGATGTTTAAAGCAAATTTGGGGGCGTAAACAGTTTTCACCGCTACTCGAAAAGTTATCTTTTCTATTTTATTTAGTTTAGAATTTTAGGAATTGAAGAACCTTAGATTCCTTCTTGAAAATGTTGTTTTCTCATTTTTTTATGATAGGAAGGATTTTGTTTTTTTACTTTTTTATAAGTGTCCAGGCCAGTTTGTATACATCTAGATTAATTTTATGGGATGCATGTTATTTCGGTAACATGTACCAAGTAAATTTGTCTATCAATCCTTGGACAGATGAGAAGAGAGAGAGAGAGAGAGAGAGAGAGAGAGAGAGAGAGAGAGAGAGAGAGAGAGAGAGAGAGAGAGAGAGAGAGAGAGAGAGACAACAACCCAGTAAAATCCCATAAGTGGGGTCTGGGGAGGGTAGAGTATACGCAGACCTTACCTCTACCCCAAGGGGTAGAGAGGCTGTTTCCGATAAATCCTCGGCTCAAGCAGACGAAAAAGACAATATATCAGTACCAACAGCAGAAGGCATAAAAATAATAACATAAACAAAAGTACCATAAAATAGATGAAAAACAATAACAGTAGCATGTAAGAAAGGCCCGGTGCTATGAAAAGTGAAAGAGAAATGTGGACACAACAATAACCACTAGCACTCTAGGACACAACCCTGTCAGACTAGCCTCTCACCCAGTGCGGAGTAGTAAAGAGCTCCGTTACCCCCCTATCCTACAACCCTAATGTTAGACCTCCACACTTTCCTATCAAGGGCCATGTCCTCGAAAATCTGAAGCCTCGCCATGTCCTGCCTGATCACCTCTCCCCAATATTTCTTGGGCCGTCCTCTACCTCTTCTTATACTTGTCAAAGCCAACCGCTCACATCTCCTTACTGGGGCGTTTGGACTTCTCCTCCGCACGTGCCCGAACCATCTGAGCCTAGCTTCCCGCATCTTATCATTCATCGGGGCCACGCCCACTTTCTCCCGAATATCTTCATTCCTAATCTTATCCATCCTAGTATGCCCGAACATCTATCTCAACATCCTCATTTCTGCTACTTTCATCTTCATAATATGCAAGTTCTTAACCGGCCAACACTCTGCTCCATACAACATGGCTGGTCTAACCACCGCTCTATAGAACTTACCTTTGAGCCTCAATGACACCTTTTTGTCACATAGGACTCTAGATGCTAACCTCCACTTCATCCACTCCACCCCTATACGGTGCGCAACATCTTCGTCGATCTCCCCATCCCCCTGTATAACCGACCCAAGGTACTTGAAACTGCTTCTCTTGGGGATGACCTATGATTCAAGCATCACGTCCACGTCCACTTCCCTCGACTCGGCGCTGAACTTGCACTCTAGGTATTCAGTCTTAGTTCTGCTTAACTTGAAGCCTTTAGACTCAAGGGCCTGTCTCCAAACCTCCAGCCTCTCATTAACGCCGCCTCGCGTCTCAGCAATCAAAACTATGTCGTCAGCGAATAACATACACCATGGCACCTCCCCTTGAATATGGTGCGTCAATGCGTCCATCACCAGGGTAAATAAAAATAGGCTAAGCGCAGATCCTTGGTGCAGCCCCATAACAACCGAAAAATGCTCGAAGTCGCCTCCCACCGTCCTAACTCGGGTCTTAGCTCCCTCATACATGTCTTTAATCTCCCTAATATAAGCAACCGGCACGCCTTTCGCCTCCAGGCATCTCCAAAGAACCTCTCTAGGTACCTTGTCATACGCTTTCTCCAGGTCAATACACACCATGTGCAGATCCTTCTTCCCATCCCTATAATGTTCCATCAACCTCCTAATAAGGTGGATAGACTCCGTAGTAGAACCACCCGGCATGAACCCGAACTGGTTATCAGATACATACACAGTTCTTCTCACCCTCTTTTCCACCACCCTCTCCCAAACTTTCATGGTATGACTTAGTAACTTGATACCCCTATAGTTGTTACAATTCTAGATATCGCCTTTATTCTTGTATAACGGTACCATCGTGCTCCACCTCTACTCATCCGGCATCCTCTTCATCCTGAGAATAATATTGAACAACCTAGTCAGCCACTCCAAACCTGCTCTGCCCACACTCCTCCAAAATTCAACCGAAATTTCGTCTGGTCCGGTCGCTCTACCCTTACTCATCATACGCATAGCCCCTCCGACCTCATCAACCCTAATGCGTCTACAATACCCAAAGTCTCGGTGACTCACGGAATGTCCCAAAATACCTAACACTATATCCCTGTCTCCATCTTCATTCATAAGTCTATGAAAGTAAGTCTGCCATCTCCTCTTAATTTGTGCCTCTCCCATCAATACTCTGCCGTCCTTATCTCTAAAGCACCTCACCTGGTTCAGATCCCAAGCCTTCCTCTCTCTTGCCTTGGCCAATCGGAAGAGCTTTTTATCCCGCCTTTGTCCACCAGTTCCTCGCATAGACGAGCAAACGCAGCAGTCTTAGCCTCTGTGACCGCCAACTTCGCCTCCCTCCTAGCTATCTTATACCTCTCTAAGTTCGTTTTCCTCTCCTCCCCGTCTGTGCTCCCTACTAACCTCAGGTACGCCACCTTCTTCTCTTCTACTTTGCCTTAGAACACTTCATTCCACCACCAGTCGCCTTTGTGCCTGTCAGTGTATCCTTTCGAGACCCCTAACACCTCTTTTGCCACCTCCCTAATACAGTCTGCCGTCGTCGCCCACATAGCACTCACTGCCTTGGACAGATGAGAAGAAATAATCTAATTCTTTTTTAAATTTGTGTTAGATGTTTTAGCATGTAGATCACTTTTTACTCTTCGTAAGTATATTAATATTAGACCACTATAATTGCACTTCGTATATTTATTTTTTATATAAATTATAAATTGCTAAATATTTGGAGGACAAACATCTAATATAAATATATATGTATACGCGCCAAACATAAGAATCTTTTTTATCGGATGTCCCCGAAGGGACCCAAACATAAGAATCTTAAGGCGTACAGTATGGTTCCACAATTTATTTATTATTTTCAGTTTGATAAGCTGCAGCAAAGTTTTCAAAAAATATTCTCTAAGCAAAGATATATACGGTTTCCTTCTTAAGCATTTTGAATGAATTATAGTTGAATTCAAATTCCTAATTATTATTTTAGGAAAAAAAATGAAAAGAACTCCTAAATATTAAAAAAATAATTAAATATTTATTCTTGAATATTAGGAAAATAATTAAATATCACTTCCTAATATTAGGGAAACAGTTAAATTATACTTTTATCTAATGTGAAGCCTATTTTAAAAGGTTTTATATATATATATATATATATATATATATATATATATATATATATATATATATATATATATATATATATTAATGAAATACTTAAATTACTATATTGTCCAATGTGAACTATATATTTTAAAGGGTAAAAAAGGCTAACAACTTTTCGATAAGGGCTTTCGTGCTTTTAATATATACTAGTTTCTATGTACGTGCCTCGCACGTAATTTTCTAGCACTAAGAAAATAAAAACGTGAAAACAAAAAGGTTACACAAGAAAGTAAATATAAAAAGTTTATAACAATAACATATCTAATAGTTAACGGGAGATATGTGAATATACTTGTTACAGTAAAGCGTTGATTTCGTTCAACTTATGATATTAAACATACCACTTTTTGTTAGCTAATTCACTTTTCTTCATAATTACTTTTTTAGTCTCTTATACAAAAAGATAAGGAAGCCTTCCGTGCGTATACAAGAGCCTTGACAGATTGAGCCGTAAGAACTTGCTTCGTGTTGTGTCGTTTTGTCATATTAAGGAAGAGAAGCTTTTGGTCGCTGAATTTGTCAACAATGTTAGCCTTGCTATTTATCTAAATATCTTACTACTATTTAAACTCTCATATAATTAATTAATTAATTAGTCACCGACAATCATAGCAGATTGATCTTGATTAATATATTAATTATATAATTAATTAATTAATTAGTCAGCGACAATCATAGCAGATTGATCTTGATTAATATATTAATTTTTAATGAAACTAAATGTTCTCCAAAAATTTAAGAAAAGACAAAAATTTATATTATTAAATGCGTTCTCTGTTTATGGTTCTTTTATGCTAAATAATTAAAATTTGTTATCTTTCAAACATAATTCCTCTAGCAAATAAAATCCTAATTGTTTTCCAATAAACAATTTTTTTGTTGCTTTTTTTATACAGTCCTTTCTAATAAAGTTTTTACTTTCTTCATCTTGAGGAAGACAGACATTATAAAGTATGTTACGTTGTTTATATTAGGGATATATAAGTACTACAAAATGAGATGAAATTTTAACATTATTAAATTTATGAATATTTCAAAAATATAAGTAGAAATAATGTTGAGATTAAGATTAGTCTCGATTCTACTTGAAGGATGACACTATAAAGAAAATATAAAATATAAATAAAAATCGATAACTTATGAGATACAAGGCGTTCCATTATATAATCTTCAAGTAGATAGACTAATTTAGGTAAACTTCACTTTGCAAAATAAATAAAAAATGTACATAGCTGCAAAACATATATTCAAAGGAGCATAAAATAAAAACAAAAATATAGTAAAACTTATTAAAACTATGTCTTGAATTGATGGCTTCCAAAGATCCAAAAGTTTTTAATAATTCATATTGCCACAACCTAAAATAAAGAAGAAGGCCTATAGAAGATCCTATATTAAAAGTAGAAAAATATAATCGCATATCTAAGGCATATTTGGAATGATTCTTTGTTTTAGTTTGATGGAACGGTTACATACCTATATCTGAAAAGTTGACTTTCAAAATTCAAAAATATATTGAGCAAGGAGGAGGAAGAGAAGTAGAAGAAGGTTATGCAAACATGTCATCTTGTAAAATAAAACTCATTACCTTGTAGCTTGTTATCAAATTCAATTATGATACTCTATAGTTTAAATTGTGACAAGTTTAACCTTCGCATCACTCGCTCCGGCCATGAACTTCTCAAATAGATGAATCACCTAGCCATAACATCACCAGAAATAATATTTATAAATTCTAAAAAATCTTGATAAAAACTCCTAAAATAATTTGATAATTTAAAAACGACAACAAACAGTACATAAAACGTCATTAAACTAAAAATTAGCGAAAATGATTACCTGTGGTGCCTCGGGTCTCCAAACCTCTAGCCAATCCAAGATCTAAGATCCAACAAAAAAGGGAGGTGATTGTATTATGTAAGTCAAGTTCTCAAGCGAGACAGTATGGTCTATCATTTCGTATGCAAAAAATGTCATAATATTCCACACCTCATGAAAATCTAACTAAATTCTTCTCTCCACGTCCTCCCTTAATCAATTCTCTTCCGGAATAATCAATTATATATCATATCTGAATGATTAGCCTAAAAAGACTGCTTATTTTATCTCAGACAAATAATGTATAAAGTGCGAATGATCGGCAAAATTTTTAGAACTTCTCTAAACTTAAAACATTTATGAGACATTAAAATTTAATTCAGTCAAAATAAATCTTAAGATTCCATGTTTCATATGGAGAGGATGCAACATAGCGAAGGAGCACTTAAGAAAAAGTTTATGGAATGCACGGCATAGTTTTATCACCATAACACATAGCATCAAATATGCATATATACAAAATATATTAGCAAATAATACTTTGTCAGATGAAATTAATTAATTGGACAACCAAAGTATTAAATAAATCTCTATAGAAGTTACTCTAAAGGAAAATAAAAGAAAATTTTATTAGAATTTATGCATTAAATATTCATTGCTCGGCTAAAATTCATACCTGCAATTTTTTTTTGCAAAGATCCTATGAAAAAGTTATATAAAGATCGTAACAATGCCTACTCCGATTCTATGACCACGTAATTCGATCCTTTTCAAATTTAGATTCCTATAAAAACGGAAGAATATTCATAGAAATCAAATTTTAGCTGATATCAAAACTCCTAATATTACCAAATTTACCCAATATCAAGTCAGTTGTGTGAATGAATTATTTAACTTTGAAAGGGCAAAAAAGTCGGTCAATATTTTAGGGATATTTTAATCGTTCAACAATTCTATATTTTAAAGAGTAAAAAAGGCGAACGATATTTCGCTAAGGGTATTCGTGCTTTTAATATAGTGTGTATGTGTATATATATATGGTTTTTTTTTTTGTTGGAAAAACTAAGAAAACCAAATACCAAAATTTGTGAGACAAATGATTAATACTTCTAATCTAAACCAAATTTTGGGAGGAAAAGGATTAATACTCCTAACCTCTACCAAAATTTAGGAGGAAAAGGGTTTTGGCCAATAACTGTAAAATTGCGGAGGGATACTACAAGAATCCTAAATTGAAAGGTATCGTCGTATCAAATCAAAAGGATTTAAAACTTTAGGAGTTCTTATATATTTTAAATAAGGATAGATTTCTAGTAAAAAGATTTAGCTAGATTTCAAATTCCTAAATATTATGAAATTAATTAAATGACTATTTTGAAATATTAGGGAATTAGTTAAAATTATTATTTTATCTAGTGTGAACTCTATATTTGAAGGGTAAAAAAAGCGAACGATAATTCGCTAAGGACTTCGTGCTTTTAGTATAGTACTAGTCTTACAGTACTCGCATTGCGCGTGTATCCTATTTAAAAAAATAATTAATCATATTAAAATAGTATTAAAAATTATACTTATTTAGGTTAATAAAAATTAAAGTGTAAGTTCTTAAAATTGAGAAATATTAATCCTACAAATACTTAACTTATAAGGGAAGAAATTGCCATATAGAAGTGAATATACCAGGCAATATACAAATAATGCAGAGATTTAGTGTAACGACCCGAGTTGTCGTTTTGAGAATAAGTGTCCCGTTCAGCGGCTTAAGATCTTGAGCAACCTCGTAATACATATTATAACTTGCATGTGTGGTTGAGTTTGGTTTTCGGACGATTCAGGATCAAATTGGGAGAACAAATCTTATTTAAGAAGCTTAAAAGAGAAGAGTTGACCGGAGAGTCGACTTTTATGCAAACGACTCCAGAATAGAGTTTTGATGGTTCCAATAGCTCCGTATGGTAATTTCGGACTTAGGCGTATGTCCGGATTTGAATTTGGAAGTCCGTAGGGCAATTTGACGCATTTTGATGAAAGTTGGAAAATGGAAGATTTTTAGAAAGTTTAACCGAGAATTGAATTTATTGATATCGGGGTTGAAATTCTATTCCGAAAATTTGAACATGTCCATTATATCATTTATGACTTATGTGCAAAAATTTGAAGTCAATAGGACTTGATTTGATAAGTTTCGGCATCGAATGTAGAAGTTGGAATTTGATAGTTTTATTTAAGCTTGAATTGGGGTATGATTCATATTTTTAATATTGTTTGATGTGATTTGAGGCATCGACTAAGTTCGTATGATATTTTATGACTTATTGGTATATCTGGTTGAGGTCCCGAGGGCCTCAGGTGGATTTTTGATGGTTAACGAAATTTAATTTGGATATTTCTAGGATGTTTTGATGTCGTTTCTTCAAGAATAAGTGGTATCACATTAAGAAAATGAGTTCCAAATTCAGTTTTGATTGAATTATTAGATCCGTGTCGAAATTTCGAAGCCATAGCAAAAAG
This sequence comes from Nicotiana tabacum, assembly GCF_000715075.1. Taxonomy (NCBI): domain Eukaryota; kingdom Viridiplantae; phylum Streptophyta; class Magnoliopsida; order Solanales; family Solanaceae; genus Nicotiana; species Nicotiana tabacum. The sequence goes on from NC_134094.1 coordinate 43,960,859, forward strand.
AATCACTGAATTCGGACATCGTATGAGAGAGTTATGCCCATTTCCGTGTCGGGAAATATTTTCCGTCTTCGTCAACGTCCAAGGTAGCGTGGGGCGCTATCCCTGGTGCTGGAACTTCTAGAGTTCTGGAAACGGTGCCACAGGCAGCGCCCCATGCCACTTGTAGCGCTATAAACAACAGAGGGTCTATAAACTGGGGGTTTTCTGCAATCTTTGACAAAAATAGACATGAGGAGCTCGGTTTGGGCGATTTTTAAAGGCAAATTTCACCACACAACTTGGGGTAAGTGTTCTTGACTCCCTTGTTATTATATTTCATGAATCTATGGTTATATTCATCGTTTAATTCGAATTTTGATGGAAGAATTTGAGATTTTTGCAAAATCTTTCAAAAATAAAAATTATAGATTTGGAGGTCGATTCGTTATCGGAATTTGAAAAAAATTGGTATGGTTGAACTCGTATCGGAATGTGTGTTCGGATTTCATGAAAATTCTGTCGGGTTCCGAGAGGTGGGCCCCGTGTTGACTTTGGTTGACTTTTTAATGTGAAATTTTATGTTGATATTTTATTATTCGGAATTGTTTCCGATGAATTTTATTGAAGTTATACAATAAATTTGGATAGATTTGAGCTGTCCGGAGGTCAATTCAAGCAAGAAGACTATTTTGGAATATCGGCCTAACTACAAAAAGATAAGTATCTTGCCTAACCTTGAGTGGGGGAATTACCCCTTAGGCATTGAGTCTTATGTGGGAATTATGTAATTAAAAATCACGTACGCGAGGTAATGAGTACGTACTTGGTTTATATGTGCAAATTATATCAGTGAAAATTCATAGACGCCCTTATGTATTAGATTGAAAAAATTGTCAGAGCTTAGTAAATCCTTGATTTGTCATGCCTCATTCCAGGTTTGTCGAGTTTGTATTTTATATGATAATTTGGGTTGATTGCCACTTGGATTTTTATATGAATTTCGTGTATTTGTTGATTTAATATTTTCTTGAAGTTAATTTCATTATGGATACCTTATCTGCAAATAATTATTAATTAAATTTAAAAAGAGACATTAGTATATTTATCAAAAATTTAGATTTAAGAAAGCATTGTCCTATGTTGAGTTACTTTTACATCTCTATTGTTGTTTTTGAGTTTTTATATACGTTGTGTGGAGCCTTGGGCTATTTGTTGAAAAATTTATTAATTTTGCTACATCTTTGGAATTTGATTGTGGTCTGGGCAAATTGTGATATGAATTGTTGTATTGTATTGTCGTTCAAACACTCTCCTTGATATTATTTATGTTTCCTACCTTGCTTGTTAATGATATACATGTGCTTGGTAAGGAAGAGTGTAAAGCACGAAGGGTGATGCCGTTCCATTTGAGAGTGTAAAGCACGAAGGGTGATGTTGTGCCATTGAGAATGTAAAAGTACGAAGGGTAATGCCATGCCATTTCATGTCATGCCATTTGAGAGTGTAAAGCACGAAGGGTGATGTCGTGCCATTTGAGAGTGTAAAGCACGAAGGGTGATGACGTGCCATTTCAATTATATTATCACGTGAGGATGAGAGTAAAAGCACGAGGGGTGATGCCGTGCCATTATTTTTATATTATCATATGTTCATGGAACGAATGGTGTTTCCATGAAGGCGAGGATAAGAGATATACATTATAATGTGATATCTTTTCGTTGTGTATGCATTCATACCTTTATCTTGAGATGTTATTGTGCACCTATGTTTTCTATGTGACTTGTAGTTGTTGTTGCTTCCCGTGTACCTCCCACTTTATTTCTTTTATTGTTACTGGCATTCTCCTACCTAGTTGGTACTGTTATATGTATGCTCTGTGAGAAAGAGATAAATGCACGAAGGGTGTTGCCTTTTTGGATTTATATATATATATATATATATATATATATATATATATATATATATATATATATATATTGGGTGAGAATGAGACAAGTGCACGAAGGTATTGCCGTGCCATTTGATGTGATATGTTGAATATATTTCTCACGCCAGGAAAGTTAAATGAGTTGTCACATGGTGACTTTTCTTTGAAAGAATTATATTAGATGATGTGATATCTTAAATATATTTCTCACACCAGAAAAGATAAATGAGGTGTCACATGGTAATTTTTACTTGAAAGAATTATATTCGAAAGATACTTACTTGAAAGAATTATATTCGAAAGATACTTACTTGAAAGAATTATATTCGAAAGATACTTATTTGAAAGAATTATATTCGAAAGGTATTTACTTGAAAGAATTATATTCAAAAGATATTTATTTAAAGGAAGTATATTCGGGATATATTTAATTGTACGGATTACATTCTAATAATTTTTATTTGAAAAACTTATAGACAAGAGATGTATATTTTGAAGGACTTGATTAATTGGTTGTACTTGTGTTTATTATTCGTTTGAGCAATATTTATGGTGTTCCTGTTGCCTTGTTGTTTATGTCTGTCACGACCCAAAACCAACCGTCATGATGGCGCCTATCGGGGAACTAGGCAAGCCAACTACTCAACCAGTTCAACCAAATAAAAGCTTTGAAAATTAATGGAAGCAGTTAATATTTAAAAAACAATTTAAAAACTGAAATAAAACCACAACGCAATACGAACCCCTCCAAAGATCGGGGTGTCACCGAGTACATGAGCATCTATGTCAGAATACAGTCTACTACAATGTCTAGAGAATAAAAATTGAAATACAAATAGAGATAAAGAAGGAGAGTCAAGGCCTGCGAACGCCGTGCAGCTACCTCGATAATCTCCGAACTCTGAAGCCTCAATCAGCAGCCGCCGTGACCAGAAGTGCCTGGATATGCACACGAGGTACAGGGAGTAACGTGAGTAAATCTAACTCAGTAAGTAACAAGTCTAACCTTTGGACTGAAAGGTAGTGACGAACTCAACTGGTACAGATAAAATAGAAACAACTATGCATAAACGTAGGCATGCTCTCAAGTTAAATAGATAGTTCAAAACAGTAGAGTAGATCAAGTCTGAACAATGTGACGAATATATCTCTTCTACTTCTACATGTCAATGCACATACTGTATGTGATGCACTATGCTGACAACCTCATGTGATCTCGCTCTCAAATGCTCAACCACTCGGTACTGTATATGGCTCATACGGCACAGGGAAGATCCATCCCGGAATATATAAATCACAGACCATCAGTCACCCAGTACCGAGGACGGCCAATCCAGTCCTATGGAGAAGATCCATCTCCAGGTATCAAGTACTTCGGACAAGATCCATGTCCAGGGAAGATCCATCCCTCAATAATATCAACCGCGATGGCTGGGGATGTGTACAGACTTCGGAGGGGCTCCTACAACCCAAACGCTATCACAAATCAGTATAACCGCTAAGGCGTGCATCCCGATCCCATAATTGTCACTCATAATCAGGCTCTCGGCCTCACTCAGTCATCAATCTCTCCAGTCTCACTCACGGGCTCACAATACCATGAAAACTAGCCCGAAACAATAATATGATGTATCAATAAATAACAACTGAGACTGAGATATGATATGATATGCATGAACATGACTAAATACAAAATATCAATGAAATCAGTGAGATGACAGCAAGAAACGACCACCAGGGGTCCCAACAGTACTGGCATAAAGCCTAAACATAATATCTAGCATGATTGACAGTTCATTTACTTTATCACATGATGAAAACATGGATATCAACGAGATAAAGTCACTATACGGTGCCATGGAATCAACCAGGTCACAATTCTCATGGTGCACACCCTCTCGCCCGTCACCTGGCATGTGCGTCACCTCAATACCAATCACATAACACAATTTGGGTTTTCGAACTCTCAGAATCAAGTTTGAAAGTGTTACTTACCTTAAACCGAGCAAAACTCTACTCTGAAATGCCTTTGCCTCTCAAATAAGTCTCCAAACGTCCCGAATCTAGCCACAAGTAGTACAATACAGCCAATATAGTCTAAAGGGACAAATTCCACAAGAAAAGTACTATATTATAGCCAAAAATCCGAAATTGGCCAGAACCCGGCCCCTGGGCCCACGTCTCGAAATCTGACAAAAGTCACAAAACCCGAAAGACCATTCACTCACGAGTCTAACCATACCAAATTTACTCAAATGCGATAACAAAATCCAATTCAAAACCTCAAAAATCTAACTCAAGAACACTTCCTCTTTTTTCCCCCCAATTTTCCACCCCAAATCACAAATTAGATGATGGAATTAAAGACATAATCATGGAATTTAACCAAAACCAAGTAAGAATCACTTACCCCAATCAACTCCACGAAAAACTCTTCAAGAATCGCCCAACTCTATGGTCTCTAGCTCAAAATATGAAGAACGGGTCCAAACCCTTTTGAAATTAAATACTCTTGCCCAAATTTTCTTTATTCGCAAATGCGACCGTCCTTCCGCGTTCGTGTAGACCAATTTCACTGCCTCCAAGTTTAACTCTTCGCGAACGTGACCAACGCTTCGCGAACGTGATGCTTTACCAACTCTGACCTTCGTGAACACAACCCATGCCTCGCAAACACATAGACCAAAAGGCTGGGGGTCCCCAGCTGCCTCACTCCTCTTTGCGAACGCGACACCACTCCCGCGTTCGCGATGCACACACATACCACACCTTCTTGTTCGTTTCCTCTTCTTCTCGAACGCGGAGAACAAAAATTCCCAGCTCACAAACACCCTTCACGAATGCGAGGCTCCTCTCGCGAATGTGTAAGAGGAAACCAGAAAAACACATCAGCAGATATCAGCCATCAACCAAGGTCCAAAAATGATCCGTTAGCCAGCCAAAACTCACCCGAGCCCCCCGGGACCTCAACCAAACATACCATTAACTCCCAAAACATCATACGAACTTAGTCGAACCCTCAAATCACCTCAAACAACATCAAAACACGAATTACACACGGATTCAAGCCTAATGAACTTTGAAATTTCCAAATTTTACAAACGACACCGAAACCTACCGAATCATGTCCGAATGACCTCAAATTATACACATAAGTCAGAAAATGACCCCACGAACCTACTGCAACTTCCGGAATCGGAATCCGATCCCGATATCAAAAAGTCCACTACCGCTCAAACTTTTCAAAATTCCAACTTTCTCTATTTCAAGCCTAATTCTACTCCCGACCTCCAAATCATAATCCGGAAACGCTCCTAAGTCCAAAACCACCCAACGGAGCTAACAAAACTATCAAAATTCAAATCCGACATCATTTACATATAAGTCGATATCCGGTCAACTTTTCCAACTTAAGCTTTCAATTAAGAGACTAAGTTTCTCAATTTACCCTGAATTCTCTCCGGACCTGAACTAACTAACTCTATAAGTCATATAACAGCTATAAATCACAAAAGAAGTAAAAAATGGGGGAATGGGGCTACAACCTTCGAAACGACCGGCCGGGTCATTTCAATGTCACAAGTTGATTATTGTTTCCATCACTGCTATTTGTTTTCCATTATTTTGTATGCTATATTTCACAGGTTATTTGACTAGTGAGTATATTGACTATACCTCGTCACTACTCCACCTAGGTTAGTATTGATACTTACTGGGTATCGACTGTGGTGTAATCATACTACACTTTTGTACATTTTTGTGTAGAGCCAGGTATTGGAGATATTAGACTCTGGCAGAGTTAGTGTGTTGATCGCAAGGATTTAAGGTAGAGCAGCTTGATCATCGCAGTTCTTTGGAGTCTTCCCATTTTATTGTACTGTTAACTATTATTCGAACAGTATTGTATATTAGATCCTTGAGATCATTTCATGTATTCGGTTAGAGTTTGTGACTCAGTATTACCAGTCTTCGGAGGTTGTTATAATTATTTCCACTGTTGGTTTTGATTTTAAAAAAAAAAAGAAAAAAGGGCTTGAATTGTTATTAAAAATCGGCTTACTTAGTCTTAGAGACTAAATTCCATCACGACGCCTGTGGTGGGATTTTGGGTCGTGATAAGTTGGTATCAAAGCTCTAAGTTCATAGGTTCTACGAGTCACGAACGAGTCCAGTAGAGTCTTGCGGATCAGTACAGAGACATCTGTACTTATCTTCGAGAGTCTACCGAACTATTAGGAAATTTCCACTTCTTTCATTCCTGTTGTGCGGAATTTGTTGATTTTGGAATTTGAGCCTTTGTATATCTATTCTCTCACAAATGGCGAGGACACATGCTACCGGGTTAGCTGAGCAAATACCCGCGTATACTGCTAGAGCCGCAAGAGGCCGGGGTCGAGGTAGAAGCCAAGGTAGAGGCCGAGGAAGGGCACATATCGCAGATAGAGCACCTGTCAGAGTAACAATTGAGGAGCCGTAAGTAGCTCCGATTGGGGGGCAGGTACCGAAAGCACCTCTTGTTACCCTCGGACTTCAAGAAACTTTAGCACAGTTCCTGAACATGTTTGGTACATTAACTCAGGCAGGATTGATCTCCGTTGCACAAAATACTTTACAGATTGGGGGAGGAGTTCAGACTCCTACCACCTGTACTCCAGAGCAGCAGGTTCACATTGGTCATGTTTTGGGTATAGTACCGATACAACCTGTTATTCCAGTTCAGCCTGAGGTCAGGCTAGAACTTCAGAAGAAGAACAAAAGAGACTTGAGAGATTTAAGAGGTATAGTCCACCTACTTTCAGTGGCACAACTACCAAGGATGCCCAAGGAATTCTAGAAAATAAATGTCACCGTATTCTCTACACCATGGGCATTGTGGAAGTGAGCGGAGTTTTCTTTACTACATTTCAGCTGTGAGGAGCTGCGTATTAATGGTGGCAAGTTTATGAAGATCATAGACCAGTCGATGCAACACCACTAACTTGGGCTCAAGTTTTAGAGATGTTTTTGAAAGAGTTTGTTCCCAAGACTCTCCGAGATGCGTGGCGCATAGAGTTTGAATGGTTGCGTCAGGGCACCATGCCAGTGTTAGAATATGCCATTAGGTTTAGTGAGTTAGACCGTCATGCTCCTATCTTGGTTCCTAAAGTTAGAGAACGAGTCCACAGATTTATTGAAGGGCTCGGTTATGATTTTAAAATATGTATGGCTCGAGAGTTGTAGACTGACATTCCATTTCAGCAAGTAGTAGAAATTGCCAGAATGTTAGAACGTGTTCGAAGTGAGGAAAAGGAGTCTGAGGAGACCAAAAGGTCTTGGAACTCTGATGGATTCAGTGGATTCTACTCTGCAGCTATGACTCATCATGGTGGAAGCTCGGGCAATCGGTTAGCCTAGTTCATAATTCAGAGTACCCGTAGTGCTCTAGTTAATACTTTTAGTGAACCACCGGCACGGGGTTCTTATAGTGGTTATTCCAGTTATCTGGCGCAGACTCAGTATGAGCAGGCACACCCTCAGAGGAGTTATTATGGTGTGATAATACGAGACACATCAAGAGAAATTGTCCCAGACTTGGGAGGGGTGGATTTCATCATAACTCTCAGGCTACAAGCTTTATTCCAGTTAATACTCCACGTGCACAACCAGTATGGGTGGAGGACAGGCGGGTAGAGGGCGCCCAAGAGGCAGAGGCCCGGCCCATTGATATAATTTCTATGGCTTGGCTGAGGCCATTGCACCAGATGGTGTCGTTACATGCATGATTTAATTTATACTAAAAGGAGCACTATTCTTATTTTGATTCAATTCTGACTATCGAGGTGAGACCTCCTATCGTGCTCCATATAGGACGTGTTTATGATTTGTACACCACTGACGTGTTTATCCCTGTTGGGAGATTTGATGGTGTTAGCCCTTGTCTATCGTGTTGTTTTTCACACTATTGAATGGTCCAAAAATGACTTTCTATTACTCACTACAATGGGTTTTGATGTAATTTTGGGATAATTGATTACAATTTTATGAATTACATGCCCTACCAGTATGGGGGTTCATTATATGTTGTGAAATTTGTTTGACGGGATTTATTAAAAGAAGAAAGGAAATTTTGAGTTGGCACAATGTGAAAATTACTTGTGACTCAGAGCTGAGGACGGGATCCTCGCATTTTTAATATGATTTGATATGTTTAAACCGGGCTACAAGTCGCGGTGGAAATTATTTAAGAACGAGATCCTTGTGATGAAAATTTATATGATTTAAATTCTCCCTTTGTGAAATTTAATTTATACTAATGTGGAGTCATGCCTGTTAGGATTATTTGATAATTTTTGCATGTGTTTTTCTGTGCACATTTAGCCATATTCGTGTTGTAATTATTGATTTTTAGCCTACGATGTTAGTGCCCAGGTGGCATTAAATATCACTCGTTAATTCGGGTAAATAATTATGAGGCCTTAATGCCTCGTGTCTCGTTGTCAGCATTGTGAAGGTTTGAAACGAGATTATTTTTAACATTAAGTTAAACGACGACGTTGTAATTGGTTATTAACAACTATTATGACCAGAGATGGTTGTGCCGTGCGAGCATAGGCACGAGTTGTTATAGTCGGCTGAGACAAATACCGTGTATTGATATGAAAATCGGACCCTTTTGAAAATAATTGGAGTGTAAGAAAATTGGTTTTCAGGTTTATAAGTTGTAATGACCCAGTCGGTCATTTTGAGAGTTATAACCCCGAACCCCTATTTATTGCGTCCCCGGTATCTATTTCTGCTATTGTTACTTGTCGGGAGGTTTTGTTTTTGGTTTCGGAGTGTTTTGGGACACTTAGTCCCTAAACGGAAGCTTAAGCCTTAGGATTTTGACAGTAGTTAGAACTGTGTGAAGATTACTCCAGAATAGAGTTTCGTCAATTCCGTTAGCTCCGCTGGGTGATTTTGGGCTTAGGGGCGTGTCCGGATTGTGTTTTAGAGGTCCTTAGCTTATTTAGGATTGAAATGGCGAAAGTCAAATTTTTGGAGATTTGGACCGGTAGTGGAATTTTTGATATCGGGGTTGGATTCTGATTCCGGAAGTTGGAGTACGTCCGTAATGTTTAGTATGACTTGTGTGCAAAATTTGGGGTCAATCGGACGTGGTTTGATAGGTTTCAGCATCGGTTGTGGAAATTTGAAGTTTCAAGTTCTTTAAATTTGAATTGGAGGGCGATTCATAATTTTAGCATTATTTGATGTGGTTTGAGGGCTCGACTAAGTTCATATGATGTTTTAGGATTGGTTGGTATGTTTGGTTGAGGTCTCGAGGGCCTCGGGTGAGTTTCGGATGCTTAACGGATCACTTTTGGACTTTGGAAGATAGTAGATTCTTTGGTGTTTTGTTGCAGACATTTTCTTTATCGCGTTTGCGTAATGCATCTGGGAAGGCCAGCTGAGTTATTCTTCGCATTCATGATGTGGTTCCCGCATTCGCGAAGGAGTGAAACCCTGAGGCTACGCGTTCGCGACATGGTCCTCGCGTTCGCGGAGAGGAACGGGCACATGGAGCTTCAGGCATTTAAGCCTACGCGTTCGCGAAGAGGGTCCCGCGATCGCATAGGGTCCGCCAGTGAAAGGTATGCATTCACGAGAGGTCACTCGCGTTCGCGAAAGAGGAAATTCTGGTCAACAGATTTTGTTCAACGCGAACGTGAGGCTTTGACCGCGTTCGCGAAGAAGGAATTAACTGGGCATATATAAAGATTCAAAAACGAGGGTTTGGCCATTTTTATCAAAACTTGAGTTTGGGAGCTTGGATTTGGACGCGATTTCGAGGGATTTTCAGAGACATCGATTGGGTAATGATTCTACATTTTATTTTAGTTATATCCCACTAATGTATCATTAATTTCATCATTTAATTAGTGATTTGGGTGAAAATTGGGGAAAATTTGAGAAAAGTTATTAGGCCGAGTGTTTGGATTTTGATCGAGATTTTTGCATCGGATTCGGATAATTTTGGCATGAGTGAACTCGTGAGTGAATGGGTGTTCATATTTTATGACTTTTATCCGATTTTGAGACGTGGGCCCGGGGAGGCTTTTTAGGGAGATTTTCCAATTTCTTGCTTGAGCTTTGATTTCATAAGCTAGATTAGTTCCTTGTAGTTATATTTATGTTATGTAATTGATTTTGGCTAGATTTAGGCCATTCGGAGTCGGATATTCGTGAAAAAGGCATTATCACCGATTGATTGACCTTGGTTCGAGGTAAGTGGCTTGCCTAACCTTGTGTGAGGGTAATCTCCTTAGGATTTGGTACTATTGTGATATGTGAGCGCCGTGTACATGAGGTGAAGAGTATGTACACGGGCTATTTTTTGTAAAAATCCGATCGATACTTTTACTGAGTAGCAACCTATTTTACTTTAATTTGAGTTATACCGTTTAAATGAGTATTAGTTTGTTTTCATTCTTAATTGAGCTATTCCAATATGTATATTTATCATGTTTAGTCTAATATCACATGTCTACGTGATTTAACTGCTTATTTGAACTCTGTGAAGCATGCCTAGTTGATTTCCTGCTTTTCCTTGTTCTTTATCAGTATAACTGTAGAAATCTTGCTATTAACTGTTGTATTTGTTGGTTTGAGCTGTGTGTTTATTTTTGGGACTACGAGGCGGTACCTCAGGAGTTCTCCCTGCATATTTACTTTTGAGACTATGAGGCGCTTCCTCGGGAGTTCTCCCTACACATTTACTTTGGAGACTATGAGGCGGTTCCTTGGGAGTTCTTCCTGTATATTTACTTTTGAAGACTACGAGGCGGTTCCTCGGGATTTCTCCCTGTATATTTACTTTTGAGACTACGGGGAGGTTCCTCGGGAGTTCTCCTTGTATATTAACTTTTGAGATTATGAGGCGGTTCCCCGGGAGTTCTCTTTGCATATTTATTTTTGAGACTACGAGGCGGTACCTCGGGAGTTCTCCCTGTATATTTATTTTGGGACTACGAGACAGTATCTCGAGAGATCCCCTGTTGTTTACCCCTGTGTGTTGCACTGTTGCCTTGTTGTGTTTCCTTTTGTTAAATTCTAGTCTCTTATTATACTGCATATTCTCCTGCTTTATTTATTATATACTAGTGGGCCTGACCTGACCTCGTCACTACTCGACCGAGGTTAGGCTTGGCACTTACTGGGTACCGTTGTGGTGTACTAATGCTACTCTTTTGCACATGTTTTGTGTGCACATCCAGGTACTACTTATCAGCCCTGCTATTAGCTGAGAGTGCTTGCTGTTGTACAGAGACTTCAAGGTACATCTGTCGTGCCCGCTGATCCTCGGAGTCCCCCTCTATTCCCCTATGTTCATTCTTCCCTTATTTCTATAGATAGTGATGTATAGAACAGTTAAAATCTAGTAGAAGCTTGTGACTTACGGTGTTCCGGGTCTTGGGAGTGTTTTGTAGATTTCGAAAGTTGATTATTGTATATGCCGAGCGGCATCTCAATTGGTTATTAAAGTATCTGTTATAGTTAGTTGTTAATTTTTATGTTTTTGTTTCATTTCTTTTCCGCAAGTGTTAGGCTTACCTAGTTGTAGAGACTAGGTGTCGTCACGACGATTCACGTAGGGAGAATTTGGGTCGTGACAAGTTGGTATCAGAGCTCTAGGTTCATAGGTGTCATGAGTCACAAGCCAGTTTATTAGAGTCTCGCGGATCGGTACGGAGATGTATGTACTTATCTTCGGGAGGCTATGGAACTGTTAGGAAAAATTATGCTTCTTTGATTCCTTGTCGTGCGAAATTTGTTGGCATCAAAAGAAAAATCTAAACTTCTGTAATCTATTCTTTCTCGCAAGTGGTGAGGACTCGTACCAGAGGATCTGATGACTAGGCACCCGCGCCCCCTGCTAGAGCCGTTAGAGGCCGAGGCCGGGGTAGAGGACGACCACGCGGTGCAGCCAGAGCACCCGCGCGAGCGGCGACAGAGGAGCCCCAGTAGCTCCAGCTGGAGGGCATGCACCAGAGGTTCCTATTGCTGCACCATCCCTCCAGGAGACTCTAGCCCAGCTCATGAGCATGTTCAGCACCTTAGCTCAGGCTAGATTCATTCTATTAGCTCCCGCCGCATCTCAGGCCGGGGGAGGGGCACAGACTCCCGCAACCCGCACTCCTGAGGAGAGGGTCCAGGTTGATCAGGCCCCAGAGTTCATTCCTATGCCGCCGGTAGCTCCGGTTGAGCATGAGACCACGACAGCCGTTTTAGAGGTGGAGCAGCTTAGACTTGAGAGGTACAAGAAGTACCGCCCACCTAACTTCAGCGGATTAGCTACGGAGGATGCTTACGGTTTTTTGGAGGGGTTTCATCGTATTCTCCGTACTATGGGTGTAGCGGAGACAAGTGGGGTTTCTTTTACCACCTTCCAGTTTAGAGGAGCAGCCTATCAGTGGTGGCGTGCTTATGAGCTGAGTAGTCCGGATGAGGCATCTTTACTTACATTGACTCAGTTCTCAGACATGTTTTTGAGAGAGTATGTCCCTTAGAGCCTCAGGGACTCATGGCGCACGGAGTTTGAGCAGTTGTGCCAGGGTGCTACGACTGTGACAGAGTATGCTATCCGCTTCAGTGATTTGGCCTGACATGCATCGGCTTTGGTTGCCACAGTTCGAGAAAGGGTTCGATGATTTATTGAGGGACTCCACCCCAGTATCCGGATTAGTATGGCAAGGGAGTTGGAGATGGATATCTCTTATCAGTAGGTCGTGAGTATTGCCAGGAGATTGGAAGGCATGCTTGACCAGGACCGAGAGGAGAGAGAGAGGCCAAGAGGTCTCGAGAGACTGGTTCTTATTCTAGAGCTCGTGCCCCAGCAGCTCGCCATGGTAGGGGTTATATGAGTCACCCCATTCATTTAGCTCTTCCAGCCGCCAGTGGTGTACCAGCCCCTGCTACGCCAGAGGAGCCTTATTATGCACCGCCAGTATTTTATATGCCTCCTGCTCGGAGTGCTTTTAGCGGCCAGTCCAGTAGACTTGGCCCGAGTCAGTCACAACAGCCATGCCCTCCGAGGGGTTATTTTGAGTGTGGCGACACTCGCCATATGGTGAGGGATTGCCCCAGACTTAGGAGGGGTGCACCTTCGCAGACTTCTCAGCCACCACATGCTCCACCGGGTCCTCAGTCTATGATTCCAGCACCAGCTACCGCTCCACCTGCTCAGTCAGCTCGAGGTAGAGGTCAGGAAGTTCGAGGTTGCCCTAGAGGGGGAGGCCAGGCCAGGTATTATGCTCTTCCAGCTCGTATAGAGCCAGTTGCTTCTGACTCTGTCATTACAAGTATTGTTCCAGTCTGTCATAGAGATACGTCTGTATTATTTGACCCAGGCTCTACATATTCCTAAGTGTCCTCTTATTTTGCCCCGTATTTGGGCGTACCTCGTGATTATTTGAGTTCCCTATTTATGTGTCTACTCCTGTGGGAGATTCTCTTGTTGTGGACCGCGTGTATCGGTCATGTTTGATTTCTCTTAGTGGTTTTGAGACCAGAGCCGATTTATTATTACTCAGCATGGTAGACTTTGATATTATCTTGGGCATGGACTGGCTGTCGACCCATTATGCTATTTTTGATTGTCACGATAAGACTATGACATTGGCTATGCCAGGTTTACCGTTATTAGAGTGGAAAGGTTCCTAAGAGTATACTCCCAACAGAGTTATTTCACTTCTTAAATCTCAATGAATGGTTGAGAAAGGGTGTGATGCGTATCTAGCTTATGTGAGAGATGTCAGTAATTATGCCCATATAGTTGAGTCAGTCTTAGTAGTGAGGGACTTTCCAGATGTGTTTCCAGCTGATCTTCCGGGCATGCCACCCGACAGAGATATTGATTTTGGCATTGATTTGTTGTCGGGTACTCAACCCATCTCTATTCCTCCATATCGTATAGCTCCTCCTAAGTTGAAGGAGTTGAAGGAACAATTATAGGAATTGCTTGATAAGGGATTCATTCAGCCCAGTGTATCACCTTGGGGTGCCCCTGTCTTGTTTGTGAAGAAAAAGGATGGTTCTATGCATATGTTCATTGATTATCGCCAGTTGAACAAAGTTACAATGAAGAACAAGTATCATTTGCCTCGTATTGATGACATATTTGATCAGTTACAGGGTGCCAGAGTGTTTTCCAAGATTGACTTACGTTCAGGCTATCATCAGTTGAAGATCCGGGAGCCAGATATCTCTAAGACTACCTTCAGGATTCGGTATGGTCACTACGAGTTCCTTGTGATGTCTTTTGGGCTGATCAATGCCCCAACAACTTTTATGCACTTGATGCACAGTGTTTTCTGGCCTTATCTTGACTCCTTCGTCATCGTGTTTATTGACGACATTCTGGTGTACTCCCGGACTCGGGAGGATCACGAGCAACACCTGATGACTGTGCTTCAAACCTTGAGAGAAAAGAAGTTATATACGAAATTTTCAAAGTGTGAGATTTGGCTACACTTATTGGCATTCTTGGGTCATGTAGTATCGAGTGATGGGATCCAGATGGATCCGAAGAAGGTGTAAGAATTGTAGAGTTGGCCTAGACCGTCATCAGCTACAGAGTTTCGGAGTTTTCTTAGTTTGGCGGGGTATTACCGTCATTTTTAGAGGGATTCTCATCTATTGCAGCACATATGACCAGGCTGACCAAGAAGAGTGCTCTGTTCAGGTGGATAGAGGAGTGTGAGGAGAGCTTTCAAAAGCTCAAGACAGCTTTGACTACAACCCCAGTTTTGGTATTGCCTACAGGTTTGGGGTCCTACACTGTATATTGTGATGCATCGCGGATTGGTCTTGGCGCAGTGTTGATGCAGGACGGTAGAGTGATTGCCTACGCGTCCAGACAACTGAAGGTGCATGAGAAGAACTATCCTATCCACGACCTTGAGTTAGCGGCTATTGTTCATGCCTTAATGAATTGGCGGCACTATTTGTACGGTGTTCCTTGTGAGATTTACACTGATCATCCGAGTTTGCAGCATATATTCAAGCAAAAGTATCTTAACTCACATTAACAGAGGTGGTTGGAGCTACTTAAGGACTATGATATCACCATTGTGTACCACCCGGGGAAGGCCAATGTGATGGCCGATGCTTTGAGTCGCGGGGCGTAGATTTTTAGGAGTTTAACATATCTTCCAACAGCAGAGAGACCCTTAGCATTGGATGTTCAAGCCTTACCCAGCTAATTTGTAATATTGGATATTTTTGAGCCGAGTCGAGTGTTGGCTTGTGTGGTCTCTCGGTCTTCTCTTTATGATCGCATCAGGGAACGGCAGTATGATGACCCTCACCTTCTTCTCCTTAAGGGCACGATTCAGCACGTTGATGCTAAGGAGGTCACTATTGGGGATGATGGCGTATTGAGGATGCAGGGCAGGCTCTGTGTGCCTAATGTAAATAGTTTGCGTGAGTTGATTCTTCAGGAGGCTCATGGCTCGCGGTACTCTATTCATCCGAGTGCCGCGAAGATATATCAGGACTTTAGACAGCATTACTGGTGGAGGAGGATGAAGAAGGACATAGTGGAGTATGTGGCTCGGTTCCTAAATTGCCAACAGGTGCAGTATGAGCATCAGCGGCCGGGTGGGTTGCTTTAGAAGTTAGAGATTCCAGAGTGGAAATGGGAGCGGATCACTATGGATTTTGTTGTTGGACTCCCGCGACCTCAGCGGAGGGTTGATGCAGTTTGGGTGATTATGGATGGGCTGGCCAAGTCAGCTCATTTCCTTCTTGTGATGACTACCTATTCTTCTGAGCAGCTGGCTCGAATTTATATCCGCGAGATTGTGAGGCTTCATGGCATACCGGTATCTATCATTTTTGACTGGGGTACGCAGTTTACATCACGGTTCTAGAGGATTGTACAATAGGAGTTGGGTACTTGGGTTGAGTTGAGCACAACATTTCACCCTCAGACGGACGGACAGTCCGAGCGCACTATTCAGATACTGGAGGATATGCTCTGCGCTTGTGTGATAGATTTTGGGAGTGCTTGGGATCAGTTCTTGCAACTTGCGGAGTTTTCCTACAATAACATTTCTTAGTGAATCATTCAGATGGCACCGTATGAGGCTTTGTATGGTAGGAGGTATTGGTCTCCGGTGGGTTGGTTTGAGCCAGGCGAGGCTAGATTATAAGGTACGAACTTGGTTCAGGATGGCCTGGATAAGGTAAAGGTGATTCAGGATCGACTTTGCACAACCCAGTCCAGACAGAAGAGTTATGCGGACCGGACGGCTCGTGATGTTACATTCATGGTTAGAGAGCAGGTCTTGCTCCGGGTTTCGCTTATGAAGGGCGTTATGAGGTTCGAGAAGAAGGGCAAGCTGAGCCCACAGTTTATTAGCCCATTTTAGGTATTACGACGAGTTGGGGAGGTTGCTTATGAGCTTGCCTTGCCTCCTAGTCTTGCTGGGGTCCATCCGATATTCCATATTTCTATGCTCCAGAAGTATCACGGCGATCTGGATCATGTGTTGGATTTCAGTTCAGTCCAGTTGGACAAGGATCTATCTTATGTCGAGGAGCCAGTGGCTATTTTTGACAAACAAGTTCGAAAGCTGAGGTCAAAGAACATTGCTTCTGTGAAGGTGCAGTGGAGGGGTCAGCCGGTCTAGGAGGCGACTTAGGAGACCGAGCATGATATGCACAGCCGTTATCCTCATCTTTTCACCACTTCAGGTATGTCTTTATGCTCGTTCAAGGACGAACGATTGTTTTAAGAGGGGAATGATGTAATGAACCGGCCGGTCATTTTGAGAGTTATAGCCCTGAACCCCTATTTATTGCTTCCCCCGTATCTATTTCTGCTATTGTGACTTGTTGTTAGGTTTTGTTTTTAGTTTCGGAGTGTTTTGGGACACTTAGTCCTTAAACGGAAGCTTAAGCCTTAGGATTTTGACAGTAGCTAGAAATGTGCGAAGACGACTCCGGAATGGAGTTCCGTGAATTTCGTTAGCTCTGTTGGGTGATTTTGGGCTTAGGGGCATGTCCGAATTGTGTTTTGGAGGTCCGTAGCTTATTTAGGCTTGAAATGGAGAAAGTCGAATTTTTGGAGATTTGGACCGGTAGTGGAATTTTTGATATCGGGGTCAGATTACAATTACGGAAGTTGGAGTAGGTCCGTAATGTTGATTATGACTTGTGTGCAAAATTTAGGGTCAATCGGACGTGGTTTGATATGTTTTCGCATCGGTTGTGGAAAGTTGTATTTTAAAGTTCTTTAAGTTTGAATTGGAGGGAGATTCACAATTTTAGCGTTGTTTGATGTGTTTTGAGGGCTCGACTAAGTTCGTATGATGTTTTAGGATTGGTTGAGGTCTCGGGGGCTTTGGGTGAGTTTCGGATGCTTAACGGATCAGTTTTCGACTTTGGAAAATAATAGATTTTCTGGTGTTTTGTTGCAGACATTTTCTTCATCACGTTCGCGAGGGAGTTCTCGCGTTCGCGTAAGATATCTGGGAAGGCCAGATGAGTTACTTTTCATGTTCGTGATGTGGTTCCCGCATTTACAAAGATGTGGAACCCTGAGGCTACGCGTTCGCGACATGGTCCTCGTGTTCGCGGAGAGGAACAGGTAGATGGAGCTTCAGGCATTTAAGCCTATGCGTTGGTGAAGAGGGTCCCGTGTTCGCGTAGGGTCTGCAAATGACAGGTACACATTCGCGAGAGGTCACTCGCTTTCGCGAAAGAGGAAATTCTGGTTAACATTTTTTGTTCAATGTAAACGCGAGGCTTTGACCGCGTTCACGAAGCCTCGCGTTCGCGAAGAAGGAATTAACTAGGCCAATATAAAGATTCAGAAACGAGGGTTTGGCCTTTTTTTTTAATCAAAACTTGCATTTGGGAGCTCGGATTTGGACGAGATTTTGAGGGATTTTCAGAGACATCGATGGGTAATGATTCTACACTTCATTTTGATTATATCCAACTTATATATCATTAATTTCATCATTTAATTTGAGGAACCCTTTTTTTTAACAAATTCACCCGGAAAAACAAGTAAACCCTAGTTCTCTCTAGAGAGGCAACAAACAGCAACAATAATACTTCGCACAAAATGGTCGCTGCGCCATCGTCCGGTGGTGAAAAGCCATCGGACCAGCTCCAACAGTCGCATTACAACTCTGCGCACAAACTCCATGTGGTCGCTCTTACTGCTTCTTCCCCATCTGCTGCAACTGTCAACAATGGCGGATCTGTAAACATGCCAAAAAAACAACTGGAGACAGCTACAACGTACTATACTGTTTCTGAACCAAATCAACCAATTCAAAACCTTGGAGATTACTCAGCACCTCAATTACAATCGATACACATAGTTTCAGACAACATCAATACACGAACCAATGACACTACACAGATGTACAATGACAACACTCAGATGTTGATTGCGCCTAGGGTGAAAGATACCCAAAATGTTCAAAACCAATTCTACTATACTCCAATTGATCTGGATACTGATCCCAATTTTTCAAATAGCAACCACGATGAACAACCTGAATCCACATGGCAGAATACAGAACACACAGAATCACACATGCCATCTGCTCGACGAAATGCCAGGGTCAGTTATAATGTTAATGTTGATGAACATATGAATGATTTTGCTTCACAAAGTCATGTTGAGATTAGTCGTCAAGAGAATTTGAAAGAAAACACAACAAATGAGGGCGATAAAAGGCAGTCACCTACAGCGCCACAAGACACCCATGGAGTCCCTGATTCTTTAAATGTCCTAGCCCCAGTAGAAACTCAACTAGAAAAAAATATTATCCACATACTGCTGAAGGTCGCTAGAAGGTCCAGGCTCAAACTCCAGTTGGTATCAGTGATACTCGACCACTGGCAGAAAATTTGAGTGATTCATTGACTGCCCATGGAATTCCCTGTGCTTCACCTGTCGAGATAATCTCTATTGATAAGGAAAAGGAAATCGCAACCACTCCTACTACTCAAGGGCAGCCAATCACTACAACAACAAACTTGGCATCTTCAGGTAATGTCTCGGCAACACATGTGTCTAATACAACAAATAGTGACTTAACTAGGAATATAAATGCTCAAACTAATCCCCAATTCAATAAAATATCAAGGGTATCAACCAAAAAAACAAGCAAGATAAACACAAACAGTCTTATAAACAAATGAATGCAAAACAGATAACCACAAAAGCTCA
Source organism: Nicotiana tabacum (assembly GCF_000715075.1). Lineage (NCBI taxonomy): Eukaryota > Viridiplantae > Streptophyta > Magnoliopsida > Solanales > Solanaceae > Nicotiana > Nicotiana tabacum. The sequence continues at coordinate 43,979,980 of NC_134094.1, forward strand.
GAACCATGGCTCACAGACCAATTCTCAAATTGTAACAGCAAGTGCTCTGGAGAATATGGCAGAACCAAGTGCCAGGTATACTGGTATTGATGCTGCAACTGATGGAGATAACAATGGCAAGGACCAGATAAACGACAAAAAGCACAAGCATCAAACAGTGGAAACAAACATAATTCAAGAGATCCAATATATCAGGACTGCTGACAAATCCAGTGACAATCCAAAAGACCCAGGAATCGGCACAAACAATACTGCTACAATTGCTGGGGTAGCACCAGATGTAACAAAGGAAAATACTTTTGAATGGGTTCAAAGGAGTTTTGGAATGCATAAGGAAATCCTTAATGTTACAGCCAACAACTCATTCCAGGATATGCCCGCATAGACATGTATGGAATCCCTTGTGCCTAATGGCAATACAACGGGATATGTACAACTAGGGACTTAACTGATGAGTTATGGATCAGGGAAACAAACAATATCCAGAGTTGATGATCATAAGGAAAAGCCAATTCCAGAATAGTTTCACAATACGTTACCCAACAATTCGCTGAGCAGCAACACAACTGGAAAACTACTAGCCAATGTTCAAGGACCAATAGTGGCAACCACACCACACGACAGAGTCAGTGATGATGCTCCAGAACCCCAAGATGTGGTTGGGAAGGATTCTATCGTTGTATATGAATAGAATGGTACAATTATTGTACCAAAGGAGTCAACTACAATTAATACACTGTCTATAGCTTATGCATCAGGTACAAGATCTCCAATACAGATCCAAGTAAGTGTACCATTGAAATCTCCAAATCATGTAATGCATGACATTATTACACACAACCAACAACCAATGGAATTTCATACTGCCTTGGTTGATAGAGAGCAACTAGAAGATGAAGGTAATAATGAATCTATTGCTGGGAACTTCAAGGCTATTGCAAGGGATGGAGATTTGTCACCTAGGTTGTCTACTAAACAGGGGATGAAAGGAAAGAGGCAAAACCAATTAAAGGAGCAGCTACCACCTACAAGAATACTGCCCAAAAGGGCATCCTCCATGACTAGATGATGATTAAAACACTCATATGGAATATTAGGTTTGTTAAGACACAACAGGCCTTTCAGAGAGTTATCAACATGCAAAGGGAACATGGTTTTTTTGTTATAGCACTTATGGAACCTTTTCAAAATCAAAGATTTATTCAAAACTACAGGAGGAGACTTGGCATGGATGTTGCCATTTCAAATGTCAATGGCAAGATATGACTTTTTCTGGATTCAGTAGTGCAATGGGAATTGGTAATTGACGCGGAACAACAACTTACTATCAGAGTCTATCATCAAGATATTGATAAATATATCATGATGACTTTCATATATGCAAAGTGCTCAGCACTGGACAAACTAAAATTATGGGACAGTTTATACTACCTTGCAAGTAATATGAAACTACCATGGCTAGTTGGAGGGGATTTTAATGTGCTTTTGAATGAAGAAGATAAAATTGGAGGGCTTCCAGTCTACCCTCCAGAATTTGAAGACTTTTCCTTCTGTGTAAATTCATGTGAACTCCTTGACACTGGGTACAAAGGAAGTCCCTTCACATGGTGGAATGTGTGGCCAAATGCAGAATGCATATTTAAAAGACTAGACAAAATCTTTGTCAATTCCCCATTCCAATCTCTATTCCCAACTACAGAGGTCGAACATCTTATTAGAACAGGCTCGGATCATGCACCTCTATTTATGACATGTGGTGAAGCGACTACCACATTTACTAAACCATTCAAATTTCAGAATTTCTGGACAAAACATACCTCTTTTAAGGAGGTGGTTCGATAGAATTGGCAGCCTGACATCTCAGGTGACCCCTTTTGGATGTTCAAACAGATATTAAAAAGAGTTAAGATTGCTCTTTCAAAATGGAGTATGCTCACTTACAGGGACATCCTCAAGCAACTAGATTTAAGGGAAGATGTGGTCAGAATAAAGGTAATACTTTTTGAAGAAGAACCCACAGTTGAGAATAGAATTGTACTTCAGAAGGCACAATCCAAATTAAAGAGATATCTGAGCATAGAGGAACAATATTGAAAACAGAAAGCAGGTTTGTCATGATTTGCAGAAGCAGACAGAAACACTAGATTCTTTCATGACGATGTCAATGATAAAAGGCAGAAACTCCAACTGAAGAGAATCCAGAACCATGATGGTAACTGGATTGAGTTGCAAGAACGGATGGCTGACGCAGCAGTCGAATTTTTCCAAAACCAGTTCACACAAGAAGATGATCATACAAGGTCTGAGCTCCTCAACAATGTACCCTCAATGGTGTCTTGTGATCAAAACATAGAACTTTGTAGAATTCCTACAATAAAGGAGGTAAAGGCAGCGGTTTTGCACTGAGCAGTGAAAGTGCAAGTGGACCAGATGGTTTCACAGGAATTTTCTTTAAAGAATGTTGGGATATAATAGGGGAGGACATGCATGAGATGCTGAAACTATTTTATGGATGAAGTTCCTTACTTAAGTCTATAACCCACACAAACCTTGTCTTGCTACCAAAAACATAATAGGTTCAAACATTTAACGACCTAAGGCCTATTAGCTTAAGCAATTTTGTAAATAAAGTTATCTCCAGAGTTGTTCATGATAGGCTGGAAAAAATACTACCTTCTTTGATCTCTTCCAATCAGTCAGGATTTGTCAAAGGGAGAAGTATATTTGAAACTATTCTGTTAACACAGGAGATTGTTACTTACATAAGATTAAGAGAAAAACCTGCTAATGTAGTTATCAAACTTAATATGGAAAAGGCTTATGATAGGGTCTCATGGAAGTATCTAATGCATATTTTGAGGAAAATGGGTTTTGCAGAATGCTTCATCAACATGATATGGAATTTAATTTCCAACAACTGGTGTTCTGTTCTAATTAATGGTCAAGCATCAGGATTATTTCACTCAACAAGAGGGGTAAAGCAAGGAGATCCTCTCTCTCCATCCCTATTCATTATCTCTTTAGAGGTTCTGTCTAGATCGTTAAATAAACTATTTGAAGACATGAGATTCAAGGGCTTTGGGATGCCTAAATGGGCTGATCCATTAAATCATTTGGCCTATGCAGACAATACTATAATATTTTCCTCTGCTGATCCATACTCTTTAAGGAAAATTGTAAAAGTTTTGTCCAAGTATGAGCACACTTCAGGACAAATGATCAATAAGACAAAGAGTTCCTTTTATATGCATTATAGTGTGTCCTCAATGGTGTCCAACTCGATAGGTACTATCACCGGATTTTCAAAGGGTGAATTTCCATTCACCTATCTTGGTTGGCCAATATTCTACACAAGAAGAAGGAAGGATTGTTACAATGACCTGATTAAAAATGTAAAGGCAAAACTGCACTCTTGGAAATGGAAGCCACTATCCTATGGGGGAAAATCTACATTAATCTCTAGTGTCCTACGGAGCATGCCAACGCACATCCTTTCTGTCATTGACCCTCCTAAAAATGTAATTGAACACCTTCATAAAGCCTTTGCGAGATTCTTCTGGAGTACCAAGGAAGAAAGTAGGAGTAGACATTGGACAAAATGGAAAAATCTATGCCTACCAAAGGAAGAAGGGGGTGTAGGTTTTAGATCACTGCATGATGTATTAAAAGCTTTATTTGCCAAATTGTGGTGGAAGTTTAGGACATCCAAGTCCTTATGGTCCAACTTTATGTGGAACAAGTACTGTAAAAAGGAAATCCCGACAACTGTCCAGTTTAGACAAGGATCTCATGTATGGAGGAAAATATTAGAGGCTAGGGAAGAGGTGGAGCACAAAATACTATGGAAAATGAATAGGGGTTCTGCTAATGTTTGGCATGAGAATTGGACTAGTCTGGGAGCTCTGTTCCATATTGTTCCAAATGACTATACAATTAATGAAGATATGTAGGAAGTAGCTGAATTTAGAGTGGATGATACCTGGGATGAGCAACTTCTAGCGCAATCTTTCCCTGCGAACATTGCTCAACATATCAGGCAAAAAGTCATATTTGGCACTACTGACGATTCCTGGGATGTTCCTAGATGGATGCCTTCACCCTCAGGAAATTTCTCTGTTAGTAGTGCTTGGAATATTTTGAGGCATAGAGATCATGTATATCCTTACTACAATAAGCTATGGACTAAAGGTATACCTTTTAAAATCTCATTCTTCTTATAGAGATTGTAGAAGGGGAAGATTCATACTAACGATTTGCAGAGAAGGAGTGGGTATTTGGTAGTGTCTAAGTGTTGGTGTTGTTCACAACCGCAAGAAGAGACTTTTCAACACTTGTTCCTAACTAGTGAAACTGCAACTAGAGTATGGAGAACACTTGTTCCTAACTAGTGAAACTGCAACTAGAGTATGGAGAAACATCCTTCAAGCAACAGGTTTAGTGGTCAATCTAGTACAGGTGCATCAAGTAATAAGAACATGGTGGAATGCAAAGTGCTGTCCTAAACTAATTTCATTATATCAGGCAGCTCCAACTGTAATCACATGGGAACTTTGGAAGAGGAGAAATACGATGAAGTATGGCAGTGCAATTTCTTGCAATAGGGTGATTCATGAAGTGAATAAGACTTTACATTATCTAGCAAGGATGAGGTACCTATGGCTGTCAAGAATTCCTCCTCTATGATCAGATATGATCAGCTTCTTTGAAGGCTTCAAGCCATATGTGGGGACTAAGACAGTTACACGGCAGCTTCCTTATGAAGGGTGGTTCAAATGAAATACTGATGGTGCATCAAGAGGAAATCCTGGTCCAAGCTCATATGGGTTTTGTGATCGAGATCATGCTGGCGATTTGGTGTTTGTGAAACCACAGTAGATAGGAGAGATAACTAATTTAGTGGCAGAAGCAAAGGCAATTGTGGAGGGGTTGGCATACTGTGTGGAAAGGCAGCAACATCCACTGATTATGGAGACTGATTCCTTAGCAATGAGGAAGATAATTGATGGCGAATGGGCAAATCCTTGGTGTATAGGTGCTGAAGTAAGGAAGATCAAGCATATAAAGAACAACTACAATGTTGTCTTTCAGTATGTACTAAGGGAAGGAAACATTGTTGCTGACTTTTTTGCTAACCTAGCTTTCAATTTTGCAGGTACACACACATTTCAGTCATTTAATGAATTGCCAAGTGCAGGAAAAAAACTGATCAACATGGACAAATCACAAATTCCTAACCTTCAGATTAGGATTGTGAAGAGAAGAGAACTCTATTAATGAGATCAACATATAAAACCTTGCCTTGTTTCTTAGAAATTATGGTGTCTCAACAATACAGGCAAGATCTCAAAGAAAAGTAGGCTAGTAAAACTCCACCAACTAGCATTCCTAATCATGCAATTGTTCTCACTTGTATGGTGTACATACTTGGTTGGTTATAATTATAACTAGCATTGCACAACACCAGACTATAGGGGATCTGTTGCAACCTCCTGTAAATGCTTGGCTGCATATACCAAAGACCTGCACTGCCTCTACAAAGTCATATTGGTTTGATTATTATTTTTGTCTCTCTCACTTTACTGGGCTATACACCAGTAGAGTGTAGATGCTTGAGTATTGTAAGCTAACTAAGGCAATAGCATGGTCAAATTGTTTCTGCACTTCTCCAGGGTTTTAAATAGGTTTCTGTCGTGACCATTTTGTTCTCAACAATATGTTGGCATGAGGTTATAAAAAATGTTGAATCTGCAGGTCAAATACATGCCAACTGAAGGGTGTAGATGCAATAATCTGGGAGCACAAACACATTTCATAAACCTGTTTGCTACATTTTGTAGGATAACAAGATCAGAAAACTGAGGCAAAGACTAGTCTCATACAGATACCAAATGATGCCATATTTGCTTGGTTATAAATGTTTTATCTCACTCTATTGGGCTTACATACACAATGCTTGAAGTGTGTAGATACCTGAGTAGTGGTGACTGTAATATGCCTGGCTACAGCATAATGCTCAACCAGCACTGCTTCTGTACAGAAGACAATCAAGAACTAATTAGCCATCAGCAGAACTAGTATTACTATGCCAGTTGGAGTTCCCAATACTTAGTGCTATGTGGGAATGTCTTGAAGATAGCCAACAAAGGAGTCACAATCCAGCACCAACAACATCCCTCATCATCATCAAAGTTATCAGCACACATAAATCCTGGGAGCACAATTTTACACCCTAACTTGGTTGTTTCATGTTGTAGGTATCAATAACAGGATCAGAAAACCGAGGCAAAGAATAGAGGCTCAACCTGCACTGCTTTTGCACAGAGACCAATCAAAAAATTGATTGGTCTTCAATGTCTGGCTGCTAGTAGAAGTTGCCACTGCCTTTTGCTATGTGGGAATGATTTAAAATGTTTGCTGCTTCCCAGAGGATAACAAGATCAGAAAACTGAGTCAAAGACTAGTTTCATACAGATATCAAAGGATGCCATATTTGTTTGGTTATAGTTGTCTTCTCTCACTCTACTGGGCTTACATACACAATGCTTGAAGGGTGTAGATACCTGAGTAATGGTGACCATAACATGCCTGGCTATATCAGAATGCTCAACCAGCACTGCTACTGCACAAAAGACAATCAAGAATTGAATGCTCAACCAATTACTATGCCAGTTGGAGTTGCCAATACTTAGCGCTATGTGGGAATGACTTGAAAATAACAAACAAGAGAATCACAATCCAACACCAACAACAGCCCTCATCAATCAAAGTTATCAACACACACACATCCTGGGAACACAATTTTGCATCCTAACTTGGTTGCTTCATGTTGCAGGTATCAATAACAGGATCAGAAAGCTGAGGTAAAAAATAGAGGCTCAACCTGCACTACTTTTTACACAGAAGTCTATCACAAAACTGATTGGTCTTCAGCAGAATCAGTACTTCTGTTACAATGTTTGGATGCTAGGTGAAGTTGCCACTGCCTTTTGCTATGTGGGAATGATTTAAAGATAACCAACAAGAGAATCACAAACAAGCACCAACAACAACCTTTCTTCACCATTCACCACCCAGTCATCTTCAAAATTTTCAACACACACAGGAACCTGGAGTAGAACACTACATCCTAACTTGTTTGCTTTATCTTGCAGAGTTCATAGACAGGATAATACTGCTTTGGCAAGTATACAGAGGGGTGTTGACAGTACAAATAATCAGTAGAATACTAGTTCAACACAGCATATGTTTGCTGCTCCTCTAAAAACTTTTATAATGCCTATTGGTGCTAGCATCAACTCCCAGAGGTATTAGCATATTGCAATGCTCATTATGGGAGTCTCTCAGCACATTACAACAACCAAATATCGGCAACGCAAATGACAACACAATCATGCTACCCAAATCATTTTCAATATGACTGAAGTGGTCAGTAATTTGCTGTACATACATAGAAACAACATAGATATCAGTACAAGTCAGGATCAGAAAAATGGAAGCTATCCTGCTATACATCACAAGCAATTTGACTTGGACATAAATTAGATGCACATACACAGACAGTTATCACATGGCCTGATCTTGACTACTGTGTATTACTTGTGTGATATTAGACCATCTCTCAGTGGTATTAGCATGTTATCATGCTCAGTCTGGGGGTGGTGTAACACCATATAGAACCATGGAGTCAAGCAGCCATCTCATAGATACGGATTATACTAAATGTGATTGCATTTATACACACTATATGGCTGCACATGAACATCCTCTTTGTGTATTATTTATTGGTACTGGTATATCAAACTGAGGATACCTACCCACATGAAATACAAGAAAAACTGCTGCTTACGTCTATTTTTTGGTATTGACAGTATAGTGTCATATCATTATCCAGTGGTATTAGTGTGCATGCATGCTCAATCCGGAGATGAAAAGACACTATATTGTCTTCATGTATCAAGCTGGCAGATCTGTCTCTAGTAAGTTTTCATCTCAAATTCATGCTCAATGTATCAACAATGATGCTAGAATTTTTAGCCCCAAGAACACAATGTCCAAAATGCTTTGCTCGACAACTACTGGATTTAAACATACCTACTCCTTGGATTGCAACAAATGGTGCGTGGTGAGAGCTTTGTAGGTGCTACAACAAATTGTTGGCAACTGGTGTGTACATTCACAATCGTCGGCAATACTTGGATGCTTCAAATTACTAGCCTTGTAGTTTCCATCGTTTATTACGTTACTTCTACATTCTTTTGTTTGTAGGTTATTTAAACATTTTGTAATTTTTACCCAGTTGGGGATTTATTATATATAATAGCTACTAGGGTAATAACCTAGTAGTATATTTGCTAAAAAAACATTTAGTGATTTGGGGTAAAAAATTGGGGAAACATTGACAAAAGTTCTTAGGCCGAGTTTTTGGTTTTTGATCGGGATTTTGGCATCGAATTCAGATAATTTTGGCATGAGTGAACTCGTGAGTGAATGGGTGTTCATATTTTGTGACTTTTATCCAATTCCGATACGGGGGCCCGGGGAGGCATTTTAGGGAGATTTTCTAATTTCTTACTTTAACTTTGATTTCATTAGCTAGATTAGTTCCTTGTAGTTATATTTATGTTATGTAATTGATTTTGGCTAGATTTGGGCCATTCAGAGTCGGATATTCGTGGAAAAGGCATTGTCACCGATTGATTGAGCTTGGTTCGAGGTAAGTGGCTTGCCTAACCTTGTGTGGGGGAAATCCCCTTAGGATTTGGTACTGTCGTGATATATGAGCGTCGTGTATGTGAGGTGACGAGTACGTACATGGTCTATTTGTTGTAAAAACCCGATTTATATTTAGTTTTCCTTTAATTTGAGTTATACTGTTTAAATGAGTATTAGTCTGTTTTCATTCTTAATTGAGCTATTCCAATATGTGCAGTTATCCTGTTTAGTCTAATATCGCATATCTACGTTCTTTAACTGCTTATTTGAACTCTGTGAAGCATGCCTAGTTTATTTTCTGCTTTTCCTTGTTCTTTTATCAGTATAACTATAGAAATCTTGCTAGTAACTATTGTATTTGTCGGTTTGAGCTGTGTGTTTACTTTTGAGACTACGAGGCGGTACCTCAGGAGTTCTCCCTGTATATTTTCTTTTGAGACTACGAGGCAGTTCCTCGGGAGTTCTCCTTGTACATTTATTTTTGAGATAACGAGGCGGTTCCTCGGGAGTTCTCCCTGTATTTTTAATTTTGAGACTACGAGGCGGTTCCTCGCCAGTGCTCTCTGCATATTTACTTTTGAGACTACAAGGCGGTACCTCGAGAGTTCTCCCTGTTTATTTATTTTGGGACTACGAGACGGTATCTCGGAAGATCCCCTGATGTTAACCCCTATGTGTTGCATTGTTGCCTTGCTGTGTTTCCTTTTGTGAAATTCTAGTCTCTTATTATACTGCATATTCTCAGGCTTTATTTATTATATAGCAGTGGGCCTGACCTAACCTCGTCATTACTCGAACGAGGTTAGGCTTGGCACTTACTAGGTATCGTTGTGGTCTACTCATGCTACTCTTTTGCACATGTTTTGTGTGCAGATCTAGGTACTACTTATCAGCCACGCTATTAGCTGAGAGTGCTTGCTGCTGTACGAAGACTTCAAGGTACATCTGCCGCGCCCGCAGATCCTCGTAGTCCCCCTCTATTCCCCTATGTTCATTCTTTCCTTATTTCTATAGACAATGATGTATAGAACAGTTAGAATCTCATAGAAGCTTGTGACTTACGGTGTTCCGGGTCTTGGAAGTGTTTTGTATATTTCGAGAGTTGATTATTGTATATGTCGAGCGGCATCTCAATTGCTTATTAAAATATTTGTTACTATTAGTTGTTAATTTTTTTTATTTTTTTCATTTCTTTTCTCCAAGTGTTAGGCTTACCTTGTTGTAGAGACTAGGTGTCATCACGATAATTTACGGAGGGAGAATTTGGGTCATGACATAAGTGCGGATAGGAAACTTAATCTCAATTGAGATGGTGTTGTCGAACCTATATTGGTTGCGGTGATGTGGTATCACCCGCGAGTATAGGTGTAAAAGTGAAATTAGCAATTTGATAACCTCAGAAGAATTTTTAGCATATTTGAGGATGAACGTTTGTTTAAGAGGTGAAGGATGTAACGACCCGACTTGTCGTTTTGAGAATTAGCGTCCCGTTCAGAGGCTTAAGATTTCAAGAAACCTCGTAATACATATTATGACTTGCGTGTGTGGTTGAGTTTGGTTTTCGGACGATTCGGGATCAAATTGGGAGAACAAATCTTATTTAAGAAGCTTAAAAGAAAAGAATTGATCGGAGAATCGACTTTTGTACAAACGACTCCGGAATGGAGTTTTGATGGTTCCAATAGCTCCGTACGACGATTTCGTACTTAGGTGTATGTACGGATTTGGTTTTGGAAGTCCGTAGGGCAATTTGACGCATTTTGGCGAAAGTTGAAAAATGGAAGATTTTTCAAAAGTTTGACCGGGAATTGACTTTATTGATATCGGGGTCGATATTTAATTCCGAAAATTTGAACAGGTCCATTATGTCATTTATGACTTGTGTGCAAAAATTTGAAGTCAATCGGACTTGATTTGATAGGTTTCGACATCGAACGTAGAAGTTGGAATTCGATAGTTTCATTTAAGCTTGAATTGGTGTATGATTCATGTTTTAGTGTTGTTTGATGTAATTTGAGGCATCGACTAAGTTCGTATGATGTTTTAGGACTTGTTGGTATATTTGGTCGAGGTCCCGAGGGCCTCGGGTGGATTTCGGATGGTTAACAGAATTTAATTTGGATATTTCTAGGATGTTTCGACGTCGTTTCTTCAAGAATAAGTGGTATAACATTAACCAAATGAACTCTAAATTCATTTTTAATTGAATCATTAGATCCGTATTGAAATTTTGGAGCCATAGCAAAAAGAATCGTCGCATTCGGATATCGTATGAGAGAGTTATGCCCATTTCCGTGTCGGGAAATATTTCTCGTCGTAATCAGCGTCCAGGGTAGCGTGGGGCGCTATCCCTGACGCAGGGACTTCTGGAGTTCTGGAAACGGCGCCACAGGCAGCGCCCCTCGCCACCTGTGGCGCTACAAACATCAGGGGGTCTATAAACGGGGCTTTTCTGCCATATTTGACAAAAATAGACTTGGGGAGCTCGGTTTGGGCGATTTGCAGAGGCAAATTTCATCACACAACTTAGGGTAAGTGTTCTTGACTCCCTTGTGATTATATTTCATGAATCTATGGTTATATTCATCGTTTAATTTGAGTTTTGATGGAAGAAATTGATATTTTTGCAAAATCTTTCAAAAATAATTTTTTTTGATTTGGAGGTCAATTCGTTATCGGAAATTGATAAAATTGGTATGATAGAACTCGTATCGGAATTGGTGTTTAGATTTCATGAAAATGTTGTTGGGTTCCGAGAGACGGGCCCCGCGTTGACTTTGGTTTACTTTTTAATGTGAAATTTTAAGTCGACGTTTTATTATCCGGAATTATTTCCGATGAATTTTAATGAAGTTATACAATTTATTTGGATAGATTTGAGATGTCCGGAGGTCAATTCAAGCAATAAGGCTATTTTGGAATATCGGCCTAACTACAAAAAGGTAAGTATCTTGCCTAACCTTAAGTGGGAGAATTACCCCTTAGGCATTGAGTCTTATGTGGGAATTGTGTAATTGAAAACCATGTACGCGAGGTGACGAGTACGTACTTGGTTTATATGTGCAAATTATATCAGTGAAAATTCGTAGACGCCCTTATGTATTAGATTGAAAAAATTGTTAGAGCTTAGTAAATCTTTGATTTGTCATGCCTCATTCCATGTTTGTCGAGTTTGTATTTTATATGTTAATTTGGGGTGATTGCCACTTGGATTTTTATATGAATTTCGTGTATTTGTTGATTTGATATTTTCTTGGAGTTAATTTCATTATAGATTTCTTATCTGCAAATTATTAATTAAATTTAAAAAGAGGCATTAGTATATTTATCAAAAAATTGGATTTAAGAAGGCGTTGTTCTATGCTGAGTTACTTTTCCATCTCTATTGTTGTTTTTGAGGTTTTATATACATTTTGTAGAGCCTTGGCCTATTTGTTGATAAATTTATTGATTTTGCTACATATTTGGAATTTAGTTGTGGTCAGTGGGCAAATTGTGATATGAATTATTGTGTTGTGTTGTCGTTTAAACACTCTCCTTGATGTTATTTATGCTTCCTACCTTGCTTGTTAATGATATACATGTACTTGGTAAGGAAGAGTGTAAAGCACGAAGGGTGATGCCATGACATTTCAATTATATTATCATGTGAGGGAGAGTGTAAAGCACGAAGGGTGATGCCGTGCCATTTGAGAGTGTAAAGCACGAAGGATGATGCCGTGCCATTTGAGAGTGTAAAGCACAAAGGGTGATGCCGTGTCATTTCAATTATCTTATCATGTGAGGATGAGAGTAAAAGCATGAAGGGTGATGCCGTGCCATTATTTTTATATTATCATATGTTCATGGCACGAAGGGTGTTTTCGTGCAGGCGAGGATAAGAGACATACATTATAATGTGATATATTTTCGTTGTGTATGCATTCATGCCTTTATCTTGAGATGTTATTGTGCACCTATGTTTTCTATATGACTTGTAGTCATTGTTGCTTTCTATGTGCCTCCCACTTTATTTCTTTTATTGTTATTGGCATTCTCCCACCTAGTTGGTACTGTTATATGTATGCTCTGTGAGATAGAGATAAATGCACGAACGGTGTTGTCGTACAAATTGCATTATGCTATTTCAAATAAGTGATAAGTAAATTCGTGAAGTTAAGAGGGTAAGTAAGTCAAAGAAAATGAATTTTGTTGAGGTTTGACATTTTGTGATAAAATACGGCCCGAGCTAAAATACCCGGTATTTATGGACTAGTACCATACAAGGTATCCCATGGCCATGATAGTAAGGTGTATAAGGTGTGTTAAAAGTGAGTAATATTTTAAGTAATTTGAGATAATTCTTAATTATGTGGGTAATTGGTTAATTATTGGTTAATGGGAGATTAACAAGTTGATTAAGGAATTGTGGATAATTAACTAAGGTCTTTTGATAAGCTCAAGGTATAGAAACGTGGCAGCCAATTATGTTCAAATTAATGACTCTTAATGTCACATGAAAGGTGGCAAAATTTGAAGAAATTATTGGCCAACTAAGCCATCAAGTGGGGCCCACTCCCAAAGGTTAAGAAATCCTTTCTAAGTCATTTGGTAAATCTCTACAATACCAAGAAAGCTTCAGCCAAACGCATAGAAACGTTACCATCCAAATCACTTTCTAATCCAAGAAACATAGCAACTTTAATTCACTTTTCAAATAGCAACGTTGTTGCAAAATTCTTAAGGAAAGGTTTCGGCTAAGGTTTTCTTTGCATAAGCAACGTGATTGCTTCGATATTTTCATACAACTTATTCTGTGTTTTGTCGCAATTAACATACGTTTAAGGAATTGTCAAGAGAATCGGCTCAGGTATGTTAAGGTTATCCCTTCTTTCTTTTTATCATGACCCAAATGATACTGAAAGGACTTAGATTTATACATATGGATAAGCAACAAGAGTAAGCTGGAATTTGATAGCAGACCTCCGCAACGCTAAATCGAAGTAAGAATTATGGTATAGTATGCCCTACTTAGATATAGTAAAGCTAATGATGCCTAGAGGGACATCTTGACATAATTTTTATATGTTCACAAAGTGAAGCCTAGAGATTGGCCAAAAGCTGGAGGAAAGAGAAGAGAAGAGTCACATAGGCACACATACAAAGTTAGAGTCGTAAAGGCTGCATGATAGAAGGTAGCAACAGTTACAAGATTAGAAGAATTCCGACTACAAGTCGTGGTGTGAGAAAGAGGCTTAAATGGGGGAATGCCCTAGCCTTTGGGATTCATTCACAGAACAGTTGCCTAAATGGCAAGAAGAGCATTAAAATATTCGCAAGAGCTATGGGTTATGAGAATGATAAGTGCATCAATCAACATTCGAGGACGAATGTTCCAAAGGGGGGAATGATGTTACACACCATGTTTTTGTACGTAAAAGTATGCCATAAGAAAATTGGTGAAAGCTCGAAAATGAGATATTATATCACGTATTTTCGTACGTTAAAGTTTCGTCGTAAGTCAATCAACGTAAGTTCGGGAATAGGATTATTTTGAGATTATAAGCATTATGCTATTTCAAACAAGTGATGAGTAAATTCGTGAAGTTGAGAGGGTAAGCAAGTCGAAGAAAATGAATTTCGTCGAGTTTTGACATTTTGGGATAAAATAAGGCCCAAGCTAAAATACCTGATATTTATGGACTAGTACCATACAAGGTACCCCATGGCCATGATAGTAAGGTGTATAAGGTGTGTTAAAAGTGAGTAGTATTTTAAATAATTTGAGATAATTCTTAATTATGTGGGTAATTGGTTATTTATTGGTTAATGGGAGATAAACAAGTTGATTAAGGAATTGTGGATAATTAACTAAGGTCTTTGGATGAGCTCAAGGTGTAGAAACGTGGAAGCCAATTATGTTCAAATTAATGACTCTTAATGTCACATGAAAGGCGGCAAAATTTGAAGAAATTATTGTCCGATTAAGCCATCAAATGGGGCCCACTCCCAAAGGTTAAGAAATCCTTTCTAAGTAATTTTGTAAATCTCTACAATAACAAGAAAGCTTCAGCCAAACACATAGAAACGTTACCATCCAAATCACTTTCTAATCCAAGAAACATAGTAACTTTAATTCACTTTTCAAATAGCAACGTTGTTGCAAAATTCTTAAGGAAAGGTTTCGGCCAAGATTTTCTTTGCATAAGCAACGTGATTGCTTCGATCTTTTCACACAACTTGTTTTGTGTCGTGTACGTGAAAGATTGTACGGCCTTGTCAGCCTATGTTTTGAGTTTATAAAAGATCTTGTTGGCCTATTAGGCCCGTATGTCACGTGTATATGATGATGTAATAACAAAGATACGTTACGTTGGTACTCGGTTGAGTAAGGTACCGGGTGCCCGTCGCGGCCCATCGGTTTGGGTCATGACACACATGGTGACTTTTACTTGAAAGAATTATATTCGAAAGATACTTACTTGAAAGAATTATATACGAAAGATACTTACTCGAAAGAATTATATTCGAAAGATACTTACTTGAAAGAATTATACTCGAAAGGCATTTACTTGAAAGAACTATATTCAAAAGATATTTATTTGAGTGAAGTATATTCGGGATATATTTAATTGTACGGATTACATTCTAAAGATTTTTATTTGAAAAACTTATAGATAAGAGATGTATATTTTGAAGGACTTGATTAATTGGATGTACTTGTGTTTATTATCCGTTTGAGCAATATTTATGGTGTTCTTGTTGTCTTGTTGTTTATGTCATAAGTTGATTATTGTTGCCCTCACTGCTATTTGTCTTTCTATTATCTTTGTATGCTATATTGCACAGGTTATTTGACTAGTCAGTGTCTTGACTGTACCTCGTCACTACTCCACTGATGTTAGTCTTGATACGTATTGGGTACCGACTATGGTGTACTCATATTATACTTCTGCACATTTTTATGCAGAGCCATGTATTGGAGATATCAGACTCGGACAGAGTTAGTGTGTTGATCGCAAGAATTTAAGGTAGAGTTGTTTGGTCGTCGCAGTCCTTTGGAGTCTTCCTATTTTATTGTATTGTTAACTTTTATTCGAACAGTATTGTATATTCGATCCTTGAGATCATTTTATGTATTCAGTTAGAGTTAGTGACTCAGTATTATCAGTCTTGGGAGGTTGTTATAATTATTTCCGTTGTTGGTATCGATATAAAATAAAAGGGCTTGAATTGTTATTAAAAATTGGCTTACTTAGTCTTAGAGACTAAGTGCCATCACTACGCCTGTGGTGAGATTTTGGGTCGTGATATTTAAAGAAATAAAAATATCATTTTTCAAAAAGAGAGATATTTATTCGAAACACTTTTATTTTGGGTGTGTTGGGGGGGAAGGGTTGATAATTATATTTTTGACTTTTTAAATCGTAAAATTTTTATTATGAAAATTTTCATCTCTAGATTCCCCATCAATAGTTTTGAATTTTTGTGAATATACTCATTTATATATGCGGCATATTCAATTGATTTTGGTTTCTAAAAACAATTCTTTCATTTTGTTTTTAAAGAAATACCACCTTAAAATCTTAATAGGTAATATTTGAGTAGTTACTTAATTATATATGTCGTAATTGCTTTTATTGGGGAATAAAATGCTAGTTGATTAGTAATTCTCACCAACTTAAGGTTCTCATATGATACAAACTTCTTGGAACATTGTTAATTTACCAATATTCAAGGAATGCCAACATTTTGCTTATATACCAAAACTTAGAGTAGCAATTTTTAGGTGACTTTATGTAACGACCCAAAATTAACCTAGTCGTAATGGCACCTAATCCAACCCGTCAAGTAAGCCAATTAACAACTATCCAATTTAGATGAGATTTATTAAGAAAATAAAGGATAATAAAACTGCTTTTATACAAGAATTCTCAAGGACTGGTAGTACAAATCATGAGCTTCTAAGATTAGAATTTACAAAGCTGGTATGAAATAAGTACATCATATGTTTGAAATGTACATAAACAGATTTTTATAAATTTAAGGCTACTTTGAACAAGAGGCAGCTACCAACAGAACGCAGGTACGTCTTCAAATTCCGCTCCCGTCTATCACAACAACATCAACATCTAATATCTGTACGCAAGGTGCAGAAGTGTAGTATAACAGTGAAAACCCAAATCTTTTACCGAAAACACCAAAATATGAGTAAGTTTGTAAAATCGTGATTTTCCTTCCAAAACTTTTCAACAGGTAAATGTTTCAATATCCAATGGCATGAGGAAAAGTACATCTCTCTGCCTGCATGTCAATGTATATGAGAAGTCATGAATGAAATGATACCGTACAACATGAGGAAAAGTGCGTCTCTATGCTTGTATGTCAAGTGCGAATGTCAATGCAGTACAACATAGTGAACAACCATATGCATACTCTCAGAGTATTAATCCACTTTGTCCTCCCAATCACTCGGCACTCGCACTTAATAGGTACCTCCGCTCACAGGGTGTGTGTGTAGACTTCGGAGGGGCTCCTTCCGCTCAAGCGCTATAATTCGCACGGACAACTCACGTGCTGCACGGACAACTCACATGCTATAATATCAATATCTGGATCCGTACAAACAACTCACGTGTTGCACGGACAACTCACGTGCTATAGTATCAATATATGGATCCACACGGACAACTCACATGTCATAGTATAAATATCTGAATCTGCATGGACAACTCACGTGTTGCACAAATGCCATAGTATCAATAACTTCATAATCAGGCGCTCGACCTCACTCAGTCAGCAATCTCTCCTGTCTCTCAGCCCATAATGCCATGAAACTAGCCCAACAATGATGATATGATGTGTCAATATATAGCAACAGAGACTGAGATATGATATGAAATGAATGAACATGACTGAGTATGAAATTACAATTTAAACATATAATTCGACAGCAGAAATAACCTTAGTTGGTCCACAATAATACCAGCATTTTCCTAAGCATGATCTCTAATATGAGTCACAGCTTAATTTCTCTAACACATAAAAACACATGGAAAAATACAAGTTAATTGACTATACAACTCTACAAAATCAACTGAGTCTCAATTCTACGGTGCACGCCCACACGCCTATCACCTAGCATGTGCGTCACCTCCAAACAATTCACATAACACGTATAACCAGGGTTCATACCCTCAGCTCCAAGTTTAGAAGAGTTACTTACCTCGAACAAGCCGAGTCCAATATCGAGCAAGCTAAACAATGCTCCAGAAATTCCATTCTGCGCGTATCAACTTCCGAACGGTACGAATCTAGTCACAATTAATTCGATTCAGTCAACACAATTATAGAAATTAATTCCATATGAAAATACTAATTTTCTCACAAAATCCGAAATTACACTAAAAAATCGCCAGTGGGGCCCATGTCTCGGAATCCGACAAAACTTATAAAATCTGATAACCCATTCAATTACGAGTTCAACCATACAAATTTCACTCAAATCCGACTCCGAATCGGTATTCAAAACTCAAAAATTCATTTTATAAAATTATAGAAATTTCTTCCGATTTCTCTTGAAAAATCAATAATCTAAAGCCAAAAATGAAGATTAATCCATGGAATATAATCACAAGTTAGTCAAGAATGCTTACCCCATGTTTCGTGGTGGAATTCCTCTCCAAAATCACTAAATCCTGAGGTTCCCAACTAAAAACACGAAAATGGTGGCTCTAATGTCCGAAATAGAGGACTTATAACACTGCCCCGAATTCCTTCTTCGCGTTCGCGAGCATCCCATCGTGTTTGCGATGAACAAATTCTCAAAAGCTATTTCCAAACTCTTTTCAGACATCCTCTAGTATAATGGTCATAACTTTGTTTATACTACTCCAAATGATAAATGGTTTGACTTTATGGAAACTAGACATCCGGGGATACAACTATCATTTGTTGATAATCTCCCAATTTCTTATAGATTGTGAGATATAATCTTCCAAAGTCAGCACTGTGCAACAGAGATTTTCAAACTCTTCCTAGACATCCTGTAGTGTATCCATAACCTTTTGTACACAACTCCAAATGACTAATGGTTTAACTTTCTCACAACTAGACATCAAGGGCTACAAATTCCATTTGGATCATCTCTAGATTCCTTATAGATTGTGAGATATAAGCTTCCAAAGTCAAATGACAAATATCAGGAATTCCTTCTTCGTGAATGCGAAGAACAAAGTCCAAGCAGCTAAATCCTTTTTCGTGAACGCGAAGAACAACACCAGACATCAGAAAACCAACATCCAAAGTAGCCCAAAATGATTCGATAACACCCGAAACATACCCAAAACACACCCGAGGCCCTCGGGACCCCAACCAAATATACCAACAAGTCCTAAAACATCATACGAACTTAGTCGAGGCCTCAAATCATATCAAACAACGCTAAAAATACGAATTGCACCCCAATTCAAGGCTAATAAAATTAAGAAACTCCTACTTCTACATTCGATGCCGAAACATATCAAATCAAGTCTGATTGACCTCAAATTTTGCACACAAGTCATAAATAAAATAACAGACCTATTTCAATTTCCATAATATTTCGACCCCGATATCAAAAAGTCAACTCCCGGTCAAACTTCCAAACATAAATTTCCTACTTTCGCCATTTTAAGCCTAATTTAACTACGGACTTTTAAATAATTTTTCGGACACACTCCTAAGTCCAAAATCACCATACAGAGCTATTAGAATCATCAAAACTCTATTCCGGGGTCATTTACACATAAGTCAACATCCGGTCAACTATTTAAACTTAAGCTTTAAATCTTGGAACTAAGTGTTCCAATTCATTCTGAAACCTCTCCGATGAGTCACAAAATTATAATTGAACACAGGATAAGCAGTAAATGGGGGAACGGGGCTGTAATACTCAAAACGACCATCCGGGTCGTTACATTATCCCCCACTTAAACATACGTTCATCCTCGAACATGCCAAGAGTTGTTCCTAAGCCTTCAAATCACTGTTCCACTCTACCATGCATATACCCGGGTGTGACCCCTCGTCACCCTATTCCATATAGGTCTAACCACACAACATAAATGAAGATGATTAATTTAACCTTGGCCCGTGAACCTTGGAATTAAATTTTCAACATTCGGAATTTCTTTTCAAGACCCAAATCTCACATCTACACCCTGTATATATCTGAAAAAATTGTATCAAGCCATAGCCATAACCCAAGATGTAATAACATGATATACCACACAACTCGCATACTCGCGGTACCATTCATGATCATAGTAACTATTCAAAACCAATCCGGTACTAGTATTAAACCCCATATAAAACAAAACCTCATTGCAAAACCTTCGTACACTGCTGATAATGAAAGAAGCACACGAAATCTCATGACCCTTTATCAGATCAACAAGTCATGGAGCTCTCTCGCCCCAACTAGAACCAAATCGCTTTCTATGCCTACTTTCAATATTATTCTACCAAATATACCGTAATTAAATCTGATAGTACTCATTCTAGGTCCAATGACCTCGTCTCATCAAACACAACCATTTTATTGGCTTGCAACCTCAACACAACCTAATATTTATAACCAACTCCTCAATTTTTATGAAGAGGATAACCATAGGTGCATGCGCACAATTCCTCAAATATGCTGCTCAAATAATTTTTTATCGTAGAGAAAGGAAAATAATGAAATCAGATAAATTATCAAAGAAATGAAATTCCCACACAATGCACGGACAACTCACGTGCCAATAATATAAATCGCCTGGCATGGTCACATGCCTCCAGTCCAAGCATATCATACAGGAACAATTAAACAAGTTCACATGTATATGATAATGAAATAAGATTGTCATGCTCCTGGACTGGTATAAACAACACGCAATAGTGTAGGCATGTGCAACGCCTGCTATCAGAACTCAAATCGGCAAGTTAACGCAGAAATAGTAACTACCAAGTTTACTTAGGGAATTAGCCTATTTGTAACCTTAAGTATAGCCCAGATAGTTTTCCACAAAGGTACGAATACGGAAATCATTATAACTTTACGTTTAATAGTCAACTCTAGGAATATCATAGCCTAAGCATTCTTCCGAGTATGAATACTTGTCCCGATGCCCGCACATGGGCTCAATCCTCACATATATACACACTCGTAGCACGCAGCTACCACAAATAATTAACGCAACTAGTGCCTCCATTGATTTTAATTAAAATACTTACCTCAAACAGGCCGCAACCCTAAAACAATATGCCTCTAAGAACTCCCAGTCTCCAAATTCATAGAACACATGAATCACTGTAACTGATCCCAACTCCAACACTCGAATGAGTAACACATCTTTTATGCACGATCATCTCACGAGGAATACTTTCATAACTTTTCCGTGCCATATAACAATAATTTGAATATCAGCAATCTATCAACCATGTGAGTGCTGCAACACCAATGAACATCCGTAAGTCAAAACACAATACGCCTTTTGAGATGTGCACCCTTCTCAAGGATTGCCGAGTAGTTATAGCATTCATCTCAATATTTGAAACTGACCATTCTATTCAAAATTCGTGACCTTCCCTTCAAGACTGAACTGCCATCTTGTACATGTAAATCTTAACCCCGCACAACACACCACATCTTTAATGCCATCATGTTAAAAGTACGAGAATCTCATTATCAACTCTGAGTCACCAACAAATTACATACCCGGTTAGTTAGAAACCTTTCATTTTCTCTCATCCAAGAGTAAATCACAAGACACAACATGTTCCTCACATCGGTAGAAAGTATCTGGCTCAAACCATGGTAGAAATTATCAAGAATACTTTGAAATTTATTTGCACATAACCAAGCTATCAGAACTGAATTCGTGTAACTCGACCAAGCCATGCAGGTTGCAAAATCCGAGAGTACTACCACAAAATACCCGTAAAGCCTCACATCATCATAATTACCAAAAGAACTGAGCATACCATTACCATACTGATCCAGCCTATTACCTATTTGTCCTATTTTTCTCCGAGTTTCTTCTAAATTACCCTAAAGTTGACACTTCTCCTTGTTAAAACACCACAATCCTTACTCAAAGCTCACCACCAGAGATCCCAAACATAAACCACACTGCTATGAGGCTCATAAGCTATTGTATTCCCTCTTAAGCACTATAACGACCTGACCGGTTATTTTAAGATCTAACGCATCGTTTGGCAGTTTGAGGCCATAAGAAACTTCACTTCGGTTATTATGACTTGTACGCATGGTCGGAATTGAATTTCGGGAAGTTTGGAGTTGATTTGGAAAGAGAATTCTAATTTCGGAAGCCTTAAGATGGAGGAATTGACTAAAGTGTAATTTTTAAAAAAACAACCTTGGAACTGGGATTTGAAGATTCTAACAGGTTTGTATAATGATATTAGACTTGTACGTATGTCCGGATCGGATTATGGATGACCCGAAAGCGTTTCGACCCCTATTGTAGAAGTTGGCATTTTGGAAGAATTTCATAAATGTGGGTTGAAGTGTATTTTAATGTTATCGATGTCCGTTTGGGATTCCGAGTCTGGGAATATCTCCATATGGTAATTCTGGTATTGGAAGTGCATCCGGGAGTGGATTCGGAGGTCCGTAGGTCATTTTGGGGTCATTTGGTGGAAGTTAGATATTTGAAGGTTTTTGAGAAGTTTGTCCGGGAGTAGACTTTTTTATATTGGGGTCGGATTCTTATTTCGAGAGTTGGAATAGGTCCGTAATGTCAAATGTGACTTGTGTGTAAAATTTGAGGTCAATCAGACATGATTTGATAGGTTTCGGTATCGAATGTAGAAGTTTGAAGTTCTAAAGTTCATTGAGTTCGAATTGGGGTGCGATTCATGATTTCGATGTTATTTGATGTGATTTGAGGCCTTGATCAAATTTGTGTTATCTTACGGTACTGGTTGGTGTGGTTGGACAAGTCCCGAGGGCCTCGGGTGTGTTTCGGGGAGGTTTCGGATCAATTCGGGCTGTTTTGGACTGTAGTTGTTGGTATCTGGTTTCCTTCTTTGCAAACTCAAAGGGAGTCCTGCATTCGCAAAGAGGAATTTTGAGGCTGCTGGGTTTTGGCCTTCGCGAACTCAAGGCAGTGGACACGAACGCGAGGCAGGAGTTGGGCAAGCCTTCGCGAACGCGACATAGGGGTCGCGAACGCAAAGAAGAAAGAGGGAGCAGGGGCCTGGAGTAGTTTGGCCTTCCCGAACGCGGAGCTCCAACCGCGAACGCGAAGCAATAGAGTCTGTAGCCTTCACGAATGCTAGGCTGCAACCGCGAACGCAAAGAAGGGCAGACCTGGGCTGGGCAGAATGTTTTTAAAGTAGGGTTTGGGTTCATTTCACCCATTTTTCATACGGCTTGGACGATTTTTGGAGCTTTGGAAGAGAGGATTTCATCATCAAGTATGAGGTAAATGATTTCTGCTAGTTGTAAGTTACATACAAGGTTTATACATGGATTTAGGCATGAAAGTTTGTAGAAATTTGGGATTTTGAAGAAAAACCTAGAAATTGGTATTTTTGGATTTTGACCATGAAATTGGACATGGAATTTTGAATAAATTATATATTTGAGTTTGGGGTGTTATGGGTAAAGTTTATTTTCAAATATTTTTTGAATCCGGGCACGTGGGCCCGAGGGTTATTTTTATCGACTTTTCAAGCGGAGTTGGGAATTTGTCTAATTGATTTGTTATGAGTATTAAAGTATATTTTTATTAGTTTTCACATTGTTTGACTAGTTTTGGAGCGACGGGCATCGCTTTGAGGTGTTAGAGGGCTTTGGAGCCGGTTATGGAACTTTGGAGCGAGGTAAGTCTCATGTCTAACCCTGTGTGGGGGAAACTACCCCCTAGGTGATACTTATTTTTATGTGCAACTAGTTGTGGGCGCTACGTACGTATGAGATGACGAGAGTCCGCACGTAGCTAAATCATGTCTATGTTCGGGTAGACTTAGGACCTTATCCTGTAATAATTGAATTATTTGAACTTGTTCTGCTGGCTTATTTAATTAAAGTTATAACTGAAATTGATAAAGTATCAGGACAAGCTTTAATACCCTGAGTTGTTGCTAAGGTATTCGATAAATGTAAAGAGATGTACTTATTGTTGTGCTTGTGTACTTTATTGTAAGGGCGTATCTTGTGATTCGGAAACTTCCTTCCTTTCTTGTAGAGCGAGCCGAATGCCTCGGCAGTATCTCTCGGAATGGGATAAATTCCTTCCTTTCTTGTGGAGCGGGACGAACGCCTCGGCAGTATTTAGAGGTGTATCTCTGGTTCATGTCGTTCGACCCTCGGCAGTGTACACACTACTCCGGACCGAGCTAAACGACCTCAGCAAAATCGTGCGTTATACCGCTTGTAGTCTGAATATGCACGAGATAAACTTTTCACTAATGCCCTGTATTTTATGGTATTTCTTATCTGATTGGTATTGACACTTGGCATTTATTCTGAGATATTGAGGTAGGATACATGATCGATAAATTTTTGATAAAAAGGAAATAATAGGAACATTATGAAACTTCATATTTCTCCCATATTGTTGTGTACTTTGCAATTGTATGAATTATCGTACTATTTATTTAACTGGATCTCTAGTAAGTGTCGATGTCGACCCCTCGTCACTACTCCTCTGGGGTTAGGCTAGATACTTACTGGGTACGCGTTGATTTACGTACTCATACTACACTTGCTGCACATTTTGTGCAGGTGCATATATACCCGGTGATCTTTTGGGCACAGAGGAGCGGATGTTGCGATGACTTACCGTGAGCTGCATTTCATCTTACGATCCGCAGCCTGCAGAGTCTCCATCAAAGTTATTTACGTTTCTCCTATCTAATTTGTATTCCAGACAGATGTTGCGTTTTTATTATATTTTCTAGTTGATGCTCATGTACTTGTGACACCGGGTTTTGGGGTGATTATGGGTTGTTTGGTTTTGAAATTATGAAAATGTTTTTATTTACTCCGTAAAGTTCTTCTTTTATTATTAAATTGAAGAAAATCGTGATTTCAAATATTAAAAGGAGTAATTAAGTTAATTAAATATTGGTTGGCTTGCCTGAAAGTAGTGTTAGGCGCCATCACGACCTATTATGGATTTTTGGGTCATGACAAGCACCACAAAAGTACCACAATCGAAACACCCACTCTGACAATACCTTATGTGAATTTAAAATTATTTTCTTTACCTTTCTTATATTGTAATGTAGAATCCATAGTCATACAGAATTACCGCAAGTCCCGAAACCATCTAGTGTGAATACCCCATTCTAGTGATATATAAAATTCGAAAAACAATTTCAATTACCACACATACATTTTGAATCCATTAGAACCTTCTCGAGAGTCATCCACCCTACTCAAATCTAAATTGTACCGCCCAAACGGTCTGAACGATACGTGCCCCATTAGCACAACAACACTCGAAGAGGTAACCCTGCCTTAATACCACCGATCAAATTCATACTCCGTGCGTACTACATCCTTCACAATAACAACTCAATCATCCCATGATTTTCATATATTCATAAAGTGCAATATAACCCGTATCCAGGAATTTTCTTATTTGAGTCATCCTCGATCTCAAGCTCTGCAGTCATAACTGATCCACAAGTATGTCTCAGACCAAAACTAAAATTTAACATATAACCATGAAATTGAATTGTCAATAGCAGGCTCCCCCACTTAGCTTTTTGAGCAATGGATTAAACACTTGATAACTCACAATATTTATACTCTATTACTGTCATAATACTGCAGTCAGTTGAACGCAAATTCTTCACAAGCTCAGGTAACACAAATCATAAAATACCTCAATTCATCTGCTAAGCTCGCCTTCATTCTCGTGACAGTCAAGTCAACTTTATCCACAAAATTCAAATTTAAATCTCAACACATACGCCTCGCTGATGGAAAATAAACTCTCCACTCAACATTATAAGGGACACACCTACGTAGGTTACTCCGCAGGAGATAATTCACCTGCATAGCCTCAAATTGGCATCTTGCTATACCCTTTTGCAGCTACAATTACTACGCAATCACTTAATCTTCCCCGGTCTGAACTCACCACAAGACATGAAAAATCTACTTCGTTCCACAATTAAACAACATGAAAAATCTTTCAACACACTCATAACTCGAGACTTATACGTCACATCAAGATGGAAATCAAGCACCCAATAGTCCTTTTCACATCCCAAACAAAATCATCGCGTCATATTCAAACCATCTAGACACATCCCACAGTCACATCGTACTTATCATATGGTCATTTCACCGCTCATCGAGCCACAAATTCCACTCATAGGGACATTACCGGACGTATGAGTCCAAATGTACAAGTTCACACAACTGAAGTTACCGAGCCTAGGTTGCAGTGTAAACTTGGCCTTATGTCCTCCAGACTGGCCCATCACCAAAACGCAGAATACACATCTCAAACCTCATTCGTAAAATCGCAAGTCGGCGATACACAACTTATACCTAGCGCTCACATGCACATACGAATGCGTGGAACGAATCCAAAGAGTTATGTTTCAAGCTGAATCAATTCCGCACGATAAGGAAAAAAATATGGGAAATTATCCTAAATGCCATATAGCCTTTTGAAGATACGTATGGACGTCATCATACCGATCTGCAAGACTCTACTAGACACTTGCTTATGACTTGTAGAACCTATGAACCTAGAGCTCTTATACAACCTTGTCACAACCCAAAATCCACGTAGTCGTGATGGCACCTAACCCAACCCGTCAGGTAAGCCAATTAGCAACTATCCAATTTAGATGAGATTTATTGAGAAAAGAAAGGATAATAAAATAGCTTTTATACAAGAATTCCCAAGGACTGGTAGTAGAAATCATGAGCTTCTAAGATTTGAATTTACAAAGCTGGTATGAAATATGTACATCATCTATTCGAAATGTACATAAATAGATTTTTATAAATTTAAGGTTAATATGAACAAGAGGCAGCTACCAACAGAACGCAGGTACGTCTTCAAATCCCGCTCACGTCGATCACTACAACATCTACATCCAATATCTGCACGCAAGGTGCAGAAGTGTAGTATAACAGTGAAAACCAAAATATTTTACCAAAAACACCAAAATATGAGTAAGTTTGTAAAATCGTGATTTTTCTTCCAAAATGTTTCAACAGGTAAATGTTTCAATATCAAATGGCAAGAGGAAAAGTACATCTCTATGCCTGCATGTCAATGTGTATGAGAGGTCATAAATGAAATGATACCGTATAGCATGAGGAAAAATGCATCTCTATGCTTGTATGTCAAGTGTGCATGTCAATGCAGTACAACATAGTGAACAACCATATGCATACTCTCAGAGTATTAATCCACTCAGTCCTCCCAATCACTCGGCACTCGCACTCGCACTCAATAGGTACATGCGCTCACTGGGGTGTGTGCAGACTCCGGATATGCTCCTTCAGCCCAAGCGCTATAATACGCACGGACAACTCACATGCTGCATGGACAACTCATGTGCCATAGTATCAATAACTTCACAATCCACCTAGTCGCGATGGCACCTAACCCAACCCATCAAGTAAGCTAATTAACAACTATCCAATTTAGATGAGATTTATTAAGAAAAGAAAGGATAATAAAATTGCTTTTATACAACAATTCCCAAGGACTGGTAGTATAAATCATGAGCTTCTAAGATTAGAATTTACAAAGCTGGTATGGAATAAGTACATCATCAACAACAACAACAACAACAACAACAACAACCCAGTATAATCCCACAAGTTGGGTCTGGGGATGGTAGAGTGTACTCAGACCTTACCCCTACCACCAGAGGGATAGAGAGGTTGTTTCCGAAAGACCCTCGGCTCGAGAAGAAGAAAAACAAATAATAGAAAATAGGTCAGTGATAGCAATAGAAGATAAAAAAATATTAATAGCATCATAAGAAATAGAAAAATAGATGTAAAAGCAATAACTATAAACAACAATACTACCATAGAAAATAGTGAGGAAACTACATAAACCACTAACAACCCATAGCGAAACAACAACAGGCCAGCCCGGCCCCCGGAACAACCCTAACCTACAACCCTAATGCTCGACCTCCACCCCTTCCTATCTAGAGCCATGTCCTTAGAGATCTAAAGTCGCGCCATATCTTGCCTGATCACCTCACCCCAATACTTCTTAGGTCGTCCTCTACCTCTCCTCCTACATGCCAATGCTAACGTCTCACACCTCATAACCGGGGCATCTATGCTTCTCCTCTGCACGTGCCTGAACTATCTAAGCCTCGCTTCCCGCATCTTGTCGTCCATGGGAGCCACGCCCACCTTCTCCCAAATATCAACATTCCTAATCTTATCCAGCCTAGTGTGCCCGCACATCCATCTCAACATCCTCATTTCTGCCACTTTCATTTTCTGGGTATGGGAATTCTTGGCTTCCCAACACTCAGCCCCATACAACATGGCTTGTCTAACCACCGCTCTATAGAAATTGCCTTTGAATATAGGTGGCACTTTCTTGTCACACAGGACTCTAGATGCTAACCTTCATTTCATCCACCCCACTCCTATACGGTGCGTGACATCCTCGTCTATCTCCCCACCCCCCTGAATAATTGATCCAAGGTACTTGAAACTCCCTCTCTTAGGGATGACTCGAGAGTCAAGCCTCACATCCATGTCCGCTCTCCCGACTCATCGATGAACTTACACTCCAGATATTCTGTCTTAGTCCTATACAACATGAAACCTTTAACCTCAAGGGTATGTCTCCAAATCTCCAGCCTCTCATTAATGTCGCTTCGCGTCTCATCAATCAGTACTATATCATCAGGGAACAACATACACCATGGCAACACCCCTTGAATATGGTGTGTTAGCGCATCCATCACCGGGGCAAATACGAACGGGCTGAGCGCAGACCCTTGGTGCAACCCCATAACAACCGGAAAATGCTCCAAGTCACTTCCCACAGTCTTAACCCGAGTCTTAGCTCCCTCATACATATCCTTTAATACCCTAATGTAAGCTACCGTCACACCTTTCCCTTCAGGCATCTCAAAAGAACCTCCCTAGGAACCTTGTCATACGCTTTCTCTAGGTCAATAAATACCATGTGCAAATCCTTTTTCCTATCCATGTACTGTTACACCAACCTCCTGATAAGGTGGACAGCTTCCGTAGCGGATCGACCCGGCATGAATCCGAATTGGTTGTCGGATATAGACACTGCCCTCCTCACCCTTCCTTCCACCACCATCTCCCAAACTTTCATGGTATGACTTAGTAACTTGATGCCCCTATATCTGTTCGAAATGTACATAAACAGATTTTTATAAATTTAAGGCTACCATGAACAAGAGGCAGCTACCAATAGAATCCAGGTACGTCATCAAATCTCGTTCCCGTCGATCACAGCAACATCAACATCCAATATCTGCATGCAAGGTGCAGAAGTGTAGTATAACAGTGAAAACCCAAATCTTTTACCGAAAACACCAAAATATGAGTAAGTTTGTAAAACCATGAATTTCCTTTCAAAACATTTCAATGGGTAAATGTTTCAATATCAAATGGCATGAGGAAAAGTACATCTCTATGCCTGTATATCAATGTGTATGGAAGTCTTGAATGAAATGATACCGTACATCATGAGGAAAAATACGTCTCTATGCTTGTATGTCAAGTGCGCATGTCAATGCAGTACAACATATCGAACAACCATCTGCATACTCTCAGACTATTAATCTACTCAGTCCTCTCAATCACTCATCACTCGGCACTCGCACTCAATAGGTATATACGCTCACTGGGGGTGTGTGCAGACTCCGGAGGGGCTCCTTCGGCCCAAGCGCTATAATCTTCATGGACAACTCACGTGCTACATGGACAACTTACGTGCCATAGTATCAATAACTTCACAATCCACCTAGTCGCGATGGCACCTAACTCAACCCATCAGGTAAGCCAATTAACAACTATCCAATTTAGATGAGATTTATTAAGAAAAGGAAGGATAATAAAACTACTTTTATACAAGAATTTCCAAGGACTGGTAGTACAAATCATGAGCTTCTAAGATTAGAATTTACAAAGTTGATATGAAATAAGTACATCATCTGCTCGAAGTGTACATAAACAGATTTTTATAAATTTAAGGCTACCATGAACAAGAGGCAGCTACCAACATAATACAGGTACATCTTCAAATCCCTCTCACATCGATCACAACAACATCAACATCCAATATCTGTACGCAAGGTGCAGAAGTGTAGTATAATAGTGAAAACCCAAATCTTTTACCGAAAATACCCAAATATGAGTAAGTTTGTAAAATCGTGATTTTCCTTCCAAAACGTTTCAACAGGTAAATCTTTCAATATCAAATGGCATGAGGAAAAGTACATCTCTATGCCTGTATGCCAATGTGTATGAGAAGTCATGAATGAAATGATACCGCGCAGTATGAGGAAAAATGTGTCTCTATGCTTGTATGTCAAGTGCGCATGTCAATGCAGTACAACATAGTGAACAACCATATGCATACTCTCAAAGAATTAATCCACTCAGTCCTACCAATCACTCGACACTCGCACTCGCACTCAATAGGTCATGCGCTCACTGGGGGTGTGTGCAGACTCCGGAGGGGCTCCTTCAGCGCAAGCTCTATAATGCGCACGGACAACTCACGTGCTGTACGAACAACTCACGTTCTATAATATCAATATTTGGATCCGCACAGACAACTCACGTGCTACATGGACAACTCACGTGCTATAGTATGAATATCTGGATCCGCACGAACAACTCACGTGCCATAGTATAAATATCTGGATCCACACGGACAACTCACGTGACATAGTATCAATAACTTCACAATAAGGCCCTCGCCTCACTCAATAATCAATCTCTCTAGTCTCTCAGGCCCACAATGCCATGAATCTATCCCAACAATAATGATATGATGCGTCAATATATAACAATAGAGACTGAGATATGATATAAAAAATTAAACATGACTGAGTATGAAATTAAAATTTAAACATATAATTCGAAAGCATAAATGACCTTAGTTGGTCCACAATAATACCAGCATTTGCTTAAGCATGATCTCTAACATGTGTCATAGCTCAGTTTCTCTAACACATAAAAATACATAGAAAAATACAAGTGAATTGACTATACAGCTCTACGGAATCAACTGAGTCTCAATTCTACGGTGCACACCCACACGCCCGTCACCTAGCATGTGCGTACCTCCAACAATACACATAACACATAAAATCAGGGTTCATACCCTTAGCTCCAAGTTTGGAAGAGTTATTTACCTCGAACAAGGCGAGTCCAATATCGAGCAAGCTAAACAATGCTCCAGAAATTCCATTCTGCGCGTATCAACTTTCGAACGGCTCGAATCTAGACACAATTAATTCGATTAAGTCAACACAAATTATAGGAATTAATTTCATATGAAAATACTAATTTTCCCACAAAACCTGAAATTACACTCAAAAATTGCCAGTGGGGCCCACGTCTCGGAATTTGACAAACCTCATAAAAACTGACAACCCATTCAATTTCGAGTCCAACCATACTAATTTCACTGAAATTTGACTCTGAATCGGTATTAAAAACGCGAAAATTTATTTTATGAAATTATAAAAATTTCCTCCTATTTTTCTTGAAATATCAATAATCTAACGCCGAAAATGAAGATTAATCCATGAAATATAATCACAAGTGAGTTAGGATGCTTACCACAAGTTTCGTGGTGAAATTGCTTCTCCAAAATCGCTAAATCCTGAGGTTCCCAACTAACAATACAAAATAATGTCTCAATGGTCCTAAATAGAGGACTTATAACACTGCCCCAACATCCTTCTTCGTGTTCGCGAGCCTCCCATCGTGTTCGCGATGAACAATATTCTCAAAAGCCATTTCCAAACTCTTCTCAGACAACCTCTAGTATAATGGTCATAACGATTTTTACACAACTCCAAATGATAAATGGTTTGACTTTATGGAAACTAGACATTAGGGACTACAACTTTGATTTGTTGATAATCTCCCAAATTCCTTATAGATTGCGAAATATAATCTTCCAAATTCATCCCTGTGCAGCAGAGATTTCCAAGCTCTTTCCAGACAACATATAGTGTATCCACCATAACCTTTTGTACACAACTCCAAGGGCTACAACTTTTATTTTTGGATCATTTCTAGATTCCTTATAGATCGTGAGTTATAAGCTTCCAAAGTCAGACGACGGATAGCAAGAATTCCTTCTTCGCGAACACGAAGAACAAAGTCCCAGCAACAAAATCCTTCTTCGCGAACGTGAGAGGCTCCTCGCGAACTCGAAGAACAACACCAGACATCAGAAAACCAGCATCCAAAGTAGCCCAAAATGTTCCGATAAAACCCGAAACATACCCGAAACACACCCGAGGCCCCCGGGACCCCAATCAAATATACCAACAAGTCCTAAAATATCATATGAACTTAGTCGATGCCTCAAATCACATCAAACAGCTCTAAAAACACGAATTGCACCCCAATTCAAGCCTAATAAAACTAAGAAATTCTAACTTCTACATTCAATGCCGAAACCTATCAAATCAAGTCCGATTGGCCTCCAATTTTACACACAAGTCATAAATGACATGACGGACCTATTCCATTTCCAGAATATTTTGACCCCAATATCAATAAGTCAACTCTCCGGTCAAAATTCCAAACATAAAATTTTTACTTTCGCTATTTCAAGCCTAATTTAACTACGGACTTTCAAATAATTTTCTGGACACACTCCTAAGTCCAAAATCATCATACGGAGCTATTAGAATCATCAAAACTCTATTCTGGGGTCGTTTACATAAAAATCAATATCCGGTCAACTATTTCAACTTAAGCTTTAAATCTTGGAACTAAGTGTTCCAATTCATTTTGAAACCTCTCTGACGAGTCACAAAATTATAATTGAATATAGGATAAGCAGTAAGTGGGAGAACGAGGCTGTAATACTCAACACGGTCGACCGGATCGTTACACTTGAAAGTCTTAGATATTATCTAGCATTAAAATACCTTTTCAAGAAGCAATTAAAATACTTATACTAATTATAATTACAATTTCATCTGACATGGAGTATATGGTCAAAGCGTAAAAAGTTGATCAATATTTTTGTGTAGGAATTTTGTACTTTTAAAATAGTATAGTTATAGATAGATTTAAAAAATAGATAAATATGGAAAGTTGTTTGTTGATTAATTTATTTTTAAAAATATCTAACTGAATTGCTAAAGAATTGATTTGTTGTACGTCTATAAATTTATAAACACAATTCAATATTTACTAATTTTTCCTCCTTTCTATATATTTATTTTTGAAAAATAGGGTCAAACTTATCACTCATGGACGTGCATTCTCGATCGACGCAAGATAAAGTATTATTTTTTTATGGATTCTAGTTGACCTAACACCTAACATTTATTAATTCTTTAAAGGAAATAAAGGACTCCCAAACCTAAGAGAAGTTGAACGTGAGAGAAATTTTTGATGTGATTTTCATGTGCTAATATTTTTATTACAAAAATATTTATATTATATAGTTCAGATAAGAAAAACTTTAATACACAAAGTTTAGTTTATTTCAAAGTCTAAAATATTAAAATATACCTAAATATTTATTCTTAAATATTCGAACAATAATTAAAAGACTATTTTGTCTAGTGTAAAATCGATATTACAGTAGACAATCTAATTTATAATTTGTTAAAAACTTGTAATTTGGGTGGCATTTATCAATTATACAACATAAGAAAAAAATAATAATTAATTACTAAGACCTAGATCGGATGTCTAACTAATTTTCTGTTATGAACCGTAATTGTCCAACCCACCTATACAAAATTTATAAATTAAGTCAAATATGAAATCAGTTAATCCAAAATATGAAACAAAATTCTATGAAAATTAATAGAAGTTTGTAAGATGTCAAATATAAATCAGCCAAGCCAAATCAATAATATGAAAAAATGAATTATATAAAAATTAACAGAAGTTTATAAGATAAAGTGAACATAAATTCAATTACCTTATATTTAAAGTAAAACCATTATTGAAAAGAAAGCTTCCAAATGATGGGTTACAAAACAGTAATCTTGTAACAGATACCTACAAATACCACGTACAAATTAAAGATGGTGTATAAAACAAATTGCTTTAGCATTATATTCAAAGTTTTAATAAATTAAAGTACGTGGATGCGAAATTCAACTACTAATATAAATATTACAAATAAGTGAATGCAAAATTCAACTACTAATATGTAATGACCCGACCGGTCGTTTTGAGAATTTAAATCTCGTTTGGCGACATAAGGCCCTGAGCAGCTTAATATTATGTGTATTGACTTGCGTGCGTGGTTGAATTCAGTTGCCGGATGATTCAGAGTGATTTGGGACACTTAGTCCCTAAAACGAAAGTTTAAGTCTTAGAATATTTTACCGTAGTTGAAATTGTGTGAAGACGACTCCGGAATGGAGTTCTGGAAGTTCCGTTAGCTTCGTTGGGTGATTTTGGACTTAGGAGCGTGTCCGAACGGTGAATTTGAGGTATGTAGCTGATTTAGGATTGAAATGGCAAAAGTCGAATTTTCGGAGATTTTGACCGGAAGTGGACTTTTTTGATATCGGGATCGGATTCTAATTTCGGAAGTTGGAGTAGGTCCGTAATGTCTATTATGACTTGTGTGCAAAATTTGAGGTCAATCGGACGTGGTTTGATAGGTTTCGGCATCAGTTGTAGAAATTTTAAGTTTCAAGTTTATTAAGTTTGAATCGGAGGGTGATTCATGTTTTTAGCATTATTTGATGTCATTTGAGGGCTCGACTGAGTTCGTATGGCGTTTTAGTACTTCTTGGTATGTTTGGTTGAGGTCCCGGGGGCCTCGGGTGAGTTTCGGATGCTTAACAGATCGAAATTTGGACTTGTGTAGTTGCTGAAGCTTTCAAGCTTCTGGTGTAATCGCACGTGCGGAAGGAGCTCGCAGATGCGGCCCTGGTCTAGGTAACCAGTGGTCGTAGGTGCGACAAAAGGGATCGCAGAAGCGGAAGACGAGCCGGGTGAGGATTCCGCAGAAGCGGACAAGAACCCGCAAGCGCGCACTCGCAGGTGCGGCCTTGTGCTCGCAGAAGCGGACCAGAGGACTTAAGTCATTTCCGCACCTACGATGGAATTTTCGCAGGTACGGCGTCATAGGTGCGGCATCGCAGGTGCGACTGGAAGCCCGCAGAAGCGAAATCGCTGGGCAGAAAGGGGTCAATTTTGAGGGTTTGATCTCATTTTCATTTTGGGTCACTAAGAGCTCGGATTGAGACGTTAATTCAAGGATTTTTGAGAGAGAACTTTAGGGTAATGATTCTTAACTCGTTTATGGTTATATTCCACTAATCTATAGTTGAATTTATCATTTAATTAAGGAATTTAGTTGAGAAATTTGGGAAAAAGTTGGAAGGTTCTTCAAATAAGTTGTCGAGTTTTGATTGGGATTTTTATATTTAATTTGGATAATTTTGGTACGAATGAGCTCGTGAGTGAGTGAGTGGGTATTCATATATTGTGACTTTTACCCAATTCTGAGACGTGGGCCCAGCTCGAATTTTTGGGGCGATTTTCTAATTTCTTGCTTTAGTTTTGATTTCATTAATTAGATTAGTTTCTTATAGTTATATTTATAGTATGTAATCGATTTTGGCTAGATTTGGGCCATTCAGAGTCGGATATTTATAGAAAAGGCATTGTTACCGATTGATTGAGCTTGGTTCGAGATAAGTATCTTGCCTAACTTCATGTGGGAAAACTACCCCTTAGGATTTGAGTCTTCTATTCTAATTGTAGTTTGTGTACGCGTGATTACGAGTACGTGCCCGGACTTATTTGTGAAAAGTTAGCCTTTTAGGGTCCTTAGACCCTTGTATTATCTGAATATGCAGTTATTCTTTATTTGATTCATATGTGCCTTAACTGAAATTGTTACCTTTCTATTGCCATGTTATCATTTTCCTAACTGCTTATCTTTAATTGAAATTATTACTATCTCTTCTGTAATTGTTCAGCCTTAATTGAGGTTATGGTTACCTTTTCACTATTTCTTCTTAGCTGAATTTGTTGTATCTCTTCCCTAATTGCCCAACCTTAAAAGAAGTTAGATATCCTATATTTTGGTTGACTTGTCCTTATTTGGAAAAATTTGACTTGTGTTAGCTTCCTCGTTGTCGGACTGTATATTGTGGACCATTATTACATAGTATTTTCTTTCTTGTTGAGATGTTCTTTTTATGACTAGCATTTCCCCGATTGTGGCTATTTCTTGTGAATTAGTTCCTCCGTTTCTTTAAGTTTTGGAATCTGTGAGTTGACTTATTTTTCGTACCCTTGTATTATTGTCATTGTTACTATTATACTTGTTATTGTGATGCACGAGGTTTCTGCTGTATAGTTGTTGTTATTGTGATGTACGAGGTTTCTGCCGTGCGAGTGTTACGGGGTTGTATGAGGTTTCCGCTGTGCTATTGTTACTATTGATATTTGCACATGCGGCATGACAAGGCGGGATATATATATGTGGATTGCGCATCTGGCGAGACAAGGTTGGAACATTATTATGCACGTGTGGCGAGACAAGGCATATATTTATTTTACTATTGCACACGTGGCGAGACAGGGTGGGCTATGTCAGGGATTGATTTGTGATGGCCTGGGGGAATTCTTGTTGTTGATATTTGTGTAGTTGTACACTTACCTGTGTGAGCTTTATCTTGTGAAAGTTGTGAGAAAATATTCTACGTGATGTCCGTTCTTTTCCTTTATGCTCACTAGCTGGTATAAACTATGTTAGGATACTTGCACAAGCATACACGTAGTTAAGCACTCTTATCAGATAAGAGGTCTTCTTGATATTGTTGAGTATAGATGTATACCCTTGCTTACTTGCTTTCTATGTGAGAATGGCTCTATTTGGCACGCGAGTCGTCAGTGGAGTTATGAGGTGTAATGAGGACACAGGATGCCAAGTGTTAAGGTTCGGGTATTGAGACCCTTAAGTTGTGATTTGTCCGA
Source organism: Nicotiana tabacum (assembly GCF_000715075.1). NCBI lineage: Eukaryota > Viridiplantae > Streptophyta > Magnoliopsida > Solanales > Solanaceae > Nicotiana > Nicotiana tabacum. Next base: position 44,016,869 of record NC_134094.1, read on the forward strand.
GGTTTGGTACCTCGTGGAATTTATTGACTGAAGCTTGATGTGAAAACGGTCTTTGTGGTTGAGTGATTAGTTTTCCTTTCTGTATCTGTGATTTCAGATTTATGCTTCGTTTCCATTCATCCTTCTGTGTCATTATTTTGGTATTCCGCTGATACTTGTTGTTGTCCTTTCCTATTATTGTATTGTTAGACATATCGCGTAGTTTTTTATGTAGACATTATACTCTGTTATTTCTATACTTATACTTTGTTCAGGTTATTTAGTCCAGTAGGTGTTTTGACTGTACCTCGCCACTAATCCATTGAGGTTAGTCTTGATACTTGTTGGGTACCGCCGTGGTATACTCATACTATACTTTTGTATATTATTGTGCAGATCCGGGTATTTCGAAGTCAGTTGATCATTAGCTAGTTGTGCGGACTGTTGCTGTGGAGACTCAAGGTAAACCTGCCGCTGTATTCGCAGGCTTCAGACTCTGCATCTCTATATTGTATTCATACTGCTTTTACCTATTTTTCAAACAGTTATATTTAGAAGTTGTAGCAAACTCTGTAGAGCTTATGACTTGTACTACCGGTTTTGGGAATTGTAAATTTTATAGAGATTTCTATTTCAAAAGTTGTTAGATGTTATTTAATTATTATTTTTATTCAGTAAATGTTAGGCTTACCTAGTCCCTAAGATTAGGTGTCATCACGATACCCAACGGAGGAAAAATTGGGTTGTGACATAATACAAACAAGTGCATGCAAAATTCAGTCATTAATACAATTTGTTTTTCAAAGAAAGAGAACCTGAATCCTTAGTCTTGTGCTGCTCGAACAAGAATGTTTTTGACAATGAAACCTAAAGGAGACTAAATATAAATGGAGTTAACGAAAACCTTTCTTAGTGTGCAATGGATTTGAACGAAAAGCTTTCCTAGTATGTAGTGTACAAATTTTATTTCTAGATTGTACTATTAGGGAAATAATTAATTATGAAAATAATTAGATGACTATTCCTAAATAGTAGAGAATTAATTGACTATTCCTAAATATTAAAAAAATAATTAAATGACTATTTTGCCTAGTGTAGACTTTATTTTTAAAGGGTAAAAAAGACAAACAACATTTCGCTAAGAGCCTTCGTGCTTTTAATATAGTACTAGTTACTATGTACGTGCATTGCACTTAAATCTTTGGTCAGAAATTTTATGTGAAAGAACAACTAACTAAATTTAGTAACAAATTACTTACAAGATGAAATGTTCATTATAAATAGTTAACATGACAAAAATACAATAATTATTTAAATGCTAAAAATTAATGTTATAATATTAAGAGAATACTTGAATTCAAAATGATATCGGCTTAACCTACAAAGATGATCAATTTAGTTAAGTTAGAAAGTGTCTTATTTATAGTGTATAAATATTCGGTGAGGTAGAATCATGTCTAATACTTCTTTATAGATGACGTTTTTGGTGTATGTTTCTTTCTATAACTTTGGCTTAAAGTAAAACATATAGTTGTCCCTCTTTGAATCACCTCCAAAAAGTATTACGTTTTTACTATTGTACTTCGACATATTTGTAAGGGTTGTCTAAATAATTTATAAGTTATGTCGAATTTAAATTATGTCGTATATAACCCAAAAAAAATTATTACCGCTTTATCGTATTCAAAGCAATAAAATATTAATCATACACATATTCTAATAATCAAGTACATGATTAAAGATTTTAGAGAAATATTTATTTTAAGCACTCTAAAAAATAATAGCAGATAAATATATTTTTTTGTATATATGTATATTATATATATATATATATATATATATATATATATATATATATATATATATATATATAGTAAACCTTTTAAAACAATTTTAATTTACTCAATGTGTAACGACCCGACCGGTCGTTTTGAGCTCTAGCGCGTCATTCGGCGGTTTGAGGCCATGAGTAGCTTCACTTCGGGTATTATGACTTATACGTGTGATCGGAATTGAAATTCGAAAAATTCGGAGTTGATTTGGAGAGAAAATTCTAATTTCGGAAGCTTTAAGTTGGAAGAATTGACTAAGGTTTAACTTTTGAGTAAACGAGCTCGGAATCGGGATTTGAAAGTTCTAACGGGTTCGTATGATAATTTTGGACTTGGGCGTATATCCGAATCGGGTTTTAGATTACTCGGGAGCGTTTCAGCACCTATTATGGATGTGGATTTGGAGGTCCGTAGGTCATTTTTGGAGTCTTTTGGCGAAAGTTGAAATTTGAAGTTTTTGGGAAGTTGGACCGGGAGTATGCTTTTTGATATCGGGGTCGGATTCTAATTCTGGAAATTAGAGTAGGTCTGTAATGTCGAATGTGACTTGTGTGCAAAATTTGAGGTCAATCGGACGTGATTTGATAGATTTCGGCATCGAATATGGAAGCTCGAAGTTCTAATGTTCATTAAGCTCTAATTAGGGGTGCAATTCATGATTTCAATGTTGTTTGATATGATTTGAGGCCGAGAGCAAGTCCGTGTTATGTTATGAGATAGGTTTGTGTGATTGGACAGTATCCCGGGGGCCTCGGGTGTATTTCGGGATGGTATCGGATCAAGTCGAGCTGTTTTGGTACTGATGTTGCTTGTTCTGGTTTTGTCCTTCGCGAACGCGAAGGCAGTCCCGCATTCGCGAAGAGGAAATTTGGGTCTGCTAGGAATTGTCCTTCGCAAACGCGAATCAGTTGATGTGAACACGAGGCAGAAGCTATGATAACCTTCGCGAACGCGGCACAGGGGTCGCGAACGTGCCACAGACGTCGTAAACGCGACACAGGGGTCGCGAACGCGGAGAAGGAAGAGGACTGGGGGACCTGGAGTCATTTAGCCTTCGTGAATGCGAAGCTTGAACCGCGAATGCGAAGCTTTAACCGCGAACGCGAAGCAGTAGGGCCGGAAGGCATCGCTAATGCGAGGCTTTGGTCGCAAATGCGAAGAAGGGGCGATTGTGCTGGGCAGAATATTTTAAAAAGCAGTATTTAGCCCATTTCACTCATTTCTCTCTTGGTTGGGTGATTGTTGGAGCTTTTGAAGAGGAGAATGTCTTCATCTATATCAAGGTAAGTGATTCCCACCTATTGCAAGTTAAATACTTGGATTATATATAGATTTTAACATGGAAATTAACGGAAAATTAGTAAAAATTTAGGATTTTGGTAGAAAACTTAGAAATGGGTATTTTTGGATTTTGACCACGAATTTGGGCATGGAATTGAGAATAAATTATCTATTTGAGTTCGTGAGATTATGGGTAATGGTTATCTTCAAAATTGTTTGGAATTCGGGCACGTGGGCCTGTCAAGACCCCAAATCCACTAGTCGTGATGGCACCTAACCCAACCCGCTAGATAAGCCAATTAACCACTAAACAATTCCAATAAGAATTAATAAAGAGATTAAGTAAAGAAATATCTTAATCTTATACATTCCCCAAGGACTGGTAGGACAAATCATGAGATTCTAAGAATAGAATTTACAAAGCTGAAATGAAATAAATACATCGTCTGTTTGAAAAGTACATAAACAGAGTTTTATAGATCTAAAGCTACCATGAACAAGGGGAAGCTACAACCGGGACGCAGGCACATCTTCAATCCAGCTCCCATCGAACACAGCAACATCAGCAACCAACATCTGTACGCAAGGTGCAGAAGTGTAATAAGAGTACAACCGACCCCATGTAGTCAGTAAGTAACAAAGCTAACCTTAGGTTTAAAGTAGTGATGAGCTAACACACGGTCGAGTACAATACCAATATTCCACAACAGTTCATAACAGCATAATACATGTAATAAAAGAGGTATCTCAGTGAAAACTCAAATCTTTTACCGAATATGCCAAAATACGAGTAAGTTTGAAAACTGTGCTTTTTCCAAAATTGTTTTCAACAATAAGTAAGATGTTTCATTTTCAGATAGCATGAGAAAAGTACGTCTCTATGCCTACATGTCAAGATATAGGTAAAATCATTAATGTCCCAAAACTGGGTAGCAGAAGGAAATGCATCTCTATGTATGTATCTCAAGTACGTATATCAAATGTAATGCATCTCGATGATGAGCTCGTATACTCACACTCTCATAGTACTCAATATCACTGTCTCGTATCCTCTCTCACTATGCTCAGCACACTCAATCACTCAGCGATGTACAATACCCGTTGCGGCGTGCAGCTCGATCCATATATATATATATATATATATATAGTCGACTGCACTCATTGGGGGTGTGAAGACTCAAGAGGGGCTCCTTCAGCCCAAGTGCAATATTGTTGCGGCGTGTAGCCCGATCCTATAAAATGTAATCAATATATCGCTGCGGCATGCAGCCCGATCCCATAAAATATAATCAATATATTGCTGCGGCGTGCAACCCGATCCCATAAAATATAATCAATATAATATGCTGCGACTTGCAGCCTGATCCTAAAATATCACTCTCACTCTGGCCCTCAGCCTCACTCAGTCAACAATCTCTCCAGTCTCACTCATGGGCTCACAATGTCATGAAAACTAGCCCGGCAATAATGATATGACGTATTAATAAATAATAACTGAGACTGAGATATGGTATGAATGCATGGATATGAGTGAGTATGAAATATCAAGGAAATTAGTGAGATGACAGTAAAAATGACCACTATGGGTCCAAACAGTGTCAGCATAATGCCTCAACATGATATCTAGCATGATTGACAGTTTAACTACTTTATCACATGGTGGAAATACGGATATCAACAAAGTAGGACCACTATACAGTGCCATAGAAGCAACATAGTCCCAATTCACATGGTGCACTCCCACACGCCCATCACCTAGCATGTGCGTCACCACAACACCAATCACATAACACGTATTACGGGGTTTCATACTCTCAGTGCTAAGTTTAGAAGAGTTACTTACCTCGAACGAGCCAATACCAATGCCGAGCAAGCCAAGCGATGCTCCAAAGATGCCATAACGCGCGTAGCGACCTCCGAATGGCTCAAATCTAGCCAAAAGCAACTCAAATACAACAAATAAAGCCCAAGGAAACAATTTCAAATGATAAAGATCGAATCCCTAATCAAAAACTAAAACCGACCAAAACTCATACCCGGGTCTGCGCCTCCAAACCCAACGAACTCACAAAACCAGACAATTCATTCAATTACGAGTCCAACCATACTTGTTTCACTCAAATCCAACTCCCATTCGATGTTCAAAATGAAAAAATTCATCTTATGAAACTTTAGGCCAAAACCCTCAATTTCCTCTTCAAATTCACAATCCAATTACCAAAACGAAGGTAGATTCGTGAAATATAACCAAAACCGAGTAGATTCACAATCCATATGGTGACATTTGCTCGCGTAGATTCACAAAATCGAATTGCTTCGCATCTGCGAAGGCGCAGACGCGGTGAATTGAGCGCAGAAGCGGTTGCCAGTGTAGAAGCAATATTTGGGCGTGCACCTGCAAGTGCGCAGATGCAAGTATTTTACCGCATGTGCGAAGGCAGGCCTCCAGTGCTTCTCCGCAGAAGCATGATTTTTGGTCGCAAAAATGACGCCGCAGAAGCGGCTAATGTGTCGCATGTGCAAAAGTGCTGGGCAGAATGATAAATACAAGGGTTCGCGATTTTGGCTTCATTTTAACATTTCCAAGCTCGGATTGAGGCGAGTTTTGAAGAAAATGTCACCATATGGATTGTGAATCTACTCAGTTTTGGTTATATTTCATGAATCTACCTTCTTTTTGGTAATTGGATTGTGAATTTAAAGAGGAAAAGTTTGGCCAAAAGTTTCATAATATGAATTTTTGAGTTTGGAACATCGAATGGGAGTCGGATTTGAATGAAACTAGCATGGTTGGACTCGTAATTGAATGGGTTGTCGGATTTTATGAGATTTGTTGGGTTTCGAGGCACGGGCCCGGGTGTGATTTTTGGCCGGTTTTGGGTTTTGATTAAGGATTCGATCTTTATCATTTGGAATTGTTTCCTTGGGCTTTATTTGATATATTTGAGTTGTTTTTGGCTAGTTTTTAGCCGTTCGGAGATCGCTACACTCGTGATGGCATCTTTCGAGCATCACTTGGCTTGTTTGGCATTGGTATTGGCTCGTTTGAGGTAAGTAACTCTTCTAAACTTAGTACTGAGTGTATGAAACCACGTAATACGTGTTATGTGATTTGTGTTGAGGTGACACACATGCTAGGTGACAGGCGTGTGGGCGTGCACCATGTGAATTGGGACTCTGTTGCTTCTATGGCACTGTATAATGGTCCTACTTTGTTGATATCCGTGTTTCCACCATGTGATAAAATAGTTAAGCTGTCAATCATGCTAGATATCTTGTTGAGGCATTATGCCGACACTGTTTGGACCCATAGTGGTCGTTTCTTACTCTCATCTCACTAATTTCATTGATATTTTATACTCGGTCATATCCAAGCATTCATACCATATCTTAGTCTCAGTTATTATTTATCATTATTGCCGGGCTAGTTTTTATGACATTGTAAGCCCGTGAGTGAGACTGGAGAGATTGATGACTGAGTGAAGCCGAGGGCCTGAGTGAGAGTGATATTTTGGGATTGGGCTGCATGCCGCAACATATTATATTGATTATATTTTATGGGATCGGGCTACACGCTGCAACGATATATTGATTATATTTTATCGGATCGGGTTGCACGCCACAACGATATAGCGCTTGGGCTAAAGGAGACCCTTCGGAGTCTGCGCACCCCCAGTGAGTGCAATCGACTATATATATGTGGATCAGGCTGCATGCCGCAGCGGGTATTGTACAACGCTGAGAGATTGAGTGTGCTGAGCATTGAGCATAGTGAGTGAGGATGCGAGACAATGAGATTGAGTACTCTGAGAGTGTGAGTATACGCGCTCATCATCGAGATGCATTACATTTGATATGCGTACTTGAGATACATGCATAGAGATGCATTTCCTTTTGCTACCAGTTTTGGGACATTTATGATTTTACATGTATCTTGACATGTAGGCATAGAGACGTACTTTTCTCATGCTATCTGAAAATGAAACATCTTACTTATTGTTGAAAGGATTTTTGGAAAAAATCACAGTTTTCAAACTTACTCGTATTTTGGCATATTCGGTAAAAGATTTGAGTTTTCACTCAGATACCTTTTTTTACCTGTATTATATTGTTATGAACTGTTGTGGAATAATGGTATTGTACCCGACCTTGTGTTAGTTCGTCACTACTTTCAACCTAAGGTTAGCTTTGTTACTTACTGACTACATGGGGTCGGTTGTACTCTTACTACACTTCTGCACCTTGCGTACAGATGTTGGTTATTGTGTTCGATGGGAGCTGGATTGAATATGTGCCTGCATCCCGGTTGTAGCTTCCCCTTGTTCATGGTAACTTTAGATCTATAAAACTTTGTTTATGTACTTTTCAAACAGACAATGTATTTATTTCATTTCAACTTTGTAAATTCTATTCTTAGAATCTCATGATTTGTACTACCAGTCCTTGGGGAATGTATAAGATTCAGATATTTCTTTACTTAATCGCTTTATTAATTGTTATTAGAATTGGTTAGTGGGTAATATTTTTACCTAGCAGGTTGGGTTAGGTGCCATCACGACTAGTGGATTCGGGGTCGTGACAGGTGGTATCAGAGCTCTAGGTTCATAGGTTCTACAAGTCATGAGCAAGTGTCTAGTAGAATCTTGCAGATCGGTATGATGACGTCCATACCTATCTTTGAGAGGCTACAGGGCATGTAGGATATACTTCTCATCTTTCTTTCCTTATCGTGCGGCATTGATTCAGCTTGAAGCGTAACTCTTTGAATGCCTTCCACGCATTCGTATGCGCACATGCGCGCTCGATATCAGTTGTGCATCGACGACATGTGATTCCATGGTTGAGGTATGAGATGTGATTTTGGCATGCTGACGATGGGCCAGTCTGGAGGACTTGAGGCCGGGTTTTGACGGTAGCCTGAGCACGGAGATTTCGATTGAGTGAGCACGTGCTTTTGGGACTTATATGTCCGGTGGTGTTCCTGTTAGTGGAATTTGTGATTGGATGACTATGTGGTGAGTATGATATGACTGCGAGATATGTTCAGATTGTTCGAATGTGATGAGAAGAGTTTACTTAAGATGTAGCAAGAACTATTGGGTGTTTGATTTCTGTCTTGATTTGGCGTATGGCCTCGAGTTATGGGTCTGTTGAAGGACCTCTCATGTTGTTTAGTTGTGGAGTGCAGTAGATTTCATGTCGTGTTATGAGTTCTGACTATGTATTTATTTCATTTCAGCTTTATAAACTCTATTCTTAGAAGCTCATTATTTGTACTACCAGTCCTTGGGAAATGTAAAAAATTCAGTAAATTACTATCGTTTATTTGTCTTGTTAATATTATTGGAATTGGACAATTACTAGTTGGCTTACCTGGCGAGTTGGGTCAGGTGCTATTACGACTAGTGGATTTGGGGTCGTGACTGGGCCCGAGGGTGATTTTTATCAACTTTTCGAGCGGAATTGAAAATTGTTGTAAATTGAAATTTAATGAGTATTAGAGTATATATTTATGGATTTTCATATTTATTGACTAGTTTTGGAGCGATGGGCATCGGTTTGAGTTGTTGGAAAGGCTTTGGAGCCGTTTATGGAACTTCGGAGCGAGGTAAGTCTCCTTTCTAACCTTGTAAGAGGGAATTAACCTCATAGGTGAATCAAATTATTATGTGCTTCTATTTGTGGGGGCAACGTACGCACGAGGTGACGAGAGTCCGTGCGTACCTACTATTATGCTTATGTCCGGGTATTCTAGGACCCATATCGTGTTGTACTTGTGATGTTTGCGCCCTACTTGTTAATTTAATTATTTAAAACATTTAGAAACTCGATAAAGGAATTATAAAAAGGTTAAACTTCATTTACTTCACCGTTAAATGAGAATTGGTAACTCTTTGAATATTAGCCCCTTAATAAATCTTGAATTGGTTGTTTAATGTGTTTTCTCTTTTTTGGAGCGGACCGAACGCCTCGGTAGCAGATAGATGCATCTATGGTTCGCGTCGTTCGACCCTCGACAGTGCACAGTTTAAATATTTATGTTGGATCGGGCCGCACGACCTCGGCATGATTTGCGTATGATTGAATTGGTTATTTTGGAATTTATAATAATTGATATTGCTTCATTGGCCTGAGATACAAAATATTATTGAGTTTACAGTCGTTCTATCCAATCCATGCTTAATTATATTATCGATGTTTTATTGTTAGTCCATGGTAAGTGTCGGAGGCGACCCCTCGTCACTACTTCTTCGAGGTTAGACTAGATACTTACTGGGTACGCGTTGATTTACGTACTCATACTACACTTGCTGCATATTTTTTTATGCAGATGCATTTATGTCTAATGGCCCTATAGGCGCAGAGGCACGGTTATTGCGGGGACTCAGGCGAGCTGCATTCCATGTTACGAGTTCGCAGCATGCACAGAGTCTCCATCCGAGTTATTTTATATTTTCTTCCCTGTCTAATTTTGTATTCTAGACATATGTCATATTTTATCATACTTCCTAGATAATGCTCATGCACTTGTGACACCAGATTTTGGGGATGATTATGGGTTGTTCCGAATTATCGTTGTGAAGATATTATAATTTACTCTGTAAACTTTTATCTCTTACTATTTAATTGAAGGAAATTTACGATTTCAAAAATACTAAAATGAGTAATTAAGTTAAACTCTTATTGTTGGCTTGCCTGACAGTAGTGTTAGGCACCATCGCGACCTTTAACGGATTTTGGGTCGTGACATAATGTAATTATTTTTGGTAAGGTGATCAATTTTGTATTTTGCCGTGGACTCATTATATACTCCATGGTTATTTAATAAATTGCAAAGGATTTCAATATTTATACATTTTTCAATCAAAATGATCATCACGCTCCTCAAATATAACAAAAATAATAGTCACAACCATGCAAGAAAAATAATTACATGTGGCACCTATTAAGATGATTTTTTTAACATATAGCATAACATTGTTGAGAAGTTTTTTCACAATTTTTTCAATATATGTAAGAATAATAAAAAATATGGTAATCACATGAATCACATAATTGCGTCGAGTTCACACCTTTTACTTGAAAATATTATCAAAATTACGAAGGATTATATGATAATTTTGAAATTCATTCCACGTCGTTTGAGTTAAAATGATTTTAAAACTTTTGAATAAATCTCCACTATTTAAATATGTACTATCGAGATTAATCAAGAATTACGTGGACATGAAGAATAAATACATTTAAAAGAATTATATTACTCCAATGCTCTAAAATTAACATTCGTACTCCTCAGCAAATCAGTACCTTAAACAATACAAATATTTATTTTGTTAAAAAATAAATATTTATTATCCAGAAAAAGGCAAATATGAAAAAGATAGATAGTTTGAAAAAAAAACTTAAATTCATAAACCCAATATCATCAAATGATACACAAAGGTAAAATCAATACCTTATATTATGCAAACATCCTATTTGTTTGGAAAGTACCAGTTGATTTTCACATTCTATATGAATATATTTTTGCTTCTGTCACAGAGCTGATCCAATCATTATGTTCCAGTTATTTTAAATTATTTTTAATCCAGTCATCACACATACTACATTAAAAATAATATTCTAAAGTATTTTGCTTTTTAGTTAAATACATATAAATTGATGTAAATCTTGAATTGGAGACAATTCATGGCACATGAGCATCTAATGAAAATAAACTGATCAACGGAAAATTTTGTTAGTTTTCAATATATAGGAGACTTGGACATCCTTGTTCTAGGAAACCTAATCTAACATCCGTCGATTTGTTTTGAGAAATTTATAAAGGAATCAATTACTCATATTGAAGTAAAATAAATAACAAGTTAAAGAGCACAATCTCATATGTAATTAAAACCACTTTATTATCGTGTAAAAGATAAATATTCATATAAACTTGTCCCTATATTTTTTATCCTTTAAAATTAGATTTTATATTTTTAAAAAGTTATTATATAATTATTTTCTTTTTATTTTATATTTTAAAAATTAACTCAAAGTATTTGAATTATGTAGTAACTCGTAATATTTAGGAACACAAAATATATCATAAAAGATACTAACTTAATTTAGTTTTAGCTTTATATGAACTAATACAAAGAATTTCCATTTTTTAAGCAAATATAACACTAGGCATGCTGCCTTGTGGCTAATATATTAATAAAATCCCAAAATTGGGTCCAAAGCTTAAAAGATATCCAAAGCTAAATACAAATTGCACAAAAGCACTAGCTGCTAGACAGATGAAATAACTAATATCTAAGGAACTAGCTATTACAACATGATAAGTTGCATGCTTCATTCTCCGGTCAGTGTATATGAATCCAATAGCCAGGGAAAAATACCAAGTAGCACCTATCAAGCTCTCACCATGCTCCAGGGTATGCATTCCATTGGAAATGAACAAGGCTAGCATGAATTCAAAACATTTACACCACTGAATTGAAGCACGAAAAATCTTCCAACCATCGCTGTTGCTCCAGAATGAACAACTCCATATAGTTTTCCAGTTCAAATCAAGGCAGCATACTGAATTTGCCCAAAGCATCTGATAATTCATCTGCCTACTAAATAAGCATAACATGTATATTGAATTATCATCTCCAGAATGAGTGTGTGAACATACTAATACCACTGAAAAATGATAACTCAACACATAATATAACAGAAGGAGCAGCAGATGATGTGATGAGTTGTGAAACTGTATTGCATTGTGTAATGTGTGCAAGTATTTATGCACAGAACAAATTGCAGTAGTAGCTTCATGTGAAAGTCTGAACCAGGCAATCATAATATACCTTCGGATACCATTGGATCCCATCTTTGATCCTTCAAAGTAATATGCAAAATTGGAGTGCACAGTGCATCCAATGTTATGATTCTGCATATGGCTATGCAAAGCACAGACCTACTGTTCATCAGTATTATGCCATGTGATTTTATGTGATAGAACACCACCTGCCTTGCATTAACTAATCCATATAACATTAGAATGTCCCCATAATGAGCATGAAAACATGCTAATATCACTGAGAAACACCCTAACATTATACAGAATATAGCAACATCAAACAACACAAGGACATGCAATTTCAGTTGAGGTCTTCTCATCAGTCAGGCACTTTCCTTTTAGCCACTCTCACCCTCAAATTAGGTGTTTGTGATTTGTCAAGATTGATTAGTCTCCTTCCTGCACTAGGCATTTCAGAGAAAGAGTGAAACTGAATGGTACCTGCAAAAAAAAACAATGTTAGCTAAAACATCTGCTACTGTGTTTCCCTCCCTTAGGACATGCTAAAAGATCACATTATAATTCTCCTTTATCTCCTTAATCTTCTTCACTTCCTTCCCAATGTTCCAAGGTATATCCCATTCACCTTCAATAATCTTATTCATCACCAAGGAATCTGTCTCAATAATGAGTGGATGAAGCTACCTTTGAACACAGTATAAGAGCCCTTCCACTATTGCCCTTTGCCTCAGCTACTATATTAGTTGAAATCCCTATTTCTTCTGCCTTTGCAAATACCACATCTCCATTATCATTCCTTACACAAAAACCATAAAAACTTTGCCCGGAATTCACTGTAGAAACACCATCAGTGTTGCACTTATACCACCTCTCATAAGGTAGCTGCCAGGTAATTCTTTTGGTAACAACATAAGGTTTGTAACCTTCAAAGTACCTGACCATTTCTGGCCACAGTAATGGGATATATTAGACAACCAAGGATATCTAACTCTAGCTAGAAAGTGTAGAGTTTTGTTCACCTCATATACAATCCTATGAAATGATACTGCACCTCATCCATGCTTCATTGAATTCCTCCTCTTCCAAATCTCCCACGTAATAATGACTGGAACTACTTGAAATAAAGGCTTGAGCATAGTACAACATTTTGCACTCTACCATTCTCTAATTACCTTATGTACTTGTACTAGACTAATCAGCAATCCTGCAGCTTGCAAGAAGACTTTCCATACCCTACTAGACATATCACTTGTAAGAAAAATATGTTGGAAAGTTTCTTATTGTGGTGGTAAGAAACACCAACACTTAGAAACAACTAATTGGCCAGCTCTCCTCCATATATCATTTGTTGGCACCTTCCCTCTCCAAAGCCTCCATAGGAAGAAAGAGATCTTAAATGGAAACCCCTTTGTTCATAACAACTTGTATTCTGGATTTGGATGAGCCCTATACCTCAATATTTTCCAAGCACTACCTACTACAAACTTGCCAGAAGATGTTGGCATCCATTTAGGTGTGTCCCGAAATTCATCAGTATTATCAAAATATACCTCTTGCCTTGTGTGATCAGCAATATCTTCTTGAAAATTCTCCTCCAACATTTGTTCATTCCATCCATCTTCATCTCTAAATTCTGCCACCTCCTGTAACTCTTCATTGATATTAAACTCTGGCGGTAGTACATGATATAATGCTCCAAGACCAGTCCAATTCTAATGCCAAATATTTGTAGAGCCCCTATTCATTTCCCACAAAAGTTTATGTTCAACCCCTTCTCTAGCCTCTAGTATTTTCCTCCATACATGTGATCCTTGTCTAAATTGAACCATAGTTGGCATTTCTTTTTTGCAATATTTGTTCCACATAAAATTTGACCATAAGGATTTTGATATCCTAAACCTCCACCACAACTTTGCAAACAAGGCTTTGGATACATCAAATAAAGATCTAAACCCTAATCCTCCTCCTTCCTTTAGAAAACATAAATTGAGCCACTTGATCCAGTGCCTGCTTCTACCTTCTTCCTTAGTACTCCAAAAGAATCTAGCAAACATCTTGTGCAAATGTACAAGCACATTATTAGGAGGATCCAACACTGAAAGGATGTGAGTTGGTAAGCTTTGCAACACACTAGTATTAAGTGTAGCTTTACCTCTAAAAGACAGTAATTTTCCTTTCCAAGAATGTAGCTTTGCCTTCACCTTTTTTATGAGATCATTATAATAATCTTTTCTCCTCCTTGTATAAAATATTAGACACCCTATATAAGTGAAAGAGAAGCCGCCTCTCTAAAATCCAGTTATGGCACCAACATTATGAAACAACTCTCCTGCCACATTAGCGTGTATGAAATATGAGCTTTTTGACTTGTTGATCAGTTGTGCAGATATTTGCTCATACAGTGTAAGGACTTCAACCACTTTGCTCAATGAATATGGATCAGCAGAGGCAAATATAATTGTATCATCAACATATTCCAAATGATTCAAAGGATCAGACCATTTTGGCATACCAAATCCTCTAAACTTCTTGTCTTCAAATAACTTGTTCAATTATATTGACAGAACCTCAGCAGAAAGAATAAATAAGGCTGGAGACAAAGGATCCCCCTGCTTCACCCCTCTTGTAGACTTAAAAAATCCAGATGCTTGCCCATTTATAAGTACTAAATAACAATTGTTTGCCAATAGATTCCAAATCATGTTGATGAAGTGCTCAGCAAATTCCATCTTTCTCAATACATGAAGTAGATACTCCCATGACACCCTATCATAAGCCTTGGTAATGTCTAACTTAATCACAACATTAGCAGGCTTCCCCCTTAGTCTAATATCTGTGACCATTTCTTGTGTGAGCAATACATTTTCAAAGATACTCCTCCCCCTCACAAAGCCAGACTGATTGGCAGATATCAAAGAAGGAAGAATCTTCTCCAATCTATCATGTAATACCCTAGAGATCACCTTATTAATGAAGTTACCAAGACTTATACGCCTTAGATCTGAGAAAGTTTGAACCTGAGGTTTCTTGGACAGGAGAACAAGATTTGTGTGTGTTACTGACTTTGGCAAAGATGCACTTCCATAGAACTCTATCAGCAACCTGAGGATGGCCTCCCCTACAATATCCCAACAATTCTGGAAAAATAATCTAGTAAAACCATCAGGGCCACTTGCACTATCTCCACTTAGTGCATATACTGCACTCTTAACTTCATCAATGGTAGGAAACTTGCAAAGCTCCAAATTCTGCTCTATAGTTACCATATTAGGCACATTGTTCAGTAGCTCAAAACTTGTAGAATCCCCTTCTTGTATGAATTGTTTTTGGAAGAAATCTATTGCAACATTAGCCATGAGATCTTGAGATTCCAACCAATCACCATCTCTATTCTGAATTATTTTGAGTTGTAATTTATGTCTCTTGCCATTTACATGGTTATGAAAGAACCTTGTGTTTCTGCCTCCTTCAGCAAACCAATTCATATCAGCCTTTTGCTTCCAATACCGCTCCTCAATGCTCAAGTATTTTTTTCAATTCAGCTTGTGCTTGTTGAAGGACTATTTTGTTCTCCACTGTTAGTTCTTCTTCAAATAACATCTCTTTAACTCTAACCACATCTTCTCTAATAGCCAACTGCTTGAATATATCACCAAACGTGAGTTTATTCCATTTAGAAAGAGCAATCTTAACCCTTTTCAACTTTTGCTTGAGCATCAAGAATGGATCTCCAATGAAATCAGCCATCCAATTCTGCCTAACCACCTCCATAAAGGTTTCATGATATGTCCAGAAATTCAAGAATTTGAATGGTTTTACAATTTTTATTGGCTTTTCTCCAGAACTCATCAAGAGTGGAGCATGATCTGAACTAGTTTTGATGAGATGCTCCATCTCTATATCAGCGAATAGGTTTTGGAAAGGCAAGTTCACAAGTATTCTATCCAACCTTTTGAATATACATTCTTCATTAGGCCTTCCATTCCACCAAGTGAAAGGACTGCCCTTATACCCAAGATCAAACAGTTCACAAGAATTTATACAAAAAGCAAAATCTTCATATTTTGGAGGATACACAGGCAGTCCTCTTATCTTCTCTTCCTCATCAAGAATCACATTGAAATCCCCCCTAACAAACCAAGGCAATTTCATATCACTAGCTAGATAATATATATTGTCCCACAACTCTAACCTTTCCAATGATGAACATTTTGCATACATAAAAGTCATCATAATATGCTTTCCTATATCCTGATGATATATCCTGATAGTCAGCTGTTGTTCAGTATCCATCAACAAATCCCATTCCACCACAGCATCAAAAAATAACCATATCTTCCCATTCACATTTGAAATTGAAGCTTCCATTCCTAGCCTCCTTCTATACCTCTAAATATATCTTGTCTTTTGAAATGGCTCCATCAATGCAACAATGAAAAAGCCATGTTACCTTTGCATATATATAACCCTCTGAAAGGCATGCTGAGTCTTAACAGACCTTATATTCCATATTAGAGTTTTAATCATCGTCTTGTTGTTGAGGCTGCCCTCTTGGGCAAAATTCTAGTAATTGGATGTGGCTCCTTGGCTTGTGTTTGCTTTTTCCCTTTATTTCCACTTTTACCTGAAACTCTAGGTGACAAATCCCCTTCTCTTGCTACAGCTTTAAAGTTTCCAGCAATGGAATAATCATCACCTTCATCTTCATATTGTTGTTGTTGATCCACCAAAGCATTCTGAGTATCCACGGGCAGCTCCTTGTGAGTGATTATATCATGTAATATCTAATTTGGAAACATCAAAGGTACATTGATTTGTATCTGTATTGGTGATCCAGTTCCAGAAGCACATGCTATAGGCATTGTCTCAATTGCATCTGAGTCCCTTTGTACTATGGCTTGCTTAATTTGATTATGTGCCTTTCTTGTGGCCTCCTTCAATATCTCAGCATTGCTCCGTATCCTCCACCGATTCTCCTGCATCACTTTGAATTGAAGATCATAGATAGAGCCCAAACTAGAGTTCACTATAGTAGAATTCCCAGAAAATACTGTTCCATTGAGATCACCCCCATTCTCATCGATTGTTTGATGGTCTGACCCCATTATATCCTTCAATACCTCCATATTAACATCCCCAATTTGGTCCTTCATTAAATCATACACTGGAACCCCATCAATAGTGGCCCAAATCTCCCCAGAATTTCTAGGGTTTACTGTTCCATTGGCCCGCTTCTTGGCTAATGGTGCAGTAGTTGATCCCTCATGATTTCCTGCTTCTTTTGATGTCCCTCTATCATCTCTAGCTGGTGGAACTGCTTCCTTGACCTTAGAACTCGATTCATCACCAACCATAGTTTTTGAATTTCTAGGGTATACTGTAGTTAGAGCCAAACTGCCTATTTTGTATCTGATTATTTCCTTTATCCTCTATGACTCATGTTGCATTTGTTGACCCTATCTGAGCTTCCATTTCATCAGCTTCATCACTCCATAAAGTTTTTCTAGAATTTACTTCATTATGCTCCTCCAATTGTCCCGAATTCTCATAGGTTTGTGAAGGTACCTCGTGGCATGATTGATTGATTGTCACATTGAGCTCCCTTAATTCCTCCTTGCTAGTACCAAACCTTCTATGCACCCATTCAATTGTAGACTCTTTGTTCACCCCCTCATCAATCCCTACCTCAATAGAACTAGGAGAACTAGCCTTAGCTAACTCTTTATTACCTTTCACACCTGGCGATTGAGTCCCTATTTGACTAGGCTTCACATTATTTTCCTTATTAGTTGCCTCAACTGCTTCCTTCTTGACACGCCTAGCTGCCATCCCAATCCCAGTCCCAGTAGTTTTAGGATGTAGGGTACCCTCCTGATTGTCTTTACCATGGTCCTCAACCCTAATCCTTGAATCATTAGGATTAGGATTTCCTCCCTTAGCCGCTGAAATATTCCCAGTCCCTTTTGGAGAACTGGAATTTTCCTTGTTATTCACCTGCTCCTTCTCCTGATCCTTATTATATTTATCTCTTTGTTGCTTTTTGTGTTTTTCATTATTGCTATTATCTCTTTTGCCATCAGGGATCCTCAGTGTTGGTGGAGCAATTTCCTCAACCTCCAATGCATTAAATTTGTTCTTTGCAGTTACTGCCTCAACCTTAGCCTTTCCCTTGCCATTGCTAGGTTCCTTCTCCTTTGTGTTGTCAATGATATAACCCCTCTTATCACGTTGGTATTTATTTTTCCTTGCTTGCATACACTATTGCCTGGCTTGATTAGCAATAAGTTTCCCTACAACTTTACCACTAGTTAATACCTTTGTAGAAGCAGCAGTTGTGCCAATTACTTCTTGCTCATTCTTCTTATGATTGCCTTGATCCTCAAACTGCCTCAACTCTGGATTAATAACCCAGCACTCATCTTTTTTGTGACATTGTTTCTTGCATGAATTACAATACTTAGGCATATAATCATACCTAATTTTGATCCATTTAAACTCCTCGGGTCCAGACTCATCCTCCTCCTCTACAATTTTGATCCTTTGAGGAAAATTGGATAACAAATTCACCTCAACCTTCACTTTAGCACAACTTGGTCGAGTTCCATTTTGAGTAGCCAAGTCCACATGAAGTAGCCTTCATACTACCCTAGACAGAGAGAACACAAACTCCTT
Organism: Nicotiana tabacum; assembly: GCF_000715075.1. Lineage (NCBI taxonomy): Eukaryota > Viridiplantae > Streptophyta > Magnoliopsida > Solanales > Solanaceae > Nicotiana > Nicotiana tabacum. The sequence continues at coordinate 44,035,424 of NC_134094.1, forward strand.
GCCGAAGAAGTTAGGTGGTAAATCTTGAAAGGGAATCCAAGCAATGAAGACAGGAGTTTCCTCACTAGGTTTCCACCATGGATTCCACTTAGTAAAATGCATCTGCCAAATCTCATTTTGTATTTTCAAATAAAAAGCAGGCTTAGATAAAAGATGAATATAATCCTCCATTAATGAAACTTTAATTAACACATGACTATCTTCTATCAATCCAACTGAGCACTGCCTTTTAAGTTCACATTGAATTGGAATAGTTTTATGTAAGTCTTGAATCCCAAGCTTACCATACGAGAATTTTTCCAATACTGCCATGTTCAATCCTTGTTGTGCGATGGATTGACGAATTTCCTGCTTCTTCCAACATACAATGGGCTCACCATGAAGGTATTCAATAGGTTTTAGGGCTACGCTGGGTTGCAACTGCATGGGCACATTTAATGAAGTAGGTTGTATTAGATATGCATAGATTTGGACTGGATTAGGGTTTGTAGCTGTTGTTTGGGGCTGTGGGGAGGGAGAAGACGACTGACCAGCCTCAGAAGGAGGCTGGCCAGTGGCCAGAGAAGCCATGAAAACTAGGTTTAGGCGTCAAGTTTAGGGTTTTTTCATGAGAGAGAAGAGAGCATTTTTGTTCCAAACTTTTAGCTTCTTATAAATGTTTCCACTTTGTTAAAAATGTTATAAATGTTTTTAGAGCATAGTACTAAAGTTTTCCTTTAGTACATGCCTTGTTGTAAGGAATTGTAATTAGGATCAACAATTCTTTTTGAATGAAAATTATGGACGTAGTTTTCTAGTTCAAGCAGGATCAATGTTATAGGGTTGGGCATATGTGTAGTTTAAATCGAAAAAGATTTTCATTGTATTAGGTAATTTATCATTAGATCCTTAAATTATTCAAATATTTAAGGGCATAAAAGTCGATCAATATTTCAAGGATATTTTAGTCGTTCAACATTTAGCATAAATTATTCGTGATTTTATAATAATATAGATAGATAGATAGATATAGATAGATAGATACCTTCCTATCAACGGGAAGGTTACAAGATTGATTGTGACTGTAATGATCCGACCGGTTGTTTTGAGCTCTAGCGCGTCGTTCAGTGATTTGACATTTTGAGTAGCTTCGCTTTAGGTATTATGACTTGTACATGTGGTCGGAATTGAATTTCGGAGTTGATTTGGTAAGAAAATTCTCATTTAGGAAGCTTTAAGTTGGAAGAGATGACTAAGGTTTGAATTTTGAGTAAACGATCTCGGAATAAGGATTTGAAAGTTCCAATGGGTTCGTATGATGATTTCGGACTTGGGCGTATGTCCGGAGTGGGTTTTGGGTGACCCGAGAGCATTTCAGTGCTTATTATGAAAAGTTAGCATATTGGAAGAATTTCATAAATTTGGGTTGAAGTGTATTTTGATGTTATCGATGTTCGTTTGGGATTTCGAGCCTGGGAATAGCTCTGTATGGTGATTCTGGTTTTAGGGACGCATTCAAATGTGGATTTGGGGGTCTGTAAGTCATTTCGGGGTTATTTGGCGAAAGATTGGAATTTTTAGGTTTTTAGGAATTTTGCCCGGGAGTGGACTTTTGATATCGGGGTTGGATTCCGATTCCGTAAGTGGGAGTATGTCCGTAATTTCAATTATGACTTGTGTGCAAAATTTGAGGTCAATCGAACTTGATTTGATGCGTTCCGGTACAAGTTATAGAATTTGGAAATTTGGAAATTATATGTCTTATTTGAGGCGCGATTCAAGATTTTGATGTTGTTTCACGTGGCTTAAGGCTTTGACTAAGTTCATATTGTATTTTGGGACATGTTGGTATATTTGGTTAAGGTCCCGAGGGCCTCGGGTGGATTCCGGATGGTTAATAGATTGAATTTGGCCTTATGTAAATGTTGAAGCTGCTGTCATCTGGTGTAACAGCACCTGCGAGGTTTTGGCCATAGGTGTGGGACCACAGAAGCGGCCCAGGGGTAGTAGAAGCAGAGCAGGTCAGCCAGGGGAAGGACCGCAGGTGCAGAGTTCTGGCCGCATCTACGCAAGCGCAGAAGCGAAGCGTTGTGCGCAGAAGTAGGAGAAGGCGCAGGAGCGAAAGGGGGCTCGCACCTGCGATGTCGTAAAAGCGGGGAATGTTTACGCATGTGCGAGGCATCGTGTTTGGGTAATTTTCCGCAGAAGCGGTGGCGTGGTCGCAGAAGCGACGCCGCAGGTGTGGCTACTGCCCCGCAGGTGCGAAAATATCGCTGGGCAGAATTGTTTTAAGAGCGGGATTTGGCTCTTCTTCTCTCATTTTTAACTTGGTTGGGGCAATTTTGGAGAGCTTCAAGGAGGGATTTTCATCAAGCAACACGAGGTAAGTGATTCCCATCTATTACAAGTTAAATACATGGATTATATAAGGATTTAAATATGAAAATTAGTAGGAATTTGAGTGTTTTGGTAGAAAACCTAGAAATTGGTATTTTTAGATTTTGACCACGAAATTGGACATGGAATTGGGAATAAATCATATATTTGAGTTCGTATTGTTATGTGTAATGATTATCTTCGGAAATTTTTGGAATCCGGGCACGTTGGCCCAAGGATGACTTTATCAATTTTTCGAGCGGAGTTGGTAATTGATATAAATTGATTTGTTATGAGTATTAGAGTATATGTTCATGGAATTTCACATTAATTTACTAGTTTTGGAGCGACGGGCGCCGGTTTGAGTTGTTAAAAAAGCTCTGGAGCCGGTTATGGAACTTCAGAGCGAGGTAAGTCTCTTTTCTAACCTTGTAAGATGGAATTAACCTCATAGGTGAATTGATTTAATATGTGCTTCTATTTGTGGGGGTTGCGTACGCACGAGGTGACGAGAGTCCGTACGTAGCTACTAATTATGCTTATGTCCGGGTAGTCTAGGACCCAAATCATGCTATGCTTGCGGTGTTCGCACCCTACTTGTTAATTTAATTGCTTAAATAATATTGGAACTTGATAAAGGAATTGTAAAAGGTTAAACTTCATTTACTTGAGTTTTGGATGGGTCACATGACCGTTAATGAGAATTGGTGTTTCTTTGAATATTAGCCTCTTAATAATCCTGAATCGGTTGTTTATAAAGTATTTTCTCTTCTCGTGGAGCGGGCCGAACGCCTCGGTAGCAGATAGATGCATCTATGGTTCGTGTCGTTCGACCCTCGGCAATGCACAATTTATATATTTGTATGTTGGATCGGGCCGTACGACCTCGGCATAATTCGTGCATAATAATTCTTGGGGTCCAATTATAATTGATATTGTTCCATTGGCCTGAGAGATTAATTTGTTAAATGATGAAAATTAATTTGGGATTTACTATCAGCGAAACAATTGTTTATTTATTTCTTGTTACTGAGTTTTCAATTGTATTTACATAATCCATGCTTAATTAAAATTTTTGTATTTTATTGTTAGCCCATAGTATGTGTCGAAGTCGACCCCTCGTCACTACTTCATCGAGGTTAGACTAGATACTTACTGGGTACACGTTATTTTACGTACTCATACTGTACTTGCTGCACATTTTGTGCAGGTACATATATGTCTAGTGGTCTTATGGGTGCATAGGCGCGGCTATTGCGGGGACTTAGGTGAGCTGCATCCCATATTACGAGTCCGCAGCACACAGAGTCTCCATCAGAGTTATTTAAATTCTCCTGTCTAATTTGTATTCCAGACAGATATTGTATTTTATCATATTTGCTAGTTGATGCTCATGCACTTATGACACCGGATTTTTGGGGTTTCTGCTGGTTGATCGCTATTGTAGATCACGTAGTTATAATCATTTATCCCCTGTAAATTCTATTTTATACTGTTTAAGTAATGGAGATTATGATTCGAGAGAAATAAATGAGTAAATAAATTGATGAATTAACGTTGGCTTGCCTAACGGTGGCGTTAGGCGCCATCACAACCTATAGTGGATTTTGGGCTGTGACAGTGGCATTTATTAAACCAAATTAATATGCCACTCTTCCTATTCTGACGTCCTATTTCCTACACTCTTTTGAACCACTAAATGTCGCAATTTTTACCCTCAAATCTCTCTCATCACTTTGTATGGTTCACGGTTTTCCTCGTATAGCAATTTCACAATACCAGATGAATGCGATTTTTACCTTCCTACACTACATATGAAACTTATTTACCCTACATAATCAAGTTTTAACTTAATTACATGAACATATACAATTTACCAATTATATAAAAATTATTATTAATGCGTATCCCTTTATATTAGGAATTGAATTAGGAATCATTTATATCCCCATCTTTATGCTCTCTCTCTCTATCTGTCTCTCTTTATCTCTCCCTGTCTCTTTCTGTAATGACCCAATCGATCATTTTGAGCTCTAGTGTGTCGTTCGTCTGTTTGAGGCCTTGAGTAGCTCCACTTAATGTATTATGACACGTACGTATGGTAGGAATTGGATTTTTGGGAAGTTCGGTGTTGATTTGGAAAGAAATCTCTAATTTCGGGAGTTTTAAGTTGGAAGAATTGGCTAAGGTTTGACTTTTGAGTAAACGACCTCGAATCGGGATTTGAAGTTCCAATAGGTTCATTTGGTAATTTTGGATTTAAGCGTATGTCTGGATTGAGTTTTGGATGACTCGGGAGCGTTACGACACTTATTGTGGAAAGTGTTATTTTGGAAGAATTTCATAAATTTGGGTTGAAGCATATTTTAATGTTATCGATGTCCGTTTGGGGTTCTGACCTTGGGAATAGCTCCGTGTGGTGATACTGGTCTTAGGAGCGCGTCTAGGTGTGGATTTGGAGGTCCGTAGGTCATTTTGGGGTCTTTTGGCGAAAGTTGGAAGTTTGATGGTTTTTTGGAAGTTTAACCGGGAGTGGACCTTTTGATCGAGTTTGGACTTGGAAGAAGTGTTGAGGCAGCTGATATCTGGTGAAATCGCACCTGCGTGAAAAGGGCCGCAGGTGCGGTGATGTGGTCGCAGAAATGACATTTGGACGAAGCTGGGATGGCCGCAGATGCGAGGAGGTTTCTGAATCTATGAGCTCGTAAATGCAAAGAAAGCTCCGTAAAAGCGGAATGCAAGCTGAGCAGCTGGAGTCGTAGAAGCGGAAGGTCTCCGCATATGCTATACCATAGGGGCACGATTGCCATCACAGGTGTGGAGCTGTGCTGGGCAGAGGGTATGCGCAGGTGGGAGGTTTTTGCCGCACTTGCGAGACCGCAGATGCGGTGAAGCGGTCGCAGGTGCAGTAGTCGGCTGGGCAGTGTCTTTTTAAAACAAAGGGGTTGGATCAATTCCACTTCATTTCGTCTATGGGGGCCGATTTTGGAGCAATTTTGGAGTGCCATCTTCATCAACTATTATGGGGTAAGTAATTTCTTCACATTGTGAGTTAAATACATGGTTTTTATATGGATTCAAGCATGAAAATTTGTAGAAATTTGGGATTTTGAAAACAAAACCTAGAAATTGGTATTTGTTTATTTTGACCACGAAATTGGACTTGGAATTCAGAATATATTATATATACGAGTTTGTAATGTTATGGGTAATGGTTATTTTCGAAACTTTTCGAAATTCGGGCACGTGGGCCCGAGGGTTCCTTTATCAACTTTTTGAGCGGATTTGGGAACTTGTTTAAATTGATTTGTTATGAGTATTAGAGTATATTTTTATGGGTTTGCACATTGTTTGACTAGTTTTGGAGCGATGGGCATCGGTTTGAGGTGTTAGAGAGGCTTTGGAGCCGGTTATGAAACTTCGGAGCAAGGTAAGTCTCTTGTCTAACTCTGTGAAGGGGAAACTACCACTAGGTGAGGTATTTGATATCTGTTACTTGTTGCGGGGGCTACGTACGCATGATGTGACGAGAGTCCGTACGTAGTTAGATCCATGTTATTGTCTGGGTAGACTTAGGTTCAACCCATGTTATAGCTGTACTATTTGAGCAGTCCCTTGTCTATTAAATTCCTTTATTTTACATTACCACTTGAGACTAGACTTGTATAGAGCGATATACTCACTATTGTAGAGATTCGACAGGCTTCATGATTAGGTGCGAAATAATTGTACTCCTCTTACGAATTTCTCCCGCGTTATGCGTTCTCATCGAAAGGTTTTCCCCAAAGCTTCTTATAACTCAGGTGTCCCTTCGTGAGTGGGGTCAAGGACCCGTCAAAGCCTCTTATTCTAATGGGATCGGTCTGTGCGCCTCGGCAGAATAGATACATCTATGGTTCATGTAGTTCGACCCTCGGTAGTGCGCACAATACGATGGATCGGGTCGTACACCTTAGCAGGATTATATACCACACTCTCATGGGAGTGGGCCATTCTTCTCAGCAATATAATAGATTTATCTATGGTTATATACCAGGTTATGATGGGATCGGGCTGTACGTCGCGTCATTTCTATAAAATATTCTTATGGAATCGTGCGTATTTATTGTCAAAAGCCAGTGTATCTGGGAGTTTTCCTGATTTGAATTATGACGACCTATCAGGTGAGGTCTATTTTATATATATATATATATATACACTCCGATTGAGGATGTAACTGCTAATCGAGAGTTTACTGTTGAGAGGAGGATTATACCACGTATTTATACTTGTTTATTTCGTTTATTTACTCTGCCCCATATCTGTTTACCTCTTGTTTTATCTGTCTTATTGAACCACTAATAAGTATCGATGTCGACCCCTTGTCACTACTTCTCTGGGGTTAGGCTAGATACTTACTGGGTACGCGTTGATTTACGTACTCATGCTACACTTGTTGTACATTTTTGTGCAGGTACATATATGTTTGGTGGTCTTTTGGGCCTAGAGACGCGGATGTTGCGGGGACTTACCGTGAGTTGCATTTCATGTTACGATCCGCAGGCTGCAGAGTCTCCATTAGAGTTATTTATGTTCTCCTGTCTAAGTTGTATTCCAGACAAATGTTGTATTTTATTATATTTCCTAGTTGATACTCATGCACTTATGACACCGGGTTTTAGGAGTGCTTACAGGTTGTTCTTTATTGAAGTTGTAAAAATATTATCATTTACCCTGTGAATTCTATTTCTTACTATTTAATTGATGGAAATTATGATTTCAGAAGTACTAAAATGAGTAATCAAGTTAATCATTCACTGTTGGCATGCCTGGCGGCGGTGTTAGGCGCCATCACGACCTATAATAGATTTTGGGTCGTGATAGCTTGGTATCAGAGCGTTAGGTTCATTTAGGTCTCACGAATCATGAACAAGTCTAGTAGAGTCTTGCGGGTCAGTGCGAAGATGTCTGTACTTATCTTTGAGAGGCTACAAGGCTGTTAGGAGCACTTCCCTTTCTTGATTCCCCGTCATGCGATTTTATTTCCTTTAAGGCTTATGCCTTTATATCCTTCCTACTCATTCTTATATGATGTTCAGCACTCGTGTCAATTGGGCATCGAGGAGTTGTAGTGGTACTATAGACGTGGGCAGGATGTTTCTCCCTGCGCATTCGAGCAAGTCATTATCGTCTTCTTGCGGAAAGATATTCTGTCATTTCGGCTCAGTAGCTGTGTTTTCAATAGTTTCGAGGTTGTGTGCAGATTGCTATGATGTTCGTATGTGTTATCGTAGAATGTTGGTGCAATGTTAGGGTGCTTGTCTATATGTCGAGGCAGTAAACGACTTGAAAGGAGAATTTCTCGATGCATAATTTAGGGATTCAGCATTAAAATCCAGTAGAGGAAAGACAATCGGTCTATGAATGCTCATGCTTGGCTTGACGGAGTAGCGAGACTTGATGTTCTCGAGTGTGGTGGAATTCTCATCTTGATGTGGTGTTGTCGTCCTTGATGGAACGCATTGAGGCTCGTCGGTGTTATGGCCTCCTTTGATTTTCCTTCGGGAAAAGATGTTGTGAAATAGTGCCTAAGAAGCGATTGCCAGATATGGTAGGTATATGTTGGCTTCAGGATCGAATCGGCGTTTCTAATACTGATGGCTCGGAAAAGAAGATCTTCGAGGAGGCTTAGAGTTGGTAGCAATTTATCAGGTCAGGTGCTACAATAATGGATTTTGCTTTGAGGCAGTATTTAGGCAGTGAACGATGAGGAAGGACAGGGCGGAAGGTGTCTCGCGGTGGTCGAATTACTAGTAGATCAAGTATGAAAAGCGAAAGTCCAGAAGTTGCTTAAAGGAGAGGGTTTAACCAAAGTGGGAGAGTGGCAGAGTAGCATATAGGTTCTGTGGCAGGAGAGCCACAAGCCTTGAGGAGAGTTTAGAGAAATTTGGGAATCATGGTAGGCAGTGACTAGGTCCACGGATTTTATTTGGATGCAACATGACTTCGAGTTTGGAATGTATTGGTGGACTTTCAGTTGATGTCAATGGGGAAGAAGGAACCTTGGTGGGTTTCAGGGTTATGTAATAGTAGCTTCAAGCTAGGTAGGGGAGCCTCACCGTCTACGATTGGATTGCGTGGTTTTCTACTTGTGCGGTTTCTGGTTATCAGTGTATTAGTGGGTTATTACGACTAAGGAAAGAAAACACCAGCGGTAATTCTAGCAAAGGATTTGAGTAATGTGTGCTATATTTGGCCTTATCGATTCATGTTCAGGTTTTGGGAAGACTCAGAGTTTATGCTTTGTGTGGATGTGATGTACAAGGAAAGGAATTCAGCCGGTTGCTTCTTTGAGAGGGTGTTCACGTGCTAGCAGAGCCTTGGAGTTGATTATATTCGAGACCAAATCAGAGTGGGTGACTCTCAACAATGGTCCTAGTGGGTTCAAAAATTAAAGTGTGGTGCCCAAGGGTTTTGAGTACATGGTATGGTTAAGTATCAAGCTTTTGCAGTGGATTATCAAAGGGACTTGGAGTGTTCTATGTTATCATCGGTCTGCGGTGAAACATTGGAGATATGGGAGAAAATAACTTCGGATTCGTAGAGGAATTATCAGAATGGGTGTACCAGTTGAAGATGCGAATGTACGCACAAGGAGGGTATGAGATAGTTCGTGGATTTTGAGACAATGTGGTCTCGTGAAATGGGGTCACTCAGGACGAGTGCAGATTGAGTTTGTTATGTTTTGAATGGAGCTATTATTATTTCTAGGGCAAGTCCAGAATAAATTAGAAGAAGTTAGTTCGGTTAGCAATGGTTGAATAGGCATGGTGGTGGCAAGGATCAGTTCCTTCAGCGTGTTAAGTTATACAGGTGATTTGTGGCGGTACATGCGAAGCTTGACGGCCGCCGTAATTTGATTTAATTGGAGGCATTCAATTATTATGGCATGTTATGTGTAGATGGATCCCGGAAGAGTTATGGTGGTTTAGACCACAACTTGAGGTTTGTATTTTCTGCGGTTATGGGAATTCAGTTGCGTGATGCAATGGTTCTCTTGAAATGAGTTAGGTGAAAAGCTTCTATATGATAAAGTGTTTATTCTATTAGTGGTTCAACAGTTATGGTTAAATTCTTGTACTCTCGTGTAGTGGCAGGTTAGGTGCAGTGAGCAGGCATGGGAATTGGAAGTTGAGGATCAAAGTTGCGGTTCGGTGTTGACAAGAATGTCACAAGCTCGAAAAAGCAGGAAATATTTCAGATGTTTAGGATAAGCTAATATTTTCTTTAGTGTCACCTGAGAACGGTGTCATGTGTAGGAGGATTTGTGTACTGATTTGCGGGTTCTTGATTTGCTTTACAACACTAGTATGGCCAGGGGTATGGATATGCAGACTTTGCTACCTGGTGCGAAAGGTCGTGAGGGCGTATCCCACGGGAAGATTGTGTAAGTGTGATATGTAGTCACTTGATTGATTAAAGATTGAAACTGAGTATGGAGATTATGGTACTATCGCTAGTGTGAGAGTTTAGGCCTGGAAGGTGCTCTATTCATTTGGTTGTGAACTGTGGAAGCTTGTTCCGGATTGGACGGCTGCTCCTATGTGTCATGAATAGGGTTGTTGTGGATCCTAGGGAGGTTATTAGCCCAGTTCGGTACAATCAGAATCGGCTTGAGGTCCGTGGATGGATCTAAATGTGAATGTGTGCTCTATATCAGGCCGGGTGCGTTCATTCAGCATACCGTTGCTTATGGAGGAGTCTTCGAGCGTTGAATGTTACTCACGTCATCAACTAATCCATGTAATACTCTATTGTGCCACGTGTGTTGTGAGACAACTTGATTATTCGCACCTGTGTGGTGGTCCCGTGTAGCTTGCAGTGTTATATGAGCAGGATGGCTCTCAAGATGCAGGTCATTTCTTGCGCCTTTTTCGTGCTTGATTTTAGTAGCGTATGTCGCTATCTGTCTCCCCAGGGATGGTATTATACACATGGCGTGCTTGTGGTCGACATTCAGGTATTTCGTAGGTATCAGCATTCTGGCTCGATAGGTATTTTCTTATAGATTATTATATGTGGATCGGGTGGCACGCCACCGCGGATATGTTATTTGGATTGGGTGGCACGCCGCCACAGGTATTATGGTTGGATCGGGTTGCACGTCGCAACGGTATCATATGTGGATCGGGCTGCACGCCGCAATAGTGTGATGTTGAGTACAGTTCCCCTATATCTATTCTTGTGCGTTTTGTTTCTCATTTTCTGAGGAAGGTTCATAACATCCTTTCGACTGTTTAATTAGTTACGTGGGTTGAGTAGTTCTTTCAGAGTTCGTTTTCCCTATTTATCACATTCGAGTTTGTATCTTGTCGGCGCATTATGGCATCATATGAGATCTTGGTCAATATTTGAGGTGGCTTGTTGCCAAGCAGCTTGTACTGGGTGAGACGAGACATTTGGACCTGAAATCAGTGCAATCAGATTTATATAAGGTATATTAAAGAGCAAATATCATTGTTCAGTTTAGAATAAGGTAATGGTCCTTATCAAGAGGAGAAACTCCATGGTTTGTTGATTCGGCAGGTGGTTATGAGTTTCTACACATCTCTTCCATCGTGGCAGTATTGCGAGAGTTGAAACAAGGCTTATATATGTTATGAGGTATACTATGGGCTTTGGGTCAGTGGAAATTTCAGCTGTTGTGCTCAGGGGAGGGAGGGTTTCCTTGGGTAAATGAGTTATGTGGTGCATGGTGTGATTTCAGCGGAGGAGTATGGTTACGTTGAGTTCAGTGTCTGATGATTGATATGATGTTCGTGTGTTAGGATCTGATATCGTGGTGAATTCCAGATGTTAGAATTTGGTTCTAAAGCTTGTTAACTAAGGTAACAAGAAGGATCTTCAGTCTGGCTCAAACTAATATGCTCAACTGGGTTGTGGTGGCACGGGTAGGTGCACGAGGTGTTAAACAGTGATTTTGGACAACTCCGGAGTAGTTTTTAGCACGTTCGATGACGAACGCATGTTTAAGTGGGAGAGAATGTAACGACCCGACCGGTCGTTTTGAGCTCTAGCGTGTCGTTTGGCGGTTTTAGGCCCTGTGTAGCTCCACTTAATGTATTATGACTCATACGTATGGTCGTAATTGGATTTACGGGCAGTTCGGAGTTGATTTGGAAAGAAATCTCTAATTTCGGAAGCTTTAAGTTGCAAGAATTCGCTAAGGTTTGACTTTTGAGTAAACGATCTCGGAATCAGGATTTGAAAGTTCCAACAGCTTCATATGGTAATTTTGGATTTGAGCGTATGTTCGGATCGGGTTTTGGATTACCCGGGAGTGTTACGACACTTATTGTCGAAAGTGGCATTTTGGAAGAATTTCATAAATTTGAGTTGAAGTTTATTTTAATGTTATCGATGTCCGTTTGGGATTACGAGCCTGGGAATAGCTCCGTGTGGTGATGCTGGTCTTAGGAGTGCGTCCGGATGTGGATTTGGAGGTCCGTAGGTCATTTTGGGGTTTTTTTGCGAAAGTTGGAAGTTTGATGGTTTTTTGGAAGTTTAACTGGGAGTATACCTTCTGATATCGGGTTCGGATTTCGATTTTGGAAGTTGGAGTAGGTCCGTAATGTCGAATATGACTTGTCTTCAAAATTTGAGGTCAATCGGACGTGATTTGATAGATTTCGGCATCATACGTGGAAGTTAGAAGTTCAACAGTTCCTTATGCTTGAATCGATGCGTAATTTGCAGTTTTGATGTTGTTTGACGTGGTTTGAGGCATCCAATAAGTTTGTGTCATATTTTGGGACGTGTTGGTATATTTGGTTAAGGTCCCGAGGGCCTCGGGTGGATTCCGGATGATCAACGGATTGAGTTTGGACTTGGAAGAAGTGCTGAGGCAACTGATATCTCATGCAAACGCACCTGCATGAAAAGGGACGCAGGTGCGGCGATGTGGTCGCAGAAGCGACATTTGGACGGAGCTGGGATGGCCGCAGATGCGAGGAGGTTTCCACATCTGCGAGCCTGCATATGCGAGGAAAGTTCTGCATAAGCGGAATGCGAGCTGTGCAGCTGGAGTCATAGAAGCGAAAGGGCTCCGCATGTGCGAGACCGGAGGGGTGCGTTTGGCATCGCAGGTGCGGAGCTGTGCTAGGAAGAGGGTATGCGCAAGTGCAAGGTTTTGGCCGCACCTACGAGACCGCAGATGCGATGAAGCGGCCGCAGGTGCGGGCTGGGCAGTGTCCTTTGAAAACAAAGGGGTTGGATCAGTTCCACTTCATTTCATCCATGGGAGCCGATTTTGGAGCAATTTTGGAGTGTCATCTTCATCAGCTATTATGGGGTAAGTAATTTCTTCACAATATGAGTTAAATACATGGTTTTATATGGATTCAAGCATGAAAATTTGTAGAAATTTGAGATTTTGAAAAAAAACCTAGAAATTGGTATTTTTTTATTTTGACCACGAAACTGGACTTGGAATTGAGAATAAATTATATATTTGAGTTCGTAATGGTATGGGTAATGGTTATCTTCGAAAATTTTCCGAATCCGGGCACGTGGGCCTACGGGTTCCTTTATCGACTTTTCGAGCGAAGTTGGGAACTTGTTTAAATTGATTTGTTATGAGTATTAGTGTATATTTTTATGGGTTTGCATATTGTTTGACTAGTTTTAGAGCGACGGGTATCAGTTTGAGGTGTTAGAGAGGCTTTGGAGCCGGTTATGAAACTTCGGAGCGAGGTAAGTCTCCTGTCTAACTCTGTGAGGGGGAATCTACCCCTAGGTAATGTATTTGATATGTGTTACTTGTTGCGAGGGCTACGTACGCGTGAGGTGTTGAGAGTCCGTACGTAGTTAGATCCATGTTATTGTCTGGGTAAACTTAGGCTCACACCATGCTATAGCTGTACTATTTGATCAATCCCTTGTCTATTAAATTCCTTTATTTTTTATTACCACTTGAGACTAGACTTGTGTAGAGCGATAGACTCACTATTGTAGAGATTCGATGGGCTTCGTGTTTAGCCGCGAAATAATTGTACTCCTCTTACGAATTTCTTCCGCGTTATGCGTTGTCATCGAATGGTTTTCCCCAAAGCTTCTTATAACTCACGTGTCTCTTCGTGAGTGGGTTCAAGGACCCGTCAAAGCCTCTTATTCTAATGGGATCGGGCCGTTTTCCTCAGCACGATAGATACATCAACGGTTCGTGCTGTTCGACCCTCGACAGTGCGCACAATATAATGGATCGGGTCGTACACCTCGGCAAGATTATGTACCACACTCTCATGGGAGCGGCCCGTTCTCCTCAGCAATATAATAGATGTATCTATGGTTATATACCAGGTTATGATGGGATCGGGCCGTACGCCTCGTCATTTCTATAAAATATTCCTATGGAATCGTGCGTATTAATTGTCAAAAGCCAGTGTATCTGGGCGTTTTCCTGATTTGAATTATGACGACCTATCTGGTGAGTTCCATTATATATATATATATATATATATATATATATATATATATATATATATATATATATATCCTATTGAGGAAGTAACTGCTAATTGAGAGTTTGAGTTTACTGTTGAGAGGAGGATTGTACCACGTATTTAAACTTGTTTATTTCGTTTATTTACTCTACCCTTCGTCACTACTTCTCTGGGGTAAGGCTTCATACTTACTGAGTACGCGTTGATTTACGTACTCGTGCTACACTTGCTGCATATGTTTATGCAGGTACATATATGTCTGGTGGTCTTTTGGGCCCAGAGGCGCAGATGTTGCGGGGAATTACCGTGAGCTGCATTTCATGTTACGATCCGCAGCCTACAGAGTCTCAATCAGAGTTATTTATGTTCTCCCTTCTAAGTTGTATTCCAGAAAGATGTTGTATTTTATTATATTTCCCAGTTGATACTCATGCACTTGTGACACCGGATTTTGGGGGTGCTTACGGGTTGTTCATTATTGAAGTTGTAAAAATATTATCATTTACCCTGTGAATTCTATTTCTTACTATCTAATTAATGAAAATTATGATTTCAAAAGTACTAAAATGAGTAATTAAGTTAATCATTTATTGTTCGTTTGCCTGACGGCGGTGTGAGGCGCCATCACGACCTTTAGTGAATTTTGGGTCGTGACACTTTCTCTCCTTCTATGTTCTTTCCCCAATTTTTCTTCCTTCCTTTGCCGTGCTTTTTATCCCTTCTTTTTTATCAATGAATTTCAATTGTTTTAATATAGAGTTTTAACTTAGCACTTTCGTTTCATGTTGCACAATTGGTGTTCGAATTGAAATTATCAATCAATATATTATGAAGGTATTTGATTCTCCACCATTGACAACCATTAAACAGCTTCAAAGGTTTGAATTCAAATTTGCGTTTTCAAAAACTATTGTTTGTTTGGATTGGATATTATTGTAAATAATTGAGAATATTCTTTGGAGCTTATATCTAAATTTTGAGGGTGTTTGGTGAATATTAGACTTTATTTTGGCTGAAGATTAGACTTTATTTTGAAAAAAATGTATTAAAGTTGTATTCTGTTGTATCTATTCTTTTTTATTTGAATGTTGTATGAAAGTTGAAAAATAGTTGTATAATGTATAAATCATTGTATGAAATTTTTATTTAAGTTATAAATACTATATTTTTACATAATATTGTTGATATGTATCAAAATTATTTTAAGAGAGGAAGTTTTGATTGAAATTTTAGAGAGGAAGAAGAACACGCCACTTACAAAATATAGACAAATCATATACAAAATATACACAAAAGACATATTGTATAAAATTTGTATGAAAATTTTATTTAAGTTGTATGATGTTGTAGTTGTATTTAACTGTGTAGAAATGATGTATGAAAGTTGTAGATAAGTTATAAATAAGTCGTATACTATATAATTAGCTGTATAAAATTTATTTTTACTGTTGTTGTAGATATTCAAATTTGCATTAAATTTATATGAAATTTATTTTTAATTTGTATGTTGATGTACCATACATTGTTCTTTTGTTAATTGATTTATTAAGGAAAGAAAAGTAGCGAATGAATTTCAAATCGACTCATGTGCATTGATTCATATTTGTTTGAATTGAAATTTTTGAATATTGACGGGAACTAAATGATTTGGGTGGATAAATTTCGAGTTTTACATTAAAAGTGCCCTCGTCGCACTTCGGAGAAACTGAGTTTTATGTGAGATTTGAATTTTGTGTAAGAAATTAATTAGGTAGCATAAATTCTTGTTGGAAATACTAATACAAAATTGAATTCGAAGTTTGGAGGCGATTGAATTTAATTTGAAATATGCTAAAACTTTGAATCTGCTCAATTATGGTTTTTGATTCAACTGCTATTGCGTTTGAATCAAAAAAATTGGCGACAATTGTGTTTGATGCAGATATTGAAAGGTGCATTTAGGCTCGTTGCTCGTATATCATCGTAATGTAGAGATGTACATGTGGTCTAAAGTAAAACGGAATGTGATGAGCACCATTAGTTCTCGAATACACTATTTTTCTGTTGAACCTGTTAGTTGTTTTTGGTCTTCAATAATATTTGTGAAGTGTTTCTTTAGTACTACAAAATATATATGATTGTGCCCATTTGCCGCATCTTTCGATTGCATATGTTTTTTTTCCAGTTGACATACTGGCATCTTTTCCAAGACCATGTTTCTAGTGATTCTCCATTTTATTTCAACTGGAAATAGGGATAAATTTTGGTGACAATTGCGTTCAAAATTATTGTCATACTAGTGAATTTGCTCGCGCTACGCGCGATTATTACATAACATCAATGCTGGCCCAGTCGAGGCTCGTCCATGCCCAATTCCGATGGGACTTCGATTTACCCCTACCCTAGCTCTATAATCCACCCGTCTTCCCCAGTCCCTGAAAGCCCTCCGGGGGCTTAGCCCTCTTTCTCGAAAGTCCGTCCCAACAATTATTGCAGGGGATATAAATATGGATATGAAAAAAAGGTAACCGCCTGGAGAGTCGTTTTTTAGTTTTTAAGGGGAATAACCTAAGACAGAAGGAGAAAGCAGCTAGTCAGGGAGTGGATGAAAAAGCACAACAGAGTTGGTGTCGGTATAGTCAGACTTATTATTAATCAAATATGACTACATAATTATTGTTAAAAAATTTATAAAAGAAAAATCAATCTTTACTTTTCCATCAATGTTGTCTTTTGTATGCTCCAACAATAACCCTATAAATTCTTCTAATTATATTCTCAAGGTTGATACCAAATGGGAA
Organism: Nicotiana tabacum; assembly: GCF_000715075.1. Taxonomy (NCBI): domain Eukaryota; kingdom Viridiplantae; phylum Streptophyta; class Magnoliopsida; order Solanales; family Solanaceae; genus Nicotiana; species Nicotiana tabacum. The sequence continues at coordinate 44,052,039 of NC_134094.1, forward strand.
AGAGAACCCAGTTCAACAATTCAACATCGACCAAATGAGATAATGCATTCTCAAGAAATAAGCCAAGAAATTTATTCCCCGTTAACAATGATATCTTAACAATCAAATAAAAGATCAAAGCCTCAAAATTGGGAAATTTATCGGTTTAGTTTTCTCGTATTATTTATCCAGTTTCATCACCCAAACCTATCTTTAATTGGCGGCAACTCGACCTGTTGTCTTCTCTCACAAGCCTCTATGATTATGCACCCTCTAGTGCAAATTTTCCTTTCTCTATATTTCTATATTTTGATTTTATTTTTTTATTCACATCACATAATGTTAGAGAATTCCTCCCACAGAATCTTTTTTTTTTTCATTCACATCACAATATCTCATAGAATTCTTCGAATGGTGTCCGAAGAAATTCCCATATTGATGAGTTTGTAGCAGTGAGCAAATTTTTTATTGAGGCAACTTTTCACCTAGATAACGGAAAACAGGAAAAGCGAAAATAGATATACAACCTAATTTTTCAGTTTCAAGAAATAACTTTCTAGAAACCGCATGTTCAATTTCGACGAAGGATACAATGCTACATCGACGATTTGATATCTTGTTTTAAAAAAAATGACTGAATAACTCTTTTACTTGCTTTATACATATTGCACAATACTCAAAAAAATTCTTTTACTTCCAAATGCTAGTTACAGAACAGAAAGTATATATATTCTTTCGATTATGTAATCTCACTATATGACAGAGAGGAAATGATCTCATACACAAATTTACAGTTTGAATAACAAAAAAATATTATTAATGACGGTAAAGGGCAAACTTCTCCACTCTAGAAAAATAAATAGTCCCAACACCTTGGAAAACACTAAAGGCTTCATCTCGATTAAAACAGTATACTCTATCAGAATCTAAAGAAAATCATGCCAAAATTAATTATCAGTTATAAGCAATATGGAATTTCTCAAAAAAACTTATTTATAAAAATCAATTAATAAATGAGTTTTAGTCCAAATAACTTACTGCTGGAAATTCAAACACTGTTATACTGGCCAGCGAAGTAGTTTTTCAGATCATGAAAACCAATTGACTCATATTTTATACTCCCACTAAACCCAAACTAAATCATTCTATACTCCATGAAAACATCTTAAGTTGAAGGCCATTGGAAGTTAAAAAACATCTGCAACCCAAATAAAAACTCCATTATTTAGTTTCTGAAGTTGTCTAGACTGGTGTATCTAAGCATTCATATATTTGAAGACAAAGACTGTCATTCAATAATAAATTGTGTTTATATTACCAAAAATAATATCCATCTCAACAAAACACAAGTTTAAACCTTTTCATCTTTTTTATTCTTTTTCCTAACAACAACTAAGAAAGCCTCTTAAATCGATCTAGAGTTTGATCAATTCACATATTTTATATATGCAGCTGTATTTAGCTAAAGCAAAATCAAAGATGAATGACAAACAAAGAAAGAGCAGAAGAAATGCTATTTTTACGGAGGAAGAGCAAAAAAAGAATGCCTCTTTCATTGACGCAAGAAAATATTGTTCCTATAATCCATCCATCAAAATGCAGTTGCTCACTTTTCTTTTTAAACTTTCTTTCTTATTCCCTATTATTTGGACCTTGAAGTGGAGACAGACACCAATTTGAACAACTACTACGACCATCTTAACAGTCCAATATCTATTGCACATTTGATTCATCAGGATCAAGCAATGACACACAAACTGATCAACACTGGCAATTGGTCCCCATGGCATATATAGAGCAAATAGCCGATAAAATCAAGATAAACCTATAATACCAAGATTTAAGCTCTAACCTACAATGTAATTAGAAACAATAAAAAGAGAAATACACAGATGCTAAATTTCGTAAAATTGACATCTTAGTTGGACATGAAAATCCATAGAAACTGAAAAATTATGTCCGTGCTATTCACACTAAGCATACTTTCAGTACAATTATAGAACCCATAAATGGTGCAAATACAAATGCAAACACTTTCTTTTTTTCTTAACATAAGTCTCACTCTCAAAACTAACAATGTGAAGGCCAAAAAGGAAAGGAAGAAGAAGAGGATAAATTTTCACAGAATTCCCATGCTATGTTAGCTTGTCGCTCCAATAAGTAACAGTCTGTTAGAGTAATTATTTTACGAGAGGCGCAAACCTGAGTCGGATGTTGTTTAGGACCATCTCCTGCATTAATAATTGAAGTATTGGTAGTGACAGCTGCTCTTCCAGCAACACCACAAGTGTGTCAAACAATAATATCAGAACAATCTTTACCATTCTAATGATATCTGCAAAACAAACTCAGTTATAATAACCCACAATCTTGATTATGTTTCCTCAACCATACTATTATAACTCTCGTTAGCCTCATCTTTATATTAACTGAGAAATATTTAAGAGAAAACCAGAATATTTTTCTGGGATACTGGAAGTGGATGTAATCATAATACTGTACAATCCAAAAGAGTAACAAACAACATTCAATTCATGAGTTTCAATTATCATACGTATATAAACCAAGAAAATTTTAAAAGAAAGAGGGGATTAGGGTTAGGTAGTGGAAAAAATTATCCATGTCGATCAGTAAGGGATTCGTAATTATCTGTGTGTACCCGAACCTGAGACATACTTTATCGAAAATCAGGGATTGATAGTTGCTGATTAAGATGGTAATGGAAATAATGAAGCAACATTGGAATTGAATCCGCTTTGTTATTTCTTTTTCGCTTTAAGTGCTTGCAATTGAAGCGGTGGAATAATTGCTCTGAAACGGTTTGGGAAATTTGCTCTGAAACGTGCTGGTTTGAAACGGCTCAGGGAATTGTGAATGTTGCAGCTTTTCGGGTATGAATGAATCCTAAAATAAGGAAAAAACCTCAAAAAATTGAGAAATTAGATAAATGTCATTGCTTTTGCATATGCCACGTCATTGGTAAAAAGCCCTGCTTTACAATTATATATATAGATTTGTAATTGAAGTTCCGTTTGTGATGGATTAAAAAGGTAATACACAACTCTGGAAAGAGTCTTATTAAAAAGAGGAGTGGAGAGAAAATAAGAAAAAGATATAACCAAATTCCCTAATTTAAGCCACTAATAATATATTGTATATAATTTATAAGTAATCCTTGTTTAAGGCAGATAATATATAAAATTAGGATAATTTTGATAAATAAATTTCAAATATTGTATAGGACGGAAAAAATCCCTAAACAAAAATACAAAAACAAACCCACTTCATACAAGCCATTAAGTCAATTTGGAGGCTTGTTCTTTTGCGCTATGAGGAATTGGAACTAACCGGTCATCAATTGCTTTGTTACTTTGTTTTAAATGAAATATTAGGAACCTATGAAATTGTTTTCCTGCTACTTTCTGGTGTTATTTTGGAATGTTGTACGCCCTCCAGAATAATTGTTTGGGTGTTTGGTTAACAAAGTAAAATCGTACTAAATATCTTTGTCACACGACTTCACTTTTTCACTATGCGTAGGGTTCATAAACTCTCTCCGTACATTTATAACCGTTGGCTCCCTTATAAGCTATGTTCAGCGCATCCAACCGGCACGTATAGATGCTCAAAATGATGCTACTGTTTGTGCGAACACCCCTACAGAATCAATTCCAAGAAATTCATTATGTGCCACCACAATCACCACCGCTACTCCTCTGACATCTCCCAAAATTAGACACCCAAAAGAAGATGTTATTGCTAGACATACCACACACAATGGGATGCCAAGTAATCTTCAAGACAACAGATTATTATAGGGTTATGGATGATGAATGCAGACTCACTATTGTCACGACCCAATTTCTCCTATAGGCTGTGATGACGCCCAACGTCGCCGCTAGACAAGCCAACGATGAAATAACTACGTAATTACTTCTTTTAATAGGTTTTCAAGTAATTTTAATTCCATTTATTAAGAGAATTTATGAAGTAGAAAATTTAATAAATAAAACGAAAGCAATTGAGTGCAATCATAGATATATAAATACTCCAAAATCATAATGTCTACTAGAGTATGTGCCAAAATATGGTATCACAAGTGTATGAGCACTAGTAGAATATACAAAACTCTAACTACTGTCTAAAACAACATAGACAGTAAATAAGTATAAAAGAAAGGCTTTAGGTACTGCAGAACGACTCAGGAAGCCTCTCACCACTAGGCCTCCGGATATCGGGGATGCGCGCCGGTGTGACCGCCAGATGCACCTGCCTCAGATCCTGCACGGTTAGTGCAGAAGTGTAGCGTGAGTACATAAACAACATGTACCCAATAAGTATCAAGTCTAACCTCGAAGAAGTAGTGACGAGGGATCGACATCGACACTTACTATGGGCTATCAGTAAAGAAAGACCAAATTCTAAATAAGGATGCGTTACGGAAATAATAATAATAACTCAATAACAAGCCGAAAGTAAATAATTCTTTCACATATGGTAAGTCCCAAATAAATTTCTGTCTTATATAATTTTAGCCTCTCCAGCCAGAGAATGAGATCAAATATATAATTACACTTCGAGTGTTATCACGCACGATTATGCTGAGGTCGTACGACCCGATCCAGAATAATATGTACACTGCTGAGGGTCGAGCGGCACGAACCATAGATGCATCTATCTGCTGCCGAGGTGTTCGATCCACTCCACAAAAAGTGAGGATACTTTATAAACAACCGGTTTAAGAGCTAACACAAGGCTAATGTACAAAGAAACACAAAATTCTTATTAATGGTCAAGTAACCCGCCAAGACTCAATAAGTGAAATTCGGTCTTTTGCAATTCCTCTAACAAGTTCCGATATAATTTAGGAACTTTAATTAACAAGTATGGTGCAGCATTTACAAGTATTTAATGATTCGGGTCCTAAACTACCCCGACATAAGCATAGTTAGTAGCTACACACGGACTCTCGTCACCTCATGCGTACGTAGCCCCCACAATTAGAAGCAAACAACATTTTAAATCGCCTATGGGGTAAATTCTCTCTTACAAGGTTAGGCAAGAGACTTACCTTGTCTCAAAGCTTGCTTTCCGGCCTCAAATTCATCCTAAAGCCTCAACTCGGTGCCAAAAATCCAAAATTAGTCAAGTGTTGTATAAATTAATTAATATATGTTCAAAAGCTAATGATTTAGATATTAGAGTAATCCCCCAACCCAAATTGGAAGATTCTTAAAATTCATCCCCGGGCCCATATGCCCGGATTCCGAAAATATTTTTAAGAAAGTTGTTACCCATAACCTCACGAACTCAAATATATTATTTTCACTCAATCCCATAACTATTTTCGTGGGTAAATCCCATTTTTATCAAAACCTAGGGTTATTCATCTAAACCCATAATTTTCACAAATATTCATGTTAAAATCTACCCATAATCTATGTATTTAACTCACATTCGATAGATATTACTAATCTCAAATATCTAGGTAGAAACCCCTCTCCAAAATCTCCAAAATTGCTCAAGAAAATGAAAGAAATGAGTCAAAATAATGGTCTAAGTCCGTCTTAAACGACCTCACTGCCTTCAGTTATTTCACTTCTGCGGACGGTCTACCGCATCTGCGGTCAGGCCTAGCCAGCCTCCAAGCGCACCTGCGGCCGCTTCCTCACAGAAGCGAGTCCGCTTCTGCCGTAGGAATCCGGCACCTGCGCCTTCGCAGATGCGGCCCTTTCCCCGCTTCTGCGACCATGAGACAACCTCTCCCTTATGCTTCTGAGGCCCTGAGCTCGCTTCTGCGAGCTCGCATCTGCAGCCAAAAACTCGCAGATGCGGGCGCACCAGAACTGGTGCACCAACAGCCCTTTGGGCTTTAAAACGATCTGAGCATTGTCCGGATGGCACCCGAGGCCCCCGAGGCCTCGTCTAAATATACCAAAAAGTTTGTAAACATAAAACGGACTCCTCTCGCACACTCGAAATACGGAAAACAATATTAGAACTAAGAATCGCAACCCAAAACCAATAGGATCCACTTATGAACTTCAAGTTCTTCCAACTCGCTCCTAACTCGCCGAATCATACCTAAACTACTCGGAATGACACAAATTTTTGCGTGCAAGTCTTAAATAACCATACGGAACTATTCCCAGGCTCAAAATCTCAAACGGACCTCGATAACATCAAAACCTACTCCAAACCAAATTTAAATAACTTTTAAACCTTCAATAAAGCTAACTTTCAACCTTAAGCGTCGAAACGCTCCCGGGTCATCCAAAACCCGATCCAAACATATGCCCAAGTCCAAAATCATCATACGAACCTATTGGAGCCGTTAAATCTCATTTCCGAGGTCGTTTACTCAAAATATTGATCAAAATTAAACTTAGCCTTTTTAAAAGCTAAACTAAGGAATCAAGTGTTCCGATTTCAACCCGATCCCTTCCAAATCCCGAACTAACTATCCCCGCAGGTCATAAAATAGTAAAAGTACATACGGTGAGTCTTATTTAGGGGAACACGTATCTAGAAAGCAAAACGACCGGTTAGGTCGTTACAACTATTGTGGGTCATTTTTTGAAACCCAGGCCCCAAATTGAGAAAATTAGGGCTACATTCAGAGAACGTTTCCCAGTTAAGGGCAGGGCCAAAATTGGGGTGTATGACGACTACAATTTCTTCTTAGACTTTACTAATAATGATGACTTCAATTTGATTTGGTACAAAAGAATGGTGGAAATTGATAGGCTTCAGATGTGGCTACAAAAGTGGACTCCAGACTTCCGACCAGATGAAGACATTCCCATTATGCCGGTTGTGATTCCATTGCTTAGTCTTTCTTTTAATATGCATACATGGCACTATGTTAAATAAATCTGTAGTGAGGTTGGAACTCTACTTGCGTTGGATATTGCCACCAATGGTAAAACTAGACCTAACATGGCTAAAGTTCGTGTTGAAATTGATCTGCTTAAACATTTAGTAGACCGTGTTTTTGTAGGATTGGAGGATGAAAATGCTCCACTCAAAGACTTCACTCAAAATATTGAGTATGAGGGCATCCCTAAATACTGTAAACAATGCAAGAAACTAGAGCATAATCTAATGAATTGTAGAGTTATGGAAAAGAAAAGAGCTTCAGAGATAGAGAAAAACAACAAAGATGAAGGCTTGACACAATCAAAAGAAGGCACCAGCAAAGTTCAAAATGAAAAGGGTGAAGGAAAAATGGAGAATCAAAAGAATGGAAATAGACAAGCTGATGACAACAAGAAAGAGAAGACTACTAAGGCACAAAACAAAAAAAAAAAGGAGACATCAATAGCAATGAGGAAACTAACAGTGACAGAATAATTCCGGAGAGACAACACAAGAAGGAAGTTACACAAGACCATCACAATTATCAAAGAGGAGTAGGGAATTCAGCATCATTGCAGAAAGAACTAGAAAGAAGAAGCATAAAAGCAAGAACAAAAAGATGCCAAAGAAAAAAAGCAAGGTGACCTTCAAACCTACTCAAAGACAGGAAAGGAACAAGTAGGAAGATGCCTCCAGAAGTTCCTCAAATCACAACTATGAACTCATAGAGAGGTTGAATGAGAAGAACAACACCATAGAAGCAACACAGACCATAGACAGTCAGAGTAATCAATCTGCATCTATGATTAAGGGAAGCTCATTACATAAACTGTCTAATGATATCAAGAATCCTGCAAATGATCCTACATGGGAGGATACAAGTGGTGAAAATGAGCTGACGGGGAATAAAAACCAACAGGAGGTTTCTACTGATCAAAAAGAAAAATAAAAAGACATTAAAGTGGAATCAAATTCATGTTCTGCATGTCTTCCAACCAATATAATTGAACAACCCGGTATAGAGTTAGTGGTTGAGTTATATGCAAATCAGGAACAATCTGAAGATGTCACGACCCAAAATCTAACTAGTCATGATGGCACCTAACGCAACTCGCTAGGTAAGCTAATTAACAACAATCCAATTCAATGAGATTTACTGAGAAAATAATGATGGAATAACTGAACTATTATACAAAGAATTCCCAAGGACTAGTAGTACAAATCATGAGCTTCTAAGATTTAGAATTTGCAAAGCTGGTATAAAATAAATACATCATCTAATTGAATTATACATGAACAAATTAAAAATTTTAAAGCTTCCAAGAGCAAGAGGCAGCTATGACCAGAATGCAGGTACATCTTCAATGCCAGCTTCTGCCATACACAACAACATTAGCATCCAAAATCTGCGCACAAGGTGCAGAATTGTAGCATTAGTACAACCGACCTCATGTACTCAATAAGTAACAAATCTAACCTTAGGTTGAAAGCAGTAATGAGCTTGGACAACGGTCAGAGTCCAACACCAATAGCCAACAATAACTCATAACAATATAATATAAGTAGTATAAGAAATAACTCAAGGATATGATGCTCAGCTCGTTCACAGTTACGGAAAATAGGCATGCTTTTTAAGTATAACAGTAAAACCCAAATCTTTCACCGAAATTACCAAAATATGAGTAAGTCAGAAATCTGTGATTTTTCCCAAAAAATTCAACAACCGATAAGATGTTTTAATCTCAGATAGCATAAGGAAAGCCCATCTATATGCCTATATGTCAATGTGCATGTGAACTCGGGCCCGCACTTCGGAACCCAAAAAAACTCACAAAATCCGAGAACTCATTCAATTACGAGTCCAACCATACTATTTTCACTCAAATCCGACTCCCAATCAATTTTCAAAACTCAAAATTTCACTTTATCATATTTTAGAGAAAACCCCCCAATTTCTCTCTTGAAATCATCAATCAAATGCCAAAAACGAAGATAGATTTATGAAATATAATCAAAGCCGAGTAAAAAACACTTACCCCAATCCATATGGTGAAAATCGCCTCAAAATCATCTTAATTCGAGCTCCATAGCTCCAAATATGCTAAAATAGTCGAAACCTCCGAAGTAGAGTACTTTATATTCACTGCCCAGGGGTACTCATTGCGATCACATAACAACCTTCGAGATCGCGGAGAACAAGTGCCACTGCCATCCAAAAGCTCTATGCATTCCCGACACTGACAATGAGAACGCGAAGCACATATGCACCCAACCTTCACAAACGCGTCCCATCTTACGCGAACGCATTGAAGAATCTTCTAGCTCCCAGCTTCCTGTATTATCTCTATGCGAACGTGGCCTCTCCTATGCGAACACGACCTCTCCTATGCGAACACATACTATAACCAATACCAAGTTACGCGAACGCGGTCATCCAATCACGACCGCGATTAAGAAACTGCCCAGCTCCAGATTTTTCATCTACATGATCGCACCTCCTACTTCGCGATCGCGAAGAAAATTTGGTGCACCAGCCATCAGTAGAAACAAGCAATACAACTATGAAGCAAAATGGTCCGAAATCAATTAGAATCACGCCCGAGCCCCTCGGGACCCCGTCCGAATATTCCAATAAGTCTCATAACATAATACAGACCTAGTCGAGGGCTCAAATCATGCATAACAACATCAAAACTACGAATCGCGCCTCAAATCAAACATAATGAACTTGAATCTTTTAACTTCCAAAACCCATGTCGAACCTTATCAAATCGACTTGGAATGAACTCAAATTTTGCAAACAAGACCCAAATGACATAACGAACCTATTTCAATTCCCAAAACCACAATCCAAAACCAACATCATCAAAGTCAACTTTCGGTCAAACTTATGAACATTCCAATCCTTCAAATTGCCAATTTTTGCCAATTAGTGCCGAAACCTTCTAGAAACATCTGAAAGAAAATCTGGGCATACGCCCAAGTCCAAAATCACCATCCGAACCTAAGGGAATCATTAAAACTCCGAACCGAGGTCAAATACTAAAAAGTTAAACTTGGTTAACTTTTCCAACATAAAGCTACAAACATGATTTCATTCTTCCAAACTAATTTCGAAACATCTATGTTGCACCCCGTTTTCTCGTGAAGGTGGGTTTCGACGTGTGACAACTCTTTTAAATGGGTATTAAAAGAGAAGAGTCGCCACCTAATAATTTTTAAGGTGCATTAGGGCACCTATTTGTAAATAACTCTGTTTGACTAGTCAACACCACCAAAGGTCAGGTAAGGGCTCAAATTACCTCAAAGAGAAGGTGTTAGGCACTCTTTGAGGTCCACAACTGTGGTTCCTGGTCGAATTTTAAACTATGCGGATTAGATGATTAGGCTAGGTGATCAAACAGGCGAGGAAAGGTATAAAAGTTAAAGACTTTATTATAACACATAAGAATAAATAATCGATACAAATCTTAAAGATTACAAGTGTAAAACTGCATTGGTATATGTTAAATGACTAAGTGTAAATAACAAGCATATAAAGAAAAGAGAGGTCCTAATAATTTTAGCCTAAAGGATCACCCCGTGCAACATAAAGAATAATTCGCCACTCCCTTAAGATAGGGGTTGCTCATATTATTCAGCGGTCACAGACTATCATCTCATTCTACCCAATTTCTATGTTAAAGTTATTACTTAAAGGCGCTCTAGTTCAATTCTAAACCGTATCCTATGCGTGCACTACCCGTCCCATGCTTATGGTCCAGCAGGCTTTGGACCTACTATTAGGTGGTTCTAGACTCCGCTTAGGTTGCTCAAAATGATAAAACTAGGCGACATTCAAAATAGATAGGACTTCACATAAAGACAATTTAATGGCTCAAGCTGGCCTCCATACATTCCATCAATGGCGTGCAAACAGATTTCAGGTTATGCAATAGATAGTTTCAACCGCATTAGAATTGTTAAATCCTATAGGCATAATTTCTAGGTGATTCTAATTTCCAACATTGTACAAGCAGCGTATAGGCAAGTTAAAGCATCATAAGTCCTGTAAGCATGATTTCTAATTATCTACGTGATGAGGCAGTGAAGCGATACGGGTTACCAGATTACTAGTTCTGATTTATAAGCATGCTTCTTAGGCAAGCGTCGATGTCCTATAAGCATGATTTCTAACAGTTGAAATATACTTTGTATAATTTCCTCTACAGGCATGCCGTCTAAGTATGATAATAACCAAAGTGACTGATTAATTGATTAGGATCCTATAGTCATGATATCTAAAGGAACAGCGTGCCAAAAGCAATAGAAATAATTGATTGATCGATTAATCGAAAACCTATAGACATAGTATCTAGATGGGCAGTACGAACATGTGTTATTCATCCTATACACATGCTGTCTAAGTGTTGAATGGTAGACATGGAAACAGTGAAGCAATTACTTGAGTTCGACAAGTTTTGACAAGTTAGGTGAAGTGTGTGCATGATTCCTATAGACATGATTTCTATTGATGTGCAGAAATAAAGAAAGTTAAACAAAATATCACATAAAGCACGTAGACCTTACAAGCATGTTTTCTACCCTTTCATGCAAATATTAGAATACCCCAGCCCCCTTTTATTAACTTTCCCATCATTCGTTATTACAATTTATTACAACCCGCATGAAATAATCAAATATGAATAATTACAGAAGAAGACCACTATATGCCTAGTACAGATAACCCTGTACTTTTCTGTGCCTTCGACAGCCCCAGTAGACTCAAAACCTAGCTCATAGGACCAGCAGTAAGTCTAAATCCAACAGCCAAGCCCAACATCACAGACACCAAGCACAAACGAAAGATTCACGCATGATTACAAGCAACATATTTTCTGCTGAACTAACTAACCAGGAAAGAAGTGCACACACTTATTTCTTAAGACTGTAAAGCTATTTTTCACAAAGACGTATAGACAAATTCTTGTGACATGTTTGCAGAACACACACAAGACGAGTTTGTGCTTGCATTTTCCAGGTTTAGGGGATATGATTGATCATTGTAGAATAACAGACTACTTCTAAAGAAGTCTCAAACATTAACATGGTCAAAAACAGCTCAAGGCAATTTCAAGCAGGGGATCTAATTATGAAAACTGAAGAATCAATAGAGAACAACCTTAATGGGATCGTCTTAGCATAAAGAATGACAATATATGTTCATAACAAGCGAAAGAGTATAGCATGTACAACATTAGCAGAGTTGAGAAGGCATATCACTTAGGTCAATATGGTAAGCATACATGCTTAGTTTGAAGAACAACAAGATTATGGTAACGCATGAATTAGCCTAAAAGAGACTCAAAACTAGGATTTTAAGGCACAAAGGTCTAACAAAGTAATAGTTAGAGAATGGAAAGTAAACAAGCAAGTAGGCATGATTGTAGCTAATAAGAATCTTGATTGTGTTGAGTGTAACACAGAGGTTTCCAAGTTTAAAGGTATCCTGGTAGAGGGTATTTCCAACTTAGGGTCAAGTAGAGCAGACAGATTTCAGAACTTAAACCAATCAACCAGGCACAATACAGAATAACAAATGTATTAGGATTCAAATGGGAACCTAGGCGATACTGAAGAGCACAGAGTTTGCTAAACATCACATTACAATTCTTAAATCCACGTGTTTGGTTAAAGCATAGGATTTATGTAAAGAAGGGCAATAGTAGAGCCCACATAAAGGATTCAGAAACTTACAAAGCAAATTTTGAGCAGGGAATAATTCCTCATAGTTTTAGGGAAAGCGTTCATAAGTGAGACATAAGAAAAGGTTTAATATTAGACAGTCAATGTAGAAATTTAAGCATACATAAACATGACAGCCTCAAACAAGCATAACAGCCTAGAATTCTTCCCAAATTGACTACACTAAATGAACATAAAAAACGTATACAAGTTCGGATGAAGGTATTGTAGAAGAAATTTAAAGCGAGGTCGGCGCAGTACCATATTGGCTTAGAAAGGTCCACATAACATAGATGTTCAGAAGCATGAACACAAACAGGGAAGAAACGTAATTGTAGGGGATTGAACACTTACAATTTGCAAATTCAGTCAGCAAATAGAGACGAATCACCAAATGCCAGTAGCAAATAAGAATGATAATAGGAATTCCACACCCCTAGTGCGTCAGAGTTCACATTAGCTTCGAACGAGCCCCGAGCAGTGCTCGCACTAGAGAGGTAATTAGAGACAATTCCAGTAGCCTTAGATTTCAGACGTCCACAACCAAGAGTGCAGAAAGTATAGAAGAATGAGAGTAGAGAGAATAATAGTAGTGGTAACAGTAGTTGTAGCGGTAGTCGTTCCTCTTTAGGGGAGATGGGAAAATGGTTTATATAGTAGTCGATTAAGAAAACAAACATGGAAAACAATCAATTTAAACATAGAAAAGAAAAGAAAAGATCTCAGGCAATTAGAATCAGTAAAGTAGATGGAGATATCAAACCCTAGTTGGGTTCAATCAACTGTAAATCAAACTAGGAGTGCAAAAATCGCCTCTTTTCGAGTGTGTGTAGACAGAATATAGTCTGAATCCTAGAAGATCGATGCCAACCAGGCCTGATTGCAAAAGTCATGTCTTGCAAAAAATAGGGCAAGAACAAAGTAACACCACAGACGTATGTACAATAGTGAAGCACCACAAAATAGGTAAGTGAATCAGTGATTGATTCCATTTAAGAGTCGGATTTGAAGAGGTTTGGAGATATAGCGGCTAGGGTTTGGTGTGAGTGGAGAGGAGAGAATTTGGGGGTGGCTGGGCAGAGTGAAATGTGAGGATTAAGGTTGGGGCGGGTAATTTAAAATGAAAGGGTAATCGTGGGCCGTTGATCTTGGGAGATCAATGGCCAGGATTTCTTTAAACTAGTGGGGCAGGTCGTTTGAAGTGGGTTGTGACTAGGTTCATTAAAAGGGTTATCTGGTTTGGGCTTGGGGTTATTGGGCTAGGTTTTGGGTAAGAAATTAACTCAAATGTTGGGCTACAATTTAAATACACGAAATTCATTAAAAATAAATTATAAAAAAGACTAATAAATAATAAAAATATTATTTATGTAGTAAAATGCTTAAAAATAATATCTTAACATTATAAAAATATAAAAATCTATTTTAGCATAAATAATATAATAAATACAATTATGTATAGAATATAGGCTATTACTGCAAACTTATGTAAATAGTTTTTTAAAATTACAAATTTAAATATATGAAAATAAGGTAAAATATTATGAAACATATATGTGGATGCAAGTAATAAATTTGGATGATTAAGTCATCACAAGATAATTTAAAGGGGTAATTAATACATATTCAAATAATTTAAATACAAGAAAATCATTTTTAAGGCTTTAAAAATTATGAAACATTATAGAAAATACTTGTATGACTCTTGTAAATTGGGTAATAATGCAAAAAATGATGTTTTGAAAGTATATAGGATATCTATAAAATATGAGGACAAAATTGGGTATCAACAGATGCCCCTCTTTACCTGGGAATGATGAAAGAGTTGTCGGGTAAAGAAAATGATGACCAATTTTGTCCGAACGAACAGAGATTAGGTGTTTTGAAAAAATGGGGCCCGAACCCCAGTTCTTTAGTTGCCTACATATCCCCAGTATTATGGGAATCATGCCGTGTGTAGTTCTGGATCCAACGGCGAACGAAACCGACGGAGTTGTTATAAGAGTGGTCGTGTGTTTTTAATGAGGATCTTTTGGATATGACAGTGTCGCGAGTAACTGATAATTTCAGGTGAAGCTATGAATGAGAATTTGAATGTTACAGATGTACAAGATGAATACTTGAGTGGTTACAGAACAAAGAGTAATCAATTGCTCCTCGTCGGTTACATTTGAGGTGATCGAAGGATGTGAACGTTGTGAATGGACACCAGAGCGAGAATTGCTCCTATTTGTAGAACGGTTACCTCTCGAGTTACCTGCAAACTTAAAACATGATGCACGTGAATATACAGGGTTATTGCGAAAATTTAAACATGATGCAAATTCCGTTCGGACCATGAGAGTTGTCTTTGGACGATGAGGATGATGTCCTTAGACTATGACGTCCTGGGCCATAAAGTGTATGATAAGGGATTCAGAGGCCATGAAATGGTGTCATCGGGCCATGAGAATGGTTCCTCCGGACTATGATGCCTTTGAATAATGATATGCAATTTTGAGAGATCCTCAGGCCATGGCATGGTTTCTTCGGGCTATGAGGATGGTGCCTTCGGACTATGACGCCTTCGGAAAATGTCGTGATGTTTCAGTCCATGAAATACAAATATGCGGTAGTATCAATCGTTTGATAGAGGAAACAAGTGACGCTTAGTCTTATGCGAGAACGACACGAGACAAAGCTTAGTCTTGTATGAAATGAGGGCAGTGTTTTAGCCTGATGCAAAGAGTGGAGACAATGCGTTGTCTCTTGCAGGGAAAAGCAGTGCTTAGCCTTATGCAATAATGGAGGCAATGCTTAGCCTCATGCGAGGAATTGAGACAATGCTTAGTCTCATGCAAAGAAGGGCAGTGCTTGGCCTTATGCAATAATGGAGGCAGTGCTTAGCCTCATGAAAGGAATGGCAGTGCTTAGACTTATGCAATAATGGAGCCAATGCTTAACCTCATGCAGTGTAGCAGAGGCAGTGCTTAGTCTCATGCATGGGAAGGCCGTGCTTAGCCTTATGCAATAATGGAGGCAGTGCTTAGCCTCATTCAAAGAATGGAGACAATGCTTAGTCTCATGCAAGGAAAGGTAGTGCTTAGCCTTATGCAATAATGAGGAAAATGCTTAGCCTCATGCAAATATTGGAGACAGCGTTAAGTCTCATGCGAGGAAAGGCAATGCTTAGCCTTATGCAATAATAGAGACAGTGCTTAGTCTCATGCAAGGGAAGGTAGTGCTTAGCCTCATACAAAGAATGAAGACAATGCTTAATCTCATGCAAGGGACGGCAATGCTTAGCCTTATGTAATAATGAGGGCAATTCTTATCCTCATGCAAAGAATGGAGACAGCGTTTAGTCTCATGCGAGGAAAGGCAATGCTTAGCCTTATGAAATAATGGAGACAATGCTTAGTCTCATGCAAGGGAAGGCAATACTTAGCCTTATGCTCTAATGAGGGCAATGCTTAGCCTCATGCGAAGAATGGAGACATCGTTTAGCCTCATGGGATGAAAAGCAATGCTTAGCCTTATACACTAATGGAGACAGTGCTTAGTCTCATGTAAAGAGCGGAAACAATGTTTAGTCTCATGCAGAGAAAGGCAGTATTTAGCCATATGCGATGATGAGGGTAATGCTTTGCCCTAAAGAATAGTTCTCTTTAGGGATTGATGGATTTAGTGGATTGATATTTGGTTGTGGATATTAACTCTAGTTTTTATGTATTGGATCGTTTTGGGTGTTTTAATTGTTGCATCTATTTTCACATGCTCATGTAATCAAAAGAGCATAACTTGTGATGTTCTTGCATTATCTTGTTGGTTGAATTCACTGATTCTTTATAGTAATCGAACGAGGCTAGTTGAAATATTGTTTAGACCTAGTTAAAAGGATAATCGAAAGAGGTTCTCCTAAAGACCAATCCACTACGAATTCCTACATATCTTCACCGAGCTTCACTTAGTTCATCTTGTGTGGTTGAGACTTAATCGATAGAGGAGTTTCCACTGAACGTTTGAACGAATAATTGAGTGAATTTGAGAGACTCACTTGAACCTTATAAGTGAATCGACTAGAGTTAAATCCCAGACAAGTATCTTGCACCTATCCAATCAAACCCTATTTCCCCCCATTGATATCTTATTTGCTTACTTTTGTTGTGATTGTCATTAGCCAATAGTTTAGACTTTTAGTTAATATTAGTTTTAATCGCACAAATATACATTGTCGATCATCATGGATAGCAATTAAAATAGAAGCTACGAAAACACTGTTTAAATCCAATCCATGTGGATACAATATTTTTCTATACTATATTTGACTAGCGATCATATTTAAGTGTGTGTTTTGCGCTCGTCAATATGCAGGCCTCGTTCTTTGCCATATTGTTGGTGCACGTGAACCTGAGTTTTGCGAATACCGAGTAATGTTGACTGGTTTCTGATACTAAGACATCTCTGATGCCCACTTCCTTGAAGTTTGCTGCTCCGCCAAAGAACATCCTCCAACCATCGTATGCTTCAGTAATATCTTCACCTACAAATGACATCTCCTCGTCGGTAAATATGTCTTCAGTGGTTTGTATTCTCCGTCTAAGGGATTCTCCACCAAGTGATCGGCCAATGCTTTCCCCTTGACTACCTTCTGAGTTACATAGATGATGTCGAACTCACTTAGCAATATCTGCCACTTTGCTAACTTGCCCATAGGCATGAGTTTCTGAAAGATGTATTTTAGTGGATCCATCCTTAATATAAGATATGTAGTGTACGCACAGAAATAATGTCTCAACTTCTGGGCTATCCATGTCAGAGCACAAGAGGTACGCTCCAACAAAGAGTAACGGGCCTCGTAAGTCATGAACTTCTTGCTCAGATAGTATATCGCCTATTGTTTCCTCCTAGTTTCGTTATGTTGTCTTAGAACGCAGCTAAAGGCTCCATCCAACATGGACATATAAAGCAGCATAGGTCTTCCTGGTTTTGGCAGGACCAATACGAGCGATTTAGATAAATACTCTTTTATTTTGTCGAAGGCTCTCTGGCATTCTTTAGTCCATCTTGTTGCAGCATCTTTCCTCAGCATCTAGAAGATCAACTCATATATCACCGTTGATTGTTCTATAAAATGACTGATATAATTGATGCATCCTAGAAAACTCATCACATCCTTCTTATTCTTTGGCGGTGACAAGTCCTAGATAGCTTTGATTTTTGACGGGTCTAACTTAATACCTCGGCGGCTGACAATGAAAACTAGCAACTTTCCATCAGGGACTCCGAAGGAACATTTTGTGGGGTTCAACTTCAAATTGTATTTTCGAAGTCGATCGAAAAACTTCTCCAGGTCTGCTATATGGTCTGAGCTCCTTTTGGATTTGATGATAACATCATCCACATACACCTCTATTTCCTTATGTATCATATCATGGAAGATAGTCGTCATGGCCCTCATGTAGGTGGCCCCAACATTCTTCAAACCAAACGGCATTATTTTGTAACAATATATCCCCCACGGTGTGATAAAGGCAGTCTTTTCGGCATCCTCTTCATCCATCCAGATCTGATGATATCTTGCAAAGCAATCCACAAAAGATTGGAGCCCATGCTTGGCATAGATGTCAATCAGTATCTGTATGTTAGGCAATGCGAAATCATCCTTAGGACTTGCTCTATTCAGATCTCGGTAATCGACACGTACACTAACTTTCATATCTTTCTTCGGAACCGATACAATGTTGGCTAACCAGGTCGGGCATTCGACCGTTTGAAGAACACTGGCTTTGATTTGCTTGGTGACCTCCTTTTTTATCTTCAGACTCATATCTAGTTTGAACTTTCTGAGCTTCTGTTTTACCGGTGAACACATGGGATTGGAAGGTAGCTTGTGAGCTACTATGGATATGCTTAACCCAGTCATATATTCATAGGACTATGCGAAAATGTCCTTATATTACCTTAGGAACCTGATATACTCTTCCTTTTCTGACGGTGATAGATGAATGTTATACGAGTTTCCTTGACTGTTTCAGAATCGCCTAAGTTAACGGCCTCAGTTTCCTCCAAATTAAAATTTGGTTTGTATTCCAAATTCTCCACTTCTTTGATAATTTCCTCAGGTATTATATCATCTTCCAAATCTTCCGAATCATTGTCCTTATGTTGCGTTGTCTCATTACATGTCACAGTCGTAGGTTCATCGGGATATGTAATAATTATGCTGAAATGTAGAAAGATAATAATAAATACGAAAAACAATAATGCATTAATAAAACTTTAAAAATGTCAACAAATACGACTCGACGGCTCGAGTAATTATTTCAAAACAAAATACTGAAAATGTCTTAAATGCTCAAAGCAATTTGAAAATAAGTCATGCTAATTTGCCAGGCTACCCAGGAACTCGGCGAGCCCGAGATGGTGCGGCGGTCCATTTCTTGAGAACAACTCCTTCTCCCACTGTCTGAATGGTAAGGTCTTTCTCCTCCTCAACAATTGCACTGCAGTCCATGCCTTTTTCATCCAAAAATAGCTTCTTCATACCGGCCGAAATCTCATCTTCTTCGGATCCCCACATCATGGCAGCTCGACAGAATATCTGGTGCATAGGTGGTATGGGTCGTTCCAGTGGATAATAATAGGCGCACCATGGCGGTATCCAATCCTGATAATCTTGCATGGTATATTCATATCCGATTCCAAAGGTCGTGCCATGATACTGTGGTTGTACGAGTTTAGTGAACCCTAAAGCTTTTTTCCAAGACCCTTGCCTGGTTCATATCCCGTCCACAGCAATATGCTTTTGATTTTCTTGCTCCACCATCAATCCTTTTCAATTGTGTTCACCCGCTCAATGCGGTGATATATTTCTCTGCCCAACTTCCTCTTGTTTTGATCACTGAAACAGTCTGACTGGTGTAGATAGGGTTGCTTCCGTCTCCATGAATGATCACCTCCTGATGATTCCAGTCGAACTTCACAACCTGGTGCAGAGTAGAAGCTAGTGCCTCAGCTGCGTGTACCCATGGTCATCCCAACAATAGGTTGTAAGTAGACGATATATCTAGTACTTGGAACTCAATATCAAACCAAGTCAGACCCATCTGTAGATCAAGGTTTATTTCCCAGATAGTGGCTCTCTGGGATCCGTTGAACACCTTCACCTTCATGCTTCCCATCCGTATCTCGTGTAGGACTTTACATAATCTTTTCAGAGTGGTCAATGGGCATATGTTCAGGCTCAAACCTCCATCTATCAGGACCCTGGCAATGAAATTGTCCTCAGATTGCACTGTGATGTGCAACGCCTTGTTATGGCTCAACCCTTCTGGCGTTAACTCGTCTTCGTGGAAAGTAATTTTATGACTCTCCAGTACTTGTCCGACCATGTTAGCCATCTCTCCACTAGTGATATTGGCGGGTACATAAGCTTCACTTAACACTTTCATCAAGGCATTCTTATGTGCGTCTGAGTTTTGCAACAATGATAAGATGGATATCTGAGCGGGGGTCTCGTTCAGGTGGTCAACAACGGAGTATTACCTTGCTTGTATCTTCCTCCAAAGATTGTCAGTGCCAGTCTCAACAACATGCGGCTTAGGTGCAGCTTCTAAGCATGTTCCTCCCAAGATTCTCAAGTGTGTAAACTATGCCAATTCTAGTAAAACCCTGCATGGCACCTGTTTCTTCGATTTTGGCTTTTCCCTTTCTTCTTGCTTCCGCAACGTAATCCCATGGGATGGCATCAAGCTCGTAAGATGGTGTGGGAGCTACCATTACAGTGAAGGGTGTAGCTACCTCGTCCTCAAAAAGTACATGGGTTTGTACCATGACTGGCGTGAGGGTGACCAAAGATGTTTTAGGAGTGTGTCCTTCTCGAATGAGTCCGATGGACCCTTCCCAATCCTATTCTTCATCAGTTTCTATTACGTTCACCCCCTCACCCCTATGATCCGGGAGAGGGTTATTGCAAACATTCGGTGTAACTTCCTTTGCTTGTATAACCTTAGTGTCGATCAATGTCTGAATCTTGTCTTTTAATGGTATGACCCTTCATGTCGAAATGATAGGCACATGTTTTGTTGGGATTGATCCAATGGGAAGGGTTCTTAGAAGTAACAGCATGAATAGGGGTAATTTAACCAGCGACCTTCAGTTTTTCATACAGTTGGGCTATGGGTTTAGCAATAGGGATGCATTGTCTGTGAGTTCTGCGGTCAAAATTTGGACGTGGCTTTGGGTAGTTCTGGCGGTCGGGTGGAGGTGAATGGTAATATGCAAGTTGAGTGTTGTAGGTATGGTAGGTAGTGGTAGGGTATTGGTATTTTAGGGGTGAGGGTTGATATGTGGGTGGAGGTGTTTGGTATGTGAGGGGAGACTTAGGGCCCTGGGCTACCATCACAACACACACTTCTTTCTTTTTTGAGATACCTCCTGATTGCAAGGCTTTATTTGTGGCTTGCAGCGCCTCGACATTAGGCACTATCCCATTCTTGATTCCTTCTTCTATCCTTTCTCCTAACTTGATGATGTCTGAGAACTTGTGATACTCGATAACCATCAACCTTTTGATAATACTGCGGATCTTGAGATCTAACAAAGAACTTGTTCATTTGTTCTTCTTCAAGCGCTGGCCTTACCTTTGTGGCTTCTGACCTCCAACAAGTAGCATACTCGCGGAAGGTTTCTGTCGCCTTCTTCTTGAGGTTTTGGATATAGAAAATGTTTGGTGCGTTCTCTATGTTGAACATGAATCTGTCCATGAAATCTGATGCCATACTTACTGATAACAACACGATAGAGGATTCAAGAATTACTAAAGAAAAAGCAATAAAATTGAGAAACGTGCGAAAGCTAAAAGAAAATAGGGAAACGAAAAAAAGATAGAAATTAAAGATAGATTGAATTCAAGAAAGAGATTTTGTTGAATTCAAGAAGTCTATTCTTGAAGTTGAATTCTAACAACAACAATTATCTAATGAATAACTAATCGCCTTTGATAGAGAATTAAAAACAAGAGATAGATTGTGAAACCCGACTCTTTAGAATAACAAGAACAACAATAAGCCTAAACTTATCAGCTTTCGTGAATACCTAGGAGTTATCTAAGATTTCGAAAGAGTTTAATCTTACCATCTTAAGTTGAGTCTTGAAGGTTGAAGAATAAATCCAAGAGTAGCCATGTAACCACCCGGCCGGTCGTTTCGGGAGTTATAGCCATGTTTCCCCCATTTTTGCTTATTTATGTGTTATTTAGCTGTATTATGTTATACCGGGTTAGTTGGTTCGGGTCCGGAGTGATTTCGGAGTGGATTGAGACACTTAGTCTCCTATTTAGAAGACTAAGTTGGAAAAGTCAACCGAATGTTGACCTATGGGTAAACGATCTCAGATTTGAACTTTTATGGTTCTGTTAACTCCGTTAGGTGATTTTGGACTTAGGAGTGCGTCTGGAATGTGATTTGGAGGTCCGTAGTAGAATTAGGCTTGAATCTGGAGGGGTGACTTTTCGAAGGTTTTCGAGGAGCAACGTTCGGGTAAGTGATTCTAACCCATAATGGTATAAATTTCGCGAATCTATGGCTTTGTTCATCATTAATTAGTAGGATTTTTAAAGTGAAATGAAGGGTTAGGTCTTGGGATTTTGGAGAGTAAATTAAGGATTTGAAGGACCAAATGATGTCAGATTTTGACAAAATTTCGTATGTATGGACTCGTGAGTGAATGGGCTTTCTAGTTTTGTAAATTTTTTCGGATTTCGAGACGTGGGCTCGGGAGCCGGGTTTGAGTCAATTTCGGGTTTTTGGTCTAAATTAGTAGTTTTCTTGTGGAATTCATTTCTTTAGCATAAATTAATGATATTGTACTGATTGTGAATAGATTTGGAGTGTTTGGAGGCCGAATCGAGGGGCAAGAGCATTGCGGAGCAGGGGATTTGATCGGTTTGAGGTACGTAACGATTGTAAATCTAGTCCTGAGGGTATGAAACCCCAGATTTTGCTTCATTTACTATTTTGAGGCGACGCACATGCTAAGTGACGTGCGTATGGGCGGGCACCGTTGGGGATTGTGACTTGGTCCATCCCGTAGCAACTGTAAAGTTGCATATTTTGTTGAAACTATATGATACTTATGAGTTTTAGAAATGAGTTTCTGTAAATTGGGCGGAATGCCATATTTGGGCTTTATGCCAGTGCTGTTTGGACCCTTAGGGGCCTTTTCTTACTATCCTCTCGCTGGTTTCGATTGAAAATCTATACTCAGTCATGGTTATACCTGTTTACTGCATAACTCAGTTTTATTACTCTATTTTGATGCATATAAATGTTGTTTTGGGCTGAGTACCCTATTTTTACTGAGAGCCCGAGTGGCTTGAGAGGTTTATGACTGAGTAAGGCCAAGGGGCTGATTTGTGAGGATATTTATGGGATCGGGCTGCATGCCGCAACATGTTTTATATAGGCCGAGGGCCTGAGTGATTTATGCCATGATTGGGCTGAAGGATCCCCTCTGGAGTCTGTACATACCCCGAGTGAGCGCATATACCTACTGAGTGCGAGTGCCGAGTGCCGAGTGTCGAGTGCTGAGTGACTGGGATCCATGAGTGATTGTAAGATGCCCGAGTGGCATGAGTGATTCTGAGGTATGCCCGAGAGGCATGAGTGACTGTGAGGTTTGCCCGAGGGGCTGTATATGAGTGATGTTTTGCCCGAGGGGCTGTTTATGATTTCATCATTTTTGCTCACCTTTGCATTGAGCCTCTGTTTAAAACTGTTGAAAAATGTCTTTAAATGATTTTTACTGGAACTGGGTTTTAAACGAGATGATTTGATTCAAACACTGATTTTTAAAGCATGTTGTGTTTTACCGAGATTTCATGATATGAACTTTTTATGCTTTGTTGCTCGTCACTACTGCTCAGCCTTTATTTACTATTATTACTTACTGAGTTGGCGTACTCACGTTACTCCCTGCACCCTATGTGCAGATCTAGGTGTAGCTAGACACAGTAACGGCTGTTGACTATTCTGGTTGCAGATTTTCTCGGGGATAGCAAGGTAGTTTCCTGGTGATCACAGCCCTGCCTTTCTTTCTCTTATCTTCCTTTAGTTGTATTTAGCTATTTTCCATACTATGTTAGTCTCGATTTTGTCAGACAAATTGTAGTAGATGCTCATGACTAGTGACACCCCGATGTCGGGCTTTTCTTTTCCGCACTTTTGTTTTGATTTGAACTCCTTTACGGAGGTTTTTATATTAAATAGCCTTGAGATTATATTTGAAATAAAAATATCGGTTTGTCTTGGAAAATGAGTCGGCTTTCCTAGTTCCACGATAGGCGCTATCACGACAGGGTTAGTTTGGGTCGTGACAAGTTGGTATCAGATCCTAGGTTACATAGGTCTCACGAGTCATGAGCGGTTTTAGTAGAGTCTTGCGGATCGGTACGGAGACGTCTGTACTTATCTTCGAGAGGCTACAGAACCCTTAGGAAACTCTACATTCTTGAATTCTTGTCGTGCGAATCTATTGAACTAAACATTTGTTGTTTCATTCTCTCACAGATGGTGAGGACTCGTACTACCGGTCAGGTGGGCCAGCCACCATTACCACTAGCCAGGGCCGCGAGAGGCCAAGGACGTGATAGAGGCCGTAGTAGGGGCAGAGGTGCAGCCCGTACCGCAGCTGGGGCAATACCTACAGATCTACCAGTTCAGGACCAGATTCCAGTTGTTGATGCACCAGCTCAGGCACCACATGTACCTATTGTGATTCCAGGCCTTCAGGAGGCCCTAGCTCATAGTCTGATAGTGTGTACCGGCCTTGCTCAGACGGTCTCTATCTCGATAGCCGTAGCCACTTCTCAAGCCGGGGGAGGCACAGGCACTCAGACTCCCGTCGCTCGCACACTCGAGCAGGTTGTTTAGGGACTCCAGAAATAGGGGGCACCACCAGCCCAGGCGATAGCAGCTGCACAGGATTATGTGATTCCTGCTATGCCCGAGGATGATCAGCGTAGGTTGGAGAGGTTTGGGAGACTCCAGCCACCATCTTTCTGTGGCACAGAGAGAGATGATGCTCAGGACTTCTTGGACAGGTGTCAGAGGATACTCTGTACTGCTGGTATTTTGGAGACTTGTGGGGTCTCATTCATTACTTTTCAGTTTTTTGGGGCTGCACTCAGATGGTGGGAGACTTACGAGAAGAGTAGGCCTGTTGGCGCAGCACCACTTACTTGGCAGCAGTTCTCCGTTGTCTTTTTGGAGAAGTTCGTGCCTCGATCCCGCAGAGAGGAGCTGCGCAGACAGTTTGAGTGGCTTCGCCAGGGTGATATGTCTGTGATGCAGTATGAGATGCGATTCTCGTAGTTGGCCCGTCATGCTATCTTGTTGGTTCCCACGAATAGGGAGAGGACCATAAGGTTTATTAATGGTCTCACTTTTTAGCTACAGTTGCTTATGAATAGAGAAACGGTGTCTAGTGCTACCTTTGATGAGGTTGTCGACATTGATCGGCAGATTGAGATGGTTCGCAATCAGGAGAGGGTTGAGAGGGAGGCCAAGAGGCCTCGTGCTCAGGGTGGATTTAGCGGTGCTCCTTTTGGGGGTCAGTTCCAGCACGGTAGAGGTCACCATTTCAGACAGGCTCAGTCAGCTCGGCCATTTCACCGTGGTGCATCATCTGGCCATGGTTCTCACAGTTCTCATAAGGGCCACTCATCACTCGGTGCCCTTCTAACTCAGAGTTCGTCCCGTGCTCCACCAGTTTAGGGCTCCTCCATGCCAGGTTCTTCTACTAGTTATCCCGGTGCTAGGGGTTCCCTTCAGTTCCCGCCACCAGCACCAGGGAGTTGTTTTTAGTATGGGGAGTTTGGGCATATGTGGAGGCAGTGTCCTCGTCGTCATGAAGGTTTATCTCAGTAGAGGAGTCAGCCTTCGACTTCAGCACCAGTTACTTCACCACCCGCCCAGTCAGCTCGGGGTGGAGGTCAGTCAGCTTGGGGTCTCCCTAGAGGGGGAGGAAGATCAGGGGGTGGCCAGGCCCGTTTCTATGCCCTCCTTGCCAGACCAAATGTTATTGCTTCAGATGCTGTGATTACAGGTATTATCTCAGTTTGTCACAGAGATGCCTCCGTATTATTTGACCCTGGTTCCACGTATTCATATGTTTCCTCGTATTTTGCCCATATTCTGGATATGCCCCGTGAGTCTTTAGTTTCATCTGTTCATGTATCTACTTCTGTGGGCGATACTATTGTTGTGGACTGCGTATATCGGTCATGTGTGGTGACTATTGGGGGTCTGGAGACCCGAGTGGATCTATTTTTGCTCAGTATGGTTGACTTTGATATGATATTGGGCATGGATTGGTTATCTCCATGTCATGCTGTTCTAAATTGTCACACTAAGACCGTGACCTTGGTGATGCGGGGATTTCTGAGGGTTGAGCGGAGCAGTTCTGTAGATTATGTACCAAGTAGGGTGATTCCATATTTGAAGGCTCACCGTATGGTTGAGAAGGATTGCCTGTCTTATTTGGCTTTTGTGAGGGATGTTAGTGCAAAGACTCCTACCATTGATTCTGTTCCGGTGGTACGTGATTTTTCGGATGTGTTTCTAGCAGACCTGTCGGGCATGCCACCTGACAGGGATATTGACTTTGGTATTGATTTGGTGCCGGGCACTCAGCCCATTTCTATTCCACCATATTGTATGGCACTGGCGGAGTTGAAGGAATTGAAAGAATAGCTTCAGGAACTCCTTAATAAGGGTTTTATTTGGCCTAGTGTGTCACCTTGGGGTGCACCGGTTCTATTTATGAAGAAGAAGGATGTTTCCAGGAGAATGTGCATTGATTACAAGCAACTGAACAAGGTCACAGTTAAGAACAAGTATCCTTTGCCTCGTATTGATGATTTATTTGACCAGCTTCAGGGAGCGAGGGTGTTCTCCATTATTGATTTGAGGTCCGATTATCACCAGCTGAAGATTCGGGATTCAGATATTCTTAAGACGGATTTCAAGACCCGATATGGCCATTACGACTTCTTAGTGATGTCTTTTGGGCTGACCAATGCCCCAGCAGCGTTCATGCATTTCATGAACAATGTATTCCAGCCCTATTTGGACTCATTCGTTGTTGTATTCATTGATGACATCCTGGTGTACTCTCGTAGCCATGAGGAGCACACTCAGCATTTGAGGATTGTATTACAGAGATTGAGGGAGGAGAAGCTTTATGCAAAGTTCGCCAAGTGTGAGTTTTGGCTCGGTTCAGTAGCATTCTTGGGGCACGTGGTTTCCAGTGAGGGTATTCATGTGATAACCCAAAAGGTCATCTTATATTTTAGAACTTGAATCTACGCTCTTAAGCCTTAACAATCTCATTTTTACCCTCTTCGATTTGCGTGCACAGTCAAGGCAAGTTTCCAGAAAGCTTTTATGTTGAAAATTGATGAAAATAAGAATTTATGCCTTAAAAGTTAATTTTAGTTGACTTCGGTCAACATTTTTGGTAAACGGGCCTGGACGTGTGTTTTGATGGTCCCGGTGGGTCCGTATCGAATTATGGGACCTGGGCGTATGCCCGGAATCGAATTCGAAGGTCCCTAGCTCTAGTTATGAATTTTTGATGAAAATTAAAAGTGTGGAAATTATTTGTTTTTAAGAAATGATTGACGTTTGGCATTGTTAGTACCGAGTCCGTATTTTTGTTCCGGAGCCCGGTACAGGTTCATTAGGATATTTAAGACTTGTTTGTGAAATTTGGTGAGAAACGGAGTTGATTTGACGTGATTCGGACCTTCGGTTTAGAAAATAGTAACTTTAAAGTGTTCTTGAGAATTTCATTTGATTTGGTGCTAAATTCGTAGTTCTAGGTGTTATTTTGGCAATTTGATAGCGCGAGCAAGTCTGTATGATGTTTTTAAACTTGCGTGCATGTTTGGTTTGTATCACCGAGGGCTCGGGTGCCATTCGAGCAATGCGCGAGTTGAGTTCAAACCTCAAAAAGGTTGTTGGTGCACCAAATCTGGTGTGCCCGCACCTGCGAGCTTTTGGTCACAGGTGCGAGCTCCTAGGTGCGAGCGATAGCCCCGCAGGTGCGACCCAGGCCTGGACTTCATTTTTCCCCAGATGAGGACT
Source organism: Nicotiana tabacum (assembly GCF_000715075.1). NCBI lineage: Eukaryota > Viridiplantae > Streptophyta > Magnoliopsida > Solanales > Solanaceae > Nicotiana > Nicotiana tabacum. Next base: position 44,079,728 of record NC_134094.1, read on the forward strand.
TCTCTCCGCAGGAGCGGGACCGCAGAAGCGGAACCCTGTCTGTAGGTGCGGCCCTAGATGGCCCAGTCCTTTTCCGCAGAAGCGCACGTCCTGTCCGCACGTGCGGATACGCAGGTGCGACCAAAGGATAGGAGACTTGGGCAGTGATTTCATTTAGTTCGGACTCCAGCCATTTTTTTTCTCTTTTCAAAAGGATAGGAGGCCTATGGCGATTTTTCAAAGACATTTTCTTCCCCAAATCATAGGTAAGTGTTCCTTAACTCGTTTCTTTCAATCTTTCACTTCATTTTACAAGAATTCAACCTAAAATCTAGAGTTTTCATGGTAGAATTAGGGGTTAGGGTAGAAACTAGGGATTTCGGGAATATGAGGATTTAGACCTCAATTTGAGGTCGGATTCCAAAACTAATTATATATTCGGGCTCGGGGGTGAATGGGTAAGTGCATTTTGGTCTGAACCTCAGATTTTGACCAAGCGGGCCCGGAGTCGATTTTTCAACTTTTTGGAGGAAATTTTAGGAAATTTAATTCATGCAATATAATTGATTTCTTTAGCAATATTTGATATTATTGAGTCATTTTTGAATAGATACGAGTGGTTTGGAGGTTAATTCCAAAGGAAAAGCTGTGATTGAGAATTAAGTGGCCTTCAGAGCGAGGTAAGTATTGTGTCTAACCCTGACTTGAGGGAATTAGGAACCTTAGATTACTTGCTAAGTGAAATTCACGGGAGCGGCGTATATGTGAGGTGACGAGTACTTATGCGCTGCCAATTTACCTTTTTTCTTCCAAGTGTCTTCCGTTTTCTTATATTGTCTCTTCCTATGCCATGATATGAGAGTTAATGCCTGAAGGGTGATGCCGTGCCATATTGTGAGTGTTAATGCACGAAAGGTGATACCGTGCCATATTGTGAGTGTTAATGCACGAAGGGTGATGACGTGCCATATTGTGAGTGTAAAAGCACGAAGGGTGATGTCGTGCCATGATATGAGAGTTAATTCACGAAGGGTGATGCCGTGCCGTTTCTATTAATTTTATGGTGAGATTGAAAGTAAAAGCACGAAGGGTGATGTCGTGTATTTTTCCTTACTGTATTCACTATTCTTGTTGATTCATGGTATATTGACTGCTCCAGTGATCATTCTATTGTAGTTCTTTATCTTCTATTCCCCTCAGTATGTTGCCCTCCCGACATTTCCTGTTTAGTTCTTCATTTCTGTTATTTGTATATACACTGTTAAATTGTTCATGTTGATTTGTAGGTGCCTTGCCTTAGCCTCGTCACTACTTCATCGAGGTTAGGCTCGACACTTACCAGTACATGGGGTCGGTTGTACTGATACTGCACTCTGCACTTTCTGTGCAGATTTTGATACCGACTCGGGTTTATTGAGCTTTTGCTATTGGTCCGCTGTCCGGAGACTCAAGGTAGATCTGTCGGCGTTCATAGACCTTGAAGTCCCCATCTATCTTTTTTGTTCTACTGTTTCTTTCATTCAGACCGTTGTATTTCTTCAGACTATTATTTGTAGTAAATTCTAGAATGCTTGTGAATTGTGACTCTAGATCTGGGTGGTAGTAATTAATACAGTTTTATGATATTCCGCACTTATTATATTGCGCCATCACGGTCCCGTCGGTGGGAAATTTCGGGTCGTGACAATTTAGGTGGATCCGAAGAAGATAGAGGCGGTGCAGAGTTAGCCTAGACTGTCCTCAGCCACGAGATTAGGAGCTTTCTTAGTTTGGCGAGTTATTACCATCGCTTTGTGGAGGGATTTGCATCTATTGCATCGCCCTTGACCAAATTGACCCAGAAGGGTGCTCCATTCAGGTGGTCGGATGAGTGTGGGGAGAGCTTTCAGAAGCTTAAGACTGCTTTGACCACAACTCTAGTGTTAGTTCTGCCATCAGCTTCAGGTTCTTACATCGTGTATTGTGATGCCTCGAGGATAGGCATTGGTTGTGTTTTGATGCAGGACGGTAGGGTGATTGCCTATGCCTCGCGCCAGTTGAAGACCCATAAGAAGAACTATCCTGTCCATGATCTTGAGTTAGCAGCCATTGTTCACGCCTAGAAGATTTGGCACCATTATTTGTATGGGGTTCATTGTGAGATCTATACTACTCACTGGAGTCTGCAACATATGTTTAAGCAGAAGGATCTTAATTTGTATTAGCGGAGATGGTTGGAGCTTCTCAAGGACTATGATATCACTATTTTGTACTATCCGGGGAAGGCCAATGTGGTGGCCGATGCTTTGAATCGCTGGGCAGAGAGTTTGGGGAGTTTACCATATCTTCCAGCAGCAGAGAGACCTTTGGCATTGGATGTTCATGCCTTAGCGGGCCAACTCGTGAGATTGGATATTTCGGAGCCTAGTCGGGTATTGGCTTGCGTGGTCTCCAGGTCTTCTCTTTATGACCGTATCAGGGAGCGTCAGTATGATGACCCCCACTTACTCATTCTTCAGGACAGGGTTCAGAGGGGTGATGCTAGGGATGTGACTATTGGTGATGACGGCATGTTGAGGATGCAGGGCCGGATATGTGTGCCTAATGTAGATGGGCTTTAGGATTTGATTCTTGAGGAGGCCCACGGCTCGCAGTATTCCATCCATCCGGGAGCCGCGAAGATGTACTAGGATTTGAGACAACACTATTGGTGGAGGCGGATGAAAAAGGATATAGTTGGGTTTGTAGCTTGGTGTCTCAACTATCAGCAGGTTAAGTATGAACATCTGAGACCTGGTGGCTTGCTTCAGAGATTAGAGATCCCAAAGTGGAAGTGGGAGAGGATCACCATGGACTTCGTCGTTGGGCTCCCATAGACTTCGAGGAAGTTCGATGCTATTTAGGTGATTGTGGATCGGCTGACTAAGTCCGCGCACTTCATTCCAGTTGGCACTACTTATACTTCAGAGCGGTTGGCTGAGATTTATATTCGAGAGATTGTTCGCCTGCATGTTGTCCCAGTTTCCATAATTTCAGATAGGGGCACTCGGTTTACATCACAGTTTTGGACGGCCGTGCAGCGAGAGTTGGGTACTCAGTTTGAGTTGAGCACAGCTTTTCACCCTCAGACGGACGGGCAGTCCGAGCGCACCATTAAGATATATGAGGACATGTTGCGCGCTTGTGTCATTGACTTTGGGGGTTCATAGGACCAGTTTCTACCACTCGCGGAGTTTGCATATAACAACAATTATCAATCGAGTATTCAGATGGCTCCGTATGAGGCTTTATATGGGAGGAGGTGTAGATCTCCAGTTGGATGGTTTGATCTGGGTGAGGCTAGGCTCTTGGGTACATACCTGGTCCAGGATGCATTAGATAAGGTGAATTGATTCAGGAGCGGCTTCGCACGGCACAGTCTAGGCAGAAGAGCTATGCGGACAGGAAGGTCCGCGATGTATCTTTCATGGTTGGGGAAAAGGTTTTGCTGAAGGTATCACCCATGAAGGGTGTTATGAGGTTTGGGAAGAGGGGCAAGTTGAGCCCCCGATTCATTAGGCCTTTTGACGTGCTTCAGAGGATAGGGGAGGTGGCTTATAAGCTTGCATTGCCACCCAGCTTGTCGAGTGTGCACCCAGTGTTTCATGTTTCTATGCTCCGGAAGTACATTGCAAATCCGTCCCATGTTTTGGACTTCAACACGGTTCAGTTGGAGGGTGATATGACTTATGATGTGGAGCCGGTGGCTATTCTGGATCGGCAGGTTTGGTAGTTGAGGTCGAAGGACATAGCTTCGGTAAAGGTGCAGTGGAGAGGTCAGCATGTGGAGGAGGCCACCTGGAAGACCGATCAGGAGATGCGGAGCAGATATTCATGCCTATTCGAGACTCCAGGTATGTTTCTAGACCCGTTCGAGGACAAACGGTTGTTTAAGAGGGGGAGGATGTAACGACCCGGCCGGTCATTTCAGGAGTTATAGCCCTGTTTCCCCCATTTATACTTCTTTATGTGTTATTCAGCTGTATTATGTTATACCGGTTAGTTGGTTCGGGTCCGGAGTGGTTTCGGTGTGGATTGAGACACTTAGTCTCCTATTTAGAAGTTTAAGTCGGAAAAGTCAACGGATGTTGACCTATGGATAAACGATCTCGGATTTGAATTTTTATAGTTCCTTTAGCTCCGTTAGGTGATTTTGGACTTAGGAATGCGTCCGGAATGTGATTTGGAGGTCCGTAGTGGAATTAGGCTTGAATTGGCGAAAGTTGGAAATTTGGCAATTTTGGTCGGCAGTGGAAAATTTGATATCGGGGTCGGAATGGATTTCCAGAAGTTGGAGTAGGTTCGTGGTGTCATTTGTGATGTGTATGTAAAATTTGAGGTCATTCGGATGTGGTTTGGTAGGTTTCGGCATCGGTTGTCGAATTTGGAAGTTTAGAAGTTCTTAGGCTTGAATCCGAGGGTAATTTGGTGATTTGATATTTTTTTGAGTGATTCGAAGCTTCAACTAAGTTTGTATGTTGATATATGACTTGTTGGTATTTTTGGTTGAGGTCCCGAGGGCCTCGGGGTGATTCCGGTTAGTTAACGGATTGTTTGAAGTTGGAAAATGCAGCTGAAGTGGTTGCTACTGATATTTCTGCACCTGCAGAGGGGAGGACCGCTGGTGCGAGGTCGCAGGTGCGCATGGAGAGTTCGCAGGAGCAGGCAGTGCTGGGCTAGGCAGGATGCGCAGGTGCGAGATCTGGAGCAGATGCGGAAAAGAGGAAAGTGACTGGCTTCGCAGATACGAAGTGTTACGCGCAGGTGCGCAAGTGCAAGCGCGCGATTTGCGCCGCAGATGTGGAACCTCGGCTCTTTAGTGAGTTTGCACCTACGATGGAAATTTCTGTGGGTGCGGCGTCGCAGAAGCGGAAAAGGAGGCCGCATGTGTGATAGTGCTCGACAGAAAACCTCCATCTCGTGGTTTTGTCTTTCATTTTCAGTTTTGGGCTAGAGGAACTCGGGAGAGCTGCGAGTTTTTGAAGGTTTTCGAGGAGCAGCGTTGGGGTAAGTGATTCTAACCCATAATGGTATAAATTTCGTGAATCTATGGCTTTGTTCATCATGAATTAGTAGGATTTTGGAAGTGAAATGAGGGGTTAGGGCTTGAGATGTTGGAGAGTAAATTAAGGATTTGAAGGACCAAATGATGTCGGATTTTGATAAATTTCGTATGTATGGACTCGTGAGTGAATGGGCTTTCTAGTTTTGTAAATTTTGTCAAATTTTGAGATGTGGGCCCTGGGGCCGGGTTTGAGTCAATTTTGGGTTTTTGGTCTAAATTGGTAGTTTTCTTGTGGAATTCATTCCTTTAGTATAAATTGACATATTGTAGTGATTATGATTAAATTCGGAGCGTTTGGAGGCCAAATCGAGGGGCAAGAGCATCACGGAGTAGGGGATTTGATCGGTTTGAGGTAAGTAACGATTGTAAATCTAGTCCTGAGGGTATGAAACCCCGGATTTCTTATCATTTACTATTTTGAGGTGACGCACATGCTAGGTGACGGGCGTGTGGGCGTGTACCGTTGGGGATTTCGACTTAGTCCGTCCCATAGCAACTGTAAAGTTGAATATTTCGTTGAAACTATATGATACTTATGAGTTTTAGAAATGAGTTTCTGTAAATTGGGTGGAATGCCATGTTTGGGCCTTGTGCCAGTGCTGTTTGGACACTTAGGGGCCTTTTTCTTACTATCCTCTCACTATTTTTGATTGAAAATCTATACTCAGTCATGGTTATACATGTTTACTGCATAAATCAGTTTTATTGCTCTGTTTTGATGCATATAAATGTTGTTTTGGACTGAGTACCCTATTTTTACTGAGAGCCCGAGTGACTTGAGAGGTTTATGACTGAGTGAGGCTGAGGGCCTTATTTGTGAGGATATTTATGGGATCGGGTTGCATGCCGCAGCATGTTTGATATAGGCCGAGGGCCTGAGTGATCTATGCCATGATTTGGCTTGATATAGCACTTGGGCTGAAGGAGCCCCTCCGGAGTCTGTACACACCCCCAGTGAGCACAGGTACCTACTGAGTGCGAGTGCCGAGTGCCGAGTGTTGAGTGACTCAGAGGCATAAGTGATTGTGAGGTATTCTGGAGAGGCATGCGTGACTGTGAGGTTTGCCCGAGGATGTATTACCCGAGGGGTTGTTTATGATTTCATCATTTTTGCTCACCTTTTCATTGAGCTTCTGTTTGAAACTGTTGAAAAGTATCTTTAAATGATTTTTACCGAAACTGGATTTTAAACGAGATGATTTGATTCAAACACTGATTTTTAAACCATGTTGTAGTTTACCGAGATTTCATGATATGAACTTTATATGCTTTGTTGCTCGTCACTACTGCTCAGACTTTATTTACTGTTGTTACTTACTGAGTTGGCATACTCACGTTACTCCCTGCACCTTGTGTGCAGATCCAGGTGTAGCCGGACACGGTAGCGGCTGTTGACTATTCCGGTTGCATATTTTCTCGGGGATAGCAAGGTAGCTGCCTGGCGATCGCAGCCCTACTCTTCTCCCTCTTATCTTCCTTTATTTGTATTTAGCTATTTTCAAGACCATGTTAGTCTCGTTATGTCAGACAAATTGTAGTAGATGCTCATGACTAGTGACACCCCGATGTCGGGATTTTTTTTTCCGCACTTTTGTTTTGATTTGAATTTTTTTATGAAGGTTTTTATGTTAAATAGCCTTGACACTGTGAAATAAAAATATCGGTTTGTTTTGAAAAATGAGCCGGCTTGCCTAGTTCCACGATAGGCGCCATCACGACAGGGTTAGTTTGGGTCGTGACTAGCCACACACAAGAGTACAAGAAAAATCTCACAATATTTTATTGATAATAGTATATAATAATCTAAGTCTAAAAACAAAAAATACACTCCTTATATAGGTAGGAGGGGTCACAAAATTAAGGCTAAAATAACAAGAAAATAAAGTCCTAAACTACTTTGGACAACAAGTCCAACTACCTTAGGAAAAGGAAAATTCTAGAAAGCAAAAACTAAGTCATTCTTGGAAAGTAATTCCAACAATCTTAGGAAAAGGAAAACATGGTAACCTTAAATAACTAAGAAAGAAATAAATATAGTCCCAAGATATATGAAAATAAGTCCCAATCCAATCTTGGATAGAATCTTAAAAATCTTGAAAATCTTGAAATTCTTGAAGGAAATTTGCAAGCAACTTGGCACCAACTTGCACTCAACATATAGCACGCCTATGTATCGTTCTTGGACATCAAGTAAGTCCTTTTAATGTTATAAAAACGTGGCTTTTTGTAGGACTTCATGGGATGCAAGTTTGGATACATTTTAGGTGTCAAATTGGTCAAAAAGTGGACTGACTAGGACCTTCTTTAAAGGATGTCTCTTTGGATCCAATCCTCATCTTCTTGGACATAAATTTGGGCCATAAAATAATTGTAATACCTAGCCAATTCATATCCTTTATCCTTGATCTCTTCCTCCCAATTAACAACTTCTTTATTTGCACTTGAAGTCTAATGACCTTGTTTTGCAACTCTTTAGCTTGACATCTTGTTAAAGTCCCTCTTTGAGATTCTAAAGCTTCATCCTTGTTCTTAAATAGATTTTAGCTTCCTAGGATGCTATCATTCCCCTCTTCTTGAAGAAAATTTGTCCTCGAATTTGCCCACTTCTTCGGGTTTTAACTGATCTCCATGCTTGGCTCTCTTGACCCCATCAATTATGTTTCCCAGATCGCGCATGTCCATCAATAAGTAAGCCTTTGCCAATTTTCCTCCTTCATCGTCGTTCATGCCTTGACAATCCTAATGTCTCTTTCTTATCTTCCCTTCTAGCTCCATTAGCCCTTGCTCCAAGTATTCTAACCTCTATGTTGACTTAGTGGCAATCTATTTCCATTCCCTTATCGCCTCTATGTTTACTTTGTGTTGCTCCAGATGCTTAGCTTCGGACTCGAACACCCTTTTGCGTAGCCTCTTGTACTTCACCTGTGCCTCAGCCAATTTATCTATGATCATATCCTTTAGATTGACTCCTGGTTTATCGTCCCCAGCTACGTCGTCTTCTAGCCATGCTAAATAGTAGTACATATGGCCGGCGTGATACCTGTCTCGCTTAATAGTTTCTCCTTCCACAATGATCTTTTGGTTCCACATGTGTTGCGCTTCGAACTTGAATGGGATGACATCTCCCTTAAAATTAGCCTTGTACTGCACCATGTTAGAAACCCGAGGGATGACTTATTTTCTTCCAGCTTGCCTCATTACCCTTATAGGAGCATAAGGGTAGATGCATCGTAGCCCAAACAGTACGAAGTGAGTAGTCCCTTTTGACCTGATGATGAAATCACTACTAGGAAACCACTCAAACATCCAATGCACTTGCTCGTCTGTCAGATTGCTGAAGAAACTCACCCAACCCACAATATTTCCAGGCTTTGCAAACTTGTCTGGAATAAATGTCATTTTCTTTGGGTGATGATTAGCTATATAGACATTCAGTGGCCTTCGCAGAAGCTATTGACGATACTCACCCCTCTGAAATTGTTTCAACAGCCAAACTTGTAGCAATAGGTTACAACCCTCAATGTATCCAAACCCATGCTTGCATCGATCTAGAGCACGGTACATCTTAGCTAAGATCATTAGGACGATAGTATAAGACTGTCCCTCGATTCCATCCATTAAGGTCTTGGCGACCATGGCTAAGTGAGTGTGAATCCTTCCTCATTGCATCGAAAAGATCAATAACCCAAAGAAGCAGACAATAAAAACATAAACCTGGCGATGCACCCATCCCAAAGAAGTAATGGCTAGTTCATCATGATGAAGACGGTATGATTTGCTATGCCCGTAGTGCTCGTAAAGAAACTCAAAAGGGATGCATGATTTCTTTAGACAAAGAAGTTCATCATTCTTCTTAAAACCCAATATTTTTAGAAAACCGTAGGGAGTACGATTTTCTGGCACTAGCAGTCCCAGACTATCCCATGGTAACTTGGCGAAACCCCCTATTTCTTCCAGGAGAGGAGTCATTTCTATATTGCCAAATCGAAAAATAGCTCTTTTCTAATCCCAGAACATGGTAGTGGCCTCAATCAATTACCTGTTTGGTTGAATGTTCAGCAAGGACAGCAGGTTACCCAATACTCTCCTCACATGATATTTATCACAAGGTGCGAGGTCTTTGCACCAGTCAATTAGAATTGGCGGGATATTTTGGACCATACCGAACCTGGGGACTCCGTGCTTCATTTTTTCCAAACAAATAAAAGTTAGCCCTTTCCCCCTTCTAGATACGACAATTTACACACTAACGATCAGCACGTTGACACATTTTCTCCAAGTAATGCATATAACATGATAGTTTCCTTTGGGACTATGGAAATCACGCCGGACTTTGGACAAGGCTTTATTTAAGCGGGTTGTTAGGTCAATGACGTCTCAATCCGTACTAGGTTCAGCATGATGCATGTACATTTCAAATCAGAATGTGGTTTCTAGAAGGGTTTAGACTGGTACTCTCAAGTGGACAACTTGAGAGGAAAAGGCATGGGACCGTCGACTGCACTGCTGATCAACCAGTCTATCGCAAATAAGCCTTTCCAGTTTAAAAGGGTATTTTCAGGAAAGCGCGAACACTCAACAAGCATCGCTCTGTTGATAATAAGCACAAGTGGAGTATGAGGTGGAGCATGCTTTATGCAAAAATAGTAACATATTGTCAAGTATTTGCATGATCAAAGTGCATAAAACAGTAAATAATATGGTAAATATGAATAGGGGACGGAAAAGAAGAGAAAAGAAAAGAAAGGAAAAAAGAGAGAAGTCAGTTTATCTGATGAAAATGTGCGAGAACGTAATGAAGCAGGTAGAGAAATAGGGATGGGAGAGTCATGATATAGCATTCTTAGACAAGGGAAACGGGGAGAGGACGAACATGTCATAGAAAATAAAGGAAAATAAGGGAGGGGATGTACATGTTATAGCAAAATAAAGAAAGATAAGGGAAAGGATGTACATGTCATAGAAAATTAAACAAATAAAGGAAGATAATTTTTATTTTAAATTTTATTCTATTGTTCTCAATAATATTATCTGAATTTTAATGAATAAAATCTCAATTAAATTAGAAGGACTTATATAGGTGTCGCGCCCCGTTTTCTCGCGAAAGCGGGTTTCGACGTGTGACAACTCTTTTAAATGGGTATTAAAAGAGAAGAGTCGCCACCTAACAGTTTTTAAGGTGCGTTAGGGCATCTATTTTCAAATAACTCTGTTTGACTAGTCAACGCCACCAAAGGTCGGGTAAGGCTCAAATTACCTCAAAGAGAAGGTGTTAGGCACTCTTCGAGGTCCACAACTGTGGTTCCCAGTCGAATTTTAATCTATGAGGATTAGATGATTAGGCTAGGTGAGCAAACATGCGAGGAAAGGTATAAAAGTTGAAGACTTTATTATAACATATAAGAATAAATAATCGGTACAAATCTTAAAGATTACAAGTGTACAACTGCATTGGTCTATGTTAAATGACTAAGTGTAAATAACAAGCATATAAAGAAAGGGTAGGGGGGGTCCTAACTTTTTTAACCTAAAGGATCACCCCGTGCAACATAAATAATACTTCGCAACTCCCTTAAGGTAGGGCTGCTCATATTATTCAGTGGGCACAGACTATCATCTCCTTCTACCCAATTACTATGTTAAATTTATTACTTAAAGGCGCTCTAGTTCAATTCTAAGCCGTATCCTATGCGTGCACTACCCGTCCCATGCCTATGGTCCAGGAGGCTTTGGACCTACTATTAGGTATTTCTAGACTCCGCTTAGGTTGCTCAAAATGATAAAACTAGGAAACATTCAAAATAGATAGGACTTCACATATAGACAATTAAGTGGTTCAATCTTGCCTCCACACATAGCAACAAAGGCACGCAAACAAATTTTAGGTTATGCAATAGACAGTTTCAGCCGCTTTAGAATTGTTAAATCCTATATGCATAATTTCTAGGCGATTCTGATTTCTAGCATTGTACAAGCAGCGTATTGGAAGGTTAAAGCATCATAAGTCCTACAGGCATGATTTCTAATTATCTACGCGATGAAGCAGTGAAGCGATACGAGCTACCAAATTACATGTGATAATTTATAAGCATGCTTCTTAGGCAGACGTCGATGTCCTATAGGCATGATTTCTAACAGTTGAAATATACTTTGTATAATTGCCCTTACAGGCAGGTCGTCTAAGTATTATAATAACCAAAGTGACTGATTAATTGATTAGGATCCTATAGTCATGATATCTAAAGGAACAGCATGCCAAAAGCAATAGAAATAATTGATTGATCGATTAATTGAAAACCTATGGACATAGTATCTAGATGGGCAGTACGAACATGTGTTATTCATCCTATACACATGTTGTCTAAGTGTTGAATGGTAGACATGGAAACAGTGTAGCAATTACTTGAGTTCGACATGTTTTGACAAGTTAGGTGAAGTGTGTGCATGATTCCTATAGACATGATTTCTATTGATGTGCAGAAATAAAGCAAGTTAAACAAAATAGCACATAAAGCATGTAGACCGTACAAGCATGTTTTCTACCCTTTCATGCATATATTAGAATATCCCAGCCCCCTTTTATTAACTTTACCATCATTCGTTATTACACGTTATTACAACCCGCATGAAATAATCAAATATGAATAATTACAGAAGAAGACCACTATCCAGTACAGATAACCCAATGCTTTTCTAGGCCTTCGACAACTCCAGTAGACTCAAAACCCAGCTCATAGGACCAGCAGTAAGTTTGAATCCAACAGCCAAGCCCAACATCACAGACACCAAGCCCAAACGAAAGATTCACGCATGATTACAAGCAACATATTGTCTGCTGAATTAACTAACCCATGAATGAAGTCCACACACTTATTTCTTAAGACTCTAAAGCTAATTGTCACAAAGACGTATAGACAAATTCTTGTGACATGTTTGCATGACACACACAAGACGAGTTCGTGCTTGCATTTTCCAGGTTTAGGGGATATGACTGATCATTATAGAATAACAGACTAGTTCTAAATAAGTCTCAAACGTTAACATGGTCAAAAACAGCTCAAGGCAATTTCAAGCAGGGGATCTAATTATGAAAACTGAAGAATCAATAGAGAACAGCCTTAATGGGGTCGTTTTAGCATAAAGAATGACAATATAGGTTCATAACAAGCGAAAGAGTATAGCATGTGCAACATTAGCAGAGTTGAGGAGGCATATCACTTGGGTCAATATGGTAAGCATACATGCTTAGTTTGAAGAACAACAAGATTATGGTAAAGCGTGAATTAGCCTAAAAGAGACTCAAAACTAGGAATTTAAGGCATGAAGGTCTAACAAAGTCATAGTCAGAGAATGGCAAGCAAACAAGCAAGTAGGCATGATAGTAGCTAATAAGAATCTTGATTGTGTTAAGTGTAACACAGAGGTTCACAGGTTTAAACGTATCCTGGTAGAGGGTACTGCCAACTTAGGGTCAAGTAGAGCAGACAGATTTCAGAACTTAAACCAATCAACCAGGCACACTACAAAAAAAACAAGTGTATTAGGATTCAACTGGGAACCTAGGAGATACTGAAGAGCACAGAATTTGCTAAACATCACATTACAATTCTTAAAGCCGCATGTTTTGTTAAAGCATAGGATTTATGTAAAGAAGGGCAACAGTAGAGCCTACATAAATGATTTAGAAACTTACTAAGCAAATTCTGGGCAGGGAATAATTCCTCAGAGTTTCAGGGCAAGTGTTCATAAGTGAGACATGAGAAAAGGTTTAATATTAGACAGTCAATGTAGAATTTAAGCATACGTAAACATGACAGCCTCAAACAAGCATAACAACCTCGAATTCTTCCCACATTGACTACACTAAATGAACATAAGCAAACTTATACAAGTTCTGATGAAGGATTGCAGAATAAATTTAAAGCGAGGTCGGCACAGTACCATATAGGCTTAGAAAGATCCACATAACATAGATGTTCAGAAGCATGAACAGAAATAGGGAAGAAACGTAATTGTAGGGGATTGAACACTTAAAATTTGCAAATTCAGTCAGCAAATAGAGACGAATCACCAAATGCCAGTAGCAAATAAGAATGATAATAGGAATTCCACCCTAGTGCATCAGAGTTCACAGGAGCGTCAAACGAGCCCCGAGAAGTGCTCGCACTAGAGAGGTAATTAGAGACAATTCCAGTGGCCTTGGCTTTTAGCCAGCCACAACCAAGAGTGCAAAAAGTATAGAAGAATGAGAGTAGAGAGAATAATAGTAGTGGTAACAGTAGTTGTAGCGGTAGTCATTCCGCTTTAGGGGAGATGGGAAAAGGGTTTATATAGTAGTCGATTAAGAAAACAAACATGGAAAATAATCAATTTAAGCATAGAAAAGGAAAGAAAAGATCTCATGCAATCAGAATCGGTAAAGGATATGGAGATATCAAACCCTAGTTGGGTTCAACCAACTGTAAATCAAACTAGGAGTGCAAGAATCGCCTCCTTTCGAGTGTACGTAGACAAAATACAGTCTGAATCCTTTAACATCGAAGCCAACCAGGCATGATTTCAAAAGGCAGTTCTTGCCAAAAATAGGGCAAGAACTAAGTAACACCACAGACGTATGTACAATAGTGAAGTACCACAAAATAGGTAAGCGAATCAGTGATTGATTCCATTTTAGAGTCGGATTTGGAGAGGTTTGGAGATATAGCGGTTAGGGTTTGGTCTGAGAGGAGAGGAGAGCGTTTGGGGGTGGCTGGGTAGAGTGAAATGTGAGGATTAGGGTTAGGGCGGGTAATTAAAAATGAAAGGGTGATCGTGGGCCATTGATTTTGGGAGATCAACGGCTAGGATTTCTTTAAACCGGTGGGGCGGGTCGTTTGAAGTGGGTTGTGACCTGGTTCATTAAAAGGGTTATCTGGTTTGGACTTGGATTATTGGGCTAGGTTTTGGGTCCGAAGTTAACTCAAACGTTGGGCTACAATTTAAATACACGAAATTCATTAAAAATAAATTATAAAAAATACTAATAAATAATAAAAATATTATTTATGCAGTAAAATGCTTGAAAATAATAGCTTAATATTATAAAATTATAAAAATTCTATTTTAGTATAAATAATATAATAAATATAATTATGTATAGAATATGAGCTATTACTTCTAAATTGTGTAAATAGTTATTTTAAAATACAAATATAATTATATGAAAATGAGGTAAATTATTATGAAACATATATGTAGATGCAAGTAATAAATTTGGATGCTTAAGTCAGCACAAGATAATTTAAAGGGGTAATTAATACATATTCAAATAATTTAAATGCAAGAAAATCATTTTTAAGGCTTTAAAAATTATGGAAAATTATAGAAAATATTTGTATGACTCTTGTAAATTGGGTAATAATGCAAAAAATGATATTTTAAAAGTATATAGGATATCTATAAAATATGAGGGCAAAATTGGGTATCAACAACCTGAAAACCAAAACCGACGATACACACAAGTCATAATATATCATACGAAGTGAATCGACACTTCAAATGGATGAACGAAATGCAAATACTCAAAATGACCGGTCGGGTCGTTACATTCTCCCCCACTTAAACATGCGTCCGTCCTCAAACGTTCCTAGAGTCGTTCCAAAGCCATCAAATTGCCATGTAACCTTACCATGCACATATGCGGGGGTGATCCCACGTCACCCTATTCCATATAGGCCCGACAACACAACTTAACTAAAGATCATTACTTCAACCTTAGTCCGTAAACCATAGAATCCAATTTCCAACATTCGAAATTTCCTAAAAGACCTGAATGTCGCATCTACACAATGTATAAGTCTGAATAAGCTATATCGAGCCATAACCATAAGCCAAGATATAATCACATGGTATACCACATAACTCGCATACTCGTAGCAATAATGTTTTATCATAGTACATGCTCAAAAACAAGCTCGGTACAGGTAATGGACCTCGTATCAAGTAAATTATCATTCAAAACCTTCGTACGCTTTCGATGATGAACCAATCATGGAGCTCTCTCGCTCATCCGACAAGAACCAAAGTCAACAAGTCATGGAGCTCTCTCGCTCATCCGACAAAAACCAAAGTCAAATTCTAAGCTGACTTCCGATATTATTCTTCCAAACATAACGTAATCAATTCTGATAGCACCCATACTAGGTCCAATGAACCCATCTCATCAAACAGAGCTATTCTACTGACATGCCACCTATACAACCTAAAACCACAGACCGTGCAATCCGTGCACCAATAAGCAACGATTCAAATGCACTCAAAAATGGAAAATGACGCAAATGAGAGAACCATCCAGCAAGATCAACAAGCATCACCACAACCGCAATGCTACGAACCCATCATACATAGTAGAACAAAAACACACGAATCTTACACAAAGGATCATATCCCAACATATCTCCGCTGCAATGCGTGACCCCGTCCAAATACCAATCCCATGAAATACCTCAAGCCACAATGCTCAAAATCAGCAACCACACGTAATTCGACATCAAGTACATGAAGCGCATGACCATAACTATGGAGAAGAAAGTAACCTAATATACCACGGCCTGGAAAGACCATAACTAAGGCACAATCAACCATTCCAGACCTCAATAACCATCTTGCTCGAATTCTGCTACGAGGCCTAAATAGAACCACATCATGTGTGCATATAACCAACAAATCACGACTTCTCGTAGCATAGAATAGTAACACATAGAACATATCAGAACACTAACAAGCTCAACTCTAACAGAATGCCACACCCCTTAACACTAACAATTCTGAGTCAATAAATTCGACCTGGTGTTGAATACACCTCCCCATTGGGCCTACCAATGGGCCCCCAAATCAACTCCGGTCATCCCCAAATGGGAAAATATCCCTCCAAAATCCACAATGACTTAACCATAACACGTACCATCATCTAGCTAACTTTGGCTACATCTTCACAGGCCGCAACCCCGAAACAATCTGCTTCTGAGAACTCTCAGTCTCCAAATCCATAGAACACGTGAATCACCATAGCCAATCCCAACTCCACCACTCGAATGACTAAAACATCTCTCATACATAATCATCCCCACAAGAAATACTTCTATAATTCTTCTATTCCACATAGAAAAATCTGAACATCAGTAGTTGATCAACTAGCCGAGTACCACAATACCAATAAAGCATCCCTAAGTCAAAACACGGTGCGCCTTCTGAAACGCGCACCCTTCTCAAGCAATACCAAGTAGTAATAACATTCATCTAGTCATCTGAAACTGTCCATGTTGTCTAAGAATTCATGACCTTTCTTTAAAAACTGAACTGTGACCTTGCACATGCAAATCTCAATCCCATACAAGACACCACATCTATCATACCATCATATGATAAGTACGAGAACCTCATAATCAACTCTGAGTTACCAACAGAATACATACTCGATCAGTCAAAAACCTTCCACTTGATCCCATCTAGGAGAAAATTACAACACGCAACATACCCTTCATACATGTAGATAATATCTATCTCAAATTATGGCAGAAATTATCGAGAACACTTCAAAGCCCATTTGCACATAACCAAGCCATCAGAACGGAATCTCTCTAACTCAACCAAGCCACGCAGGTGCCAAACCCAAGAGTACTACCAAAAAACACCTATATAGACTCGCCACAGCATAAGTACCCAAAGAACCGATTATATCTATTACCGTGCTGATCCAACCTACTACCAAGATGTCCTATTTCTCTGAGTTCCTTCTGAATTACCATCAGGTTGACACTTCTCCTTGCTAGAACACCACGATCCTTACCCAAAGCTCACCACAAGAGATCCTAGCATAAAACCACCCCACCCTAAGGCTCATAAGCCGTTGTATTCCCTCTTAAGCACCCCCAAAAGCACCACATCTGAGACACCCACTCTGAAGAGACATTTTGTAAATCTAAAGTCGTTTCCTTCACCTTCCTGATATTGTAGAATACATAATGATATAAAAATATCGCGAGTCTCGACAACATCTAATGAAAATCTCATATTCTACCCATATACAAATTCGAAAAATTCTCAATTCCCCTATATAAATATTGAATCCATTAGAACCTTCTCGTGAGTCATCCACTCTGCTCGAACTCAATTTCACCGCCCAAACGGGCCGAACAACCTATGCCCCATTAGCACGACAACACCCAAAGAACTAACCTCGCCTTAATGTAACCAAGCAAAATCCTTTTTCTTAGTATATTACATCCATCATGAACAGCAAACCTAAACCATTCCAAGACTTCCATATAACCATAAGGTATAATACATCATGCATCAAGAAATTCCTTACTCAACTCATCCTCAAAACCAACCTCTACAAGTCATAACCGATCCACAAGTATGCCTCAGACCAAAACCAATACAACACATAACCATCCAATCAAATGGTCGATGGTAGACTCCCCACTTGGCTCAAAACCATAGAATAAAACATCCAATGAGTCACAATACCCATACTCTATTGCTGCCATAATCCCACTATGAGATTCAACTAAATCCTTCACAAGCTCCTGCAACACAACCCATAAAATGCCCCAAATCATCTGCTAAGCTTGCATTCATCCTCGTGACAGTCAGATCAACTTTCACAATCGATCTAAACTCAAATCGTAACACATATAACCCATTAGTAGAAAGAAACTCTCCACACAACATCATAAGGATCACACATCCGTAGATTACCCCACAGGTAATAACCCATCTACTTAGCCTCAACTAACATCTCTTTATACCCTTTCACGATCATAACTACTACGCAATCACTTAATCTTCCTGAGTCTAGACTCATCAACAAGACCTGAGAATCTACTCGCTCCACAAATAAACAACATGAAAGATTCCTTAATACGATCATAACTCGAGAATATACAACACATCAACATAGAAATCAAGTACCCAATAGTCTTTTTTACATCCCAAGCAACTCTTCTCATCACATTCAACCCATCTGAACACATCCCACAGTCATATCATGCTCATCATATAGCCATCCAACCACTCACCAAGCCATAAATTCCACTCAAAGGGATACTACCAAACATATAAATCCAAAAGCACATGCTCACACATCAGAAACTATCAAGCCTAAGATGCGGTCCAAACCTGGCCTCTTGTCCTCTAGACTAGCCCATCACCAAAACATAGAAAATGCATCTCGCACCTCTTCTATGGAATCATAAGTCATCGATGCACAGCTGATACCGAGCACTCACATACATATACGAGTGAGTGGAAGGAGTTCAAAGAGATACGCTTCAAGCTAAATCAATGTCGCACGATAAGGAAAGAAAGATGGGAAGTTTATCCTAAATGCCCTATAGCCTCTTGAAGATAGGTATGGACGTCATCATACCAATGCACAAGACCGTACTGGACACTTGCTCATGACTCGTAGAACCTATGAACCTAGAGCTCTGATACCAACTTGTCACGACCTAAAATCCAACTAATCGTGTAGGCACCTAACCCAACCCTCTAGGTAAGCCAATTAACAACAATCTAATTTAATGAGATTTACTGAGAAAATAATGATGAAATAACTGAACTGTTATACAAAGAATTCCTAAGGACTAGTAGTACAAATCATGAGCTTCTAAGATTTAGAATTTGCAAAGCTGGTATAAAATAAATACATCATTTGTTTTACATATACATGAACAGATTAAAAATTCTAAAGCTACCATGAAACAAGAGACAGTTATGACCGGAACATAGGTACATCTTCAATGCCAGCTTCCGCCATATACAACAACATCAACATCCAAAATTTGCACGCAAGGTGCAGAAGTGTAGTATGAGTACAACCGACCCCATCTACTTAATAAATAACAAACCTAACCTTAGGTTGAAATCAATGACGAGCTTGGACAACAGTCAGAGTCCAACACCAATAGCCAACAATAACTCATAACAATATAATAAAAGTAGTATAGGAAATAACTCAAGGATATGATGCTCAAATCGTTCACAGTTATAGAAAACAGGCATGTTTTTCAAGTATAACAGTAAAACTCAAATCTTTTACAGAAATCACCAAAATATGAGTAAGTCAGAAATCTGTGATTTTTCCCAAAACCTTTCAACAACAGATAAGATGTTTCAATCTAAGATAGCATGAGAAAAGTACATCTCTATGCCTACATGTCAATGTGCATATGAAGTCATGAATGTCACAATGTCGAACAACATGAGGAAATTCATCTCTATGCCTACATGACAAGTATGCATGTCAAATGTAATGCACCACAGTGATAAACTCATGTGCTCATGCTCTCAGGGTATTCAACCTCCCTCAGCACACTCAGTCACTCAACACATCCCCAATCACTCAACACTCTCAATAACTCGGCACTCGCACTCCGTAGGTACCTGCACTCACTGCTGGTATGTCAGACTCCGGAGGGGCGGATCCTTCCCAAGCACTAATATAAAGCCAATCTGGCCTACTACGGCGTGCAGCCGATCCCACAATAATAAAGCCTATAAGTCATGCTGCGCCGTGCAACCCGATTCATATAATAATAATATATATAAAGCCAATATGGCCTGCTGCGGCATGCAGCCCGATCCTATAATCAACACTCACAATCAGGCCATCGGCCTCACTCAGTCATAAATGTCTCTAGTCTCTCGGGCTTGCAAATCTCATGCCAATGAGCCCAAACAATGAAAACGTGATGTGACAACAACTGATAAAAGAGACTGAGATATGATATGCAAATGAAATAATATGACTGAGTATGTAATTACAATTTAAGCAAATAACTCAACAGCAGAAATGACCTCAGTGGGTCCCAGAAGAATAAGTACTTGGCCTAAATATGATTTATAACATGGATCACAGCTCAATTACTCTAACACATAGGAATTTCATGGATAAAAACAAGATAGATAACTACACGGTACCATAGAATCAACCGGGTCATAATTCACAAGGTGCACGCCCACACGCCCGTCACCTAGCATGTGTGTCACCTCAAAACCAACACATAACACAAAAATTCAGGTGTTCATACCCTCAGGACTAAGTTTAGAAGTGTTACTTATCTTGAACAAGCTGAATCCAATACCAAGCAAGCCAAACAATACTCTAGAAATGCCACCCCACACATACCGACCTTCGAACGGCTCAAAACTAGCTAAAAGCAACTCAAGAACATCAAATAATGCCAAAGGAAGCAAACCTAATCGATAAAGGTGGAATCTTTAATCAAAAGCCTAAAGTCAACCAAAAAGTCAAACATGGGCTTATACCTCAGAACCCAACAAAACCCACAAAATCCGACAACTCATTCAATTACGAGTCCAACCATACTATTTTCACTCAAATCAGACTCTGAATCGATGTTCAAAACTCAAAAATTCACTTTATTAAATTTTAGACAAAAACAACCCAGTTTCTCTTTTGAAATCATTAATCAAATGCGAAAAATAAAAATAGATTCATGAAATATAATCAAAAGCGAGTAGAGAACACTTACCCCAATCCACACGGTGAAAATCGCCTAAACAATCGTCTTAATCCGAGCTCCATAGCTCCAAATATGCTAAAATAGACGAAACCTCCGAAATAGAGTACTTTATATTCACTGCCCAGGGGTACTCAATCCGATTGCGGAACAACCTTCGTGATCGTGGAGAACAAATTACACTGCCATCCAAAAGTTCTACGCGTTCGCGACACTGACAATGCAAACGTGAAGCACATAGGTGCCCAACCTTCGCGAATGCGTCCCATCTTACGCGAACGGGTTGAAGAATCTTTCACCTCCCAACTTCCCATCTCAACTCTATGCGAACGCGGCCTCTCCTATGCGAACGTGGCCTCTACTATGTGAAAGCGTACTGTAACCAACACCAAGCTACACGAACGCGGTCATCCAATCATGACCGCGATTAAGAAACTGCCTAGCTCCAGATTTTTCATCTATGCGATCGCACCTCCTACTTCGTGATTGCGGAGAACATTTGGTGCACCAGACATTAGCAGAAACTAGCAATGCAAATATGAAGGAAAACGGTTTGAAATCAATCTGAATCAAACCCGAGCCCCTCGGGACCCCGTCCGAACATTCTAATAAGTCCCATAACATAACAAGGACCTACCCGAGGCCTCAAATCACGCATAACAACATCAAAATCATGAATCGTACCTGAAATCAAACTTAATGAACTTGAATCTTTCAACTTCCAAAATGCGTGCCGAACCTTATCTAACCGACTCAGATCAAAGTTTGCACATAAGTCCCAAATGACATAACGAAGCTATTCCAATTTCCAGAATCACAATCTGAATCTGATATCATCAAAGTCAACTTCCTGGTCAAACTTGTGAATATTTCAAACCTTCAAATTGCCAACATTCACCAATTAGTGACGAAACGTTCAAGAAACATCGGCCAAACATAATGGAAATTGCCAACACCATATTTGTTGCAATCATGAAACCAATGGTTAGCAAAGACAAAATTGAAGGATACAGGAAGTTTCTGGGTTTTCAACAGTGTATATCCAATGATAATGGAATGATTTGGTGTTTATGGAAAAATATCCGTCAAACATCTGTCATTGAAAATCATGAAAAAACATTTCTATCATAGTTGAAGATGGTGCAAGTAATCTCCCCATTGTCATCACAACTATTTATGCTATATGTAATACTCTAGAAAGAAGAGAGCTGTGGAACAACCTTGAATACATCAGCCTCTCTATTAGTGGCCTTTTTTCATTGGAGGGGACTTCAATGTCATTCTTGATCCTGAGGAGAAGCTTGGTGGAAGACCCCATAGGATGCATAGAAGTTTGGAATTCTAGAATTGTATGAATAGTTGTGGTACTACTGATATTGGCTATTATGGTCCTAAATTCACATGGTGCAATAATAGAAGACCAAGAAAAAGAATTTAAAAAAGTCTTGATAGAGTGTTTGTCAATGATAAATGGACTCAAAAATATTAAAATACTACTATCAAACATCTAGTAAGGACATGATCCGATCATAGGCCACTTCTGATGAAATCATCTGATACTTCTACCAATCATATTAGTTACTCCTCAATTTTTGGACTAAGTAGGAAGGCTTTCTCAATATTGTTAAGGAAGTATGGGATACTGGTATCAATGGCAATAGTATATGGAGACTTCAATCCAAACTGAAGTTACTTAGTAAACGATTGAGTCAATGGTCCAGAGAAGAAATTGGTAACATTCATGCTCATGTCCTTGAATGGGAGGATAAAATTCAGAATATAGAGGAAATTGAAATTACCAACAATACTGAGGAAGATAGGGAGGAAACCAACAAAGCTCATGCAGAATACACTAGATGGTTGAACACGCAAGACTCCTTACTCAGCCAAAAACCTAATATCCAGTGGTTTGAGGAAGGAGACATAAACACTCAGTTTTTTCATAGCAAGCTTAGAGAAAAACGAAGGAGATTGCAATTGAACATGATTAAAAATCACAAAGGCAATTGGGTTCAAGGTGAAGAGAAAATAGCCAAAGCCGCTATTTGGCATTTCAACTCTAACTTCAATCTTCTGACTCCTACTCTTGACCTCTCTATATTGAACTGCATCTCTACTAAGATCAGTTAAGAAGACAAGACAGCCTGGATAAGGAGCCTAATGTGGATAAAATAAGACATGCAGTATTTAGTTTGTCTGCCACTAGTGTTGCTAGACCTGATGGGTACAATGGCACCTTCTTTCACAGTTGTTGGGACATTATCAAAGATGACATCAATGACCTTGTTTGAGACTTCTTCAAAGGTATCCTTCTGACTAAGTATTATACTCATACTTTCTTGGTGCTTATTCCTAAAATTGACTCCCCTCTCTCCTTTAGTAATTTTAGACCTATCAGTCAGTCTAATTTCAATAACAAATTAATTTCAAAAATTCTCTCTATTAGACTTAATTTTCTATTTTCTGGATTAATTAATGCTAATTAGAGTAGTTTTGTTAAAGACAGGATTATTTCTGAAAATATTCTCTTAGCACAGGTAATTGTTCAATACATTACTAAGAATAATAATAGTGTTAATGTTATTTTGAAACTTGATATGGCTAAAGCATATGACAGACTTTCTTGAATCTTTGTAACTTCAGTTTTTAGGAAATTTGGTTTCTCAAAACTTTGGATTTGGATGATCATGAATCTACTTTCTGGCATTTGGTACTCTATTATTGTAAATAGTAATATAAAAGGTTTTATTACCTCGAGTCAAGGTTTGAAACATGGAGACCCCCTATCTCCTACCCTTTTCATCTTAGCTTCTGAGGTACTTACTTGCTCTCTTAA
This sequence comes from Nicotiana tabacum, assembly GCF_000715075.1. Lineage (NCBI taxonomy): Eukaryota > Viridiplantae > Streptophyta > Magnoliopsida > Solanales > Solanaceae > Nicotiana > Nicotiana tabacum. Next base: position 44,103,153 of record NC_134094.1, read on the forward strand.
TGATTTATACATTGATGCCTCTTTCACTCCTTTCTCTATGCCTACTAAAGGTCCACAGATCAATCACCTTGCATATGCTGATGATATTATTATTTTTAGTAGTGGCAATAATGATTCTATTAATCTTATCATGAATACCATTAAGAATTATGAAGATATCTCTGGACAGATGGTCAATAGTCATAAAAGTTTCTTCTTAACTGCCTCTAATACTTGTGCACATAGAATCAATAGAATCAAAACTGCCACTAGTTATATGGACAAGAATTTTCCTTTTATATATATAGGTTGTCCAATTTATGTAGGAAGGGAAAATAATGCATATTTTGATCGTATGGTTAATAAAATTGTTAAGAAGCTTAATGGTTGGCATGGTAAGATTCTCTCTTACGGTGGTAGATTAATTTTAATAAAGCATGTCCTTCAATCTCTTCCTATTTATACTCTGTCTGCCATGCCCCCCCGAAGAATACTTTTAACTTGATTGAAAAGTATTTTGCTAACTTCTTTTGGGGCTCCTCTAGAGTGCAAAGAAAATATTATTGGAGATCATGAAAAAACCTATGCTTCCCATGTGATGAAGGAGGCATTGATGTTAGAAGAATGATTGATTTTGATAATATTTTAGCCACTAAAAGGTGATGGAGACTCAGGACTATTCCATCCCTTTGGGCTAATTTCACGACTCAGAAATACTACTCAAGATCCCATACCGTGAGCAAGAAATATGCCCCTGGGGATTCACATGCATGGAAAAATTTGAGGAAAATAAGAGAAAAAGCTGAGCCACATATTCATTGGATTGTAAACTCTGGCAACTCTAATATATGGTGGGATAATTGGTCGAGGAAGGGCCCTTTTGCACTTCTTTTCCCAAATGAAAGGAAGAATCCGAAAATTCTTGTGAAAGAGTACATTCACAATGGTGAATGGAACATTGAAAAACTCAGTGATACAATCCCAGATGATATTGTGGACCATATCAAAGGAATCAACATTGGAAATCAGACTTCCCCATATCAAGCTATATTGGATCTCTCTAATACTGGTAGGTACTCAAATAAAACTACTCAGAACATATTTAGAGTTATTAAAACTATGGATCAATTCCTTAGTAAGGTATGGCATTCTAGCATTCCTTTTAAAATTTCTTTTCTAACTTGTAGATTATGGTTGTCAAAACTTCCATTTAATGAAGTAATCCTTTACTTTGGCAAACAAATTATTTCTAGATGTGTTTGTTATACTAACCATGTCAATGAGTCTATACAACATATTTTTATGGAAAGTGATGCAACAAGGTATATTTGGAAAGCAATAGGTGCTCACCTGAGAATTAAACATGTCCAGATACATATTAGAGGGTGGTTGAACCACTGGTGGAAACAAACGTCCAACAATGTTTTTCACAAATAATATTAATTTGCAGATCATCCCAATCATCACCTGTTGGGAAATATGGAATAATAGATGCTTGTGTAAATATGGAGATCAAAAGAAGTTCAACTTCTACAAAATGAAGCAACATGTCATTTGGAATATCATGGATGCTGTACATAGGACTTTCCCCAAATGTAAGTTGACATTGCCTTAGGTCAAATACTATAATGATATGGCCAGATTACAGCCCATCCCTGAAGCTATTATGGTAATATGGATGCAGCTACCTCAAGGGTCATTCAAGTTGAACACAGATAGAATCTTTATCCATGAAAATGGTAGAGCATGGCTAGGAGGCATATTGAGGAATGAGCAGGGTGACTTTTGTTGGCCTACTATCTGTCAGCAAACTATAGAAACAACAATGAAGTAGAAGCTTTTGCATCTTTGGCTGGAATTAAATGGTGTATTCAGAATGGTTTTACAAACTTCATACTCGAAATGTACTCTTTGTTGATAATCAACATGATCAAAGAAAGATACACTAGCAATTATAAAATGAATAACACGATCGACGATATCTCACAGCATATGAGCCAAGCCAATTTCATTCATATGCATTGCTATAGGGAAGCTAACCAGGTGAAGGACTACTTGGCAAAAATGGCTTCCAACAATTTGGAGAGTAAGATGTACATGTCCTTCCTCCATTTGCCCAAGGAAATCAAAGGATCTTTCATTTTGGATAAATTTATAGTACCAAGCATTAGAAAAAAGTATGATAAGGCTAATTTGTTTGTAAGCTAAGCCTTTGCAACTTATAATTGTTTGGCACAGAAATGCGTTTTACATATCTCTGTGGTTTTTTGATTAGGACGGGCTCCCTAGTATTGTAATCTTGGAGGTAAGGCAATCTACCCTCCTTTTTAAAGATAATACAACACACCCAGTGATACTGAAAAATTTAAAAAAAATACTAAATATATTTGTGACTGAACAAGTTGCCAAATGCTTGTAGTCCTGAGATAAGTACTGGAGTAGCATTCTTGATGCTCTAGGCGCTTTGAGGATCGTATGGTAAAGGCTTGAGAAGACGAACATTTATTCCTCCAAATTAGGTTAATTATGTAAGTTCTTACATGTTAAATCAATTATCTTTTCCTGATCTACATACCAAAAGCTAAACATTGTCTTGACCAGACAAACTCATTAATTAAGGTTAATACTTGCGCACCTATTTTCTTCTAATAATTTCCTTATATTCTTGCCAGATGGATGTATTGTTTAGCACTTTAACTTAAAATTAGTCGATGTAATTATTTTGGGAGTCCAGAAGATGAAAGTTGTTTAAATAAGGATGTTGAAATGGATGTGTGGGCATACTAGGTTAGATAAAATTAGGAATGAAGTTATTAGGGACAAGATAGGAGTGGCCCACATGGAGGATAAGATGCGAGAGGCGAGGCTTCGATAGTTCAAGCATGCTAAAAGGAGAAGCACAGATGCCCTAGTCAGGAGGTGTGAGAGATTGTCATTGGGGGGTCAGAGGAGGGGTAGAGGTAGACTAAATAAGTCTTGGGGAGAGGTGTTCAGGTGGGACATGGTGCAACTTGAGCTAACTGAGGACATGGCCCTTGATAGGAGGATGTGGAGGTTGAGGATTAGGGTAGAAGGTTATAGGCAGTTGAGTGTTTCCCCATGTCTTCTTGTTTCAGTAGTATTAGTGTTAATATGGTATTATTTTACCCTTAGATGGCTATTACTACATATCTTGTATTGTATTACTTGTTATGAGTGCTTCTTTCTATTAGGTTTCGGGAATGGGTATGAATGGGAAATGAAAGACGCACCTTTTGAATTACACCTCTTCATCTCACTCTTTCATTGTCAATAAATTTAGAAGCTTAGCCTCATTTTTTAAGACATGGAAAATCTGAAAACTTCTCTCCTCTTTTCTACAATGTTACATAATTTTCGAAATAAATATAAGTATCAAGTATGATTTGCTCTGTTTGTTGAGTTTGCTGAAGTTTTATGATTTGTAGTGCCGCTATCACAAAATACTTATTTTATTCTATCCTGGGAGGAATTAATTCACAACCTTGGGCAACAATGAGGGGATTAAATTCCTTAAGGACACACAAGTAACTTGTGGAATGGGAATTATTTAATATTTTTTAAGAAAATATACCACTAGACTGGTTGCCTGGTATTATTTTTATTAATAATTAAAATAAAACAAAAATGTGTCAAGAAGTCTCACAAAATGAAAGTGCGAAAAAACTGAAAATACATGAATTCTAATATCAAAGTCATGTGCAAAACACTCCTTTGATAATACAAAAAGAACTAAGAACCATGATTCTTGAGAAAGCTGCCTCTCATTGCATTTTATTCTAGGCATTTGCACTTGTTATTTTGAGGTTTAGGCAGCTCTACCTGATTTCTTTGACTGAAATATAAGCTTGAAAAGGACTGCCTTGTAAGCAGATTGCACGCGAGACCTTGCATGATGCAAATCCAGGACAAGGCAACAGTTGTGTTGTTGCATCTTTGGCTCCTTGTTACGCTTTCATTCCTGATCCTTCTTGCTACGAACCTGCTATAGTTAGCTTCCTCGTGTGTGATAGATGTCCATTGTATCTGGTAACTCCTCCACTTATTGCTAAAAAGATCTGCATAAAGATGAGAAGTCCCATGGGTAGTCATATATGATATGGGCAGTATAAAGTACTTGCGCATGTATCTGGTCATTGTAGCTTGATGTGCTCTGCTAGGATTACTTTGTGTGATCCTCAGGAAGTAGTAGATGCAAGGGAATTTGCATTGTTTATTGTAGTAATTCATGTTTCCTCCATTCTGGACATGAATATGGATCCAGAAGTTAAGGTTTATGTGCAGCCTTTTCTTTGCCTTGTTGCGTGTATATTTGGGCTGACCTATGTGGTGGTTGCACCTATAGGGAATGAGTATCAATGATACTAATACTACCCATATAGGTTTGTCCACAACATTGAGCCAATCCCTATCCAAAGTACCTGCAAAATCATAAAACATGTTAAAGGAAAAATTCTTCCTTCTCTCCTCCCTAAGGATTTGAAATGGAAGTGTAATGTCATCTACTTCCCTTATAGATTACCCCATTCCTCCAGCATACCTTCTCCTCCTCCCCTTTTCCAATCAAAAAACTTCTCCTTGATTTTATATCCATCATCAATAATCCTTTGTCTTGGCAGTCCTTACCTTAAGGTTATTTGGAGCTTGTCATTGTTCAGAATCTTTCTCACTTGTGTGTCTAGTTCCCAAAAAGAGTGCACATGTATAATGGCTTGTTGATCCAATGTCCAGTTAGGAAAATGATTGGCTAACTTGTTGCCTTGTCTCAATACATGAACTACTTGAATACACCACTAGACAGTATAGTTTTGATTTTATCAATTTGATTAGTTATGTTCCAAGGTGGTTCCCACACTTTCTTCATGAGTAAAGAGTCAGTCTTAATTATACATGCCGGATACTGCATATGAATTATGTACCTGAGAGCTTCAAGAATAGCCTGTGCTTCAGCTATGTTATTAGTTGCATCTTCAACTGCATCTGCCTGGGCATAAATAAGATCCCCTATTCTATCCCTTAAGCAAAAATCATATGAAGCTCCTCCATTATCCCTTTTACATGCCCCATCAGTATTACATTTAATCCAACCATCAATAAGCAATTACCACAACACCTTAGTATAACTCAATCTAGGGATATGATGTAACAACTTCTCGTGTAGATCCTGGTGGTTAGGAGCAATACCCTTGAAGCCTGGACTTTTCACCTTCAGTAACATTTGTATTGAGGTTGATATCTAAAAGATCAACCTATTAAAGGACACATTCTTTCCATACTTTCCTGAATTCCTCTTCTTCCATAAGTGCCAAACTATCAGACTTGGCATAGCTTGATACACTGCCTTTAAACTTGTATTAGCAGGTTTGGTCCACCATTCATTTATCACTTGTAAAAGTGCTTCCCTTCTGTTTTGATCCCTGCAAGTGTACCAAAGTAGTTCCACACAAATATAGCAGCTCGAGATGTCAAGAAGATATAAGGCAATGTCTCTTATTTAGGGTTCCTACAGCACCAAGATCTTGAAGTTGTAAAGTACCCCAGCCTTAGACCAATCATCTAAAGGTAGTTTTACTTTCCATAACCTCCACATAAAGAAACTGATCTTGAAAGGCAGCCCCTTCACCCAAAATAACTTGTACAATTTGCTTTCTTTCCTTCTCCTTCTTATGGCCATGCAGATTTCATTGTAAATTTACCTATTATTTCCAGTTGCCACCAAGGCTTGTCCTTCATAGAGTGATAATAAAGTGGTGTGATATTCTCCAAAACATGATCAGCAAGTTCATCAGGCAGTAGTTCTCTCAAAATTACTTCATTCCATACCCCATTCTCCATCACTTCATCAACATATCTTATGGATCCATCACACCATTGGTCTGGACCTGAAGTTTGATAAAGAGCTCCAAGTCTAGTCCTATTATCATACTAGAAGTAGGAGTTTCCACTCTTCAGTTGCCACCATACTTGGTATTCCACCTCATCTCTCATTTGAAGCATTTTCCTCCACACATGAGATCCATGTCTCCATGGTACCACTACTTCATTGATCTTCCTGCAATACTTGTTTCTCATAAATGTAAACCATAATGAGTCATTTGTTCTATAGTTCCACCAAAGCTTTGCAAACAATGTCGTTGACACATCATGTAATGACCTGAAACCAAGACCTCTCTCACTTTTAGATAGGCATAAATTCTCCCATGAAGCCCAGTGTCTTGCCCTTCCATTACCTGTGTTGCTCCAGTAAAATCTAGCAAACATCTTGTGTAATTGGTTAATCACATATGGTGGTGGATTCACAGCTGACAAGGGGTGTATTTGCATGGTCTCTAAAACATGTGATATCAATACTGCCCTGCCACCAATTGATAACAGCTTACCATTCCATGATGATAGCCTCTCCTGAACTTTGAAAATGATGTTCTTGTAAAAATCTTTCTTCCTTCTGCTGTAGAATATAGGACATCCCAAATATGTAAATGGGAAGGGGTGTCTTTGAAACTCAATGATCAAATGGATAGTGTTAACTTTATCTGCAGGTGCATCTTCATGCATATAAAAGGAAGACTTTTCCTTGTTGATCTTCTGACCTGAAGCTGCCTCATATTCCTCCAATACATTCATAATAAGTTGTACTGCCCCATAGTGAGAAGAACAGAAACTGATTGTATCATCTGCATATGATAGATAGTTGATGTTGTAACTCCACTTTGGCATACCAAAGCATATAAAATCTGGATTGTCAAACAGGGCATCTAAGGCTCTCCCCAGCACTTCAGCTGCTAAAATAAAGGAATTATTTAATATTTTGTTTGTTAAATTAACGTTTGTTCCTTCTCTGATTTTCTGATTTCGAACACAGATTATCAACAATCTTAAGGAATTCAAAGTAATTAATTTCTGTTGAGACTTAAAAAAAAATTCAATGAGAATTTTTGGTTGGTTGAATAAGAGAAAGAAGTAAATGGCAGAGAAGATCTTAGCGCAGCAAATTCACGTTATTGTGATTAAGCCAAATATTCCATTTTTTGAAGGAGAAATAGGATCATGACTAGAAGAAATGACAAATTGAAGCATTGTAGTGTCTATGCAATTTTTGCACCACCGAGACGTCGTGATGCCTTCCTGCAAAAGAGACTTAAATTGATAAGTCTCAAATTGCATCTTCTTTTGGATTTATAATATAGTCATAGTAACCAGATTCGTTATAGAATCAATATACTAAAGTGTTGCAAATAACAGGTTACAAATGTATTTTTTTTTTTTTGCTTATCTGCTGGTATTGGTATCAAGTTTGATAGGTTTAAGTTTAAGTTTCAATGATGACAACATTATCTTATGTTATATTTGCAGGACTAATAAAAAGGAAAAAATAGAGATGCTCAGCAAGATGTTGTTGCTACATCAATGATCAATCAAGAGAAGCAAATTTATTCATCCAGAGTTAAGCTCACTCCAAGCAGATCAAAAGCATCAACGCTGATGCAAAGGGAAGTTGCAATTCAAATCAAACAAAGGGGAAGAATAAAGGACAAAAGACATGGGAGACAAGTTGAGTGGGAAACACATTATAGTGGGAGATACTTGGATGTGGTGCTTCTTGTCATCAAGCACTCGTTGGATTATTTAAAATCCACCAAATAAAGACCATCTGACATACGCCCATCCTCAAGGAAAATATGAAGCATCTCGGTATGGAACAGTGCACTCCATATCTAGCCCATCTCTCTTGGTATGGAACAGAGAACTCCAAGAGCATTCCAAGAAGAAATCAGAGACACTCTGCTCGAATACAACACTCAGCTCTTTGAAAGAATCAGAGATACCTTGCTGGATCAAAATACATACACACAACAATGTTTGCCTATAAGTTACTGGAAAACTCAAGCAGCATTTGCGCAACTGTGTACATTGTATTCTAAGTCTATCTACTTATTAGTTTAAACACTGGAATCTTTAGTTATCAGTGTCTCAAAAGATAGAAAGATCTAGAATGCAAAAGAGAGTTGTGTCAATTACTCAGAACTCAAAGTGCGACATTGTTCGTTGATGGTGAACGCGTTAAAACCATCTGAATTGTAACATTTTCAAAGATCTTAAGGAAACCCTTGTGACCCAAGGAAAACTGGATGTAAGTACCACAACGGTACCGAACCAGTGTAAATCGTTGTGTGCTATTTACTCTTCTTCACTGCTTACCTTCATTCTGCATTGTGATCAGTTAACTAATATGTGTGTTAGTCGACTAATTTTTAAATAGTCAACAATTCACCCCCCCCCCCTTTGTACGTTCAATTAGTATCAGAGCAAGGCTCACAATCTTGCCTAACCATTAGTGAGGAAAAGATCATGGGATCCAATACTATTGTTGGTGCTCTCTTTCAAGAAGGGACCTCTCAGGTCCGACCCCCTTACTTCAATGGTCAGCATTTCTCTCACTGGAAAGTTCACATAGAAACGTATACTATGTTGTATGACATCAAAGTATGGTGTATGATCAAAAAGGGAAATCTTCCAATTCCTCCCAAGAAGGATGCAAATGGTCAAGTCATCATATCTACTGATCCTCTTGACTTGGATGATTACACTGATAATCAAACTACTGTCACCACTACTAATGCAAGAGCAAAACATCTATTGTATAATGCTATCAGTGGAGAAGAATATGAAAAGATATCAAGTTGCAAAACTGCAAAAGAAATGTGGGACAAACTGGAAGTCACTTACGAAGGAACCAACAAAGTGAAAGAGACTAGGATAAACCTCTTGGTTCGGGACTATGAGTTATTTCAGATGAAGGATGGTGAATCTGTAGAAGAAATATTTTTCAGGTTCAGCAAAATACTTGGAGACCTCAAATCATTTGGAAGACCTATTAAAAGTGGCGAACAGGTGAGAAAGATCCTCATAAGTCTACCTACAATTTGGCAGGCAAAGGTCATTACGTTGGAATGTCAAAATCTAGATAAAATTTCCTATGATGAGCTCAGAGGTGATCTAATTTCTTTTGAGAAAACTCATCTTGACAGACAAATTCAAGAGAAAAAGAAAATTGTTGCTTTCAAGACAATTGTGGCTGAACCAGAAAATGAAAAAGAAGAAGAAGAAGAAGAAGAAGAAGAAGAAGGAGGAGGAGGAGGAGGAGGAGGAGGAGGAGGAAGAGGAGGAGAACAAGATGAAAACATTGCAATGCTCTCTCAAGTTGTAACCAGCATGATGAGAAGAAACAGAAATAACAGAAGAGGGAAGTCCAACTTCAGGAAAGGAAGGATGAGAAATGAAGTTGATAAAAATGATGGAAGATGTTACGAATGTGGGAAGTTTGGTCACATTCAAGCTGACTGTCCGGAATTAAAGAAGAATCTTAGCAGAAACTTACAAAACAAGAAAGCTTTTGGGGCATGGAGTGATGAGGAAGAATCTGATCACGAAGAAATTGCTAACATATGTTTCATGGCTCTAAGTGACAATGAAGATTCAGGAGAACTTAGACCAATGGCAGACAGCAACGATGAGGAAGATGACTCAAGAGAATTTGTTCAGCATCAGATGAAGGAACTAGTGAGGTACATACTCCTTTATGCCCCAATTGTTATGAACTTCAAGAATTTGTTGATATTGCTCTTGCAGACATAGAAAGAGTAGTAAATGAGCTCAGAAGAACCAAGAGAGAAAAAGAGAGAGAGAAGAAAGACTGGACCTTGAAACTAGAAGCGTGCGAAATTGAGCGTGATATGATTCAAGATGAAGTAAATGAACTCAAGCTTCAATTGAATGGCTTGCAAAAGACCACGAGTCTCAGTCCAGTCAAATGGCTTGCAAAAAACCACGAGCCTCAGTCTAGTCAAGTCAAATCAAACTGCTCATCACAAAAAGAAAATCGCTTGTTCTTTTTGTGGTAAAAATGGCCATAGTACTAATAATTGCAGGAACAGAATTAGAGTTGAAAGTAGTACTATTAACTCTAACAGCTCATCCTACTCCTATTGTGGTAAAAGAGGTCACATCTCAAATCATTGCAGGTTCAAAAACAACAGGAGATGGGTCTAGAGACCAAAATCTTCAAATCAAACTAACACTCAGCAGTCTAACCATTCAGGACCCAAGAAATCTTGGGTACCTAAAAAGGAGTAATCTTGTTTTACAGGAACACCGCAAGAAGAATCGAAAAGGAAAATGGTATCTCGATAGCGCGTGTTCCAGACATATGACGGGTGACAAACAACTGTTCAAATCAATCACCAAGCTAGATGGAGGAACAGTTACTTTTGGTGACAAATCCAAAGGAAATGTTATTGGTGTTGGAAAAGTTCCTTTAAGCTCAACTTGTGATATAGATGAAGTCTACCTAGTTGATGAACTTGGCTATAATCTTCTCAGCATCAGTCAACTATGTGACAATGATTATGAAGCTCGTTTTAAGAAACATGGTTGGTTTATAGAAGATGAATTAGGTAATATCATTCTCTCAGGTAAGAGAGACAGAAATGTCTACACTATCAAGAACTTAGAAACAATTGGGGATCAAATTTGTCTTACATCCATGGTTGAAGATCCCTGGGTTTGGCATAGAAAACTTGGCCATGCAAGCATGCATACTATTCAAAAACTGTCTAAACATGATCTTGTTATTGGACTCCCAAAACTAGATTTTTCGAAAGACCATATCTGTGATGCATGTCAACTAGGAAAACAAACTCGCTCATCTTTCAAAGTCAAAAACGTTGTTTCTACCTCTAAACCTCTTCAATTGCTACATATGAATTTATTTTGTCCTACTAGAACTGCTAGTATAGGAGGTAAGAAATATGCTTTTGTTCTTGTAGATGATTTCTCTAGATTTACCTAGGTTATGTTTCTTAGTCATAAAGATGATGCTCTAAAGAATTTTGAAGTTTTCTATAAGAAGGTTCAACGAGAAAAGGGATACTATATCTCTACTATCAAAAGTGATCATGGAGTAGAGTTTGAAAGCAGAGCTTTTGAAAATTTCTGCAACGATCAAGGAATCTCTCACAATTTCTCTTCACCAAGATCACCACAGCAAAATGGAGTAGTAGAGTGTAAAAATAGAACCTTACAGGATATGGCAAGAACCATGATCGTGGAAAACTCTCTACCTTATCATTTTTGGGCAGACGTTATGAGTACAACATGTCACATGATCAACAGATGTCTGATTCGACCAATTCACAAAAATCTCCTTATGAACTGTGGAATGGTAAGAAACCAAATATCAGCTGTTTCCACCCCTTTGGATGCAAATGCTTCATCCATAACAATAGGAAGGATAATCTTGATAAGTTTGATCTAAAAAGTAATGAAGGTATATTTCTTGGTTACTCCCTTTCAAGTAGAGCTTACAGAGTTTATAATAATAGAACCTTATGTATTGAAGAATCAATTCATGGTGTTTTTGTTGATACTAACCCTCGCCCAAGGAATGAACATATTCCTAAAGATGAGGAAATTTCCTGTGCTCCTAATCAGTTATTGTAGGTAAGGATCATAAAAATGAGTCAGCTAATCAACAGACTCAATCAGCTGAAGTACCACCAGAAGATTTTGACCTACTATAGCCAGATCAGTCGACTACCGAAGAAAGGGTGAATCCAGTAATTACTCCAAATGAATGGAAGAGTGAACCAGGATATCCTCACAAATTCATTATAGGAGATCCACAGGAGTGAATAACTACAAGGAAATCTCAAAAGAACAAATCTAATGTAGCTCTCATTTCTCAAATTGAGCCCAAGAAAGTGAATGAAGCTCTAAAGGATTCTCATTGGATTAGTGCTATGAAACAAGAATTAGATCAGTTTGAAAGAAATGAAGTGTGGAAACTAGTTCCAAAGCCTCAAAACTCTTCTGTTGTTGGAACTAAGTGGGACTTCAGAAACAAATTGAAAGAATCAGGTCAAGTTGTTCGAAACAAAGCAAGACTAGTGGCTCAAGGTTATTCTCAACAAGAAGGAATCGAATATGATGAAACCTTTGCGCTTGTGTCAAGACTTGAATCCATGCGTTTACTAGTCGCCTTCGCTGCTCACAAAGGATTCAAATTATTTCAAATGGATGTTAAAAATGCATTCCTAAATGGTTATATCTCTGAACAAGTATGCGTGAAGCAACTACCTGACTTTGCAAATGCCACCTTTCCAAATCATGTATACAAGCTGACTAAAGCCCTGTACGGTCTCAAACAACCTCCTCGAGCATAGTATAAAAGGTTAAGTTCTTTCCTTCTAAATCAAAGTTTCAAACGAGGTAATATCGATACAACTCTTTTTATTAAATAATCCAAGTCAGGTAATCTTATTACTCAAATTTATGCAGATGATATTATTTTTGGTAGCCCTAACTCTGTTCTTTGTGAAGAATTTTATCTTTCCATGAAAGGAGAATTTGAAATGAGCATGATGGGAGAACTGACCTTCTTCCTTGGGCTTCAAATCAAGCAGTCACCTAAAGGGATTTTTATCTGCCAAACCAAATATACCAAGGAACTTATCAAAAATTTTGGGATGGAAGATGCTAAGGCTATTGGTACTCTAATGAGTCCAACTACCATGCTAGATGAAGATAGCAATGGAAAACTAGTTGATGAAACCATGTATAGAGGGATGATTGAATCTCTACTATATCTAACTGCCAGTCGACCAGATATCATGTTCAGTGTATGCAAATATGCTAGATTTCAGTCGACTCCTAAAGAATCTCATCTCGCTATTGTTAAACAAATTATTAGATATTTAATTGGTACATCTGAACTAGGACTATGGTATGATCACTCTAACAATTTCTCTCTAAGAGGCTTTTCAGATGCTGATTTTGCAGGAGACAAGATTGATAGGAAAAGTACCAGTGGGACATGTCAATTGTTAGGAAATGCATTAGTATCTTGGCATAGCAAGAAAAAAAAATTGTGTTGCACTATCAACGACTGAGGCAAAATACCTAGCCGTTGGAAGCTGTTGTACACAAGTTCTATAGATTATGCACCAACTTCTTGATTATGATTTATCTCTTACATCCACTCCTATCCTTTGTGACAATACTAGTGCTATCTGTTTATCAAAGAATTCTGTGCATCATTCTAGAGCAAAGCATATAGAAATTAAATATCATTTTATCCGTGATCATGTAGCAAAAGGTGACATTGTTTTAGAGTTTATTGGTGCGGATTCTCAAATTGCTGATATTTTTACAAAAACTCTTTTGGAAGAAAGATTTTGCCTTATCCAGAAAAACATTGGCATTGTGCCAAATCTGTAAATCAAATATTTCCTTGAAGTGTTTAAAATATTTTACCCTATGCTAGAATATTTTATTTCCTTACTTATATGTGATCTAATTTCTTTTCTGTGTAAGCATAATTTTTGCAAGTATCGCCGTTCAGTCACTGCCAAACCATCACTTCTGTCTGAACTTGGCATTTCCATTAACCAAGGCGCATCTTCGCTCTTCCCAAAATTTTCAATAAAAACCCTCCATCTCCAATATTCCTCTCATTCTGTACCAAATAACCCTCACACGATGGCCAAAAGAAATCCCTCCTCTGCAACCAGATGCAGTCGAAGGTTTCAAAAACCACTTAACACTGAAGTGCCTGTGGATGTGAAGTCGTCCAATGACTCATATTTTCTCAGAACAGACAATAAAACCAGCAAATCATCTGAAAATCCTCCAATTAGCCAAAAATAGGCCGGCAAAAGACCCATGGAGCGAACCCCCAAAAAGGCTGCATGCAAGAAGGATAAGGTTTGAATCATACAAATCAAAATCCACGGCTTATGGATGCTCTGTAAGTCTCTCTCTTATGAAAAGTCTTCATTGTGATGTGGCTGCAATTATCGATTTTCAGCACCTTTCCCCTCTCTGTGACACTATTGGAAATTCTGCGTATGAAGAACCTGTTATAATGTTTTATGCAAATTTTTTCGTGAATGATAAAGATGATTTGGAATCTATATTCTTAGGGACTAGAATCATTTTAGACTCATACCAATTGGAAAAGATCTTTTCCCCCAAGTTTAGTGGGTATGATGTGTTTGTCCAAAATTCTTGTCCCAAAGATTTTTAAGTATCGTTTGATGAAGCAAAAATATTTTTGTCCGATAACCCCCCTGACATTGGCCCCAAAAATCTTAAGTTTGAACACCGTGTCTTGGCCCACATGATTACCACTACTCTCCTTCCCAGATCTGGGTCCCTTAGCTCTTTGTCCACTAGAGATGTCTTTGTCCTCTACTGTCTGGTTAATAATAAACGTCTTGATTGGTTTGTGTGGATTCATCATTATATGCTTGACAGTATCAGAGACATATCCTCATCTGCTGCATGTCTGCCCTATGGTCTTCTCATCTCTCATATTCTAGAAGTCATGAAAGTAGACTTGGCACCCTTTATACCGAAGTACATCACCAGTACTTATGATAAGACATCGTTTGCAATGATGGAGTACACTCTGGGTGATGATGGATGAGTTAGGCGAGCCAAGGTTGAAATTGCTCCAGCATCAGTTGAAGTCCAAAATGATCAACCAGTTTCTCAGTCGACTGCCTCTCAGAGTTACCTTGATGGAGTCAAGATGCTTCTTGTAGAGATGAAAGAATAGGTAGATAAATTTAGGAACGTCACCAAGGAAATAGGTACAGATGTGGCCAAGCTCAGGATGGACATAGGAGCCACACGGAGACAAGGAACCAAGACTTTCAATTCTATGAGTGAAAAGATGGACAAACTCGCCAAGGACGTTCAAAATTCCTATGACGCCTTCTGTACCAAAGTGATCAACACCCTCAAATACTTCCTGAGAAGAAGTTAATACATCTTGCTATGATGTTATGCCAAAAAAATTCTTTTGTTTATGCTTATTTTGGGTTTGTACTAACTAAGCCTCTGCTGAAGGCACTACTTCTGCCGCTCTAACCACCTTATTAGTATGTACATTTTATCCTATATTATTCTGTGTGCTTTTCTTTCCTTTTTGATTGTTGTCAAATGGGGAGAAAAAATGTGAGTAAACACCAGCAGGAGGACCTGCAATTACAGTTATTCAGGAGAAGGTGAAAACAACATAATCTCAGGGGGAGCAACATCTTCAAAGAGATGTATCCTAAATTACTGTTTACTCCTTCTTGATTGTCATCATCAAAAAGGGGGAGATTGATAGGTTTAAGTTTAAGTTTCAATGATGACAATATTATCTTATGTTATATTTGCAGGACTAATAAAAAGGAAAGAATGGAGATGCTCAACAAGATATTGCTACATCAATGATCAATCAAGAGAAGCAAATTTATTCATCCAGAGTTAAGCTTACTCCAGGCAGATCAAAGGCATCAACACTGATGCAGAGGGAAGCTGCAATTCACATCAAACAAAGGGGAAGAAGAAAGGACAAAAGACGTGGGAGACAAGTTGAGTGGGAAGTAAATTATAGTGGGAGACACTTGGAAGTGGTGCTTCTTGTCATCAAGCACTCGTTGGATTATTTGAAATCCAACAAATAAAGACCATCTGACATACGCCCATCCTCAAAGAAAATATGAAGCATCTCGGTATGGAACAGTGCACTCCATAGTTTAAATAAATTCTAGCCCATCTCTCTCTGTATGGAACAGAGCACTCCAAGAGCATTCCAAGAAGAAATCAGAGACACTCTGTTCGAATACAACACTCGGCTCTTTGAAAGAATCAGAGACACCTTGCTGGATTAAAATACATATACACAACAATGCTTGCCTATAAGTTACTGGAAAACTCAAACAACATTTGCGCAACTACATACATTGTATTCTAAATCTGTCTACTTCTTAGTTCAAACATTGGAATCTTTAGTTATCAGTGTCTCAAAAGATAGAAAGATCTAGAACGCAAAAGAGAGTTGTGTCACTTACTCAGAACTCAAAGTGCGACACTGTTCGTTGATGATGAACGTGTTAAAACCATCTGAATTATAACATTTTCAAAGATCTTAAGGAAACCCTTGTGACCCAAGGAAAACTGGATATAAGTACAACAACGGTACCGAACCAGTATAAATCGTTGTGTGCTATTTACTCTTCTTCAGTTCTTACCTTCATTCTGCATTGTGATTAGTCAACTAATACGTGTGTTAGTCGACTAATTTTTAAATAGTCAACAATTCACCCCTATTGTACGTTCAAAGTTGCCGCAGGCCAAAAGACGAAGGAGAAACCACGAAACTTCTCACAAGTATATATGGGGCAGAAAATCAGAAAGAACGAGGGGCATTACCTTCAATAGTTCAATTAAAGATTCTACAATACCACAATTCAAAATGGTCCAGCGTTTGAGGATGAGAAACTTTCTTCAAACGTATCATTGCTTGGAGTCATTGAAAGGATCAGTTGATACGAGAAAATTGGGTAACAAAATATTTCTAAGTGGGTTATTTTCGGAAACACCAGAAGACAGGAAATTGTTGATTCTAATAGATAAAGAAAAATCCTATAACGATTAAGGCGATGATTCGAGGAGGAAGGGGCTACAAATCTGGTTCTACTTTCTTTACTCTACTCAATTTTAGTTTTCTACTCTTTGTGATTATGAGATACAATTTTTTATAAATATTAGGGTAGATGTTTATTTGATGATATCAAAATATATTCTATTTGTATGCTAGGATTAGGAATTACATATTTTTTAAGGAAAACTGTTATTCGGTTTACCAAATGAAATTGGCAAGTTGGTATGTGAATTTGGTAACATGCATAAAATGTGAAAGATTATTTTCAAGATTGTAAAACATAAATTAGGCTTACACTAATACTTGAAAGTCTATTTGAGATCATGAATATATTATATGTAAAGATATTACATATGTTTGTTTGATAAGAAAATATATCAAACTGTTAAAATATTTAAGGGTCATAATTGTTTAGTTGGAAAGCCATTTGAAAAGAAAATCAAAATACTTGTGATTTTCTACCCCTGTTTTGGAGAAAATTACAAATCTTGTGATTTTTTATTCCTGCTTCGAGATTAAAATCTGCGTGATTTTCTACTCAATCTTTGAGATTAAAATCATCGTGACATTCTATTTATTTTCGGAGATTAAAGTCTGAGTGACTTTCTATTCACTTCAGAGACCAAAATTGTCACGACCCAAAATCTAACTAGTCGTGATGGCACCTAACCTAACCCGCTAGGTAAGCCAATTTATCAATAATCCAACTCAAGGAGATCTACTGAGAAAATGAATAATGAAATAACTGAACTTTTATACAAAAATTCCTAGGATTGGTAGTCCAAATCATGAGCTTCTAAAATTTAGAGTTTACAAAACTGGTATGAAATAAATACAAAATCTGTTTGAAATGTACGTAAATAGATTTTATAAATCTAAAGCTATCATGAATAAGAGGCAACTACAACCAGAACGCAAGTACATATTCAATGCCACCTCCCGCCATACACATCGACATCAGCTCCAAAATATGCACTCAAGGTGCAGAAGTATAGTATGAGTACAACCCACCTCATATACTCAATAAATAACAAACTCAACCTTAGGTTGAAAGTAGTGACGAGCTTGGACAACAGTCAGAGTCCAACACCAACAGCCAAGAATAACTCGTAATAATATAATGAAATAGTACAAGTAATACTCAAAGATATGATGCTCAACTCATTCATAGTTATGGAAAATAGGCATGCTTTTTAGGTATAACAGTAAAATCCAAATCTTTCGCCGAAGTCACCAAAATGTGAATATGTCGAAAAAACTGTGATTTTTTCCAAAAACTTTTAACAACAGATAAGATGCTCCATTATTAGATGGCATGAGGAAAGTACATCTCTATGCCTACATGTCAATGTGTATGAGAAGTCATAAATGTCACAATACCGTATAGCATGAGGAAATGTTCTATGCCTACATGCCAGATATACATGTCAAATGTAATGTACCACAGTGATAAACTCATGTGCTCATGCTCTCGTAGTATTCAACCTCACTCAGCACGCTCAATCACTCAGCACCTCCCAATTACTCAACACTCGCAATCACTCAGCACCTCCCAATCACTCAACACTCTCAATCACTCGAGTCGGCACTCGCACTCATCGGTTCCTACGCTCACTACTGGTATGTCAGACTCCGGAGGGGCGGATCCTGCCCAAAAACTAATATAAGCCAACATGGTATGCTGCAGCGTGCAGCCCTACTCCATCATGAATCAATAAATCCTGTTGCGGCGTGCAGCCCGATCCCATAATCATCACTCACAATCAGGCCCTTGGCCTCACTCAGTCATCAATCTCTCACGTCTCTTGGGCTCACTAATCTCATGCCACTCAACCCAAATAATGATAACATGATGTCACAATAATTGATAACAGAGACTGAGATATGATATGAAAATGAATGAATATGACTGAGTATGTAACTGCAATGCAAGAAAATAACTCAACAGCAAAAATGACCTCGGTGGGTCTCAACAGAGTAAGCATATAGCCTTAACATGATTTCTAATAGTCGACTAAAATCATGATTTTCTCATTGCACGCCCACACGCTCGTCACTTAGCATGTGCATCACCTTAATACATCTCTTATAACACAGTTCCCAGGGTTAAATACCCTCAAATTCATGTTTAGATATGTTACTTACCTCGAACAAGCTAAATCTAATACCGAGCCAGCCGAATAATACTCTAGAAATGCCATCCTATGCGTATCAACCTCTGAATGGCTCGAAAGTAGCCAAAAGCAACTCAAATACATCAAATAACTCAATCGATAAAGGTCGAATCTTTAATCAAAAGTCCAAAGTCAACCAAAATGTCAAACCCGAGCCCGCACCTCAGAACCCAATAAAACTCATAAAATCCGACAACTCATTTAGTTACGAGTCCAACCATAAAACTTTCACTTTTGAAAACATCAACCAAATATCCAAAACAAAGATGGAATCACGGAATAAAATCTATATCGAGTAGAAAATACCCACCCCATTCCATGTGGTGAAAATAGCCACAACAATAACCTCAATCCGAGCTCCATAGCTCAAAATATGCTAAAATGAACTCAAAATCCCAAAATGTTTTAATGCCCTGCCAGGGGTCCCACTTTGTGATCTTGGTCCCCAACATTGCGATCTCCATTCAAAAAAAATCCAACTAAATTTTTACCCTTCGCGATCGCGATCGCGACCACACCCCCGTGATCGCAATGAACAAACTCCAACAAACTTGCCCAATTCTTCCAGATAGCCTCTAGTATAATAGTCATAACTCTTTGTACAAAACTCCAAAATGACAAACGGTATGATTTTCTATAAATTAAACACCAAGGGCTACAACTTTTGTTTTTGGATCATCTCCAAATTCCTTATAGATTGCAAGATATAAGCTTCCAAAGTTGGCTAAGTGACAGCAGATTTTCTTCTTCGCGAACGCGAAAATTTCTCCGCGAATGCGATTCACATGCCCCTTTTTTCCGATTTTGCTCTTCGTGAATGCGACCCAAATTCTGTGATCGCGATGCACACTGCTGTAGCCAAAAACCAGCAACTAACAATTGTCAATAAATGGTTCGAAACCACCCCGAAACTCACCCGAGTCCTGCGGGACCCCGTCCGAATATGCCAATAAGTCTCAAAATATATTACGGACCTACTGAAGGCCTCAATCACACATATCAATACCAAAATCACGAATCGCGCCTTAAATCGAACTTAATAAACTTTGAAACATTCAACTTCTAAAACTCATGCCGAACCTTATCAAATCAACTCGGAATTAACTCAAATTTTGCACACAAGTCTCAAATGACATAACGAAACTGTTCCAATTCCCGTAACTACAATCCGAACCCGATATCATTAAATTCAACTCCCAGTCAAACTTATAAATATTCCAAACCTTTAAGCCGTCCAGGTAAATATGAATTTCTTGTCAGTTACAAACCCCAAGAATGGCCAAAATTACCAAAAAAATTCATTCCAAGCTGGGAAGATAGTGAAACCACACCAAAACCCAAACCACCATCAGCTAGTAACCCAGAACCCGAAAAGCCACCTGAACTTAAAACTCCATCAACCCAAAAGTCCACACAATCACAAATATTCATGTTGATCCCTTCAAGTTCCAGTCATATCCAAGATTTTCCTTCACTTCAACCTTTTGAAAAAGAGGGTATCATCCATGCTCCAAAAATCCCCAAGAAAAACATAGTACTACCTTTTGGAGAAAAACCCCCAACAAGTGACCTCGAAGCAACAATGAGCTGGCAATTAGAAAATTTCATCTGCCAAAACAAAGTGCTCAACAATATTGGCAATACCATCAAAAATGTGGCCCACGCACAAAACAAGATGATGAGCAAAGTGAAAACAATTGAGAAAAGGTGGAGCAGACATCGTCTCACCATGCAGGACTAATCAAAGCCTTGGAGCTAAGATTGGCAAATTTATAATATGAGATTTGTCCGCCAGGAACTTCAATTTTCCAGTTCTTCCAGCAACAACAAAAGGAGATGATTTCAATCAATGAACAAATTAAACTTTTGAGAAATGACCACTTTGAGTCACAAAAAACCAAGTATAGTGAACAGAGCAAAAGACTCCAAGAAAGCAAACTGTTTCATAAATACGAAAGTTTTCCTATAATAAGGGCTGGTTGTTGCCAAGCTACACTAACAGTTAATTTGCTTATAGACGCAAAAGTTTTCCTACAAAGGGGCTGGCTTCACAACCCATAAGGGACGGCTTGCCAAGCTACACAACTCAGAAAACTTTTGTACTATAACGAACTATAGCTGTTATAACTCAGAAAACTTTCGTACTACAATAAGCTAACTTTCTTAGAGTATTCTTACTCTATTTTCATAAATGGACGGGCCTTTCCATTCATTCAAAAGAAAGAACAAGAGAGAGATTTAGAAGGGACTCATATGTAATATATCACAAAGGGTTACAAAGGTTACAAGATAATCTAATAACTACTACATGGCCTCCTTTATATAGGACTAGGAGGTTATTACAAGACAAACTTATATTATAAAATAAACCATCTTACATGGCAAACCTATCTACGAGTGGGTCCCTTCGTACATGTGAAGGACTTGGGCAAAGCAACTAAAAAGCTTCTGAAAACATGTGAAAGAGGTGAAATATACATGGTTTAGCATGTGAAAGTTTGCGTGAGCATGTGAAAGCGTGTGAAAATAGGGTGTTGCATGTGACGAAGCATGTGAAAGTGGGACCCGGATGGTTTGGAGGGATGTGGAACTTTGTCTTGGCATGGGAAGATGATTTTTTTGGGTTTTTTTTGTAGATAATGTGGGATTATGGTAGGATTAGCAGGGATTTGGATACTTATCTTCCACTGATTTTCTCGGTTTGTCTACTAGGCATCTTTTCAAAGATCTTGTGTAGTAACTCCTGGAACTTGACGGTTCTACTTCGCTATGTTCCTTCTCCTTTGGATTGAGGGATGTGATACGCAACTTTATTTTGGAGATGTCTTGAGTGAGCATTTCCCGGATGACTTCATACGGAGTTTGATATTCCTTTGCTGCTTCTCGGACTTTTTCCCAGTGAGGATGAGTTCTGGTATAATTCCAGCTTGCCCAATCTTTTGGCCATATCTCTTTCGGGATGCACCTGTTTTGCTGGAAGATAATTCTTTGTGCTTCACTATATTTTTCTTCCATTGATAAAATGGACACGGGAAATTTTCACCAGAATGATGCCTCTGCTTATGCCTGGACTTTTCCATTAATAATCTTCACTGGCCTGTGAAATGTGAATACCTTTGCTTCGTAGGAATCGTTGAAACATTTTATCCAATACCTTCTGGGCTTGAATTATAGTAAAAATACTTTAAGAGCTAGTTCAATGTTATCAAAATCTTTGAAGACGTTGCACTTGAATTCCATGAAAATGTAGTACTGATGGCATAGGTACCAGAAAAACTATAATACTTCTTATGGAAAATCCTTGGCTTGTGCTATGAATATATGAAAGAACGGGTATTCTGGATTGACCCCATAAGGCTTGAGAAAGGATCCTCCATGTTGTCGGAAAAATTGGAGCTCATAATAAGTTCCTTTTTCCATTATAACTGACGGATCAAAGGGATCCATGAGGTTGAACAACTCCCGTGGATGATCTGTTGGCTTTAATGAACTTGTTCCTAATACATTTGAAAGCATGAAGATGTGGCTGATTAGATTTTGCCTTGACTTCAGTTTTGCTGGGGAAAATATCTTTGAGAATTCTTCCGTTCGAGACAGAAAATCTGCGAGAATATTATCCTTTCCTTTCAGGTGCTTGAATTGAAACTTATATGGAGAGAACCATTGGGCCCATCTGAGAATCTGAGGATTGGGAACAATCTTTGCATTTATTTGGATCATCTTTGGGAAGGCCTTCATATCCATTTCTATCAAAAACTCTGTGTTAATTAGGAAAAAATTAAATTTCTTGATTCCATTTTTCACTGCAAGAATTTCCTAGAAGGTGGAGTGATAATGTTGCTCGGCATCTTTGAACTTTCCGCTGGCATATCCACATATTCTCCTCTGGCCATCTTTTTCTTCAAATAGAGCAGCACTCCAATATTCGTTGCTGGCATCAGTTTGCAGTATTTTCTTACCTTCTGAAGGGATGTAGAGGGACTTGACATTTTTAGATATCTCCTTTATTTCCCTGACTGCTTCATTTTATTTTTTTCCCCATGTTGGAGAATTTTTCTTAAGCATCTCTGTGAGCGGAGAAATATATGTAGAGATATTTGGAATGAAATCTCTTACATAATTTACTACACCCAAGAATTATTGGATTTGCTTTGTTATGAGGTTGGTATCTGGAAATTTGAGTAGTTCTTGACATATATGTGGTCCTGGAATGTATGCACCTTGGACAAAATGCATTCCAAGAAATTCAATCTCTTTTTGGGCAAGAACCATATTTTTACTGAAAGCATGATTCCATAGTGTGTTATCAGTGCTTCAAACTGATGAAGCAAGTTGAAATATTCCTCCAATGTGTCACTAAATAACAGGATGTCATCAATGTAAACTAAAGAGGTATGGAGGATGGGTTGGAATACTTTTATCATGGCTTTTTGGAACAAGGAGGGTGCAGTTTTTAATTTGAAGGGCATGACTTTCCATTGGAAGTGATGATCAAGGATGCAAAATCCTGTTTTGGGTCTTTCTTCAGAGTGGATTCCCAATTGCCAAAATCCAGATTTTAAATCAAACTTAAAAAAATATTTGGCCTTGGCTAAGTGGGTAAAAAGAGTAAGTTTATTTGGGATGGGGAATTTATCATCTTGGAGGAAATGGTTAAGTGGCTGGTAGTTAATGACTAACCTGAGTTTTCCTCTTTTCTGCTTAGCTCTTTTGTTGACATAAAATATTTCGCATGCCCATAGTGAATCTGATGGATCTATTAGATCAAATACCAAAAGTTCTTTGCATTCTTTCTTTGCAAGATGAAGATGATCTGGATTCATGCCCGAATGACTGGATTGATGTTTTCATTCTTCTTGAAAGGGAGCTTGATAAAAAAACTCTTCGTTTTTCCATAACGGGCTTTTTTCTTTCTTCATGAAATCCTTATGGGATTTAGCACATGAATGCTCAATGAGATTTTGCTCAATATCTTTGATTTGTTCATCGTTGGTGATTTGGAATAGCCTTGGAATCTCAGAATAAGGTTTGAACTGCTTCTTAAAGGTTATCCTGTTAGCCCTGATTTGGAGTTGATCTTTCAGTTGTCTGAAAAAGTCGAATCCAACGATAAGATCTTTTCGTGGTACGTCAGACCCTATCAGCTTGGTTCTATACTTTAATCCTGGAAAGAACTCAATTGTGACCGGATGCTTTGTGATGATGGTGGTAGTCAGGATTCCATTTGATGCAGTATTAAAATCCTTAAAGTGCGACACCCATTGATATTCAGGGAGAACAACAGGATTCATGAGTGAACAAGCAGCTCGAGTGCCAATGAAAGCAATAACTTGAGTTGGTTTATCCCATTTGGATGAATAAACCTTGAGTTCTACTTGAGGGATGACTACGAGAGCGTTGATCTCCTCTCGGGCTTCGGCCACAGGTTCGGAAATTAGTAGTGTTCATCGCCATGATCCTCGTATATATCAAGAGAGAATAAAGTTTCTTCAGTGGGTTCATCATCCACACAGAATATGTATTCAAGGTCCTCTTCTTTTCCGAGATGTATGAAAGTGTAATCTTCAATCTCTTCAAAGGAGTTAGAAAGATTTTCTCGATTGGGGACAATTTCTCGCGAAATGTCCAATCTTGTGGTAAATAAAGCATCTATTTTTCTTGTGAAAATTTCCTAGTCTTCTTCGTCTGAAATCTTTTGTACGCCTCTTGGACCTTGATTTTTCATCTGGAATTCTTGGCCATCTAAACCTCCTGAATTCTTTTTGCCGCGTAGATGTGTGGCAGGAACATCCTGGTCCGGTGATTAGATCGGATCTGCGGCATGCTTTGTCAAGCGCTGGATTGTGTTGGATAATTTGTTTTAGGGCTGAGCACTTTGTACAAATGTCTTCTAATGCGACAAAAATAGCTTGCCTGATGTAGCCGACTTGTAGGATTGTTATCGATTGAAACTTTTCTTCAATGATGGTCATGGTTCGGCTTGCTAACAACTTTGGAAGGGAAGAGACAAAGGCTTGCTTTAAGTTGATGTCTCCACCGATTTCAAAGTATATTTTTGCCATTTTTTGAAAATGCATGTCAATGTCATTTCTGTCGAATGACACACACTTCATCTCGAAGAGTTGTCTTTGCATTTTCTCTTGTCTTTGGCCAATATCTCCGCAAAACACTTCATGTAGGATTCTGATGTTGAATGCAAAATCCTGTGAAGTAAGAAAAGTATTTTTGTCTTAAATCCTAATTGAGTTCCACCAGTCTCTAAGGATTCCTGAGAACCGCGAAGTTAGTTCTAACAGGATGATATACTTTTCTCGTTCAACCAAATTTTTGGTCACTATCCAAGTATAGAAGTATTGGATCCTTTGAGGCCATTTTGAAATCTTGACGTCATCTAAGGTGAAAGTGTGGAAGCCAGTTCCAACTGGTTTTGACGCCATGGGTTCATGTCTTCTTTCTGGGATTGGTTCATCCGTCATGCCTTCTTGATCCTCCTCTACTTCAGATATTTCTGGGTCTCGTGGTTGGCTCACAAATATTGGGGGATCGACTTCTTCGGAAGAGTTTGTTGTGGATTCATTGCTTGATTGAGAGCTATCTTCCATTGTATCATCGTCTGATAAATTTAGAGATTTCGACCATGTGGTGTCTCCTTCTAACATGTTTCTTGGCTAGGAGACATAGAGGTCTGGAGTCTTCTGATCAGAAATCATCAGATTTTCGGGGTTGGACCCTTTTGAACTTTCGCCTTAATCTCGCCTTTTCTTGGTTTGTTCCTGGGCTGCAAGAGCATCTTTTCTTTCCCAAACCATTTTTGCAATATTCAATTCAGATTTTTCTTTTAAGGGTTGGGTGAATGAGATAGGATTCTGTGAGGTAGTAGAAAAAGTAGAAAAGGTGTAGTCCAATTTTGGTGGGGAATATGATTGTGCTGACATTGGGTAGAAGGTAGATTTTGAAGGGAAAAGTGGGATTTTTTGTGACTCAAAGCGGTCATTTCTCAAAAGTTTAATTTTTTCCTTGATTGAAATCGTCTCCTTTTGTTGTTGTGGGAAGAACTGGAAAAGTGAAGTTCCTGGCGGACAAATCCCATATTGTAAATTTGCCAATATTAGCTCCAAGACTTTGATTAGTCCTGCATGGTGAGACGATGTCTGCTCCAAATATCAACCAAATATCAAAAACAAAGATGGAATTACGGAATAAAATCTATACCGAGTAGAAAATACCCACCCCATTCCATGTGGTGAAAATAGCCACAACAATCACCTCAATCCGAGCTCCAGAGCTCAAAATATGCTAAAATGAACTCAAAATCCCAAAATTTGATGTTTTAATTCACTGCCAGGGGTCCCTCTTTTCGATCTTGGTCCCCAACATCGCGATCGCAATTCAAAAAAATATTTCATCTCAATTTTTACCCTTCGCGATCGCGACCACACCCATGTGATCGCAATGAACAAACTCCAACAAGCTTGCCCAATTCTTCCAGACAGACTCTAGTATAATAGTCATAACTCTTTGTACAAAACTCTAAAATGACAAACGGTTTGATTTTCTAAAAACTAAACACCAAGGGCTACAACTTTTATTTTTGGATCATCTCCAAATTCCTTATAGATTGCAAGATATAAGCTTCCAAAGTTGGCTAAGTGACAGCAGATTTTCTTCTACGCGAACGCGAAGATCTCTCCGCGAATGTGATTCACATGCCCCTTTTTCCCATTTTGCTCTTCGTGAATACGACCCAATGTCCGCGATCGCGATGCACACTGCTGTAGCCAAAAATCAGCAACTAACAATGGTCTATAAATGGTTCGAAATCACCCCGAAACTCACCCGAGTCCTGCGGGACCCCGTCCGAATATGCCAATAAGTCTCAAAATATATTACGGACCTACTGAAGGCCTCAATCACACATATCAATACCAAAATCACGAATCACGCCTCAAATCGAACTTAATAAACTTTGAAACATTCAACTTGTAAAACTCGTGCCGAACCTTATCAAATCAACTCGGAATTAACTCAAATTTTGCACACAAGTCTCAAATGACATAACGAAACTGTTCCAATTCCCGTAACTACAATCCGAACCCAATATCATCAAATTCAACTCCCAGTCAAACTTATAAATATTCCAAACCTTTAAGCCGTCCAGGTAAATATGAATTTCTTGTCAGTTACAAACCCCAAGAATGGCCAAAATTACCAAAAAAATTCACTCCAAGCTGGGAAGATAGTGAAACCACACCAAAACCCAAACCACCATCAGCTAGTAACCCAGAACCCGAAAAGCCACCTGAACTTAAAACTCCATCAACCCAAAAGTCCACACAATCACAAATATTCATGTTGAGCCCTTCAAGTTCCAGTCATACCCAAGATTTTCCTTCACTTCAACCTTTTGAAAAAGAGGGTATCATCCATGCTCCAAAAATCCCCAAGAAAAACATAGTACTACCTTCTGGAGAAAAACCCCTAACAAGTGACCTCGAAGCAACAATGAGCTGGCATTCAGAAAATTTCATCTGCCAAAACAAAGTGCTCAACAATATTGGCAATACCATCAAAAATGTGGCCCACACACAAAACAAGATGATGAGCAAAGTGAAAACAATTGAGAAAAGGTGGAGCAGACATCGTCTCACCATGCAGGACTAATCAAAGCCTTGGAGCTAAGATTGGCAAATTTATAATATGAGATTTGTCCGCCAGGAACTTCAATTTTCCAGTTCTTCCAGCAACAACAAAAGGAGATGATTTCAATCAATGAACAAATTAAACTTTTGAGAAATGACCACTTTGAGTCACAAAAAACCAAGTATAGTGAACAGAGCAAAAGACTCCAAGAAAGCAAACTGTTTCATAAATACGAAAGTTTTCCTATAATAAGGGCTGGTTGTTGCCAAGCTACACTAACAGTTAATTTACTTATAGTCGCAAAAGTTTTCCTCCAAAGGGGCTGGCTTCACAACCAATAAGGGACGGCTTGCCAAGCTACACAACTCAGAAAACTTTTGTACTATAATGAACTATAGCTGTTATAACTCAGAAAACTTTCGTACTACAATAAGCTAACTTTCTTAGAGTATTCTTACTCTATTTTCATAAATGGACAGGCCTTTCCATTTATTCGAAAGAAAGAACAAGAGAGAGATTTAGAAGGGACTCATATGTAGTATATCACAAAGGGTTACAAAGGTTACAAGATAATCTAATAACTACTACATGGCCTCCTTTATATAGGACTAGGAGGTTATTACAAGACAAACTTATATTATAAAATAAACCATCTTACATGGCAAACCTATCTACGAGTGGGTCCCTTTGTGCATATGAAGGACTTAGGCAAAGCAACTAAAAAGCTTCTGAAAACATGTGAAAGAGGTGAAATATACATGGTTTAGCATGTGAAAGTTTGTATGAGCATTTGAAAGCATGTGAAAATAGGGTGTTGCATGTGACGAAGCATGTGAAAGTGGGACCGGATGGTTTGGAGGGATGTGGAACTTTGTCTTGGCATGGGAAGATGATTTTTTTGGGTTTTTTTTGTAGATAATGTGGGATTATGGTAGGATTAGCAGGGATTTGGATAATTATCTTCCACTGATTTTCTCGGTTTGTCTTCTAGGCATCTTTTCAAAGATCTTGGGTATTAACTCCTGGAACTTGACGGTTCCACTTCGCTATGTTCCTTCTCCTTTGGATTGAGGGATGTGATACGTAACTTTATTTTGGAGATGTCTTGAGTGAGATTTTCTCAGACGACTTCATACGGAGTTTGATATTCCTTTGCTGCTTCTCGGACTTTTTCCCAGTGAGGATGAGTGCTGGTATAATTCCAGCTTGCCCAATCTTTTGGCCATATCTCTTTCGGGATGCACCTGTTTTGCTGGAAGATAATTCCTTGTGCTTCACTATATTCTTCTTCCATTGATAAAATGGACACGGGAAATTTCCACCAGAATGATGCCTCTGCTTGTGCCTCGACTTTTCCATTAATAATCTTCACTAGCCTGTGAAATGTGAATACCTTTGCTTCATAGGAATCGTTGAAATATTTTATCCAATACCTTGTAGGCTTGAACCATAGTAAAAATACTTTAAGAGCTGGTTCAATGTTGTCAAAATCTTTGAAGACGTTGCACTTGAATTCCATGAAAATGTAGTACTGGTGGAATAGGTACCAGAAAAACTATAATACTTCTTGTGGAAAATCCTTGGCTTGTGCTATGAATATATGGCATAACGGGTATTCTGGATTGACCCCATAAGGCTTGAGAAAGGATCCTCCATGTTGTCGGAAAAATTGGAGCTCATAATAAGTTCTTTTTTTCATTATAACTGACGGATCAAAGGGATCCATGAGGTTGAACAACTCCGGTGGATGATCTGTTGGCTTTAATGAACTTGTTCCTAATACATTTGAAAGCATAAAGATGTGGCTGATTAGATTTTTCCTTGACTTCAGTTTTGCTGGGGAAAATATCTTTGAGAATTCTTCCGTTCGAGACAGAAAATCTGCGAGAATATTATCCTTTCCTTTAGGTGCTTGAATTGAAACTTATATGGAGAGAACCATTGGGCCCATCTGAGAATCTGAGGATTGGGAACAATCTTTGCATTTATTTGGATCATCTTTGGGAAGGCCTTCATATCCATTTCTATCAGAAACTCTGTGTTAATTAGGAAAAAATTAAATTTCTTGATTCCATTTTTCACTGCAAGAATTTCCTTGAAGGTGGAGTGATAATGTTGCTCGGCATCTTTGAACTTTCCGCTGGCATATCCACATATTCTCCTCTGGCCATCTTTTTCTTCAAATAGAGCAGCACTCCAATATTCGTTGCTGGCATCAGTTTGCAATATTTTCTTACCTTTTGAAGGGATGTAGAGGGACTTGACATTTTTAGATATCTCCTTTATTTCCCCGACTTCTTCATCTTGTTTTTTTCCCCATGATGGAGCATTTTTCTTGAGCATCTCTGTGAGCGGAGAAATGTATGTAGAGATATTTGGGATGAAATCTCTTACATAATTTACTACACCCAAGAATTGTTGGATTTGCTTTGTTGTGAGGTTGGTATCTGGAAATTTGAGTAGTTCTTGACATATATGTGGTCCTGGAATGTATGCACCTTGGACAAAATGCATTCCAAGAAAATCAATCTCTTTTTGGGCAAGAACCATATTTTTACTGAAAGCATGATTCCATAGTGTGTTATCAGTGCTTCAAACTGATGAAGCAAGTTGAAATATTCCTCCAATGTGTCACTAAATAACAGGATGTCATCAATGTAAACTAAAGAGGTATGGAGGATGGGTTGGAATACTTTTATCATGGCTTTTTGGAACAAGGAGGGTGCAGTTTTTATTCTGAAGGGCATGACTTTCCATTGGAAGTGATGATCGGGGATGCAAAATCCTATTTTGGGTCTTTCTTCAGGGTGGATTCCCAATTGCCAAAATCCAGATTTTAAATCAAACTTGAAAAAATATTTGGCCTTGGCTAAGTGGGTAAAAAGAGTGAGTTTATTTGGGATGGGGAATTTATCATCTTGGAGGAAATGGTTAAGTGGCTGGTAGTTAATGACTAACCTGAGTTTTCCTCTTGTCTGCTTAGCTCTTTTGTTGACATAAAATGTTTTGCATGCCCATTGTGAATCTGATGGATCTATTAGATCAAATTCCAAAAGTTCTTTGCATTCTTTCTTTGCAAGATGAAGATGATCTGGATTCATGCCTGAATGACTGGATTTTGTTGGATTGATGTTTTCATTCTTCTTGAAAGGGAGATTGATAAAAAAACTCTTCATTTTTCCATAACGGGCTTTTTTCTTTCTTCATGAAATCCTTGTGGGATTCAGCACATGAATGCTCAATGAGATTTTGCTCAATATCTTTGATTTGTTCATCGTTGGTGATTTGGAATAGCCTTGGAATCTTAGAATAAGGTTTGAACTGCATCTTAAAGGTTATCCTGTTAGCCTTTATTTGGAGTTGATCTTTCAGTTGTCTGAAAAAGTCGAATCCAACGATAAGATCTTTTCATGGTACGTCAGACCCTATCAGCTTGGTTCTATACTTCAATCCTGGAAAGAACTCAATTGTGACCGGATGCTTTGTGATGATGGTGGTAGTCAGGATTCCATTTGACGCAGTATTAAAATCCTTAAAGTGCAACACCCATTGATCTTCAGGGAGAACAGCAGGATTCATGAGTGAACAAGCAGCTCGAGTGCCAATGAAAGCAATAACTCGAGTTGGTTTATCCCATTTGGATGAATAAACCTTGAGTACTACTTGAGGGATGACTACGAGAGCGTTGATCTCCTCTCGGACTTTGGCCACAGGTTCGAAAATTTGGCCGTGTTCATCGCCATGATCCTCGTATATATCCAGAGAGAATAAAGTTTCTTCAGTGGGTTCATCATCCACAGAGAATATGAATCCAAGGTCCTCTTCTTTTCCGAGATGTATGCCAGCGTAATCTTCAATCTCTTCAAGGAGTTTGAAAGATCTTCTCAATTGGGGACAATTTCTCGCGAAATGTCCAATCTTGTGGTAAATAAAGCATCTGTTTTTCTTGGTAAAATTTCCTAGTCTTCTTCGTCTAAAATCTTTTGTACGCCTCTTGGACCTTGATTTTTCATCTGGAATTCTTGGCCATCTAAACCTCCTGAATTCTTTTTGCCGCGTAGATGTGTGGCAGGAACATCCTGGTCTGGTGATTAGATCGGATCTGCGGCATGCTTTGTCAAGCGCTAGATTGTGTTGGATAATTTGTTTTAGGGCTGAGCGCTTTGTACAAATGTCTTCTAATGCGAAAAAAATAGCTTGCCTGATGTAGCCGACTTGTAGGATTGTTATCGATTGAAACTTTTCTTCAATGATGGTCATGGTTCGGCTTGCTAACAACTTTGAAAGGGAAGAGACAAAGGCTTGCTTTAAGTTGATGTCTCCACCGATTTCAAAGTATATTTTTGCCATTTTTTGAAAATGCATGTCAATGTCATTTCTGTCGAATAACACGCACTTCATCTCGAAGAGTTGTATTCGCATTTTCTCTTGTCTTTGGCCAATATCTCCGCAAAAAGCTTCATGTAGGATTCTGATGTTGAAGGCAAAATCCTATGAAGTAAGAAAAGTATTTTTGTCTTGAATCCCAATTGAGTTCCACCAGTCTCTAAGGATTCCTGAGAACCGCGAAGTTAGTTCTGATAGAATGATATACTTTTCTCGTTCAACCAAATTTTTGGTCACTATCCAAGTATAGAAGTATTGGATCCTTTGAGGCCATTTTGAAATCTTGACGTCATCTAAGGTGAAAGTGTGGAAGCCAGTTCCAACTGGTTTTGACGCCATGGGTTCATGTCTTCTTTCTGGGATTGGTTCATCCGTCATGCCTTCTTGATCCTCCTCTACTTCAGATATTTCTGGGTCTCGTGGTTGGCTCACAAATATTGGGGGATCGACTTCTTCGGAAGAGTTTGTTGTGGATTCATTGGTTGATTGAGAGCTATCTTCCATTGTATCATCGTCTCATGAATTTAGAGATTCCGAGCATGTGGTGTCTCCTTCTAACATATTTCCTGGCTAGGAGACATAGAGGTCTAGAGTCTTCTGATCAGAAATCATCAGATTTTCGGGGTTGGACCCTTTTGAACTTTCACCTTGATCTCGCCTTTTCTTGGTTTGTTCCTGGGCTGCAAGAGCATCTTTCCTTTCCCAAACCATTTTTGTAATATTGAATTCAGATTTTTCTTTTAAGGGTTGGGTGAATGAGATAGGATTCTGTGAGGTAGTAGGAAAAGTAGAAAAGGTGTAGTCTAATTTTGGTTGGGAAAATGCTTGTGCTGACATGGGGTAGAAGGTAGATTTTGAAGGGAAAGTGGGGTTTTTTGTTACTCAAAGTGGTCATTTCTCAAAAGTTTAATTTGTTCCTTGATTGAAATCGTCTCCTTTTGTTGTTGTTGGAAGAACTGGAAAAGTGAAGTTCCTGGCGGACAAATCTCATATTGTAAATTTGCCAATCTTAGCTCCAAGGCTTTGATAAGTCCTGCATGGTGAGACGATATCTACTCTACCTTTTTCTCAATTGTTTCCACTTTGCTCATCATCTTGTTTTGTGTGTGGGCCACATTTTTTATGGTATTGCCAATATTGTTGAGCACTTTGTTTTGGCAGATAGAATTTTCTGATTGCCAATTCATCGTTGCTTCGATGTCACTTGTTGGGGGTTTTTCTCCAGAAGGTAGTACTATGTTTTTCTTGGGGAGTTTTGGAGCATGGCTGATACCCTCTTTTTCAAAAGGTTGAAGTGAAGGAAAATTTTGGGTATGACTGGAACTTGAAGGGCTAAACATGAATATTTGTGGTTGTGTGGACTTTTCGGTTGATGGTGTTTTAGGTTCAGGTGGTTTGGGTTTTGGTGTGGTTTCACTATCTTCCCAGCTTGAAGTGAATTATTTTGGTAATTTTGGCCATTCTTGGGGTTTGTAACTAACAAGAAATTTATATTTACCTGGATGCTTAATGAGCCAATTGAAGGGTTCTATTTTCATATTTGGCTCGAAATTGCTTTTCAGTAGTTTTCCCCTTTTTCTTGGATTTTGGTTTGGTCTCGTTGAGAACAAATCTTTCCCAATGATGCAGGTGGTGTTCATCATATTCTCCAATTGGATCTTCCAAACAGTCTTGGCAGTCGCAACTGACATCCCAAAGGCAGTGTCCTATAAAGGGGCATTTGAACCACCAAAAGGTTGAAGTGAAGGAAAATCTTGGGTATGACTGGAACTTGAAGGGCTCAACATGAATATTTGTGGTTGTGTGGACTTTTGGGTTGATGGAGTTTTAGGTTCAGGTGGCTTTTCGCGTTCTGGGTTACTAGCTGATGGTGGTTTGGGTTTTGGTGTGGTTTCACTATCTTCCCAGCTTGGAGTGAATTTTTCTAGTAATTTTGGCCATTCTTGGGGTTTGTAACTGACAAGAAATTTATATTTACCTGGACGCTTAATGAGCCAATTGAAGGGTTTTATTTTCATATTTGGCTCGAAATTGCTTTTCAGTAGTTTTTCCCTTTTTCTTGGATTTTGGTTTGGTCTCGTTGAGACCAAATCTTTCCCAATGATGCAGGTGGTGTTCATCATATTCTCCAATTGGATCTTCCAAACAGTCTTGGCAGTCGCAACCGACATCCCAAGGGCAGTGTCCTATAAAGGGGCATTTGAACCACCAAACTCTTCTGTCGTCTTTGTCGAAATATTTACACCAGTCATGTTCTTCCATGATAGTTTGTATATTCCAGAAGGTTCCCTTTCAGGGTCAGGGTCTGTGTCTTTGGGTTGGATCATTTGGCAAGAAAAGCTGGTTTTATTGGGTTTTTTGAGATGGGAATGGTCAAAGGTTATGGAAATGGTTTTGTCATTTCTTTTGGTAAAAGTTGGCTCACCAGATTGCAGAGATTCTTCTGGTTCTCTTAGCTTTTCATAATTTGTGATCCAGGAATCAGGAAGAATTTTAACTAGTTCATCTCTGAAAATTTGTCTGGGTATTTGGGTGCACATGGTGTTTCCTTTGGTAGCATCAATATTCAAGAGTAAAGCATTTTCTCCTCCGGGAAGGCAGAGATTCATGGCATAATTTTGGACCCGCTATGCCATTTGGTGATGAAGAGCGGCTTGGATAGAATCTTTGGCTTGTGGGGCACCTTAGATTTAGACTTGGATTTTGAGTGCTTCGGTTAAGCATGGGTCATAAAGGGACATGTTGAAATTTGGAAAGATAGTTATGAAGACAGTTCCCGCATTCAAGTTAACTTCTGCAATGCCCAAATTTGTATGTTGGTACTCTAAGTATCTTGTATCTAGAAGAGAAAGTCGAGCAACAACAGGTTGACATTTTCTTCCATGATAAGTCAGAGCAATTCGGATAGCACCAAAATGGATATGGGTAAAACCATGATCTCTCCATTATCTGGGAAAATCATCTGGAATTTGGAGGGTAATAAATTGTTCCTCTCGAGTGGCAAGAATAGGATGTTGGCCAAGTTTTGAGGCAGCAACATATTCTTTGACTCCTTTTGGTTTCTGTTGGACTAAGGAATGGATTTGGGTCCATGGTGCAAATGATTTTTTGGCAAAGGCTGAGTAAGGGTTT
The DNA here is from genome assembly GCF_000715075.1 of Nicotiana tabacum. Taxonomy (NCBI): domain Eukaryota; kingdom Viridiplantae; phylum Streptophyta; class Magnoliopsida; order Solanales; family Solanaceae; genus Nicotiana; species Nicotiana tabacum. The sequence continues at coordinate 44,137,977 of NC_134094.1, forward strand.
ATAAGGGGTAGTTCAGTGGAAGATATTTTTAGTTCGTCGGGTAGGATATCTACTTCATAGAGGTAATCATATTTTTTGGATAAGGTTTTATATATAGTAGGAGACATATTCATTTTTGCAAGGGAAGAGGATGATGGAAATGACTCAGACATATTTAGTAAACAGCTTCTCCCTCCGAAAGGATGGGCTGGCTCTGATACCAGTATAGTGAACAGAGCAAGAGACTCCAAGAAAGAAAATTATATCATAAATACAAAAGTTTCCCTACAATAAGGGTTGGCTATTGCCAAGCTACACTAACAGATTTCCAACTTTCGCCAAATAGTGGCAAAACCTTCTAGGAACATCCAAATGCAATTCAGGGCATACACCCAAGTCCAAAATCACCATTCGGACCTAACAGAACCATCAAAACTCTGATCCGAGTTCAAATACTCAAAAAGTCAAACCTGGTCAACTCTTCCAACTTAAAATTTTCTAGTTGAAAATCTTTTCCCAAATCAATTCCAATTAACTTGTAAACCAAAACTGATGATTCATACAAGTCATAATATATCATATGAAACTACTCAAGACTTCAAATGGCTGAACGGAATGCAAATGCTCAAAACGACTGATCGGGTCGTTACATTCTCCCCCACTTAAACATACGTTCGTGCTCGAAAGTACCCAGAGTCTTTCCAAAGCCATTAAATCACCGTGTAACCTTACCATGCACATACCCAGGGGAGACCCCACGTCACCCCAATCCATATAAGCCAGGAAACACAACATAACTGAAGATCATTACTTTAACCTTAGTCCGTAAGCCTTAGAACCCAATTTCCAACATCCAGAATTTCTTACAAGACCCGAATCTCGTACCTACACACTGTATAAATCGGAACAAGCTGTATCAAGTCATATCCATAACCCAAGATGTAATCACATGATATACCACATAACTCCCATACTCGTAGCAATAATTCTCGATCATAGTAGCTGCTCAAAACAATCCCAATACCGGTAATAAACTTCATATCAAATAAAACCTCATTCAAAACCTTCGTACACTGCTGATGATGAAATAAACACGCAGAAACTCATAACCACTCATCAAATCAACAAGTCATGGAGCTCTCTCACTCATCTGACAAGAACCAAAGCCAAATTCTTAGCCAACTTTCGATATTTTTCTTTCAAACATACCGTAATCAAATCTGATAGTATCCATTCTAGGTCCAATGACCTTATCTCATCAAACACAACTATTCTATTGACATTCCATACTAATACAACCTAAAGTCATAACCGTGCAATCTGTGCACCAACAAGCAACAATTCAAATGTACTCAAACATGGAAAATGACTCAAATGAGAGAATCGTCCAGCAAGCTCAACAACTACCACCACAAACGCAATGCTATGAACCCATCACACATAGTAGAACCAAGATACATGAATTTATCACAAAGGATCATATCCCAACACAAACCCACTGCAATGTGTGGCCCCATCCAAACACCGGTCCATATGGAATACCTCAAGCCACAATGCTCTAAATCAATAACCACACAAAATTTGACACCAAATACACGAAGTGCATGATCATAACCATGGAGAAACGGATATCACAATATACCACCAATAGGAAAGACCATAACCAAATCACAATCAGCCATTCAACACCCCAATAACCATCTCACTCAAATTTCACCACACAGCCTAAACAAAAACGCATCTAATATGCAAGTAACCAACAGATCACAACCCATTGTAGCATAGAAGAGCAAAACATAGAACATATCAGATATGAATAAGATCAATTCTAACTGAATGGAAAATCCCTCAACAATAGGAGTTCGGAGTCAAACAATCCGACCTGGTGTAGAATACACATCCTCATTAGGCCTACCAATGAGCCCCCAAATCAACCCTGGTTATCCACAAATAGATAAATAACCCTCCAATAGTCCACAATGACCTAACCATAACACATACTACCATCTGTATAACTTTGGCCACAACTTCAGAGTCCACAACCACGAAACAATCTGCTTCTGAGAACTCCTAGTCTCCAAATCCATAGAACACATGAATCACCATAGCTGATCCCAACTCCACTCCATCCAATCTCATATGTGCTGCCCAAATGAGATGAACGACATGTTCTCAATTAGCACACGAACACTCAAAGAAGTAATCCACACCTCTAAGTAACCGAGTGAATCCCTACTCCATGGACACTACATCTGTCACAAATAAGAAACTCAAATCATACTGTGATTCTCATATACCCATAAAATGTAATATATCCCGCATCCAGATATCTCCTCACTCGAGTCATCATCGATCTCAACCTTTGCAAGTCATATCTGATTCACAAGTATGCCTCACACCGAAACCAATACATCACATAACCATGAAATCGAATTGCAGATGGTAGAATCCCCCACTTGGCTCAAAGCCATAGAACAAAACATCAGGTAACGCATAATACCCATACTCTATTACTGCCATAATTCTGAACTGAAATCAAACTAAATCCTTCATAAGCTCATGCAACACAAATCATAAAATACCTCAAATCATCTACGAAGCTCGCATTCATCCTCGTAACAGTCAAGTTAACTTTCGCAACCGTTCCATACTCAAATCCCGACACATATAACCCACTGGTAGAAAGAAACCCTCCACACAATCATCATAAGGATCACACATCTGTAAATTACCCCGCAGGTGATAGCCCACCTCCTTAGCCTCAACCGATATCTCTCTATACCCTTTCATGGTCACCATTACTACGCAATCACTTAATGTTCCTGGGTCTGAACTCATCCATAAGACATGCAAATCTACTTCGTTCCACAGATAAATGACATGAAAGAATCCTCAACACGATCATAATTTATGACTATACAACACATCAAGACGGAAATCAAGCACCCAATAGTCATTTTCACATATCAAGCAAACTCTTCTCATCACATTCAAACCATCTGAACACATCCCGCAGTCACATCATACTCATCATATAGCCATCCAACTACTCACCGAGCCATAAATTCCACTCATAGGGACACTATCGGACATATAAGTCCAAAATCACAATAGTCGTGATGGCACCGCTAATACCGAACGCTCACATAACATATGAGTGAGTGGAAGGAATTCAAAGGGATACACTTCAAGCTGAATCAATGTTGCACGCTCAGGAAAGAAAGATGGGAAGTTTATCCTTAATGCCTCTTAGCCTCTAGAAGATAGGTATGGACGTCATCATACCAATCCACAAGACTCTACTAGACATTTTCTCATGACTCGTAGAACCTATGAACCTAGAGCTCTGATACCAACTTGTCACGATCCAAAATTCAAATAGTCATGATGACACCTAACCCAACCCGCTAAGTAAGCCAATTTATCAATAATCCAACTCAAGGAGATCTACTAAGAAAATATATGTCACGACCCCAATTTTCCTCTGTGGGATGTCGTGACAGCGCCTAGTCTTAAGCCTAACAATTTTGCGGAATAAATGAATATAAAACTGAAACGCAACCTCAACATCTGAATTTAATAAGAACTGGGATTCAAAATAATTACAACTCCCAAAACCCAGTAGAAATAAGTCACAAGCTCTAAAGAGAAAATGCTAAGTGTCTTTATACATCAAAGTCTAATGAATATAAAGAAAATAACATCATAAAGATAGAGGGGGACACCGAGGTTTGCGGACGCTAGCAGATGTACCTTGAAGTCTCCACGTACGGTCTAGCTCACTGGTACCTGGTCCGGTAAGCAGTACTTGGATCTGCACAAAATAATGTGTAGAAGTATAGTATGAGTAAACCACAGCGATACCTAGTAAGAGCCAAGCCTAACCTCGGTAGAGTAATGACGAGGTCAGGTCAGGGTCCTACTAGAATAAAAGGGAAACAAGGCAGAAGATATAACAACATAATGAAATGACTGAGAATTTAAACAATGAGAAATTACAGAAAGGCAACAACAAAACAAATAAAGGTAAACAACAGGGGTGCTCCCGAGGTACCGCTTCATAGTTCCAAATATAAATACACAACAGGGGAAGCTCCTGAGGTATTGCCTCGTAGTCTCAAAAGTAAATATGCAACAGGGGCACTCCCGAGGTACCGCCTCGTAGTCCCAAAAGTAAATACACAACATGGTGCTTACGAGGTACCGCCTTGTAGTCCCAAAAGTAAATATGCAACAGGGACACTCCTGAGGTACTGCCTCGTAGTTCCAAAAGTAAATACACAACTCATGACCTATGGAACAATGAATTTACAACAAGGAATCCTATAGTTAAAGACTGAATACAAGATCAAGGAAGCAGGTAATTCAACTAAGCATGTTGCACAAGTTGCAAGTAAGAGTTAAGACACGTAGGCATGCGATAATAGGCTAAACATGATTACTACATAGCCTAGAGCAACTCAGTTAAGGAATTAAAAGAAAACTACTCAGCAAGAATCAGATTTTTCATTATTTAACCTGAGTACGCACTCGTCACCTCGCTTACACGGCCTTCATGTATTGCAAATATCATAACAGTACCGAATCTTAAGGGGAGGTTCCCCCACACAACGTTAGACAAGTTACTTACCTCAAATCTCGCTCAATCAGTCAATAAGAATGCCTTTCCCTCTACTTTCTGACTTCTAACGGCTCAAATCTAGCGAAAAGCAATTACATACTATAAATATAACTATAAGAAACAAATCTAAATAATGAAATTATAACCTTAACAAGGAATTAGAAAATTGTCCCAAAAAGTCGACCTGGGCCCACGTCTCGAAATTAGGTAAATATCACAAAATACGAACACCCATTTGATATCGAGTTCACCCATACCAAAATTATTAAAATCCGATACAAAATTCTCAATCAAAACCTCAAAATTCGGCCTAAGAATATTTCCACCTTTCTTACAAATTTCTCAACCCAAATCCTTAATTAAATGAAAAATAAATGGTATCTTAGTGGAGATTAATCAAAAACAAGTCAAGAATCCTTACCAAAATATTTCCTCTGAAAAACCCTAGAAATTTTGCCTCAATCCAAGCTCTCTAGGTTCAAAAATGGAGAATGAAATCAAACGCTCGGACTTGGCCCTTTTTCACCTAGCAATTTCGCTTCTGCGGGCTCCCAGTCACACCTGCGATGCCGCACCTGCGGGAAACCCATCGCAGGAGCGGATTCCACTTATGGCCAGCCTTTACGCTTCTGCGGACCAATGCTCGCACCTATGAGCCCGCATCTGCGACAAACCTCCCGCTTCTGCGACCACAGCCTAGGCCAGCCCATCTGCTTCTGAGATCTTGCCTCCACATTTGCAGACGCACAGATGCGGCCCTTACCTCGCACCTGCGATCCCAGCTGGACCAAGCCAGCGTCGTTTCTGCGGCCAAATGCTCGCTTCTGCGAGACTCTGACCGCATATGCGGCCTCAGCTGGGTAGTCCAAATTCTGTATTTGCGGCTCGATGGCCGCTTCTGCGGTGCCGTACCTGCATCCCAAAATATGCATGTGTGACTGCACCAGACAAAACAATGCTTCAGCTATGCACCAAGTCCAACTTTGCTACGGATTCAAGTCCGAATCACACCCGAGGCCCCCGGAACCCTGTCTGAATATACCAACAAGTCCTAAAACATCATACGGACTTAGTCGAGCCTTTAAATCACATCAAATAACGCTAAAACCATGAATTGCACATTGATTCAAGCTTAATGAACTTTAGAACTTCATAATTCTACATTCGACGTCGAAACCTATCAAATCAAATTCGATCGACCTCAAATTTTGCACACAAGTCATAATTGAAATTATGGACCAACTCTAACTTTCGAAAGTGGAATCCGACCCTGATATCAAAAGGTCCACTCCCGGTCAAACTTTCCAAAAATCACTCAACTTTCCAACTTTCTCCAATTAACGTCGACATGCCCTACAGACGTCCAAATCAACATCCGAACACGCTCCTAAGACCAAAATAACCCTACGGAGCTATAGGAACCGTTGAAACTCCATTCTGGAATCGTATTCACACAATCCAAACTACGGCAAATTCCTAGAACTAAAACTTCCAATTTAGGGACTATGCATCACATTCCACTCCGAAACTCTCCCGAATCAGACACCAAGCACCCCGAAAAGTTACAAAACCCAAAAATGAAATAGGGGGAGCAATAAATAGGGGTTCGGGGCTAATACTCTCTAAACGACCGGTCGGGTCGTTACATTCTCCCCCTCTTAAAATAAGCATTCATCCTCGAACGAGTATAGAGACATACCTGAAGTGGTGAAAAGATAAGGATAATAGCTGCGCATATCATGCTCGGTCTCCCAAGTAGCCTCCTCGACCGGATGACCCCTCCAATAAACCTTCACTGAAGTGATGTTCTTTGACCTCAACTTTCAAACCTGCCTGACCAAAATGGCCACCGACTCCTCAACATAAGATAGATCATTGTCCAACTAGACTGAGCTGAAGTCTAACACATGAGACAAATCGTCGTTATACTTTCGAAGCATGGAAACATGGAATACTGGATGAACTGCAGAGAGACTAGGTGGTAGTGCAAGTCTGTAAGCTACCTCTCCAACCCTCTTAAGAATCTCAAAAGGCCTTATATACCTAGGGCTCAACTTGCCCTCCTCCCAAACCTCATAACACCTTTCATGGGCGAAACTCGGAGCAAGACCCGCTCCTCAACCATGAATGCAACGTCGCAAACCTTCCAATCCGCATAATCTTCTTCCTGGACTGGGCTATACGAAGTCGATCCTGAATCAATTTAACCTTTTTCCAAAGCATCCTGAACCAAGTCTGTACCGAATAGCCTAGCCTCACCTGGCTCAAACCAACCCACTAGAGACCAATACCGTCTACCATACAAAGCCTCACACGGGGCCATCTGAATGCTCGCCTGATAAATGTTGTTGTAGGCAAACTCCGCAAGTGGAAAGAACTTATCCCAAGAACCCCCAAAATCCATCACACACGTACGAAGCATATCTTCCAATATCTGAATAGTGCGCTTGGACTGTCTGTCCGTCTGAGGGTGAAATGTTGTACTCAACTCCACCCGAGTACCCAACTCATGTTGTACGGCTCTCCAGAATAGCGATGTAAACTGCGTACCCCGATCATAGATGATAGATACCAGTACGCCATGAAGCCTGATAATCTCGCGAATGTAAACCTGAGCCAGCTACTCCGAAGAGTAAGTAGTTGCCACAGGACCCAAACTATCCACAATCTATCCACAATCACCCAAACTACATCGAACTTCTTCTGAGTCTGTGGGAGCCTAACAACGAAATCCATAATGATCCGCTCCCATTTCCACTCCTAAATCTCTAACTTCTGAAGTAATCCACCTAGCCTTTGATGCTCATACTCCACCTGCTGACAATTTAGGCACCGAGATACACATTCCACTATGTCCTTATTCATTCTTCTCCACCAATAATGCTGCCTCAAGTCCTCATACATCTTCACGGCACCTGGATGAATGGAGTATCACAAACTGTGAGCCTCCTGGAGAATCAACTCACGCAAGACATCTACATTAGGCACACATAGCCTGCCCTGCATCCGTAATACACTGTCATCTCCAATAGTGACTTCCTTGACATCACCGTGCTTAACCGTGTCCTTAAAGACAAGCAAATGGGGGTCATCATACTGACGCTCTCTGATACGATCATAAAGAGAAGACTGAGAAACCACACAAGCAAAAACCCTGCTCGGCTCGGAAATATCCAATCAGACAAACTGGTTGGCCAAGGCCTAAACATCTAAGGCTAAAGGCCTCTCTGTTATTAGTAGATATGCTAAACTGCCCAAACTCTCTGCCTTGCGACTCAAGGCATCGACCACTATATTTGCCTTCCGAGGATGATAGAGGATGGTGATATCATAATCATTAAGCAACTCCAACCACCTCTGCTACCGCAAGTTAACATCCTTCTGTTTAAATAGATGTTGTAGACTCCGGTGATCGGTGTAGACCTCACAAGGGACACCATACAAGTAGTGTCGCTAGATCTTCAAGGCATGAACAATAGTTGTTAACTCAAGGTCGTGGACAGGATAGTTCTTCTCATGCACCTTCAGTTGTCTAGACGCGTAGGCAATCACCCTACCGTCCTGCATCAACACCGCGCTGAGACCAATGCGCGATGTATCACAATACACCATATAGGACCCCGATCCAGTAGGCAACACTAACACTAGGGTTGTAGTCAAAGCAGTCTTGAGCTTTTGAAAACTCCCCTCACACTCTTCGGTCCACCTAAACGGAGCACCCTTCTGGGTCAATCTAGTCATAGGTGAAGCAATAGATGAGAAACCCTCTACAAATCGACGGTTATACCCCGCCAAGCCAAGAAAACTCTGGATCTCCGTTGCTGAGAATGGTTTGGGCCAACTCTGCACTACTTCAATCTTCTTCGGGTCTACCTTGATCCCCTCACTCGATACTACATGACCCAAAAATGTCACTGAATCTAGCCAGAATTCACACTTCAAAAATTTTGCATATAACTTCTTTTCTCTCAAGGTCTGAAGCACAGTCCTCAGGTGCTGCTCATGATCCTCCCGACTAGGGGAGTACACCAGAATGTTGTCAATAAACACAATGACAAAAGAGTCAAGATAGGGTTAAAATACACTGTTCATCAAGTGCATAAATGTTGCTGGGGGCATTGGTCATCCCAAAAGACATCACAAGGAACTCGTAATGACCGTACCGAGTCCTGAAAGCAGTATTCGGGATATCTGGCTCCCGAATCTTCAACTGATGATATCCTAAATGCAAGTCAATCTTAGAGAACACTCTAGCACCCTAAAGCTGATCAAATAGGTCATTAATATGTGGTCATCAAGTGCATGAATGTTGCTGGGGCATTGGTCATCCCAAAAGACATCACAAGGAACTCATAATGACCATACCGCGTCCTGAAAGCAGTCTTCGAGATATCTAGCTCCCGAATCTTCAACTGATGATAGCCTGAACGCAAGTCGATCTTAGAAAACACTCTAGTACTCTGAAGCTGATCAAATAGGTCATCAATACGTGTCAATGGATACCTGTTCTTCACTATAACCTTGTTCAATTGGTGATAATCAATACATATTCGCATAGAACCATCCTTCTTCTTTACAAACAAAACAGGGGCACCCCAGGGCGTCACACTGGGTCGAATGAAGCCCTTATTGAGCAAATCTTGCAACTGTTCCTTTAATTCTTTCAACTCTGCTGGGGCCATACGATAAGGTGGAATAGAAATGGGTTGAGTGCCCGGTAACAAATCAATGCCAAAGTCGATATCTCTATAGGGCGGCATGCCTGGAAGATCCGCTGGGAATACATCTGAATAGTCCCTCACTACCGGAACTGACTAGATGGTAGGAGTATCAACACTAACATCCCTCATATATGCCAGATATGCATCACACCCCTTCTCAACCATCCGTTGAGCCTTTAGAAATGAGACAACCCTACTAGGAACATGATCTTAGGTACCTCTCCAATCTAGCCGATGTAGACCTAGCATAGCCAACGTCACCATCTTGGAGTGACAATCAAGGATAGTGTGATAGGGCGGCAACCAGTCCATGCCCAAAATAACATCAAAATCCACCATACTGAGCAATAATAAATCGGTTCTAGTCTCAAAACCACTAAGAACAATCAAACACGACCTATACACACGGTCAACAACAATAGAATCACCCATGGGTGTAGACACAAAGTCAGGAGAACACAGAGAATCACGGGATATACCAAAATACGGAGCAAAATAAGATGACACATAGGAATAAGTGGAGCCTGGATCAAATAAGACTGATGTATCTCTATGATAGATCGGAACAATACATGTGATGACAGAATTGGATGCAACGGCCTCCGTCCTAGCAGGAAGGGCATAATATTTGGCCTAGCCTCCCCCTCTAGGGTGACCTCTACCTGTCCGACCTCTACCTCGAGCTGGCTGTGGAGGTGGGGTAGAAGCTGGTACTGTAACCAAAGCCTGAGGACCAGGTGGAGCACACGGTGCCTAAGTCGTCTGTGGAGGTGCACCTTTCCTGAGTCTGGGACAATCCCTCACCACATGACGAGTGTCGCCACACTCAAAACAAGCTCTCAGAGGACGTGGCTGATGTGACTGGATCAGGCCTGATCGGCCGGCCTGACCGTTGAAAGCACCCCATGAAAGAGGTACACTAGACAATGGTGGTGCATAATAAGGAGCCTGGGGCCTAGGAGTGGTCGGAGCACCGCTGGCGGTTGGAAGTGCTAAATGAATAGGGCGACCCACATAGCCCCTACCTTGACGAGCTGTAGCTGGGGCACGAGTACCACTATATGTGCCAGACTCTCGAGACCTCTTGGCCTCCCTCTCCTCTCTCTCCCGAGTCAGCATACCCTCCAATCTCCTGGAGATCCCCACCACCTGCTGGTATGCGATGTCCATCTCTAACTCTCGGGCCATGCTAAACCTAATACTGGGGTTGAGCCCTTCAATAAATCAACGAACTCGCTCCCAAACAATAGCAACCAAGGCTGGTGCATGTCTGGACAAATCACTGAACCGGACCGCATACTCTAACATGGTCAGATAACCCTGGCGTAACTACTCAAACTCTGTGTGCCATGCATCTCTGAGACTCTGGGGACATACTCCCTCAAGAACATATCTGAGAACGGAGTCCAAGTGAGTGAAGCTGTCTCGGCCAAACTACCCAACTCATATGCTCGCCATAACTGATAGGCCGCTCCTCTAAGCTGGAACTTAGTGAAAGAAACCCCACTAGACTCCGCAACACCCATAGTACGGAGGATATGGTGGCACTCCTTAAGAAAACCCTAGGCATCATCTAACGCCAAGCCACTAAAAGTAGGATGGTGGTACTTCTTATATCTCTCGAGCCTGAGCTGCTCCCCCTCAGAAACTGCCGCCCTAACCTCGGGCTAAACTGGAGCTACCGGCTACATCGGTATGACTTTAGGAACCTGGTTGACCTGGACCCACTGCTTTGGGGTACGGGCAGCGGGAGTCTGTGCTCCTCCCTCGGCTTGAGATGTGGCAGGAGCAAGTGGTATCAACCCTGCCTGAGCCAACATGCTGAACATGCTCAAAAACTGGGCGAGAGTCTCCTGGAGGGATGGTGCAGTAACAGGCGTCTCAGGTGCCTGCCCTCCAACTGGAGCTACTGATGGCTCCTATATAGCAGCTCGTGCGGGTGCTCTGGCTGCACCACGTGGACGTCTTCGGCCTTGGCCTCTCACGGCTCAAGCAGGGAGCATGGGTGTCTAGTCATCTGATCCAGTTGTACTTGTCCTCACCATCTATGAGAGAATAAAAAGACAGAAATTTAGAATCTGAAGTTAAAATCTCGCACGATAAGGAATCAAAAAAGTGAAGCTTTTCCTAACAGTTTTATAGCCTCCCGAAGATAAGTACAGACATCTCCATATCGATCCGCGAGACTCTACTAAACCTGCTTTTGACTCATAACACCTATGAACCTAGTGCTCTGATACCAACTTGTCACGACCCCAATTTCCCTCTATGGGATGTCGTGATGGTACCTAGTCTCTAAGACTAGGTAGGCCTAACAATTTTGTGGAATAAATGAATATAAAGCTGAAACTCAACCTCAACATTTGAATTTAATAAGAACTGCGATTCAAAATAATTACAACTCCCAAAATCCGGTAGAAATAAGTCACAAGCTCTAAAGACAAAATGCTAAGTGTTTCTATACATCAAAGTCTAATGGAGATAAAGCAAACAATATCATAAAGATAGAGGGGGGCTCCGCGGTCTGCGAACGCTTACGGTCTAGCTCATTGGTACCTGGTCTAGTAAGCAGTACCTGGATTTACATAAAAATATGTGCAGAAGTGTAGTATAAGTACACCACAACGGTATCCAGTAAGTGTCAAGCCTAACCTCGGTAGAGTAGCGATAAGGTCAGGTCAGGGCTCTACTAGAATAAAAGGGAAACAAAGCAGAAGATATAACAACATAATGAAATGACTGAGAATTTAAACAATGAGAAATTACAGAAAGGCAACAACAAAACAAATAAAGGTAAACAACAGGGGCGCTCCTGAGGTACCGCCTCGTAGTCCTAAATGTAAATACACAACAAGGGAAGTTCCAGAGGTACCGCCTCGTAGTCCCAAAAGTAAATATGCAACAGGGGCACTCTCGAGGTACTGCCTCATAGTCCCAAAAGTAAATACACAACAGGGGAGCTCCCGAGGTACCGCCTCGTAGTCTTAGAAGTAAATATGCAATAGGGGCGCTCCCGAGGTACCGCCTCATAGACCCAAAAGTTAATACACAACTCATGACCTATGGAACAACGAATTTACAATAAGGAATCCTACAGTTAGAGACCTAATTCAAGATCAAGGAAGCATGTAATTCAACTAAGCATGTTGCATAAGTTGAAAGTAAGAGTTAAGACATGTAGGCATGCGACATTAGGCTAAACATGATGACTACACAGGCTAGAGCAACTCAGTTAAGGAATTAAAAGAAAACTACTCAGTAAGAACCGGATTTTCAACATTTAACCCGAGTATGCACTTGTCACCTCACGTATACAGCCTTCACATATTGAAAATATCATAACAGTACCAAAACCTAAGGGGAGGTTCCCCCACACAAGGTTAGACAAGTCACTTACCTCAAATCTCGCTCAATCAATCGATAAGAATGCCTTTCCCCTACTTTCCGACTCCAAACGTCCCAAATCTAGCCAAAAGCAATTACATACTATAAATATAACTATAAGAAACAAATCTAAATAATGAAATTAAAAATTAGAAAATCACTCCAAAAAGTTGACCCGAGCTCACGTCTCGGAATCGGGTAAAACTCACAAAATATGAATACCCATTCGATATCGAGTTCACCCATACCAAAATTACTCAAATTCGATACAAAATTCTTGATCAAAACCTCAAAATTCGGCTTAAGAGTTTTTCACCTTTCTCACAAATTTCTCAACTCAAATCCTTAGTTAAATGAAGAATAAATAATATCTTAGTGGAGATTAATCAAAAACAAGTCAAGTATCCTTACCCAAATGTTTCCTCTAAAATACCCTTGAAATTTCGTATCAATCTGAGCTCTTTAGGTTCAAAAATGGAGAATAAAATCAAACCCTTGGACTTGGCCCTTTTCTGCCCAGCGATTTCGATTTTGCGGGCTCCTAGTCGCATTTGCGATGCCGCACGTGTGGAAAAACCATCGCAGGTGTGGATTCCACTTATGGCCAGGCTTTCCGCTTCTGCGGACCAGGGCTCGCACCTGCGAAGCCACATCTGCGACGAACCTCCCGCTTCTATGACCACAACCCATTCCAGCCCATCCACTTCTACGATCTTGCCTTCGCATCTACGGACGCGCAGATGCGGCCCTTACCTCGCACCTGCGATCCCAGCTGGGCCAAGCCAACGTCGCTTCTGCAGCCAAATGCTTGCTTCTGCGAGTCCGCTTTTGCGGGACTCTGACCGCATCAGCGGTCTCAGCTGGGCAGTCCAAATTTTGCTTCTGCGGATCGATGACCGCTTCTGCGGTGGCCCAAAATACGCAGGTGTGATTGCACCAGACACAGCAATGCTTCAGCTATGCACCAAGTCCAATGTTTTTCGGATTCAAGTCTGAATTACTGTGCCGTCTAAATATACCAACAAGTTCTAAAACATCATACGGACTTAGTCGAGCCTTTAAATCACATCAAACAACGTTAAAACATGAATTGCACATCGATTCAAGCCTAATGAACTTTAGAACTTCAAACTGCTACATTTGACGCCGAAACCTATCAAATCAAGTCTGATCGACCTCAAATTTTGCACACAAGTCATAATTGATATTACGGACCTACTTCAACTTCCAGAATCAGAATATGATCCTGATATCAAAATGTCCACTCATGGTCAAACTTTCCAAAAATCACTCAACTTTCCAACTTTCGCCAATTAATGCCGAAATGACCTACGGACCTCCAAATCAACATCCGAACACGCTCCTAAGACCAAAATCACCATATGGAGCTATAGGAACCATCGAAACTCCATTCTGGAGTCGTCTTCACACAATCCAAACTACAGTAAATTCCTAGAACTCAAACTTCCAATTTAGGGACTATGGGTCACATTCCACTCGGAAACTCTCCTGAATCCTACACCAAGCACTCCGGCAAGTCACAAAACCCAAAAATGAAATAGGGGAAGCAATAAATAGGGGTTAGAGGTTAATTCTCTTAAAACGGCCGGTCGGGTCGTTACAATAAATGATGAAATAACTGAACTTTTATACAAAAATCTCAAGGATTGGTAGTAGAAATTATGAGCTTTCGAGATTTAGAGTTTACAAAACTGTTATCAAATAAATACATCATCTGTTTGAAATGTATGTAAAGATTTTATAAGTCTAAAGCTACCATGAACAAGAGGCAGCTACAACTGGAATGCAGGTATCTTCAATGCCAGCTTCTGCCATACACATCAACATCAGCTCCAAAATCTGCACGCAGGGTGCAGAAGTATAGTATGAGTTCAACCGACCCTATGTACTCAATAAGTAACAAACCTGACCTTAGGTTGAAAGCAGTGACGAGCTTGAACAATGGTCAGAGTCCAACACTAATAGCAAAGAACAACTCGTAACAATATAATGGAACGATACAAGTAATACTCAAAGATATGATGCCCGGCCCGTTCATTGTTAGGGAAAATAGGCATGCTTTTCAGGTATAACAATAAAACCCAAATCTTTCACCGAAGTCACCAAAATGTGAGTATGTCGAAAAAACTATGATTTTTCCCAAACACTTTCAACAATAGATAAGATGCTCCATTATTAGATGGCATGAGGAAAGTACATCTCTATGCCTACATGTCAATGTGTATGAGAAGTCATAAATGTCACAATACCGTATAGCATGAGGAAATGCATCTCTATACCTACATGTGAGGTATGCATGTCAAATGTAATGCACCACAGTGATAAACTCATGTGCTCATGCTCTCAGAGTATTAGACCTCACTCAGCACGCTCAATCACTCAGCATCTCCCAATTACTCAACACTCTCAATCACTAAGCACCTCCCAATCACTCAACACTCTCAATCACTCAGCACTCACAGTCGGCACTCGCACTCATCGGTACATGCGCTCACTGCTGGTATGTCAGACTTCGGAGGGGCGGATCCTGCCCAAGCCCAAATATAAGCCAACATGGCATGCTTCGGCGTGCAGTCCGATCCTATCATGAATCAATAAAGCCTGTTGCAATGTGTAGCCTGATCCCATGATCATCACTCACAATCAAGGCCTCGGCCTCACTCAGTCATCAATCTCTCCAATATCTCGGGCTCACAAATCTCATGCCACTTAGCCCAATTAATGATAACATGATGTGACAACAATTGATAACAGAGACAGAGATATGATATGCAAATAAATGAATATGACTGAGTATGAAATTGCAATTTAAACAAATAACTAAACAACAAAAATGACCTTGGTGGGTCTTAATAGAGTAAGCATATAGCCTAAACATGATTTATAACATGATTCCCAACTCATATAATCAAAAAAGCAGGGAGAACATGGAGGTAATAGGATATAACAGCAAAATAAGCCGGGCCGTAGTCTAATAGTCGACTAAAATCATGATTTCCTCGGTGTACGCCCACACGCTCGTCACCTAGCATGTGCATCACCTTAATAAATCTCTTATAACACAGTTCCCAGGGTTAAATACCCTCAAATCCACGTTTAGATTTGTTACTTATCTCGAACAAGCCAAATCCAATACCGATCAAGCCAGACAATACTCTAAAAATGCCATCCCATGCTCATCAACCTCCGAATGGCTCAAAACTAGCCAAAAGTAACTCAAATACATCAAATAATGCCTAAGAAAAAAAAACTCAATCGATAAAGGTCGAATCTTTAATCAAAAGCCCAAAGTCAACCAAAAGGTCAAACCTGGGCCCGTACCTCAAAACCCGATAAAACTCACAAAATCTGACAACATATTCAATTACGAGTCCAACCATAAAAATTTCATTCAAATCCAACTCCGAATCGATATTCAAAACTAAAACAAATTCACTTTATGAAATTTTAGACAAAAACCCCCAATTTCTCATTTGAAATCATCAACCAAATGCCAAAAATAAAGATGGAATCACGGAATAAAATTAATACCAAGTAGAAAATACTTACCCCATTCCATGTGGTGAAAATCGCCACAACAATCGCCTTAATCCGAGTTCCATAGCTCAAAATATGCTAAAATAAACTCAAAATCCCAAATTTTATATTTTAATGCACTACCAGGGGTCGTCCCTCTTTGCGACCAGGATTCAAGAATAAATTCCAGCTCAATTTTTACCCTTCGCGATCTCGACCATACCCCGCGATCGCGATGAACAAGCTCCAACAAGTTTGCCCAACTTTTCTAGACAGCCTCTAGTTTAATAGCTATAACTTTTTGTACAGATCTCCAAATAAAAAACAGTTTAATTTTCTTAAAATTAGATACCAAGGACTACAACTTTCATTTTTGGATCATCTCCAAATTTCTTATAGATTGCAAGATGTAAGCTTCCAAATTTGGTTGTAAAATTTCTTCTTCACGAACGCTATTCACAGGCCCCTTTTCCCATTTTGCTCTTCGTGAACGCGACCCAAAGTCCGCGATCGTGATGCACACTGTTGTAGCCAAAAATCAGCAACTAAAAATGACCTAGAAATGGTCCGAAACTACCCCAAAACTCACCTGAGTCCCTCGTGACCCCGTCCGAATATACCAACAAGTCTCAAAACATATTATGGACCTACTCGAGGCCTCAAATCACT
Organism: Nicotiana tabacum; assembly: GCF_000715075.1. NCBI lineage: Eukaryota > Viridiplantae > Streptophyta > Magnoliopsida > Solanales > Solanaceae > Nicotiana > Nicotiana tabacum. The sequence continues at coordinate 44,154,888 of NC_134094.1, forward strand.
ATATTAACCTCAAAATCGCGCCTCTAATCGAACTTAATGAACTTTGAATCTTTTAACTTTCAAAACGCATGCCGAACCTTATCAAATCAACTCGGAATGAACTCAAATTTTGCACACAAGTCCCAAATGACATAACGAAGCTATTCCAATTCTCGGTACCACAATCCGAACCCGATATCATCAAAGCCAACTCCCGTCAAACTTATAAATATTCCAAACATTCAAATTGCCAACTTTCGCCAAATATTTCTGAAACCTTCTACGAATATCCAAATGCAAATCCGGGCATACGCCCAAGTCTAAAATCACCATTCGGACCTAATGGAACCATCAAAACTCCGATCCAAGTTCAAATACTCAAAAAATCAAACTTTGTCAACTCTTCCAACTTAAAGCTTCCTACTTAAGAATCCTTCTCCCAAATTAATTCCGATTAACCTGAAAACCAAAATCGACGATTCACACAAGTTATAATACATCATATGAAGCTACTCAAGACTTCAAACGGCGGAACAGAATGCAAATGCTTAAAACGACTGTTCGGGTCGTTACAAAAATCTAAGTGATTTTCTACTCTGACGTTTTACGCGGTTTGTGTATAAAACCCCTAAAGAAAAAATAATGAAAGTAAGGGGAAAAAACGAAAGAAGACAATAAAACCCCAATATTTCGTTTTTATCAATTATTTTTGTATAAAACCCCTAATTGATTCCGTTGATGACTTTTGCAAATCTTGGAGTTATAAAAAATGGTAATAAACGAGAAAAAGTTATAATTTCCCCTATATATGTTATTAAAAAAAGGATTAACTATATTTGGAAGACAATAAAAACACAATGATTTAAAGTTAAGAGAAAATATAAAGTTATACTCTTATGATAATAATAATAAAAATAATTAAAGCTTAAAATCTAATATATTTAGATTGGACGATTAATTTTATATTTCTAATATTTGGATAACAGAAAAAAAATTATTTAGATTTTATATGATCGCGCCAAGCGTGAACAAATTCACTAGTTTAGCGATAAAGGAGGATTTAAGTTAATTTATAGGCTGTGCATTACTATCTTCACTTTGTGAGGTGTTGTCATGCTAAAGATTGCACGGCATTGTTTACTATCTCCACTACTATTGCTAATTTTCGAAGTTGATGCAATTCTACCTAGATTTAGGGTGAGTTTGGTACGAAAGGAAAATATTTTTCATGCAAAATGTTTTCATAGAAAATGATTTCATGATAAATGAGTGATTTTATCACTTATTTTTTTTTTATTTGGTTAGTGAGTGAAAATTTTTTTCTGAAAAATATTCTCTAGTGTTTGGTTAGAGAGTAGAAAATATTTTTTAGGAAAATAATTTTTTATGCTACTCTTCGCACTCCCTTCCCCCAAGTTCCTATGTTTCCTGTGCTTCCCCCCCCCCCCATCGCTAAGAAATTTCCTATCGCTAAGCTTTCATAACTGGCATTCATTGTTTACACTTAGAAATTAGCTTTCTTCATGAGAATTGCAGTCCTTAAAACGTTGTTTAGAAAAATACCGTGCCTCGGTTATGCTAAATTCCTTTTGGAGAAGTGTCTTGTGGGCTTTTTGGATGATAGCCGATGAAGAGGCCTTGCTTTGAAGAGAACAAACGATTGTATTAGAGAAGCAGTCATCAAAAGGAGTAAAGGACCTTTGAAGGACAAATTTTCCTATACGCCGTTAACATCATTTAGTTGATGGAAAACAGGTATAAACAGCGAAAACAAATAGCCAGAATCACTTGCATGTAATATAGACAACATATAATCACATATTTTAATCAAATATAAAATCGATACTTATCTCTTAAAGCGTGATCGCGATCGCGAAAAGAGCCTTCAAGTAAGAGCAAAATCGTCCACGAGACCGTCCTCCAGTTTCACGGTCTTCTGCTGTGTGACCCGAATAATGTCCGGAATTAGTAAAATTTGTGGGGGCAAATTTCTCCTAGGAAAACCGTGTAGTAAAACCATAGCCTCTATATGAAATAAGACCCCTTTATATAGTCACAGGTTTTAGGGTAACCTTTTCCTAAACCTGTTGGGTCTTCCTTTTCCACCAAGAAATATAATCCATTTAATTTCTTATTATTCGGGCACAGCAAAAACCGCAGTATTTAATTAACGAGGCAACCTATTATGGACTTAATTCGAAATATCCGAATTAATACTACCATAATAAATTATAAATTATTCCATTAAAAATTCGTAATTGCACTCCTCAGTTCAATTTCGAAATTCTTTCATTAAACCTTATTTAACTCCCCATGTTAAGATTCACATAGTAATCAAATTAATTAAACTACTGACAATTTAATTCACTGATTATTTCCTTTAGACTTTCGTTTAACTTATTTTATATGACGGATACAAAATTCACCTACAGGGTTTACACATGAAAACTTATAAACTTTCATAAAGGTGTATCATCAATCTCTAGACCAAGACATGGATTCTTTCAACTAAATATTACTTCGCCAATGTATATCATCATTGTCCAATTTAACAGGCAAATTGACCCACAAAAGATCTCATCTTTTAATAAATCAAAATAATAAATAATATACACAATTAATAATAATTATATCAAGATTAAGAGTATAAGTACGTTTAGTGGGTAGAGAGGTTATTTTATTAAGTCAGTATAAAATACTTATCTCTACTTGGTCCGTTCAATACATACAAAATATACTAGCACAAGAAGTCGGAATTAAACCATTTCCATAATCAAGATAAATTATATTTAATCTTGTGCTACAATCATTCCTGATGGTTTGTCCAATTCCATCATTAGATTGTGAACATGATCTTTATACTTGTAAGAACCGATGATTTAATCTTCCTTGTGGCACAACCCAAAAATCCAGTATAGGTCGTGATGGCGCCTAACATCGCCGTTAGGCAAGCCAACAGTGATTGATCAATTTAATTACTCATTCTAATACTTTAAAAATCATAATTTTTATTAATTAGATAGTGTGAAATAGAATTTACAGATTGAATGAAAATATTTATACGAGCTACAATAATGAACAACCCGTAGGAACCCCCAAAATCCAGTGTCAGAACTGCATGAGCATCAACTAGGAAATATAATAAAATACAACATTTGTCCGGAATACAAATTAGACATGAGAAATATAAATAACTCTGATGGAGACTCTGCAGGCTGCTGATCGTAACATGAAATGCAGCTCACGGTAAAGTCTCTGCAATAGTCGCGCATCTGCGCCCAAAAGACCACCAGACATATATGTATCTGCACAATAAGTGCAGCAAGTGTAGCATGAGTACGTAAATCAACATGTACCCACTAAATATCTAGCCTAACCCCATAGAAGTAGTGATGAGGGGTCGATATCAACACTTACTAGTGGTCCAATAAGACAAAAACAGTAGAAGTAAACAAATGTGAGTCAGGGATTAAACGAAATAACAAGTATAAATATGTGGTAAAATTCTCCTCTCAGCAATAACTCAAACTCTCAGCTAGTAGTTACCTCCTCAATCAGAGTATATATAATGGGCCTCACCAGATAGGTCGCCACAATTCAAATCAGGAAAACTCACAAATATACTGCCTTCTTATCAATTATTACGCACGACTTCATAAGAGTATTTTATAGAAATGCCGAGGCGTATGACCCGATCCATCATAATATTTTCGAACCATAGATACATCTATTGTATTGCCGAGGCGAACGGCCCGCTCCCATGAGAGTGTGGTACATAATCCTGCCGAGGCGTACGATCCGATCCATTATAGTGTGCGCACTGCCTAGGGTTGAATGGCACGAACCATAGATGTATCTACCTTGCCGAGGCAAACGGCCTGATCCCATTAGAATAATAAATTTTGACGGGTCCTCGACCCCACTCACGAATAGTCGTGTGAGTTATAGATTTTAAGGAAGCTTTTCGATGAGAACGCATAACGCGAGAGAATTTATTAAGGAGAGTACAATTAATCTGCGGCTTATCACGAAGCCCGTCAAATCTCTATAATAGCAAATCTATCACTCTACGCAAGTCTAGTCTCAAGTCGTAATGTAAAATAAAGGAATTTAATAGGCAAGAGACAACTCAAATAGTACAGTTATAGCATAGCGGGAACCTAAGTCTACCCGGACATAACATAAATCTAGTTACGTATGGACTCTCGTCACCTCGTATATACGTAGCCCCCGCAACAAGTAGCACATAACAAACACATCACCTAGGGGTAGTTTTCCTCTCACAGAGTTAGACAGGAGACTTACCTCGCTCCGAAGTTCCATAACCAACTCCAAAGCCTCTCTAACACCTCAAGCCAACGCCCGCCGATCCAAAACTATTCAAACAATATTCAAACCAATCAAAATATATTCTAATACTCATAATCAATCAATTTAAATAATTCTCAACTCTACTCGAAAAGTCGATAAAGTCAACCCTAGGGCCCACGTGCCCGGATTCCAAAAATATTTGAAGATAAACCTTACTTATAACACCACGAACTCAAATATATAATTTATTCTCAATTTCATGTCCAATTTCGTGGTCAAAATTCAAAAATACCCAATTCTAGGTTTTCTATCAAAATCTCAAATTTCTACTAATTCTCATGTTATAATCCACATATAAATTATTTATTTAACTTGTAATAGGTGTAAATCACTTACCTTGTGTTGCTTGCTGAAATTCTCATCAAATTCGGCCAACCCAAGTGAAAAATGAAAGAAGAAGGGCCAAATCCCGTTCTTAAATCAACTCTGCCTAGAAACATTTCGCATCTACAGGACAGTAGCCGCTTCTGCGGCTCCGCACCTGCGGAAATTCCCATCGCATGTGCGGTTTCCACTAACCCATCCAAGTCCGCTTCTGCGGACAAAGTCCGCTCCTGCGGTCTCGCTTCTGCGGAGGCGTGACCGCTCCTGCGGTCCCGCACCAATGGCCCAACCCCACTTATGCGGTGCCTTCTCCGCTTCTGCGAATGCGCATCTGCGCTCCCAGCTCTGCTTTTGCGGCCCTTCGCCCAGCTGGCCCCTTCCGTTTCTGCGGAGCATTCGCCGCATCTGCAGGCTCGCAGATGAGGACATAACCTTGCATGTGCGGCCATCCCTGCTCAGTCCAAATGCCGCTTCTGCGACCATGACGCCGCTTCTGCGGGCTCGCACCTGAGGCCTTTTCCACGCAGGTGCAATTGCACAAAATACCAACTGCTTCAGCATTTCCCCCAAGCCCAAACTCGATCCGTTTTCAATCCGATTCGCACCCGAGGCCCCCGGGACCCCATCCAAACATACTAACACATCCCAAAATACAATACGAACTTAGTCAGAGCCTTAAACCACATCAAGCAACATCAAAATCATGAATCGCGCCTCGAATCAAACTTATAAATTTTTAAATTTCCAAATTCTATATCTTTTGCCGAAACGTATCAAATCAATCCAGAATGACTTCAAATTTCGCACACAAGTCATAAATAACATAACGATACTATTCCAAAGTTCGGAACCCCAAACAGACATCGATAACATCAAAATCCACTTCAAACCAAACTTATGAAACTCTTAAACCTTTAAAATGCCAACCTTCCATAATAAGCGTAGAAATGCTCCCGGGTGATCTGATACTCAACCCAAACATACGCCCAAGTCCGAAATCATCATACAAACCTATTGGAATCTTAAAATCCCGATTCTGAGGTCGTTTACTCAAAAGCCAAACCTTAGTCAATTTTTCCAACTTAAAGCTTCCGAAATTAGAATTTTGTTTTCAAGTCAACTCTGAAATTCCCGAAATTCAATTACGTCCGCACGTACAAGTCATAATACCTGAAGAGAAGCTACTCAAGGACTCAAACCGCTTAACGACTCGCTAGAGATCAAAACGACCGGTCTGGTCATTACACCGTGTATAAGCTAAACTCTATATACTAAATCATCTATTGTATAAGTAAAGGATACAAACGAATAGATGTTCTATTTAAAACTTTATTAAAATTGAATAAATAATTGTTCCATAATAGATACTATATCCAAACCAAAATCGATGGTTAATGTAGTATATATCCCAACATCAGTATGCTGGAATAATTGTTATTTATAAAAGATTTTGAATTTCTATAAGCTACTTTCTGATACAACACTGAAATCGTATCATTACTACTGTAATGTGAAGAAAAGAGAGGAAGAATAAGAAAAAAAGAAGACACCATCCACTGAACATCTGAATTGTTTTCTCTTTTGACTCCCTCAAATTGCATATTTTTTTGCGCGAACTATTTGTTTTTGACATTCCTTTTAAATTTCTAAACATTGCGTTAAACCCCCCATCGTCCCCCTTTATTAAGTGGCCTTGGTATAATGATGATCTACATTAGTTTAGGGTGGTATGAAAAGCAAGATTATGAAATTCAGATATGACTTGGTAAGTTGTCAAAAGTTTGCATAATCTGATAAGCTGTGCAAATAAATTAATGTGAAACTTACGTTATTTGATTACAATATTGAATAATAAACGACGAGGTAATTACTGTGCCATCATTTAACTTGAAAGTTGTTAAAGTCTACCTATGTTTTGAAACTCTCTTGAGCTGTGAGTCATGTACCATCACTAAGCCATGCACGGCGATTCGATTAAGTTAATCGTAACACATGCTTAGTTTTATCTTGTTGATCTGTCATTCTTTTGCTCAAGGACGAGCTAGCGAGCTCTTAAATTTGGAGGAATTTGGTGGGAAGAAATCCTTATGGCGATCGACTACTATGTTATAACTTAAATATGTACATGTTACATGATTGAGAATTCATCATGCAGTCCATCTAATTCTCCTTTAAGGCTATGTTGTTGAATGATCAAAACTGAGGCAGTTACTGAGAAATCTGAAGCAGAAAGAATATCTCCAATAGGACCTAACTCTGGACACTCCTCCCAATCACTCATCCCTACTGTTAACACAGAATTTACCCTCCCACCACGTCCCACAATAAACAACCCATATTGCCCTTCTAATGACCTTAATGTGGAAAATGTTTGTCCAGAGTTGACAAGGTATTTCTCCACATAGGCAACACGTCCTCCAGCAACATGTTTATCGTAAAATTCCGCAAAGCACTCGTCATCAATCTTCATTTCTTCCAAATGTTCAGTGGTATTGGATTTTGCTCTACCAACTCTTGATGAGACACTATCTCCAGCAACCTCTACTAGAAACCTGATTACTGTCAGTTTTACTCCAGGGTGTCGCGCCACACGTCCTGCATACACAAGTGCTTCCCTGTCATCTTTGCCACCAATAAAGATCACTGCTGCATTTAGGGAAATAGATGATCTTGATATCACGGTTTTTTCGAGACCCCTGTCTACTAAGATCCCCACTGAACAAGGTGCATTCCGAAGAACCTACATGAAAATGTCATATGTCAAAAAACTGATTAATTTGCAATATCTAACAACCCGTACATATAAATGTTAAGACCCAAGATTATTTAGTATTACATGTCTTTGCTTTAAATGTGTTTTGCACACAGCTAATTAATGTAGATAGACGTCTTTCATTTAGTTCCACTAGAATAGAGATAAAGGATATCTTCTAGATGCTTATTAAGTTTGTTTGTTATTTTTCTCGGGCGAAACTGCCCTTTTAGCTGTGGTATGGAATTAGCTACAAGGTTTCATGTTTATTAGCTGTATTACTTACAATCATCGCAAGAAACAAAATTCTCGACTACATACTTAAAAAGTTTTAAAATGTGTTGACAAAGTGCATGGAGGAAGCTGCTTACTTATCAAAAGGCAATTCTTTTTCTTATGCTTATATGTATGTATGCATGTGAATGATGTATAATATGCATTCCAAATTAATCATCACAAAACCATTTCAGCAGACACACAACACTATGTCTTTCATTAGTTAACTATTCTACGATGTGATGATTCATCTTAGAAAGGTGTTCCATTTGTTTACTATGTTTATACCTAATTAATATTCAAAATGTTTGTGCAAGATGTCATGACTTTAAGAAAGAAAGAAATTAATAAGCAGTTGATATGTGTGGCATACCTTGCGATTGATATGGCGGAAGCCAGAATGACCCACATGGAGTCTTCCATCTTCCTCTTGATTCTTATGAAAAGGAAGTATAACAAGATGTACCAACAAGTCCTACGCAAGAATGCTTATATCTTGGTGCATATTATTGATCGTTGAAAGTGCCATCATTCTTTGTAAGTTAATTCCTTCACAATCCTCACTTAAATAAGCATGAACATCTTTGCTAATTTTTTCTCTCATTTCAACCACTGCAGGATCAGTTACTGTCACAGCATCAACTCCAACTCCAGCTCCAACTCCACGTCCTTGTGTTAATGTTGCTGCTATTTTATCAGTTAACTCAATCGTATCAGTTAAGTAAACCATGATTCCAGGATTTGCTGGCCCTCGAGAGATTTCCATGAAGTTAATTGCCGAGAAAACATTCTGAGGACTACGAATGCAGAGTAGTATTCGAAGCTCATTTGTCGGATTAAGCCATTGAAGTGCCATTTTTTGTGTTGGTGAGCGTTTCCTTGCACGTTCAATAATTTTTGCGACCACCACTGGGGTGTATATTATGGTAAGGAAAGTTACGAACACCAAAACAATACTTGTTGACATACTTATGATATTCATCTGCATTCAAAGGCAATATTACGCAAATATGAACCAAAAAAGATCAGTATAATCTTGGTGATAACATATGTATTGAGTTAATTTCATGCATGATTACCGAATTTTGTCTAGTAGAGCAATAAATTCAAAAGCTTTATTTTGCGTCAAATTAAAGTAACTGAACTTGACACAATATTTTATTTTTTATCCAATTAAGGTAAATGTACTTTACCCACTATGCAGTGAAGTCACACCAAAACTTTCCAATATAACGTCAAAACCCACCAATCAAGGTGACTTTACTGTTATAGTGAATAAAGTTTAGTTATTTTAATGTGACAAAAAATAGTTTAAAGCTTACTTAATATGAAAAAATAATTTACAACTTTACTGTTATAGTTGATAAAATTCAATGACAATATGTGGAATTAATTCACTAAGAAAAATAATAATGTTTGAATAAAATAATAATAATAATGAAGAAAAATATGTTAAGGACTTACGCGGTAGGCATTAATAGCTAAGTAGACTTGAAAATGGCCCTTGATATTGAGTAGCAACCCAGTGGCAACTGATTCTGGCCAATGAAATCCTAGCATCAACCCAGAAACAACAGAACCAAGTACTTTACCACCTGTAGCAATTAGGAAAGGAACGATTATTTTTGCCCATGTAGCAATCTTGCCAGCCTCAAATTCTGAAAGTTTAGCTTCTGTGCCAACCCAAAAGAAAAATAATGGATAGAATATGGTCCTAAAAATATAGTTAACTTTGCCAATCATCATTTTTGATATTCTCCCTTCTCTTGGCATAAAAAGCCCAACTAAGAATGCACTCAATACCTTGCTGAAACCAACAATAGGGGACATGCTACAAATTGAGATGATAAAAGCAAGTGCCACAACTAAATGTGAACCTTTCATTGGTTTTCCTTCAGGATTTTCATTATTCACCCATTTCATAACTGAAGGAACTACCTTTGATGCTAACAGCGTTTGAAACACCAAAATAGCCATCATCTTTAGTATCTCTTACACACTTCGATTCTGAAAGTTATTATCCGGATCGAAAATGAGAAATCCAATGGTGATTAATAATATCGAGACAACATCAGAATGTATTCCGGCTTCAACAATAAATCGACCTATGTCTGATTTTCCAATTTTGAGGTCAGTGATTAATCGAGTTAATAAGGGAGAATCTGTTCCAGCAAGAACGATTGCTAAACATGAACTGAATACAGCATTTGGTTGTTTAGAAATGTGCAGAAGTGGAGTCACGAGGCAAGCAAAGACAAATGTAGTAAGCACTCCAGAATATGCAACTTTTGCCTCTGGGAGTGTCAATTGGAGGAATATATTGGGATCGATTTCTAACCCCACAACAAACATGTGACACACCATAATTGCGTCCACAATATAGTTCAAAGTTTGTTGTACTTCGTTGTCGTTTAAGAACCTGTTCCGCACGAATTCAAGATTGCTAAGTAGCAACCCTACCTGCATAAAAAGAATATTAGATGTCATTATTTTGGGATCAATCACAATTGGGAAAAAAATCGGAGTCACGTATATCATTAGAAAATTCTTTAAAAAGATATGCAAAATTTTATTAGGATGGAATAATTAAGCAGTTTGAGAATGAACAAATCTTAACTCTTCCTAAAAAGGGAGTATATCAAGTGCTATTGTTTCATGGCGGCCACTGACTCAGCAAGTCGCATCACAGCTAAGGCCAGGGGATTTGATCAAGGGTTTCAAACGCACTCAAGCAATTGGTATCTGATTAAGAGATAGAAAGCATAGATTCACGATGCTTACTTGCTGAAAGAAAAAAGGAATTGACCGATCATGAATTATATCACGTATTTAAACCTAACTAATTTCAGTTCATAATGAATGAACTCCGGGATGAAGAAAACATATCCCCTCCCTTTTATCCCAGACTCGATCGTCCATGTCACGCACTACTGTGTGTATGGGACTAGGGTCTGATACCATCCACCATTATAGTCCCACTACTAGGGCCGAGTAACACCCAATGCGTGCAAGGTTTTGTGATAATGTCCCTCAAAGGGAAGCGAAAATCAACTCTGATCTATTAAAACTACTCACTGTCATACTTTTCATTTATGGGTTGTAACAAACTATCATGAAATGTATCATAAGTTAACATTGTCGCATTCGCCTGCTTTTATTCTGTCACCCTTTATGAAAGGTCAAAACGACACAATAGGTATTGCGATATGAAAGGCTTACATGGAGAAATCGAAGAAACATGTATCACATGTGTAAAATCTAAGAAGTCTCACATTATATTCTACCATAACGGGCATTCAAGAATCGGCACATGAAATTTTAATGTAACAGTTACATGACATAGAAGATCAAAAGGTTAGGGGGCAGAGAGAGTCTTACAATGGATTCTGCAATTATACGAGGTTGGGAAAGAGGGCGAAGCAGAAGGTGGACACAGTTGCACAAGAACATGGCTAAGAAGAAACCTAAGAGGTAAACAGACATAGATGCAATTCTAATGGTAATCTGATTCTGGCATTCCACTTTCGTGTCGTTCTTCTTTAAGAAATCCATTTCTTTCTTCTTATCCTTTTGCAGATAAAATCTTCTAATCTCTGTTGGATTTAGTTCAATTGGTAGATCAATCAAATTCTTTCCCAATTGACATACACATTCGCAGAAAGAGAACAATGAATGCAGAGCTACGTCCTATATTGAAAAGAACATTCCTCAAGAGGCGGGGGTCCTCTTACTCCCATTCTTAACTAATCACGTGGGTTAAGGCGGTTAATATATCTCCTAATTACCAGCAAGTAGCAAATGCAACCATCTTATTTTCTTAATATATGTAAAAACCTTAACAACCTTTGGAATCATACTACTTGTGATTTCTTATATATAGATGTCACGATAAATAAGTCCTATGACAATTTCGTTATTAAATAGAACTACTAAGCTTAATTGTTTTTCAATGTTAGTCCTAGATTATTGGTAAAATACATAAAGAGTCCCCAAAAGTTGACACAAATTTTCATTTCAACAACTTAATTAAGTTCAAGAGTTACTTGACTCCTTAAGCTTTACCAGCTCTATTAAGTTGCTATTTGTTACTTCTCGCAATAGTATTGCGACGCAAGGGTACCGTTCGGAAACTTAGGTATAAATATAAGATCCACATAATTGCATGTAGATCTTATTAGAATTTAATATTTTACAACTTTAGCATTCATCACTTATACATTAATTTTCACGTCAATGAATGATTAACCAGACTAAATAATAAATGGAATAAATATCTTCATTCTATTCCATTGTAAAGATACTGAAAATAAGATTAAAATCATAGATACTATGAACTTAATTAATAGTTAATTTATCCACATCGAGCTATTGCTAACAATGTGAATAAATTAACATGCGATTATATCTATATAAGATAACAATGAATACTTAAAAACAAAACCACGATTATACTAGTTGAATTACTAGAAAACTATTGAAGAAGTAGATCTGTTGGCCCTATTAATTAACACCAGAGGTCAGTTTTGGAGCCCTGATTTAAAATGGGAAAGAACTAGCTATTGAATTATTAGATTACCTAGTAGGAACCATACGACGAGCTTTCCCCATCTCCACAAGGAACCAAGGCACTTCCTAGGGTGCGAAATGGGAATTCAATACCATACACCATTGACAAAGAAAAGAAGCGAGAGAAGCTCCAACATCTCTCTAAACATATTAAAACTAGAAAGTACCACGTTAGTAAGTTACTATAAGAAGTAGTTATTATTATGAGATAATAGTTCCCCCTTAGGTTATGTGACTAAGTGTTTAACCTAGATGTTTATAGTTTGATATTATTTTGAAGTGTATAGAAAGTTTGGGGTTAGATATTCCAATTTCGTTTAAGACAGAAGAAATTTCTCTAAGTGTGATCCATGTACATAGTTCAAAAAAATGATAGTATGCGATTATATAATAGGGTCGGATGGTGAGGAAAATTAGGAATAACCTTATGCTTCACTTTAGTTATTCAAAGAAGAACAAGAAAACATGATGCTAGCAGGTGGTTAGTAAAAGAATGTAAGTAAGTTTCGAGTAGATACAGTGAATTAGTAATTTTGTAGATCTAGTAGAGGTACGATTTGAAATACTTAGCCAGATTAACACCAGTGAGTGGGTAACAGTTTGAAACACCGAATGTGTGTTAGAACCCAAAGAGTTTAAGTTAAATCCAAAGTACAGTGATAGTGGGAAAAAATCAGCTAGGTAGTGAGAGAGCAAACTACAGAGGAATAGCCTTTAAGATTTATCGAAAAGGGATTTCTCCAAGATTGATAGTGTGAGCAGAGTTAAATCATTAAGATTATGTATGGTAGTTATGAATACATTAGCTTTCCGTTTATGTAATTAGTTTAGTTTTTCCTAGTAACAAAGATTGCTCAAAAATAAGTCAAAAAATGAGTTGCCATTGACTTAAAGTGCAAAGAATTTTCGAAGTTAAGGAAAGTTGTTCAGATCTCAACAAAAGAGAAGGATCCGCAAGTACAATACCTTAACCTTTGGTCTATGGGGGAGATGTAAAAATCATCAGTAAGTCCAGTTGGAGATTTGAAACTCAAATAGTTAATATGGGATACAAAAATAAACAATTAAGTTCAGTAATGATGGAAAAATAATATAATTACCATAAGGAATGTGTTCTAGCATGTGTAAGAAATACGAAGTGAGTAGAATGATCATCGAGCTTAGTTATTGTTGATAAAACGATCACAGAAAAACTATAAAATCATACCAAATTATGTGTCACGAGGGTAGTGCCATTGCACGAGACTCTAATATTCGGAGTACTGGTGAAAGATTTAGATCGCAACTATACTATAAGTGTTTTCAATAAGTCTCTTAAAAAGATAATCATGTATGGGAAGTAAATCTCATGATTGAGGCAAACAAGAGCACTATGGTGAAAGAAGTTCACCGCTAGCCAAGATCACCGAAGATGTTGGGGTTGTTATCCAGAACAAGACATGCTCATCCTTAGTAGCCGAAGTGAAGGAGAAATAATTTGATTATCCCTACTTGTTGCAGCTGAAGGAGGGGATTCACAAGCATAAGATGATGACTTTTGAAAAAGGGGGAGATAATGGTACTTTCAGGTACCAAGACGGATTGTGTGTTCCATACATATATGGACTTAGAGAGGGAGGATCATGTTAGAAGCCCATAATTCTAGGTATTCTACCCACCCAGGTTCCCCAAAGAGGTATCATGATCTCAAGGAGATTTATTAGTGAAACGACATGAAAACGAATGTCGCAGACTTTGTGGCCAAATGTCTAAATTGTCAGGAAGTAAAAGTTGAGCCGCAAAAAGCCAGTATTTTACAACAGAATACACATATTATTTAGTGGATATGGTAATTATGGTCTTTATAATAGGATTATCTCGCTCTTTTTGAAAGCATGATTTGATTGGCTTATTGTAGATCGACTTACCTAGTCAGCGTACTTCTTGCCAGTAGAGACCAATGATTCAGCATAAGATTATGTGAAGTTGTGCATTTAGGAGATCGTTTGATTGCACGGGACTCCGTTGTCCATAATTTCATATCGTGGTGCTCACTTTACAACAAATTTTTAGAAGCCCTTTCAAAAAGGATTAAGCACAAGAGTAAACCTCATCGTAGTTTTTCATCCTCAGACAGATGGCTAGGAAGAATGCACTATTCAGACACTTGAGGATATGTCCATGAATTTAAAGATAATTGGGATGATCACATACCTCTCATTGAGTTTTCTTATAATAATAGCTACCACTCTAGTATCAAGATGGCACCGTATGAAGCTCTATATGGGCGAAGGTGTAGATCACCAATTGGTTGTTTCAAAGTTGGCAAAGCGGAGTTGTTGGGACTCGATTTGGTCTATCAGGCTATGGAGAAAGTCAAGTTGATTCAAGAGCATTTGAAGACAACTCAGAGTCACCAAAAGTCCTATTCGAACGTACGGCATAGAGACTTAGAGTTTCAAGTTGATGATTGGGTGTTTCTGAAAGTCTCGCCTATGAAAGGCATTATGAGATTTGGGAAGAAGGGGAAGCATAGTCCCCGCTATATTGGGCCATATACAATCCTTTGAAGGATTGGGCAGGTGGCTTATGAGTTAGAATTACCACAAGAATTAATTGTTCTACACCAGTGTTTCATGTGTCAATGTTAAAACAATTCATAGGAGACCCGTCTCTTATGTTTCCTATAGAGATTATAGGGGTAAAAGATAGTCTGACTTACGAAGAAATTCCAGTGACTATTCTTGATCGTCAAATCCGCAAGCTCAGAACTAAAGAAATTGCTTCAGTGAAAGTGCTTTGAAGGAATCAAAAGGTTGAAGAGGCTACGTGGGAAGCCAAAGAGGATATGAAGTCAAAATATCTCCATCTCTTTGAAGAGCAAGTGGAAAATGTAGAAGGTAACTAAAATTCTCATTCAGAACTTAAATTATAATCTCAATATCTTTCAATATTCAGTCAACTCATTATTCAGTCAGTTCAGTAGCCATTCAGTTCAGTACCTAGTCAGTTTAGTATCTCAGCATTTCAGTAATCATATATTCATTCATTTTAGTATGCATATGTTCATGACGGTTAAGCTTTCACATGTTTCCATCAGTCCTTTTTAAGCTCCAGCGTTAGTCGTAGTTACAATAAGGACAATCATTCGAGGATGAATGATCCCAAGGAGCAGATAATGTAACTCTCCATAAATTCTAATTAGTTGTGGATGAGTTAAATGGGTATTAATGTGACCTTTTAGACATATGAAGTCCTATCGGGATGAGTATGGGTGGAAACAGTTATTTTGGAATCAAGACCGAGTGTGAGGTGCATAAAATTAAATAGAATCGACTAATTTTAGGGGAGATTCGTCTAATAGCCTTAGACAGTGCAAGGACATGAAAACTCACAGCCTTAGACAGTGCAAGGCATTGTCCAGGGTATTAACCTTAGCGCCCCTGACAGTTCAAGGTCGTGTAGTTTTGGCGCCTCTAATGACGCCTTGCACTGTTATTTTGGCGCCTCTGATGATGTCCCGCGCTTACGATGTTCATTCGAGGTACTTTTATTTCCTTCTCAAGTTTTGGGACATGTAAACTTATTTAAAAGCCCTACATAATCCACCACACCCCAAAAACACGAAAACTTACTCTAGGGGAAGCTCCCAAGAACCTAACTCCCCCAAGGTGCCACCATCATCCAAGGTATGTTCTAACGATCATTCTAAGTTAATTTCTATTCTCCAACACCTTATTAACATGGGTAAATTCTTCAAATCATTAGATATTTAATCTAGACATCACTGTTGATAAAAGAAACCCTAGAACTCGAATTCAAGAGAATTGAACTTCAAAAAGGTAATTCTTCTACTACCTAATCATTTATAACTATGAATTGATGAGTTTTTGAGAGAATAGTAGATGGGTTTGACAAAGAGAATCATATGAGCTATGCTAGGGTTTTGGGTTGTTTACTTAAGATTGTCATAATCATTTGCGTGATAAGAAATGGTGTTAGTTATATCTATTTGGGATTATAGAATCACCTAAAAGTAGTAAAATGAGAATTGGGTGAAGAAAACACCATTAATGAGGGCAACGAGGCTTTACACCCAAAAGGTATTTGATAAAATTCCTATGTTACCAAAACATGAGCCATAGCGCTAATATTTTTCCTCTTGATATATATTGCCATATATTATCATGAAAGAGATGACAATCATTGTGATATGCTTAAAAAGGGGCAGAGTTAAGGTATGTGAGGCTAACACTCTTTACGTTTGGGAATGTTTATGATTTTCCCTACATCCCATTCTTTATGACTATTACGAGCTCCCTCAGAAAGTAATTATGCCTTACTTCCATGAATAGTTGTAGAACTTCTATTCTCTAGATGGCATAGTTTCATAATTCGTTCAATATCCTATGAGTCTCAGTTATGACAAATCGGTTTTTTTTGAATACATGTCTCAGTCTAGTTCTATTTAGCATTCCAGTATCATGTAGCTCAGTATGGTTCAATATTCCAGTATCATGTATTTCAGTATGATTCTTATTTCATGATTCTAAATCCCTGAATATTGAACACATGTATTTGGGCCTGAGGCCATAGCTTATGCTTTATGCATATTTGGGCCTAAGGCCATAGTTTTTGCTTTATGCATATTTGGGCATGAGGCCGTAGTTTATGCTATATGCATCTTCGGGCTTGAGACCGTAGTTATGTATATGTATACTTGGGCTCAAGACCGTAGCTTGTGCGTATATATATTGGGCCTGAGGCCGTAGCTTATATATTTAGATAAAGAGGCGGTTCATTATACAGAAGAGGGAGTATCCATATCCTTACTTCCTTTGTTCTATTCAGTTATCAGTTATCAGTTATCAGTTCTCAGTTATTAGTTCAGTTTTAGTTTTAGAATTCACAATTATTTCTTTTTATTATTTTACATACCAGTGCAATTCAAATATACTGACTTCCCTTTTGCCCGGGGCTTGCCTCTCACGATGCAGGTAACGATTTATAGGTTGACGACTCAGAGCGCTAGGATTCTCGTCCCAGCTAATTGGTGAGCCCCAGTTTTTTGGGGCATTATCATTACTTTATAGTCTTTCAGTATTTGCAGACAGTCAGTGTATTTCAATACTTCATTAGAGGCTTCATATACTAGAGTAACAGTTAGACAGAGTCGGAGTCTTTTCATGTTAAGCAATATTGGCTACATATATATTTCAGACTTATATTAGTGTTTTCGCACTTTGATTTAAATCATTCAGACTTCTAGTATATCAGCATGTATTATTTTATCTTCCGTATTCAATATGTTATGATATCACATGTTAATTCAGTCAGCCAATTGGTTCGCTCGGTCACATGTAGTCAAGCACTAGGTGTCGTGTTACGTCCAGGCCCAGGTTCGGGGCGTGACAGTTTCTAAGAATGATTCCTCTCAAACGTGTTGTCAAAATAGGAGCTTACAATATCAAGAATGTGTTCATCGATTTTGACTTGGAGGAATATCACAAAAGTGTTTATGGCAAGTCTCATCTCATAATTGGTGGCATGCAAATGAAATTACAAAAATGGACTACAGATTTTAAGCCTGAAGTAAAAACAACTATATGTAACATCCCGATAGTTAGTTTTATGTATTTTTACCCCGTTCCCCTTTCGATGCATCACACATAGGTATTTTTGGTTTTATGACTTGTGGGGTCGGTTAGTTTCGTTCCGAGAAAGTTTTGGGTTGATTTTGGACCCTTTGGTTCTTCACCTAGAAGCCTAAGTTAGAAATGTTGACCAAACTTTGACATTTGTGAAAACAACCTCGAGATGGTGTTTTTATGGCTCTGATATGTTCGTATCATAATTTTGGACTTGGGCGTATGCCCGGAATCGAATTTGGAGGTCCGTAGGTTGATTCGTATTGTTTTGCCAAAAATTGACAATTTGACATTTAGAAGTTTGACCGTAGGTTGCCTTTTGGCTATCAGGTTCAACATTTTATTTTGGAAATGGAATAGGTCCTATATGCTATTTAGAAATTGTCTACAAAATTTGGCATCATTTGGAGTTGATTTGATAGGATTCAGACGCTTGGTTGCAATTCTAGAAGTTCTTGAACTTTTCTTTGAAATTCGTGCGTTTTGATGTTCGATTCGTAGTTCTAGGTGTTAGTTTTGTGTTTTTATTGCGCGACCAAGTTCATATGTTATTTTTAGACTTGTGTGGATGTTTAGTTTGGAGCCTTGAGGGCTCGGGTGAGTTTCGAATGTGCCACGGAATGGTTTTGAATTGATGCCTCTGGTGTCGCAATTGTGAACAACAGAGTCGTAATTGCGACCTTAGCAGGGGGATCTCAGGTATCGCAGTACCGATGCCTGGGTCGCAATTACGAAGTTGGGGGATCTCAGGTATCGCAGTTGCGATGCCTGGGTCGCAATTGGGAAGTTGAACTGGGTTAGGGTAGTTTTGCATTTGCGACATTTTTGTCGCATTTTTGAGGGAAGCAGGCTTCGCAATTGCGAAGCCCATGTCACATTTGCGTCTTCCCACATAGATTGTCAGTGCCGCATTTGAGTCTACTGGATCGGTACGAAGACGTCTGTACTTATCTTCGAGAAGCTACAAAACTGTTAGGAAATTCCACTTCTTTGATTCCTTATTGTGCGAAATTGTTAACTTTGAAAATCTAAATTCTTGTCTTTCTATTCTCTCACAGATGGTAAGGACACACACTGCTGGAATCGATGAACAGAAACCCACACCCCCTGCTAAAGTCGTACGAGGATGGGGTTGGGGCCGGGGCTAGGTCGGGGCAGAGGCCGAGGAGGGGCACGTGGTGCAGCCAAAGCACCTTCCCGAGAAGCGGCTGATGAGTCACCAGTATCTCCGATTGAGGGATAGGAACCCGAGACGCCTGTTGTTTCCCCTTGACTTTATGAGACCCTAGCATAGTTCTTGAGCATGTTCGGTACTCTAGCTTAGGCGGGGTTGATTCCACTTGCACCAGTCACATCTCAGGCAGGAGTAGGAGCACATACTCCCGCGACTCATACCCCAGAGCAGTAGGTCTACATAGATCAGGTTCCGGGCATTATGCCAGCGTAGCCCATTATACCAGTTCAGCTTGAGGTCAGGCCAGCGCATCTGAGGAGGAGCAAAGGAGACTTGAGAGGTTCTAGAAGTATGATCCCCCTACTTTCAGTGGTGAAATTACCGAGGATGCGCAGAGTTTTCTAAAGTGCCATAGTATTCTCTGCACCACGTGTATTATGGAGGTGAGCGGAGTCGCTTTTACCACATTTTAATTGTCAGGAGCAGTGTATCAGTGGTGGTAAATCCTACGAGGGGGTAGACCGGTTGATGCAGTCTCACTTACTTGGGCTCAATTTTTAGAGATATTTTTGAGAGAGTTTGTTCCCTAGACCCTTCGGGATGTATGGCACACAGAGTTTGAGCAGCAACATCAGGGGACTATGACAGTGTGAGAGTATATTATCAGATTCAGTGAGTTGTCCCGACATAAACCTACCTTGATTCTACAATCAGAGAGTGAGTCCACAGATTCATGGGCTCAACTATGGTATTAGATTCAGCATAGTTTGGGAGTTAGAGACAGATACTCTGTATCAGTAGGTGGTAGAGATTGCGCGGAGGTCAGAGGGTATGCGGGGCCATGAGAGAGAGGATAGGGGAGCCAAGAGGCCTCAAGATTCTAGAGGATATAGTGTTGCCTGCACACCAGTTGCGGCCCATCATAGTAGGGGCTATGTGAGCCGCCTAGTTCAGCTTCTAGCAGTGCTACGGCTACTCCGAGGTCTCAGGTTGCCCATTTTTCTCAGCCACTATCCAGTGCACCTCCTACACGGGGTGCCTTCAGCGGTCAATCTAACCGACCAGGCCTGGGTCAATTTTAGCAGCCACACCCACCGAGAGCTTGCTTTGAGTATGGTGATACCAAACATATGGTGAGGGATGCCCCAGACTCAGGAGGGGTGCACCTCCACAGACTACACAGGCTCCACGTATTCCACAGGGTCCACAGATTTCATAGGCCATGGTTGCTGCTCTAGTTGTCGCTCCACCTGCCCCACCAACTAGGGGTGGAGGTCAAGCGGGTGGAGGTCACCCTAGATGGGGAGGCCAGGCCAGATTCTATGCTTTTTCGGGTAGAACGTAGGCGGTCACATCAGACGCAGTCATCAAAGGTATTGTTCCAGTTTGTCATAGAGATGCATCAGTCTTATTTGATCCAGTCTCCACTTACTCATATGTGTCATCTTACTATGCTCTGTATTTGGATATATCTTATAATTCTTTGAGTTCTCTTGTATATGTGTCCACACCTGTGGAAGATTCTATTATTGTGGATCGTGTGTACTAGTCGTGTTTAGTTGTTATTGGTGGTTTTGAGACCATGGTTGATCTATTGTTACTCAATATGGTAGACTTTGATGTGATCTTGGACATGGACTGGTTGTCACCCTATCATGCTATTTTGGATTGTAATGCCAAGACTGTGACATTGGCTATGCTAGGTTTGTCGCGATTGGAATGGAAGGGTATATTGGATTATATTCCTAGCAGGGTTGTGTCCTTTCTTAAGACACAGACAATGGTTGAGAAGGGGTTTAGCCTTTGGGAGAGATGTTAGTACCGATACTCTTACCGTTGAGTCAATTTCGGTAGTGAGAGATTTCCCGGATGTATTTCCAGCTGATCTTCCAGGCATGCCACCCGATAGAGATATTGATTTTGTATTGATTTGTTGCTAGGCACTCAGCCCATATCTATTTCACCGTATCATATGGCACCTGTGGAGTTGAAGGAGTTGAAAGAGAAACTTCATGTGTTGCTTGATAAGGGTTTTATCCGGCCTAGTATTTCACCTTGGGGTGCTTCGCTTTTGTTTATGAAGAAGAAAGATGGATCTATGAGGATATGCATTGATTATAGGCAGCTAAACAAGGTTATAGTGAAGAGCAAGTACCCATTACCGTGCATTGATGAGTTATTTTACTAGCTTCAGAGTGTTCTCGAAGACTGATTTGCGGCTAGGGTATCATCAGCTGAAGATCCTTGATTCGGATATCTTGAAGACCGCTTTTAGGACTCGGTATGGTCACTGCGAGTTCCTTGTGATGTCATTTGGATTGAACAATGCCCCAACAATATTTATACACCTGATGAACATTGTATTCCATCCATATCTTGACTCATTCGTCATTGTGTTTGATGACATCTTGGTATATTCTCGCAGCCAGAAGGATTATGAGCAGCATTTGAGGATCGTGCTCCAGACCTTGAAGGAGAAGAAGTAATATGCGAAATTCTCCAAGTGTAAATTCTAACTTGATTCAATGGCGTTTTCATGGGGCATGTGGTGTCCAGTGAGGGTATCAAGGTAGATCCAAAGAAGATTGAGGCAGTTCAGAGTTGGCCCAAACCGTCTTCAGCTACTGAGATTCGGAGTTTCCTTGGTCTGGCCAGATATTATCGCCATTTTGTAGTTAAAGTGTGAAAGATGATACAATTACAAAACGTTTAGTTCTACCTTCCCAAAACAGGATACAACCCACACTATGTCTACGGAGCCTCTAACATAAACAAAAGGGCAACAAGGCCCCGGCTAAACCTCAAAACACTCTGTACATGGAACAAGAGATATAGGAGCCTGGAATGAAGTGGGGCTCACCAAGTCAGCTGAGGAGAGGGTGTGCTGCTATCACTGATCAATACCACCTACTATGGAACTACCTGCATCCATTAAAGATGCAGCGCCCCCGACAAAAGGGACGTTAGTACATGTCGAATAGTACTAGTACGAAAACCAAACACCTATGCAAGGACTTGGAAATACAACATGGATATGATGAATCATGGTGACAATAAGAGGATTAGTTAGCCGTTAAAGCCATAGCAAATTTATTAAGAGCTTTCAGTAACATTTATAAATTCATAAGTCGGGGATCCTCTACAACTACCTTTATAAAAAGCGGCCCTGCCGCCTCACCCCAACGTATGCGGGTGGAGGTGCAATCACAATACCAGAAACTCTACACAAAGCGGCCCTGTCGCCTCACCCCGATGTATGTAGGTGGAGGTGCATTCACAATGCCACAAACTTTACGCAAAGCGGCCCTGCCGCCTCACCCCGATGTATGCGGGTGGAGGTGTATTCACAATTCCACAACTCCACACAAAGCGGTCCTACCGCCTCACCCTAATATATGCAGATGGAGGTGCATTCACAGTGCCACACTTCGGATTCCCAAAACGATAATAGTTTATACAAGAGAGTTCCCTTTTAAATCAACCATTTGGCACATTTGGCCTTAGCAAGTGTAAGTTCACAAGGTCTCATCATATGATAAATAAGTGTTTAATCACATTGATTTCATACAAGATCATCTTCCCAAAAGAGGGTATAACATAATTAAGTCAATAATAGAGAATCATTAACACACGAGGGTTCTAACATGTTATGCCAATCGGAAATCAATTTTACTAGTTTGAATACCCCACATCAATAGTGTTTCAAGTTCGACTACACATGATAGAATTTTACAAGGATTCGGGAATTCCGATACTAGAAAAAGAGTTTAGCATTCATACCTCGCTTTGAGATTTCCTTAATTCACTACACAGTTCCGAAAATCCTGGCAACTTTGATCTATTTAGAGACATAGCAAAATTGAACACAATTTACAAAGATATTCATGGTTTTAGCTCATTTGAGCATTTTATCAAACACTAGGTGTGCAAATTTGATTGCAAGGTTCTTCCACAAGGTTTCCTTCACTCCACAACTAATTCAAAACCAAGAGTTTACTCATACTAGGTCAATTACCTCCCCACCATCCTCATAGCTACATGCATGCATAAATAACAGCTCTCATACCCAAGAATCATATTTTCAATTACCCATCTTCTACCTAAACTCGAAATTGAAGACTAGGGTTAGAACCTTACCTCTTGGATGAAGACCTTCTGAGTTTTCCTTGTGAGTTCTCCAAGTCTTGATCAAGGATTGATGAACAATTAGCCTAGGGTTTCCTCCTCTCTCTAGAACACTCTCACTTCTTTCTAAAATATCAGATTTCTGCATTCAAAATGAGCACCAAGTGCTTTTAATCAAAATAGGGTCGGGTAAAAAATTTTAGAAAAATGAAGCCCCGACACAAATCTGCGAGAGCATATGCGACCGCATAACGCATTTGCGGTCCGTGAAATGGACCGCATAATGGCCCTTCTGAATTGGGCACTCCTGCCTCACTCTGTGACCGGTCTGCGGTCCGCAGACCTATTTTGCGGTCGCCTAATGCGCCGCATAACTTTCCTCCAGAAATTTTTATGTTGGGTCCAAAAATTTGCCTAGATTTCTGCTTCAGTCTGCGGCAGATCTGCAGTCTGCAAATCAGTTCTGCGATCGCAGAATGGGTAGCAGAAAATGCCTTGCACGTCTAAAACTTTTCTTCAACTCCCCAATGCACTGTTCAATCCAAAAAGTCCGAAACCCCGGGTTTTAGGTAAATATTTTATGGGGCCTTACATCCTCCCCCGCTTAGGATCATTCATCCTCGAATGAGGGTCAAAATTCACCATTAGCACCCAATGTGACTCAGCTGCTATAACACACACTAGCAATTTCAATTTTGACTAACTCCCTAAATTCCCAAAAAGTTTGCCAGAGTCTCCCCTGTAATTGGGGCCTATCCACCTGCCAAAGAATTCCAAAATCATTCCTAACAACATAACCACAACACAACGATATAAAATAACAGGGAAACAACACCGGCCATAATGCCATTGAACATTACATTACCAAGGAGAAGCAACCTCAACATAAGTCGTACAGGGCAAACATAGTTTATAGAAAGTTAGCTTTCAACATCATGGACACAATTACATAGCTATTCAAATAAATTACGATGCTTCTTCTTCATCTCCTCCTCGGCTTCCCAGGTGGCCTCTTCGTCTTGTTGGCTTCGCCATAACACTTTCACTGAGGTAATTTTTTTATTCCTCAACTTTTGAACTTGCCTATCAAGAATGACAACTGAAATTTCTTCATACGTCAATTCTTCATTAACCTCAATAGTCTCAACGGGAACAATAAGCGACAGATCTCCAACCACCTTCTTCAACATGGATACATGAAATACCGGGTGCACTAAAGACATCTCTGGAGGTAGTTCTAGCCTGTAAGTCACCTGGCCAATCCTATGAATAATTTTGTACAGTCCGACATACCTCGGACTCAATTTCCCTTTCTTATCAAATCGCATTACACCCTTCATAGGGGAAACCTTCAAGAATACCCAATCATCTTCTTTGAACTCTATATCCCTGTGACGCACATCCGAATAGGACTTTTGATAACTCTGAGCAGTTTTCAACCGTTATGTAATGATCTTAACCTTCTCTATAGCCTGATGCATGAGATCTGGTCCTATCAACTCCGCTTCCCCAATCTCGAACCACCCAATGGGAGATCTACATCTCCTACCATATAGAGCCTCAAACGGTGCCATTTGAATGCTACCATGATAACTATTATTGTAGGCAAATTCTATGAGCGTCAAATGATCATCCCAACTACCTTTGAAGTCGAGAACACAAGCGCATAACATATCCTCGAGCGTCTGAATAGTCCACTCCACTTGCCCATCAGTCTGTGGATGAAAATTTGTACTAAGATTTACCTGAGTACCCAAACCTTGCTGGAATATTTTCCAAAAGTTGGTTGTGAATTATTCCCCTCGATCTGAGATAATAGAATCTGGAGTGCCATGCAACCTGACTATTTTCTTGATATACAACTGAGCATATTGTTTCATTGTGTCGGTAGCCTTAACAGGTAAGAAGTGTGCTAATTTTCCGGCCAACTTCTCTTTTCTTCTCAACATGATCTAGGCTCACCAAATTCCACATACTTCTTTTTTCTTTTGTCGGATTCCTGATCAACCAGTCCCTCGTTATTTGCGTGCCTGTGTGGCTTTATTCCCCAAACTAAATCAAACAAAAAGTAAGATTCTTCTCAAATCTAAAAGCTATCTATATTTATTCTTAAAATTTGAAAAATAATTACAACCAGATCTCGATTTACCATGCTCCACTTCCACCACTACCCAATATAGATTGGCCTCGAAACATTATAGCCTTAATAAAAAAAGAACTGAGCAAAAATAGATCACTAATTGATTCACTTATGGCAAAATTTGGCCCATAATGGACGGAGCCTCCATGGCCGTTTGTCAAGTTCGCCGGAATTTTATTTTTTGGGAGATTCATGCCATTTGATTCGATTAAATTATATGAGCTTTTGCAAGCTTTTAGGAATGACATGGTAAAGAATTTTGAAGGAATAGAATTTGCTCAAGGTGGAAGCTGGTGACAATTTCAGAGATCGAGCAAACATGGTTGAGGACTAGTCCGTTGGGGAAGATGACGATGTGTGGGCTGGGGTTCTTGTTTTTACTATATTTTAATTTATTTTTAAATTATTTTTTATTTTTAAAAGTTAAATCCACGTGTCCTCGCTTTATTTATCACTTTGGCGTGTGAATTACACGCACCTTTTATGTTTGGCTGCCTACGAATTTTGTATCTAAATAATATAATAAAGCCTTGGTTAAAGTATATAAATGGAACAAACTTAAGATAGAGTTGTTTACCCTAAAAACGGATAATAATTAAATTTATATGTGGTTTTAAGGACATGTAATTTTACTTGGCACAAACTGAGAAAATATACAGATTGATATTGAAATTGACTATAAAGAAAAATAAAAGCAAACCAAATGAGATGTACAGCTTTGACCTCGAGCTAAGTTACCCTCGAACCAAATGAAATAGCAAATGAGATATGAGCAGAGTAACAGAGTATTGAGAACCTAAAGAAAAAAATAGTATATTGCTTTGTATTGCGTGAATATCCTCCTTTTACAAATTATTAGACCCCCTTTATATAGTAGGGGAGTCCTACTTATGGTATAATTCTAAATACAGTAAGAAATCTCATGATTGGCTAATTAATCTCTCCTTGATTTGTGCCGTGATTTTTGTCAAGATTCTCCCCCTAATTACGGCTATAACGGCTTTTTTATTTCTTGGCTCGATCTTGATCCTGGCCGATCTCGATCTGGGCCGATCTCGATCTTGATCGGTCTCTGGGTCTTCGAGCTCGATCTTGGCCGACCTCGATCTTGATCGGTCTCTGGGTCTCGAGCTCGACAATATATACTTCGCACCATGGCTTGATATTACAATGATGAATCCCGGACCATCATGTTCAAATCTCGATTAATCATATGAAGGATAAAACTCGATTTTGACCGTATACAAATAGTCCCCTCGTTTCTCGGAAAGAAGATGACGAGAAACTATATGAATTTCCGGACTCCGACTTAGTGGATGATGATGTCAGTGACGAGCCCGATTATGACGTATGTAACAAACATCCCGTCGGTCCAGTTACCAAGGCATTAAATGCATTTCAGTCGTTGGTCATCCACTACTGATTCTGAACCGTCATCACCGGGCTATAAATATTCACACTTTCATCCTCGTCCAAACTTTTCACTCAAAAGCTTTTTCTCTACTCTTGCATCTTCTTCAAAACATCCCTTTGCTTCATACATTTTACATCACATACAACCCTAATTCTTGTTCCCTTTGTTCATCAATGGCGAAAACCTCCAAAACGGTGCCGCAAAAAGAGGCCGCTTCATCATCACGACCCGTCGGCGACGAGGATGCAGCGGAGCCTCGCCTTGAGGAATTCGTTCTGGTAGGGTGCTCAACTGTCATTGATTTTATGGTTGAAAAACCTTCTTCGGTACCGGGCCAATATGAGCCGATCTCGAGGTACCAGTGTTCAATCATCGAGAAAATTCTCGATAAAGTAAAACAGGAATGCAACTAAGGCGACAAGCACGTGGTAGTCCCATCGCCTGAAGAATCAATTACTACTCACGTGGAAGGGTTCTTAAGTGTTTATACTTATCCTTTCATGTTGGGTTCATTAGACCCTGTGATCGTCGCCTTTTGCAAGAGATACGACGTGACCCTGGCCAAATTCACCCTTCTTTTTGGAGAATAGTGATTCTTCTTCGATTCTTCTCAAGAAAAATCGAGGGGTGTCTTTTCACCCTCAATTACCTTATGCACCTTTAGAGTCCCCGACTCTATCAAGGAGGGTTAATCAAGCTTGCTCGTCGAGCTACCAAAGCATCATTCTCGAGTATAGACGAGACTCGTGATCGAGGTTGGATGGGCCGATTTGTTCGAGTCAAAACCTCGGACCTGCCGTTTCCTGAGAAATGGAATATGAACCGTGAGTACTTATTTCCCTTCGAGCGTTTTAATTTGTGACTGCCTTTCATTTTCTTGATCCACTTTTTCTTTCTTATTACAGTTGTGGCTCGGATGCCAGAACCGATTCCGGATCTCAAACAATAGGTTGAAGGTCTGATGTTGTAGAGACCATACTCCGAGCGTGCATGGGTGGAACTATGAAAGGGTCGATGGGAGGCCCGCAGTTATGGTAAGTCTCTTTCTTACTTTGTTTGTCATTTGTTCTTCTTCACTTGCTTACCCCCTTTTTTCCTTTTGTAGGACTTGGGAAGGATGTTGCCATGAGGCCCCCATATGGTGATGAAGAGGTCCCTGCCCCGAAGCAGGTTAAAGAGAAGACGAGAAAAGATGCACCGAGTCCCCCGGTCTCGGAAAAGAAAAAACCGGCGAAGAGGAGAAGAGGAATTAGCCTGTGCACGGGCTAATGTTGTGATACAACAATCATCCGAATCGGCGGAGGTAGATAAGGGAACCCTGGCCATAATTCCTGAAAAAGGAAAAGCCGAGACTATCCTGTCTCGAGGTGAGATAGTTGAAGGGGAGACCGAGGGCAAGACTTCTCGGGCAGCAGAAGATATCTCGATGGACGAGCTCGGGGTAATCGACATTAGCGGATCCCCTTAGATTTTGGATGCTATGATCCGTGAGGCCAACATGTTGGAAGATCGATCTTACGAGGGTATTCAGGAATCGACTGATATCTACGGCTTTTTGGATGGGCTCGAGTCAGCTGTCTTGGAGGACATTATCGGGTTCGGTGGATTACCGATACTGAAGAAAGCATCATGGTCGGGCTCTACCGGGTCTTCGTCGGTTCCAAAACTGGGGGACCGATTCCCGGCCCCGGGTGTTAATCCCGATCGTAAGTGGAAGATAGTGCTCTCCGTCCCGGAGGTTGCCCGAATTTTCTCTCCCCCTGTAGGGATTGCTAGTTACCTTCGGTCCTTGGTGACCGAAGAGGATCAAACCATGATGAATGCGGTAGGACCCGCTTGACTTTTCAACGAGGCTCAACATGCTCTAAATCGGGTAACTTCGATGATATCTCTGTCATTTCTTTTACACTTAGAGTTATAGATAATTCTAACATCTTTTTCCATGTTTGTAGGCTTCGGTGTTACATCACGAGGCTTTTCTCCGAATCTGGGAGGAGCATGAGGCCGAAGTTCGGAACCTCACTAAGAAGTGTGACTCCTACAAACTTCTTAGTGAGAAGCTTCGGGCAGATTTGGCAACGGTTCAAGATGAGCACGAGGAAATGGCTGAGCAGGTATTCTGAATTCTTCACAATAGTGAAGATGAATTGGAGATAACCACTAACAATCCGATTCTGCAGCTTCGGCAGAGGCTCGAACAGATTGGATGGCTCAATTCGCAGGTAGTTGAGCTACTGGCCGAGGCGGAAAAATTCAAAAAGAATATGGACGTCCTTGCCTCAAAAAAGGAGGTCGTCCAAGTGCAATTGAAGTTGGATGAGACCCAGATTTGGGCTGCAGAAGAAAACACCTCGGTGCAGATCAAGAAGATTAAGGAGCTTTAGCATCGATTGCATTTGGCCACATCTAATAAGGCAGGTTTGGCCGATGAACTCAAAGTGGCCAGATCCGAGGTGGCCGTAGCCAGATCTGAAGTGGCCATAGCCAAATCTGAGGTGGCCGAGGCTAATAAATGAGGTGATGCTAAAGGGGCCCAGTTCAAGATCGATGTTGAGGCCAACCAGGCCAAGGCCAAGAGCATGGTTGAACATGCTAAATGGAAGGCTCAGAGGGAAGCTCTCGAGGAGGTCAGTGCTCAGGGCTTCGATGTTGCGGCCGAATTTGAAAATGCCAAGGCGGAAGAAACCAGAGCCCGAAGGATGGACTTCCCTGAGGAAGACTTCGAGAGCTCGAGCGAATCTGAGGACGGAGAAAATCCCGAGGACGCAGCCTCCGATGAAGACCAAGCCACTTAGGATATTAGGTTTCTCGTTTTTCTTTTATATCTTTTCTGGGGCCGATTCGGCCTTTTGTAAAAAACTTTTGAATATATATATAAGGATTTTCTTGCTCTTTTGATTCTTGTATTTTTCCTTTGCTTTTCTTTATTTTACGAAGGTCGAAAATGCCTTAGCATAAAATTGTGTCCGAGGTTTAGACAATTTGAGTGGAACCGAACTAGTATAGCCCTTAGGTTTTTCGATCCAGTGAGTGCTTGCTCGAACTCGAAGTAATGTAGCCCTTAGCTTTTGTAAGAAAGGTTATTTATGGCTTTCTCCCCTTTTCGACTTGAAAAAGTTTTTTATCATTTGTATTTACAAAAAACTCGTAATGCCTTAGCTCGAAATAAGGAATCGTTCAAGAGTTCAAACAATTTTGAACTCATTAGAGTTTTTGAGGCTTCATATTATTGAAGCCTTTTATGATTTTGTCAGGGGTAGCCTTTTTAACCGGTTTATGAAAGAATTCGAAGGACTGTTTTATTACGGAATTCGGACATCTCCGACCCGTGTTAATTTGGTCGTAGCCTGTTAATTCGGGATTTGCCCCTTGGGCTTATTTTCCCGTTTTACTTTGAGCTTGCCCGAAGTGTCAGTCCCCGAGTGGGTTGGTCGTGGCCTATAAAAATCGAGGGTTGCCTAAAAGGTCTTATGATCTCGAAATTTTAATAATTCGTTCTCGTTTATTTTTCGAAAGGGAGTCCCCAAGCGTCGGGGTAATTATGTGAACTCTGGTTATTGTCAGCTCTTAAGCCTATTTACATAACAGATCGAGAGTATGAAATTATAAAGTAGAAAAACTTTTCTAAGGCATGAAATATCGGTAAAGAAAAATACTTCTATTTATAAATAATTATACATGCGTACATATTCTGTGCCAGGGCTCGAGCAAACTACGCGGGCACAGTTTGTTTGACCGTTTGGCACTTACAAATTTTTCCTATCGATACCACGCTGCCATGAAGTAACTTCCTCGCATCAAAGTTGACATTCGAGGGAAATGCCCTCAGTGTTCGAGGTTGATTGTAAAGAAACTTCGGATACTGTTGAATTGTTCTAAGTTAGCACGATCGATGGTTGCCTCATTAAAACCCTCGCCAGAAAACCCATTTGGGACAAAATCGGTCTAAGGAAAAAGGAGTGCAACGCGTGCTTTCAGACCTAAAGGCTTCATGTCGAAGAATCCATCGTTGTTTCTGGTCGAACACCTACAAGGGTTAGTTTAAAATATAAATGAAAATGGAAGGGGTCGTACATTAGCAGTAGTAACATTTTAGGTGCGATACGTTCCAATTGCTCGGCAGTTGTTCGCCATTCATCATGTTGAGCTTGTAGGATCCTATTCCGATGATTTCAAAAACTTGGTACGGTCCTTCCCAGTTCGGACCCTATTTTCCTTCATTTGGATTTCGGGTGTTGAGGGTGACTTTTCTTAGCACCAAGTCCCCGATGTTAAAATGTCGAAGATTGGCTCTTCAATTGTAGTACCTTTCGATCCGCTGTTTTTGGGTGGCCAATCGAACGAGAGCGGCTTCGCGTCTTTCATCCAACAATTCTAGGCTCGTATTCATGGTCTCGTTATTTGACTCCTCTGTTGCATATCGAAACCTGATGCTAGGTTCTCCGACCTCAACCGGGATCAGAGCTTCGGTGCCATAAACTAACAAGAACGGTGTTGCTCCGGTATTGGATTTCGATGTTGTGCGGTATTCCCAAAGAACCTTGGGTAGTATTTCTCTCTATTTTACTTTGGCGTCGGTCAATCTCTTCTTAAGATTTTGGATAATGGTTTTGTTGGTCGATTTGGCTTGTCCGTTCCCACTGGGATGATAAGGTGTTGATAGGATCCTTTTGATCTTGTGATCCTCGAGAAATTTAGTTACTTTGCTGCCGATGAATTGTTTTCCATTATCACATGCAATCTTGGAGGGCATCCCGAATCGACATATGATGTGGTCCCAAATGAATTCTATGACTTCCTTTTCTCTGACTTTCTCGAAAGCATGTGCTTCAACCCATTTAGAGAAATAATCAGTCATAAACAAAATAAACTGAACTTTACCTGTGGCTGACGGGAGAGGGCTAACGATGTCCATTCCCCATTTCATGAAGGGCCATAGGGACAGGAACGAGTGGAGTAGTTCCCCGGGTTGATGAATCATGGGCGCATGCCTTTGGCATTTGTCGCATTTTCGAACGAACTCCCTTGCATCCTTCCCCATATCGGTCCAATAGTAGCCTGCTCTGATTACTTTATGGACCAGCGATTCGGCACCGGAATGATTTCCACAAGTGCCCTTGTGAACTTCTCGTAGGATGTAGTCGGTATCTCCTGGTCCCAAACATATTGCCAACGGTCCATCGAACGTCTTTCTAAACAGCGTTCCGTCTTAGGACAAAGTGAACCGTGCTGCCTTTGTGCGCAGAGTTCTCGACTCATTTGGATCCGATGGAAGCCTCCTGTTCTTTAAGTACTCTATGTACTTGTTTCTCCAATCCCAGGTTAAACTTGTGGAGTTTATCTCGGTGTGACCTTATTCGATTACCGATCTCGTGATTTGTACGACAGTCCCCAAATTGAGTTCGTCATCCTCGACCGACGAACCTAAGTCTGCAAGAGCGTCGGCCTCACTGTTCTGTTCTCGAGGTACATATTGCAAGGTCCATTCCTTAAATAGATGTAGAGTCACCTGTAGTTTATCCAAGTACCTCTGCATTCGGTCTTCTCGAACTTCAAAAGTCCCGTTCACTTGGTTTATCACAAGGAGGGAATCACACTTAGCCTCTATGACCTCCGCTCCCAAGCTTCTAGCTAGTTCGAGACCTGCAATCATGGCCTCATACTCGGCCTCATTATTAGTTAAATTTGTAGTTCTGATAGACTGTCTAACTATATTACCTGTGGGTAATTTTAGTACGATGCCTAATCCGGACCCCTTCGCGTTCGAAGCACCATCCGTAAAGAGGGTCCAGACTCCCGAAGATGTACCTGATTTTATCAGTAGTTCTTTTTCAACCTTGAGTATGAGGGCTGGCGTAAAGTCAGCCAAGATTTGAGACTTGATGGCGATTCGGGGTCAATACTCAATATCATACTCACTGATTTCTACGGACCATTTGGCCAATAGACCCGAAAGCTCGGCTTTGTGCAAAATATTTCGAAGAGGATAAGTTGTTACCACACATATTGGATGACATTGGAAATATGGTTTTACTTTCCTAGAGGCGCTTATTAAAGCAAGCGCTAATTTTTCTAAGTGTGGATATTTAGTTTCGGCCTCACCTAAGGTCTGACTAACATAATAGACAGGGAATTGCGTACCTTGTTCTTCTCGGACCAGGATTCCACTTATTGTTATCTCCGAGACTGTCAAGTACAGGTAAAGCTGTTCGTCCACTTTTGGGGTGTGAAGTAGTGGCAGGCTCGATAAATACCGCTTTAGTTCCTCCAAGGCCTGTTGGCATTCCGGAGTCCATGCAAAATTGCTCTTCTTCTTAAGCAGCAAGAAGAATCGGTGGCTTCAATTTGAGGATCTCGAAATGAATCATCCTAGGGCGGCTATCCGCCCCGTCTGCCTCTGCACGGCCTTTACATTATCCACTATCGTGATATCCTCGATAGCTTTGATTTTATCGGGGTTGATCTCGATTCCCCGTTGGACACCATGAAACCAAGAAACTTGCCCGAGCCAACCCCGAATGCACACTTTTCAGGGTTGAGCTTCATATTGTACTTCCTCAGTATATCGAAAGTCTCCTGCAAATGCTTTAAATGGTCCTCTGCTCGTAGGGACTTAATTAACATGTCATCAATATAAACTTCCATTGATTTTTCTATTTGTTCTTCGAATATTTAGTTTACTAGGCGTTGATAAGTTGCACCAATATTTTTTAGACCGAATGGCATTACATTATAACAGTAAGTGCCGTACTTAGTGATAAACGAGGTCTTTTCCTGATCCTCCGGGTTCATCTGTATCTGGTTGTACCCGGAGTAGGCATCGAGAAAACTTAGTGTCTCGTGGCCGGTCGTGGCATCGATCATACGATCGATATTAGGCAAAGAAAAAGATTTCTTGGGGCAGGCTTTATTCAGGTCTTTATAATCTATACACATTCTAAGTTTGTTTCCCTTCTTATGGACTACCACTACGTTTGCTAACCATTCGAGGTACTTTACTTTCCGAATGGATCCTATTTTGAAAAGTTTGGTTACCTCATCCTTGATGAAGGCATGTTTGACCTTGGATTGGGGCCTTCTTTTTTGCTTCACCAGGCAAAATTTAGGGTCCAGGCTTAGTTTGAGAGTGATAATTTCTGGTGGGATCCCTGTCATATCGAGGTGGGACCAAGCAAAGTAATTCGTGTTAGCTTTAAGGAACTGAATAAGTTTTTACCTGAGCTCGGGGGTTAACCCCGTGCCCAGGTATACCTTTCATTCTGGCTGATGCTTGGCCAGTGTGACATGTTCCAACTCTTCGACCGTTGACTTGGTGGCGTCGGAGTCATGGGGAATTATGAAGGATCGAGGGATCCAGTAGCCGTCATCCTCGTCGATCCCTTGCTCATGCAATTGGGTCAATGTTGATACCTAATTTTGCCCTCATATTTTTTCAAATACTTTCAAAATATTGTTTTTGCATCATTATGTAGCTTACAAATCTATACATGCACTTTTTATAATTTTCCATAATTTTTAGAGCTTTAAAATTAATTTTCTTGCATTTAAATTACATAAATATTTAGTAATTATCCCTTTGAATTATTTGTGATGACTTAATCATCCAAAATTACTATTTTGTATCCTCATATATGTCTCATAATATTTTCACTGCATTTTTGTTTTATATAAATACATTAGCATTTTAAAGCTTTGCACAATCTTGTAATAATAGCATATATTCACATATAAATGCTCCTTATTTATATTATTTGTGTTAAAATAGAATATTTTATATTTTTATAATACTAAATCATTATTTTAAATCATTTTAGTACATAAAAAATATTTGTATTCATTTACTAATTATTTTTATAAATTATGTGTGTTTAAAAGGCTGGCCCAATTTTTAAATCAATTTTCGAACTAAAAAATGACCCAACACATTAGCCCAGTAACCCCAGCCCAAAGTCAAATGGCCACTTTACAAGACTCGGTCGGTAGCCGTTTTAATTAACCCGCCCCATTCGTTTTAAATCCCAGCCGTTGATCTTGAAAGATCAACGGACTCATTTATTCCCCTCATTTTAATTACCCACCCAAACCCTAATCCTCTCATTCTTTTTAACCTGCCGCCCTAAAATTCTCTCTTCTCCTCTCCACAGAAACCCTAGCAGCCCTCTCAAATCTCTCCAAATTCGTCTCAACCATGGATTCTCTCCATGATTTCCTTACCTTTTGTGTGTTATCTCGTTATTTTCTACAAAACTATGGTATCACCTAGTACTTGCCTAAATATGGCAAGTACTATCTCTTAGAATCCGGCCATTCAACTTCAATCGCTTAAATCTGGACAGTATTTAGTCCATATACATCATGAGCAGGCTATATGGGTCCGATTAGTCAAGATTTCCGGCCAATTTTCGATTTATGTCAACTAGGGTTTACCTATTTTTTCCCTAATTCAATTTTTATTGATTCTGCATGTTATTACTTCCTTATTTATGTTTGATTTTACAGTGTTTCCTTGTTTACTTGTTCGATTTCTGTCACTATATAAACCCCTCCCCATTCCCCTTTGAGAGAGAGCTGAATCGATATACTTTCACTAAAAATTAGAGCTTTGTTCTGTGATTCCCTCATTCTCTTATTCTGTACTTTGTTTTTGGCCAGCTGAAAGCCAAGGCCACTGAGATTCTATTATTCGAACTTTCTCTTAGTGCGAGCATTGCCCAGGGTTCTTTTGAAGCTCTTGGGAACTTTGACACATTGAGATTCTGGGTTCTTCTGAAATTTTTGTTCTTTATTGTTGTCCGTTTAACTCGTAAGTCACTTGACCTTTTGCAATTTCATTTTTTATGTGTCTCTAATTTGCATGTGCTCTCGCTTCTGAAATCTATGACTTAATGTGTTTCTGGGCTACTTTATGCACAACTTTGTTAGTTTTATACTCGTTTTAATCTCTTTAGCATTTAACTTCTCCTAATGCTGCTAGTTCTGAGATTGTCTATGTCTAACTTGGATAATCTGAACCCTCCTAAGCTCGTTTAGCTAGTGTATTGGGGCCTGAATGTTCATGAATATGCTTACCTACTTTGTCATGAATCTCTGTAATGAATGCCTCATATCTGTAATAACCTGTGTTAAGACCTTCACTGTTAACTATGACTTGTTTCCCTGCTATTGTGTCACTCAGCATGCTCACTTGATCCTATACTCCTTTAGTGATTACTTGAGATTTTAGAACAGTTATCTCAACTTGTTTTCCCTACCATATTTGACTTGTTTTGTTTCATGATATTAGGGTGAATCCCTGGCATAACTTGGACTTTCTCTAGTTAATTAGTCTACTGTGTCAATACCTGAATGCCTACATTTGCTATTTGACATGTGTTTACTTTCCCACTCTATTCTGAATCTCTGTAATGATAGTCTTTCATATGTAATGTGTTCTAATCTGTGCTAAGACCTTTTCTATCAACTATGATCTACTCCCTCACAGCATGTTTCTGTTTTGCTTAGTCTTATATCCTTAATGACTGTTTGAAACCTTTAGAATGGCCATCTTAGTTTGTGTTTCCATACCATGTTTGACATAATTAAGACCTTTAGGCTTCTAATCTCTAAGTCAATGCCTTACTTAAATGTGTTTGGTACTATGCACCTGTGTATGATAACTTTTGTCAATCTTGCAAACTTGTTTCTCCCTAACTCTTTCAATATGTGGTTGCTTATGTGCTACTTTGCTAAGTGCCGAAGTCCTACTGAACCTGCTTCTAAGTCCTGTGACATGCTTGATTAGCTGCTCTGTATGCTCAACTTTGCTATGTCTACTTTAAGCTATAAGTGCATTTTTTCAACTTCTGTCCCTTAACTGTTGTCCATTCTCTCTCATTTGTTACCTACGTTATTCTGAACCTATCATTCTTAGTCGGCTGAAAGCCAAGGCCACCAAGACTCTTGCTACTGACCTCCCTAGTGTGAGCACTGCTCGGGGTCAATTTGAGACTCTTGTGAACTCTGACACAATAAGGTATGGGGTTTTTTAGCTACTTTCTCTACTACTGAGACCTGAACTACCCCACTCAATTCCTTCTTCCTATTGTCTAATGAACATGTAAGCTAGTTAGTTTAAGTGATTTAATGCCTGGGTAATATGGTTGATCTATGGTTGTGTTATTTGGCTTTGAGCTCTTCTATGGATTCTGAGTTGTGCTGATGAATATGGTTCCTTGTTGAAAATCTAGGTATACCACGGGAGAATTGTTGAAGGCCCAGCAGTGCTGGATATTTCTTTTGGGCCTGATGTGGGCCTACTATCATTATTTGTATAATATTTGTAATCATATTCATTATTGGGCATGTAATAACTTTATAATAAATAATTGGGGTGTTAGTAAAAATGGGGGATGGGTAAATTTTGATGTTTGCATGCAAGGGTAGAAAACATGCCTATAGGATTCAATGATTCATCTGCTATATATGCCATTCAATCTCTATGTGTACTGTAGAAATCATAGCATTAAGAGAAGCACACGCTCACACTACTTATCTACTAGCAAAGCATGAGTTCAAATGCTTCAATTATCCTTGCTGCTACATGTTATTAGAAAACCTACCCATAGGAAATAAATATCATTGAATTTTCCTTCAATTTGCATCGCTGCAGCATATCCACTAGAAATCATGCATATAGGATTTAATCATTTCATTTGCTACTGTATCGCACTGTTCACCTAGAAAACATGCCTATAAGGTTAAAGTATAACAATAGAATTGGTTCCAATCGCCAATTGTTAGAGATCCTGCCTATAGGGTATTACTACTCGCCAAAAAGTGTTAATTTTCTAAACGTTGTTTGCTGCTCAAAAAGCATGAATAATTCTGGGCTTTCCTCCAACAGATTTCATTGTAACTTAGTGCGTAAATCACCTAGACACAATATCTATAGGTTAAATAACTGAAAATCTGCAATCTCAAATCAGCATGCAACAATTGTATAATTATTTGGAGATAAGCAGCGCCTAACCTCTGAAACTGCTTGTATGTTTTAATGCATAGTCACATAGAAATCATGTCTATAGGGCTTAAGGTTCTTAATTCTGAAATAGCCTAACATGAAAACCTGTTTCGCGTGCATTTGTTACTTAAGTGTGGAGGCTAACTTGAGCCCTTAACTGCCCATATTTGAAGTCCAATATGTATTTTGTATGTCGCCTAGTTTTGACATATCTGAGCCACCTAAGTAAGGTCTAGAACCATCCTAGTAGAGGTCCAATACCTCCTTGACCATAGGAATGGGACGGGTAGTGCACGCATAGAGAACGACTTAGAATTGAATTAGCGCGCTTCACGTAAACAACTTTAACATAGTAATCGGGTAGCAGGAGATGATAGTCCGTGCCCGCTGAATAATATGAGTAACTCCCTATCTCAAGGGAGTTGCGAAGTATTATTTATGTTACATGGGGTGATCCTTTAGGCTAAAAAAATTAAGACCCCCCTCCCCCTCTTTTATATGTTATTAGATCCAAATAGTTGTATCCCTATATTCGTACTAAGATCTGTACTAATCATGTTGTAATAAAATTCTTTGACCTTTACATTCGCTTTATCTATTTGATCACTTAGCCTAATTGTAATCCATATAATCTTAAGTTCGACCAGGACCCACAGTGGTGGACCTCGAAGAGTACCTAACACCTTCTCTTTAAGGTAATTTGAGCCCTTACCCGATCTTTGGTGACGATGACTAGTCAAATAGAGTCATTTTCATAATAGGTGCCCTAACGCACCTTAAAAACTGTTAGGTGGCGACTCTTCTCTTTTAATACCTATCATCCATTTAAAAGAGTTGTCACATATTGAAACATGTTTTCACGAGAAAACGAGGCGCGACAGTCAAGGCCGGTATCTGTGGTTGCTATTTGGCCTCCTGCTTTTCCTTTGATCCCTTAGTTGATGAGAGTGTCGATACCGGTATCACTTCATTGACAAAAAACATTTCCTTGGCGGCGGGTTGCTCCCCGTACACTATTTTGACTCTCTCCGATGTCGGGAACTTTAGAACTTGGTGAAGGGTCGAGGGTACTGCCCTCATGTTATGGATCCAAGGCCTTTCGAGCAGGGCGTTGTACCTCATGTCACCATCGATCACATGGAACTTTGTTTCTCAGATGGTCCCGGCCACATTCACTGGTAAAGTAATTTCATCTTTGGTAGTTTCTCTTGCCATGTTGAAGCCGTTAAGTACTCGGGTTGCGGGCACAATTTGATCTTGTAGGCCGAGCTATTCTATGACCCTTGATCGAATAATGTTGGCCAAGCTACCTGGATCAATCAAAACACATTTAACTTGAATTTTATTCATAAGGACAGATATTACCAGTGCATCGTTGTGGGGTTGTAAGATCCCCTCTACATCCTCGTCATTGAAAGACAAGGTCCCTTCCGGTACATAGTCTTGAGTCTGCTTTTCCCTCGTGATCGACACCTTGGCGCGTTTGAATACGGGCCCCTGAGGATTATCGACCCCTCAAACAATCATGTGGATCACGTGTTGCGGCTCTTCTTTCTCATTCTGTCTGTTTGAATCTTTGTTCTTGAAATGGTTTTTAGCCTGATCGCTTAAGAATTCTCGAAGATGCCCTTCGTTGAACAAACGGGCTACCTCTTCCCTCAGTTATCTACAACATTCTATTCTATGACCATGGGTGCCATGATATTTTCACATTTGATTAGGATTTATCTGGGCCGAATCAGTCTGTAGAGGTCGAGGACACTTGGTGTCTTTGATGCGCCCAATGGCTGATACAATAGCTGATGCATCAATGTTGAAGTTGTATTCCGATAGTCATGGTGCTTCTTTGGGTTCGACATTTCTGTCGAAACACTCTTACTCATGAGCCCTCGAAAGCTCTGTCCTCGATCATTTCTTCTATCAATGCGAACGGGGTTGCGTCCAGGCCCATTGTTTCTCCGATCTCCACCGTATGGCTGATATCGATCTCTGTTTGACTGTGGTTCCCGGTCAATATCCCTTTTAACTCTATCGATGGTCCTGTTTGGATAAACGGACCCAGAAGAAGTCCCCAACTGGTCATCCTCGACCCTAATCTTTGACTGGTACCGATTATGCACATCGGACCAGGTTATAGTTGGATATTCGATCAAGTTCTACTTCAACTGTTGTGAGGCTACCAAACTTTGTATGTTTAGGCCTTGAGTGAAAGCCTGAATGGACCCATCGTCGGCGAATGGGGGCAGATCCATACGCTCCATTTGGAACCGAGATACGAACTCTCTGATCATCTCGTTGTCTTTATGTTTTACTTTGAAGAGGTCTGACCTTCTAGTCTCGACCTTTATCGCTCCGGCGTGTGCTTTGACGAAGGAATCTGCGAGCATGGCAAAAGAATCAATGGAGTTAGGTGGTAAATTATGGTACCATATCATCTCCCCATTTGATAAAGTTTCTCCAAATTTCTTCAGCAGTACGGACTCAATCTCATCGTCCTCTAGATCGTTCCCCTTTATTGCGCATGTGTAAGAAGTGATATGCTCGTTGGGGTCGGTAGTTCCATTATACTTGGGAATTTTTGGCGTGCGGAATTTCTTCGGAATAGGCTTAGGAGCCGCGCTCGAGGGGAAGGGCTTTTGTACGAACTTCTTTGAATCCAAACCCCTCAAAATCGGTGGTGCTCCCGGAATTTGATCAACTCGGGAGTTATATGTTTCCACTTTTTTGTCATTCACTTCAATCTTCTTCTCCCCCGATTCAATTCGCTTTGTCAGCTCCTCGAACATTTTTAAGATAGCGGGGTCGATCCCTGACTCATTCACATTTGACCTCCCCGGCACTGGTTCGGCCCTCTAAATAATTTCCTGTGATGGCTCGGGTTCGACCCTACTCGATGCGTGGTTCTGATTTGAAGTTGTGCTATTGCAGCTTGTTGAGCCTGCAATATTTTGAATATTATTCGAAGGCTGATTCCGCCTTCTTTGCTGCCCTGTGTGTTTTGACCGGCTGATCGAACGTCTATGCGGACGCTAATTTCGGGGTCTACGCCCAGATTTGCATTCAGGGCAACATGGGAACTGACGTCGGTGGGGTCTGCAACTGGTACTCCCTCGAGGTCAACTAGAAGCACTTTGTTTCCTAGGGCGGCTACGTTGTCATTTTCGCCATAAAAACCAAGGTCGTTGTCGATGTGTATGGGTGCTGCTTGAGAGTTTGACATGTTGATCCTCGAATCAAAAATGCTTACAAGAACAAGTGTAAAGCAGTGTGTTATGAAAATTAGCACCATGTAATCACTATTATCCTTAGCCCCACGGTGGGCGCCAAACTGTTTACCCTAAAAATGGGTAACAATTAAATTTATATGTGATTTTAAGGACACGTGATTTTACTTGGCACAAATTGAGAAAATATGCAGATTGATATTGAAATTGACTGTAAAGAAAAATAAAAGCAAACCAAATGAGATGTGCAGCTTTGGCCCTCGAGCCAAATGAAATAGCAAATGAGATATGAGCAGAGTAATAGAGTATTGAGAACCTAAAGAAAAGAATAGTATATTGCTTTGTATTGCGTGAATATCCTCCTTTTACAAATTATTAGACCCCCTTTATATAGTAGGGGAGTCCTACTTATGGTATAATTCTAAATACAGTAAGAAATCTCATGATTGGCTAACTAATCTCTCCTTGACTTGTGCCATGATTTCTGTCGAGATTCTCTCCCTAATTACGGCTATAATGGCTTTTTTGTCTCTTGACTCGATCTTGATCCTGGCCGATCTCGATCTTGATCGGTCTCTGGGTATTCAAGCTCAATCTTGGCCGACCTCGATCTTGATCGGTCTCTGGGTCTCGAGCTCGACAATATATACTTCGCACCATGGCTTGATATTACAATGATGTACCTCGGACTATCATGTTCCAATCTCGATTAATCATACGAAGGGTAAAACTCAATTTTGACCGTATACAAGAGTGTCTAAGTGAAAAGTGATGACAACTTTAAGGGGTTGTCGATGTATTCTGCCTTAATATTAAAAACTTAAAAATAAGAACATGAACTGTTCTCAAAACTCAATAATCAATCCAAAGATGTCAAAATCTTATAGTTGAAAACATGAATATCGGTCTTAATCTGGTGACATTAGGAATAACTCACTACTAAATATTACTGCAAATTATAAGCATAAATCTACAATGAGGAAAATCTTTACTCGATACTATTAAAAGAAAATCACTATTCAATGTTACTTCAACTTGTAAACCAGAAATCCAAATATGACAAAATCAAAAACCATAAAAAGTTGTGAAATACGATCTATTTCTTGGATATTTGCCTAATCTTTCAGCTTCCTCTTCAATGTTATTATAAGCAAATCACAACGATATGGAGCATTCTCGCCGTTTGATTGACTGACATCAAACGGTATTGGAATATAAAATATATGGGCATAGGTGCCTGGAAATCTAACTTCCTATTTCATACTTCATAGGGAACCATGTGTTTCATGCAATTCCTGCTGGACAACGTATAAGGAAATACTTGAATTTTTCAATAGCGACCAATAAAAAAGGGCATCATCAGAAGAAAAAGTAAAATTATTTATTCGAAAAATCGGATAACATTAAATTTATGTATGTTTCTAAGGATACGTGATACCCTTTGATACAAATCGTATAGAGAGATAGCAATACGAATATTCTTGACTATGAAAATGGGAATAATGAACAGAAAGAATGAATAAAATGAAGTAAAACAAGTACAAGGAGATATCTTTTGTTCCAGTGTATTCAGTATGTCCATAGCTTACAAGGATCCCCCTTTTATAGTAGAGGGTCATTACTTTATTTATAACAAAAAATAATAAAATAAAGCATATAGTGGAGGACCCATGATGATTTGTCTCTTCCTCGATTTCCGTCAAGATTCTCTCTCTTGGTGCGATTGCAACGGCTCTTGTCTGTGAGCTCGATGCTGGCTCGAACTCGTTACTGGGCCGAGCCCTTCGGTCTTGGCTCGAGTTCGACCTTCGGGATGGGCGTCGCGCATTTCTGTCCTCGAAGCAATGCCTTGCGGATCGATTTGGTCACGGGCTCGATAAGGTTATCGAGCCGACTCCTCGAGCAGCCTTCGGACTCGAGGCTCGTTAGTACTGTCTTCGGAGCTCACTCCCAAAATCCCACTCCGATTTTTTACCACTTGAACTCGATCGAACGTAGGATGGCCGAAATCTATTTCGACCATATACAGATAGTCCCCTCATTTCTCACGAAGGATGCGGTGAGAATCGATATGATTTTCGACGGTTCGATCAGGTTATAAGCTGACATTTTAATAAGGGTCGATTATGACGTATGCGATAGCTGTCCCATCGATTTAGTCTTTCAAGATATTTAATGCTTGTCAGATGGCGGTCGGCCACCTCTGATATTGAACTGTCATGATGCGAGCCTATAAATAACCTTTCCATCTAATATTTACCTCTTTTACGCATTCACTCTTCCAAATTTTCTTATCTTTTCTCTCTATCTCGTCGCTTGCAGAGCCATCTACACCAGAGTTTTGGTGTCGTCAATTTTTCACTTTCCTTTGCCTTTCTTCCTCTCATATCAATGGCCAAAACTTCAAAAACTGTACCTCAGAAGGAGAAAGCTTCTTCTTCACGGCCGTCCAGCGATAAGGTGCCGGTGGAGCCGTCCACCTATGACAATGTTCCCGGCGCGTGTACTCTGAAGATTGATTTTAAGGTTGAGAATCCTTCATCTATTCCGGGTCGATGCGAGCATGTGTCGATGTACATGTGCTCTATAACGGAGGGTCATCTCGAGGCAGTTAGGAAAGACTGCAACTGGCGTTCCAAGGTTGTGTTGCAAATTCCATCCCCCGAAGAGAGCGTCATCACCCATGTGGAGGGGTTTTTAAGTGTTTACACTTATCCCTTCACATTGGATCCCGTCGACCCGATGATCATTGATTTTTGCAAAAGATATCAGGTCACCCTCGGTCAAATTCATCCCTCTCTATGGTGTATAGTAATCCTACTTCGCTTCTTCTCCGTCAAAGCCGGGGGGCTG
This sequence comes from Nicotiana tabacum, assembly GCF_000715075.1. Taxonomy (NCBI): domain Eukaryota; kingdom Viridiplantae; phylum Streptophyta; class Magnoliopsida; order Solanales; family Solanaceae; genus Nicotiana; species Nicotiana tabacum. The sequence goes on from NC_134094.1 coordinate 44,198,712, forward strand.
AATTTTTCCCTGAATCACCTCATACGATTGTATCGACCTCAAATCTTTCGAGGACTAATCAGATTTCATTGTCGGGCATCGAAGGATTTGATGTCGAGCATCGACGAAGACAAGGATCGGGGTTGGATAGGCCATTATATTCGGGTGAGGACCCGTGACCTTATTCCGGAAGAGAAGATGTCATTCCCCGAGGAATGGAATTTCGACCGTAAGTGGTTCTCATAAGACGTTGCTTTTCGTATCTTTTCCCGATTTTTTCGGATGTCTTTCTCCGATATACAGCTGCCCCTTGGATGCCACAAGCGGTGCCCGACCTCGAGGATTGGGTTCGGAAGTTAGCCTCAACTTCCTCTTATGCCGAACGCGCTTGGCGTGATTTGACAAAAGGTAGATAGGAGGCCAAGAATTATGGTAAGGTTTTACTTCTCGTTTCCTTCGAAGTGTTCTTTGTGCTCCATTCGTTACCGATTTCCTTTCATGCAAGTGTAACCAAGGATCCCTCTTTGAGGCCTTCGAGCGGTGAAGAAGAAACCAAGTCTCCGGTCCCGAAATCGGGGAAAGATAAGAAGCAAAAAGCTGCCTCTCGGTCAGAGGACCCCAAACCCAAAACTCAAAGGGTGAGGAGGAAGGCAATTGCTCTTCCGACTAACTTGGTCCAATGACTGAGAGAAGAAGAAGAAGAAGAAGAAGAAGAAGAAGAATAAGAAGAAGAAGAAGAAGAAGAAGAAGAAGAAGAAGGTGCCTCAACTTTGGTGATCCGATCAGCGAGAGCTATCGAGGTCACCAAATCTCCTGAGCCGATGGCGGCTGTACCGGTCGGGGTTGGCCCCGGGATCCCGAGTCTTGATCGGAGCGCCCCGAGTGATTCACTTGGGGCTATGACAGTGGGTCATTCGCCTTCCCTTCCAACCTTTTCTGAGGAGGCGTTAAAGGAAGCTCGAGAATTGAAGACCCCCGATATGGGCGGAGGCTCTAGTGTAGGGGATCCCTTTCGGGATTGCTTTACTGGCGTCAATGATGCTTCCGATATTGGTGACGCTTCTCTTCTATTAGAAGAGGCCCAACGTTTCATTACTCGGGTAATGATTTTACTATACTTGGTTTCTTTATTCTTTTCCAAACTTGACTTCTGTTCTTTCCCTACTGTGCAGGCCATTAGTAGGTTTTGAGTCGACCTTAGCCAGTGTGAGGTCGAGCTTCATAAGGTCTTGGGGGAGAGAGACGCCCTGCGGCTTCTTTGCAGCCAAAAAGATGAGGCTATAAAGGACCTCCAAGCGGATTTGGCTAAGGCCCTCCAAGTTGATCAAATCAAAGCTGAATATAATCGGTGGAAGGAGACTATCGACCGCCTGGCTGTGGAAAAAGAGACCATTTGGACCAACTTATTATCGGCCGATGTTCAGCTTCGAAACTTCAAGCAAAAGGGTTCGGCTCAAGCTAAGAGGATCGAGGAGCTTGAAGCTCGGCTTGCTGAGGCCAAGGCGGAGGTTGAGTCGTCGAAAATCTTGGCGGATAAGTCCAATGTCGTGTATCGGGCTGATGCCGAGGCTGCTCAGATGGAGGCACGAGAGGCGGCGGATACTGCCGACACTCGAGCACATTGGGTTGCCAAACTTGCTAAATGTAGGTCTTGGAGGGAGACCCTCGAGGAGATACATGCTCGAGGTTTCGACCTTACTGAAGAAATAAAAAAGGCTAAAGAGCTCGAAGTTGAAGATGAAGCCTTGGAGCTCGAAGTTGAAGCTGAAGCCTTGGCTTCTAATGGCGATGATGATGATGATGACGGTAGCAAGAGCGGATCCGAGGACGGGGAAGAGCCTGACAGAGAAGCAAACACCCCTGATGATGATCAGGAAGCTTAGTTCTTAATGTTTTATGTTTGTAATCAATCATGTAAAAAATTTTGTATATAGACAACTTGGCCGACTTGTGAAGACTTTATACGTGCCTTACAAATGTTTTCACAAGGATCTTAACAATTTAATCAAATTTGGACTTCGTAGTCTCTATGATTGATTATTTTTTCAGACTCGAAGTGACGTAGCCCTTAGGCTTACTAGTTGAGTCAATGATTCGAACTCGAAGAAATATAACCCGTAGGCGTAATAGTCGAGTGAGTGCTCGCTTGAACTCGAAATGAAAGTAGCCTGTAGGCTTTAGTCGTCGAGTGAATGATTTGAACTCGAAGTAATATAGCCCGTGGGCGTAATGGTCGGTTGAGTGCTTGCTCGAACTCAAAATAGAAGTAGCCCGTAGGCTTAGTCATCGAGTGAATAATTCGAACTCGAAGTAATGTAGCTCGTAGGCGTAATGGTCGAGTGAGTGCTTGCTCGAACTCGAAATAAAAGTAGCCCGTAGGCTTAGTCGTCGAGTAAATGATTCAAACTCGAAGTAATGTAGTCTGTGGGCATAATGGTCAAGTGAGTGCTTGCTCGAACTAGAAATAAAAGTAGCCTGTAGGCTTTAGTCGTCGAGTGAATGATTCGAACTTGAAGTAATGTAGCCCGTGGACATAATGGTCGAGTGAGTGCTTGCTCGAACTCGAAATAAAAGTAGCCCGTAGGCTTTAGTTATCGAGTTAATGATTCGAACTCGAAGTAGTGTAGCCTATGGGCGTAATGGTCAAGTGAGTGCTTGCTCGAACTCAAAATAAAAGTAGCTCGTAGGCTTTAGTCGTCGAGTGAATGATTTGAACTGGAAGTAATGTAGCCAGTGGGCGTAATGGTCGAGTGAGTGCTTACTCGAACTCGAAATGAAAGTAGCCCGTAGGAGTAATGATGGAGTTAGTGCTTGCTCGAACTCGAAATGAAAGTAGCCCGTAGGCGTAATGGTCGAGTTTATCTAAATTCTGATTGCCTAATAAATCTCCAAATAGAGGAATTTTTCTTGGATATAAGATATCGGTAAAGAGGAGGACTTTTTTTTGCAAGTCATTATACATGTGTTCATGTTTCGCGTCTGGGTTCGGGCCAACTACATGAGCATGGTTCCTTTTGACCATTTTGGCTCTTACAACTTTTCCTACTGGAACCCCGTTGTTGCGAAATAACTTTCTTGTATCAAAACTTGATATATTTGAGGGCTAATGCCCCCCCAGTATTCGAGGTCGATTGTACAGAGGCCTCGGATACTTGTCGTAAGTGCAGCATGATCATTGGTTGCCTCATTAAAAACCTTGCCAAAACACCTATTTGGGATAAAACCGGTCTAAGGGAAAAAGAATGCAATGCGTGCTTTTAGGCGAAGGGTCCATCTTAGCTCTTGTTCGAACTTCTGCAGGGGTCAGTTTTGAAATGCAAATGAATATGGAAGGGTCGTACCTTAGCAGTAGTATCGTTTTAGATGTGACACATTCCAACTGCTTGATAGCTGTTTTCCGTTTATAATGTCGAGCATGTACGATCCCTTTCCAACATTCTTGAGAACCTGATATGGTCCTTCCCAATTTGGTCCTAGTTTTCCTTCGTTCAGATTTCGGGTATTGATGGTGACTTTTCTTAACACTAAGTCCCTGGGCTTGAAATGGCGGAGCTTGGTTCTTCGATTATAATATCTTTCGATTCACTGCTTTTGGGCGGCCAATCGGACGAGAGCAGCTTCTCGTCTTTCGTCCGATAATTCGAAGCTGGTATTCATAGCCTCGTTATTTGATTCTTCCATCGTGAATCGAAATCTGGTACTGGGTTCACCGACTTTGACTGGTATCAATGCTTCGGACCCATATACTAAGGAGAATAGGGTCGCCCCCGTACTGGATTTTGACGTTGTCTGATACGCCCAAAGAACTTCGGGCAAGATTTCTCTTCATTTTCCTTTAGCGTCGTTCAACCTCTTCTTTAAGTTTTGAATGATAGTTTTGTTCGTTGATTCTGCCTGTCCGTTTCCACTGGGGTGGTATGATGTTGATATTATCCTTCTTATTTTGTGATCTTCGAGGAATTTTGTTACTTTGCTGCCAACGAATTGTTTCCCATTGTCACATACTATTTAGGCGGGTATCCCGAATCGACATACGATATGATCCCAAATAAAGTCTATAACTTCTTTCTCTCTTATTTTCTTGAACGCATGCGCTTCAACCCATTTAGAAAAATAGTCAGTCATAAATAAAATGAATTTGGCTTTACCTAGGGTCGATGGCAGAGGGCCGACGATATCCATTCCCCATTTCATGAACGGCCATGGGGATAGGATTGAGTGAAGTTGTTCTCCGGGTTGATGGATCATTGGCGCAAACCTTTGACATTTGTCACATTTACGAACAAATTCCTTCACATCTTTGCCCATATCGGTCCAATAATACCCTGCTCTGATTATTTTTCGAACTAATGTATCGGCACCAGAATGATTCCCACAAGTGCCCTCGTGCACTTCCCATAGGATATAATCGGTACCTCCAGGACCCAAGCATACTGCCAGCGGTCCATCGAATGTCCTTCGATATAGCGTTCCATCTGAAGCCAACGTGAATCTAGCAACTTTAGTCCGTAGGGCCCTAGAGTCTTTAAGGTCCGATGGGAGCTTTCCGCTCTTTAAGTATTCAATATACTTATTTCTCCAATCCCAGGTTAAGCTTGTAGAATTTATCTCAGCATGACCTCCTTCGATTACCGATCTCGAGAGTTGGATGATAGTCCCCGAGCTCAAGTCATCTTCCTCGACCGACGATCCCAAATTGGCAAATGCATCGACTTCATTGTTTTGTTCTCGTGGAACATGCCGTAAATTCCATTGTTTGAAATGGTGCAAAGTGACAAGTAGTTTGTCTAAATACCTTTGCATTCTACCTTCTCGAACTTCGAAGGTTTTGTTCACTTGACTCACTACCAGCAAAGAATCACATTTGGCTTCAATGACTTCTGCTCCCAAGTTTTTGGCTAGCTCGAGACCTGCAATCATGGCTTCATACTCGGCCTCGTTGTTAGTTAACCTAGTAGTTTTAATAGATTGCCTAATAGTATTACCCGTGGGTGGTTTCAAAACTATGCCCAGCCCGGACCCCTTCACGTTCGAAGCCCCGTCCGTAAAAAGGATCCATACTCCCGATGATGTACCCGATTTCAACAGGAGTTCTTTTTCAACTTTGGGTAAGTGGGTTGGCATGAAATTGGCCATGAAGTCTGCTAAAATTTGAGACTTGATAGCCGTACGGGGTTGATATTCGATATCGTACCCATTGAGTTCGACGGCCCATTTGGCCAATCGGCCTGATAGTTCGGGCTTGTGCAAAATATTACGAAGCGGGTAAGTGGTTAATACGCATATGGAGTGACATTGAAAGTACGGTCTTAACTTTCTAGAGGCACTTATCAGTGCAAGTGCCAATTTTTCTAGGTGCGGATATCTAGATTTTGCTTCTCCTAAGGTCCGACTTATATAATAAACGAAAAATTACGTACCTTGCTCTTCTCGAACTAGGACACCGCTTACGGCGATTTCCGATACTGCCAAGTACAAGCAAAGTTTTTCGTCTGTTTTTGGAGTGTGAAGTAGTGGTGGACTCGATAGATATCGTTTTAGTTCCTCCAATGCTTGTTGGCATTCCGGGGTCCAAGCGAAATCGTTCTTCTTTTTGAGTAGAGAGAAAAATTTATGACTTCGATCTGATGATCTCGAAATGAATCGGCCTAAGGCTGCAATCCGTCCCGTTAGTCTTTGTACAGCTTTCATGCTGTCCACGATGGTAATGTCTTCGATGGCCTTGATTTTATCGGGGTTAATCTCGATTCCCCGATTTGACACCATGAAGCCGAGGAACTTGCCCGAACCGACCCCGAAAGCACATTTTTCGGGGTTGAGCTTCATGCTGTATTTCCTCAAAATCTCAAACGTTTCCTGCAAATGGGTCAAATGGTCCTCTGCGCGCAGGGACTTAACTAGCATGTCGTCAATATAAACTTCCATTGATTTACCTGTTTGTTCTTCGAACATTTTATTTACTAGGCGTTGGTAAGTAGCCCCTACATTTTTTAGCCCGAAGGGCATCACATTATAACAATATGTTCCATATTTGGTGACAAATGAAGTCTTTTCCTGGTCCTCCGGGTTCATCTGGATTTGATTATACCCGGAATAGGCATCGAGAAAAGTGAGCATCTTGTGGCCGGCCATGGCATCGATCATGCGATCGATGTTAGGCAGCGGAAAGGAATCTTTGGGGCATGCTTTGTTCAAATCCTTATAGTCCACACACATTCTAAGTTTGTTCCCTTTTTTAGGCACTACAACTACGTTGGCTAACCATTCGGAATATTTCACCTCCCGAATGGACCTTATTTTGAGAAGTTTGGTTACCTCATCCTTTATGAATGCGTGCTTTTCCTCGGACTGGGGTCTTCTCTTCTGCTTCACCGGTCTGAACCTAGGGTCCAAGCTTAGCCGATGCGTCGTTATGTCCGGTGGGATCCCTGTTATATCTAAGTGGGACCAGGAAAAACAATCAATGTTATCGATAAGAAATTGAATAAGTTTCTTCCTGAGTTCGGGGCTCAACCCCGTTCCCAAGTATACCTTTCACTCGGGCTAGTGCCCTATTAGTGTAATTTTCTCTAGTTCTTTAATTATTGATTTGGTGGCGTCGGAGTCATCGAGAATCATGAAAGATCAAGGGACCCTTTGACCATCATCTTTTTCGATCTTCTGGTTATCTGGCTAGGTCGAAGCCAACATCTGTGATTGCTATTTGGTGTCATGTTCTCCTTCTGAGCTCGATCCCTTTATCGGCGAAGGCGAGGATATTGATTTCGCTTCCTCGACGGCGAACATTTCTTTTGTGGCTGGTTGTTCTCCATACACTATTTTGACACCTCTCGATGTTGGGAATTTGAGGACCTAGTATAGGGTCGAAGGTACAGCTCTCATGTTGTGGATCAATGGCCTTACAAAAAAGGCGTTGTACCTCATGTCGCCTTCGATCACGTGAAACTTCATTTCCTGGATGGTTCCGGCCACGTTTATTGGTAGTATTATCTCGCCTTTGGTGGTTTCACATGCCATATTGAATCCGTTTAAAACTAGAGTTGCGGCTACAATCTGGTCCTGCAAGTCGAGCTGTTCTACGACCTTCAATTTGATGATATTGGCCGAGCTACCCGGATCGATTAACACACGCTTAACTTTAGTTTTATTCATGAGTACTGATATTACTAGTGCATCGTTATGAGGTTGGATGACTCCTTATGCATCTTCATAATCGAAGGACAAAGTCCCTATGGGTGCGTAATCTTGAGTCCGAGATCGCTTTTCCCTCACAATCGATGTTTTAGTGCGTTTAAGCATTGGTCCCTGAGGGGTATCGGCTCCACCGATGATCATGTGAATGATGTGCTGCGGTTCTTCTTGCCCGTTTTGCTTGCCGAAATCCCTGTTTTTAAAAAGGTTCTTCGCCCTATTACTCAGAAATTCTCGAAGGTGCCCTTTGTTAAATAAGCGGGCTACTTCCTCTCTTGGTTGCCTGCAATCTTCCGTTCTGTGACCATGGGTGCCATGATATTCACACATTTGATTGGGATTCCTTTGGGCAGGATCGGTCTGCATGAGTCGAGGCCACTTGGTGTCTTTGATGCGTCCGATAGCCGACACGATGGCGGATGCACCAACGCTGAAGTTATACTCTGATAACCAAGGTGCTTCTATAGGATCGTCATATTTATCAAAGCAGCTCTTGCTCATAAGTCCCCGGGAATTTTTCCCTCGATCAATCCTTCAATTGTTCCGAACTGTATTGCGTGTTGAACCGTTGTTCATTCGATCTGCGACGTACGGTTGATATTGGTCTCTGTTCGACCTTTGTTCTCTGTTGATCTACCTTTGGTGTTTAGCAGTTGTCCTGTTCTGATGCACGGGTCCATACGGAGCTCCCAACTAGTCATCTTCGACCCTAATTTTCGATTGATATCGGTTGTGTATATCTGCCCCAAGTTATTGCTGGATACTCGATCAAATTTTGCTTCAGCCGACGTGATGTTGTCGAACTTAGCTCGTTCAACCCTTGGGTGAAAGCTTGTACGGTCCAATCGTCTGTGACTGATGGCAATTCCATGCGTTCCATTTAAAATCGGGATACGAATTCCCTCAGCATTTCATTACCCCTTTGCTTTACTTTGAAGAGGTCCGATTTCCTTGTTGCAACCTTTATGGCACCAGTATGTGCCTTTACGAGCGAATCTGCTAACATGGCAAAAGAATCGATTGAATTTGCGGTAAATTATGATACCAGATCATTGCTCCCTTCGAGAGGGTCTCCCCGAACTTTTTCAACAACATGGATTCGATCTCATCGTCCTCCAAATCGTTACCTTTGATGGCACATGTGTAAGAGGTGACGTGTTCGTTAGGATCGGTCGTACCATTATATTTGAGAATTTCGGGCATACGGAATATTTTAGGGATTGGTTTTGGGGCCGCACTTGAGGGAAAAGGCTTTTGTATGAATTTTTTCGAATCAAGCCCTTTTATCATTGGTGGAGCCCCCGGGATTTGATCGACCTTGGCATTGTACGTTTCCACTCTCTTGTCATTGGCTTCGACTCGTTTTGTGAGTTCCTCGAGTAATTTAGTAATTTTGGGAGTGGTCCCCGATTCTTGCTCGTTTGATTTCACTATGGAGGACTCCGTTCTGGGAGTGATTTCTCAAAGCGGATTGGGATCTGGCCTGCTTTGTATATGAGTTTGGCTCTGTAACTGGGCTATCGCTACTTGTTTGGCTTGTAGCATATCGAAGATCATACGTAAGCTGGCTCCAATTTCCCCCGCGTTATGGGTATCTCGGGCTACGGATCGAGTACTGCAATGAATATTTTTTTCCGGTTCGAAACGCTGATTCGCTTCCAGAGTTATTCGTGAATTGACATCCAATGGTACTTCGGCTCGAATTTCGGGTACTTCGATTCAAGCCTCAGTGCCATCGTCAAGTGGCCTTCCGCCCCCGGGTGCCAAGTTGTTGGTTTCATCTTGAAGGCCGGCTTCGTGATCGATAGGTAAAGCCATTGCTGATTTGAAGTTGTAAACTAGTATGTACTGCAGATTTATGTCAAACAATCACTGTTATTCTTAGCCCCACGGTGGGCGCCAAACTGTTTACCCGAAAAATTGGATAACGTTAAATTTATGTATGGTTCTAAGGATACATGATACTCTTTGATACAAATCGTATAGAGAGATAGCAATATGAATATTCTTGACTATGAAAATAGGAATAATGAACAGAAAGAATGAATAAAATGAAGTAAAACAAGCACAATGAGATATCTTTTATTCCAGTGTATTCAGTATGTCCATAGCTTACAAGGATCCTCCTTTTATAGTAGAGGGTCACTACTTTATTTATAACAAAAAATAATAAAATAAAGCATATAGTGGAAGACCCATGATGATTTGTCTCTTCCTCGATTCTCGCCAAGATTCTCTCTCTTGGTGCGCTTGCAACGGCTCTTGTCTGTGAGCTCGATACTGGCTCGAACTCGTTACTGGGTCGAGCCCTTCGGTCTTGGCTCGAGTTCGACCTTCGGGATGGGCGTCGCGCATTTCCGACCTCGAAGCAATGCCTTGCGGATCGATTTGGTCACGGGCTCGATAAGGTTATCGAGCCGACTCCTCGAGTAGCCTTCGGACTCGAGGCTCGTTAGTACTGTCTTCGGAGCTCACTCCCAAAATTCCACTCTGATTTTTTACCACTTGAACTCGATCGAACGTAGGAAGGCCGAAATTTATTTCGACCATGTACAAAAATAAGGAGTAACAAAAAGCGAGGCAACCGTTATAGTTCACATGATGAATGCAAAATAAAACAGGCAGTAACATATTATATTCTTTTAACTTTTAATTATTACATCTTTTCAATAATGAGGTGCCTTTTTGTAATGGTTACAGTTTATATATCTTTTAACAGTTAGTACATCTTTTCATTAAGGAGGTGTCCTTTGTTTTTATTTATTTATTTACCAAATGACAAAAATAGGAGAAAACCGAAAAAGAAACGGTTACTGTCTATAATTGTGTCTTTCGGGAACAAATTTTAACATATTGTTGGGTTTTTTAATTAAGAAAATAGGAGGAAAAAGCAAAAAAAGGATAAATAGGATTCCTAGTTGATAAGAGATGCCACATCACTATCTTATATCTCTATAAATACTTCATCCGTTTCAATTTATGTGAATTTATTTCTTTTTTAGTCTGTGCCAAAAACAATTACCAATTTCCATATTTGAAAACAATTTACTTTTAATAATTTACGGCACACAACCATCAGTCACCATATAAATTTGTTTTTCATACTTTTTGATTTAGTATTAAGATTAATTAGTAATTTTATTTGAATTTATTTGACGATTAAAAGTGTTTAATTAGATATCAGCATAATCAAAATTAAAATTTACCAATAATTGAGGGACAAAAAGTGCTATTATCCCTTTAAAATATATTGGATTGAGGAGTGTAAATGAAGTGGCATGAATAATGAGAATTTATAACTATTGTTGATAGTTAATTATTTGAGTCCAAAAATTTGTCATATAATATTGGATAGAAATAATTAACTTTCTTTTAATGCTTGGAGAAGAAATAGTATAGCGAGACATTAAGCTCCTAGTTAAGTTTCGAGGTGAAAATGTGAAAGAGGAACGAGATCAACAATATAACTCCAGATCATCAAATAATTTCTTTGGCTGGTAACAAAATACCAAAAATCTTTCCAGTTGAGGAAAGAAAAACTATAATCAGACTACACTATAAAGAATTAATTCATTAGTATCAATCCCAGAACCAAGTGGCTTGCGGAGAAACCCCGCCGACAAATCTCCGCCACAAAATTGGTGGCCAAACAGGTCGTGGTGGTGGTGGTCTTCTTCATCGTGCTTGCTTGGAGGATGATAGTACATCCTCGAAGTTTGAGGGCAGTGGTTATAAATAGAATTATATTTAAAATGAATGTCTATATTTTAGAAAAATCTTAAGGTTTGTTATTTGGTGGCTAAGTCATTTTTTCTCTATAAATAGAGGTGTTATATTCCATTGTAATTCATCCCAAATAAAAATTCTCTCTTTCTTTGTAATATTCTTCTTTATTGTTTCATTACACGTTATTAGCACGAGACTCTACCTCTCAAGAAGCTCTTTGAGAAGATTAAGGTATAACTTTTCTCATCTTTTAATTATAACTAATATTATGAAAAGAAAGTTCGTTGCCCTTGAAATTTCGGGCAAGAACTATATGACATGGGTGTTGGATGGTGAAATTCATTTAGATCCAATGGGTCCTAGAGACGTCATTAAAGATAAATATAAAGTATCTACCCAATAATGTGTGATGTTAGGCTAAAAATTCATGTTTTTACATGTAATTTGTCTTGCATTATACCTCAATCTTGTTAACTTTGGTGTAAATATTTGTGACTCAAGCTTAATAATGGTGTTTATATGTGTAGGAGTCAATTTGAAATAATTTGGCAAGCTTGCATGCAAAGTGAAATAAAAAATAAAAGAAGTTGGAGGGAGTATAATTTTGGTGCCCAGGTTGGCGCCAGGCACCAACCAAAACGCCAATGGTGGAATAGCACAGAAGTGAAAAAGTTTCGGTGTCTAATTTGGCGCCATGCGCCAAGCGAGATGGCGAAGGGCGGATTTCGTCCTAATTCAGCTAGGACTTGGTAGTTTCTACCCTACACGCCCCCAACATGTATAAAAGGGGTTTTAAACCTATTTCTTAAGGGGAAGACATTATTGGAGAGACAAAAGGCTACGAGAACACTTGGAAGCAACGAATCACAGGAGTTTTCTCTTTAGTTCTTCCTTACTCTGTATTTTAATGCTTTCAATTATTATCATGATTGTTAGTATGATTATGAGTAGCTAAACTTTCTCATCTAGGGTTTGATGGAACCTCTTGGAGGATGACTTTTAATTACGTTTAATATAATTTAGCCTTTGAATTTCTCTACTTGTTCAACTACATATTTATTATTGTTGATTGAATGACCATCAATTGATTGTGCCTATTTAGTGTGTATTTCTTGAGAGGGGGTATATATTTAGGTAGTTGTTGAACAACATCACTCCTAACATATGTGAGAGATCAATACGGAGGGTTTAAAGGTGGGATTAGAGATAACGAAACCTTGGTGCGATCATAGTGAGCGGTGAATTAGCACCAGCTAGTGTAGTTCGAGAGAATACGTCTAGTAAATTGTGGTAGTTGTACGAGAGAGAGCTATGACACCCAAAGTACTCACGATCAGTAGAAAATACTTAGGCAAAATTATAAAAGACGTAGAGGAAAGGATTCCGATAATTGAAAAAATCATAACTCTACACCCCCTTAATCTTTTCTCCAACCCTTAGTATCTTTATTTATTAATTCACTACTTTAATTAGTAGAAACAGAATATTAATATTTATAACTTAGAAATTGTTCGAGCTTGTCTTCTTAGTATTAGTAAATAGTTGTAGCTAGACTTTAGTTCTCTGTGGGATTCGACTCCGGACTTGTAAACCGAATTATATTTGCAATGACCGCTAGACCTCTTAGGAGGCATAGTTGGGCGTGATAAAATTTTGGCGTTATTTTCGGGGAACTAACGGTGTAGCTGTAGCTGTACATATTGCTAGGTTTCAAGTTTGAACTTTTATTTTGTTTTGTTTTTTTAGTATTTGAATTTTTTTTATTTTAGTTTTACTTGTTGATTTGAGAAACATAGTATCTTGGAATTATAGGAGTTTTGATATTGGTAATTCTACTTTTTATCTTCCTTATGCATATCGTGGAGGAAATCACACATGTCAAATTTATCAATATATTTTCGAGAGCGAGTTATGTGCACCAACTCAATTTCATGCGTGGAATGTGTGTGATATGTGTGGTAGTCAAGATGATCACTTTTATGATTGTGCTTATATTTCTTATCCCTCCCTCCCCCCTCCCCTACCCCACGGCTTAAATCCAAAAGGTCCATAAGGAATTATTTAATTTTTGGCTTGCAAGAATTTACACCACCCCAAGAGCATGATCATAGAGTAGAATCAAAACTTGGGATCCAATTCATATGTTCGAAGTGGAGGCAGAAAGTGATTCACGTCATGCCGCGACGTTAAATTAGACGCTTGTTGGGAGGCAACCCAACTTTACTACTTTTTTATTTTTTATTTTTTTTATTTGTTTACTTTTTTTAATTGTGTTATTTTTGTAGTGTAGTTTTTATTTTATTTTGTAGGAGCATGGAAAGGAAATTAGAAGGAAGCAAAAGCAAATCAGATGGTTGGAACTAAGTGTGAGGTACTCGCACGAAGGATCAGGGTTGGGAGAAGTCTGAGTATCCCATGAGTTGTTAATACTTCGGTCATTGGCCTACTAAGAAATTTCTTTTACTCTCTTGTTATTTATGATGTGCATTAGGGACGATGCATAATTTTAAGTATATGGTGAAGAGATTATCTGGGTGATTTTCTATGATATTTTAGTTGTGTTAGTTTAACTAAAAATATATTTTTGGACTTTTCCCGACGATGGATCTCTTGGACAGCTTTCTTGAGGGATTAAGGTATAATTTTTTTATTTAGTCGTAGGTAGATATTAATCTCCCTTGGTTTTCTTTTGGCATCGATTCTTTTTCAGGGGATGTAACTTCAACAGGGTAATTTTTATTTTTAGGAAATTGAGGAAAGAAAACTTGAGTGTCCTATAGGCCTTTTGACCTGTTTGATGCTAACATAGTTAGGCCTTAGCATGCAAATTACCTTCCTAACATGTTTTGATAAAAATTAATGCCGTGAAAGATTGAATAGCATGTCTGTGATGCTTTCTCTTAGTTACTTGACTCATTGTTCATGTGGTGCTTTATTGCTTAATACTTCTTGACTTTGTGATTACTTGCTTAAACTTGAGAGTTGGAATGAAACCTTCCCGACCGTGGTCATGTGCATTGTGTGATGTGAGGTTTTGATCATATTCTGTGTTATCCTGTATTTGTCTAGAACTTGCCATGTGTATTAGTCGAAGCGAAATAAGTAAGTTTTGTGAGTCTAGGAGATGATGTAGGCATTTGTTTGATTGTTCATTGAGCTATTATGCCACCATAAATAAAATTATCCTTAGATAGGCCATTTGAGCCTATAAGCTTTTTCTTTGGCACCCACATTACAAGCCGATTCCCATTTTATTCTTAATTAAATCTTTTCGAACCTTTACCTCCGAAAGCACTTAAGTCGCTAGAAGAATAAGGTGAGAGTTGGGGTAACTTTTGAGTTGAACCATAGAAAAGCCAAAAAGGTGCATGTATATTTTGGAAGATCATTAGTCGGGCAACCTAAATTTATGGAGAGTGTTGAAGGAAAAAAAAAAGAGAATAAAAAGCAAAGAAAATACAAAAAGGATAAAAATAAGTATATAAAAAATACACCTCATATTCATCGTGATCCAGGCTAGTGAGTGTATAGATGTGCTTAAAGAAGAAAGGCCAAGTTGTATATGATTTCGTGGCATTGCTTGAATTGGTCATAAAGAGTGTGCATTTGAAAGTTAGGTGTAGTATATTAAAGTGCTTAGGAGGGTTAGTCACTATACCCAAAATATATCCTACATGTCCCTTATCTTACATTACAACCCTTAAAGACCTAATTGATCTTAGATTATGCGAGCTTAGATTAGTGGAGATATACACTAGGGGTAAGTCTATGGTACAACCACGGAATGCACATGAATTTCTTTGTGAGAGTGAGCGATTCTTTGTTCATATATGTGATGTCCTTAAATTATATTCTAATACATATTTGAATGTGTGGACGAAATACCCTCTTATTTTTTTGGTGAGGCACTTGATTTCATGAAGGATATGTGACGTTATTAAATATCTCTTGTTGGGTGAATGCACTAGTTGAGAGTGCTTATTGGCGACATGTCGGTCTTTGAGGTTGGGTGGTTATGGGCAGGTTGTTTGAGTATTTTTAATTGGTCACTAATATTCCAACATGTGAAAGTTGGGAAAGGTATGACTACATATGCATGGGCTTAATTGTTGATATCAACTATAGTCATAAGTGTAATGTGTTGAATTATCAAAGGTTCCTCCATTATATGATGTCTTGCGTGCATTGTTTGATTAGCAAGGTTTTAGGATGCTCGAGGACGAGCAAGAGCTTAAGTGTGGGGTGGTGATGTTAGGCTAAAAATCTATATTTTTGCATGTAATTTGTCTTGCATTATACCTCAATCTTGTTAACTTTGGTGTAAATATTTGTGACTCGAGCTTAATAATGGTATTTATATATGTAGGAGTCAATTTGAAGTAATTTGGCAAACTTGCATGCAAAGTAAAATAAAAAAAGAAGAAGTATGAGGGAGTATAATTTTGGTGCCCAGGTTGGCACCAGGCACCAACCAAAACGCCAATGGCATAATAGCACAGAAGTAAAAAATTTCGGTGTCCAGGTTGGCATAAGGCGCCAAGCGATACAGCTAAGGGCGGATTTCGTTCTAATTCGGCTAGGACTTGGTAGTTTCGACCCTACACACCCCCAACATGTATAAAGGGAGGTTCTAACCTATTTCTTAAAGGGGGGACATTATTTGAGAGACAAAAAGCTACGAGAATACTTGGAAGCAACGAATCACAAGAGTTTTCTCTTCCGTTATTCCTTACTCTGTATTTTATCATGACTGTTAGTATGGTTATGAGTAGCTAAATTTTCTCATCTAGGGTTTGATGGAACCTCTTTGAGGATGACTTTTAATTATGTTTAATATAATTTAGCCTTTGGATTTCTCTACTTGTTCAACTACGTATTTATTGTTGTTGATTGAATGACCATCAATTGATTGTGCCTATTTAGTGTGTATTGCTTGAGAGCTAGTACATATTTAGGTAATTGTTGAACAGAATCACTCCTAACGTATGTGAGTGATCAATACGGAGGGTTTAAAGGTGGGATTAGAGATAACGAAACCTTGGTGCGATCATATTGAGCGATGAATAAGTTTCAGCTAGCGTAGTTCAAGAGAATACGTCTAGTAAATTATGGTAGTTGCTCGAGAGAGAGCTACGACACCTAAAGTACTCACGATCAATTTTGTATGAAGACAATGCAGCATGCATAGCCCAATTGAAGGGAGAAATCATAAAAGGAGATAGGAGAAAGCACATTTCACCAAAGTTATTTTTCACACATGATCTTCAAAAGAATGGTGATATTAACGTGCAACAGATTCGTTCAAGTGATAATATGATTTATTTGTTCACCAAATCTCTACCGACGTCAACCTTCAAGAAACTGGTGTACAAGATTGGGATTCGAAGGCTCAAGGATGTGAATTGATACTCTCATCAGGGGGAGTTAATACGCGTTGTACTCTTTTTTCCTTACAAGGTTTTGTCGCATTGGGTTTTTCTTGCAAGGTTTTTAACGAGGCAACCAAAAGGTGTATTTCTAAACATGTATACTTTTTTTCCTTTTCTAGAATTTTATTGTTCCCACTGGGTTTTATTTTAGTTAAGGTTTTAACGAGGCACATTATATGTTGAATAGACATTCAAGGGGGAGTGTTATAAATAGAATTATATTTAAGGTGAATGTCTATATTTTAGAGAGATCTTAGGGTTTGTTACTTGGTAGCTAAGCCACTTTTTTCCTATAAATAGAGGTGTTCTATTCCATTATAATTCATTCCAAAATCAATAAGAATTCTCTCTCTTTCTTTGCAATATTCTTCTTTATTGTTTCGTTACAGATTCAACATTTTTGGGCTGCAAACTGGTGCCAATTATTTTAATGCAATATTGGAACAAGAGTGGGTTGCTCTAGTGGTAAGCATCCTCCACTTCCAATCAAGATGTTGTGAGTTCGAGTCACCCCAAGAGCAAGGTGAGAGTTCTTGGAGGGAGGGAGCCGATGGTCTATCAGAAACAGTCTCTCTACCCTAGGGTAGGGATAAGGTCTGCTTACACACTACTCTCCCCAGACCCCACTAGTGAGATTATACTGGGTTGTTATTGTTGTTGTTGTAGTAATATTGGAATAATTCCTTGTCCATTAAAAAAACAGTGCGTGTCACCTGCAAGTGGGAAAAGTCAACTTAGTGCCTGCTCATACAATAATAATGTTGAAATCTTGCATTTTGATTTAATTTTAAGCAATCAATTAATACTAGAATTATTGGAACAGTTACTTGACTCTTCAAAACGTTTGAGCTATGAATTTCTCAAAGAATGAAGAAAAAACTTTTGAAATAGAATAAGCAAACAAGTCTACCGCCCAGGAACTGGATAATCTTTCTCGAGTCTAATTAAGACTGCATCACTTGAAACATTAATCTTTAGTTGTCCTAGTCAAGTGGTGAGCCAATAAGATTACTTCTATATTTTACTAGAGATTATTTTGAACCGTTTAAAATCTTTTTTTTTAAATTCAATTTTCATATAGCTCTATAAAATTAGGCTCAATAATTTTAAATTTTTTTTAAACATTTTCCCAAGCATAAGATGTTGGGAAATATCTGGAAGCATGTAGAAGAGACACAACAACAATCCAGCGTAATTTCGCAAGTGAAATTTGGGGAGGATAGAGTGTACGCAAATTTTACCCTTGTCTTTAAAAAGGCAAAAAGACTCTTTCTGAAAAACTCTCGGCTCAGAAAGGAAAAAGAGGAGCGACAATAACAAACAGACCGATCTATGTAGAAGAGACACAGATACCTCTATTTGCTATACTAACCAAAAATTGTGCGCATGTGCATATTCTTTTAAGGAAATGTTCTAATTAAAGATACAGGGTTTAAAAAAACATGTAAATAAAATTTTTATCAACCAAAACAAGAAAAAATAATGGAAGATGATGGCTACACGCAAGACTATGAATTTTACTCAAACACCAGGCTAGCCTATGATTTTTAAAATTAATAGAAAATATGGAGACAATTGTGGATTAGACCTTGTACAAAGACCTATAGCGCATACACCCGGCGCTTTATGTCCAAAGTCGTATAGCGCATGGGGTATGCGTTATAGGTCCCCGTTTTAAATTTCCCCTTCTTCCACAACAGAACATCCCCTCCCCTCCTTCCCCCAAAAACAATTTCTCATTTAAAGCCCCCACAAGATCCCTCAACGCAATTTAATTTTATTTTTTACAAGAAAATACATGATTCAAGATATATTCCAGGTATAAAAGAAAACTTTTGCTCGAATTTCGTAAAAAAAAATGTTTGTCCACAATCAAAATTGAGGAAAAAGCTTCAAAACATAACAGTCATTATCTTTCTTCATTGTTTTTACTTGTATTTTTACTACTTGATCACTTGTTGTTCCTATCATGTGTTCACTTTTTGTTGCATTTATTGCTTTAATTTCCGTTGTTAGCCTTATATCATTGTATTGTTCTATGGTTATTTATTTACTCGCTTTACTGTTATTAGATTATATCATATTATGTTCAGACTTTCATTTGTCCAGTAGGCGTCCTGACCTGGCTTCGTCACTACTCTACCGAGATTAGACTTGATACTTCATGGGTACCGTTGTGGTGTACTCATGCTATGTGTAGCACCCCAAAAAATTTTGAAGTGCTTAAACTCTATTAAGAAAGTTGTTATGTGCTAATTATATTATTTTATGTGCAGACGATGACTATTAATATGATGGATATTAATTGGATATGATAATAAGTGTATGGGACATATTATAAATGGTGTGGGGTCTAAGGATAGCCCTAAGTCCAAGTCAAGTTTGAAATTACATGATAGACTAAAGTTCCAAATGAGTACGCACAAGACCTAATTTTGGATGAGTATATATATATATAAGGAGTTATGTGGGCGACAATCTATCAAATGAAAGGTTTTCGAGTCTAGTTTATAACGCTAGTTGAATGGACTAGCGTGTCACTCTATTCGGTGATTTGAGTTGTTGGAGGCTTGTAGCCAACTTATTAGCCATAAATGATTATTGATAAATATTTTAGGTCATATTTTGATGTAATTAGGATATCTAATTGTAGATACCAACTTGTTGGTGATGTTTGAGCATTTTAATCAATATTGGAACGATGGAAGATGATTAAAAGCTTGTGAATGTTAATAAAGCGAAAGAGAGGTAAGTTGATTAAAACTTACTTTTCTTGAGGGACTTTCTCTAAAAGCATGTTTCGAGTTAATACTTAAGTTGTTTGCAAATGTGTTTTTATGCTTGTGGGGACAAACAAGTACGAATGTCTCTATGTACTAGAATATTATGTTGCATATGTAGTATTATGCTGTTTTATAAAATTTTATTTTTAATCTTGTTGGCAAAATAACACTCAAGGTAAATATTATAAGTTTTTATCAAAACTTTCGTATTGACAAGAGTATACATATTTAAGTGCTAAAGATAAATTTTTATGGAAAGTATTTCTTTTGAAAATTGATGAGCAGAATAGCATTTGTGGTATCTTTTAAAGATTGATGTTAAATTGCTAAAGGCTTTAACATGTAAAAAGGTTGTTTATTTAAATTTTGTTCAAATGGCTTAGATTTTCTATTAATGCTATGATTTGATAAAAATAGATCATTTGAGGCTACTATGCTGTGAATTTATTTTTGGAAGTATCAAATATTTTAGGAGTTACTTGTGCTCACCGAAATTGACTTCGGATATATTGTGTTCGTCGTTATGAAACTACACGTGCTGGTGTAGGCGTAGATGGATACTTTGTGGTATAGACTACGACAGAGTGCTCTCCCTCGAGAGGGTACTATTTTGTGCTATTATTAGCATGGCTGAGTCGATTCGTACGGCACTACGATGAGACGACCTGATCAAGTAGAGTATATGATATTTGCCGCTAGATACATAACTTAGTTGATCTTCTTATGTCGGGTGATGGTATAGTACTCCCGGTGAAATATAAGGATGATTTTCTTATGTTTAGGCCTAAGGAGCCGAAAGTGATTTTAATGACTTAAAGCAAATGGAATAATTTTGTATGATTTTATCCAAAATCTTGGGTTGATATAAATATTTTAAAAGTTTACATTGTGGGTTATATTTCATTTGGCTTTTATTTAAAATGACAAGGATCATGAATGGATAAAATTTCTTATCGTTTTATATCAAATATTGATGCATTATTTTTAATAAAGTTTATCCCATGAACTTAAGTTAGAGAGAGTCTATGATACTTATTGAGTACCGTTGTGGTGTACTCAGCCCTTAGGGGCACCCCTCCAGGGTCCCGCTTACTTTACATATTTCAGGATGAGGTAGGATACGTGGCATGCGGTCAGGGCTAGGATGACTCTCTTCCTGAGGTATATGGTGAGGCACCAATCCTATTTCGTGGTAGCTATCATGTTGTTTTCTTAATTTATACTAGTCGGGTATTAGACCAAGCATTTAATTCTATTCTTTAGAGGCTCCATAGATAGTTGTGAAAAGTTATAGTAATGGGGTTGTACATGACATACATGAAAATATATTTATTTTACTTAGTCTCATTATTATTATCGTGGAAGGCGTCATGTGTGATTTTGAAATTGAAAAATATTTTATTATTTAACTTGAAAATGTATATGATTTTCAAGGAGCTTCCGTAGTTAAATTGGTTTTCATGCATATGATTTGGGTGCATCGCATGGTTTGGTTCGCTCGGGTCGAGTAGTGTGTCGTGTGCCGGTCACGTGATTTTGGATCGTGACACTATACTTTTGCACATTTTTGTGCAGATTCAGGTACATTTGCTCGTGTCGGACGCTAGTGATTGACCAATTCTTCTAGAGACTTCAAGATACACTTGCTCGACACTCGCAGGCCTCGGAGTCACCTTCTATTTTTAGCTGTATTACTGTTCATTTCCAATTCAAACAGTATTGTATTTAGAGATTATTAGTCCATTCCCTATAGAGCTTATGACTCGATTCCACCAGATTTTTGGAGTTATTGACAGTTGTACTATTTGGTTTTAGTATAATAGATTACTAATTTAAGTTGATAATTAAGTTGTTATTTTGCTAAATCTTGATGTGTGTTAGGCTTACCTAGTTTTAGAGACTAAGTGCTTGTAACGACCCGACCGGTCGTTTTGAGCTCTAGCGCATCGTTCATCGGTTTCAAGTCTCAAATAGCTTCACTTTAGGTATTATGACTTGTACGTGCGACCGGAATTGAATTTCGGGAAGTTCGGAGTTGATTTGGAAAACAATTCTAAATTCGGAAGCTTTAAGTTGGAAGAGTTTACTAAGTTTTGACTTTTGAGTAAACGATCTCAGAATCGGGATTTGAAGGTTTCAATAGGTTTGTATGATGATTCCGAACTTGGGCGTATGTTCGGATTGAGTATCAGGTCGCCCGGGAGCATTTTGGCGCTTATTGTGAAAGTTGAAATTTTAAAGGTTTTAAGAATTTCTTAAGTTTGAATTAAAGTTGACTTTTGTATTATCGAAGTCCGTTTGGGATTTCGAGCCTTGGAATTGGTTCGTATTATGATTTATGACTTGTGCGCAAAGTTTGGCTTCATTCCGGAATGTTTTGATATGATTCGGACGCGTTCGTCGAAGTTTAAAAGTTTAAAGTAAGGTTTCGATCGTCGATTTGAAATTTTGATGTTAGTTGGTGTAATTTGAGATCCTGAGTAGGTTCGTGTTATATTTTGGGACTGGTTGGTACGTTTGAATTGGGTCCCAAGGGCCTCGGGTTTGAAACAGATTGAAAATGGATTTAAACTCGGAATTTAGGACATGTTGGTTTTGGCCAAGTTCTGGTGCAACCGCACTTGCGGAAATTTGGTCACAGGTGCGGAGCCGCTAAAGCAGCAGGCGAAGCGCAGGAGCGCAATAGGAGCTGGGAGCAGAGGATCGTAGGTGCGGAGTTTAGGTGTGCAGATGTGCATCCGCAGAAGCGGGGAAGACACCGCAGCTGCGGAAGCTGGGTATTTGCTACTGGACCGCAGGTGCGGTCGTGTGCCGCAGATGCGGGCTCACAGGAGCGGTCAGTGCTCCGCAGAAGTGTGACCGCAGGAGCGGATTTTGTCCGTAGAAGCGGATTTATTCATGTGCAGACTTAACTGAAAAAGAAAGATTCCCTTTTATTACCGACCATCTTCCCTTGACTGGTGTAGGGAACCTCACCTGCGATGGTTTTGTCCGCAGGTGCGGAGTCGCAGGTGCGACAGTTTGGCCGCATGTGAGAAGGTCGCTGGGCAGTGGGGTGTTCTTAAATCCGAGACTTAGTCCATTTCTCTCACATTTTCATTTGGTTGGGCGATTGTTGGAGCTCTTGGAGGGAAGATTTTCATCATCTATGTCAAGGTAAGTAATTTCCACATTTCGTGAGTTAAATACATTGTTTATATGTGGATTTGAACATGAAAATCAATAGAAATTTGGGATTTTAGTAGAAAACCTAAAAATTGGTATTCTTAAATTTTGACCACGAAATTGGACCTGGAATTTGGGATAAATTATATATTTGAGTTTGTGGTGTTATGGGTAAAGTTTATCTTCGAAAAATTTCGGAATCAGGGCATGTGGGCTCGAGGGTTGTCTTTATTGACTTTTAGAGCGGAGTTGGGGATTGTTATGAATTGATTAATTATAAGCATTGGAGTGTATTTTGATTGAGTTGCACATTGTTGGACTAGTTTCGGATCGTTTAGCTTGAATTGAAGAGTTAGAGAGTCATTGGAGCCGGTTATGGAACTTCGGAGCGAAGTAGGTCTCCTGTCTAACCTTGTGAGGGGGAAACTACCCCCTAGATGATGTAATAGCTATTTGATACTAGTTGGGGGTGCTACGTACGCACGAGGTGACGAGAGTCCGTACGTAGCTAAAGCATGTTTATGTCCGGGTAGACTTAGGACATTATCATGTAATATTTGAATTATTTGAACTCATTATACTTGCTTAATTACTTGAACTTATAATTGAAATTTATTTAAAAATAAATATATGTATACTAGGCCGAGCCTTATCACCTTGAGTTATTGGCTAGTTATTTGAGAAACGGTAAATATTATATTCACTTGTGCTCATGTACTGTATTGTAAGCACGTGTCTTGTGATTCGATAACTTCCTTACTTTCTTGTGGAGCAGGCCGAACTCCTCGGCAGTATAATAGATGCATCTATGGTTCGTGCCGCTTGATCCTCGGCAGTGTACATATTATTCTGGATCAGGCCGAACGACCTCGGCATAATCGTGCGTTATATCGTTGGCAGTCCGAATGTTCACGAAATTATCCTTCCATTGATGCATGGCCTTTTATATGGTATTCCTTATCCGTTTGATACTGGCACTTGATATATCTGAGTTGTTGAGGTAGAATATAAGACTGAGAAAATCATACCCTTTAAAAGAAATTTTTGGAAGATTATGTAACTTATAGATTTATTCCATTATTGCTATGTGCTTCATATCTACTATGATTTATTATATTGCTTTATTAGACTTATAGTAAGTGTCGATATCGAACCCTCGTCACTATTTCTCCGGGGTTAGGCTAGATACTTACTGGGTATACGTTGATTTATGTACTCATGCTACACTTCTACACTAAATGTGAAGGATCTGACAGGTTTAATTGGTGGTCATCTTGGCGCGTAGGCACAGATGTTGAGGAGACTTTATGGTGAGCTGCATTCCAGGCTACGTATCGCAGCCCACAAAGTCTCCATCATACCATTTACTTTATCTTGTCTTATTTACATTCTAGACAGACGTTGTATTACTGTTGTACTCCTTAGTAAATGCTCATGCACTTGTGACACCGGATTTTGGGATATCCTAGAAGTTGTTCATGATTTTGCTTAGCATTTATACACTTTTATAATCTATTCTGTTAAAATTTTAAGTTTCCATGATTTTAATGAGTTAATTTCTTTATCTAATAAAATTCACGATTTTGAGAATAATAAAGTTCATAATTAAGTTGTAGTTCACCGTTGGCTTGCCCAACGGCGATGTTGGGCGCCATCATGGCCTATAGTGAGTTTTAAGTCATGACAGCTTGGTATCAGAGCTCTAGGTTCACTTGGGTCTCACGAGTCATGACCAAGTCTAGTAGAGTCTTGCGGATCGGTACGGAGACGTTTGTACTTATCTTCGAGAGGCTACAGGACTGTAGGAGCACTTCCCTTCTTAATTCCTCATCGTGCGGTTTGATTACTTTGAGGCTTACACCTTTATTTCCTTCCTACTCAATCTTATGCGATGTGGAGTGCTTGTTATCAATTGGGCATTGAGGAGTTGTAGTGGTACTGCAGATGTAGTTCAAGATTTTTTTTTTCCGGCTTACTCGAGTGAGTTATTATCGTCATCTTGCGGAAGGATGTTCTGTCATTTCAGCTCAGTATAGGTATTTTCCTATGATTTTGAGGCTATGCACAGATTGCTATGATGTTCATGCGTTGTTATCGCACAGTGTTGGTGTAATGGTAGGGTGCTTGTCTACGTGTCGAGCCAATGAATGACTCAAAATGAGGATCTTTCTGTGCTAGGTTTACGGGTTCGACATTTAATTCTAGCGGGAGAAAGACAATCAGTCTATGGATGCTCAGTCCTTGGTTGATGGAGTAACGAGACTTGATATTTTAGGCGTGGTGAAATCCTTATTTGTGATGTGGTGTCGTCGTCCTTGTTTGAACGCAGTAAGGTTTACTGGTGTTAGGGTCTTCTTCGATTTGCCTTCGGGGCAGGGTTTTGTGAAATGGCGCCTGAGAAGCGGTTGCCAGAGATAGCGGAGTGTAGCGGTTTTAGAATCGAATTGGTATTTCTAATGCTGATGGCTTGAGAAAGATGATCTTCTATGAGGTTTTGAGTTGGTAGTAATTTATTAGTTCAGGTGCTTCAGGTATGGATTTGATTTGAGGCAACATTTGGGCAGCGAAGTATGAGGAAGGACATGGCGGGAGGTGTCTCGTGATGGTTGAATTACTAGCAGGTCAAGTATGAAAAGCAGAGGTCGAGAAGTTGCTTAAAGGAGACGGTTTAATCGAAGTGAGACTGACAGATTAGCATATGAATTTTGTGGTAGGGTATCCACATGCCTTGAGAAAAGTTTAGAATGATTTGGCAATCGTGGTGGAAAGTGACTAGGTCTACGGATTTTATTTGGGATGGAGACTACGACATTGAGGAAGATTGAATATGGCAAAGAGGAGTTGCTTGAAATGAAGAGGGGTGTGAAAACTTGATTATCGTTTTTGGATGCAACGTGACTACAGGTTTGGAACATATTGTCGGACTTTCAATCGATGTCAATGGGGAATGAATAGACTTATACAACTAATGGACGAGCATGGGCTTAGGAGGGTTTACTGAATGCATGGTAGTTGTACCCGGTGCAGTGTCGTTGGAAGATGTTGGTATGGAATTCCACAGGTGGGTTATCTCCTGTGAGCAGGTTAGCAGTTGCGTGATGTTAATGAAGCTTCTACGAAGAATTCTACTTGCTACCCGGTAAGAGGTCGAATATGTGATTGTGGCTGATGATTCAGAATGTTCATGAAATATTTAACAAAAAGATTTCGAGAAATTTGGCAGGTTAAAGGTGCGAGATCATGGTAATTGAGAATGAGGAATATTTGTGGGTTCTAGGTTTATGTAATTGTAGTGTAAAGCTAAGTGGGGGAGCCCCACCATCTACGATTGGATCACGTGGTTGTCTACTGGTGCGATTTCTGGTTATCGGTGCAATGATGAGTTATTATGACTAATAAAATAAAACATCAGGGGTAATTCGAGCAGAGAACTTGATGAATGTGTGTTATACTTCGCCTTATCGATTCATGTGTAGTTTTGGGAAGACTCAGAGTTTATGCTTCTCGTGGATGTGATGTACAAGGAAAAGAATTCAGCCGGTTGCTTCTTTGAGAGGGTGTTCATGTGCTAGCAGAGCATTGGAGTTTGGTTATATTCAGGACCAGGTCAGAGTGGGTGACTCTCAACAACGGTCCTAGTGGGTTCAAGAATTAAAGTACAATGACTAAGGATTTCGGGTCCATTATGTGGTTAAGGTTCGAGTTTTTGTAGTGGATTATTAACGGGACTTGGAGTATTCTATGTTATCATCGAGTATGCGGTGCGGTATTGGAGGAAAGGAAGAAATAGCTTCGCATTCGTAGAAGGTCTCGCAGAATGGGTGTACCAGTTGGAGATGCTATTGTGCGTATAAGGAGGGTACAAGATGGTTCATGAGAATTGAGACGATGTGGTCTCGTGATACGGGTCACTCGGGATGAGTGCAGATTTAGTTCGTTACATTTTTTTAATGGAACTATTATTATTTCTAAGGCAAGTCGAGAGTAAATTGAAAGAAGTTGGGTTAGTTAGTAATGGTTGAATCAGCATGATTGTGTCAATGTTCGGTTCCTTCAGTGTGTGAAGTTATACACGGGCTTGTCAGCCGCCATAACTTGATTTATTTGGGAGGTATTTGATTCAAATGGTTGTGTAAATGGATTCCGGAAGAGTCACAGCGGTTTAGATCCCGACTTGAGGTTTGTATTTTCTGCAGTTTGGGAATTCAGTTGCGTGTTGCATTGATTCTTCTGAAATGAGCTAAGTGAAAGGTTTCTAGCCAATGAAGTGTTTATTCTACTAGTAGTTCAGGGGTTATGATAAATTCTTTTACTCTCGCATAGCGACCTGATAGGTACAATGAGCGGTATGGGAATTGAAAGTTGAGGATCAAGGTTGCGGTTTGGTGTTGACAGGAATGTCACGAGCTCGGATGAGCAGGGAAGAATTCAGATGTTCAGAGTAAGCTGGTATTTTCTGTAGTGACACCTGACAACGGTGTCCTGTGTAAGAGGCTTTGTGTACTGATTGTGGATTCTTGATTTGCTTTACAGTATTAGTACTGTTGGTGGTATGGAGGTGTAGACCTTGCTACCTGGTGTGGAAGGTCGTAGGAGCGTATCCCTCGGGGAAATCTGTATAAGTGTGATATGTTAGTCACTCGATTGTTAAAGATTGAAACCAAGTGTGGAAATTTTTGGTACTATCGTTAATGTGAGAGTTTAGGCCTGGAAGGCGCTCTATTCCTTTGGTTGTGAACGGTAGGAGTTTGTTCCGGATAGGGACGGTTGCTCGTGTGCGTCATGAATTGGGCCATTGCGGATCCTTGAAAGGTTGTTGGCCAGTATGGTATGATCAGAATTGGCTTGAGGTCCGTTGGTGGGTCCAATGTGAATGTGTGCTCTATGTCAGGTCGGATGTGTCCATTCGGCATAGCATTGCTTACGGAGGAGTCTTTAGGCGTTGGATGTTATTCCTGTCGTAAGCTATTCCATGTAATACTCTATTTTTGCCAGATGGGTTGTGAGACGGCTAGATTATTCGTACGTGTATTGCGATCCCACGTAGCTTGTGGTGTTATATGAGCAGGATGGCTCTCGAGATGCAGTCATTTATCGCACCTTCATTGTGCCTGAGTTTTGTAGCATTTGGCGCTATCCGTCTCCCCAGGGTTGTATTTTTGCACTTGGTGTACTTGGGGTAGATATTCGGGTATTTTGTAAGTATAAGAATTTTGTCTTGATGGGTACTTCCTTATGTATTGTTATGTGTGGATCGGGTGGCATGCCACCACGGGTATGTTGTTTGGATCGGGTTGCACGCCGTAATGGTACCATGTGTGGATTAGGTTGCACGGTGCAACATTGAGATGTTGAGTACAATTCACTATATCTATTCTTGTGTATTTTGTTTCTCATTTTTTGAGAAGGATTCATAGCATCTGTTCGACCGTTTTATTCGTTACACAGGCCGGGTAGTTCTTTTCCAGAGTTCATTTTTCCTTATGTATCATATTCGAGTTTGTAGCTTGTTAGTGTATTGATGGCGTCATATGAGGTTTTTGGCAGTATTGAGGTGGCTTATTGCCTGAGCAGCGTGTATTGGGTGAGACGAGATTATTAAACCTGAAATCAGTGCAATCAGATTTATACAACGTATATTAAAGAGCAAATATCGTTATTCAGTTCAGAATGAGGTAATGGTTTCTGTCAGGAGGAGATACTCCATGATTTGTTGATTCGGCAGGTGGTTATGAGTTTCTACACATCTCTTCTGTTATGGTAGTATTATGAGGGTTGAGACCGGGCTTATATGTGCTATGAGGTATACTACGGGCGTCGGATCAGTGAATTTGCAGCTGTTGTGCTTGGAGGAGGTTACATGGGCAAATGAGTTATGCGGTGCATTGTGTGATGTCATCATGGGTGCATGATCATATGTGGGTTCAGCGTGTGGAGATTGAAATGGTGTTCGTATGTTAGAATCAGGTCTGGTATAGGAATTCAGAGGTTGGAATTTGGTTCTAAGGCTTATTGACTAAATAACAAAGGAGAATCTTCAGGCTAGCTCGAGCTAATATGCTCAACTAGGTTGTGGTGGCACGGGTAGGTGTACAAGGTGTGGAACAGTGATTTTTGGGCAACTCCGCAGCAGTTCTTAGAACGTTCGAGGATGAACGTATATTTAAGTGGGAGAGAATGTAATGACCCGATCGGTCATTTTGAGCTCTAGCGCGTCGGTCGACGGTTTGAGGCCTTGAGTAGCTTCACTTCAGGTATTATGACTTGTACGTGTAGTCTGAATTGAATTTCGGGAAGTTCGGAGTTGATTTGGAAAGAAAATTCTAAATTTGTAAGCTTTAAGTTGGAAGAGTTGACTATGATTTGACTTTTGAGTACACGATCTTAGAATCGGGATATGAAGGTTCTAATAGGTTCGTATGATGATTCCGGACTTGGGCGTATGTTCGGATTGAGTATCAGGTCGCCCGAGAGCATTTCAGTGCTTATTGTGGAAGTTGGCATTTTGAAGGTTTTAAGAATTTCTTAAGTTTGAATTCAAGTGGACTTTGGTGTTATCGAAGTTCGTTTGGGATTCCGAGCCTTGGAATAGGTTCGTATTGTGATTTATGACATGTGCGCAAAGTTTGGCGTCATTCCGGAATATTTTGATATGATTCGGACGCGCTCGTCGAAGTTTAAAAGTTTTAAACTTTAAAGGAAGGTTTCGATCGTCGATTTGCAATTTTGATATTGTTTGGTGTGATTTGAGACCCCGATTAGGTTCGTGTTATGTTTTGGGACTGGTTGGTACATTTGAATGGGGTCCCGGGGGCCTCGGGTTTGAAACGGATTAAAAATGGATTTAAACTTGGAATTTAGGACATGCTGGTTTTGGCCAAGTTCTGGTGCAACCGCACCTGCGAAAATTTGGGCGCAGGTGTGGAGCCGCTGAAGCGGCAGACGAAGCGCAGAAGCGCAACAGGAGCTGGGAGCAGAGGATTGCAGGTGTGGAGTTTGGGTGCGCAGATGTGCATCCGCAGAAGCGGGGAAGGCACTGCAGCTGCGAAAGCTGGGTATTTGCTACTGGACCGCAAGTGCGGTCGTGTACCGCAAAAGCGTGACCGCATGAGCGAATTTTGTCCACATAAGCGGATTTGCCTGGCTTAGAGAGAACCTTACCTGCAATGGTTTTGTCCGCAGGTGAGGAGTCGCGGGTGCGACAGTTAAGCCGCAGGTGCGAAGGTCGCTGGGCAGTGGGGTGTTCTTAAATCCAAGACTTAGCCCATTTCTCTCACATTTTCATTTGGCTGGGTGATTGTTGGAGCTCTTGGAGGGAATATTTTCATCATCTATGTCAAGGTAAGTAATTCCCATATAACGTGAGTTAAATACATGATTTATATGTGGATCTGAACATGAAAATCAGTAGAAATTTGGGATTTTGGTAGAAAACCTAAAAATTAGTATTTTGGATTTTGACCACAAAATTGGACATGGAATTTGGAATAAATTATATATTTGAGTTCGTGGTGTTATGGGTAAAGTTTATCTTCGAAATTTTTTGACTTTTAGAGCAGGGTTGGGGATTGTTATGAATTGATTAATTATAAGCATTGGAGTATATTTTGATTGAGTTGCACATTGTTGGATAGTTTCAGATTGTTTAGCTTGAATTGAAGAGTTAGAGAGGCGTTGGAGTCGGTTATGGAACTTCGGAGCGAGGTAAGTCTTATGTCTAACCTTATGAGGGGGAAACTACCCCTAGGTGATGTAATTGCTATGTGATACTAGTTGTGGGTGCTACGTACGCACGAGGTGATGAGAGTCCGTACGTAGCTAAAGCATGTTTATGTCCGGGTAAACTTAGGACATTATCATGTAAATATTTGAATTATTTGAACTCATTCTGCTGGCTTAATTACTTGAACTTATAATTGAAATTGATTTAGAAATAAATATATGTATACTAGGTCGTGCCTTATCACCTTGAGTTATTGGCTAGTTATTTGAGAAACGGTAAAGATTATATTCACTTGTGCTCATGTACTGTTTATAAACACGTGTCTCGTGATTCGATAACCTCCTTCCTTTCTTGTGGAGCAGGCTGAACATCTCGGCAGTATAATAGATGCATCTATGATTCGTGCCGCTCGACCCTCGGCAGTGTACACATTATGCCGATTGTATCTCGGCATAATCGTGCGTTATATCGCTGGTAGTCTGAATGTTCACGAGATTATCCTTCCACTAATGCCTGGCCTTTTATATGGTATTCCTTATCCATATGATACTGGCACTTGATATATCTGAGTTGTTGAGGTAGAATACAAGACTGAGAAAATCATATCCTTTAAATTTTTTTTTTGGAAGATTATGTATCTTAGAGATTTACTCCATTATTTTTGTGTGCTTAATATCTGCTATGATTTATTATATTTCTTTATTGGACCTCTAGTAAGTATCGATGTCGACCCCTCGTCACTACTTCTCCGGGGTTAGGCTAGATACTTACTAGGTACGCATTGATTTACGTACTCATGCTACACTTCTGCACTAAATGTGCAAGATCTGACACGTTCAATTGGTGGTCATCTTGGCGCGTAGGCGCAACTATTGAGGAGACTTTATAGTGAGCTGCATTCCAGGCTACGTATCACAGCCCACAAAGTTTCCATCATACCATTTACTCTATCCTGTCTTATTTACATTCCAGACAGATGTTGTATTACTATTGTACTCCTTAGTAAATGCTCATGCACTTGTGACACTGGTTTTTGGGATGTCCTAGAAGTTGTTTGTGATTTTGCTTAGCATTTACACACTTTTATTATCTATTCTGTTAAAATTTTAAGTTTCTATGATTTTAATGCGTTAATTTCTTTATCTAATAAAATTCATGATTTCGAGAACAATAAAGTTCATAATTGAGTTGGTAGTTCACCGTTGGCTTGCCTAACGCCGACGTTGGACGCCATCACGGCCTATAGTGAGTTTTGGGTCGTGACAGCTTGGTATCAGAGCTCTAGGTTCACTTGGGTCTCACGAGTCATGAGCAAGTCTAGTAGAGTTTTGCGGATCGTTACGGAGACATCTGTACTTATCTTCGAGAGGCTACAGGACTGTAGGAGCACTTCCCTTCTTGATTCCTCATCGGTCGGTTTAGTCGGTTTTTTAATATCAATGAGGAAAATAGTAGGGACCCTCTTACACTTGACGACTTTTATTTATTTTCCCTTTTTACTATACTAGGTCCTAAATACCCCCCTTCACTTGATTTTCATCTTTAAATAAACCTTTTATGCCGACCCGACATAGAAAGTAGATACAAATTCAGTTGGGCGCGTGGAACAGGAATTTTAACCCAAATGTGACTATTCCAACGACTCTTTCTCTCTCTTTTCCTATATATTATCTTCTATACCCCTTCCTCCATTAAAGAACATATGTTGTGCCTTTTCTTCTTCATGCCATCAACTTTCTAAGTCTTCCAATTTCACTTCATGGATTCAAAGCGGAAGTTATTTTGTGCGTGTGGGTGTCCTCCAGTATTGAGAATTTTATCATCGAGTGACAACCCCGGGCGTAGATTCTTCTGTTGTAAGTACTATTGGGTAGGTTAATTTCTGAAATTTTTAAATGGGTTGTATTTTGTTTGATTTTCTTAAGTTCTGATTTTGTTTATTTTGATTTCACACAGTCTAAATGGCGAAGTCCATGTGAACATTTTGAGTGGTATGACCCTCAATTCCCTCGACAAGCAAATGTTGTGATATCAGGTTTGCTAAAGAAGAGCAACAATCAACAAAAATAATTGAAGTGGAAGAAAATTTTGAAGCTAATATTGTATTTTAGCTTGTTATGCAATGTAATAATGTATTTGGGTTTTTGTTTATAATCTTGTTAACGGAATGTCAGAAGATGTATTTGTGTTTTAATTCGATCAATGTAGTTTCAATTGTGTTTTAGTTCGATGAATGTACTCACCAGAAGCTCTTTTTGTGTTATTCAATATATTGTCTCTATGAAGCAATATATATGTTGGCAGATTTGTTCCAAATTCTTGTTGTTTCAGTTGCTCTCTTTTTATGGGTTTAATTAATTCATACAACATAGACTATCCTGCCATTTCATAGTGTACAGAGACGAAAATAACTGGAGGCATTCACAATGAATCATTACTCAAATAACTGAAATTCATTAACTGTTAAATGTTGTTGATCAACATTCAAATAGCAGCAATATAGTGAGTACCAGTTTGAACTGGTGCTTTAAATACATTCCAAAAATAAAGCACAAGCCTACAATTAGAAACACAAAAATAAAGTATTTATCAAAGAAACCCCATTTTAACAGTAAAAAAAATCATAAGACGACAATTTGAGATACATATAAAGTATTTAACAGAAAACCCTATTTTTTGAGGTTGTTACGAAAAAATCTAGTAGTCATGCATGCATGAGATGTAAAAATTCATTCTAAGTACCTTCAATTTAAAAGGCTCTAAGGCATTGTTTCTACAATCGAAACCCTAATAGATATCCTAATATGTATAAACAATATCAAAACCAGGTAAAATGCACCAGAAAATTAAACTATTTTCAATAAAAAAACTACTTACCTAATTGAAATTTCAGACAATAATCTTTCTCGTGACAAAGATTAAAGGCTATCGATGTTCGTCGGTTGAAGCAGCAACAGAAACTTATGGAAACCAGTATTGAAGTAGACTAAAACGGTCAGAAGTCAACAAAACCACTACTACGGTAATATCTAAGTCTTGAGAGAACCCAACACTACGAAAATACTCTCTCCCAGAGAACCATTTGAGAGAGAAGTTTACGAGAACACTCTAGAATTGTGATTTTTACCCGACTAGTTTTGGGAGAAATGAGTTTTATTAAATGGTGGGATCCAAAACACGTCAATATCTACGTGGATAGCCATTTGGACATGTTTTTCTACCGTGTACAGAGCGTATATATACTGCATACTTACTACCTCAACAAAGGGTTATTAAAAGATGAAAAAAAAGTGAAGCGGTATTTAAGACCCCAAATAGTAAAAATGGAACTAAATAAAAGATTTCTGCCAATATCGATTGACCAAACACACCCCCGTTGGTGAAGATTTTAATTGGACTAACAATTTTTGTTTCTTTCGATAAGCTGTGTGGTTAAACAAAAAAAAGAAAAATTTGGAACCCCTCAACTTAATTCTTATCATTTTGGTTCCCAATGCAGTGTGCTATGGAGCTTCAATTGTCTTCCACTTTCCTCTCATCCTCCACCTCCAGCCCCTATTTGATGATAGTCCCCAAAGAACATATAAACCAACAAAAAGCACAATTTTTGAGTATTAAATCATCAAGTTTAATTCCAGAAAGCACTTCGGGAGGCCTGCAAAAAAGTTCAAAGAAAGACCTGTCTCGTTTACTGAGAACAGAAGCTGCTATTATAGGTATCGAGAGGAAAGCCAACTCTCAGAAATACACTAACCTTTGGCCCAAAGCTGTTTTGGAGGCTCTCGATGATTCTATTAAACAAAACCGTTGGGACTCTGCTCTTAAGGTTTTTTTGTTTTTGTTTTTACTTCATCCACCTGTTGATGCTTCAATAAATTTCTGAATGCATTTTATAAGGGTTTTTTCTTGCCTTGTAGTTGAAATATAAGGAGTTAAAAATTCATAAGAAGGGATTCAATTCCCAAAAAAAAAAAAAAAAAAAAGAAGAAGATAGAGTTGGAACTAAGATAATGTAAATAATCATTCATTTTCGTTGTTATATCCCATGGTTTAAGGTTCCTTATGTCTCCGGTATTTACCATTGTGCTTCATTGTTAGTATGAAACAGACCAAGCTGTCTGGTGGTTTAATTTGGCCATATTATTCATTCTTCATTGCTTCTAAATGTCATCAAACTGTGCATACCCTCAATCTTCATGCTAGTGCATCCGTATGGTGTTGTAGATTTCTCTGCAACCTATACAGCAACGGCTACATCCTAAGATACTCTTGTCAGATACTTTTTTCCTGGTTACAAAAACCGCTAATTGTCACTTTCAAATTCTGCAACCGATCATCTTTCCTTAGACCTTTTAGTGGCTTGAAACATTTCTCTTCAAGCACCTTCATTTGCAAGCCTTTTGTTATTCTTCTGTTTAACTCTTGATCACATGCTCGACTATAATGAAAAATGGGTGAACTATTGTATGTTAAGGTTTAATATTGTAATTCTAAATCGTGAAGTCATAAGTAGTATTTCTTAATTTACTTTGGGTTGCATTATTTTTCCATTTATGAATCTTCTGTTGCATACAAATATTGAAGCCTATGTCCCCAATAGTTTGGAATGAGGCTTAGTTGAGTGACTCACCAGAAGCTTATGTAGTCGTTGCTGTGTTCCAAATAAAACTGTAGATAAAACGTATATTTATTGTTTTAACAATTTTTCTGACAGAAATGTGTTCTTACTATTAGATTTTTGGCCTTCTTCGCAAGCAACATTGGTATGAGCCAAGATGCCACACATATGCTAAGCTTTTGGTAATGCTCGGCAAGTGCAAGCAGCCAAATCAAGCTAGCTTGCTTTTTGAGATCATGCTAGCCGATGGGCTTCAACCAACACTAGATGTTTACACTGCACTTGTTAGTGCATATGGCCTTAGTGGCCTCCTTGATGAGGCGCTGCACACCATTGATGATATGAAATCAGTTAGTAATTGCAAGCCCGATGTGTATACTTACTCAATCCTTATTAAGTGCTGCACTAAATTTCGTCGTTTTGATATGATTGAATATATTTTAGCCGAGATGGCATATTTGGGAATTGAATGTACTTCTGTGACTTACAATACCTTAATTGACGGCTATGGTAAAGCTAAGCTGTTTGAGCTGATGGAAAGCTCCTTGTCAGATATGATCGAAAGTGAGACTGCCTCTCCAGATGTTTTCACCTTGAATTCAGTAATTGGGTCCTATGGTAGCTGTGGGAAACTTGAGATAATGGAGAAATGGTTTGAAAAATTTCAGGTAATGGGAATAAAGCCAGATGTTATGACATTTAACATTCTAATCAAGTCATATGGAAGAGCTGGCATGTATCAGAAAATGGAGTCTGTACTTGATTTTATGAGGAACCGGTTCTATTCCCCAACAGTTGTGACATACAATATTATCATTGAGATATTTGGGAAGGCTGGACTTATTATGAACATGGAAGAGTTTTTCCTACAGATGAAGCACCAAGGAGTGAAGCCAACCTCATTCACTTATTGCTCTCTTGTCAGTGCTTATGGTAGAGCTGGACTTCTCGAAAGAGTTGATTCAATCATGAGGCAAGTAGAGAATTCGGACGTAGTTCTGGATACTCCTTTTTTCAATTGCATCATTAGTGCTTATGGTCAAGCTGGTGATATAGAGAGGATGGTGGCATTATTCTTGGAAATGAAGGTCAGAAAATGTAAACCAGACTACATCACATTTTCTACTATGATCCAGGCCTACAATTCACAAGGAATGATCGAAGCTGCCAATGACTTGAAGAGTAAAATGATTACTGCTTGTGGTACTTTGGCTACTCATACTATCCAGTCTCTGTTTTTCCTTATGCATATCATTTTTGCTTCATTGTATGAATCCTCACAGACTTACAGTTAGTAGCATAAAACCGAGCTATTTAAGTTAGCTCCAACACATTTCTGGCTAAATGTAGATGATAATGAAAAAGGTTGTCGTATTCTCTAATAAATCAGCTTTTATTTTTCTCTGTTGTGTGTACTAAGTTATTCTTTCAATTGACTGCTTGATATCTGACACTTTGTTGTTACATTTTCTTAGAATCAAATGAAATGATCAGAAGCTAGTACTATTATTCTGTCACTGGAGGAAAACTTTCACGTGGAATTCTGTTCATCAATGTTGTGTAAGTGCACAGAGTGTTATCTGCATGTGAGCCTGTAAGTGTTTGTGTTCTCTTGTTCATTGTCTCTGCACTTTTGTTTCTGGGAACTCATCTATACTCATTAAATGGCCTAAAGTTGAAAGGCTTTTAAGCAGTCAAAGTGGTGAGCCAAAGTTGAAGGGCTTTCATGCACTCAAAGCTCATGCTTTTGGTTTGTAAGACTGAAGATTAATCTATTTTTATTAAATAGAAATCAAGTTTTTCTTAAACCCAAAAAAGAAAAGGAAAGAAAAGAGAAAGAAGAGAGAGAAGCAGTGATAAGTTGCTCGGACTCGGGTGCGGGTATCCGATACGGGGACGGAGCACCCTATCTTTAGAGTCCGGTAGGTCAATTAAGTTGAAAGGATTTTCAGTCCTTTGCTCTAACCAGCTGAGCTACCTGAACCAACCGAGTATCGGATTCGGCAAAATCTAAATTTTAAGATTCGGGGGTGCGGATCCTGATTACCTGATATAGATACGGGTGCGGGAATTCGGCTAAGAAAATTCAAAATAATAAAAAATAGAGCTATAAAAATATTGTAAATTTTGAGAGATATTATGTGAAAAACTTACATGAATATTGTAGAATTCTATCTTTCATTCTCCAAAAATATGAGACAAAAATACTACAATATTGAAGGTATGCCATTTTCCATAACTTAAATCTGTTTTATTTTTTATTTTCAGAAATCAAAATCTCAATTTTTCTCCCAAATTTGTCGATGGACTCCGGTCAAAGTGTCCGAAGTCAGTTGACCGAATCCGGGACGTATCCCGCCCCCGACCCCGTCTCGTATCGGGACAGGGACGACACCAAAATCGAAGAGTCCGCGCAACTTAGGCTACGATTGATGCCCTGGCAGAGATGCTTTATTAGCTATTACCTCCATTCCAAATTATCTGTCGTGGTTTCTAAAAATAGTTGTCTCAAATTATTTGTCATTTTAGAAGTTCAAGAGTAAATTAATTATTTTTTTCCTATTCTACCCTTAATATTAATTGTTCTTGAAGACTACAAATACCTTAATTATGAGTAAGATAAATGAAAATAGATTATATCTTAAGGCATAAATAAGGGTAAAATAGTCAAAAACCTTTCCTATTTAATATTTTCTTAAGGGGCATGTAAAAGAGAAACATGAGATATAATTTGAGACGGAGGGAGTATTTATTAAAATACATGCATTTACTGGGAAACAACTTTAATATTCTCAAAATAGATTCATTTCAATTATCACCTACATGCCTATTATGAATAAATTGGTGGAACAGATCCACTCAAAGATGTATTTCCTCTCTTTTTGTTTTTTGATGTGAAATATTGTCGCTCTTGTAAATTCTGTTATATTTACATATCTATATATTTACTTATTGAGAAAATACATATCATCTCTATATGTGTTTTGAGTATACTTCATCGTAACACTGTTGATCTATTTGTGTAGAAGGATGGTATAATAATTTTTAAATCAGATGGCATTGATCCAAGGAAAGAACATAGACATAGTGAGTCCATTTGCAGCAGTCAAACTTCTCTTCACATGTTTCTGTTAATTTTAAAGGCCTTAACTCACAACTAGACAGGATTGAAGTTTTAATGGTGGAGAGGGAGGACATGATCAAGGGACGGCAATTTAAGGTTCTAGAGCTCTTGCTGGGCAGCCACTTTGGTGTAACTTCTCTGTATAGCTTTATGGTTTGTCTGCCTGTGTATGAGAGAAGAGAGAAGATAGGTTCTTGTTATCTGGGATCTGACTCACAGCCATTCTCGAGGGTAGGTTCGGAGCAGGTCAGTGATGTAACAGGGCTTTCAAAAGGGCAAACCAATGCACACTGTGGAGCATTATTAAGGCAGACGCTGATTCTTCCTTCTGAATTGGGTCTTTTTACCTCTTACTGGCCGCAAGTCCTGAGTAGCAGAGATATGGAGCATTAAAATGTAAGGCAATTTACCAGCCCTTTGCTTGTAACCTGTTATTGGACATATAATTACAATTCATGTTTAACATATCTCTAAATAATTCAAATGGATTCAGCAGAAGTTTAAGAGAAAAAAAAAACAAAATTTTCCATTAGAAACTGTTGAGTTACTGTCAGTGCTTCTGCCTTGTAATTGCTACTTTTGCTCTTAGAGGGATATTATCTCAGCTGATCCTTGTGGATACGCCAATAGATTCATTCGTACAATATAGTAGGTTCTTTGGTTGACTGAGATTTCAGAAATTTTAATTTATGGGTTACAATTGTGCCCGCTCAGGGCCCCAGGTTGGGTTTTGGAGGATGGTTACACTGGAACTCTTCCCATGCACAAGTATTCGGTAGAATAGTCAATGTGCACACACAATTGGACTAAATACTACAGTACCTTTTAAAAAAGCAAAAATAAAAGAAAGTGCATTTTTTTGATAAGGTAGAACATTATTAATAAAAGGTGGACCAAGAAGGTACACGAGTACAAAATAGATCCAAAAATTCCAGATATTGATCCATACTACCTAATATACACCTATTACACCAGAAAAACAGATTATGCAGACATAAATTTTTGGTACTAGAAATATTATTCTTTTTATTTTCAAAACAAACACTACTTCTTTCTGTCCAAATGGTCCATAAAATGCATAGGGGGGATGGTCCTCCAAAGCTGCTTCTGGGACTTTGAATTATTGTATATGATTGAATTAAATTATTACTCTTTCTGACCATAACTATTAGACTACCACGTCCTTGAGTGACCAACCGAAGATGTACATCTGAGTAATTTGAAGACATCAAATTCTGTTCTCTCAAAGTTTATTCATTTGCTTCATCAAAATGTCATTAGTTACTAGATGTTCTGAGGTAAATTTTTGAATTGGCTCTGCTGAACAATGTAGAGTTAGCTATGAAAAATTTGTTGATATGAATTATAAGAAAATTATTTCTGTTTTACGCATGCTGAGGTTTGTTATATGTGTCATAAATCGGTCATCACGTGTTTAATACCTTAAATAAATATTACTCTTCTTAGGGTTGGTGATAGAAGGGTAAAGCATGAGGACTCGGGGGAAGGGAGTGAGTGAGGAGAATAGCTTAAAAAAATATTTTCCTAAAAAATATTTTCTATTCTCTAACCAAACACTAGAAAATATTTTGCGGAAATTTTTTTTCATTCACCAACCAAACAAGGAAAAATAAATCATAACACCACTTATTTTTCATGAAAACATTTTCCTTCGTACCAAACACACCCTATATTGCACTACATTTGCTCGGTTTGGATCACTGTTTTAAAAGGCGTTTTCGGGGAGAGCTCCGGGGCGAGGCGTACCAAAAATGCCCCGGGGCGATGGTATGGGGCGAAAGTCTCAAGAGGCGTACACCCAGCAATTTGGGGCGTACGCGCCTGGGCGTTCGAGGCGCGTTTTTTTAGTGAGGAGTAAGCTCCAGAGACTTTTTTAAATTAAAACAAAAGGTTTAAAAGTCAGTTTGATAATTACTCAAAAGGTTTAAAAAGAAACTCAAAAATATTAAATTTAAGAGTTAAAATTTTTTTATTGATTGAAGCCCTAATTCATGTCTTTTCCAAATTTTTATCTTGTCTGCTAGTCTGCTAATATCTCCCAAAAGCAATGAATATTTAATTTTTTTTACAAATACAAAGAGAGCTACATTTTCCTTCATAGCAGCAAGTTCAAAGATCAAATTACAGGTTAATCATCCTTTTTGTTCTTCCATATAGAAAACTTTATTCTTTTAGACTCAAATTACTTGTGCTTGTAAGTAGCGTATAATAGATTGTTTTGATTAGTTTTTTGTGGGGCGCGCGCGCGCGCGCACACACACACATATAACAGATTGTTTTGATTAGTTTTTTGTGGGGATGGAGCACATATATATATAGTTTTCTTCAATTTTTATGCAATTTTACCTGTTTATAAATATTTACTGTCATTATATTATTTTATAAAATATTAAAAATTAAATACCTATGGGGCTTACGCTCCGTGCCTCGGGGCTTACGCCTCGCTGAGACATATATAAAACGCCTCTCCTTACGCCCACGCCTTTTAAAACACTGGTTTGGATATATATTTTGCATTCATATTAAATAAAAGTTAAGCGTTTGATAATCTGAATTGCATTCGCATTATGAGTGGTCTTAATGTGATTTTATTTTTGAAATGTTCTTTTCAAAAATTAAAGCAACCTTTTTATAGATTTTGACTGAAGGTGATTGCTAGATCTCAATAAATTAACAGTAAAATAATATCTTATACTTTGAGGTTTTTTTGATTAGATCTTCTTCCTA
Source organism: Nicotiana tabacum (assembly GCF_000715075.1). Lineage (NCBI taxonomy): Eukaryota > Viridiplantae > Streptophyta > Magnoliopsida > Solanales > Solanaceae > Nicotiana > Nicotiana tabacum. Next base: position 44,239,198 of record NC_134094.1, read on the forward strand.
AGAACGTAGACATATTAGGAGCTATTAGAAAATATAAGTCTATATACACAACATTACTATTACTATTATTATTATTATTATTATTATTATTATTATTATTATTATTATTATTAGCTTACACTCTAAAACTGTATCCAAATATCCTTTTCACACCCGTTTACCAGGGAATCATTTTATACACCAAATCTTTCCAAATGCGTGTCTAATACATGTCACTTTGGCTACGTGACATGCTGTGATTAACCAAAAAAAATAAGCACATAACCTTCTGAAATTTTTTCTGCCAACCCTTATTTATGTGACACGTATCAGGATCTTATATTTTTTCCTTTTTCTTCAACGACCAGATCTCCCCCCTTCTGACACATCCCATCGTCCCTATCTCCTTTAATTCTTGATTCTGCCTTACCCATCTTTTTGTGGAAACAAACAATAAAAATATTATTTCTTGGTCACACTCCACTATATGGGAAAATCCCTTCCTGGCTTCCTCGAGGATTAGCAAGTTGACATGGAGGAAGAGAGTTAAAAATCTAATCCCAAGCTTCTTTGGCTGAAATTTTATGGTTTTGCTAAATAGCAGTTTTTTTCTGTGTTTGTATAAGTATATTTCTCCCGGGTATCTTGCATTTGTGTATGAATTAACTTCTTGAAATTTATGTTTGTGAAGTGGGTCTTTTATGGAATGGATGTTAACGGGAGCCCATCCTGACCCAATAATAGCTGATACCCGGCATCCCACTTAGCTTTATTACAACTTTCATTTCTTACATTTTAGTCCATGTATTTTTTACTAATAGCTCATGTATATATAATAGGAGAACTGTCTAGAAAGAGATCAGATTCATTTTTGTATCTTTTGTACATTTTCCGATGAAATAAACTCTCTCTTCCCTCTTTCTATTAGGGTTTCTATTTTCGATTTATTACACTAACATGATATCAGAGCAAGGAATCGATGATCCTTGTTCTCCTCTTTCGACCGATGGTACCATCATCGATTTACATGGAGATTTTCTGTTCCGTCGATCTCCATCTCTTCTCGCGTTTTGATATGGAGATTTGGGCTACGATGTTTTCTAGTTGTGCATTGCAGCCATTTTGAACTTTTCACGATGACTTCTGGTGTTTTCCTTTGAAGCTCTCCGGTACTTGTTCATTCTCACTGATTTCAGCGGTTAACTCTGTCTCAAGACCTTACCTTCTTTAGGTTGTATAACATTCTCCTTAATCATGCTGCATATTGGTGAAAATCGAGTATTTTTTTTATCAGTTTTAGGAATTTTACAATTCTAGGGTTTAATCATGGGAAGTCCAGATGTTAGTTCTGATTCCGTGTTATATGATTTTGATGACTTTACTATATATCCATCTCACCCATTCTATGTACATCCATCTGATAGTCCTGGTGCACACTTAGTATCTCCACCTTTCGATGGGAATGGTTTCGTTATTTGGCGCAAAAATATACTTACTGCTATGTCTGCTAAGAACAAACTAGGGCTCATAACTAGAAAAATTACTAAACCTCAAATTGACTTTCCTTATTACTTCTTCTGGTAAAGATACAACGACATGGTAATTGCATGGATAACAAATTCATTATCTAAAGACATAGCAAACAGTGTCATGGGGTTTGATACTGCTAAAGACATTTGGGATAATATTAATGAAAGATTTGGTACATCAAATGATTCAAAATATATTCAAATACAAAGGGAAATCAGTGTTGCTTCCCAAGGTCCTTTAGATATTGCCACTTACTTTACAAAATTGAGGGGTCTTTGGGATGAACTTAATACTGCCTATGTAGGACCAGTGTGTACTTGTGGAGCCTTACCAAAATTCATTGAATAACAGAAAATATACCAATTCCTTAGTGGTTTAAATGAGTCCTATTCCACTTGCAAGAGTAATATTCTGATGATGCCATCCCTTCCATCCCTAAGCAAAGCCTATTCTATGCTTCAACATGATGAAAAGCAAAAGGAGACTTCAGCTCCTATCTCCAGCTTCTCAAATGAGTCAGCCTCATTCAATGCTTCTAGCAGCCCTGTTCAGGCACCTGCTAGATCTTTTACTCAAAGGTTCCAGTTTGAACAAAAGAGAGGCTCAGGTTCTTCCTCTCAATTGTCTTGCAAATACTGCAAAAAGACTGGTCATGCTATTGAGAAGTGTTACAAACTTCATAGGTTTCCCCCTGACTTCAAGTTCACCAAAGGCAAAAGGTCTGCTGCTTGTGTGCAATCTGAAGGTCATTTTCATCATCATAATCACATTAATGAACAGCCTTCTGAGACCACTGGTCATGGCTTCAGCAAGGAGCAATATGACCATCTCATGACCCCTTTTCAACAGCTGAATCATCCTCCTATCATACATCCTGAAACTCTTGGTTCAGAAAACATTGGTTTTGCTCACTTTGCAGGTGTGCTTAATCATCCTGAAGTACATTCTGCTGCTTTCCATGCATGTGTAGTTTCAAACTTAGGTTCAAATCCTTGGATTCTAGATTCAGGTGCTACCAACCACATGACACCATACAAACACCTTTTAATCAACTTAACACCACTCACTACTCCTTTCTTAATAATTCTGCCTAATGGATATAAAGTGAAAGTCATATCTACTGGATCTATACAACTCAGGCCTGATATGATTTTACATAATGTTCTGTTAGTTCCTTCTTTTTATTTCAATCTCATATTTATTCACAAACTCCTTGTTCATTTCAGATGCATTGCAACTCTTATCATTTCTGCCTACATTTTACAGGGCCCTTCTCCGAGGAGGCCATTGAAAATTGGTAAAGCTGCAAATGGGTTGTACTTCTTACATCCTGCCATGACTTCATCTACTATGCCTGTTGTTTCTCTTCCTATCACTGTTTCTAATCCTGTTCAATGCAATAATTCTAGTGCATCTTATAATGTTCAATCTACTCCTGGTAATGTTTCTTTTACCCATTGTACTAGTACTTATTCTGATATTAATAAAAATGATGTGATTTGGCATCAAAGATTGGGACATGTTCCTTTTAATAGAATGAAATCTATCTATTTTTTATCTGGTAAGATTTTATCTAAACAAACATTTTTTTGTGATGTTTGCCCAATGGCAAGACAACAGAGATTGTCATTCTCTGACAGCTCTATTCATTCCTCTACTCCTTTTCAGCTTGTTCATATTGACATCTGGGGTCCATACAATACTCAAACCTATAATGGCTTCAGGTATTTTTTGACCTTGGTGGATGACTTTTCCAGAGTCACTTGGACTCATCTATTGTCATGCAAGAGCAATGCTCTTTCTGTGCTTAAGGCTTTTCATGCAATGGTGAAAGTTTATTTTCACTCAACTGTCCAGTCTTTTAGGTCTGATAATGCTTATGAGCTAGGCTCTAGATCTGAAGCCCAACAATTTTTTTCTGCCAATGGCATTCTCCATCAAACTAGTATCCCTCACACTCCTCAACAAAATGGAGTGGTTGAAAGAAAACACAAACACCTATTGGAAGTATCTAGGGCTCTTTTGTATCAATCTAAACTTCCCCTTAAGTATTGGGGTGACTGTGTTCTCACAGCCACTTATTTCATCAATAGATTACCTTTCACTGTCCTTCATAACATTTTCCCCTTTCAAAAACTACATGGCTATCCCCATTCTTTTGATCATTTGACGTCTTTTGGGTGCCTTTGCTATGCTACTAGCCCCAAGCATGGTAGGGATAAATTCAAACCTAGATCCATCTCTTATGTGTTTTTGGGATATCCCTGTGGGAAGAGAAGAGTTATAAGCTTCTTAATCTTTCTACCCATTCTGTATTCTTTTCTAGGGATGTGTTTTTCCATGAACACATTTTTCCTCACCACCTTCCTCCTTCCTCTTCTTTCCCTTCTCCTCCCACTGATTTTGTTGATTCTGATGTTCCTCCTATTGCCTCTCCTTATCCAGCACCTTGTACCTCTTCTCCCTTGATTCCTCCTACCAATACTTCTGCAGCAACATCTCCTTCTTCTCCACATTCCTCTTCTGGTTCTCCTCCCCCTTCCATTTCTGGTCCTCCTCCCGCAGAGTTGTTAACCCACCAGCCTACCTATCAGATTTTGTTTGCTCCTCTGTTCTTCCATCATCTTCCCCACCTGTCTCCCTGAATCACAAGGTTTCTACCTCTGATTTGCATATGCTTGAGCCTCAATATTACCAGCAGGCTGCATCTAATCCTGCTTGGCAAGAGGTCATGCTACAGGAATTTCAGGCTTTTGAGGCAAATCATACATGGGACATTGTCCCTCTACCGTCTCATAAGAAAGCCATTCCCTGCATGTGGGTATATAAGATTAAGCAGAGGTCTGATGGCTCCATTGAGAGATACAAGGCCAGGCTTATCATTAGGGGTGATACTTAGAAGGAGGGTATTGATTATACAGAGACTTTCTTTCCAGTTGTCAAGCTCACTATTGTTAAGTGCCTCCTTTCTTTGGCTGTCAAGAGACATTGGATTGTTTTTCAGCTTGATGTCAATAATGCCTTTCTTCATGGGGATCTCCATGTGGAAGTGTATATGAGGATCCCCTTGGTCTTCAGATCTCTTCCTCTTCTTCTTCTACTGCTTCTCCTTTGGTTTGCAAACTCAGGAAGTCCTTATATGGCCTTAGACAGGCTTCCAAACAGTGGTTTTCTAAACTGTCTGATGCCTTGCTCTCCAAAGGCTACATTGCCAGCAAGAATGATTACTCCTTATTCACCAAGTCTTCTGGTGCTTCTTTGGTCATCCTTGTGGTCTATGTTGATGACATTCTTCTTACTGGTTCTGATATTGCTAAAATGACTGCTTTAAAATAGTTTTTGGATGATCAATTTAAGATCAAAGACCTTGGTTTGGTTCATTATGTTTTGGGCCTTGAAGTTTCCTCCCATTCTGATGGTTTTGTTTTGCATCAACACAAGTATACTTCAGACTTGTTGGAAGAATTCAAGTGCTCTCATCTTTCCACCCCTTTGGACCCTTCTATTAAGTTGACTGTTGACATGGGTGACCCTATCCAAGACCCTAGTCTTTACAGAAGACTAGTTGGCAAGCTGAACTTCTTGCAACATACCCGGCCTGATATTGCTTATTTTGTTCAGCATTTGAGTCAATTTCTACAGACTCCCAGGGTAACTCATATGTTGGCTGCCCTGCATGTCTTGAGATACCTTATGTCTGCACCAGCTCAGGGGATTCTGTTGTCCAATGCATCTGATCTATCTCTTGTTGCTTTTTCTGATTATGACTGGGCCACTTGCGCTTTCTCAAGGAGGTCTGTTACTGGTTTTTTTATTGCTCTTGGTGGCTGCCCCATTTCTTGGAAGAGCAAGAAACAACCTACTATTTCACTTTCCTCTACTAAAGCAGAGTATAGGGCTTTGAGAAAGGTCGTGGCTGAAGTGTCTTGGCTTGTTCGACTTCTTGGTGATCTTGGACTTTCTATTACTGCCCTTGTACCTGTGTTTTGTGACAGTCAGGCTGATTTACATATTGCTAAGAACCATGTATTTCATGAGCGCACAAAGCACATTGAGGTGGATTGCCATTATGTCCGCGATTGTCTGTCTTTTGGGTTGATTTCTCTTTAGTTTGTTCGTAGTTTTGATCAGCTGGCAGACATTATGACTAAGGCCTTGCATGGTCCCCTTCATCATTCTATCTTGGGCAAGCTAGGAGTGTTTTCACCCTCCAGCTTGAGGGGGGTGTTAACGGGGAGCCCATCTCCTGGCCCAATAATAGCTGATACCCGGCAACCCACTTAGCTTTATTACAACTTTCATTTCTTACATTTTAGTCCATAATAGCTCATGTATATATAGTAGGAGAACTATCTAGAAAGATATCAGATTCATTTTTGTATCTTCTGTACATTTTCCGATGAAATAAACTCTCTCTTCCCTCTTTCTATTTTCTAGGGTTTTCTTCTGTCGATTTCTTACACTAACAATGGAGAGCACTGGAAAATGAAATATGTGTGAAGGTTATAGGTGGTGGTTATGGATTTTTTTGGTGGTGGTTAGAATCGCCATGAAAAGGAAAGCAAGAACTAAAAAGAAAGGAAGAAAATACAGAGAAAAGATAAATCAGTTTTTCACTTAGCATGGTCCCTGAAAATACATCATAACTGGTATTTAATTTAAAGAACAGGAAAAAAGTGCAAAAAGTTAACTTTGGGGTAAAAGATAAAAGCAACGACTCTTTCGGTACTCAGGTGTAATTATTCTAAACTAGGGTCTATTTTCTTCATTTCCATTCGTTACATTCCATCCCCTTATAACAACCTTGTCCTCAAGGTTGGTCATTCAGAAAATAAAAAAGGCAGATGCACTGGCGAGTTGCCTCCCTTGGCTTTGTAGTAACTTCCTGGCTCTTGAGGCATAATCATCTTGAAAATGTCTCTGACAATATACTTAGCAACTTCATGAACTACTTGTAAAACCAAGCACATTTGGATTATGATGCCTTCTTTGCAGGGAAGATCAACTTTCACTGAAAAGTACCAATTTTCTCAAGGTTGGGACTTGGGAATAATACTACTACACAAAGTGTTTACTCCCGTTGTGGATGCATAGGGATGTAAATAGGACAGGGCAAGCTTTGACCTACTAAAATTTTGACCCGACAATATTCATGACTTCATTCGATTAACTTTCTTTGAGCTAGTCGAGTTTAATCTCAAGCATTATTACTGAACTTTAATTATAGTAACAGTAAAATTAGATTTCTTTTTGGGATCATATTTTGATCCAAAAAAGACATCCAGAAATTAGATATAGTGTGCAATATATCAATTAGTTATCTTTTTCACCACGAGATTCACGTACATGGTGGCAGGTTGATAGTAGGTACGTACAATTTAACAAAACAAAGTATATAGTATCAAGTTGCTTATTAATTAGCCTCTGAAAATTAATGAATGACATCACCAATAGTAATAAAATTGATCTCATCCCCCCATATATAACCTCGGGAATAAATCTTATGTTTTCCATCAATGGCAGGCAAAAGCACAGATATCCCTGCCCTGCCCCATTAAGGTTTTGCCCTGCCCCGCCCCATTTGCCATCCCATCAATGGTGCTCTATGTAGTATTTTATATACAGGAGATATTTTTACAGTTGATATGCAAATCAGGTGTCTATTGGGATATTTACAACAAAGAAGGATCTACTTTGGATGTATTACCAGTTAACTTAATAAAGGCCAAGTTCACATTATCTTTGTGGAATTCCTTTGTGAAGTGTCACTGAAGGCTCATAAACCTGCAAAGTTGGAATGCATCAAAGAGTGGTTTCCCTTTATTGTGCTTTCAGGGTCCTATCAGATAACCTAGCAAAGGATAAGCTATTTTGCCTACTTGAGCCTTTCCAAATCAACTGGGAGACTGATGAATTAGTTGAGTTAAGTAGTACTCAATTAGTTTATGCATCTATTGCTTCCCACAGTACTATCAAAATCACATACCTCCAAAATGTTATCCTCCACCAGTAAAGTAAGCAACGCATATTTGAACATTAATGGTAGCTCGACCACAGTCAAGACAATGTTTATGTGATGAGACATTTCCTTCAGCAACTCACATGCCTTCAATCTATCACGAACAACAGTAACACCGGAAACAACAAGCCCTTCTAGTTTAAGACTTAGTGCAAGTATATTTCTTTTCCATAGCCATGAACTCAAATCGTCAGCCAACAAATTCTGACTTTACATCAGTTCTTTGCACCAATTCAACTTAGTATGTGCAAAACGCGGAATAGATCTTTCTCCTCTATCTCAAACAAAGCAACAGTTGCAGAAGAACACTCTATTTTGCTAAAAGCGAGCAAAATATCCTCAAGAGAATTTGATTGAATGCCAAGAGAATAGGACTCCCAATAATGCTACTATTAACGAGAGGTTGAAGAAATTCCAAGTGAGTTATTAAGTACTTCAAGTTCGCAACCAAGTATTTTGAATACATAAAAGGAAGATCAAGTTTTAGAGCATCTAAAACATGTAGAATTTCAATTGATCCTCCCGAGGATAGAAGGTTTGTAACGCCTTCATTTTCAGGTTTCCATAGAAGAGCAAGCACAGGGAATGACTTAAATTTGTGCGCCACCATGTCAAGAAAATCAGATGACATTTTCTTCACATTTGTTACCTGCCCAGTATCCAGCAAAATCCAAGCATTTATGCCAAAGTTATGATGAATCCACTCGACATATTGGTTTATACCCTGAATTGCCTTTATGTTCCTCATCTCTTCAAAATAGTCTGTCACTTCTGGAGCTCTAGTTTTAGGAAAATTAACAACTAAAACTCCATTTGGAAGCTGGCCACCAAGAACAATTTTTCCAAGTCAATACCCCTAGGCTCAAGTAGTTAGGGGTGGTAGCATCCATCTTGTTGCAGCAGCAGCAAGTCCTTTCTTTGACACCAAGTGTAAAAGCTAGCAATGTAAGCTCACATGTCTGGCCATCTTTGGAAATACCAGCTAGTGATGGAGTCAATGATAAGGACGTCACAGTCGGCTCGGGAGGTACCAGCAATTATGTTCTTGATTAAGTTCCTGTGTCGAGGGGCATCAATCACAGTACAATAGTATTTAGTGGTCTCGATTGTCCACAGAGCAATATCAGTAGTAATACCACGTTCTCGCTCTGCCTTGAGCTTGTTAAGCACCAAGGCATACCAGAATGGCCTCTTGTTCATCTCAGTAGCTTCTTTCTCAAACCTCTCAATAACACCCCGGTCAATAACACCAATGTATGCCAAGCTTTTGTTGCTTTCCACAATAGGCTTCAATTCCACATCCAGATCAAGTCTAATGGTGAATCCCCTATAGTGATTTGGTTCTAGAACAGCCATAAGCACCCCTATAGGGCAACCATTATTTCGCACGCTCAAATTCAGAAATTCTCTTTTCTTCTCTTCATAATCTCCTTGAAACCCAACGTTAGCCAAGCTTTTGTTGCTTTCCACAATAGGCTTCAATTCCACATCCAGATCAAGTCTAATGGTGAATCCCCTATAGTGATTTGGTTCTAGAACAGCCATAAGCACCCCTATAGGGCAACCATTATTTCGCACGCTCAAATTCAGAAATTCTCTTTTCTTCTCTTCATAATCTCCTTGAAACCCAACCCTACAGATTCCATTTTCACACAGCTCTCATTCAGATCATTCCTTCTTACTAATTGAAGCCCATTTAATCCAGCTTCCCCATGTTGAGGATATTCATCGTCTTCCACTACAACCTCGTTATCTCTAAAATCAGAACTATTGTCAGCTGCAAAGTTATCCTCAATTTCATCAAAGACAGAGTAACTCTCAGTGGATTCCGATGAAATGGCTCCAAAAGTATCCCCTGACATTTCATTTTTAAGAACAAAATGCTTGGCCTCCAAATGACCATTGTTAGAATTGAGATCATTGTCATCCGGAACTTCAAACACTGCAATCACATCCAAATTGTAACCAAGTGACACCCCGAAGGGAGTAAACTGAATAGAACTAAAAATGTTAGTGATTGAATTTTCTATCAACTTAGTGTTAACCTCGGATTCATTGCTAAGATTTGGCATGTTATCTAAGCGTAGAGAACCTATTTTCTCGCTGTTGTCTTCTTCAATTTCTTTTGTTGACTGAAGTTCACCCAAAAATCTAGTTTCCTCATGCTGGGGAAATTCATCAAACACCTGATCCACGTCATTTTCTAAATTATCCTCGATCTCACATTTTTGGACTTCACCTTTACCATAGATGTGCCAAATGAGCCTCATAGTCACTACAAATTAGTGCAAAAATTCTCTCCCATTCACGGACAGCGGCAAGGGCAATAGAGACATCTTCACTACTTTTAAAATCTTCTTCGACCTCCAGCAACTCATTCTCAATACTATCATCCCCTTTCTTATCTGTCACCTAGATTTTCTCTCTGAGAAATTTTATCGAACACCTGAATCTCGGTATCTCTATTTCCTTCTATAACCAAATGCTAGTCCAATTTCAGTATTTCCTTGCCAACAGAAATCTTGGTCGCTCATTCACCATTGCTAACTTGTACATGAACTCGTCCGGCCATCTTTTTTCTTGAAATCTTGGCAGTAACAGATTGTCGACCAAGCTCATATTTGCGCTTCTTTCTCCAAGCGTTCTTCTTGCCAACGGCGACACCTCTTTTGTGCTTCCCTGGAGTTGCTTCTTTGGTCTTAAAATTGCCATAGCTAGACTTCAGCAAGTTGTCTAATGCCGAGGTATTCACGACATTGAACCAAAAAAAAATCCGGATTGGTGTTGTCAACCTGATACGAGTAAGGATGTGAATACCCATGATAGTACTCATAACCATATGAATTTGGTGAACCATAGAAATGGAAATCAGTCATGGCTGCAGTAGCCAAGACTTGCGGTGGTTGATAGTAACCGTGGTTAAACATCGTCGCAGAATTGGGGCTCTAATACCAAATGTAGCGATTCCAACGTTGGAATCGCCATGAAAAGGAAAGCAAGAGCTAAAAAGAAAGGAAGAAAATACAGAAAAAAGATAAATCAGTTTTTAATTTAGCACGATCCCTGAAAATATCATAACTGTATTTAAAGAAGAGAAAAAAAGTGCAAAAAGCTAACTTTGGGGTGAAAGATAAAAGTAACGACTCTTTTGGGACCCAAGTGTAATTATTCTAAACTAGGGTTTATTTTCTTCATTTCCGTTCGTTACAAATGTCTGGCGTTGTAGCACAGGAAAAATTTGGTTGAGGGTTGTGGTGGTGGTGGTGGTGGTAGCCATGGTGGAGGAGGCAGCTTTGTGAAGATGAAGAAGGTGGAGAAATTGGAATTTTTTGGTAATCGAAGGTAAAATTGTAATTTTAAGTGTTTTCATTTAAAAAATAAATTAATGACACTGTCATAATCTTATTGGTGCATGACATATGCATATTTAGAAAGAAGTGTCAAGCACGAGAGACGTGTGTATTAGATACACTTTAAAAATGTTTGATGTGTAAAATGATTCTCGTGGTCAACGATACACAAAGAAGATTTGGGTAGGGCTATCTAAGGGAAGGGCATTACCCGTACCCGTATCAGTCCGTACCGATCCGGATTGGGGATAGGGGTAAGGGATTTGGGTAAAGGGTAAGGGTAATGGGAGGATACCGAAAAAAATACCCTTAGTACCGATCCGGTTGGTACCCTTAAGGTACTGTACCGGTACCCTTATGTGTTTTTTTAAATTTGGCCGTTTTTGTCTGTTAGCCAATGACTATTTTCCCCCTACCCCCTAATTTATATTTTTAACTCCTAAGTTTGTTCAAATATACTTTGGCCATATTTTAAAACTATAAATACCTAATTTCATTCTTTCAATTTTCACTCAAAAGCTCTCGTTTCTCTATCTCTAATTGTAATTAACGTTTATAGCACTCAATTATTTTGGTATAACTTTTCAAGCATCAACATCAAGTATTCGATGGCGCTTTTTCTTGGCACTACGCTACTAGTTGGAGCAATTTTTTTCCATCAACATCAATTATACGTCGGCGTTTATGTCGGCGTTTGGTACATTCGTTCCAACTCTTATTAATTTTCGCATTTATTTTTGTTATACTTGTGTTGCTATTTATTTTTATTTTAATTATTAATTAATAGAAATGGCTCCTAAACTAGTAAAAACGTGTTTAAAAAATTAACTAAGGGTAATGCTAGCTCTATTACTCCTACTCATGTTGATGACTTCACTCACGTAGATGAAACACTTGAATATCATGATGTTAATGTTAATTATCAACCACTATATCACGAAACACTACAAGCATAGTATGATAATTTTGATATGTTGGCAATTCGAAGGTTTAGAAAGATCATAAGTTTAATATGGAGTTGATTTTGATGATACTGGGTTCAGATTATTGTTTTAGAAGTTGGAATAGTTTCATTTTGCCATTTGAAACTTGTGTGCGAAGTTTGATTTCATTCCCAGTTAATTTGGAAGGATTCGGACACGTTCGGGAAAGTTTGAAGTATATGAACTTAAGATATTGATCTTGATCGACGATTCATAGTTTTGATGTTATTTTGTGTAATTTGAGGTCTTGAGTAGATCCGTGTGTATTTTGGGACTTGTTGGTATAATTAGACGAGGTCTCGAGGGGCACGAGTGAGTTTCAGATCATTTTGAAGTTTAAAGGCAGTTCTAGTCTAGTGTTTTCGCACCTGCGAGGCCTTAGAAGCGGTCTTATGTTCACAAAAACGAGATTTGCTGAGCCTGGGATTTTTCGTAGATGCGAAGAGGTAGCGTATCTGCGAGTCCGTAAAAGCGGCTCCGCATATGCGTGGTTTTGTTCCGCAGAAGCGGAACTTGGGGATTTAAGTGATTTCCGCATCTATGAGGGTTTTTTCGCAGATGCAGCATCGCAGAAGCGACTGATGGATCTTAGAAGCGAAGTTAGCTGGGCGGAAGCTTATATTCAAAGAGTTTGGTCTTTTTATCACATTTTGAGATTGGAAGCTCGGATTGAGGCGATTTTCACCCACTTGGACTGGGTAAGTATTCTTGACTCGGATTAGATTATTATTCATGATTCCATCTTTGATTTTGGTATTTCAGTAGTGAATCTAAAAGAGAAAATTGGGGAGTTTGGCAAAACTTTTCTAAAGTGAATAAATGGATTTTGAACAACGATTCAGAGTCGGATTTGGATGAAACTTGTATATTTGGAGATTTGTGAGTTTTGTCAAGTTTCAGGGTGCGAGTCTGGGTTGACTTTGTGGTTGACTTTGAGTATTTGATTAAAGATTCGACCTTTATCATTTGGGTTTGATTCCTATGGGCATTATTTGATGATATTGAGTTGTTTTTGGTTAGATTCGAGCTGTTCGGATGTTGATTTGTGCGGGAAGGAATTTTTAGAGTATTGATTTGGCTTGTTTGAAATACGTGTCTTGCCTAGCTTTGGTTGAGGAAATATTTCCTAATAATTGGTATTATTTGTTACGTGCGAGTGTGATGTATATATGAGGTGATGAACATATATACATATGCCATAGGTATTCATGCTCGGGGGTAGATTGTAGCTTACTTTATGCCTTTTTTGGTTGTGTGATTTACTTGATTTTATGTATTATTCAATTAATCGACTACGTGATCACAATAAATCATGCTAGAGAAATGTTGAGGCTATTGGTACCTTATGTCGACCATAATGTGAAAATCTTGAGATTTGGTATGTGCCATGAGTATTCAAGCTCGGGGTAGATTTTAGCTTACTTTATGTCTTGTTTGGTTGTGTGTTTTACTTGATTCTATGTATCATTCAATTAATCAACTATGTGAGCACAATAAACCATACTAGAGAAATGTTGAGGCTATTGGTACCTTATGTCGATCATAATGAGTAAATCTTGAGATTTATAACCTCGGATGTAGATACACGTATGTTATGAACATATATTCGTACTTATTCTTATGTTGTGCCTCGGTTGGGATGTGTGTACTCTGTGATACATATGTAATCCTTTGTACGATTACCTGAACTTGATTTCTATAATTAATTTAGTCGTAATCATGCCTTATCCGCTTTTTATTATTATCATGTCCTTGTGCGCTTTATTGATGAGTTATGAGGATATGTCTCTTGATGACAATTTGTTATCTTGCATTGTAATGATTATGACACTTGTGGACATGTTGAGCAGATTGATTGCGATGATATTGTGGCACGAGATTTTTGTCGTGCGATTGTGTCAGGGCGGAGCGATACGGTTGGATATGGCACGAGGTCTTTGCCGTGCGATTGTGTCAGGGCAGAGTGATAAGGGTGAATATTGTATTGTGATAAAAGTATGGCACGAGGCGTGATATGTTTGTGTTTCTATTTGATGATTTGTTGGAAAAACGGATATCTTGATTCTGAAAGAGAATTCTTTATGATTTGTCATGCATTATACATGTTCTTACGTGGCATCTAACATGTATGCCTTTGTTGTTATTTGACGATTTCATTGCCAAGATTGAATTACCCGTGTTGAGTTGATATCTCATGTTTTGTTGAGTTGTTAGTAGCGTAACGAATTCAAAAAAAGGAATTGTCTCCATGCATTGATGTACTTGATTTTTGAAAGGTTCTCTTGAAAGTGTTATTTGGCAATTTGTACAGAATCGGATCATGTTGGGCACCTTACTGTTGATATTCTTTGATCTATAACTGTCTGTCTGGAATATTTTTCTCTGTGTTGTACATGTTATTGAGTTGCACACGTTCTGCAAGGTGAGTATCTTTTGACTTAAAACCCTCGTCACTACTTCTGTGAGGTTAGTTAAGATACCTTTTGAGTACATATGGTCAGTTTTACTCATACTACACTTTTGCATCTTGTATGAAGATTCTCGTAGCTGAGCTATTGTGGATGACGAAGGCAGGCATTAAAGTTGTAGTTGCATCCCAGATTCGAGCTACCATTTGTTAATATGTTGAGCGGATTGATTGTGATGATATTGTGGCACGAGGTCTTTGTCGTGCAAGTGTGATTTATATTGTGGCATGGGGTCTTTGTCGTGCAATTGTGTCAGGGCGGAGCGATACAATTGAATTTGGAATGAGGTCTTTACCGTGCGACTGTGTCAGGGCGAAGCAATGCGGTTGGATATGGCACGAGGTCTTTGCTATGCGATTGTATCAGGGCGAATCGATAAGGGTGGATATTGTTGTTGTGACAGAAATGTGGCACGTGACGTCATATGTTTGTGTTTCTATTTGATGATTTGTTGTCAAAATTGAGTGTTATCTTGATTATGAAAGTGAATTCTTTATGATTTGTCGTGCATTTTACACGTTCTTACGCGACATGTTACATGTTAATCTATGCCTATGTTGTTATTTGATGATTCGATTGCCAAGACAGAATTACCCGTGTTGAGTTGATATCTTATGTTTTGTTGATTTGCTGGTAGTGTAACAGATTGATGCAAAAAAAAAAAAAAAAAAGGAAATTGTCATTATGCATTGATGTACTTGATGTTTGAAAGGTTCCCTTGAAAGTGTTATTTGGCAATTGGTACGTAATCGAATCATGTTGGGCACCTTTACTGTTGATATTCTTTGATCCGTAACTGTCTGTGTGGAATATTTTTCTCTGTGTTGTACATATTATTGAGCTGCACACGTTCTGCCAAGTGAGTCTTTTGACTTAAAAATCTCGTTACTACTTCTGTGAGGTTAGTCAAGATACTTACTGAGTACATGAGGTCGGTTGTACTCATACTACATTTATGCACCTTGCGCGCAGATTCTTAGAGCTGAGCTGTTGCGGATTACTACGACAGACATTGATGTTGTACCTGCGTCCCAGATTCGAGCTACCATTTGTTCATGGTAGATTAGGACCTCATTTTTGTTTATGTAACCTTCAAACAAATATTGTATTTATTCCTTTTACCAGCTTTGTAAATCTGAATCGTAGTGGCTCATAATTGTACTACCAGTCATTGGGGTAATTGTATTGATTCTTTTGCAATTTTATTTATAACATTGATGATTTCTCGTTGTAGTAGTAACTTATGCTGTTTGGCTTACCTAACCGGTTGGATTAGGTGTCATCACAATTTGGTGGGGATTTTGGGTCGTGACATAAATAATGGAAGTGATATCAGGACTGAGGCTTACACTAGTGGCCTCCCCTCATTCGAGAGGGAGGTTTTCCTCTTCGCGCTAGTGTTAAGCGTATGCGTACTGGTGTGTGCTAGGTGCAAGATATGGAAAGAAATGAAAGTAAAGAGGTGGTGAGATAATAGGAAAGCTCTAGCATACAACAAATTAGTAGATAAACCTCAATGACCACGAAATGTATAAATGACAATAGCATTACCCTAATCTGGTGAAAATCCTTATACACTTACGCAGCATGCATCAGAAACCTGTCTAATTAAAACATTCTGCACTAGATGCATAAATTTGTTACAAGAAGGGTCTGGAGACTACAACACATTTACTCAAAGTTATAATGCTTGTCCACTTGTTCAGAAACATCCCAAGTGCAGCTCATTCCTTTGGGGAACTCAACCAAGTCGCCTGCGCCTATCTCAACCACCTCATCACACCCGTCAGGGTAAACCTTCACTTTTCCCTTCAGCAAGTAACATGTCTCTTTGGCAGAGTATGTCCATGGAAATTTGCTAGGAGGACAGCCCCACCTATTTCACAAGAATGTCTCTAATTAGGAACCCCCCAAATAAAATATAGGGTTGGGAGTAAACAAATATGTAAAACAACAGTCAGATTAAGCACAGAAGAACTTAATTAAGATTCTGGATGAAATGATGTGCTACTAGGAGACAATTTCAGGATAGAAGGAGCAACGGAAGATACACCACCACTTTAAACATGGTGCATCAGAGTGAATCAGCTAGTGAAGGCCCCTTTTTAACATGGTGCAATCTGTTTCTAAGCATTGTAAAGTACCTTGTAGCTCTAGGTAAAAGTTTCACTTCCAAGGAAGGTTTGATGTAACCTTGAAATTCAGATACAATGCTAGTACAACTTACTTTCCTTTTCAACATACCTTACTTTCCTTGAGCCTACGCATGCTTGCCAGAGCCTGAATTTTCTTTTCTACAAACATTCGCTACTTATAATGTTTCTTTTATCGGTTTATCTCCCCGCCATGTTGATGATTAAGGTGTCAGTCCATCCACCCTTGAGATCTTAAAAGTGGAGACATGGCAGAAACTTACAAACTTATTAAGATAATAAAGTCTACTCCCCAAAAAGGGAAAAAGGAGAAAACATAAGATGACTAAAGGGATGTCAGGGGATCTAATTGAAGGAGAAAATTAAGTCAAATGGATGCGTGCATTTCATGGAGTCATCGGCCAGGTAAAATGTTTCTGAAAAAAGATGAGGAACTAAATGTTGGATAACGGTTGTTTATTTGAATAAGAAGCATTGGAAGCTCCTTTGAGTTTATTGGCGTGAAGATAAGGAGAAATTTGCAGCTTTAAGGTTGTAGAAATCATGGATGGCACCAATAACCATCAAAATAGCTTTTTTCTTTCTAAAAAAATAACCACTGTGGTGATGATGCCAACATGAGAATTTGACTAACTTTCAAAGTGAATTTAATCAGAGCTTGTTAAGTTGATTTGGAATAACCGAGAAATCGCTGAGGCAGGGGCGGAGTTCGCCGAAATTCTTAGTGTAGATAGGTTAAAACTTTTTTTATGTATATATATAGTAATATGTTGAACACTCTTGGGTTTTTAGCGTGTTTGTTTCTTTATATCGAGGACAAAAGCTTGATATTTAAGTGGAGAAGGGTAAAGAGGAGCTGGCCCATTACCCGGCGAGTGTCAAACCGTACACCCTCCAATTGGCAGGGGCAAAGGTAGCTCCGCTTAACAAAAATTGGTTATCCAGTATTCATTTGTCCGACTAATTCAGATTTACACCGCACAGGATTAGAGTTAACTAAAGGGGGAAGTTACATAAATCCTACCACACTCCTTGTTGGCAGCAAAAAGGGGTTACTCTTATGTTAGGGTTTAAAGGCTACTATAGAAATAGAGAGAGAATGAATGAAAAAGTAAAACGTAAGTAGCAAAATGAAAACATAGAAAGAAGAGAAAAAGAAGTATACTTGGGCCAAGATCTGACGCCGAGGTCAGTGAGTTTAGATTCAGGAGGGTTCTTAATAACCTTCACTCCCGCTATCTCTGTGGCCATGCTCTTTTCTGCTTGTATTCTCACTCCCCTTCTTCTGGTGCTGAATCTGTTGGCATTAATTATTCCCACTCCGCAGATGCTACTGCTTACACTACTCCCCACACAAGCCATGCTTAGCATATTCATATTCAATAGAAATAGATGCACCCACCCAATACTAATCAATTACATATTTATATGTTCATTGCCATCCACTTATTACTTGTATCTTATCATTTTCTACGACATATTGTTTGCTTCAAATGTGGACCTAATTTCATGAACCTAGCTTATTTTTGGTTGGTTTGTACGCACAAATTTAGAGTTTTGATAAAGAAAAAAAAACTAGAAATTTGACACATTTTAATCTTTGATTTTGAAAAATAGAGATAATCTCTATGTTAGTGCACTGTTTGTGTAAAAAACATGTATACGATTACGAGGGTGTTTGTAGTGGCTTATTTTAAGTGCTTATTGGCTTTTAAACACGTTTGTGTGGTGTTTAACAATGATTAAAAAGTGCTTAAAAGCGCTTACTTTTACGCATGAAAAGTACAAAAATAAGCCAAAATACAAAAGTTGGCTATTACCAACTTATGACTTTTGGCTTTTACCTTAAAATCTACTTTTTAAAAATCAATTCAAACACCCTCTATTTTACTTGTATATATAAATCTCTTTTGAGGACCCGACCCATATTTAACGGGTAGAAAATGGGTTAAATTCATATTATCCATTACTTCTTGAATATGATCATTTTTTGGATAATTCCTAGTCTCCCAAAATTAAGGAACCCTCAATTTGAGTATTTACAAATATAAAAGTTAAACACAATAGTTATTTATTTTTTAAGTGTACAATATGGTTCTTATCCATATTTAACCTATTTTTAAAAAGTTCATATCTAACCCATTTTTTAGTAGAAAATATGGATGATTAACTATTTTTCTTTATCTATTTTGCCACCGGATTTTGACATGAACTGCTTCAACAATCAAACCTATTAGACATAGGTATTGGATGGAAAACCGAGCACTAGGTCCAAGATTAGTAACTCATATCAGCCTCAAGCTTATCCAAATCGAGGGTCAAGGAGCTCGAACATGACACTGAGAACACAACATTATAACCTTCTCTCCTGCAAAGCACTCTCTCACTTCTCTTGTAGCTTCTGTGATCTCCTTTGACTTTATTAAACACCTGTGTTCATAACTAGTAAGGGATGGGCCCAATAATAATATGCTTAGGTTGTGCTAATTAGTATGTGTAAATTTTCTTCTTAATTTATATGTGAAATTTTTCTTAAAATATTAAGTTATTAAAATAGTTATAGATAGTTTCTTAGACGATGCTATCTCTCGTTCAAAATAAGTGCTTTTAAGTTTTTGACACACCCATTAAGAGAATCATTTAGTAGCGTTAATATAATCGTTATTTAACTAAGTTATCCTTTATATCTTCTTTAAATTAATCTTTGTATATCATCTTATTTTGTAGATCATTTATTGGTTCAAGGATAGTTTGAAAAAATACTAATTATTGCCTTCTTAGATTTTCAAAGTCATAATTACTTTTGTCAAATTAATTTAGCTAAAATAAAATGTATTTTTGATCATAGGGACGTTGCATGGTCTAGTATTGCATAGTGAATGCTAATTTCCTTTATCAAAAATACCAGAAGACCGCGAAAATGATGCATTTCTTAATTAGTACAAATGTCACATGCAGCACATAATTCAAAGATAGTGTCAATTCATCGTATTAATTACAAGGCAAAGGCAAAAGTTAAAAAATTGATATGTGTGCAACACTAAATAGAGAAATTGCATGTTATAACCTATTGTAGATTTCTTTTCTTTTTGAGTTTAATTTGTTAGACTGTGATTTTTTTGTTATGTGACTTTCTCGGTTCTTTCCTTCCGAGTTAAATGGTTAGTTTGCGATTTTATTTGATGTTAGGTTTATTAAGGGGGGCGGGTTGGATTTAGTTTTCTCATTAGTTAGCTTTTGATTTTCTTCAAATTTAGATTTTTGGATTCTTTCTTTTTTGGTGTTCTTAATGGTTGAGTTGTGATTTTTGATGGATTTTGAATTTTGTGTTGTTTTTATTTTCCTTGGGTTTTCTCTCTCCAGTAGTTAGCTTTTGATTTACTTGAAATTTGGATTCTTTGATTACTATCTGATTATATCTGGTCAAAAGAGGATACCAAGTTGCTTTGATATATTGTTACACATTCTCTACCTTTCTTTTAAATGGTATACAAGATTAAAATATTTTTTAAAATTTTAATAACCTTTATTGTATATTTACCTTTTAACTTAAATATTTTCAAATTTATATTCCATTCTTAAAAATTGAAAGAGCATAATCCGGTTTGCCATCTTTTATGACAAATATGTTTTCTAAACAAAACAGTATAAAAACATTATTATTTTAGAAAATCAGATAAAAAATTGAACAAGCAATTTTCAGTAATTAATGGTGGTGCAAGTTAAAACATTGTTGCATAGTTCAGTGGGTGCAATGGAGATGGTGGCAACCCGTTATGTTGAACATTTTTTGAGGATTATTTCAATTGAAATAATAATTACTCAATTTCTTGTTTTCAAATAGAATTTATGTGCAAACACAACTTTAACTTCCAATTATATTTTTTTCCTTTAAGTAATTTATTTTTCAACTTTGTCAAATATTTGTCCAAATGCCAACAATAAACCATATATTTTTATGTTATGTAAATTAAAAACGACAAAGGGCCAAATATATCCCTGTACTTTCGAAAATGGTCTAAGAATACCCCTCGTTATACTATTGGGCTATATATACCCTTCCCGTCATACTTTGGAATAAATATACCCTTATTTTGGATGGAGTGTCACGTGTCAGCACTAGATGAAAACAACCATTTTTTTTTACCCGATCCGTTTTAAAAAACCCACCACCCGACACGTTTTAAAATTCAGTTTTTTAAAGCATATATTTTGTAAAAACTGGATAAAAAAAGAATTTGCAAAATATATATTTTTAAGTCTTTTCAGTTTTTTTAAAGTATTTTTGTTTTGTAAAAACAAAAAAAAAATATTTTTTTAAAAATGCTTTAAAAACTGAAAAAATATATATTCTGTAAAAACTGAAAAAAAAAAAAAGAAATTTGTAAAATATATATTTTTCAGTTTTTAGGTTTTTTAAAGTATTATTTTTCTAAAAACTGTAAAAAAAATGATTTTGTAAAATATTTTTATTTTTTTTAAAACTAATGCATATGTAGTCCACTGCTTTAGGAGAGTCTTTTTTTTTTCTTTTCAGTTTTTACAAAAATAATACTTTAAAAAAATTAAAAAGACTTAAAAATATATATTTTGCAAATTTCTTTTTTTTTTTTCCAGTTTTTACAGAATATATATTTTTCAGTTTTAAAGCATTTTTTCAGTTTTTACAAAAAAATATTTTAAAAAAACTGAAAGACTTAAAAATATATATTTTGTAATTTTTTTTTCAGTTTTTACAAGAAAAAATTCTAGTTTTTATAAAATATATACTTTAAAAAAACTGCATTTTGAAACGGGTCGGGTGGTGGATTTTTTTAAAATGGATCGGGTAAAAAAAAAAGAAATGAGTCGTTTTCATCTGGTGCTGACACGTGACACTCCATCCAAAATAAGGGTATATTTATTCCAAAGTATGACGGGAAGGGTATATATAGCCCAATAGTATAACGAAGGGTATTTTTAGATCATTTTCGAAAATATAGAGGTATATTTGACCCTTTGCCGAATTAAAAATAAAGTTAGTAACACAAATAGCCATATAATTAAATAGGAATATCAATGTAGTAGTATGACAAAAACAACGTATATATAAATTACAATGCTAATATAAAAACTGTAATTACTTTTTTAGCGACGTGGCTATCAAATGGGCCCCATGTCTTCAAAGATTTGTACAACACACATGGCCATGACTCGTATACTTGCAAAGTGATAAACATAAGAGTTAGTTGGGACCCACGTCTCCAGAAGAAGCTTTGGGATAATTAAATGGTGAGAGAGAAGCAAAGGTCAATTCGGTCTTTAGCAATCAAATATCTCTACGGTAGCTACAGTAAGGTGATTTGTTATCCAATTAAATTGCTCCATTTCATGTGAAATTACCAGAATGCCCTTGAAGTGCCAAGCAGGCATGTTGACCTCCTGTGTGCTTATTCCCCTTATTAATAGAGAGAATGTATTAAAGTAGTTTCTGAGCCAAATCCGAACATACAAGTAAAATTGCGAACATCACAGGACACTTGTGCCGAGATAAACTCTTGGGATACAAATGCTCTCATTGTATCCACATTAAAATATTAACAAAATAACAGTTAAACAGATGAATTCTGAGATTTTTTACAACATGCTCCTTGTCTACCCTTAAAAAGTTCTTAATCTACAACATTAGCTCGATTCTATAACTGCTTCTTAACAGTAGAATACAGAAGCAAATGTTAATAACATTAAGTAAACAGAGTAGAGCACGGCTCGGTTAAATGCTTAAATGTGTTACCAACGCCACATGTTGAAATAAATATACTGGGGTCAATATCACCTGTGGAAAAACGACGCAAATGCCAAAGGTGCACAGATCCATGTCCATCAAATTCTTGTCGTCAAATGGCATTAACATTTGCAGAAGACTCAAAAATGGTTGAGTTCCACCTTGCTTGCCCAACTGTCGCAAGGTGAGCTGAAGATTAACGTTGCAGCTCACTGGGTTGTCACACTCTTTGCAAGATTGCGAGGTTGATCAACATTGTGTCCACGTAGAACAGTCAAATGATATGCCAATAACTGAAAAACATGACAAAGAAGGTAAATATATAGAACATATCTTTAGAACAGAATTTAGCTTGCAGTTTGCAGATCATTGGATTTGCTGGCCAGAAATTATTATGGAACATTAATCATAAAAGAAGCTAATCGTGCGTGAAAATAGTTGGAGTTTAATTATATTTGATATTATTTTATGGCTTGAGAGGTTAAAATTTCATATGACAGAAACTAACTTGGGATTTATTATTAGTGAAAGAATTATTTATTTCCTGCTTGTTATTGAGTTAATATTATTATGTACATAACTAATGCTTATTTAGAATTTCTGTGTTTTTCATGATTGGCCCATAGTAAGTGTCGATGTCGACCCCTCATCACTACTTCTTCGAGGTTAGACTAACTTACTGGGTACATGTTGTTTATGTACTCACGCTACACTTCTGCACTGACCGTGCAGGATCTAAGGCAGGTGCATCTGGCAGTCTTACCGGCGCACACCCCCGTTACCCTGAGGCCTAGTGGTGAGCTGCTTCCTGAGCCGTCCTGCAGCACCTAGAGTCTCTCTTTTGCACTTATTTTTTGTCTATTTTTATTTCAGACAGTAGTTAGAGTTTTGTATAATCTACTAGTTGCCAATACACTTGTGACACCAGGTCTTGGCACACATACTAGTAGACTTTATAGTTTTAGAGTACTTATATCACTATGATTGCCACTCAGCTGTCTTCGTTTTATTTATTAAATTTTCTACTCCTTAATTTCTTAATAAATAGAATTTAATTACTTGGAAACTTATTAAAAGAGAAATAACATGGATTAGTTCACCGCTAGCTTGCCTAGCGGCGACGTTGGGCGCCATCACTGTCTATAGTGGAAATTGGGTCGTGACAATGCTATTTCTATAATATTGGCCAAGCATCTACACTTCAATACACAAAGCCTCTTACACAGGACACCGTTCTCAGGTGACCCTAAAGAAAATGCCAGCTTACTCTGAACATCTGAATTCTTCCCTGCTCATCCGATCTCATGACATTCTTATCAACACTGAGTCACAACCTTAATCCTCAACTTTCAATTCTCATGCCGCTCACCGCACCTATCATGCCGCTAGGCGAGAGTACAAGAATTCATCATAACCCCTAAAATACTAGTAGAATAAACACTTCATTGGCTAGAAACCTTTCACTTAACTCATTCCGGAAGAACCATTGCAACACGCAACTGAATTCCCATAACCGTAGAAAATACAAACCTCAAGTCATGGTCTAAACTGCCATAACTCTTCTGGAATCCATTTACACAACAAGGCCATTTGAATCAAATACCTCCCAAATCAATCAAATTATGGTGGCTGTCAAGCCCACACGTACAGCCACAAATCACATGTATAACTTAACACGCTGAAGGAACTGATCATTGCCACAATCATGTTGATTCAACCATTACTAACCGACCTAACTTCTTCCAATTTACTCTTGACTTGCCTTAGAAATAATAATAATAGCTCCATTCAAAACATAACGTAACCCAACAACACTTACCCCGAGTGACCCAATTCACGAGACCACATCGTCTCAATACCCATGAACCATCTCATACCCTCCTTATGCACACAATAGAACCTCCAACCGGTACACCCATTCTGAAAGATCCTCTACGAATCCGAAGTTGTTTCCTCCTATTTCTCCAATATTGCACCACAGACCCGATGATAACATAGAACACTCCAAGTCTCTTTCATAACCCACTGCAAAAACTCGATCCTTAACTACACAACGGACCCAAAATCCTTAGGCACTGCGCTTTAATTCTTGAACCCACTAGAACCGTTGTTGAGAGTCACCCACTCTGACCCGGTCCCGAATATAATCAAACTCCAATGCTCTGTTAGCACATGAACACTCCCAAAGAAGCAACCGGATAAATCACATCCACAAGAAGCATAAACTCTGAGTCTTCCCAAAACCTGCACATGAATCGATAAGGCGAAATATAGCACACATTCATCAAGTTCTTCATCCAAATTACCCCTGATGTTTTCTTTTCTTAGTCATAAATGATCCACCAATGCACCGATAACCAGAAACCGCACAAGCAGACAATCACGCGATCCAATCGTAGATGGTGGGCTCCCTCACTTAGCTTTAAGCTATCATCACATAATGTAGAACCCACAAAGATTCCTCCTTCTCAATTACCATGATCTCGCACCGTCAACCCGCAAAATTTCTTGTAGTCTCTTGTTAAACTTTTTATGAATATTCCGAATTATCAGCCACAATCGCATATTTGACCTCCGTCGAGTAGTAAGTAGAACTCTTCGTAGAAAATTCATCAAAATCACGCAATCGCTAACCCGCTCACAGGAGATAACCCACTTGTGGGATTCCATTTCGACATCGTCCAACGACATTGCCCCAGTTACAACTACCACGAAATCAGCAAACCCCTCCTGAGCCCATGCTCGTCCACCAGCTGTAAAGGTCTATTCATTCCCCATTGACATCAATTGAAAGTCTGACAATACATTCCAAACTCGAAGTCACGTCGCATCCCATAACGATAATCAAGCCTTTACACCCCTCTTCATTCCAAGAAAACTCCTTTTTGTCATATTAATCCTTCCTCAGTGCAATAGCCACCGTCCTAAATGGCATTTATGGACTTGGTCATTGTCCACCATGATTCCCAAATCGCTCTAAACATTTCTCGAGGCATGTGGCTATCCTACCACAGAATCCATATGCTACTCTTCCACTCCCACTTCAGTGAAACCAACTCCTTTAAGCAACTTCTCGACCTCTGTTTTTCATAATTGACCTGCAAGCAATTCAATCACCGCGAGACACCTCCCACCATGTCCTTCCTCGTCTTTAGGTGCCCAAATACTGCCTCAAATCAAAACCCATCTCTGTAGCACCTGAACTCATAAATTTCTACCAACTCTAAGCCTCCTCGAAGATCATCTTTCTCGAGCCATCAACATTAGAAACACCGATTCGATTTTGAAACTGCTACACACTGTCATCTCTGACAACCGCTTCTCAGGCACCATTTCACAACACCCTGCCCCGAAGGCAAATCAGAGAAGACCATAACACCAGCGAACCTTAATGCATTCAAACAAGGACGACGACACCATATCAAAAATGAGAATTCCACCACGCTCGAAAATATCAAGTTGCGTTACTCCATCAACCAAAGCCTGAACATCCATAGTCCGATTGCCTTTCCTTTGCTGGAATTAAATGCCGAACCTCTAAACCATGCACTGAGAAATCCTCCTTTCGAGTCATTCACTGCCTCGACACATAAACAAGCACCCTACCATTACACCAACACTGTGCGATAACAACACATGAACATCATAATAATCTATGCATAACCTCGAAACTATAGGAAATACAGATACTGGGCTAAAACGACTAAACACCCTTCCGCAAGGCGACGATAATAGCCTGCCCGAATACGCAGGGAGAAACATCCTGGACCACGTCTGTAGTACCACTACAACTCCTTGATGCCCAATTGATAACAAGCGCTCCACGTCGCACAAGATTGAGTAGGAAGGAAATAAAGGCATAAGCCTCAAAGGAATCAAATCGCACGATGAGGAATCAAGAAGGGAAGTACTCCTAACAGCCCTGTAGCCTCTCCAAGATAAGTACAGACGTCTCCGTACTGATCTGCAAGACTCTACTAGACTTGCTCATGACTCGTGAGACCCAAGTGAACCTAGAGCTCTGATACCAAGCTGTCACGACCCAAACTCCACTATAGGTCGTGATGGCTCCTAAGGCTGCCATCAGGCAAGCCAACAGTTATTGATCAATTTAATTACTTATTTTATTACTTTCAAAATCATATATTTTAATAAGGAAGGAAATTTACACTTTTAAATCCATGGGAACGTACAAAATTTATAGTTTATAAGAGAAATGAAAGGTGATGATAATACACATAACCGTAAGCATCAACTAGTATATCCCAAAATCCGGTGTCACAAGTGCATGAGCATTTACTAAGGAGTGCAATAATAATACAACATCTGTCTAGAATGTAAATGAGACAGGATAAAATAAATAGTATAATAGAGACTCTGTGGACTGCGATGCGTAGCCTGGAATGCAGCTCATATAAAGTCTCCTCAACAGCTGCGCCTACGCGCCAAGATGATCACCAAATGAACCTGTCAGATCCTACACATTTAGTGCAGAAGTTCAGCATGAGTACGTAAATCAACGCGTACCCAGTAAGTATCTAGCCTAACCCCGGAGAATTAGTGACGAAGGGTCGACATCGACACTTACTAGTGGTCCAATAAATCAACATGGTAAATCATAAACAGATAAGAAGCACAACAATAGTAATGAGGTAAAATTGTAACTAACACAATCTTCCAAAATTTCTTTTAACGATATCAATTTCTCAATCTCGTATTCTATCTCAACAGCTTAGAAATATCAAGTGCCAATATCAAATGGATAAGAAAGTACCGTATAAGGTGCAAGGCATCAGTGGAAGGAAGAACTTTGTGAATATTCAGACTGCTAGCGATATAACGCACGATTATACCGAGGTCATACGGCCCGATCCCAGAAGGAATATGATACTGCCGAGGCAATCAGCTCGATCCCATCATAATGTGTACACTGCCGAGGGTCGAGCGGCACGAACCATAGATGCATCTATCATTCTGCCTAGGTGAACGGCCCGCTCCAATAAGAGTATGGTACAAAATCCTATCGAAGCGAACGGCCTGATCCTATAAGAGTAAGAAGCTTTAACGTGTCCTTGACCCCACTCACGAATATACATGTGAGTTATGAAATTTAAGGAAACCTTTGCAATGAATACGCACAACGCGGGAGAAATTCATAAAGGAAGCACAAATTTTTTCACGGATTATCAAGTAGCTCGTCACATCTCTACAATAGTGAGTCTATCACCCTATGAAAGTCTAGTCTCAAATCGTAACGCAAAATAAAGGAATTAAACGAGCAAAGATAACTCAAATAGTACAATTATAGCATGACGTGAACCTAAGTCTACCCGGACATAATCAAGAATTCTAGCATACGTACGGACACCCATCACCTCATACGTGCGTAGCTCCCAAAACATGTAGCACATAAGAATATAACACCTACGGGGTATATTCCGCCTCACATGGTTGGACAGGAGATTTACCTCGCTCCAAAGTTCCATAACCGGCTCTAACGCCACTGTAACACCTCAAACCGATGCCAGTCGCTCCAAAACTAGTCAAACAATGTGCAAACCAATAAAAATATACTCTAATACTCATAATAAATCAATTTAAAATAATTCCCAACTCCGCTCGAAAATTCAATAAGTCAACCCTCGGACCCACGTCAAACCAAACTTAGAAAATACTAAAACCTTCAAAATGCCAACTTTCCACAAATAGAACCGAAATGCTCCCGGGCGACCCGATACTAAATTCGAACATATGCCCAAGTCCAGAATCACACGAACATATTGGAACCTTCAAATCCCGATTCCGAGATCGTTTACTCAAAAGTCAAACCTTAGTCAACTCTTCAAACTTAAAGCTTCCAAATTTAGAATTTTGTTTTTCAATCAACTCTGAACTTCCTGAAATTCAATTCCGACCGCATATATAAGTCATAATACCTGAAGTGAAGCTACTCGAGGCCTCAAACTGCTGAACGATACGGTAGAGCTCAAAATGAGCGGTCGGGTCGTTACAAAAATCTTGCCTGAAGTCATGTGGGCATACGTACGACTTCAAAGTCAAGTATCGAGGCGACCCCGTTCTTTCTGGTATACGGAGCCTAAGCCTTAATACCAATCGAGGTAGGGGAACCAGCCTCAGTTTCTAGTATGCTACCGAAGAGTCAAACGGTGAGGCCATGACCACGAGCATGGAATTGTTGGACAAAAGGCGGGAAGCCGCCCTGGTCCGGTTGGCCGCCCATAAGAAACAAGTAGGGAGGTACTACAACCGAAGAGCCAACCTCCGACATTTTCAAGTTGGGGACTTGGTATTGAGAAAGGTAACACTACACACCAGGAACCCAAATGAAGGGAAACTAGGCTTAAATTGGGAAGGACTGTATCGAGTCGTCGGAATAACCGACAAAGGCTCGTATAAACTCGAATCAGGAAATGGTGTACAACTACCGAATAACTGAAACGTGGCACGCTTAAAGTGGTAATACTGCTAAGGTACAAACTTAATTACCTTTTAATTTATTTAGATTATGGACTAACATATGCAGGTACTCGGCCAGGGACGAATGTGACTATTAGGTCTGAAAGCACATGTTGTACTCTTTTTCCCTTGAACCAATTTTGTCCCGAAGCGGGTTTTTCGGCAAGGTTTTTAACGAGGCAATAGTAAAACGTGCTACCTTAGTTTTGGAGACCGGTCTTAGACCGGAATTGATGATCGATTGCGCCAAATCAACAGTATCCGAGCCCTCGCAAGTTCAGCCTCGAATACTGGGGACCATTACCCCTAGATTATGATCTTTAGCAAGGGAAAAGAAAATTTTATATGTCAAAAGCCAAGGCATGGTGGTTAGGATTCATTGTAAGGGTAAAACGGTCATGTGAACTGTGCCCATGTAGCCCACTCTAGCCACGGCACAAGGCTTATGAGCCTCCGATCATGTAACCTACATATAAAGCAATGAAAGAAATCTCTGCTTCCCTTATACTTTATCACTACGCATTTCGCTTCTTCGATCCTAGATCCTAAAGCCCACGGCTACCCCTACTTAGGGACTGTCGTCCGATAAAAAATTCGGACGGTCCGGGCTATCGAATCCCGAAGGCACCAAGCCTATTAGGCAGTGCCTGAATATGAAAGGTTACGGTCACCCTAAAAATGGCTTGGAGACATCCGAAGTCCGTACCTAGAAAGTAAGGCTCTTATGCATAATCAAAACCTATTTAAAGGTTGCCCTCGGCAAAAACATTGTCGTATATGACTAAAATACTTAAGCATCTTAAGGCCTTCGATATTATCGAAGACTCGAAGCCACGAGTAATCCGGGGCTGCCATCGAAATAAGGCCCCATTCGGATCTCCAAAGAAAGGATGCTCTAGACTATATCCGATTTTATTCTAAGGCATTAAAAATCAATACACAAGTAAAAAATTGCAAACAGGTGCTGAAAGGTAAAGATACGATTTTGCCAAAGGGGGAAAATTTTATATATTTCAAAAATTACTTACAAAGGCACGATAAAACGGACCCAAAATGAACAAAAAGAAAATATACAAGGGATAACCAATAAAGAACTAAGGCATCTACGCTTGGTCTTTACCGGGGATCGACTCGTCACCAGAACCGTCGGAACCCTCGGATCCTTCGTGACCCCCAGGCTCGTAGAGTTCCTTCACCTCGGCCTCGAGTTTCTTGGCTTCTTCGATCTCGGCCGATAGGTCAAAACCTCGGGCGTGAATCTCCTCGAGGGTCTCTCTCCGGGATAGTCGCTTTACATATTCGGTCTTCGTCTTTATGCAGGCCTCATCTATCTCCACATCAGCCTTATATTGGGCCAGCATCTCCTCAACATTGGAGGAATCAATCGAAGTTGCCTCCAATTTGGACCTCAGCGCAGTATATTCTTGGCCGAGGACATCCCGTTCTGTGACAGTTGAGTTCAATTATACCCAAAGTTCATTGTTTAGCCGAGACCAGTTGTCGGCCTTCTCCTTTGCCACCCAGATTTGGTCCTTGATCGATGCCAGCTCCTCTTTTGTAGCCTCTTTTTCCGAAGCCAGTAGGTCTATCCTGTCCTTCCATGCCTCCGTTATGGCCTTGACCTCATCCATCTCAGCCTAAAGCTGATCGATCAGGTCTATCTTACGAAGTCGCGTTGTTAGTCACCACGAGTATCTTCTCATTTTTAGCCTCAAAGATCCTTACCTTCTCGGCCAGGTTAGCGTGCTCTCGCTTCATGGACAAGGCCTCATTCTGAGCCTTTTCCAGCTTGGCTCGAAGAATTGGGAGGTCCTTGAGGGCCTCGTCTTATTGTTCACTGAGAGCCATATACATGTCCTTCTTCTGGACTTGCTCTTTGAGCTCGAACTCGAGCTGGCTGATCTCCAAGCGGGACCGAAGGAAGCTTTCATGATGAAACGCTGAAGCTTGAAAAACAACAAAGTCATTTGAACATATCTAAAACTAAGGCAAATTTGCAAGGGGTACGAAGAATAGACGCCTTACCCAGTTCAGTGCCTATTACGCCTCGTTGAAGAGGTTTGACGTGTCTACTTCATTCATCTTTTCCTGGTCCTCATCGGTCACCAGGCAATAAAGGTAGCTGGCCATGCCCACCGGAGCGGACAGCGCTCGGGCGTCCGCTGGGATAGTAAGAATGACCATTCTCTTATGGTCGGGATCTACACTCGGGGCAGGGAACTGCTTCACTAGTTTCGGGCTCGAGCTCGGCTCGCCCGCTTCCGATGGCACATCCTTTTTTGAGACCTCCAGGTGACCAAGCCCAGAAAAGTCCTCCAGCGCGGCCATGTCCATGTCGTTGAAGAACGTGTTGAGGGCATCATCTAGGCCCAGCATCGTCTAGTTTGATTTCTCTTTACCCGCTTGAGCATCTTCGAGCATGGACTCGGTATAGGACGGCGTCTCCACGATGTCAATGACATCAACTACCTCCTTTGGGACATGAGTGGCTTCTCGGGAGGCCGCAGCCTCCGTCTCTCCCTAGAGGAGGATCGACCTCATGGTCACCTTTCCCGCTTGCCGCCTGCTCCCCCTTGTTGAGGGTCGACTCATGAGAAATAAACTCAAGGTCGTCGCTCTTGGGATAATCCCTGAGCCATTAGAGGGAATCATTTTTCCGGTACCCTAGACTTGGTGCTCTTTTTGCTTTTCCGGACCCGGATCACCCTTTTCGTCTTCACCTCGGTGCCCGGGGAGCCCGAGGACTTCCTCTTTTTCTACTCATTTGCGATAGCCCCAGGCTGTCCCAAAGCGGAGGGTTCGACGAGCGAGGACGGATCCTCGTCCTCATCCAACGACCTGAGCTCGGTGGTCATGGGCAAACCTGTAAGAAGGAAGAAGACTTAACGATGTATAATTCAAGTGTATGAATGTAATCATTCGGGAGAGAGCCTCACCATGGGAACGGGCCTCCCACTTGCCCTTCGAGAGCTTGCGCTATGCGCGCTTGAAGTAGGACATCTGTTTGCAAATCCCCTCGATCCACTCCCTGAAGCGAGGGTATGCATTAGGAACTTGGACAACCGCTGCACAATGACAAATACAGGCAATTAGAAAAAGAATAAAAGGGAATGCCAAATACTCAAGAAGAAAAAGACTTACGGGAGGCGTTCTACTTCTCCGAGAACGGTAGAAATTCGGAGGGGATGAGGTCTTCGGTTTTCACCCGAACGAACCTCCCCTGTCAACCTCGATCTCAGTCCTCGTTGATGCTCGAGAACGGAGCCTTACTTGCTTGGCGAACGAGCTTAATCAACCCCCTCAGAATATTCAGGGACTGTATAGACGAAGCAGATGGTCTAGGGTGAGCCGAGGTGCTTCGATGTTGTTTACGAAGTGTCAGAGGAGGATTACGATCCTCCAAAAGCACGGGTGAATCTGCCCAAGGCAGACCTCATACCTTTTATAGAAGTCGAGGACTATGGGGTCCACCAGGGTAAGTGTAAACACTTAGGTACCCCTCTACATAAGTAGTGATGTCTTCATTGAGCCTGAGGACGACCACCTCCTTGCCCTCCCAGTTACATTCTACCAGAACTATGGGTAGTGTCTTCTCAGTAACGGAGCATATGTACCTCCATGCTCCCTCGCCTCGGTCCTGTTGACTGGAGGCCTTCTCGACGTTGAAGTCATTCTCGATAGAGCAGCCCCCGGGGACGAAGCTCTTCAAGGGAGGCTCCTGGGCTACCTCAGGAATGGCCACCTTGGCGTCTATGGCCGGGTTGGAAGATGAAGGGGCGATTTGCTGAGGCATGGATTTGGAAGTTTTCACCATCGGATTCTGGGAATATGAAGGTTTGAAGAAAATATATGAAGATTTGAAGGTCTGGGTTGAAGATTCAAAGAGAAAGTATGAAGATTTAAGGATGAAGGTATGAAGATCTAAGGAACAATGTATGAAGATTTGAAGAAGCTAAAGGTAAATAGAGGATTCGAGGGTAAATCGAAGAGCTATGAAATCGGAAAGTGGAGAAGTGAAAAAGGGGTCGGAGCTTTTATAGAGGAAGGACAATTAATACATGACGTTTCACATTCGAGGACAGTCAACCGGCGTCTGACATGTGTCCGAAGTCATAACAACGCGACCGGTGAGACGTTTCGTCGACCCGTCAATGCGGTTGTAACGTACGAAGGAAGGAACCGAGGGTCATTTATCGCTTCCCGTCATTTTGATAAATCTACTCTCCAAAAAACGAGGAGACTATCTGTGTACGGGTAAAATCGGGGGCAATGTCTACCCCGATTCTCCGATGAGAGAACGAAGGAGGAGCACGGATCCGCGAGATTGTAATCGAGGTTAGAGACCCTTCGTATCGAGACCCGGGAAGAGTGAACAGTATATCCGATATCACGGCGCGAATCTCGCTCTATGTCGATTATGGATCAACAATTACCTGAAAAAGAAGATTTTACCTTTTTACACATATACTAGGACTGAAACTGTGATGACCTAAAAGGGCATCTTATTTTTTAGAACTCGAATCTGCGCTCTTAAGCCATAAAAATCTCATTTTTACCCTCCTCGATTTTCGTGCGCAGTCCGGGCAGGTTTCCGGAAAGCTTTTATGTTGAAACTAATATAAATAAGAATTTTTGCCTTAAAAGTTTATTTTAGTTGACTTCGGTCAACATATTTGGTAAACAAGCCCGGATCCGTGCTTTGACAGTCCCGGTAGGTCCGTATCGAATTATGGGACCTAGACGTATGCCCGGAATTGAATTTGGAGGTCCCTAGCTTGAGTTATGATTTTTTTATGAAAATTAAAAGTTTGAAAATTATATGTTTTTAAGAATTGATTGATATTTGGCATTGTTAGTATCGGGTCCGTATTTTGGTTCCGGAGCCCGGTACATGTTCATTATGATATTTAAGACATGTCTGTGAAATTTGGTGAGAAATGGAGTTGATTTGACGTGATTCAGATGTCCAGTTGAGAAATTAGAAGTTTTAAAGTGTTCTTGAGAATTTCATTTGATTTGGTGCTAAATTTAGAGTTCTAAGTGTTATTTTGGCGATTTGATCGCGCGAGCAAGTTTGTATGATTTTTTTAGACTTGTGTGCATATTTGGTTTGGAGCCCTGAGGGCTCGGGTGAGTTTCGGATAGGCCACGGGATGTTTTGGACTTTGAAAATCTGGTTTTTCTGCAGAGTCTGTGTTCTGGAATGTCCTTCTTCGCGTTCGTGAAGGTACTCTCGCGAACGCGAAGAGTAAACTGGTAGCTGAGGATTTCTTCTTCGCGAACGCGAAGCGATGGGGGCGTTACCCTTCGCGAACGCGACATGCCCATCGCGAACGCGTAGTGTTAGGCACTAGGGAGGGAGAGTCAGCCTTTTCTTCATCGCGAACGCGAGCAATGTCTCACGAACGCGAAGACCAGGGAAGGGTAGCCTACACGAACGCGAGCACTGCCTCGCGAACGCGAAGGCTTGGCAGCCCATACACTTCGCGAACGTGACAATGCTCTCGCGAACGTGATGAACACTGTCGCCCAACACTTAACACAATCCAAAACGGGATTTTTGCCAAACAACTCATTTTTTTCTCAAAACCAAACGGTGAAGGGCGATTTTTCAAGAGTCATTCCTTCCCCAAATTGCTGGTAAGTGATTCTAAACCATTTTCTTTCAATTACTCATTACATTTCTTGAATTTTCAACCTAAAATCTAGAGTTTTCATGGTAGAATTAGGGGTTAGGGTAGAAAATAGGGATTTCAGGAATTTAGGGATTTATACCTTAATTTGAGGTCGGATTCCAAAACTAATTACATATTCGGGCTCGGGGGTGAATGGGTAAAAAATTTTTGGTCTGAACCTCGGGTTTTGACCAAGCGGGCCCGGGGTCGATTTTTCGACTTTTTGGAGGAAAAATTAGAAAATTTAATTTATGCAATATAATTGATTCCTTTAGCAATATTTGATATTATTGAATCATTTTTGAATAGATACGAGTGGTTTGGAGGTGATATCCAAAGGAAAAGCTGTGATTGACAATTAAGTGGCATTCGGAGCGAGGTAAGTGTTGTGTCTAACCCTGACTTGAGAGAATTAGGAACCTTAGATTATTTGTTAAGTGAAATTCATGTGAGCGGCATATATGTGAGGTGACGATTACTTATGCGCCGCTAAATTTACCTATTTTTCCATGTTTCTCTGTTTTTCTTATATTGTCTCATTCTTATGCCAAATTGCTACGTGTTATACTAGTGTTGTTCAAATTATCATTCTTATCATGTTTACGGAATTTTCTGGAGATAATTGAGTTTTTATTTCAAAGTTGAGATTGATATTATGGAATCAAATATTGAAGTAAGGTTTGTACTTGTTATTCTATCTCCCTGTTGTTATTTATGCATTGCATTATGGTAAGGGAGAGTGTTAATGCACGAAGGGTGATGCCGTGCCATATTGTGAGTGTTAATGCACGAAGGGTGATGCCGTGCCATATTGTTAGTATTAATGCACAAAGAGTGATGTCGTGCCATATTGTGAGTGTTAATGCACGAAGGGTGATGCTATGCCATATTGTGAGTGTTAATGCACGAAGGGTGATGCCGTGCCATGATATGAGAGTAAAAGCAAGAAGGATGATGTCGTGCCATTTATATTAATTTTATGGTAAGATTGAGAGTAAAAGCACGAAGGGTGATGCCGTACATTTTTCTTTACTGTATTCACTATTCCTGTTGATTCATGGTATATTGACTGCTCCGGTGATCATTCTATTGTAGTTCTTTATCTTGTATTCCCCTCAGTATGTCTCCCCTCCCGACATTTCCTATTTAGTTCTTCATTCCTGTTATTTGCGTATACACTGTTAAATTGTACAGGTTGATTGTAGGTGCCTTACCTTAGCCTCGTCACTACTTCGTCGAGGTTAGGCTCGACACTTACCAGTACATGGGATCGGTTGTACTGATTTTGTACTCTGCACTTTCTGTGCAGATTTTGATACCGGCTCAGGTTGATCGAGATTTGCTATTGGTCCGCTGTCCGGAGACTCAAGGTAGATCTATCGGCGTTCACAGACCTTGAAGTCCCCGAATATCTTTTATGTCCTACTATTTTCTTTCATTCAGACAGTTGTATTTCTTTCAGACTATTACTTGTAGTAAATTCTAGAATGTTCGTGAATTGTGACTCCAGATCCGGGTGGTAGTAATTAATATCGTTTTATGATATTCCGCACTTATTATATTCCATTTGAGTTAATTATTGATATTTACTGAATCGAAATAAGGAAATGGTTTAATGATTCTCTAACGTTGGTTTGCCTAGCAAGTGAAATGTTAGGCGCCATCACGATCCCGTCGGTAGGAAATTTTGGGTCGTGACAGTTGGTATCAGAGCACTAGGTTGCCTAGGTCTCATGATTCACGAGCAAGCTTAGTATAGTCTGGAGGATCGGTACGGAGACGTCTGTGCTTATCTTCCAGAGGCTATGAAGTTTAGGAATAAGTTTCACTTCTATTCTTCCTTGTCGTGTGATTTTGCTTTCTCAATACTGATTGAACTCTTCTACTCTTATTCTCTCGCAGATGGCGAGAACACGTACCGTTTCCTCAGCTGAGCAGCAGCCAGAGCCTCCAGTGATAGCTCCTACGCGGGGCAGAGGTCGAGGCCGAGGCCGTGCCAGAGGCCGAGGTAGGGGCAGGGCTCAGCCTAGGGCCCGAGCAACAGCCCCAGCAATGGAGCCTCAGATAGAGATTGACGAGGAGGTTCCAGCCCAGACTGTTCTTGTCGAACCAGCTCAGGTTCAGGAGGGGTTCATTGCTACCCTAGTACTTCAGGACGCTTTGGTCCGTTTGGTGGGCCTTATGGAGAGTGTGGCCCAGACTGGCGCATTTCCCATGGCTCCAGCAGTCTCTCAGGCTGGAGGAGGAGCCCAGACTCCTACCACTCCCGCTCCAGAGCAGATAGCTCTCCAGTATCAGGATCCAGTAGCTCAACCAATTGGATTTGTTCAGCTGGTTATTGCGGCACAGGTCGGAGATGGGCCAGCTATGTCTTCTGAGGCTTTATGGAGATTGGACAGGTTTACCAAGCTCTTCCCTGTTCACTTCAGTGGTGCTCCTTCAGAGGACTCCCAGGAGTATCTTGACAGCTGTCACGAGGTTCTACGGAACATGGGTATATTGGAGATCAATGAGGTCGATTTTGCTGCATTTCAGATGACTGGTTCTGCCAAGAAATGGTGGAGAGATTACTTGTTGACCAGACCAGCTGGGTCGCCTGCTCTTACTTGGGACCAGTTTTCTCAGCTCTTCATAGAGAAGTTTCTGCCTATCAATTTGAGAGAGGAGCGTCGCCGTCAGTTTGAGCGTCTCCAGAGGGAAGTATGATTGTTACTCAGTATGAGACCCGTTTTGTGAATTTGGCCCGTCATGCCATTCTTCTACTTCCCACCGAGAGAGAGAGGGTGAGGAGGTTTATTGATGGACTTGCTCAGCCTATCAGATTGCAGATGGCTAAGGAGACTGGGAGTGAGATTTCTTTTCAGGCGGCTGCTAATGTCGCCAGACGAGTCGAGATGGTTCTTACTCAGGGAGGTCAGGGGTCTGACAAAAGGCCTCGTCATTCCGGTGATTTCAGCGGTGCCTCATCTAGAGGCAAGAGTACTATTGGTAGAGTCCATCCTCCCAGGCCATTTCATTCAGTGCTCCAGGCATCCCACGGTGCCTCTGGTGGTCGTGGCCCTTAGATGCATTATTCCGACCAGCGAGCCTACAGTGCACCACCAGCTCCTATTAGTGCACCTACACTCCAGAGTTATCAGGGTGGTTATTCAGGTAGACAGGGTCAATTTCAGGGTCAGCAGTCACAACAGCCGAGGTTATGTTATACTTGTGGTGATCCGAGGCACATTGCTAGATTTTGCCCTCGGGCAACGGGCAGCTCACAGCATCAGAGTTCTCGTGCCATGGTTCCAGCACCAGTTGCTGCACCACCTGCTCAGCCAGCTAGAGGCAGGGGTCAGGCAGCCAGAGGTAGGAGCCAGATAGTTAGATGTGGAGGTCAGGCCGTTAGAGGTGGAGACCAGCCAGCTAGAGGCCATCCCAGGGACGTAGTTCAGGGTGGTGGGGCCCAGCCCCGGCGTAATTCTTTCCCAGCCAGGCCTGAGGCTGAGTCATCTGACGCTGTTATCACAGGTACTGTTTCAGTTTGCAGTAGAGATGCTTCAGTTCTATTT
This sequence comes from Nicotiana tabacum, assembly GCF_000715075.1. NCBI lineage: Eukaryota > Viridiplantae > Streptophyta > Magnoliopsida > Solanales > Solanaceae > Nicotiana > Nicotiana tabacum. The sequence goes on from NC_134094.1 coordinate 44,277,150, forward strand.
GATCCGGGATCTACTTACTCCTATGTGTCATCCTATTTTGCTTCCTATTTGGTTGTGCCCCGTGATTCTTTGAGTGCTCATGTGTATGTGTCCACACCAGTTGGAGATGCTATTGTGGTAGATCGTATTTATCATTCGTGTGTGGTCACCAATGGGAGTATTGAGACTCGTGTAGATCTTCTACTTCTCGACATGGTTGATTTTGATGTCATACTGGGTATGGATTGGCTGTCACCTTATCATGCTATATTAGATTATCACGCCAAGACGGTGACTTTAGCCTTGCAGGGGTTGCCTCGATTAGAGTGGAGAGGGAGTCTTGGCCATTCTGCCAACAGGGTTATCTCTTATGTGAAGGCTCGACATATGGTCGAGAAGGGGTGTCTAGCTTATTTGGCTTATGTCCGCGATTCTAGTGTGGAGATTCCTTCCATAGATTCAGTGCCAGTTGTTCGTGAGTTTCCAGAGGTATTTCCTGCAGACCTGCCGGGAATGCCACCCGACAGGGATATTGATTTCTGCATTGATTTGGCTCCGGGCACTCAGCCCATTTCCATTCCGCCATACCGTATGGCCCCGCCAGAGTTGAAAGAATTGAAGGAGCAGTTGCAAGATTTGCTAGATAAGGGCTTCATTAGACCTAGTGTCTCGCCCTGGGGTGCACCTGTGTTGTTTGTGAAGAAGAAAGATGGATCGATGAGGATGTGTATAGATTATCGGTAGTTGAAAAAAGTCACCGTCAAGAACAAGTATCCATTGCCGAAGATTGATGATTTATTTGATCAATTTCATGGTGCCAAGGTGTTTTCAAAGATTGATTGAGATCTGGCTACCATCAGTTGAGGATTAGGGCATCCGATGTTCCTAAGACAGCTTTTCAGACTCGGTATGGGCATTGTGAGTTTCTATGATGTCATTTGGGCTGACAAATGCCCCAGCAGCATTCATGGATTTGATGAACCGGGTGTTCAAACACTACTTAGATTCCTTTGTGGTTGTGTTTATTGATGATATCTTGATCTACTCCCACAGTCAAAAGGAGCATGAGCAGCATCTTCGGATCGTTCTTCGGACTCTGGAAGACAGCCATTTATATGCTAAGTTCTCAAAATGCGAGTTTTGGTTGAGTTCAGTTGCTTTCTTGGGTCACGTTGTATCGGCAGGGGGTATTCAGGTGGATCCTAAGAAGATTGAGGCTGTCCAGAAGTGGCTTAGACCTACATCAGCTACAGAGATCCGTAGTTTCCTGGGTTTGGCGGGCTATTACCGTCGATTTGTGGAGGGGTTTTCATCCATAGCAGCCCCGTTGACCAGATTGACCCAGAAAGGTGCCCCGTTCAGGTGGTCAGACGAGTGTGAAGCGAGCTTTCAGAAGCTCAAGACAGCTTTGACTATGGCACCGGTATTGGTGTTACCCACAGGTTCAGAATCTTATACAATATATTGTGACGCATCTCGTATTGGTCTGGGTGCGGTATTGATGCAGGTGGCAAGTTTATTGCATATGCTTCACGACAGCTGAAGGTTCACGAGAAGAATTACCTTGTTCATGATCTAGAGATGGCATCTATTGTTCACGCGCTGAAGATTTGGAGGCACTATCTTTACGGCGTGCCATGTGAGGTATTCACTGATCATCGAAGCTTGCAGTATTTGTTCAAGCAGAAGGAACTCAATTTGAGGCAGAGGAGGTGGCTGGAGCTATTGAAAGACTATGATATCGCCATATTGTATCATCCCGGGAAGGCCAATGTGGTGGCCGATGCTTTGAGTAGAAAGTCAGTCAGTATGGGTAGCCTTGCATATATTCAAGTTGGTGAGAGACCACTTGCATTGGATGTTCAGGCCTTGGCCAACCAGTTCGTGAGGTTAGATGTTTCTGAGCCCAGCTATGTTCTAGCTTGTATAGTTGCTCGGTCTTATTTATTTGAGCACATCAGAGATCGGCAGGATGACGATCCTCATTTACTTGTCCTTAGAGACATAGTGCGGCATGGTAGTGCCAAGCAGGTTATTGTTGGAGATGACGGAGTTTTGAGGATGCAGGGTCGTATTTGTGTGCCTAATATAGATGGACTTTATGAGTTGATCCTTGAGGAGTCCCACAGTTCCCGGTATTCTATTCATCCGGGCACCGCCAAGATGTATCAGGACTTGAGGCAGCATTATTGGTGGAGGCGAATGAAGAAGGACATAGTTGCCTATGTAGCTCGGTGCCTAAATTGCCAGCAGGTAAAGTGTGAGCATCAGAGACCTGGTGGTTTACTTCAGAGGTTAGATATTCCTGAGTAGAAGTGGGAGCGTATCACTATGGACTTTGTTGTTGGACTCCCACGGACTCAGAGGAAGTTCGATGCAGTTTGGGTCATTGTGGACAGGCTGACTAAGTCAGCGCATTTCATTCCTGTGGCAGTTACCTATTCCTCGGAGCGGTTGGCAGAGATTTATATTCGTGAGATCGTCCGTCTTCACGGTGTGCCCGTGTCTATCATTTCTGATCGAGGTACGTAGTTTACCTCGCACTTTTAGAGGGCAGTTCAGCGTGAGTTGGGTACGCGGGTTGTGTTGAGCACAGTATTTCATCCTCAGATGGACCGGCAGTCCGAACGTACTATTCAGATCTTGGAGGATATGCTCTGTGCCTGTGTTATTGACTTTGGAGGTTCTTGGGATTAATTTTTGCCGTTAGCAGAGTTTGCCTACAATAACAGCTACCACTCGAGCATTCAGATGGCTCCCTATGAGGCATTATATGGTAGACGGTGTAGGTTGCCAGTTGGGTGGTTTGAGCCGGGGGAGGCTCGGTTATTGGGTACAGATTTAGTTCAGGAGGCCTTGGACAAGGTCAAGATTATACAAGATCGACTTCGTACAGCTCAATCCAGGCAAAAGAGTTATGCCGACCGTAGAGTTCGTAATGTTGCATTCATGGTCGGAGAGAGAGTGTTACTTCGGGTATCACCCCACGAAGGGTGTAATGAGGTTCTAAAAGAAGGTCAAGTTTAGCCCTAGGTATATCGGGCCATTTGAGATCCTCGAGAGAGTTGGGGAGGTAGCTTATAGACTTGCGTTGCCTCCAGGGTTATCCTCAGTTCATCCGGTATTCCATGTGTCTATGCTCCAAAAATATCATGGTGACCCGTCCCACATGTTAGATTTCAGCTCTGTCCAGTTAGACAAGGATTTGACTTACGAGGAGGATCCGGTGGCCATTCTAGACCGGCAGGTTTGTCAGTTGAGGTCAAAGAGTTACCCTTCAGTTTGAGTGCAGTGGAGAGGTCAGCCTATTGAAGCAGCTACTTGGGAGTCCGAGTCCGATATGCGGAGTAGATATTCCCACCTTTTCACCAGCCCAGGTATTTTTCTATGTCCGTTAGAGGACGAATGGTTGCTTTAGAGGTGGAGAATGTGATGACCCAAAAGGGCATCTTATATTTTAGAACTCGAATCTGCAATCTTAAGCCTTAAAATCTCATTTTTACCCTCCTCGATTTGCGTGCATAGTCCGGGCAGGTTTCCGGAAAGCTTTTATGTTGAAAACTAATAAAAATAAGAATTTTTATCTTAAAAGTTAATTTTAGTTGACTTCGGTCAATATTTTTGGTAAAGCCCGAATACATGCTTTGACGGTCCCAGTAGGTCCGTATCGAATTATGGGACCTGGGCGTATGCCCGGAATCGAATTTGGAGGTTCCTAGCTTGAGTTATGAATTTTTGATGAAAATTAAAAGTTTGGAAATTATATGTTTTTAAGAATTGATTGATATTTGGCATTATTAGTATCGGGTCCGTATTTTGGTTCCGGAGTCCGATACATGTTCATTATGATATTTAAGACATGTCTGTGAAATTTGGTGAGAAATGGAGTTGATTTGACGTGATTCGAACGTCCAGTTGAGAAATTAGAAGTTTTAAAGTGTTCTTGAGAATTTTATTTGATTTGGTGCTAAATTTAGTGTTCTAAGTGTTATTTTGGCGATTTGATCGCGCGAGCAAGTTCGTATGATGTTTTTAGACTTGTGTGCATGTTTGGTTTGGAGCCCCGAGGGCTCGGGTGAGTTTCGGATAGGTCACGGGATGTTTTGGACTTTGGAAATCTGGTTTTTCTGTAGAGTCTGTGTTCTGGCATGACCTTCTTCGCGTTCGCGAAGGTACTCTCGCGAACGCGAAGAGTAAACTGGGCAGCTGAGGATTTCTTCTTCGCGAACGCGAAAGCTTGGTCTCAAATGCGAAGCGATGGGGGCGTTACCCTTCGCGAACGCGACATGCCCATCGCGAACGCGTAGTGTTAGGCACTGGGGAGGGGGAGTCAGCCTTTTCTTCATCGCGAACGCGAGCAATGTCTCGCGAATGCGAAGACCAGGGAAGGGTAGCCTACGCGAACGCGAGCACTGCCTCGCGAACGCGAAGGCTTGGCAGCCCATACACTTCGCGAACGCGACAGTGCTCTCGCGAACGCGATGAACACTGTCGCCCAGCACTTAACAGAATCCAAAACGGGATTTTTGCCCAAAAAACTCATTTTTTTCTCAAAACCAAACGATGAGGGGTGATTTTTCAAGAGTTATTCCTTCCCCAAATTGTTGGTAAATGATTCTAAACTATTTTCTTTCAATTACCCATTACATTTCTTGAATTTTCAATCTAAAATCTAGAGTTTTCATGGTAGAATTAGGGGGGTAGAAAATAGGGATTTCGGAAATTTGGAGATTTAGACCTCAATTTGAGGTCGGATTCCAAAACTAATTACATATTCGGTCTCGGGGAGTGAATGGGTAAAATGATTTTGGTCCGAACCTCGGGTTTTGACCAAGCGGGCTTGGGGTCGATTTTTCGACCTTTTGGAGGAAAAATTGGAAAATTTAATTTATTCAATATAATTAATTCCTTTAGCAATATTTGATATTATTGAGTCAATTTTGAATAGATACGAGTGGTTTGGAGGTGAATTCCAAAGGACAAGTTGTGATTGAGAATTAAGTGGCCTTCGGAGCGAGGTAAGTGTTGTGTCTAACCCTGACTTGAGGGAATTAGGAACCTTAGATTATTTGTTAAGTAAAATTCATGTGAGTGGCATATATGTGAGGTGACGAGTACTTATGCGCCGCCAAATTTACCTATTTTTCCATGTTTCTCTGTTTTTCTTATATTGTCTCATTCTTATGCCAAATTGCTACGTGTTATACTAGTGTTGTTCAAATTATCGTTCTTATCATGTTTACGGAATTTTCTGGTGATAATTGAGTTTTTATTTCAAAGTTGAGATTGATATTATGGAATCAAATGTTGAAGTAAGGTTTGTACTTGTTATTCTATCTCCCTGTTGTTATTTATGCATTGCATTATGGTAAGGGAGAGTGTTAATGCACGAAGGGTGATGCCGTGCCATATTGTGAGTGTTAATGCACGAAGGGTGATGTCGTGCCATATTGTGAGTGTTAATGCACGAAGGGTGATGTCGTGCCATATTGTGAGTGTTAATGCACGAAGGGTGATGTCGTGCCATATTGTGAGTGTTAATGCACGAAGGGTGATGTCGTGCCATGATATGAGAGTAAAAGTACGAAGGGTGATGCCGTGCCATTTATATTAATTTTATGGTGAGATTGAGAGTAAAAGCACGAAGGGTGATGCCGTGCAGTTTTCTTTACTCTATTCTCTTTTAATGTTGATTCATGGTATATTGACTGCTCCGGTGATCATTCTGTTATCGTTCTTTAACTTGTATTCCCCTCAGTATGTCTCCCCTCCCGACATTTCCTGTTTAGTTCTTCATTCCTGTTATTTGCATATACACTGTTAAATTATACAGGTTGATTGTAGGTGTCTTGCCTTAGCCTCGTCACTACTTTGTCGAGGTTAGGCTCGACACTTACCAGTACATGGGGTCGGTTGTACTGATGCTGCACTCTGCACTTTCTGTGCAGATTTTGATACCGGCTCAGGTTGATCGAGATTTGCTATTGGTCCGCTGTCCGGAGACTCAAGGTAGATCTGTCGGCGTTCACAGACCTTGAATTCCCCGTCTATCTTTTATGTCCTACTGTTTTCTTTCATTCAGATAGTTGTATTTCTTTCAGACTATTACTTGTAGTAAATTCTAGAATGTTTAATACTGTTTTATGATATTCTGCACTTATTATATTTCATTTTAGTTAATTATTGATATTTACTGAATCGAAATAAGGAAATGGTTTAATGATTCTCTAGCGTTGTCTTGCCTAGCAAGTGAAATATTAGGCGTCATCACGATCCCGTCGGTGGAAAATTTCGGGTCCTGACAGAAACTCTCTTACTATATAAAGGAAAAATTTTTCTTCAGTTTGACACATTATAACACACAATTCAAAGCAAGAAAAGGTTTGCTTTTGTCTTCTAGCTACTGTTAAAGGCATTACTCACTTGTTCTGTTCTTTATTCGTGACTGGGCTTGAACCGAGGGTCTAATCGAGGGCGAGCTCATTATTCAATCTAAGATCAGTCATGGTCTTAACATTGCGATTGATTTGATCGTTTGTTTCATCTTTAATTCATTTATCTGTTATTCTTAATTATTTGTGTTGAATTAAATCGTGTATACTTTAAACCGTGTACAAATTTAATTGTTACCTAATTTTGGGGTAAACAAATTGAATTAATAAGGTGAGAATACTATTAATTAATCATGATTACGTGAAATAATTTTATTTGCAGACACATGCCATTCATCGGCTTGATATAAATATCTAGTGCAGATAAGTCTTTTACCATTGTTCCATCATTGACCGTTGGAAATAAATATAAACGAGAGAAAAGCTAGGACGTTACGTTGACTTGACTATCATTAAAAAAATTGGCGAGGGAAGAGAAGAGTAAACCCTAAAATTTGAGAAATTGAATATGCACGTGGTTTTATAGTTAATGGAGTAATATACTCGGTGCGGATGTAGCACTCCGGTGACGGGTTTAATTGAACTCATAACTTTTGACGCGTAGTATAAATTAATGTGTAAAAATTCACTAAAATTACAATAAATAGTAAATTGAACTCATAGTTTCAAAAATATAATGAGTTTAATGCTAAGAACCTTAAACGTTGAACCCGTAGAATTTAAATCTTGTATCCGCCTCTGAATATACTTCGTATTAAATGATTGAAAATGTATTATTGGATGGACAAAATCGCAAGGTCCCTTTTCCAAGGAAGATATAATTTTGTCTTCATAAGAATTTCCAGCACAATTTGCACTCCATCTGTTACGCGGCGCCTTCCTGAAGTTCCTTGGAAGGGCGACGTAAGGCTAAGCAGCCGATGTCAGTACGGTTGTTGTCCGCCAACTGAGGTCCCCTCCGTACGCTAGACTAGATTGTCAGTGCCGTACGGGAAAACCAATGTTATGAGCAATTGAAAGAGAGCAGAAAAGAGAATTGAGAATGAAAGAAAGCTTGATTGCATTGAATAAAAGCTATTACAGAAAACAAGACGGTGTCGGGGGGGAGAGACACCAGTACAGAGAATTGTTTGCTTGCTTGAAAGTTCTGATTGCTTGGTCCCCCTTAATAATGCTTAAAAAAAATAAACCAAAGTTACATGACTAGACCTATGAAAGCTGGAAAATCACACTTAAAGAAAATGCAGCAAAACTACTCTATATTTACAATGAAAAGGACTTAGTCTTCTACAAAGCAGCAACAAGTCCGTTGGCAGCAACTTTGTCTTTAGCATCAGGGTCTGCGCGCGCGGCATTGTCTATGCACGCGGCACTGTTGGCATCTGCCTGTGGCTGGGCGCTGGCGATGACTATCGGTGGAGCGACAGAGGCATATACGCGCTTGTCACTTGGAGCTGCCGAGACCACGGGGCCGACCGTGGCGACGGGCGTTGGGAGGCTGGTCAGGACGCCACGGGGCGCGTCCAAGGGGTCATGGGGCATGGTTGGAAAGCCGCCCATGACATTCTCCCCCATCTGAGTTGGCGACGTCCTCGGCGCCTTCCTTGCAAGGTAATCATCAATCAGGCTCTTGTAGGCTTTGAGGTTTATTCCCCTCTCCCAAGTATTCTCCTCTGCATCATATCCCTGCCATTTCACCAAGAACTCCTGGTGATCTTTTCTTGAGGCGTGAATCACTCGATCATCAAGAATAGCTTCAGCACGCCTTTTCCCGGTTGAATTGGGGCCTCGAATACTTGGTATTGTGAGTTGGCTTCGTGAAGGATCCTCCATATCTTCCCGAAAAGGTTTCAGGAGACTGACATGGAAAACAGGATGGATTTTCCACCAAGCTGGGGTATCCACCCGGTATGCAACTTTCCCAATGCGCCTTTCAATGGACAAAGGTCCAATATATTTTTGTTATAGGCGAGGGTCATAGACCCCTACCGCTTTGGGATTTTGACCATCACTTTGTCTCCCACCTGGTATTCAACAAAGCAGCGATTCTAATCAGCATGCCTCTTCATCTGCTTTTGGGCTTTGACGAGATAGCTCCGCACTATCTCCAAATTTTGCTTCCATTCTTTTGAGAAGCTAGCAGCCCGAGGAGATTTTGACATGTTTGGTGCGTTCACTGTGTGTGGGAGTAGCGGTTGCTGTCCGGTAATAATTTCAAAAGCGCTTTTGTTGGTACTTGAGCTCTTTTGTGAATTGAAACACAGTTGAGCAGCATCCAGAAGCTTCACCCAATTCTTCTGCGATCCGGTCACAAAGTGCCGGAGATATTCCTCTAGCATGCCATTGAATCGCTCCGTCTGGCCATCAGATTGCGGATGAAAACTTGAGCTATGACTCAATTTTGACCCGAGGCACTTAAAAAGTTGGGTCTAAAAATTGCTAGTGAAGCGTGAGTCGCGATCACTAACAATGTCTTTAGGTAAGCCCCAATATTTGATGACATGAGAGAAGAATAGTCAAGCTGTATCTTCTGCTGATATATATTGTGGGGCTGCTATAAAGGTAGCATACTTGGAAAACCGATCCACCACAACCAAGATAGTTGTGAGATCTCCGACCTTGGGCAATCCGGTGATGAAGTCCAGGGAAACGCTTTCCCAAGGTCTTTTTGGGACAGCTAGTGGTTCCAAGAGCCCTGCCTGCGTCAAGCGGTCTGACTTATCTTTCTGGCATACTAGACAAGCCTTCACATACTGAGCGACATCATCGACCATTTGAGGCCAATAATATGCATGGCGAAGTAATGCCATGGTGCGTTCCTTGCCGGGATGACCGGCCCACAAAGTATCGTGGCATTCTGCAAGAAGAGCCCGTCGCAGATCTCCTCCTTTAGGAACATAAAGTCGGTTCCCTTTCACCTTCAGGAAACCATCTTCGGTGTAGAACTGGCGAGTCTTGCCCTGTCCTACCAAATCAACCAAATACTGTGCAGCAGGATCCTTGATGAGTAGATCCTGTATCTGGTCTTTTATGGTGGTGGTTACTTCGCTTCCCTTTAGGGCGGCGAGTACACACATCGATGCTAGATCAGCTCTCCGACTGAGTGCATCAGCAACATGATTGGTCTTTCTACTTTGGTACTCCAGGTTGAAGTGAAATTCCGCTAGGAGTTCCTGCCACCTAGCCTGTCGACCATTCAGCTTTGGCTGGGTCATGAAATAGCTAACGGCTGTGTTGTCTGTCTTGACCACGAATGGGGCTCCCAGTAGATAATGCCTCCAAAGGCGTAAGCAATGAACGACAGCCAATAATTCTTTCTCATGGGCGGCATAGCGCCGCTCTGCATCCTTCAGTTTCCGGCTCTCGTACGCTACGGGATGCCCTTCTTGTAGCAATACTCCACCAAGTGCATAGTCGGAGGCATCCGTTTGCACTTCGAATGGCTTGGCCAAGTCAGGGAGGGCCAAGACTGGGCTACTAGACATAGCCATCTTCAATGCGTCGAAGGCCTCTGCCCGCTTGGGGCCCCAATCCCACGGGGTGGCCTTCTTGAGAAGTTCTGTCAGCGGCACTGCAATGAGGGAGTAACTTTTCACAAAATGCCGATAGAAGTTGCATAGACCAAGGAACGACCTCAAGGCATGTATATCCTTAGGAGGCGGCCATTCTGTAATGGCCTGAATCTTCTGCTGGTCCATCTTGATCCTCCCTTCCTCGATGACATGTCCGAGGAAGTCAATTTGTTTCTGAGCAAAGGAGCACTTGGATAGCTTCGCATATAATTCGTGCTCCCGCAATCGGGCTAGGACCTTCCGCAAATGCTCCAGGTGTTCTTCCAGTGTCTGGCTATATACCACAATGTCATCCAAATAAACCACGACGAATTTATCAATGTATTCTCGAAAGACTTGGTTCATCAAGGTGCAAAATGTGGCTGGCGCGTTAGTCAAGCCAAAGGGCATAACCAGGAAGTCGTACGACCCATATCTTGTCACACAGGTCATCTTGTGCTCATCACCATCTGCAATCCGAACTTGCTAATAACCTGTCCTCAGGTCTATTTTGGTGAATACCGTCGCACCACCCAGTCTATCAAACAAGTCTGCCATTAGCGGAATAGGATACTTGTTTTTCACGGTGATTTTGTTTAGAGCCCGGTAATCCACACAGAGTCGTAAACTACCATCATGTTTCTTTTGGAATAGCACAGGGGACCCATATGGGGACTTGGAGGACACGATGATCCCTGTGTCTAGCATTTCTGTCAATTATCTCTGAAGCTCGGAGAGTTCGGGTTGTGACATTCTGTACGGCGCCCGGGCAGGTGCGGGCATGGTATTAGTCTGTCTCAGGAATTCCAACCCCACTATTAACTCAAAGTCATCTATGATCACTACGTGCAGGTTGAACTTTCCTTCATAAGGGCCAAGCTTCACTGGTACTTCTTTGGCTATTCCACCCATTGGTTGAGGTGGTGAGTTGATAGCCTTCACACGACCTTTTCCCTTTCCTACAACTAGTCCAAGACGCTCCACCTGAGTCGAGGCTAAGTAGTTGTGGGTGGCACCCGTGTCTATCATTGCCTGAATGGGCTTGCCATTTACCTTCATGTCAACGAACATTAAGGTCCTCTCTTGAGGAGGAGGAGTCCTCAAATTCGCCTTCTTATTTCCTTTCTTGGCAATTGGATAGGGGTCCTTCTTCTTGTGGATACCGGCACTGGTTCCCGCTAAGGGCTCAGAAATGGAGCTAACAATTGCATTGAATGCACCTACTGGCTCGGTCTGGTCCGCATCATGGGCGTCGTCATCCGTCCCATCCTCAAAAGCTTGATGGACGTTCATCTGTGCATGTGGGCATTCATTATTCCAATGTGGTCCGCCGCAATGACGACATCCTGAGGGCGGCTTCCTCCCCCGATCATTGTTGTTAGATGCAGCACTAGTACTGCCGGAAGAGGGAGCCTTGGATTTGGGTGCACTCCGGTCTCCTCCACTTCTGCTAGGGCCACCAGTGTTCGGTTGGCCCCCTTTGTATCCTCCTCGGACAGGCTGTTGAGGCCTATCCTTCCGGGCTTCCACTTGGTAATCCCCAAGGCACTTTGCTGCTTGTATTGCCTTAGGCAACGTGTCTACCCTTTGTCTCTGCAACTCCATCCGGGCATAAGGTTTCAACCCTTCCAGGAAGGTGAAGAGTTTGTCTTTGTCCCCCATGTCACGGATGTTCAACATGAGCGCGGAGAATTCCCGCACATAATCTTGCACTGATTTGGTCTGGCGGAGCTCCCGCAACTTTCTCCTGGCATTGTACTCAACATTTTCGGGGAAGAACTGTAGGCATATGGCTGCCTTCAGTTCCGCCCATGTCTCGAGGGCATCTTCACCAACCTTGATGGCTTCGTACTTCACCCGCCACCAGAGTTTGGCATCACCCTGAAGATACATGGCAGCAGTTGCTACCTTCTTAGCTTCTTCTAGGCCTCCCACGGCATCGAAGTATTGCTCGATGTCGAAAATAAAATTTTTCACTTCTTTGGCATTCTGAGCTCCACTGTATGGCTTTGGCTCAGAAATTTTCAGCTTTTGTGCCATAGGGGCGAGGTTCACACCACCCCCAAATTGGTTTCCGCCTCCTCGAAGTAGGCCTTGTAAAGCAGTATTGACAACGTTGAGCTGGCCTGTCAAGTTGTCTATAGTTTGTTGCATGGCAGTCACCCTGTCTGCCTCTTGTTCCCTATTGGCTAAATCCTCGGCACGCTCCTGCTGGAGGACCTCAAATTTACCAAAAATTTCAGCTGCCTCTGTGGCTGCCGTTTGCCGGTCTCATTCAGAGTCGCGACTGATGTTTTCTATGTCAACTTCGGCCTGGATGAGTCTGCGGTCCAGGTCGTCCAACCTTTGCACTAGGCTGGTCTTTAGATCGGGCACCATTTCCACGATGGGCCGTAATGCGTCAACCGTTCCCTCAAGGGTCGCGATGCGATCCCTATAATTCACCATGGTCAGAAATGGTGGTAATTGCAATGTAATCCCTCGTCCGATGTCGCGCCTAGGCTCTGATACCAACTGTTACGCGGCGCCTTCCTGAAGTTCCTTGGAAGGGCGACGTAAGGCTAAGCAACCGATGTCAGTACGGTTGCTGTCCGCCAACTGAGGTCCCCTCCGTACGCTAGACTAGATTGTCAGTGCCGTACGGGAAAACCAATGTCATGAGCAATTGAAAGAGAGCAGAAAAGAGAATTGAGAATGAAAGAAAGCTTGATTGCATTGAATGAAAGCTATTACAGAAAACAAGACGGTGTCGGGGGGGAGAGACACCAGTACAGAGAATTGTTTGCTTGCTTGAAAGTTTTGATTGCTTGGTCCCCCTTAATAATGCTTAAAAAAAATAAACCAAAGTTATATGACTAGACCTATGAAAGTTGGAAAATCACACTTAAAGAAAATGCAACAAAATTACTCTATATTTACAATGAAAAGGACTTAGTCTTCTACAAAGCAGCAACAAGTCCGTTGGCAGCAACTTTGTCTTTAACATCAGGGTCTGCGCGCGCGGTATTGTCTACGCGCGCGGCGCTGTTGGCATCTGCCTGTGGCTGGGCGCTGGCGATGGCTATCGGTGGGGCGACAGAGGCACATGCGCGCTTGTCACTTGGAGCTGCCGAGACCACGGGGCCGACAGTGGCGACGGGCGTTGGGAGGCTGGCCAGGACGCCACGGGGCGCGTCCAAGGGGTCATGGGGCATGGTTGGAAAGCCGCCCATGACACATCTATTGCATTTAAAAATTAAAAGTTGATTACTTGATTTCTAAAAGTTGATATATGCATTTCATTGAAGGCAAGTGGCATGTGGAAAGCTAGAGTCTACTGAAACCAAGCTGGTCTTTGTTAAAATTGGTTTATTTAAAAAAACCTCTATACATGGTTAAGCTGTCTCTATCATTTTTAAGAAATGATTGAAAAACAATCTCAGTTAAGTAGACTATTGCATAAAAATCGGCAAAACTGTTTGTTACCAATAAAACGTTTTCCACGTATCTCATGGATGATTTAAGTCTTACTCATAGAAGACGATTTCGTGTTGTATTTCATTTTGAAGCCAACTAAACTCAGCCTCTAATATACAACATGAAACCTTTTTTTTGTTGGTTCTTTCTTTAAGTATTTGATATTTAAAATTCACGACACAACTGTTCCAACCAGCTTCAAATGAGTTTAAGGGCACTTGAGCTACTAAAGCATACGATTGATGAGGAGCTCTAGATGCCAAAGCGAATCTGAGTAAAAGTTATTGAGTTCACGTGAACCCGTAGATCACAAGCTAGAATCTAGTGGCCTCGTATCTCTTATTTGAGTCTGAAAATGCCAAGGGGTATCCCCTATGAATCTTTTTTGGTCAAATGACAAGTGACAAGTTGTCCAAGTCTTTCTTCTTTTATGCACAAGAAGCCTTCGTCTAATTTATTAAAGAAAAGTAATTTTTTACTCCCAAGCCGCAAATTCTATGCCTTTGTAGAATCAATGCAATTGCACGTAATTCTTGGTTACATGCCTTGCTAATGGACTTAAAATGTTTTATTTTCTCAATATACCTTGTCTAACAATAGATAAAATAAAATGTGCAGCGTAAGTGTTCCGTTATTTTGTTCCGAACATAGAAATGGGTTAATTGTCGTTTTCTGCATTCTTCTAGTTTCTAATAAAGCTTCCATCTGAATGAACGTCAGCACGAATTAACCACATTATTAGAGAGTATAATAATCATAATGAGTAGTTGTTGTATCCGAAAGAACCATAAAATCTGCCTTCACACATACATGCAACTGAAAACTAACCAAGTAGTTCAAGAATAACTAGTTATCCAATATCAGTTCTCTATCATGTAAAGGTTTAAAGGGTCCCAAGAAAATGACCTTCAAGTTTTTTTATTCAATATTGTATTTAACGTAACGCAAAATTCTCAGTTTTTTCTTTGCTCCTTCATTCAAGAGATATAAAGGTGAAAATACAACAGCATAAGAAACAAATGCCATAGCCCATAAGCACATATGTTCAACTTTTCCAGACACATTTCTCTCATCAAAAGCATACAGCGGCAACATCTTCGGTCTTGAAACGCACAATAAGCAAATAAAACACAATGCCTTGGCAAAAGTTCATCCGCAATCACTCCTTTTTCACCTTGTAAGGTTTAACGGGTCCCAAGAAACGACCTTAAGTTTCTTTTTGTTTCTATGATATTTAACATAACGCAATTTGCCTTGCTCTTTCATTCAAGAGACACAAAAGAACACATACAACCAAAGAAGAACAAATGCCATAAGCATGTGTTCAACTTTTCAAGACACGTTACTCTCTTATTAAAAGCATACAATAGCAACAATTCCAGTCTTGAATGCCCATTAAGCAGACTACACAATCTCTTGGCAAAAGTTCCTCCACAATCACTCCTTTTTCCCTTCTGCAGTTCTCTCCGTAGCTACTACCTTTACCTCCCCAGAACAACATCCACCAGCATGATGGTGGTGGTGGTGGTGATGCTGATGGTGCTTCTTGCCTTTTAATTGCTTCCTCATGTCATAAGCATCTTCCCCATCAGCATAGTACTTAGCTTCCATGTCGTGAATCTTGTACTGTAATGTCTCTGTGTACAACTTAAATGCAGCCCTGTTGCTCTTCCTCACATGCAGAGACACATACTCTGCCCCAAACACCTGTTGCATGAGAAGAACCAGAACTAGTCAGCATTCCTTTATAAGAAAGAAGATTGACAAGAACAGCATTGCATTATGAATCAACACCCACCGCTTAGTTTTGAGCTGAAACTAATTCTAACATAAAAGAAATAACTAAAAATTACTATAACATGAATATTTTATTTTTTTATAAGAAAAATTAATTTTTTTTATAAGCATGAGTACTTTATATAAGGAATTACAAACATGAGTACTGACAAAAGTTAGTTCTAAAAAGTGAAAACCATAACTAATCAAATTAGAAATTCCAAAAGAGACTTAATTACATAATGCTATCATGAAATAATCTTGCAACACTTGTGCTTGCTAAAAGACTCGCCTTAAGCAGTTGTACAAGCAATAATAGAGATAAAAACAAGAACAATGTGTCCCTCCTTTAGTTGGTTTATCTTTACTTTGGGAGATGGGTTGGGGGAGGGGGAGGGGGAGGGGGAGGGGGAAATGTAATAAAGATTGCCAAAGGGATGGGGCAAAGTGATAGTAACATAACAGTCTTCTTTGAGTAACAATTAAACATTCTCGCCTTGCAATCAATCTTTAATCTTTCATCTCTATTCCTTAAGAGATTGAAATAATGCTACTTCAGGGAATTGTATTTAGGAGAAAATAACCCCCTGTCCTATCTAGCTGGTGCTTTCAGTAACTTGCTCCCTAAATGAAAAACCGACCTTTTAATTTAAGGAGTCTGGTAAATTGTGCTAAATCGGATACAAACTTTTTTGAATTTGAAAAAAATAAATGATTTTATTAGTGTTGGAAAAGAACCACCCCCCCCCCCCAACAAGCAGTAAATTGAACAGTAGATTCTCTACAAAACCCAATCTTCTATACAAGTAGGAATCTCATGGGTTGCACCAAAAAGAAATAAGACACAAGTGGCTATTCCTAAAATGTACAAAATCATATTCAATTCTTTCAAATACTCTCCTATTTCTCCATCTACCCACATAAGAGCTAAAGGCGCAACCTCCATGCCCTTGATATTCTTTTCCTCATTTCGAATGTGCAACTGTGCAACACATCTCTTATTTTACCCGGAATCACCCACTGTATCTCAAAGCAATTCAAAGCCACCCTCCACAAACTCGACACCGCCTTACCATGCAACAATAGGTGATCAATTATTCCACTCGAACATTTGCACATAAAGCACCAACTGACATAAGTGACACTTCTCTTCCTTAGGTTCTCCACTGTCAGTATCGCTAGTCTCGCTGCCAACCAAAGAAAAAAGACCACACCTTTCTGGGCACTCTAGGGATACATAATGATAAGTGCGAAAAACTCGTCCCCTCACTCATGTCTCATCAAAAATTTCTGGGAGGATGATTTGACTGTGAACAAATCATCAATCATCCCCCACCTCCATAAATCATGCGTTAAAAGCGATATAATCTGCTGAGTACTTCCACCAAATTTTGGAACTCTGCCATCTCCCAATCTTGAAGATTCCTTCCAACCCTAGGGGGTACCAAAGTGTGTTTGTCCCCCTCTTGCACCCTGCGGCTATGTTGGACTGTCAACTCTCTCTGATTCAATCCTCAAGTATATGTTGTAAAAGGAAGCCCTCAACATATATTCTCACGAGACCAACAACACCACTTATGGTTCCAAAAGTTAATTCTACAGCCATCCCCGACCCTGAATGTGATATGACGGTGAAAGTTTTCTCACCCCTTCATGATACTCCTCCATAAACCACAAGCAAACAGAATTGTAAAGTTTCTAGTCCTCCAACCCCCTTCTATCGTGATGTACTTCTACACTACACTTCCCTTCATAATGCATGCTTCTCCGCTCCAAATCCACAAAGCTATAGTTATGTCTACTAACAGAATGAAATAGAAATTTCTAAACGGGTAGGCAAAGTGATAACACCATAACATTCTTCCGGCAACGTGATAATGCCATAACGTTCTTCCTTGGGTGAAACGTATGGCCTTCCAATTAATTTAATCTTTTATCTCTATTCTTTATGAGACTGAAATATTACTGCTTTCTAACACTGTATTTAAGAGAAAATAACTCTTTGTTTGTATCCAAGTCATGCTTCAGGTGCTTTCCCCTGTAGTTTCCTCCCTAAATGAAAAACCCACCTTATTTCAAATAAATTAATTTGACCAATATTTTCTTAAAACTAAACGTAATAACAACAACCCAGTAAAATCCCACTAATGGGGTCTAGAGAGGGTAGTGTGTACGCAGACCTTACCCCTACCCCGAAGGAGTAGAGAGGCTGTTTCCGAAAGACCCTCGGCTCAAGAAAACAAAAAGACAAAATGAGACAATGTTAGTAACACCACAATAATCATAGGAAAAATAGGAACACCATGAAATCCAAAAGAAAGATGCAAAGCAAAGGGAGACAATATTAATATCACCACAGTAATCATAAGAAAAATAGGAACATCATGAAATCCAGAAGAAAGATGCAAAGCAAAAGCGATAGCTAGTAAATAGGACCTGCACTGAAAAGCGAAATAGTAAGACACAAAATTGCCACTAGTTACCTTAGACAAAAACCCTACATGGCTAGTCCCACAATGGTACGAAGTAAGGCACGACTCAACTACCTCCTAACCTACAACCCTAATACTCGACCTCCACATCTTCCTATCAAGTGTCATGTCCTCGAAAATCTGGAGCCTCGCCATATCCTGCCTGATCAGCTCTCCCCAATACTTCTTAGGCCGCCCTCTACCTCTTCTCATGCCTTCCACAACCAGTCGCTCACACCTCCGTACCGGAGCATCTGGGCTTCTCCTCTGAACATGTCTGAACCATCTTAAAACTAAACGTAATAAAAATTGCCAAAAGGGGAAAGAGCTAAGTAATATACGGAAAAAGTCCTTTTCAAGTAAAAATGTAACATTCTAGCCTCTCTATAGAGAAAATACTCCTCTTCCGTCTGTCTTTCCCCTTTTCTTGTTCTTCTTTTTCTCCCACTTTCAACCTTAATAATCACCCTCTTTCTTCCTTCATCGCTCCATTAGCTTTCCGGTGATCTCTCTTAGGTGATCAACATAAAACTTTCTATCAGGTGTAGAAAACATTTTTCTTTTCTGTTGGCCACCAATCTTTTGAAGTTATGGCACTGTTGTCAAATGAAGTGCCTTGGTAACTAGTAGCTGAGACTGCCAAGAAATTGAATTAAGAATACTGCCAAAAACATGACACACACTGTACTACCACTTCTCACAACCTAAATTTTCTCATAGTTGACAAGGCACCTAAGCAATAAAAAAGATTCAATGACTTTACCTACTAAAAAAATCTTTAATTGGATTGAATTTCATAGGCCAATTCCAATGTTAAAATTAAAGGCCTTTACTCAATTTCACAAGGAGCAAAACCGAATAATGGGATTTACCTGTTCCATGGCGTTTTGAGCAGCGGTCATGAGCTTAGTAGCTATACCAAGTTTACGGTGAGTCCTGAGTACGGCTAAGGAGGTGATGTGTCCATGGCACTCAGAGGTTTCTTCCTCCATCTTAGCCAATACGTAGCCCACAATCTTCCCATTGTAATCCTCGGCCACGTACAGAAGCTGCGGCCAAGAGAGTATGTGGTAGAAGTAGTACTTCATCTGGTAGTTTTCGGGAAGGCAAAGCAGATTGCAGGCTTGCATTGCCAGCAAATCATCTATGGTCGCCTTGCGTATGCACACCATCTCGCAAAGCTAGGGTTAGGGTTCGCTGATCCTAACTATGGTGGACGCTTCTTTAATGATAAATTGAGGCTTTACGGCAACTCTACTGTGTGAGCCGCTAAACTGAAAAGCAAAAAACCCTCTAGCTCAAAAAAGAACCGAGTAACTATGCGCTATAGTAGCTTGGCCTAATGTTTGACAGTTACTTTGGTTTAGTTATTCTACTATTATTTATTATTTGATATATTATATTAATTTTAGAATTATTAATTTTACTGGTTTATCCTAGGATTATTATAAGAGCCCGTTTGGCTTAGCTGATTTAGAGTAGCTGATAAGCATTAGGTGCTGAAAAGCACTTTTAAGTGCTGAAACTGATTTAAAAAATAAGCAGTTACGTGTTTGGATAAAAGTGATTAAACTAATAATAAGCAGCTGAAACTGTTTGATTAAAAAGTGCTGATAAACTCTTTTTATGTTAAAATGACTTAAATGACCTTATAACAATTTACACTACTAAAAACGTTATTTTCTTCAAAATTTTAGATTCTACATAGATTCTACCTATTTATCATGTTATTTTAATTATAAAAATGATTAGATATAAATATAATTTATGTTATGATAAGTATACAATCATAAATTAGAAGGGGTGGAGTATAAATTAACAAAAGTTAAGAAGAAAACCTTAAATAATGCACACAGTGTTTGTAGAGAAGAAACAAGCACTAAATATGTATTGTTTGTAATAAATAAGAATAAACATTCAACTATCATAAATATCTTGAGCAATCAGATCACAAATTGCCATCTAAATATTATTATCTCCTTGATTTTCTACATTTTCATCATCTGCAACGTTGACTCTTGTGGATCTTCCAATATCAGGATCAACACGTGGCACATATCTCTCATTCTCAGCTTCTTGGAATGCATTGTCCACCTTACATTTCTTTCTAATGTAATTGTGAATCGCCATTGTAGCCAATACGATATCTCTTTGAGTGTCAATATGATAAAAAGGCATATCTCGCAAAATAGACCACCTTGCTTTCCATACCCCAAATGTTCGCTCTACAATATTTCTGCAAGAAGAATGCAAATAATTGAACATTTCTTTATGTCCATTTGGTGCTCGCAATTGTCGTGTCGCACCTCGACGAAATTCTGCAAGATGGTATCTCACATTATCCCCTTTATATGGAGCCATATATCCCTTTATGTGTGAATATCCTGCATCAACAAGATAATATTTGTCCCCGGATGGATGTGAAAAATTCAGTTCGGGTCTACGAAGTGCCTCACCAAATATACGGTTATCATGAGCTGCTCCTTCCCACCCAACCCATGCAAATGTAAAACACATATTAAAGTCGACAACAGCAAGAATATTTTGAGTTGGATAACCTTTACGCCCAATATATGGTATCTCTTGACCTTGAGGCAATCTTGCTTTCACATGTGTGCCATCAAGTGCTCCAATACAATCCTAAAAATATATACATGCATAAACTAAATATAAGTTTACACTAGGTAATTTTTTGAGTTAAAATGTAAAAATATAATAATATAATTATTAAGTATGTCACTTACTTTAAAGAAAGGGAGATATCGTTGATTACATGGCTTGTGATCTCCTACACCATCATTATAACTTGGATGTGGTTGAATTATGTCTCTTGCAAGCTTACCAATGGCCTTTAGAACACTATGAAAATGCCTATGAATTGTTTCTCCTGAATGTTGAAAAATCTCTTGTACCAATCGATTTCCGGCACCATGTGGACAAATCATCAAGAACATCCCTAACTCTTCATAGACAGACATCCCACGCGTGGGTTTAAGACCATATTTATCAGTTAGATCTTTGCTTAAATCAAGAAACACTGACTTCCTCAATCTAAAATTTTCATAACACCGAGTCTCATTTTCATGTAATATCTCTTAGATAAATATATTCTCAGTGCGTTTAGATGTACGACATGGTTCCTTACAAATGTATTTCTCATAATATATCAATATACTCTTACATGCTATTCGACATAGTGTCATCCGTTCCTTATTTTCTTGAGTTTCCTCTTCTTCATTTTCGTCATTTAACAAGTCATTGTTCCAGCATTCCATTAAACTGAAATGAAACAGACAACAAACTGTTACGAATTCAAAATGACAAATGCTAACTTCAAAGTTGATAGTATAGTCATCTATTAAAATAAAATACGTAATGTCTAAACAAGAAATGATTAAACCACCATTATGTATAAACAGGAAACAAAACATTAAGAAAATGTAACCTTCTGCACATACTTTAAAGGACAAGTTAAAACGTCTAATGCTAATGTAATATGGGTAAGGCATCATCAACAACTTCTCAGATTGGATTAGATGGATTGTTCGGCATGAAGGATCGTCGGTGGTTGTACTCCAACCAAGATTTCCTAGCTTCATCGGTAGAAAACTTCAAAAATGCATGTCCCATCTCTTTCTGTGTCAACAAGTTCACAGCACAATTAAAAATATCACTCCCTTCAAGAATACCAGGAATATTTTCTAAAATATCCATGCACTTCTCAATGGTGGGCTCTGAAGACTTAGATGTGTTGTTGTTAGATATGAACTCAATAAGGGAGTGTATCTCCTCTTTTAGTGACAATGAATTATTTTTTGTCTTGCGCTTTTTCACTTGACTGCTACTGCCACTGCCATCTATTGACTTTCGCTTTCTAAGCGATGGCTCAGGAAACGTAATTGAATCCATATTCTGCAAGTCATGACTTTCATCGCTTCTTTCATCATTCCATTGTTCTATGTCATTATCATAAACATCATTTGTTCCATCATCATCTTGATCTAACCCAACTTCCGACTCTTGTTCTTGATTTGCTGCACGTGCTCTCTCTCTGGTGGCAATGATATCAGTAAATAAAGCATCGTAACGAAACCATATCAGCGAAAGGTCTTTGTTCCTAAATTTTTTGTATTTAGAATTCTCCTGTAAAAAAGAATTTAAAATTACTCTAAGCAAACAAATGAAACTAACAATTAATAGAGTTATGAAATAATTATAGAAAAGGGCAAGGAATGTACCTTAATTTTTTGCTCCCACCAATCATCATCTGCAATAATTATTTTTCTTTTGGGATCCCATCCTAAACCTGTCTCACCTCTCATCAACTGCTTAAAAAGAGTCCACTCTGCTTTCATGTGATCCCAATAATTTTTTATTTGTTTTCTAGTATATTCTAGTCTCGTCTTCTTATTGAACTCATTTACCATATTCTTCCATCCATCTTTAGACAAGTAAGTGTTTGGCCTATTTCCTTTTCTAACTTCTTGCTCACACAATTCAATGAATTTAATATGTGCATATTCGTCCCACTTAGCATTATGTCGTTCTCCCATAATTGAATGTTAACAATCTGAAGAGATTACAAGATTTAGCTATAAACGTACACATATAATAATATTTATGCACAACTCAAAATAAATAAAGTTTAAAAGAACGCCTTCTTATTTTTGTATGTCACATACTTTTGAAGTATAAATAATATTCAATATTATAATGAGACCAACTGTCTTAAACTTCTAGTGACTAACAAAATAAGAGAAAGCATGTGTTGTTATATTTGAGCTTCAGAGGGTTGTAACTTCCAATAAATTTATGTTCCTACTCGACTCCTTCTTTCTCCTCATGAGTTGTGACCATGAATAAATTTCACAAACAAGAAACTTTATGTATAACTAAGTATCTTTCGTATTACATCCAAAATGTGTTTGCTGGTCTTCATCAATACATGAAGAAGGGGATACGTGTAGCCTACCTCCTTATAACATTAATAATATACTCAACTCTAAACAAGAAGTCATGAGAAAAAAAAATACAAGACAAGAAAATCCATGCGTAAAAGCGAAAGGCTGGCCTGTTTTGTACCGTCACTTTGATTACACGCAGAAAAATACTGCCCGAGAAATATAAATTTGACAAACAACAAATACTCAGTAAAGTTTAAAACATATGGGATGAAAGGGACAAAAGTAGCTTATGATTTGGACCCCAAAATCAAAAATTGGATTCATTCAGCTTTCAATTCTTTTCATCTTAGTCACATCTTGTCTTGATAGAAACACGTAGGAGGATTTGTACACATATCTTGATAGAGTGTTTAAAATATAAAAAAATTACCTGCAATTTGTCTGATAGTTGCAGAGAAGAACGAAAGAAGCACGTAAAGGAAGCAATGGCACGGCTGGAGAGGCAACAACTGTTTACATTTTATGAAGAACCGGGATAGAGTAAAACTATACGAAGAGTTTTGTTTTAAAAAGAAGTATTTTAGGAATAGAATAGTCAATATTTTGGTCAAACCTAAAGTGCTTATAAGCTGAAATTTGATAAGTTGGGGGAGACTAACTTAATGGCTTATGGCTTATGGCTTATTTTTGGCTTATAAGCGCTTAACTTATAAGCACTTTTAATTTTACCAAACGCGTAGATAAGCCAAAAAGTGCTTATAAGCCAGTTTGACCAGCTTATAAGCTTAGCCAAACACCCTCTAAGTTATACCGGATACTATTTTTAATTCTAGAATAACTTATCTCAGGATTAGTAACCAAACAAAGGATAAGAAGGTACTAAATTTTTATTCCACGATTCTTCTTGCTTCTCCGTCGTACCAAATGACCCCTTATTTTCATATCTTGTTTAACTTCTCTTCCATTTTTTCTCTCTTCTTTAGCTTTCTCTGTTAGATTAGCTATATGACAGATGTACCAAAGTTCAACGACGTCCACAGAACGTAACATTTGCTTTTGCAGATAATATTGTGGGTTGAAGACCTTCATAATAGATACAAAATCCTGATCGAAAATTTTAGGGTTATAACTTCCTAATTTGAGTAATTCAACCATGTTTAATTTGTGTATATATTGTAGGATAATGAGTATGTTAGGTGGCATGATTGGCACGCAACAAACCAAACTAGCACAATTATATCGCGGTTGGGGAGGCTCACTATTGATGCTGATACATCAAACTCACAAAGTAACGTGAAGTTTGAAGTACAATTTAGGCTCAAAGAAGAAGAAGACATGGATCTTCTTAGAACGTTGTTGAATGAATCCGAACAAAGAAGAAATTACTTGAAAAATATGCTGAACGAAACTCAACAAGAGAGAAATCGACCGAAAGAACAATTGAATAAAGATGGAAAGCAGATGAATCGTCTAAGGCTAATGTGTAGTTTATTGGTATTATTTATTATCTTGAAATATTTTATTGTTGGTTAGATTTATTTGTGCCGTTTTTATGTATGATATAGTATCCGTACAATAGTAGTAATCATGATATATATTTAATATTTTGTGCTTTGTATTGTGTTATATATTGTATTATGTGCATCGACTTTTTTACAACAACAAAAAAAGTATAGCGTGTTTATGCAAATATGTGGCATATATTTATTTGGGTAAGGTTGTTAGCTTCTATATTCAATTAACACAAACATAAATTTCTCAATTATATGAATTTTACTAATTTATAGGATAGAAGTACTCAATATCTTCATCTGATTGCTAATGTCAAACCCCAACTAGTCGATGTTATTCCTCAGCCAATTTGAGTAAGTAAAATCGCATACGTTTTAATAACATTTGTATTTACCCGAAAAACGGATAGAGTTGAATTTATACGTAGTTCTAAGGATACGTGGTATAGCTTGGTACAAATCGAAAAAGTAAGTAGAAATATATCGAATATCAACTATATAAAGGAATGAAATACAAACCAAATTGAGTAGAGAATGATTTATAAACAAGCAAAATGCATCAATGTCCAAGCTCAAAAAAGGATAATCCCAACTATATACCAATATGATAATCTTTAGAATGTGAGTGTATCAATATTTGTTTTCTCTGAATGTTCCGTCCCCTATACAGAAATAATAGCCACTCTTTATATAGTGGAAGAACCTACTTTGGATGTTATTAAAAATACATAGTGGGGATTCCATGATAGATTAGTTAATTAGTTTTTCCTTAATTCCCGCCGATATTCTCTCCCCCAATGCACCTACAACGACTCTTTGTCTCTTGGCTCGATCTCGGTCGGTCTCGGTATTGGTCGATCTCTTTATCTCGAGCTCGATATTGACTCGAGCTCGACGTCGATTCCAGCTCGGTATTGATCGGTCTGGATCTCGAGCTCGATAACACCACTTCACATCATAGTTCGATTTGCATTTGAGCTCGATATTGACTTCGAGCTCGGTATTGATCGGTCCCTGAATCTTGAGCTCGATAACCTGGCTTCAGATCTCATCTTGATATTATGATGACGACCCTCGGTCCATCATGTCCTAATCTCGACTAATTACACGAAGGGCAAAATCGATTTTGACCGTATACAGATAGTCCCCTCGTTTCTCGGAAGGAATGTGGCGAGAAACGATATGAATTTTCAACGACATGACTAGATACACACTAATGTTTACATCGAGCCCGACCATGACGTACGTGCTAAATGTCCTGTCGGTTCAGTTACCGAGGCATTAAATGTGTGTCAGATGATGGTCGGCCACTGCTGATATTGAATCGTCATTATCATGCCTATAAATATTCAAACTTTTATTCACATCCAAACTTTTTACCCAAAAGTTTTTCCTCTACTCTTGTATATTCTTCAAAAATCCCTCTGCTTCATATACTTTACATCATGAACAAACCCAATTCTCTTTCCTTTATTTACCGATGGCGAAAATCTCCAAAATGGTGCCGCAGAAAGAGGCCGCTTCTTCATCGCGGCCTACCGGCGGCGAGGATGCGGTGGAGCCCCGCCCTGAGGAGTTCGTTCCGGTAGGGTGCTCGACTATCATTGATTTCAAAGTTGAAAAACCTTCTTCGGTGCAAGGCCGATATGAGCCGGTCTCGAGGTACCAGTGTTCAATCACCGAGAAAATTCTTGAAAAGGTAAAAAGGAATGCAACTGGGGCAACAAGCATGTGGTAGTCCCATCGCCCGAAGAATCAATTACTACCCACGTGAAAAGATTCTTAAGTGTCTATACTTACCCGTTTACGTTGGGTCCATTAGATCCCGTTATCGTCGCTTTTTGTAAAAGATACGATGTGGCCCTTGGCCAAATTCATCCTTTATTTTGGAGAATAGCGATTCTTCTTTGATTCTTCTCAAGCAAAATCGAGGGGTGTCTTTTCACCCTCGATCACCTTATACGCATTTATAGTCCCCGACTCTATCGAGGAGGGCTGATCAAGCTAGCTCGCCGAGCCACTAAAGCGCCGTTCTCGAGTATAGACGAAACTCGTGATCGAGGTTGGATAGGCCGGTTTGTTCAAGTCAAAACCTCGGACTTGATTTCTGTCGCCGACATGCCGTTTCCTGAGAAATGGAATATGAGCCGTGAGTATTTGCTTCCTTTCGAGTATTTTAATTTGGGACCGCCTTTCATTTCCTTGATCCATTCTTTTTTCTATTACAGCTGTGGCTCAGATGCCGGAACCGATCACGGACCTTAAACAATGGGTTGAAGGTCTCATACTACAGAGACCGTATTCTGAGCGTGCTTGGGTGGAACTATCAAAGGGCCGATGGGAGGCCCGTAGTCATGGTAAGTTTCTTTCTCAGTTTGTTTGTAGCTCGATCTTCTTCACTTACTCACCCTCCTTTCTTCCTTTGTAGGACTCGGGAAGGATGTTGTTATGAGGCCCCCATCTGGTGATGAAGAGGTCCCTGCCCCGAAGCAGGTTAAAGAGAGGAAAAGAAAAGATGCACCGAGTTCCCCGGTCTCGAACAAGAAAAACCTGGTGAAGAGAACTCGCAAACCCAAGGGGGGATCTGATATCATGCCTTTGGACTCGATCTGCCGATTAAGGGACGAGCCCGAAGAAGGATAAGAGGAGTTAGCCTGTGTGCGGGCCAATGTTGTGATACAACAATCCTTCGAATCGGCGGAGGTTAACAAGGGAGTTTGGTCGTGATTCCCGAATAAGGGAAAGCCGAGAATATTCAATCTCGAGCTGAGATGGTCGAGGGAGAGATCGAGGGCAGGACATCTCGAGCAAAAGATATCTCGAGGGACGAGCTCAGGATAGTCAATATTACTGGATCCCCTCAGATATCGGATGCTATGATCCGTGAGGCCAGCATGTTGGAAGGTCGATCCTACGAGGGCATTCAGGAGCCGACCGATATCCATGGTTTTCTGGATGGGATCGAGTCAGCTACCTCGGATGAGGTTATCGTGTTTGATGGATTACCGATACCAAAGAAAGCATCATATTCGGGCTCTACCGGGTCTTCATCAGTTCTAAAACTGGTGGACCGATTCCCGGCCCCGAGTGTTGATCTCAATCGCAGGCGGAGAGTAGTGCTCTCTGTCCCGGAAGATACCCGAATTTTCTATTCCCCCATGGGGGTTGCCAGTTACCTTCGGTCCTTGGTGATCGAAGAGGATCAATCAGTGATGAATGCGGTAGGACCCGCCTGCCTTTTCAACGAGGCATAGCATGCTCTGAATCGGGTAACTTCGATGGCATCTTTGTTGTTTCTCTTATATTTAGATATGTATTTAATTCTAACATTTTTCCTATGTTTGTAGGCTTTGGTGCTGCATCACGAGGCCTTCCTCCAAATCCGAGAGGAGCACGAGGCTGAGGTTCGGAACCTCACTGAGAAGAGTGACTCTTACAAGCTTCTTAGTGAGAAACTTCGAGCAGATTTGACAGCAGCTCGGGAAGAGCACGAGGAGATGGCTGAGCAGACATTCCGAATTTTGCATGATAGTGAAGATAAATTGGAGATAACCATTAACGATCCGATTCTGCAGGTTCGACAGAGGATCGGAGCAGATCGGATGGCTCAACTCACAGGTAGATGGGCTACGGGCCAAGGCGGAAGAATTTAAAAAGAATATGGATATCCTTGCCTTGAAAAAGGAAGTCGTTCAAGCTCAGTTAGAGTTGTCTGAGACCCAACTTCGATCTGTGAAAGAAAATGCCTCGGGGCTAATCGAGAGAATGAAGGAGATTCAACATTGGTTAGATTTGGCTATTTCTGATAAAGCAAGCTTGGCTGATGAACTTGAAGTGGACAGATCTGAGGTGATCGGGGCCAATAAAAGAGTTGATGCTAAAGTGGCCTAGTTCAGGATCGATGTTGAGGTCAATCAAGCCAAAGCCAAGAGCATGGTCGAGCACGCTAAATGTCAGGCTCGGAGAGAAGCTCTCGAGAAGGTCAGTGCTCAGGGCTTCGATGTTGGGGCCGAGATCAAAATTTCCATGGCGGAGGAAAACAAAGCTCGAAGGCTGGCCTTCCTTGAGGAAGACTCCGATAGCTCGAGCAAATCTGAAGGTAGGGAAGATGTCAAGGACGCGACCTCCAATGAAGACCAAGCCATTTAGGATCTTAGGTAGTTGTTGTTATTTCTTTTGAGGCTGCTTTCGGCCTTTGTAAAGAACTTCATTCGGGCCGAGTTGCCTTCGTAAAAGATTTGTATATAAAACCTTTTCCCCTTTATGGCTTTCTAATCTTTTGCCTTTTTGTTAATTTATACAAAGGTCAAAAATGCCTTAGCATTGAATAATTATTCGAAGGTCCAAGATTAAGATAGTAAACGCCGGTAGTAGGTATTGTACTCGGCCGTTTCTTATAGGCAGTCCCCGAGTGAATGTCCGAATTCGAACTGAGGTGGCCCCTAGGCTCGATGGATAGATGTCAAATGAAATGATTTGCTCAAATTTGAAACAGTGTAGCCTTTTTAAGTTTGATACGTAGTTCCCAGTTCTGGGCAATAGCTCGAACTTGAATCAATGTGGCCCTTGGGCTTAACGGTCGAGTGAGAATGATTTCTCCAACTCGAAGTGAAAAACAGCCCTTAGGCTTTATGGTCGAGTGAGTGTTCGCTTCGAACTCAAAGTAAGAGCATCCCTTAAGCTTAATGGTCGAGTGAGTGTTTGCTCTAACTCGAAGTAATGTAGTCCTTAGGCTTTTTGCTCGAACTCGAAGTAATGTAGACCTTAAGCTTAATGGTCGAGTGAGTGTTTGCCCGAACTCGAAGTAATATAGCCCTTAGGCTTAATGGTCGAGTGAGAATGATTTCTCGAACTCGAATTAATGGCAGCCCTTGGGCTCGATAGATAGTCCCCGAGTGAGAATGGTTGCTCGAACTCGAGTTAGGGCAGCCCTTATGCTTTATAGTCGAGTGAGGATTTGCTCGAACTTGAAATAAGAATAGCCCTTAGGCTTAGTGGTCGAATGAGGACTTGCTCAAACTCGAAATAAGAATAGCCCTAAGGCTTTATGGTCGAGTGAGTGTTTGCTCGAACTCGAACTGAGGTAGCCCTTAGGGTTTTTGCTCGAACTCGAAGTAATGTAGCCCTTAAGCTTAATGGTCGAGTGAGTGTTTGCCCGAACTCGAAGTAATGTAGGCCTTAGGCTTAATGGTCGAGTGAGAATGATTTCTCGAACTCGAATTAATGGCAGCCCTTGGGCTCGATAGATAGTCCCCGAGTGAGAATGGTTGCTCGAACTCGAAATTGAGGTCGGATTTCGAAATAAATCACTTAACCGGGCTCGGTGGTGAATGGGTAATCGGGTGTTGGTCCGAACCTCGGGTTTTGAGTAAGCGAGCCCGGGGTTGACTTTTGTTGACTTTTTAAAAAATGATCAAAATTTAACCTCTTTCATTAATGGGTAGTTTCTAAAGCTTATTTTGAATCATTTGATCAATAATTTACTAGATTTGGTTGGTTTGGAGGCTTGTTCGAAAGGCAAGGCCGTGGTTGTTTGATTGCATTGATTCGTGGAGTGAGGTAATTGTTGGGTCTAACCTTGGTTTGAGGGAATTAGGAATCCTTGAACTATGTGTTATGTGAATTATGTGGAAAATAACGTATATGCGAGGTGACGAGTGTATATGTGGTACTTCTTTGTGATTGTTGGATTTGCCTCGGTATTGTGATACGAGACTATGAGACTTGTTATTCTAGGCTCTCTGGTAGTTGAATTTCGAGTTCGTTTTCATGATTATTATTATTATTATTATTATTATTATTATTATTATTATTATTATTATTATTATTATTATTATTATTATTATTATTATTATTATTATTATTATTATTATTATTATTATTATTATTATTATTATTATTATTATTATTATTATTATTATTATTATTATTGCGTACAGGTTAATGTAAGGTGACCCACCTTAGCCTCGTCACTACTTTGTCGAGGTTAGGCTCGGCACTTACAGAGTACATTAGGTCGGTTGTACTCATACTACACTCTGCACTTCTTGTGCAGATACCGGAGTTGGTCTCAGCAGCGCTTAGTGAGATTGCCTGGTTCCAGCTACCTGTGGAGACTTGAGGTATAGTTGAACGACGTCCGCAACCCTGAAGTCCCCTTCTATGTCATCATTGATGTTTATTTTTATTCAAACAATTGTGTTTATTCAGACTATTATCTGTAGTACTCTAGACGCTCATGTATTCGTGACTCTAATTTCTGGGATTGTATTTGGATTACGTCATTCAGTAGTTTATCACCTTATTTCAGACTATTCAGTTGTTATTGTTATCAGTTGATTTGAATTGTTAAAACTGGTTAATAAATATGGCTAACGTTGTCTTACCTAGCAAGTGAAATGTTGGGCGCCATCACGGTCCCGAGGGTGGAAAATTTTGGGTCGTGACAAAACCAAACATGCACACAAGTGTAATAACATCATATAAACTCTCGCGCGATCAAATCAACAAAATAACATCTAAATTTACGAATCGAACATAAAAATGAATGAAATTTCAAAGGAAACTCAAGAACAACTAGAATCACATCTAAGCATCCAAATCATGTCAAACCAACTCAGAATTACACCAAATTTTGCAGACAAGTTTCAAATAGTAATGCGGACTTATACCAAGTCTCAACATCAAAACCCGAACCCGATAACCATGAAGTCAACTACGATCAAACTTAAGAAATTTCCAAACTTTCAAAATACTAGCTTTCGGCAAAATAAATCAAATCAACATAGGGGCCTCCAATTCCAATTCCGGACATACGCTCAAGTCCAAAATCACGATACGGACCTACCGGAACCGTTGAAACGCCGATTCGAGGTGACCGTAGTCAACTCAAGTTGTTTTTAAAGCAAAAAATCATATTTTCTTCAAATTTTCACATAAAAGCTTTTCAAAAAGCGACACGGACCACACACACAAACCAAGAAACATCAAACGAAGCTAACGGTGGTCTCGAAACACGGAAATAAAGGCTAATGCTCAAAATGACCTATCAGGTCGTCACAAAAATAGACATGCCTCACAAGCTGCAATCAATTCAAAAAATATCCACTTCTGAAGGAACCTTATTTTCCAATTTATCTTCCCTGGCAATGAATCTCCATGGACCTTGCATTTCTTCGGATCTTATAGTAAGATTAACGGTGAATCTTCCATCTCTTGCTGCTTTTCAGGTTGAAAGAATTAAGATTCATGTCCTGCTTCACAAAATCTTTCCAGTCCCCAGGAATAAAAAATTAAACCCCTTCTGCTCCCAAATCATGTACTCTCCCGAATCTAATATACCAGCTGCCTGCATTCTTAAAATCTGCCACATATGCCTTTTTTTTTGGCCAGCTACAATTCAAGGCATATCCTTTAGAGGAGCTTAGCCATCCATTCTGCCAAGATCGTAGTTGATTGATAGAATTCACTTCATTGCTTGTTATCTATCACAAACTCCGAGTTTAGCCAAATCTAAAATTCATCCCACAGGCTTCTGAGTTTTAGTCCATCACTTTTTTCAGTTGTAATCAGGTGGTTCCTAATAGAGGAATGGTTACAGAAGATTTATGTAGCCAAACAATAATGTTTTGAGATGGCGGTGCAGTCAATTGATGGATAAATACTTGTTGAAATGCTTAAAGTGAATGATAACTGATGCATAGATGGAAAATTTAATAATTTAAATGGGAATTTGTCTTTGTTAGTAAGACATTTTAGTGAGAAAGATATGGGAAAACATCGATGTCTAGGAGTGCCATTCTAAAAGTTAATCATCCAAAGCACATATCTTTTTCTGTCCCACTGTTGTCAAAGGCCAAAAGCTCTAAAAAGCGCTCTAGGTCTATTGAGGCTTTAAGCGCAAAGCGCACTTAAAGTGTGGGCTTCAGTAAAAAAAAAAAGGCGCAATGAAGGAAAAAAATAAAAATATATTTGTAATTCAAGAACAAAGTAACAAATTCATTCATAGTGCTTTCCTTAACAACTTATACACTTATTTTCCGATTATATTTATTGTTTAGTGCCGCTTGATTCAAGATAGAACTCATAGGCGACGAGGCGCATGCCTTAGTGCCTTGCCTTACTCCGAAACACAGCTTAAGCGAGGTGAAGCGCCCTCCCTCAGCTTTTTTGAGCTTCAGGGTTAAGCGTGCCTTAGATGAGCCTTTGACGACACTAAATTTTGAGAACAAGTAATACAAAAACTGTGCCCTGATACTCATATTTGGCCTTTTGCCTTTGCTTGAGCCTCACTATGTGATGCCTTTTCTGTCTACCAGCCACTTTAATGCATGAGGAATCTGTGCCTTTTACTGCAATGATGAGCTTTGGCTTTGTCTTTTGGACAAATTGCAGCTTTTATTTCTTTCTCCTCATGTTTGGTGTCAAATGTTATGGTTGATTATATTTTCAAATGCAAGGCCGACTTATGATCCTTTTAGCGTAATCTTTTACCAACATTTTATACCAAAATGACCATTTATTTTGTTGTAGGTTGCTGTCTTTGCTCAAGGCATTGATACATCTGCCACTGAAACAAAAGGGACGGTTCTTATCCATAGTGCTGAGCAGGTATATCATTAGTACTGATACTTGTTACTGAGAATAACTCATTATAAAAGTTTTATGCACTAGTTCAGTTGTTTCTGTGTTGAACTGCGAGCTATAAATTGACGGACATTGGTAAACATGATAGATGATTATGATAAAATGATCTACTTGGCTTATAGAATATAGGATGCTTTGCATCTGTTACAACCAATTTACTCGATTATCCAGGTGTCAAATACATATACCATGGGCTTTGAAGCCTAGGGTTAGTGCTAGAATTATTTATAAGTTATTAGTAGTCATAAGTTCTTTGTTCTCAAGCACATTTTACTTTACACAGTCTTGAGTTCAGAAATTTGATTATTTGTCACCCAAGCGCGTTAATGTCTTTTTTCTTCTTCCCTCTTTTCCGTCTTAGTCTGGGTAATTCACTGCCACTATTTGTCCCTCTATTTCTTGCATTTTCAGCTTGAAAATTATTCAAAGACTGAGGAGGCTAAAGTTGAAGAACTTATTAAAGCAGTTGCAAACTCTGGCGCCAAGGTCATTGTCAGTGGTGGAGCAGTTGGAGAAATGGCACTACATTTTTGTGAGCGTTACAAGTATGAACTATATTGATTGTGCTAACGTTCTGTGATCCTTTAACTTTAATAAGACAAATGTTTCCTTAATTTTTAACTTTTAAAGATCTTATATGGAATTTTATGCATTTCTTTAAAAAAAAAGGCAGAGGGCGTTTAATCTGGTTCTTTCTTTACACAGCTAATGCATATTGAAAACTTTCTTGCTTGGCGGGTTGACCTTTTGATAGATCTGTAATTTTATTCACCGCAGCAATTCGATGTCACCTGTGTTTGACAACGGTCCAAAAAACTTCCTGGTTCCCAAGCATTTCTGTGGAAAAAGTGGCGTGTACACTCCGTTTATGCCACGGGACACTCTATGCCAAAAGCTGTACAAGAAGTACAACACAATTTTTTAGCTTCTTAATACTATTGCCACTCCAGTTAATCTACATTTGGAAAAGCTGATTTTCCTAGATTTTTGGGTGTTTTCTCTTAATCTCACTTTCTTCCAACTGTCCACTTATCTCTTTTAGCATAATGTATCATTCAGTGCTTTAAGCCTGAGTTCCGGTGCAATAACAGAGCTTCCTGGACTAGGGGGTTTCTGTTACGCACAAGGATCGAAGTAATTTGATGAAATGAAAGGGTGAACCCCATGCTTACTAAGAGAGAGAAAATATGGACTCTTATTTCAGGTGTGTCTCTTACTAGAGAATCTGAATATTCTAGAACTATACATTTTTATATACAACTAATAAAAATGGCTATCCCTGTAAAAGAAAAGGCTACACTTGTAAGTTAACTTGTATGTACAGCTAAGTATTTCAAGTTGGGCCTTCAGTTTTGTGTTGGGCCGCTGGACCACTTGTAACTTCAACACCCCCCAGCCCTCGAAGCTGGAATGGGGAACCAGACCAAGTTTCGATAGGAAAAGTACAGTGTTGAACCCCTGGCAAAGACTTAGTAAACACATCAGCCAATTGAGAAGTAGTGGAAATAACATGCAAACTGATGAGACCAGATTGAAGCTGCTCACGCACAAAGTGACAATCTATTTCGATATGCTTAGTACGTTCATGAAATACAGGATTCCGGGCAATATGTATGGCAGAATGATTATCACAAAAGATAGGAACAGGAGACAAAGAAGAGACCCCAAACTCTCCAAGTAATCTAACAATCCAAACAATCTCAGCAACCAATTGTCGGAGAGCTCTGTATTCTGCTTCAGCAGAAGATAGAGCAATAGTGGCTTGTTTCTTAGACTTCCAGGATACAGGACACCCAACCAATAATAAAACATAGCCACTGACAGACTTCTTTGAAATAGAGCAACTTGCCCAATCAGAATCACAATAACCAGTCAAGGCAAATGAAGGAGACTCATTAAACAACAGCCCCAAGTCAGGTGTACCAATAAGGTACCGTAACACATGCAAAGCTGCCTCAAAATGTGGGACCCTCGGTTGTGCCATGAATTGATTAAGTTGTTGCACACTATAAGAAATGTCAGGGCGAGTGTGTTGCAGGAAATTTAGTTTCCCAACTAACTTCCTGAACAAAGAAGGGTCAGGAAGAATATCACCAGAATCAGCAGAGAGTTTAAAATGAGCATCCAAAGGAGATACCACAGAAGTAACATGAAGACAATTAAATTCAGCAAGTAAATCCAAGAGAAACTTTTGTTGAGTGACAAGGAGACCTTGAGGCTTCTTGATGATCTGCAATCCCAGAAAGTAATGAGCCTCCCATAGGTCTTTAATTTTGAATTGCTCATCCAGAATCTGTTTAAGGCTTGTATTTCACATAAATCATCACCAGTTAAAAGAATATCATCCACATATACGGTTACAACCGTGAGAGAAGAACCATACTCTTTAACAAACAAGGAATAATCATTTTTGCTAGAAACATAACCTCTAGATTGCAAGGCATTGGACAACTTGGCATACCACTGTCTGGAAGCTTGTCTACGTCCATAAAGAGACTTGTTAAGCTTACAAACTAGAGTGGAAGGAGAATCAGAAACTTGCAACCCAAGAGGAACTTTCATATATACCTCCTCCTCTAAATCACCACGCAAAAAGGCATTATTAACATTCAGTTCGAAAATAGGCCAGTGTCGCTTAACAGCAACACTTAGCAAACACTTAATGGTGGTGAGTTTCACAACTGGGAAAAAAGTTTCAATGAAATCTATACCTTCCTGTTGGGTGTCCCCCCTTATCACCAACCTAGCTTTATATCTTTCTATACTACCATCGGCTTTCTGTTTGATCTTATAAACCCACTTAAAAGATATAGCTTTCTTACCGGGAGGCAAAGGGACAATTGTCCATGTATTGTTAGCCTCCAATGCTTGAAACTCTTTCAACATAGCATCCTGCCATGCAAGATTAGAAACTGCCTGATGATAGAATTGTGGTTCAGGCAAGCAACCTTCAGGAACAAAGTTAGTATTCTTAGAAATAAAAACATTGGTGCAAACATAATCTTTGAGGAAAGATGGGGGATTGGTCGGTCTAGAGGACCTCCTCAAAGGTATAGAATCAACAGGAACAGATAGAGAATGGGTTGTTACACCCTATATTTTCGTACATAAAAATGCGTCGTAAGCAAACTAATGTAGGACCAAAAATGAGATAATATTTAAAAGTATATAAAGTAATTTAATTATGTTACCTCTGAGGTTACAAATATTGAAGATCATGAACAACAAGTACAAAGAGGGTTGGACGGTTCAGAAGCTAAAGCAATTGAAGAAAATAATGTTTCGTCAAAAGTCGACAAGTTGGGAATGTTATAACATATACCTTTGGGGTGAGACTAGGGTGCTTAACATGATAAGGAGATTATGTTATGATTTATATTAGTCGTATGACATCCGTGTGTTATGTTTTGAAGTCAAGCGAGTTGTGGAACAAAAGTCGATGAAAGTCATCACAAGTTACATTCATAAGTTTTACTGAAACTTTGGGTCAAATGTAACTGCGATTTTCTCCCAATATACTTAGAGTTATGGGGTGTTCCACCCATAAAATTAAATATCTATGAGTCTATTTTCCAACGCATTAAACCGTTTATCAATACGACATTGGAGTAGAAAGATATGGGCATTTGTGCGATACTGCGCAAGCTGCTAGGTGACAAGTAGGTGTGTCACCTACTTGCTTAAATGAGAGCCCAAAAAAATAGGCCATTTCGGGTCGTCCAAAGAGGCCTTTTAAGGGCCTATTTTCTTCATATATTAGACTTAAAATAGAGCATAATAACCAGACATAAGCTCTGCAAAGAATCCTCCCAAAAATTTCCCACAAACCCTAATTGATTTTCTCTCCCTTTCAAGTTCCAATTGGAGGTAAAACCTAGAGTTTGAAGAACCAAGATAAGAGCTGAGTTATCCAACAAATAAGGTGAGTTTACTGCTCTCTTTCATCCAATTTTTCTTCTATAAATTCATGGTAAGTCGTTCTATACTTGTAAGAACTCACGGGACGGTGATCGGAAGCCGTGAGTTCGAGTTATTCACTTGTAGCGGACTGTTTTGTGGACTGTTTTGTGTTGCTGTTGGGCTGCGTGTTTTACTACTATTTTGTGGAGTTTTGGAGGAGGAAGGGGGTTTATAAACACCATATAAATGTAGGGTGATTGGCTGGTCGTTCGTCATAATATTTTCGGGTCGTTTGACACTACTACGGTGGTCGTTTTGTGTACGAAGAGATTGGGGTGTGTTGGGCTATTTTGTAGTATTTGATGGTGTATATAGGGCTGGAAAATGATGTATATATGTTGTTATTGTTCTGTTCTTGTATTGTTGGTGTTATCTTGAATTTGGAGGAAGTAAGGATTATAAGGGAGATGCTGCCCGTTTTAATACAAAATAGGTTTGTCGTTCGTTGTGCGATAGTTGTACCTTTCGTAACTTAACGATAGTATTATTATCATTCTTGTATATTAAGGTGCGAAGAGGTGAGTTCAACTTGGTGATTGGAAAGATTGTGATAAGGTATGTTAAGGCTAAGCCTTCCTTCATTTTGGCATGATCTCGTAGCTACATGTGTTAGTAATGAGACAAAAAGAGAAGTTCATATTCATGAATTTATTCACACTATTCTAGTCTCATAATTTACAATATTATTCCTTATCGAGACTCTATATTCAATTTTAGTATTGTCTTCTTCCAGTCAAGAGAGCAGCAAGCCTATATATACAGTATTACAGTATTTTCATTACCATCGAGCTATAATCGATGGGCAGGCCCCTATTGGGCAACCTCTGATCAGATGGAAAGTTATATACTGAGCCTACTGTGGCCGAGCGCCTATGAGCGAGCCCAGCATGGCCGAGATACATAGCCTAGTATGGCCAAGCGCCTATGAGCGAGCCTACTATGGCAGAGCAGTTATATATATACCGAGCCTTATAAGGCCGTACAATTATTTTACTTACTATATTGAAGGAGTTGAATCAGTATCAGCAGGTAAGTATATCTCCAGATCATCTTTGACTCCCAGTTACTTCCAGTTATTATATTATCAGTTCAGTTTTGATTTTCAGTTATGTTATTGCCTTACATACTCGGTACATTATTTCGTACTGACGTCCCTTTTCCGGGGACGCTGCATTTCATGCATGCAAGTTCAGATAGACGGACGAGTAGATCTCCTCAGTAGGTGTTTCCCGAGTTCAGCCTGATCGGTAAGCTCCATGTCTTTCGGAGTTACCAGGTCTAGAGTGTTGTGTACATCTTATGTATATCTGTATATATGTTATGGGTAGGTCGGGGCCCTGTTCCGATCATAGTACATCTATCAGTAGAGGCTTGTAGACATATCCTGTTGGTTAGTGCAGTATGTTGGGTTTGTAGGCCTGGTATGTATATTTGATGGTTTGTCAGCTGTAGTAGCTATGACGGCCTTGTCGGCCTAGCTTTATATTGATGTTTAGTTAGCGCTAGTTTCCATTCAGTTTTATATTTTGCTTTGCAAATTGTCTTGCAAGGTGGCCCCATGGCGAAAGTATGACATTATATGTTCAGAGTCCCTTGGTCGCAATTTGGTACGCCAGGTTAGGTGAGGCACCGGGTGCTTGTCTCGCTCCTAGGTTCGGGGTGTGACAAACTTGGTATCAGAGCAGTTCTATCCTAGGGAGTCTACAAGCTGTGTCTAGTAGAGTCTTGTTTATAGATGTGTTGTGCACCACATTATATAAGCAGGGCACTACAGGGAATTTAGGAGTTAGTTACCCTTCTTTGAAATCTAAATCGTGCTACAGAACTGAGTTATAGGAAATTTGAATTAAACTTATGTGTTGGTGTTTGCATGCACAGATGACGGTGACTAGGAAGACTACGTCTAGCCAGAGGAGAGATACACCCATACTCAGCCATTACCGGCTCCTCCACCAACTATGGAGATTCCTAGGGAAACCGCACATCCAGTTCCCCCTCCACTTCCATCAGATCAGGACTTGAGGAGTGCGGTGCATTTGTTGACACAGTTGGTAGCTACCCAGCAACAGGCTAGGGCATCAGCTAGTGCAGGAACTTCTGAGGGGTCTGGGAGTTCAAGGGTCCGAAAGTTTATTGCTTTGAGTCCCCCAGAGTTCACGGGGACAGATCAGAGGGAGGACTCGCATGATTTCATAGATCAGCTTCACAGGATCTTTCGTGTTATGCATGCCACGGAGAAAGAGGCAGTTGAGCTAGCAGCTTTTCGACTCCGAGATATAGCCATCCTTTGGTACGAGGGATGGGAGAGGTCCAGGGGACGTGATGCACCTCCAGCTGTTTGGGAGAATTTTTCAGATGCCTTCCTTGACCAGTACTTACAACGGGAGATCTGACAGGCTCGAGTCGATCAGTTTCTAGCCCTCAAGCAGGGTAATATGAGTGTTCGAGAGTATAGTCTCCATTTTGACTCATTGGCCAGATATGCACCATCCATAGTTGCTACTATGCGGGACAGGATTCACAGGTTTATAGCAGGGTTAGCCCCAGAGTTAACTGAGGCATGTGCCACCGCTGCATTGCAGGATAGTATGGATATCTCCCGGATTCAGGCATTCGCCCAGAATATATAGAGAGGGCTGAGCAAGGGCAACGTAAAAGGATGAGATTTCCCAGGTCTCAGGAGCAATCTCAGGGTAGTTATAGGACCAAGTACTTCGGACGGCCACCTAGGCCTCCGCCACCTCAGTTACAGGGTTACAGGTATGACCGCTATATTCAGTCAAGACCAGGTGAGAGCTCACGGGCGTCGGGTTTGCAGCGACAGCGAGGATCTGCGCAGACATGGTCATTTCCTCCACGGTGTGACATCTGTGGTAGAGGACACTTGGGCCAATGCCGAGCAGGTTCTGATGCTTGTTATACATGTGGGCGTCCGGGGCATATGATGCGAGATTGCCCAAATAGAGATTCGGATGGAATGGCACAACCAGCGAGTTCAGCAACAGGATCATCTATGTCCGTGCATCCTTTAGGGCGCGAGTCTCAGTCTTCGGCTGGTAGAGGTCGGGGCAGAGGTAGAGGTTCCAGTTCAAGTGGTAATCAGAACCGTATCTATGCTTTAGCGGGTCGACAGGACCAGGAGTCTTCACCAGACGTTGTGACAGGTATATTAACCATTTGCTCTCACGATGCTTATGCTTTGATAGACCCAGGATCTACTTTATCGTATATTACCCCATTTGTCGCGAGGAAGTTTGGTATAGTGCTTGAAATACTAAGTGATCCTTTTGCGATATCTACACCGGTCGGAGAATCGATTATTGCTAGATGGGTTTACCGAGGTTGTACGGTGACAATTTGTAGTCGTCAGACCTCAGCTGACCTAGTTGAGCTAGAGATGATGGATTTTGATGCTATCATGGGCATGGACTGGTTGGCAGCTTGCTATGCCACAGTTGATTGCCGAGCAAAGGCAGCCAGATTTCAATTTCCGGGTGAGCCAGTCCTTGAATGGGTAGGTAATACACCAACACCCAGAGGTAGGTTTATTTCCTATCTGAAGGCAATGAAAATGATCGCAAAAGGGTGCATTTATCATATTGTGGGAGTTAGAGATGCAGATGCTGAGATACCTACACTTCAGTCTATTCCAGTAGTCAAAGAGTATGCAGATGTGTTTCCAGATGAGCTTCCAGGTATTCCTCCAGAGCGAGAGATTGATTTTAGCATCGATTTGCTTCCAGGAACTCAACCAATATCCGTCCCTCCGTATAGAATGGCACCTGGTGAATTGAAGGAGTTGAAGGAGCAGTTAAAATATTTGTTGGAGAAAGGTTACATCAGGCCCAGTA
This sequence comes from Nicotiana tabacum, assembly GCF_000715075.1. Classification (NCBI taxonomy): domain Eukaryota; kingdom Viridiplantae; phylum Streptophyta; class Magnoliopsida; order Solanales; family Solanaceae; genus Nicotiana; species Nicotiana tabacum. Next base: position 44,317,647 of record NC_134094.1, read on the forward strand.
CCTTACCTTGGGGTGCACCAGTACTATTTGTGCGGAAGAAAGATGACTCGCTGAGGATGTGTATCGATTATAGGCAGCTGAACAAGGTAACTATTAAGAATAAGTATCCACTTCCAAGGATCGATGACTTGTTTGATCAGTTGCAGGGGGCTAGATGCTTTTCAAAGATAGATTTGAGGTCGGGGTACCACCAAGTCAGAGTTCGGGAAAAAGATATTCCGAAGACAGCCTTCAGGACCCGATATGGCCACTTTGAGTTCCTTGTCATGTCCTTCGGGTTGACTAATGCACCCGCTGTATTTATGGACTTGATGAATAGCCTATTCCGACCATTTTTAGATCTATTCGTGATAGTATTTATTGATGATATTCTGGTTTATTCCCGTTCAGAGGATGAGCATGCGGACCACCTGCGAGCGGTACTCCAAACCCTCTGTGATTGTAAGTTGTATGCTAAGTTTTCTAAATGTGAGTTCTGGTTGAAGTCTGTAGCATTCTTGGGGCATATTGTATCAGATGAAGGGATAAAGGTGGACACTCAGAAGATTGAGGCTGTGAAATCTTGGCCTAGACCTACCACTCCGACAGAGGTTCGTAGCTTTCTAGGCTTAGCAGGATACTATCGGAGGTTCGTAGAGGGGTTTTCTTCCCTTTCGGCACCATTGACGAAGTTGATACAGAAAGAAACTAAGTTTCAATGGACAGAGGCTTGTGAGCGGAGTTTCCAAGAGCTTAAGAACAGGTTGACCTCAGCTCCAGTTTTGCACTTCCAGAGGGTCTAGAGGGTTATGCCGTGTATTGTGATGCATCAGGTGTCGGGTTAGGATGTGTCCTGATGCAACATGGGAAGGTAATTGCGTATGCTTCAAGGCAGTTGAGGAAGCACGAGAGGAATTATCCGACCCACGACCTCGAGTTAGCTGCGGTTGTCCATGCACTTAAGATATGGCGGCATTATTTATATGGTGTTCATGTTGATGTATTTACTGATCATAAAAGCCTACAATATATCTTCAAGCAGAAAGAGTTGAATTTGCGACAGAGGCGATGGCTTGAGTTATTGAAAGATTACGATGTTAACATTCTCTACCATCCAGGGAAAGCTAATGTTGTAGCAGATGCCTTAAGTCGCCGATCTATGGGTAGCTTAGCACATGTAGAGCCCAAGAAAAGACAATTAGCTAGAGAGATTTATCAATTGTCTTCGTTGGGGGTTCGGTTAGTAGATTCTGAGGATGGTGGAGTTGTACTCCAAAACACTACAAAATCATCCCTCATAGCGGAAGTCAAGGAAAGGCAGTACGAGGACCCAGAGTTGGTCGAGCTGAGAGAGCGAGTTCCGCAGCAGAAGAAGCCACTGTTAGAGCTCAAGGGAGATGGGGTTCTCAGATACAGGGGTCGTTTGTGTGTTCCAGATGTAGCAGGGCTACGAGACAGGATTATGTCAGAGGCACATTATTCATGGTATTCCATCCATCCTGGATCGACGAAGATGTATCATGACATTAAGGATGTGTACTGGTGGAATGATATGAAGAAGAACATTGCTGAGTTTGTCGCCCAATGTACTAGTTGCCAGCAAGTGAAGGTAGAGCACCAGAAGCCTGGAGGACTAATGCAGACTATAGAGATCCCGACATGGAAATGGGAGGCGATAAACATGGACTTTATCACGGGTTTACCTCGTTCTAATCGTAAGTTCGATTCCATATGGGTGATAGTTGATAGGCTCACAAAATCAGCTCACTTCCTACCGGTCAGATCTACATATACAGCAGAAGATTATGCAAAGTTATATATTAAGGAGATAGTGCGGCTACACGGAGTACCAGTTTCTATTATATCTGACCGTGGGGCTCAGTTTACAGCACATTTTTGGAGGTCATTTCAGAGAGGTCTAGGGACTCAGGTGAATCTCAGCATAGCTTTTCATCCACAGACTGATGGACAAGCCGAGCGCACAATTCAGACGCTCGAGGATATGTTACGAGTATGTGTGTTGGATTTTAAAAGAAGTTGGGATGAACATCTACCTCTTATCGAGTTTGCATATAATAACAGTTACCACTCCAGTATTCAGATGGCTCCGTACGAGGCTTTGTATGGGCGTAAGTGCAGATCTCCTATAGGGTGGTTTGATGTTGGGGAATCTGGGTTATATGGGCCAGACCTGGTTCAACAGGCTATAGAGAAAGTAAAGCTTATCCGGGAGCGACTGTTGACAGCTCAGAGTCGTCAGAAGTCATATTCTGACGTGCGGCGACGAGACTTAGAGTTCAGGATTTAATGACTGGGTATTCTTAAAGGTATCACCTATGAAGGGTGTGATGAGGTTTGGCAAGAAAGGCAAGCTTAGCCCACGGTATATTGGGCCTTATAGGATCATTCGGAGAGTGGGCCAAGTAGCTTATGAGTTAGAGTTGCCCTCAGAATTGGAGTCTGTCCATCCAGTTTTTCACGTATCTATGCTACGGAAGTGCATTGGCGATCCTACCCGAGTGGTGCCCACGGATGATGTACAGATTACAGAGGACTTGTCATACGAGGAAATTTCCAGTTGCCATCCTAGACCGACAAATCCGCAAGCTACGAAATAAGGAGGTAGCTTCCGTGAAGGTTTTATGGAGGAGCAAGAATGTAGAAGAGATGACGTGGGAATCGGAGGGAGAAATGAAGTCTAAATACCCCCACCTATTTCAAACTGAAGATATGGCTCGAGATGGGATGCTACAACACAGCTCTATTCAGGCTAGCAGGTCATCAGGTAAGCTTTTATTTTTCACTTTCAATATTTATGATTTACGGTCGGTGAGGCAAATTGCTGCTATTTATAAAGATTGGCCATGTGTGGCATGCATAGTATATTTTCTGGCTGCGTGCAGGTTGGTTTTAACCTAGTGTACGAAGGATACTCTGGCAAACTTTTCCAAAGTCTCTAAGAGTAAACATTCGAGGACGAATGTTCCCAAGGGGGGAGTGATGTTACACCCTATATTTTCGTACATAAAAATGCGTCGTAAGCAAACTAATGTAGGACCAAAAATGAGATAATATTTAAAAGTATATAAAGTAATTTAATTATGTTACCTCTAAGGTTACAAATATTGAAGATCATGAACAACAAGTACAAAGAGGGTTGGACGGTTCAGAAGCTAAAGCAATTGAAGAAAATAATGTTTCGTCGAAAGTCGACAAGTTGGGAATGTTATAACATATACCTTTGGGGTGAGACTAGGGTGCTTAACATGATAAGGAGATTATGTTATGATTTATATTAGTCGTATGACATCCGTGTGTTATGTTTTGAAGTCAAGCGAGTTGTGGAACAAAAGTCGATGAAAGTCATCACAAGTTACATTCATAAGTTTTACTGAAACTTTGGGTCAAATGTAACTGCGATTTTCTCCCAATATACTTAGAGTTATGGGGTGTTCCACCCATCAAATTAAAGATCTATGAGTCTATTTTCCAACGCATTAAACCGTTTGTCAATACAACATTGGAGTAGAAAGATATGGGCATTTGTGCGATACTGCGCAAGCTGCTAGGTGACAAGTAGGTGTGTCACCTACTTGCTTAAATGAGAGCCCAAAAAAAGGGGCCATTTCGGGTCGTCCAAAGAGGCCTTTTAAGGGCCTATTTTCTTCATATATTAGACTTAAAATAGAGCATAATAACCAGACATAAACTCTGCAAAGAATCCTCCCAAAAATTTTCCACAAACCCTAATTGATTTTCTCTCCCTTTCAAGTTCCAATTGGAGGTAAAACCTAGAGTTTGAAGAACCAAGATAAGAGCTGAGTTATCCAACAAATAAGGTGAGTTTACTGCTCTCTTTCATCCAATTTTTCTTCTATAAATTCATGGTAAGTCGTTCTATACTTGTAAGAACTCACGGGACGGTGATCGGAAGCCGTGAGTTCGAGTTATTCACTTGTAGCGGACTGTTTTGTGGACTGTTTTGTGTTGCTGTTGGGCTGCGTGTTTTACTACTATTTTGTGGAGTTTTGGAGGAGGAAGGGGGTTTATAAACACCATATAAATGTAGGGTGGTTGGCTGGTCGTTCGTCATAACATTTTCGGGTCGTTTGACACTACTACGGTGGTCGTTTTGTGTACGAAGAGATTGGGGTGTGTTGGGCTATTTTGTAGTATTTGATGGTGTATATAGGGCTGGAAAATGATGTATATATGTTGTTATTGTTCTGTTCTTGTATTGTTGGTGTTATCTTGAATTTGGAGGAAGTAAGGATTATAGGGGAGATACTGCCCGTTTTAATACAAAATAGGTTTGTCGTTCGTTGTGCGATAGTTGTACCTTTCGTAACTTAACGATAGTATTATTATCATTCTTGTAGATTAAGGTGCGAAGAGGTGAGTTCAACTTGGTGATTGGAAAGATTGTGATAAGGTATGTTAAGGCTAAGCCTTCCTTCATTTTGGCATGATCTCGTAGCTACATGTGTTAGTAATGAGACAAAAAGAGAAGTTCATATTCATGAATTTATTCACACTATTCTAGTCTCATAAGTTACAATATTATTCCTTATCGAGACTCTATATTCAATTTTAGTATTGTCTTCTTCCAGTCAAGAGAGCAGCAAGCCTATATATACAGTATTACAGTATTTTCATTACTATCGAGCTATAATCGATGGGCAGGCCCCTATTGGGCAACCTCTGATCAGATGGAAAGTTATATACTGAGCCTACTGTGGCCGAGCGCCTATGAGCGAGCCCAGCATGGCCGAGATACATAGCCTAGTATGGCCGAGCGCCTATGAGCGAGCCTACTATGGCAGAGCAGTTATATATATACCGAGCCTTATAAGGCCGTACAATTATTTTACTTACTATATTGAAGGAGTTGAGTCAGTATCAGCAGGTAAGTATATCTCTAGATCATCTTTGACTCCCAGTTACTTCCAGTTATTATATTATCAGTTCAGTTTTGATTTTCAGTTATGTTATTGCCTTACATACTCGGTACATTATTTCGTACTGACGTCCCTTTTCCGGGGACGCTGCATTTCATGCATGCAGGTTCAGATAGACGGACGAGTAGATCTCCTCAGTAGGTGTTTCCCGAGTTCAGCCTGATCGGTAAGCTCCATGTCTTTCGGAGTTACCAGGTCTAGAGTGTTGTGTACATCTTATGTATATCTGTATATATGTTATGGGTAGGTCGGGGCCCTGTTCCGATCATAGTACATCTATCAGTAGAGGCTTGTAGACATATCCTGTTGGTTAGTGCAGTATGTTGGGTTTGTAGGCCTGGTATGTATATTTGATGGTTTGTCAGCTGTAGTAGCTATGACGGCCTTGTCGGCCTAGCTTTATATTGATGTTTAGTTAGCGCTAGTTTCCATTCAGTTTTATATTTTGCTTTGCAAATTGTCTTGCAAGGTGGCCCCATGGCGAAAGTATGACATTATATGTTCAGAGTCCCTTAGTCGCAATTTGGTACGCTAGGTTAGGTGAGGCACCGGGTGCTTGTCTCGCTCCTAGGTTCGGGGCGTGACATGGGTAGAAGCAGAAATTGGAGCAGATGTAACTGGAGGAGATGGAGCAGAGAAATCAACAGATATATGTGCAGTAGAAGGAAAAAGGCAAGTAGGAGAAGGAGAGAAATATGGGAAAACAGATTCATGAAAAAGGACATCTGCAGAGAAGAAAATATTGTGTTTGGTCAGATTCAACAACTTAAAAGCCTTTTTAGTCATGCTATATCCAAAAAACATACAAGAAACAGTCCTTGAATGAAATTTATCCCTATAAGGCTTAGGAACAGCAGCAAAACATAGACAACCAAAAACTCTAAGGTGAGAGTATATAGGAGGAATACCAAAAAACAGCTCATAAGGTGTTTTGTGATTTAAAAGAGGTGAGGGAAACCTATTGATCAAATAAGTGGCAGTAAGTACACATTCCCCCCAATATTTTAGTGGAAGTTTAGACTGAAAAAGTAAGGATCTAGCAGTCTCTAACAAATGTTTGTATTTTCTTTCCACAACTCCATTCTGTTGAAGAGTATGTGGACAGGAAGTTTTGTGAATGATTCCCTGAGAAGAGAAGAAAGAGGTGGCTTCAGCACTAGATCCTAACTCAAAAGCATTATCAGACCTGAGTGTCTTGACAGAAGAATGAAACTGATTTTGGACAAGAAATATGAAGGATTTCAATAAAGTAAAAGCATTAGACTTGGTAGACAACAAATGAGTCCAACTAGCCCTAGTAAAGTCATCTACAATAGTCAAAAAATACCTAAAACCATTGTATGTTTGTGTATGGTAAGGATCCCATAAATCCACATGGACAAGTTGAAAAGGCTTGGTAGTCTTAATGGAACTATCAGGAAAAGGATGTCTTTGCTACCTAGCCATTGGACAAACTTCACAAACAAAAGACTGTTTCTTAGATAGCTTATCTTTAATATGAGTAATAGATTTCATTTTATGAAAAGGCATGTGACCAAGTCGAAGATGCCAAAACATATCAAAATTAAAAACAGGAACAGAATCATTTGTAGAAGACACAGAAGTAGAAATAATTTTATTAACATCAATGGTATTTACAGTGTTGTCAGGAACAAAATCATTTGTAGAAGGCACAGAAGTAGAAACAGTTTTATTGGCATCAATGATATTTATAGTGTTGACAGGAGCAAAACAAGATGAAGAATTAGTATAATCAGCAGTCGTAGCATTGACAACTTCACCAATTGAAGTAGCAGAAATTGAGTTAGGGGCGAATTGTAGCAGATAAAGTCCATTTGAGATTTTACCAAAAATCAGTGGCCTCCTCAGAGAAAGGCCCTGTAAGACACAATCATAGGCAGAAAATAAAGCATTACAATGAAGTTGCAATAAGGGCTGATGTAGGGAAACTAAATTGTACTGGAAAGAAGGTATAAGTAAAACATTTTTCAAAATCAACTCGTTAGATAAAGGAAGTATGTCAGAACAAGTGACCTTCACCCTATAACCATTGGGAAGTATGACAAGGTAAGGGATTGCTAGTGGTTTAAGATTTATTAAGAGAGATTTCTGATGAGTTATATGATTTGTAGCACCTGAATCTATTATCCAAGGATTACCAACTAAGCGAGAAAGATTGCAAGCAAACATACAACAATGTCTAGTATCAACACAATGTACCAAACCTGTAAGGTTGGCAGATCCAGAGGTAGTAGCATCATGAGAGATCTTAGACTGTTGAAACATGTTCAACAAGTGCTCATACTGCTCCTATGTGAAACCATGGTTCTTAGAATCAAACTGTTCAATCCTATTATCAGAAGCATACCCATCTGTTGGTCCCAGACTTTGAGTCTCTGAAACATAAGCATAACCAGTAGGCTTCTTAAATCTGTTGGACTGGACAGTGCTCTGAAAAGTGTTAGGATACCCATGAAGTTTGTAACATTTTTCTATGGTGTGGCCAGGCTTTTTTGCAGTACTTGTATATGACATTTGCCCTTTTAGGATCGAAATTAACCTTTTGTGAATAAGGTTTTCGGATGCCAGCAGGGGAAGAACCAGTATATGGCTTCTGAACACTAGTGGAGAAAGAAGCAGACTCAGAAGAGAAAGATGGAACTAAAGCTTGTGACTCACATTGACTTTCATCATTAACCAGCATAGCATACGTTGTGTCTATGTCTGGAAGAGGTTTCATAGCCAGAATGTTCCTTCTGATGGTAGAATAATTATCGTTCAAACCCATACGAAACTGATGAAGCTTCTGAACTTCTTCCAATTTTTTATAAGCCTCTTTACATCCACATACACAATCAGGATATGTTATGGAATATGCTAGCTTATCCCACAACTTCTTAATTCTGGAAAAGTAGGAAGCAATATTTGAAGCTCCTTGAGAAATAGATGAGAGAGCCTTACGAATCTGATACACTTTGCTCCCATTGGGCTGTCCATATCGTTTCTCAATGTCCATCCATAACTTTGCAACTGACTCTGTATATATAACACTTTCCCTAATTTCAGCTTCCAAGCTATTCAGTATCCAAGAAATTACCATGTCATTACATCGACACCAAGGCTCATACAATGGAGATGTAACATTAGGTTTGGAAATAGTCCCATTGATTATGCCTAGCTTATTCTTACATGACAAACCAATCAGCATTCCCCTTCTCCAACTTCCATATCCCATACCATTGAATCGATCGGCAACGATAATAGTACCGGGGTTGTCAGTAGGATAGAGGTACAGTGGATTTGAGGGCTCAACAGTAACCGAATTGGCAGATACGGTAGAAGTAGAAGTATCAGATGCATTTTCTAGTGGAGCCATAACAGATTTAAGAAACTAGGGTTTCAAATTCAAATCGAACAAAAAAAAATGGTAACAAAATCGAAGAAGGTACCAGTCTTCTCCACCAAATCAACAACTTTCTCCAGCAAATCGAAGAAACAGAACCTTGGATTTTCGTAGAAGTAAGAATTTATCGGAAACAACCACAAACTTCACCAAACTCTACACCGAAAAATGAAAAATAACTCCAAAATTGTCCGTCAAGGGTAACATCGGACGACGGTCGATGCTCCGATTCACCCAAATTCGGGCTCTGATACCATGTTACGCACAAGGATCGAAGCAATTTGATGAAATGAAGGGGTGAACCCCATGCTTACCAAGAGAGAGAAAATATGGACTCTTATTTTAGATGTGTCTCTTACGGAGAGAATCTGAATATTTTAGAACTATACATTTTTATATACAACTAATAAAAATGGCTATCCCTGTAAAAGAAAAGGCTACACTTGTAAGTTAACTTGTATGTACAGCTAAGTACTTCAAGTTGGGCCTTCAGTTTTGTGTTGGGCCGCTGGACCACTTGTAACTTCAACAGTTTCTACATAAAATATTCAAATTGAGAGAAGTTTTATTTGTATTTCTTATTATGTCAATACTCCAGTGCTTCATAGCATTACATATATATATAGTCTATGCACGCGCGAGTGGCTAGGTACATTTTTTGGTAGGTTTAACGTCATCTGTATTTATTTAGACTTGTTCTGATGTATTGAATTCTAAATAGGGAGATTGTGACTTGCATATTCAGGGTTATTTCCTTCTCGGTGTTGTGTACTCCATTGAATTCTCTTTTTGTAAGGTGTCTCCGACTCCGTGGATGGTAATTTCTCATATAATTAGTGGGTTTACAGAGGATATCCACCGATGACAAACATCTTCGTTTTGCATACTGCTACTTGATAGTGTCGGTGCATAAGACACTTGGTAGAAAAGATTCATTAGCAGAAGTTGGTACCTTTCTAGGACAGATTAGAACTATTTCCTCTTAAGATAGTTTGAACTTCGAAGCACCTGCATGGGAAATACACTTGGCAACTAATTTAAAGGATAAACTAGAACTTTTTATTTTGTAGATGGTGATAACTGTCTGTCCCGCATATAGCAGGTAATAGTTTCTAATTTCGTTATTGGAATTTTGTAGTAGTTGATTGTTGGGAAAAATTAGGGGAAAAGAAATGAAATATATTGTGCAATAGAAAATTTAGACCTGAGAAGAACCGAAATAGAAAGCAGCATTTTCACCCCATAAGTACCATTTTCTTTAAAAATATCAGCAGACTATTTCCTTATGTCATGATTCTTTTTCTTTTATTTCGTAGACTTTTTTAAATGTTTGTAGAACTATCTTGACTTGGTTACCTCCTGGAATCTTCTGAAAATTACTTAATTTTTTTATTATAAAATGCTTCTGGAAGATAATTGTGATTTTCATTATTACATTTGCAGGCTTATGGTGTTAAAAATTAGCTCCAAGTTCGAACTCCGACGGTTTTGCCGTACCACTGGGGCTGTTGCAGTTGTAAGCATGCTGGTGTTATATAGAGCCCACACAAATATGTATTAAGAATCACACATATTAATACACATGTAAAACATGTATGTGTATTTATATATGCACACACCTGTATGTCTGTGTGCGCGCGCTCGAGCGGGCAGAAGAGTTCATTTCTGTTTATCCTAATATTCTTGTTTGATTGTGAGAACAGGTGAAGCTTAGCCAGCCAAATCCAGATGACCTCGGCTATGTTGATTCTGTTTCAGTGGAGGAAATCAGTGGTGCTAGGGTAATATTCATCTTTGTTCAATTTACAGTCAAAATCTTATAGGTCTTGTTTGCATTAGTAGTACCTTTGATTCCTTATATTTGCAACAGGTTACAGTTGTGAGGAATGAAGAAGTTGGAAATTCTGTCTCCACTATTGTTTTGCGAGGAAGCACTGATAGTATCTTGGATGACCTTGAAAGAGTAGTTGATGATGGCGTAAATACATACAAGGTAGCCAAAGTAGAAGAGGAAATTCACCTAATAGCTACTAATGGAAGCATTATGATTTATCTTTAAAAAACGTCCCTTTCACTGTGTTGGGATACATTTTATTGTTGGACATTGGAGATTAGGTACATTTCGAATATACGTTGCTACAGATGGAAGATCTATTGGGATCTGACTTTTGTTGCTTTATGTTTGTACCAGGCAATGTGCAGGGACAGTCGGATTGTACTTGGGGCTGCTGCAACTGAAATTGAGTTGGCAAGAAAACTGAAAGAATTTTCTTGCAAAGAAACTGGGTATTGTTTCTGTTGCTTTTGCAATGCAGATGAGCTCTCCCTTCCTGCTGCGTGCACTTACTCTTGTTCTGTGTGACATCACACTAATTACTTTCGAAATGGTTCCTAAGACGCTAGCTGAGAATGCTGGCCTCAATGCAATGGAAATTATATCATCCTTGTATGCTGAACATGCATCTGGAAACATTAAAGTGGGCATTAACTTGGAGAGAGGTGTCTCTGAGGATGTTTCCACCATGAATGTATGGGACCTCCATGTCACCAAGTAAGCTGCCTTTTCCACCGGTTACTGCAACCTGCTATTTTTATTTTGTTCAATGAGTGGAGGAAAGGTTTTACTTGGACATTGAACATCTATCTTGAAATGTGACAGCCTAAACTTGACGTATGTGGTTCACACTCAATTGTAATTGCTGAAGTGAATCACTTATAAAAAATAAAGCAATTGCTGCAGTGAAAGAGGTCTCACCTAGCTCATTATTGATTTCACTCTTCATTTTGTATATATCCTGACAATTAAAGTATTTTTAGTTGAATATTGTTTCTCGACTAAATTTCTTCATAAAAGATTTGATTGTTGTGATGCAATTCCCATTCCTCATGACTGATGCCTCCCCCTAAACAGGTTCTTTGCTCTAAAATATGCTGCGGATGCCGTTTGCACAGTGCTTCGGGTAGACCAGGTAATCAGCTATTAGTCATTCATAAACTTATGTAGCACAATGAATAATAGTAAAGTTTGGAGTTTGGAATGAGGGGAAAAAGCTGCTAATCTACCAACATTATAATAAGGAAAATTGCGGCTCTCCAAAATGCTGATCGACATGAAATTATCACTAATTCTCTTTTGCTTGATGAATCGTCATTTATTAAATTTTGTCTTCATTTTGAAGTCTTTTAACCTTTATGCATTCTCTTTAAATTTTGTATATTGTTCAGATTATTATGGCAAAACCAGCTGGTGGTCCAAGCAGGAGAGATCAACCGGCAGGGTTGGAAGAGGATTGAATCTTTATTCACATCATATTATGTCGAGTCTTCTTTCATATCAATGCATGATACATCTTCTCTGGGCTTGGTTTCTTTCTTTTTTATTTTTTTGACTTTATTTTCTTGTTAAGAGAATGACTCAACAAAATTTTGATAACTTTGGAACTGTTTGTATATGCCACTTATATTACACTTGCTTAGGTTGGTGCCAAAAGCTGTAGTCCGTTGGGTTCCTCCGGTGATCTTGGGTACTGTAAGCAAATTGGGTGTCGTTTGCTGTATGTTAGCAGTCTGTGATAGTCTGTGATAGCATTGTCAATTTGTATGCGAGAGCAGAACCCTGCACTCGAACAATTCTTTTTGTTCTGGTGACTCGTCAGGGAGCATCATTGGTTTGAAACACTAATGATCCAAGCTGTTTTGGCACTGTCCTGTGTTGAGAGTATTTTGAAATATATCTCTATTTATACTTGTTTTTCTCACACACATGGACACCTATACGTTTGTATGGTTCGACTTGTAAAACAGATTTCTGCTGGATTCGAATTAGATCCCTACGGGTTGAGGTCAGACCGTTATTTCTAAAAGTTTGCTGCTTTGAGAGTATCTGAACGTCATCCCAATATCTATAAGCCACTTCATTCCCCTTCATGTACCCAAAAGAACCTCAAACAGAGATTTTTGCTCTAAAGCACTCTCCAATTAATCTGAAACTGTTCCTTTTTATCTCTTGAATGTTGCATTATAGGATCAATAATGATACAGAAGTACTCTATGTTTCTGACATAATCCAACACTAAATCTCAAATTCTTAACCAAATAAAGTATCCGTAAATCCTTAAGTATCACATCTTGAAACTTGAACCCACTAGAACCATTCTCGAGAGTCACCTACTGTCACGACCCGAAATTTCCCACCGACGGGACCGTGATGGCGCCTAACATTTCACTTGTCAGGCAAACCAATGTTAGAAAATCGTTAAACTAATTCCTTATTTCCATTCAGTAAATAACAATAATTAACTAAGATGAAATAAAATAAGTACGGAATATTATAAAACTGTATTATTTACTACCACCCGGATCTGGAGTCACAATTCACGAGCATTCTAGAATTTACTACAAGTAATAGTATGAAAGAAATACAATTGTCTGAATGAAAGAAAACAACAGTGACATAAAAAAGGTAGACGAAGACTTCAAGGTCTGTGAACGCCGACAGATCTACCTTGAGTCTCCGGACAGCGGACCAATAGCAAAACCTCGATCAACCTGAGTCGGTATCAAAGTCTGCACAGAAAGTGCAGAGTACAGCATCAGTACAACCGACCCCATGTACTGGTAAGTGTTGAGCCTAACCCCGACGAAGTAGTGACGAGGCTAGGACAAGACACCCACATATAACCTGAACAGTATAATCATGCTAGTGGCAACAACAGTAAATAAAGAAATAACGCAGAAATAATGGGAAGGGAACATACAGTGGGGGAATACAACATAAAGAGTGAGAATAATGAAAAGACAGAAATAAACCGAAAATCCTTAAATGAATTGAGCAATTAAAACAGCAAGGAAAACTGCACGGCATCACCCTTCGTGCTTTTACTCTCAACCTCACCAAATAAATAAATAAATAGAACGACATGGCATCACCCTTCGTGTATTTACTCTAAACCTCACCAAATAAATAAATAGAACGGCACGGCATCACCCTTCGTGCATTAAACCTCTCATAATATACACTGCATCACCCTTCGTACTTTAAACCTCTCATAATATACACATCACCCTTCGTGCTTTACACTCTTCCTCACAATATAAATAATGCATGCACAGCATCACCCTTCGTGCTTTACACTCCTCCTCACCAATCACAGAATCAATAACAACGGATAGATAAGAGTATCACAAAGAAACCAGTATTTTACCCATAATCAATAGCACAATGTAATCTCAACCTTGAATTAATATTCGAAAGTTACCAAATCTCAGTGAAACCAGATATGAGTCACCCAACATTTCAAATAACCCGCTAAGCACGGATAGTAGAATTTAAGGCTACAAAATAGACAATAATAGAATTTCACTCGCATGCTATGACTCGACAACGACGCATAGATGCTCGTCACCTCACCTATACATCGTATTTAACAACCAAACACGTAGCAAATGAACACATAATACCTATTCCCTCAAGCCAAAGTTAGACACGACACTTACCTCGCTCCGAAGGCCACATAATTCTCAATCACAACTTTTCCTTTGGAATTCACCTCCAAACCACTCGTATCTATTCAAAAATGACTCAATAATATCAAACATTGCTAAAGGAATCAAGTTTAATGAATAATTACAGATTTCTCAAATTTTTCCTCCAAAAAGTCAAAAATCGACCCCGGGCCCACTTGGTCAAAATCCGATGTTCGGATCAAAATCCATTTACCCATTCATCCCCGAGCCCGAATATGTAATTAGTTTTGAAATCCGACCTCAAATTGGGGTCTAAATCCTCAAATTTCTGAAATCCCTAGTTTCTACCCTAACCCCTAATTCTACCATGAAAACTCTAGAATTTAGGTTGATAATTCATAAAATGTAATGGGTAATTGAAAGAAAATGGTTTAGAATCACTTGCCAACAATTTGGAGAAGAAATGGCTCTTGAAAAATCGCCTCTCACCGTTTGGTTTTTGAGAAAAATAAATTTTTGGCTAAAATCCCGTTTTTGGATTCTGTTAAGTGCTGGGCGACAGTGTTCATCGTGTTCGCGAAGGGTACTAGCTGCCAAGCCTTCACGTTCGCGAGACCCAGCTCGCGTTCGCAATGGTTACTCCCCCTGGCCTTCGTGTTCGCGAGGCATTGCTCGCATTCGCGATGAAGGAGCGACTGACTCCCCCTCCCCAATGCCTAACACTACACGTTCGCGATGGGCTTGTCACGTTTGCGAAGGGTAACACCCCCATTGCTTCGCATTCGTGACCAAGTCTTCGCGAAGAAGAAATCCCTGCCTCATCAGTTTACTCTTCGCGTTCGCGAGAGGACCTTCGCGAACGCGAAGAAGGATATGTGAGACACCAGAATCTACAGAAAACCAGATTTTTTCCAAGTCCAAAATATCCCGTGGCCTATCCGAAACTCACCCGAGCCCTCGGGGCTCCAAACCAAATATGCACACAAGTCTAAAAACATCATACGAACTTGCTCGCACGATCAAATCGCCAAAATAACACATAGAACTACGAATTTAGCACCAAATCAAATGAAATTCTCAAAAAAACTTTAAAATTTCTATTTTTTCAACTGGATGCCCGAATCACGTCAAATCAACTCCGTTTCTCACCAAATTTCACAGACACGTCTTAAATATCATAACGAACCTGTACCGGGCTTCGGATCTAACAATGCCAAATATCAATCAATTCTTAAAAACAAATAATTTTCAGACTTTTAGTTTTCATCAAAAATTCATAACTCAAGCTAGGGACCTCCGAATTCAATTCGCATACGCCCAGGTCCCATAATTCGATACGAACCTACCGGGACCGTCAAAGCACGGATCCGGACCTGTTTACCAAAAATATTGACCGAAGACAACAAAAATTAACTTTTAAGGCAAAAATTCTTATTTTCCTTAGTTTTCAACATAAAAGCTTTCCGGAAACCTGCCCGGACTGCGCACGCAAATCGAGTAGGGTAAAAATGATATTTGTAAGGCTTATGAGTTCAGATTCGAGTTTTAAGACATAAGATGACCTTTTGGGTCATCATATTCTCCACCTCTAAAATAACCGTTCGTCCTCGAACGGACATAGAAAAGTACCTGGGCTGGTGAAAAAGTGGGGATATCTACTCCGCATATCGGACTCGGACTCCCAAGTAGCTTCCTCAATAGGCTGACCTCTCCATTGCACTCGAACTGAAGGGTAACCTTTTGATCTCAACTGGCGAACTTGCCGGGCTAGAATTGCCACCGGCTCCTTCTCGTAAGTCAAATCCTTGTCCAACTGGACAGAGCTGAAATCTAACACATAGGACGGATCGCCGTGATACTTTCGAAGCATGGACACATGGAATACCGAATGAAAAACTGCTAAATTAGGTGGCAATGCAAGCTTGTAATCCACCCCTCCCACTCTCTCCAGAATCTCAAAAGGTCTGATATACCTAGGGCTCAACTTGCCCTTCTTTCCGAACTTCATTACACCCTTCATGGGTGATACCCGAAGTAACACTCTCTCTCCAATCATGAATGCAACATCACGAACTCTACGATGGGCATAACTCTTTTACCTGGACTGAGCTGTGTGAAGTCGATCCTGAATAATCTTGACCTTATCCAAGGCATCATGTACTAAGTCTGTGCCCAACAACCGAGCCTCTCCCGGCTCGAATCACCCAACTGGCGACCGACACCGCCTACCATATAATGCCTCATAGGGATCCGTGTGAATGCTCGACTGGTAGCTGTTGCTGTAGGCAAACTCTGCAAGGGGCAAGAACTGATCCCACGATCTTCCGAAGTCTATAACACAAGCGCGGAGCATATCCTCCAAGATGTGAATAGTACGCTCGGACTGCCCGTCCATCTGAGGATGAAATGTTGTGCTCAACTCAAATCGCGTACCCAACTCACGCTGAACTGCCCTCCAAAAGTGCGAGGTAAACTACGTAACTCGATCAGAAATGATAGACACGGGCACACCGTGAAGACGGACGATCTCACGAATATAAATCTCTACCAACCGTTCCGAAGAATAGGTAATTACCACAGGAATGAAGTGCACTGACTTAGTCAGCCTATCCACAATGACCCAAACTGCATCGAACTTCCTGTGAGTTCGTGTGAGTCCAACAACAAAATCCATAGTGATACGCTCCCACTTTCACTCAGAAATCTCTAACCTCTGAAGTAAACCACCAGGTCTCTGATGCTCACACTTCACCTGCTAGCAATTTAGGCACCGAGCTACATAGGCAACTATGTCCTTCTTCATTCGCCTCCACCAATAATGCTGCCTCAAGTCTTGATACATCTTGGCGGCGCCCGGATGAATAGAATACCGGGAACTGTGGGACTCCTCAAGGATTAACTCACGAAGTCCATCCACATTAGGCACACAAATACGACCATGCATCCTCAAAACTCTGTCATCTCCAAAAGTAATCTGCTTGGCACCACCGTGCCGCACTGTGTCTCTAAGGACAAGTAAATGAGGATCGTCATCCTGCCGATCTCTGATGCGCTCAAACAAAGAAGACCGAGCAACTATACAAGCTAGAACACGGCTGGGCTAAAAAATATCTAACCTAACGAACTGGTTGGCCAAAGCCTGAACATCCAATGCAAGCGGTCTCTCACCAACTTGAATATATGCAAGGCTACCCATACTGACTGACTTTCTACTCAAAGCGTCGGCTACCACGTTGGCCTTCCCGGGATGATATAATATGGTGATATCATAGTCTTTCAATAGCTCCAGCCACCTCCTCTGCCTCAAATAGAGTTCCTTCTTCTTGAACAAATATGCAAGCTCCGATGATCAGTGAATACCTCACATGGCACGCCGTAAAGATAGTGCCTCCAAATCTTTAGCGCGTGAACAATGGCTGCCACCTCCTTTGCTGTGGCCTTCGGTTCGTTCGTAAGGCACAAACCGGCCCCTCGAAGTCCGCCTGTCCGCGTCATAATCATCCTTTGATTTTTCCTTGTTCTTTTCTCATCCTTTGGTCGACGATGAAAAACCAACATGATCATCTTCGATCCTTATTTTTGATTCATACCGGTTGTGGACGTCCGCCCAGGTCGTTGCTTGAAACTCGAGTGGGCTCTTCTTCAATTTCCTAGAAGCGTCTGAACCCTTCGGATTCAATCCTTTGGTGAATCACTTGGGGTCTAAAGTTCCGTAATACTTTGGCATTTCAGGCATTTTGAACCGCTTCGGGATTAACTCTGGTGCCGTACTTGGCTTGTACGGCAATTGAGTATACTTCTTCGAGTCCGGACCTTTTAGCACTGGTGGCGCGCCCGGGATCTGGTCCATGCGGGCATTTACTTCCCTCGTGAATCGTAAAAATTCATTCTTGAAATAATCATTCTCGTTGTTGAGACCGGATCCGTTCCCCCCTACCCCATCGGAGCCAATTTCACCCTAGGAGTGTTGTTGTCGATCCTCCATGTTGTTTGATTCGTGAGAATCCCGGGAGGAATCAGATCTCGTATGTTTGCATTATTTGAAGCTCCCGGCAGCACTTACTTCAACTCCGTCATAACTTTATCATATTGCATGAGGTGGCTTAGAATGATCGCATGTTGTTCTTGCAAGACCCTTACCGCGTCGACGACATGCTCCTCATCAGCGTCATCGGGAGTGGTCCCCCGAACATGTCGAGGATATTGCCTATCATGCACTGGTGTATCGTCACTCCCTTCGTTATGGGTGTCGCTGATTGAGTCCTCGGAATAAGGCTGATCCCCTCGAATCTCGGGGTTGTACATGTCGTTAACAGTGTTATCTGCCAATTCTTATGATTTTTTTTAGACAAAAACAATCAAAACATGTTAGTAAAAAAGGCAAGGATCAATTTAGTTACACGACTATCTAGGCCCCACGGTGGGCACCAAACTGTTTACCTGAAAAATGGTATAAATGAATTTATACGTGGTTTCTAGATAAGTGAATTAATTTGATCCCGAAATAAATAAATAATTGAAAAGTTACGCAATACTTAGCCTTAAGATATAGACGAAACAACAGAAGCAACAATTTCAGGAACAGGATTTTCGGGCACAACAACAAAAGAATCAAAAAATAAGAAGATAAGATTGGATTGAGCTTTGAATAAAATATAGTGCAAGTTTTCCAGAAAATTCATCCCCCTTACAATAACAACTGAGCTCACTATTTATAGCTATGAAGAAGGTCCTAGGGTCGTGCCCTTCTTTAATGTCAATTATGAGGGGCATTGATGAAGATATAACGGTGAACATAAATGTCAAATTCCTTATAACGGGTAACTGCTCTTAATGCTATGAATATTCTCTATTGAATGCTATCGGGAGAATAACACTTATCACATCTTTATGAGCATTATTCTTCCCGGTGACAAACGAAACAGTTGTCTTCAATCTTCAGTCATCCCCTATCTTGAGTTCCACGTGTCCCTTTCTTGGACGGCTACATGTCATAACAGATTTTACCCTATACAATTTCCCAGCCACATTATTCACATGCCAAATAAAAGAAATGAAAAAAATAATTATCATATATTAACCTATATAACAATTTACATTGCTAAAAAATATGTTAAAACTTAAATGGCAATCTACATTCCTTGATTTCTGATCATTTATCGAGAGTAAGCCCCTCAATTTTGAAATTGAGTTTTTAGGTACGCGCTAACCCTCTTCCAATGGGGAATCATTGACCCATAAAACTGCACTTGCACTGATCTTTTTAGCCCCTCACGAGAAAAATCCAAGTCTCTGGCAACATCATAATCAACATTTTCTGGAGTTTCAAGCAGAGGCAATGCAACTGATCCATGGGACTCTAAGCTCCTTACCCATCCACGGAGCAGAAAATTCACGACCTGTACATGTAAAATCGCCTTCACATGTCTGAACTTACACTAATAATAACTTATAGACTATTCATTGTTTTCATTTGTATATCTCATGTTGCCCCAGAAAAAAACTGTCACAATCAAGAATCAGTCCAGTGCCAAGTGCCAGTGCCAACTTAAAATGTAAGCTATTTATCTTTGAAAGAATTACAAGCGCAGTTAAATCGACTTCAAAAGCAGTCTCAGAATGTTAACCAAAGATGATGAGAAAATTTATTTACTAAGCTTTTCCTTGCATTACTAAGCAAGAACGTGCATAAGCTCTTACAGTTGGCTATGATCCATGCACCAGTCAACGAACGTAAAAGCATAATGTAGGATGACTGAAGGGTCTGGGACAAGGCTCTTTCAGGAAGACGACAAATTTACAGATTTTGTGGGTCTACGACAAGGCTCTTTCATGAAGGCAGGAGAAATTAACAGATTTGAGTGTCTGTGACATACCTCTGGAGCTTCATCATGGGGACAATGGCCGGCAGGGCTAATCTCATAATATGGAGCTTCAGGCAGTTGCCGTTTCACCTGTAAACCCCAAATAGGCTTCACCCATGGATCTTGTTTCCCATACATGAGACAGACAGGCACATTCTTCATTTGACACCTACGAAAATGTAAAAACTGGAAGCTTTGTAATCTTGTTTAGTAAAACTAGTGATAAATAAGCCAAGTGCAGCAATGTAATGCGTTGCTCTACCTACCCAGATAAAGCCTCTTCAAAAGAAACTTGTCCTCTAGGAGCAAACATTATTGAGGCAAAGGCTGCCGCTGCTGCAGGATGTTTTGCCGTCTCAAGTATCCGAGTGAAAACTTTATCAAACTTTGTGGTGTGATCAGCATAAACTTGTTTCAGTACCTTAGCAATAAATTCAGGACCACTAATTTTCTCCCATCTGAAAGCATAATAAAGCAGACGCATACATTTAGGGTACAACAGAAGGCAAACTTTTGTTTTTTTTTAAGACAAGCCGTAAAACAATCCTGAAGACTTCAAAAGAATAACTCACATTATGTTAAACCAAATAGCCAATGACACCATGCATTTTGTTTCATGTAAGTTACAACACGTAATAGACATATTAATTGAATAATATTTGGTTTCTGTAGGTCTTAACTGAATTTAAGAAAACTAGTTAACCTGACTTAAAAAGGCTCTCTACTTCAGGAGACAAGTTTACAGGCCTGAGGGAACTGCATAATAACATTCTTAAAAGAATCATATAACTTACAGAAGTTCTGTGAGCATTCTGACAGAGGTGGGAAGAGGAAAGCTCCCAGTCCAGGGAAATACTCTAGATAATCTTGGGGATTTAACAGGATTCGGAAAAAATCCCCAAAATGGTGTTGCGTTCAGCAAAGTTACACCTTTAACCAAATGAGGATAACGTGCTGCGAAGTAAATGGCAACATACCCACCAAGAGAATTCCCCACAATGTAAACTGGCTCTTTAATAACCTGCACCATAAGATCTGTTCGAGTTTATGTATTCCTCATGAGCTATAACTGATATAAATAAAGTTAAACCAACCAAAACTAAAAGACTTTGTCAGAAAAAGATATTTTTCCAAGCAATTTTATTTAGCCAAAATAAGACGAAGCCTCTATAAAAGTCTATTTTCCTATTATCACAAAATAAATCAAAAGCAGTAAAGAGCACCAGCAAAACAGATATGACCGCAGCAGAGTAATAGAATAGCAAGAAACTATACTCCAGGCAAATATACAAGACAGTAGAATAGCAACATGAGCAAACAGATCAATAAAAAGTTTAATAGCCTGGCTGCAATCAACACATCTGCTTAGAGGTAGTTTACATTATAGCAAACATTCAAACCAGGATACTTGACGCAAACGAGAAATTCCTACTGATAGGCTGGGATCAACTAAAGCCTTTCTTATCTTCTCACATCCACATCAAATCATCCTGAGGTAATAGAAGGTGTGTTGGTAACATTTGGTAGCTCAAGTTACTTCATAAACCGATGATGTTAGTTTTACAACTGTAAGAAAGAACCAGAAATAACTTCTTGATGCTAGGTCGTGAAGCACAGAGGATGCACCTGAAGGAATAAGGAACTGCCTAACCTCAGACTAAAATCATTCTCGGTTCAGTCATTTTCTAACTGTAACCGCAAAAAATCTGGTCATCACCATGCCAGCAAGAGTATAACTTCTTCCTGCCTTTCAGTCCAAAATCCAACAACTTTATGATAATTCATTTCTTGCTTGTCTGAATTAGTAGATAAATACAAGTCAAAGAAAAGACAAAACTGAGAATAAAGAGAGAGAGAGAGAGAGAGAGAGAGACTAGTGCCATGGAAGATAGCCTGCCACATATTATCATTCGATTGTCTACTGCATTAGGAAGAAGACATAATGTGATACATGAAAATGGAATCCTACTTAACAAAATTGATCAGTGTTTAAGAGCTGGGATTTTCTTTTCTTTGTCGGTTAAGAGCTGGGAAAACTCGTTGAATTTGTAACAAATAATTACTGGAAAAGTGCACCAAATTTAAATATCAAAGAAACAAATCCATGCCAACAAATTTTAATTCTATATTCTTTACAAACATCGCAAAAAGTGAAAATATAAAGACACAAAGTACTACCTCTTCAATGAAATAGTGCACTTGCTCCTTCCATAAGTCAATAGAGTAGACAAGTTCTTTTGCCCAGGGTTTTGCTTCATCTCCAAAGCCCCACACATCTCCGTCAAGTTGTTCCTTGGACGTCGAGGTCAGATCTTCACATGGTAATGACTTCCCCTGGCCGAGAAAATCTATTGCCCATATTCTGTGATCACGGCCAAGATCCTTTAGCTGTTTTTCATAGTGAAAGGAACCAACACCAAAACCAGGAAGAAAAAGCACTGGTGGGGAATTAACATTTTCGCAACCTGATTTCTCATAATGAACATTCAATTTTGGCTTCCATTCCCAAAACCAACTGCTAATGGGAGCACCCAAATCACCTTTATTATCTTCGTCGGGCAAACCAGGAATGATAACCTTGGGTACTGATTTGCCAGCACCAGTCACGTCTTGCTTACCCTCTTTTCCATCAACTGCATAAGAGTTATAACTTTTACCCAAGGCACTTGAATCAAAATTATCAAATTCCTTGAATGCATTGATAGGGCAACAAATTCTGCTCCGATTTGGTCTCTTTATGCTAAACTGATCTGCACCAGAATACCCGAGCGCTCCCCGAGAAGGTTTAAATAGAACATAACACATCCTTTCCTCTTTTAATATGGGAAAACTTGCCTGATTTGAACCTGGACATTTACCCGTTGCTTTCCCTCTAACGTTTACAACGTAATAAAATGATGTGGAATGGCAAGATATAATTTCCATTCCTGAATCAACTTTCTGAAATGAAAAGATTCAAATCAAGAAAATACCATAACTAGCAATTATGTTATTGTTAAACAGAAATGTAACATGTAGAGCACAAGTAATTCGATGCACAATACCAATTCACCAAACAAAAAACAACAACAACAACAACAACAACAACAACCCAGTATAATCCCACTAGTGGGGTCTGGGGAGGGTAGTGTGTACGCAGACCTTACCCCTACCCTGGGGTAGAGAGGCTGTTTCCGATAGACCCTCGGCTCCCTCCCTCCAAGAACTCCCCACCTTGCTCTTGGGGTGACTCGAACTCACAACCTCTTGGTTGGAAGTGGAGAGTGCTCACCGAACAAAAAAGGAATCAGCAATTCACTTGCTAAGGTAAGGCCCCAAAATACAATTCCCTTACTTTAGTTCTAGCATATCAATATCAGATTCTTTTGGAATGTATTTGTTGGTTTTCATCATTAGTGCTGAAAACGAGTAATATCAAATAGTCAGACCAGTGGTTGATGTAGCTTATTAGCTATGAGTTCAATCGTACCTAGTGTTTTGACACGGTTTGAAAAATCACAAATATTTCAACAAATATTACCTTCTGAACTCATAATTTCAAAAGTCGATGCTAAGAACCTTAAAAGGTCGAGCCCATCCAAGTTAAAATCCTCAATCCGGCTCTAAGACAGACTATCTGTGATATTAATTAGAAAATCAGATTCATTGGCTACGGCACCAGTTCTACCACTTCTTTTTTAAAAGTGAAGTCACTCTTCATTCCATGTCATCACCAAAATAGAAAGAATAATGGCAGACCGATCTGAGGAAGTTAGAAGCATATCTACAAATTCTTCAGTACCCAAACAGAGTTTTGCATGTAGACGATAATTCAAACAAAAAAGTCCAATTTTTTAGTAATAAAAAATGATAAATATACGAAGAAGGAAGGAAAGAATATAATAGTACCACCTCTAATCAGATATCATTAGCAGAAGCTCCAAAACAGTGGGAAAGATGGTTAAATATTTCCTATTTCTCTGCTGAGTAGAGAGAAAAAGAAAACGAGAATAATCATGAAAATGTGTAGTAGAATTCAACTCTTTCTTTCCCACTATAATTTGCTTATTTTTGGTAATTCTTTCAGGCAGAATTTGGAATTAACGAAAAGGAAAAGGAGTGAACGGAAGGATTTGGTTTAATCGTTTGGGCCACCACGTGTCCGGTGATCATGGCTGCTGATTGGCGTTCCATATTTGTTCATGGGTTGCGGTGGGCCCACAGAAAGTGGGATTTTCAAAGGAGATTTGCAGACAATATAACAAAAGTGGTTCCTTTTATTTGGAGTTAGATTTAAAATACGTAGTCTCTTAAATATACTCTTGAGCAGTCTTAATCATTTAAATTTATCAAAAATGAGCATTTTTGGTTTTTGTCAAATATTTAACAAAATTTGAGTATTAGATTTAAGGGTGAAAATACATATTTAACCATAAACACCAGGATAGTCCAAAAACTATTACACCAAAAACTACACCAAATATTAGAAATAGACAAAAAAAAAAACAACCAAAACTGCACCTCAAGAACTATATCAAACATCATATATAGAACAAAATAGAAAAAACTATAAAATAAAATAAAAAACTTCACCTCCAAATGTGATTCTGATCACATCTTTATTATTTATCACATTTATATTAAATTTAACGGCTCGAGTTTGTTAAATATTTGACGCTAACAAAAATTGCTCACTACTAACAAAATCAAATAACCAAAAGTACGCTGGAGTACATGTAAGGACTAAACAAGTTCTTTCCCTCGAGGAAGACAGAGATGGTACGGAGTCAGATAGTGGGATTTCATTAGAACAATAGGGAAACATTGCGTGAAGCATTAAATAGATTTAAAAAGTTGCTCAGAAATTGCCCACATCGTGGTCTCGTGGAAAGATTACATGACCCATCAAACATGTCACGACCTAAAAAATTTATGATGGCGTCTAACCGTACTCATTAGACAAACCAACTAACACAAATACATCTCAACTCCATGATTTTCATAAAAATAATAAAGTTGAAATGCAAAATCCAATACATACTGTCGCAAAATTTGATGTCATAAGTCATGAGCAACAAAGAGTAGAAATATATTACTGATATAAAAAAAAATATAAAATCTATTTGAATATATATTAACATAAATACAGACTCTAGACTACCATGAACAAAGAGCAACTCACAACTAAAATATTGTTATATCTTCAATGCTCGCTTCGAACTCTGTAACATTTCAGCTCCAATATCTGCAAATAGTGTGCAGAAGTGTAGTATGAGTATACTGACGTAGTACTCAGTAAGTATCCCGACTATTATTTAAAAAAATAGTGCCAAGGGTTTAATCAAAATATTCTCTTTTTAAACTGTGCAGTTCATATACATAGCAACAATAGAGAAATTTTCAAAACAATAACATAATAAGCTAATTACGGTCAAATAAAATATATCAATATGCACAGATATAACATATAAAGTAATGCACTCTATCGGCTAATTAACAAGTCCAATGCATGAACTGGTGCATCAAAATATCATATATATAATGATATCCACACAACTTTTATATGAAATTAAACCCGCTAACAAGTTCTGTGCATGTCTGTAATGCATCAAAATAACATATATAATAATATGCATTGGTATAACATATAAGAATGCATGAACAGATATAAAGAATCACTAAAACCATACAAAGCTTCTACTTTTATGATCGAACACTAGCGATATCATGATCAAACTAGAAACCTGACTATTTCTCATAAACCCGTGTATATGCCACCGAGAGAGAAACATGGAAGGGCTACTCGAGAGGGATAGATCCTTATCTATATACAAATAGGAACGTAAATCCTTTGCGTCCTATAGGAACATGATGTACATGCCTTAATTGATACCTCAATCAGAATGTGGATCCACATGCCTTAACAGGAACATAAAGTCACATGCCTTAACTGATATCTCAACAGGATCGTGAATTCACATGCCCTAATAGCTCAATATCTCATAATCATCTCACATAAGTAATAAAAATAATTTATGCTAACAAAGTGCATAAAAACATTGTATGATTGAGAAGTTTAACTATGTAAAATAGATACATGAGATTTATATAGATATACAAGCATATGAAGGATGCCTATAATATTATACAAGCATAAATAAGATGCTTAAGTAGTCCTACAATAACTAATCGTAACATACTATCATATTGAACTAGCACGTGAGAGATGCCTAAAATATGATACTATTACGTGCAAAAGCACAAATAGTCATGAACGAGTAAGCAAGTAAAAACAAGTAGGGCAAGTAATGCATACGAAGCTATCATTCCATCCAAGCAAAGAAGACATGAAGTTCGCATATGTGCTCATCAACTTACATATATGTTACCCCAAACTCGTAGCACATAAAAAATAAGACAATTTATAAAATATTTCCCCGTTGAGGTCAAGTCTCAACTTACCTCAGTCCAACCTATCCTTTTCCTTCAAAAATCATCTTTCCTTGCTCCAAATGTATCAAACTATCCCAATTTGGCCCAAAGAATTCTCCACAATGTCCAAC
Source organism: Nicotiana tabacum (assembly GCF_000715075.1). Taxonomy (NCBI): domain Eukaryota; kingdom Viridiplantae; phylum Streptophyta; class Magnoliopsida; order Solanales; family Solanaceae; genus Nicotiana; species Nicotiana tabacum. The sequence continues at coordinate 44,343,859 of NC_134094.1, forward strand.
AAAGTTATAGGACTTAATTCACTAAGTAAAAGATGAGGTTTTAGGTCAAAGTTAAAAAGTCAACCCCGGAGACACCGAGTATGTTCTGAGAGAAATTCATGAAGGCACCTGCAAAAATCACTCGGGCGTCGAATCATTAGTTAAGAAAATAATTAGAGCCGGCTACTATTGGATCGACGTGGAATAGGACACGGAGGAGTTCGTATGAAAATGCGACGTATGTCAAAGGCATGCTCCGATGATTCATCAGCCCGGGGAGCTGCTACATTCGGTCTTGTCGCCCTGGCCGTTCATGAACTTGGGGATAGACATCGTCGGCCCCCTTCCCTGGGCACCCGGTAAGGCTCAATTTATGTTGTTTATGACTGACTATTTTTTTAAATGGGTGAAAACCCAGGTGTTTGAGAAAGTCAGGGAGAAGGAATTCATCGATTTTATCTGGGAGCACATAATATGTCAGTTCGGAATGCCGGCCGAGATCGTGTGGGACAATGGGAAGCAGTTCATCGGCAGCAAAATAAGCAAGTTTCTCGAAGATCATAAGATCAACCCTATCACTCTAGTGGGAACGGGTAAGCGGAGTCCACGGACAAAACCACACTCCAAAACCACAGAAAGAGATTGACCGACGCCAAAGGAAAATGAAAAAAAATCTTGCCCGAAGTCCTATGGGCTTACTGTATGACCTCAAAGTCCAGTACCGGGGCCACCCCGTTCTTGTTAGTTTATGGTGCCGAAACTCTAATACCGGTCGAAGTCGGAGAACCAAGTCTCAGGTTCCGACATGCAATCAAAAAATTAAACAACGAGACCATGAATACGAGCCTGGAACTGTTGGATGAAAGGCGCAAAGCCGCACTCGTCTGAATGGCCGCCCAAAAATAATGGATCGAGAGGTATTACAATCGAAGAGCCAACCTTCGAAACTTCAATATCGGGGACTTAGTGTTGAGGAAGGTCAAATTAAACACCCGGAACCCGAATGAAGGGAAGCTGGGGCCGAACTGGGAAGGTCCATATCAAATTATCGAGATCACCGTAAATGGGTCATACAAACTCGGAACAATGAATGGTGAGCGACTACCGAACAACTGGAACATAACTCACTTGAAACGATATTACTGCTGAGGTACGACCCCGTTTACTTCTTTTATTTATTTACATTTTGGACTAACACTTGCAGGTAACTGTCAAAGAACGATACAATGTTTTAGGCCTGAAAGCACGCGTTGTATTCTTTTTCCCTTAAACCAGGAAATAATGGATCGTGCTAACTTATGATCGAAGATCGGTTGTCAACAGTATCCGAGACTTCTCTATGATCGACCTCAAACACTGGGAGGGGGGGGGCATCACCCTCAGATAACGATTATGGTAAGGAAAGAAACTTTTGTGCTCGAATAGTTTATGCTCGATCGATAAGATTTACTGTAAGGGCCAAACGGTCGAATGAATCGTGCCCACATAGACTGCCTGATCCCGGACACAAATCTTGAACACATGTGTAACTTTGTATATTACGCACAAAATTGAAAGGAAGTTTCTACCTTGCAGATAAATATTTTGCCCTTTGAAAATTTTTCTTTCTTACATTTGATCCCCTAAAGACATTGAGCCCAAGGGCCACCTCACTCGAGGACTGCCGCCCAAGGCAGATTCGGATAGCCCGGGATAATAAAGCCCGGGGCACAAAGCTTATTTGGAAGTGCCCGAATTTTAAAGGCTAGGGCCACCCCCATTCGGCAACGGTTATCTCGGTTAAGCCCGGATGACTCGGGATAACAAGCCCACTGGGCAACACCCGAACTAGAAAGGCTATGACCGTCTTAAAATGGCTCGGAGACGTCCGAGACTCGTAACCAAAAAATTCTAAACCGGTTCAAAAGGCTACTCTCGGCGAATTGTAATCTAAAAAATTCTAAGTACTTTAGGGAAAGCTTCCAGTCATCCCGAGCCCCCCACGAGGTTTAAACAAAATAATATCGAGAACAAGGCCTGTTCGAACCTCCGAACAAGACCTAATTACTACGTACTAAGGCATTCAATATCTTTACAATCACAAGGAAAAAAGCAAAAGGAAACGAGCTTAAAAATTGTCGAAGGGAAAAAGAGCCTTATATATATTTATATGAAAAGATCTTTACAAAGGCAAAACGACCTTGACAAAAAAGAACAAAAGTACAAAACAAGAAAAAATCTACAAGGTACTTAAACGGCTTGGTCTCCACCGGAGCCTGCCTCGTCGCCGAGACCATCAGAGTCTTTTCCGTCCCTGGATCCGTCCGAACCCTTGGAGTCTTCTTCGTCCTCGGGATATACTAACTTCTTGGCCTCGACTTCGAGCCTTTAGCATTTTCGACCTCGACCGACAAATCAAAACCCCGAGCATGAACTTTCTCGAGGGCCTTCCTTCTGGACTGCCACTTCACATACTCGACAATATATTTCAGGCGGTCCTCGACTGCCTCGACATCAGCTTTGGTTACTTCAACCACCGACTTGGCCACCTTAAGCTCCTTGGAAAAATTCTCTCGATCAGAAACAACCGAGCTTAGCCTAGACTAGAGCTCCTCAATATTTTGTGACCTTGCCTCAGCCTTCTCCCTCGTTGCTTGAAGCTGGACCTCCACCGAGGTCAACTGCGTCCGGGCAGTATCCTTTTCCGAGGCCAGGCGATCCATCCTACCTCTCTACTCTTCGGCCTCGACCTTGACTGCATCCATCTTGGCTCGGAGCTGGTTGATCCGATCAATCTTCTATTGAACCTGCGGGTTCCGACCATTAGACACCATGTCTAGCTCATCGTCACTAACTTTAAAATTTTTTACCTGTTCAACCAGGTTGGCATGTTCTTTCCGAGCCATTTCCAACTCAGCTCGAAGGCTCTTAGCCTCTCCTTCACACTGCTCGCTGAGAAGTTTGTACGTGTCTCTCTTCTCAGTAAGCTCTCTGACTTCGGCTTCGAGTTGGTTCAGCTCATATCGGTACTGGAGGAAAGTTTCACAGTGAAGCACCGAGGCCTACAAATACGAAGAAAAATATTAGGATTATCAATGATTTAATTCAAGTATAAAAGGAGAAATTGAAATCATCGAGAGTTATCTAAATTTACCCGGTTCAGCGCGTGTTGTGCTTCATTGAACAGGCATGGTGCGTCAACCTCGTTCATTTTGGCCTTATATTCTTCGGTCACCAGGCACCGGAGGTAACTGGCCACCCCTACGGGGGCGGAAAGAACCCGGGCATCCTCCGGAAAAGTAATGACAATGGACCGCTTCTGATCAGGATCCACACTTGGGGCAGGGAACCAGTTGACCAATTTCGGGCTCGAGTTAGGCCCGCCTGCCCCTGAGGTCGGACTCTTCCTCGGTAACTCTATGTCTCCCAATCTGGTGACATCTTCCGTGGCGGTGGAATCCAAGCCATCAAAAAAGTAGCGGAGGGGTTCGTCCGCTCCGTGGGCCCCCTCGTTGGGGCACTCTTTCACCGTTTGGGCCTTGTTGTATATGGACTCAGTGAACGAGGGTGACTCGGTGATGTCTATCACACCGAGTGCCTCCTTCGGGGAACTGCCCACATCCCGGGAAGCCTCGGCCCCAGTCTCCTCATCGACCTCCTTGGCTTGAGGCAGATCTACCTCACTGATCTCTGGTTTGGAGGCCCCCTGCTTTTCAAATTGTGATGGCTCGCGGGCCACTAGAACAAAAGGTTCTTCTTCTTCAGATTCGTCCATCAGCCGATAGAGCGAATCCGAAGCTGGTGCTCGGGCGCTGGTTTTTTCTCTTGACTTACGCACCAGCCTTCTCCTTGTTTTCTTTATCTCCGAGCTCGGGGAACTCTAAGCCCTCTTCCTCTTCTTTTCTTCGGTCTGTCTCAGATTAGGGGACTCGACAGGAAAGTCCTCGCCACAACTGGAGGCCTCAGCTCGACATCCTTGGATAAACCTGCAAAAAGAAGTAAAGGGAGTAAGGACTTAACGTAGAAACGAGAATCCTAATACTACGTACTCGGGAAAGAAGTCTCACCATGGGAACGGACCTCCTAATAGCCCTTCGATAGTTTTCACCACGAGCGTTCGGAGTAGGGCACCTGTGTTACGATACTCTCGATCCACTCCTCGAGTCGAAGGACCTGAGAGACGGCTGCACCACCACAAAGCACCGATAAGGAAAAAAGAAGTAAGTATGAAATCGACATTCGAAAGTATGTTATACTTACGTGATGTATTCCACTTCTCGGTGAAGGGCCTGCACTCAGCTGGGATTAAGTCCGAAGTCCTCACTCGGACAAAATGGCCTTGCCAGCCCCGATCCTGGTCCTCATAAATACTGGAGAGCGGGGCTTTACTGGCCCGACGCAAGAGCTTTATCAGTCCCTTCCCGAAAGATTCGGGGACTGTATAAGCGAAAAATATGGTCGATGGTGAACGAGCTCCCACCGATTTTGTTCACAAAGAACTAAAGGAGGATCACAATCCTCCATAGTGAAAGATGAATCTGACCGAGGCATACCTCGTATCTCTTACAGAAATCTATAATGACCGGGTCCACCGGGCCTAGTATAAAGGGATAAGTGTAAACACTTAAGTATCCCTCGACATAAGTGGTAATGGCCTCATCGAGGTCGGGGACCACTATGTCTTTATCGGCCCAGTTGCAATCTTTTTGGACTATATGGAGGACCTCTTCGGTGATCGAGCAAATGTATCTTGAGACATCCTCACACTGGCCTTGTATCGAGGAACGCTTTTCGACCTTGAAATTGACGTTGATCGAGCATCCCCCGGGGATGAACATTTTCAAAAGGGTTTCGGGTACTGGTTCGTCGACGGCCTCGCGCAAAGCGGTCTCCTCGGCCTCAATAGCCGACCGCAAATAAGAAGGAGTTTATTTCTGGGGAATGGTTTTAGAAGTTTTTGCCATTTCTTTAGAGAATTAAAATGTAGGAAAATCTGAGAAAGGAGAAGAAAGAAAGAAAGTTGAAGGATTAGACTTTTTGGCTTGAGAATGAAGATGGGTAAAAATTCTTGCAAAGGACCTTGAATAATCGGGGTAAAAGTGCGAAAGAGTATTGAAATCTTAAAGGTACGAGGGTAGAAGGTTTGGATGTAAAGTTAAAATGAACAAATGAGGGGGTATTTATAGTAGTTCAGAGGCGTTTCACATCCAGGGACGGCCGACCAGCGACTGACATGCATTTAATGCCATTATGACTTGACTGATGAGACGTTTCGGTTGTTTTGTCATTTCTGTCACGATGTATCGAAATAAGAATCGGAAGCTCATGTAGTTTCTCATCGTTTACTCTCCAAAAAATGAGGGGAGTATCTGTATACAGTGAAATCGAGCTTATGGTGCATCCTAGCCTCCGACAAAATAAGTCAGGCTTGAGACATGGCAACAAGGGACCGAAATCGATCCAAAGTCCCACCGGGCCAGAACTCGGGGTCATGACACGTGCCTTCGAGAATATCGAGGCCATGGTCTCGAAATCGGTCTTAGCCTCGATCTACTTCGAAGGAAATTGTTGGACAATCTAGCATAGACAACAGAAGGCCAAAATATTTGTAACCTGCCGAATATTACAGCGGGATCTTGACACGTATCGGTGAGGAACCGGCAATCAGTGAATCAAAAGATTTTTTTACTTTTTATAGAGTTGTACCTAAAATAGGACTCCCCTACTATATAAAGTGGGTCTGATAATTCATGAAAAATATTGTAACACACACTTAAAAGCAATTATTATTATTTTCATTGTCTCCAGCTCTAGTTCTTTTTCGTCTATACCGGTCTCAGTGAGCTCGGTTCGAGAGTGGCTATTTTATTAAGGCTGAAACTATCCAACTTGTGTGGTTCGAATTTATTTTGTCTTTGTTTATTCAATAGCAACTTAATTTATCACTTTTTATCAAATTAATCCGCGTATCTTTAAAACCACTTACAAATTTAATTGTTATCCGATTTGAGGATAAACACAAACTAATCTCAAACCTTTCAAAAGTAGGTGATAAGTCTTTCACAAGTCCATAGTACCATTCTAACTTCCACTCATGGATATCCAAGTAAGTTCCTAATCCACTAGTCTCACCTGCTAATATCTAACTAGTTATCAACTCAAGTACCAGAAAGCAATTCTTGTATTGTAAAGCCTCATAAATTTCTACAATTAATTCAGGTGACTTTTGAGCCTAAAAGTATAATTTAAGTAAAACCCATGGTACACGGGGTGACTCGAGCCTAACAAAGTTATGGGAACACTTGAAATAACTATTTTATTAATGTATAATAGTTGGGTTAATAAAGAAATGTAAAAAGGTTGAAAAAACAAGGTATTTAACTAAGAGATAAAAAACAAAGCATAAGACGAGCTTAAGAGAGAAATTAGCGAATCCTCAAAGTACGGGGGACCTACCTGAGGGTAATGCGGTCATTGGGATACTTAGAAACCACCATAATGTAAGTTGGATGGCCAAACGCATAACTGACGAGAATTGGACTAAAGATGAAGTTAGGGGGACTGAGACAACCGTGCCCTCTATCCATTGCCACAATGCATTTTCCAATTAAGAAGAGGGAGGGAAGCCTTAGCCCAACCATGGACATCAACCATTTCCACTGTTAAACTGTGTCCATAAATTGTTGCAACAGTTGAGCAAAGTTTATGTATACTCCCCAAGTCAGGTAGAGAGAAAAGGGAAGAAAATTGTAGAGTTTTAGAGTACTAGTGAGAGAAAGAGGTGTCCTACCATCATTAATTGTAATGACCCAGTCGGTCGTTTTGAGCATTTACATTTTGTTCAGCTATTTGAAGTTTTGAGCAGTATCGTATGATGTATTATGACTTATGTGAATCATCAATTTTGGCTTTCAGGTTATTCAGAATTGATTTGGAAGAATGAATTTCATGATTGAAGCTTTAAAGTTGGAAGAGTTGACCAAGTTTGACTTTTTAGTATTTTAGACTCGGTTGTATGCTTGGATTTGCATTTGGATAATTTTAGAAGGTTTCGACGCTAATTGGCGAAAGTTAGAAATTTGAAGATTTGGAAAGTTCATAAGTTTGACCGAGAGTTGACTTTGAGGATATATGATTCAAATTGTGATTCCGAGAATTGGAATAACTTCGTTATGTCATTTGGGACTTGTACGCAAAATTTGAGTTCATTCCGAGTTGATTTGATATGATTCAGCACGAGTTTTGGAAGTTGACATATTCAAAGTTCATTAAGTTTGATTTGAAAAGCGATTCATAGTTTCGACGTTATTTGATGTGATTTGAGGCCTCGAGTAGGTCCGCATTATATTATAGGACTTGTTGGTATATTCAGACGGGGTCCGGAGTGGCTCGGATGAGTTTCGAACGAGGTTCAGATCATTTGGATCATTCTTGGTTAAGTCTAAGGGCATGTCTATTCTGGTGTGACCGCATATGCGGAGGGCTGATCGTAGATGCGAGCCCACAGATGCGGCCCTTTGGTCGCATAAGAGAAAATAGGATGGAAGTGGTGAGCTGCAGAAACAGAAGTTTGAGCGTTGAAGCGCGTCCGCAGAAGCAGAAATATGAGCTGCAGAAGTGACGTGTGGCGCAGAAGCGTGCGTGGGTGTCGCACCTGCGTGTGCGCATAAGCAGGGAAAATTCCGCAGGTGTGATGAGCTGGTATTCAGTGATTTCTCACAGGTGCGAGTCTTTTACCGCAGAAGCGGAGGTCACAGGTGCGACTACTTGTTCGCATTTGCGAAAGATCTGGACAGAAGCTATAATTCGAGAGTTGGTCATTTTCATTTCACGTTTTTAGATTTTGGAGCTCGGTTTGGGCAACTTTGGAGAGTAATTTCACCATATGGATTGGGGTATATGTTCCCTACTCGATTTTGGTTATATTTCGTGAATCTATCTTCCTTTTGGTAATTGGATTGTGAATTTTAAACAGAAAATTGGGGGTTTTTGTCTAAAGCTTCATAGAGTGAAGTTTTGAGGTTTGAACATTGATTAGGAGTCGGATTTGAGTGAAACTAGTATGGTTGGACTCATAATTGAATGAGTTATCGGATTTTGTAAGTTTTGTCGTGTTCCGAGGTACGGACCCGAGTTTGATTTTTTGGTTGACTTTCAGCTTTTGATTAAAGATTCAACCTTTATCGATTGGGTTTGATTCCTTAGGCATTATTTGATGTATTTGAGTTGCTTTTGGCTAGTTTCGAGCCGTTCGGAGGTCGGTATGCGTGTGATCGCATTTTTGGAGTATCGCTTGGCTTGCTCGGTATTGGATTTGGCTTGTTCGAGTTAAGTAACACTTCTAAACTTGGTGTTGGGTGTATGAACTCCTGAATATATACGTGATATGTGTTTGGTGTTGAGGTGACACACATGCTAGGTGACGGGCATGTGGGCGTGCACCGTGTGAATTATGACTTGGTTATTTCTGTGGTACTGTGTAGTTACCTAATCTTATTTTTATCCATGAGATCTCTACGTGCTAGAGTAATTGAGCTGTGATCCATGTTAGAAACCATGTCTAGGCTATATGCTTTTCATGTTGAGACTCACTGAGGTTAGTTCTACTGTTGAATTATTTACTTACATTGCAATTACATACTCAGCCATACTAATTCATTTGCATATCATATCTCAGTTTCTGTTGCCATTTTTTGATACATCATACCATCATTTTTGGGTTGATTTTCATGATATTGTGAGCCCGAGAGACTAGAGAGATTGATGGCTGAGTTGAGGTCTGAGAGCCAGATTTGTGAGTGATATTGATTGGATCGGGTTGCATGCCGCATCATGTATTATTGATTCATGATGAGATCGGGCTGCGCGACACATCAGTTATTATTGATTCATGCTATGATTGGCTTATTATAGCGCTTGGGTTGGATCTGCCCCTCCAGAGTCTGCACACCCACAGTGTGCGCAGTTGCTATTGATTCACGATGGGATCGAGCTGCGCGCCGCAGCAGGATTTATAAGCATTTGGGCTGGATCGGTCCTATACAATACTGAGTGACTGAGTGTGCTGAGTGATTAAGCGTGATGAGTGGGAATGTGAAATGTTGATACTGAGTACTCTGAGAGTGTGAGTACATGAGTTCATCACTGTGATGCATTGCATCTGACATGCATACTTGACACACATGCATAGAGGTGCATTTCCTCATGTTGCACGGTTTATCACATTTATGACTTCACATGCACATTGACATGTAGGCATAGAGATGTACTTTCCTCATGCTATCTTAGATTGAATCTTATCTATTGTTGAAAGTTTTTGGAAAAAATCAAAGATTTCTGACTTACTCATATTTTGGTGATTTCGGTGAAGGATTTGGATTTTAATGTTATACTTGAAAAACATGACTATTTTCCGTAACTGTGAACTAGCTAAGCATCATATCTCTGAGTTATTTCTTGTACCACTTTTATTATATTGTTATGAGGTATTTTTGGCTACTAGTGTTGGACTTTGACCCCTGTCCTAGCTCGTCACTACTTTCAACCTAAGGTTAGGTTTGTTACTTATTGAGTACATAGGGTTAGTTATACTCATACTACACTTTTGCACCTTGCGTGCAGATATTTGATGCTGATGTTGCTGTGGATGGCGAGAGCTGGCATTGAAGATGTACATGCGTTCCGGTCATTGCTGTCTTTTGTTCTTGGTAGCTTTAGAATTATTAATTTGTTAATGTATATTTCAAACGGATGATGTATTTATTTCATACCAGCTTTGTAAACTCTAAATCTTAGAAGCTCATGATTTGTATTACCAGTCCTTGGGAATTCTTTGTATAAAAGCACAATTGTATTATCATTACTTCTCTTAATGAATCTCATGGAATTGGTTTATTATTAATTGACTTACATAGCGGATTAGGGTTAGGTGCCATCATGACTAGTTGGATTTTGGGTCGTGACATTAATGCTTGCCAAGGTAAGTCTTTATGGACATTTATGTTAGATTTCATCATGTAAGTGCAAGTATTAACCTTCAATTACATTAAAATCTCTAGATTTCTAAAGAATCACCAAGAACACTCAAGAGAGAAGATTTTTAGGGTTATTCAAAAGGTAATATCTCAACTCCTTCTTTATTTCTGTTAATAAAACTGTTCTTGGGGGTTGTTAAGAGAAGGAAAATATGTATTGATTGAACTATTGAGTGAACCCTTGGATTTATGAAAACTTCACCATTGTTGGATTAAGTGAATGAAACGATAAATAGTAACCTTAGGCACTTTGAATCTTGGTGTCCTAAACGACATATAAAGTTAGCAGATACTGTTAATGAAAGTTATGAGAGTTGATTGAAGATCTTAAACTTGTCTCTGAATTGAAGGGCTTGTAACTTAAAGTTAAGCTTGAATGAGACTAGTTGACTATCGATGATCGATTCTTGATGCGAATTGAATGCTTTGATGTATATATCGAATTGTTGGCGATATTTGAGTATTTTACTCAAATTGGAGCGTCGTGGTATTTTTTTGGAGCTTAGACTTGCGGTAAGTTTATTAGACTTACTCTTCTTGAGGGATTTTGTCTAAAGCAAGATTTGAGTCATATGTGTGAGTTGTTCATGCTTGTGGGACAAGCGGGTAAGGGCGTCCCAATTAATATTGTCACGACCCCAGAAAAAACCCACCTATGTAAGCCAAATAATGAATAATACAACTCAAGTCAAAGATCATTAATATCAATGAATAAAATAGCTGAATACCATACAACATCCCAAGGATTAGTAGTACAAGTCATGAATCACTATGATTTTTGGATTACAAAACTGGTAGAAAAATAAATACAACATCTATTTGGAATATACATGAACAGAAGCACAAATCCTAAACTATCAAGAACAAGTGGTAGCTATATCCGAAATGGAGGTACATCTTCAATTATAGCCTCCATCATCCACAGTAGCTCAGCTCCAAGATCTATATGCAAGGTGCAAAAGTGTAGTATGAGTACAACCGACCCCATGTACTTACTAAGTAACAAACCTAACCTTAGGTTGAAAGTAATAATGATTTAGGACAGAGGATAGAGTCCAACACCAATAGCCAAAAACAGCTCATAACAATATCATAAAAGTGGTATGAGAAATAATTCAGAGATATAATTTATATATATGTAGATATATATATATATACTATGTGTGCAAGTCTCTTAACAATTTAACATATAAATAAGCTATACTTTTGATACTAAGAAGATATGCAGAGACATTGTAACCAACTAATAATTCAGCATATCAAGTAACTTGTCAGCAAATTCATATAGGGAAGATATGAATGAAATATCGAGTACCGTCAACAACTTGCATATAGAGAAGATAGGTATTAGTATAAATAATTCATCAGTAGTTGCAAATAGAGAAGATACGCATGAGCAGGCAAGTCAAGTTACACAGACTGACATATGGAGAAGATATGTACTGTGATTCATTTCATCAAGTAAAGCAGCATATAGAGAAGATATGCATAAACACCATGTGTACATTTCGGAGCTAGCATATAGAGGGGATACACAGTAAAAAATCATGCATACATCCGAGGAGTTTGCATATAGACAACTCATGTTCTATAATCATACATCCAAGAAACATGAGAGGACGACCCTAGGGGGATGGATCCTTATCCACACGATGCACAGATAACTCACGTGCCTAATCACCACAGACAACTCATGTGCTATAATCATAACCACCGCACGGACAACTCACCGTGCTATAATCCTAGCAACCACATAGACAACTCACTCACTAACAATCCAGTCTATTACACAGAAGCATTGTCACGATCCCATATCCCACCAAGTCGTGATAACACCTAACCCAACCCGCTAGGTAAGCCAAATAATATACGCTACTACCAAATTAGAGATATCAATCAATTTATTCATTAAATACTGCAACAGGATTCGATACAACTACCTTCTGACTGGTAGTACAAGTCATGAACCACTATGATTTAAATTTTACAAAGTTGGTAAAGAAATAAATAAAATATTTGTTTGAAGGTTACGTAAACACAAATGAGTTCCTAATCTACCATAAACAAATGGTAGCTCGAATCAGGAACACTGGTACATCTTTAATGCAAAGCTCTGTCTTTCACAACTCCTCAGCTCCAGAATCTGCACACAAGGTGCAGAAGTGTAGTATGAGTACAACCGACACTATGTACTCAATAAATATTTTGACTAACTTTAGAGAAGTATTGACGAAGTTTTTAAATCAAAAGATACTTACTTGCAGAACCTGTGCATCTCAATAATATGTATAATATAGAGAAAATATTCCAAAAAGACAGTTAGAGAATAAAGAATATCAATAGTTACGGTGCACAACTGGGATAGGGTAATAAACAACTCTACCAATTAGACATGTTAAAAAAATATGACTTGCACCAACCCCGCTCAGAAAGAGGCATGCACCATATAATATGTGTTCTCAATACTCATACATGTCTGTAAACCTGTGCCCAACATGATACGATTCCATATCAATTGCCAAATAACACATGCAAGAGAACTTTTCAAGAATCAAATATATCATTGCGTGATGAAAACTTCCTTATCACGTCAATATGATATGCTACCAATAACTCAACAAAAACATGAGATATCAACTCAATGTAGAAAAATTTATCTTTGACAACAAATCATCAAGTAAAAGTGGGGCAGGTGATATCATGTCAAATTCAACCAACAACTCATTAAAAATACAAGACGAAAACTTTTAAGAAATAGGTATGCAATCAAAATATCAAACCCGTTTCAATATATAAACAACATTAATAAAGACAACCCCGATTCTTCACATAACATCATCAATAATGCCACCCTTATTTTGCCGCATGTACATATAACAATGAAATTCCTCCCTTATTTTGCCATATGCGCATATCGTCACCCTTATTTTGTCGCAGTACATATAACAATGAATTTCCTCGCTTATTTTGCCACATGTGCATATCGCTACCCTTATACTCCACACAACATCAACATCAAAATTCCACCCTTATGCTCCACACATCAACAATCATCCCGAATATGTCCACATGTACCATAATATCATAACAATAGCACGACAAAAACCTCACAATCATCACAACAATGCAAGATAATAAATAGTCATCGAGCTCATAGCTCATGAAAAAGTGCACAAGGACATGTAAACAACAAAAATGCGGATAAGGAATGACTACGGTTAAATCAATTATAGCAGCCAAGTTCAAGTAGTCATAAAAGGGTTCACATATGTATCACAGAGTGTACATGTTCCAATCAACGTACAACACAAGAACACATACGGATGTGTGTTCATAACATGCGTGTATCTATCTCCGAGGAAAATATAGCATAAGTCTCAAGATTTGCTCAACTTGTTCAAAATACGGTACCAACTAGCCTTGAATTTCTCTAGCATGGTTTATCCTGCTCACGTAGCCAATAAATGCAATAATACATAGAATCAAGTAGAACACACAATCAAATAAAGCGTAGAGTAAGCTAGAATCTACCCCAAGTATGAATACCCATGGCACATATATATAAGCTCATCACCTCATACATATATCACCCCCTCATGTAGGAAACAATATCAATTAATAGGAATAACACCCTCAACCAAAGCTAGGGAAGACACTTCCCTCAATGAGCCCAAATCAAAACTCTAAAATAGCATTTCCTCTAAAAATTCACCTCTGTATGGCTCAAATCTAGCAAAAACATAATTCAGTAACATCAAATAATACTATAGGAATCAACTCTAATTAATAAAGTTACAATCTTTACTCAATTCTCGAAAGGTCAACAAAAGTCAACCCCGAGCTCGCACGGTCAAAACTCGAGTACCCATAACCCCAAGAGTCCAAATATGTGATTAGTTTTTAAACCCGAGTCCAAATCGTCTCTCAAATTTTAAATTTTTATTTTTCAAAATATAGTCAAAGATCCCCAAAATTTCCCTTCTAATTTAATGATTTTGGTAACAATATTTATAAGAAATCAAGATATAATATCAAAATTAAGTGAAAATCACTTACCCAATAGTTAAGTATGTAAATCTCCCTCAAAATCGCCTCAAGTCGAGCTCCCAATCTCAAAATATGATAAAAAAGCTTAAGTCCCGAAATACGCAACATATAACCAGCTGCAGATGTTGCATTTGCGACCAGAGGCTCGCAAATGCAACAACCGCAAAAGCGAATGAAGGCTCGCAAATTCGAACCACCCCAGAACCATAAAATACTGGAAATGCGACAAAACTACTCACAAATGCGATGCACCCAAGCTGGCCGTCGCAAAAGTGGCTCCTACCTCACATAAGCGAAAAGTCCAATAGTCACAACTGCGACAAAATCGTCGCAAAAGCGAGGCCCACAGCCTGCCAGTCCTAGAAGTCCAGAGTCGTAATAGTGACTCTTACCTACGCAAATGCGAGTTTCCTAGTACTACCATCTCGCAAAAGAGGCAACCTCCTTGCAAATGCGAGGGACACAAATGCGACCAGTACCTCACAAATGCGAGAGCAACAGTACCAACAACCTCAGCCTAGCTAAAACCATCCGGAATCAATCTGGAACTCACCTGAGCCCCTCGGGACCCCATCCGAACATACCAACAAGTCCCAAAACAAAACACGGACCAACTCAAGGACGCAAATCCCACAAAATAACATCAAAATCACGAATCGCCCCTCAATTTAAGCTTGATGAACTACTTCAAATTTCCAAATTCTAAGCTTACGCCGAAAACAACTCGGAATGGCCCTTAATTTTGCAGACAAGTCATAAATCACTATACGAACCTATTCCAAGGCTTGAAATTGCAAATGGAAATCCATAACCACAAACTCTCAAAATATTCAAACTTCGAACTTTTGAAAATTAGCATCAAAATCATCTAGGAACATCTGAACTCAAATCCGGGCATATACCCAAGTCCAAAATCACCATCTGGACCTAACAGAACCATCAAAACTCCGATCAGAGGTCAAATACACAAAAGTCAAACTTGGTTAATACTTCCAACTTAAGCTTCCAAAGTAAGGGTCATTCTTCTAACTCTATCCCGAACCACTTGAAAACCAAAACCGGCCATACACGCATGTCATAATACATCATATAAAGCTGCTCAAGACCTAAAAATTGTCAAAACGAACAGTCAGGTCGTTACATTCTCCCCCACTTAAACATACATTCATCCTCTAACGTGCCAAGAGTCATTCCAAAGCCATCAAATCATTGTATAAACTCACCATACACATACCCATGGGCAATCCCATGTTACCACAATCTGTAAAAGCCCATTAGCACAATCCCGACTGAAGATTCTTTCTTCAACCTTTATCCATCGACCATAACACCAAATTCCAGCATTCGAAATTCCTGATACAATCCAATTCTCGCATATACACATTATATCAATCTCAACAAGCTGTAGCCAATTATAAATATGTTTCCAAGATATAACCACACGATGTAACACATTGCTCATAAGTCCGTAGCAATATCTCTGATCACAATAGCTGCCCATTACCAAACACGGTACCGGTGACATGCCTCATATTAAATAGAATCTTATTTCAAACCCCCAGAACACTGCAAATGATAAAAGAAACATGTAGAAACTCTTAACGACCCACCAATCAACAAGTCGTGGAGTTATCTCTCCCCACAAGGACCGTTGCCGAATTCTGAGCTGACTAATGTCTTTATTCTTCTAAATATACCTTATCCAAATCTGATTACTCTAATTCTAGGTCCAATAACCTTATCTCACCCGGTACAAGCTGCTCGACCGACATGCCACACCCAATGCCACCTAGAGCCACATATGACGCAATCCACACCCAACAAGCGACAACTCAAACACAACCAAATATGGAAGGAGTTCCAAATAAGAGAACTACCCAACAAGTTCAAAAAATACCACCACAAATCACAACGCTATGAACCCATCTCTCAAGGGAGAAGCACAACACACGAAATAAGCACAACGATCATATCCCAACGTAACTTCGCTGCGGTGCGTGACCCGATCCAAACATACAGATCCTATGGAATACTCATCGAGCCATATTGCTCACAATTAACAACCACATGTATATAAACAGCAAACACGCAAAATGCTACCATAACCATAGAGAAATGGATAGCACAATGCGCAACAAATGATTCAACAACCCAAGATCCATCTCTCTCGAATCTCGCCACAAGACCTAAATAGAATCACATCAGGCATGTGAATAGTCAAGAAACCCCACATCTCATAGTGGCATAAGAGAGTAACACTTGAAACATACCAGAAACTGAATAAGATCAACTGTATCCAATGACACACACCTAACAATAGTTATGGTGAGTAAAGAAACCCGTAACGATGCAGAATGCACATTCTTATTAGGCTTACTAATAGGCCCCCAAATTAATTCCGATCGTTCCAAAATGGGTAGATAACCTTATAAAAGTCCATACCTATCCATAACACACACCATCAGCTGTCTAACTCTTAACATATCTTCACAGTCCACAACTAAGGAGTAGTCTGCCTCTGAGAACATCTAGTCTCAAACCTCAAGAATATAGGATTCTCCATATCTAACCCAACTCCACCACTCAATAACTGACACATCACTCATACAAAATCATCTCACAAACAATACTCACATAAATCTTTTGCGCGACATAGATAAAACCTAAACATCAGCAATCAAAATCTAGGCGATTATCGTAATATTAGTCAAGCATCCGCAAGTCAAAAACATAATGCCTCTCCTAATATGCACACCCTTCTTAGACGATACTAGATAATGCTAACATCCTCTTAAACTTCGGAAATCTCCCATGCCGTCCAGAACTCATGACCTTCCTTTCAATACCGAACTGCAACCTTACCTATGAAATCTCAATCCCACACAGCGTACCACCTCTATCATGCTATCATATAAAAACATGAGGATTCCATTCTCAACTCTGAATCACAAGTAGGATAAATATCCAATTCACCGAAAACCTTCCACTTAACTCAATCTCAGATAACAAAATCACAACAAGTAACGAACTCCCCATGCCTGTAGAGTACAACAACCGCGAGTCGTGGCCAAACTATCGCAAACTCTTCGGAGCCCATTTGTACATAATCAAATCATCAAACCTGATTTCTCTCTAACTTACCCAAGTCACGCAGGCTGCCAAACCCAAAAGTATCTCAATCCGAAATTCTCGCTCTGAAGGGACCTTTCGAAGCCGTTTCTTACATCTATCTAACATTGCCATGTAATGTCAATAATGATATAAAAATATCACAAATCTAGACACTATCTAGTATATATCTCAAGTCCTAGCCCTACACAAATTCGAAAATCCTTATATACAACATATGAATCTTGAACCGATTAGAACCTTCTCTATAGTCATCCACTCGGCTCCAATCTCCGCGCAGCCAATACGCACTGAACAACCTGTGATCCACCAACATATATATCCAAAAGAAGAAACCAAGTGATTCATTGTCCTTGCACATAACGTCCACAAAAAATATCAAATCCACAAGCGTTCGTTAATCCAGAAACATATATAACACATGGCCGTGTTATCCGATCATCGATAGAAGACTCTCCCACTTGGCTCGAAGCCACATAACACATTGTCAGTAACCCATAATACCCATCCTTCATAGCCGCCCTGATCCCGCACTGTTAATCAGCTGAATACTTTATATACTTATGTAACACTAGTCGTAAAACACTCGAAAGACTCTGCCATGTGCATAGTCATCATTGTGATAGTCAAGCCAACTCCCTCAAGTGCTCTGAAATGATAGTATATGCATCTCACTGAATAAAAGCCTCATACAAAACACATAACCTCAAATCCCACTGGCTAGCCTCAAATCAACATCTTCCCATGACCCTACCATGGTTACAACAACGAGGCAACCAATTAATCCTCTCGAGTTCGTACTCATCAACCAGATACAAGAATCCGCTACATCCCACAAATGAACAACTAAAATATCTACCGAAGCATCCGCTTCCAAGACTAGACAACATATCACAATAATAATCAAACATCGATAGCCCTTCGTAGTCCATCCACAGTATCACAAGTCATCGGTGCATAGCAGATACCCAGCGCGTAACATCACATATGAGTGAATGGAAGAAAATTGAAGATACAAGCTTCAAGCTGAGATAAGGTCACACGATAAGGAGAGAAAGATGGAAAGTTTTCCTAGATGCCCTGTAACCTCTCGAAGATAAGTATAGAGGTCATCATGCCGATCCGCAAGACTCTACTAGACACTTGCTCATGACTCATAGGACCTATGAACCTAGAGCTCTGATACCAACTTATCACGACCCAAAACCCCACCAAGTCGTGATGACACCTAACCCAACCCGCTAGGTAAACTAAATAGTACATGTTACTACTAAACAGACTGATCAATCGATATATTCAAGGCGTTTTCCCCCGTTCGTGAAGTGTAATAACTGGGCAGACTCTTTTAAATCCTATTTCTAGGGTTAGAGTTATTATATCATATTTTGGGTTGTAGAGCTCGGGTTTGGGCGATTTTGGAGGGGATTTTCATGATTTGGATAAAGTAAGTATTTTTGACTCGGATTTGTTATTATTCCATGAGTCCATATTTGTTTTTAGCATGTAATTAGCAAAATAAAGTGAAGAAATGAGGGATTTTTGTAAAAACTTCCTAAAGTAAAAATTGAGGATTTGAAGGTCGAATCGAGGTCAGAATTGGATAAAATTGATATGGTTGAACTCGTTGTTGAATGAGTGTTCAAAATTTATGAGTTTGACCGGGGTTCGGGGTGCGGGCCTGGGGTTGACTTTTTATGTTGACTTTTTAATTTTGATAAAGATCAAAACTTTATTATTTGAAGTTGTTTCCTACGATATTATTTGTTGATATTGAGTTGTTTGTGACTACATTCGAGTCGTGTGGAGGTCGATACGCGAGGGAAGGGCTTGTTGGAGTATTGATTTGCATGTTTTGAGGTTAGTAACACATCTAAACTTGAATTTGAGGGTATTTAACCTTGAGAACTACGTTATATAAAAGATATTGGGGTGACGTACATGCTAGGTGACGGGCGTGTGTGCGTACACCGGTGTGTTCATGGTTTGGGGAGGCCTTTAGGCTATTACCAGGCTTATTTTGCTATCATATCTTGTTATCCCCGTGCTTTCCCTACTTGTTTACTCATTTGAACTGTGATTCATGTAAGACATCATGTCTAGGCTAAGTGCTATTTGTTTTAGACTTGATAGGGCTATTCTTGCTGTCTCAGCGATATATGCCTTATTTGTACACATGTTCTCAGTCATGATGCTATATCCGTGTATGATATATTTGTCTTAGCACTTCTTATTTGATTCTTCACATGTTGTTGATCCCTCTTATGTGTAACACTGTTAAACTGAGCATTTTTAAATCTGTTTACTTGAGACATGAATGGTAAATAACTGAGTTTGGGCCATAGAACATGTTTGGTATTGATTTTGAGGTGATATGTATGGCAGGCCCATATCGAGCAAAGTGTTATTGTCTTGGGGTGACGTGTGCACTAGGCCTCACTATTGGACTAAATGATTATGATTAGCGCTTGGGCAGGATCCACCCCTCCGGAGTCTGAGATACTAACATTGGGCGCAGGTGCAGTGTTTTATACACATACTTGATGATGAGCAGATATGCCAGGAACCCGTACAACGCTAAGTGTGAATATTTTGATGGATCCACTATGATATTTTAATTTGACATGTATACTTGACATGTAGGCATAGAGATGTATTTTCCTCATGCTAACTAGTAAATGAAATGCTTACTTGTGTTAGGCTTTAACAGTTATACTTGAAAGCATGCCTAAATTCCTGTAATGTGTACAAGTTGAACATAATATTCTCAAGCTACTCATCTCTACTGGTTTTCCCTTCATATGCTAAATCGTTACTGGTTATTGATATTGGCATTTCACTTTTGTTTCTGAGCTCGTCAATGATTTCAACCCAAGGTTGGTGTTGTTACTTATTGAGTAAATGGGGTCGATTTTTCTCATACTACACTCTGCACTTTATGTGCAGATTCAAGTATATCCGGTCGAGGTGATTTCCAGACTTGAGTTGTTGCCAGCCTTTGGGAGACTATGAGGTAGCTGCTATGTCGTCCGTTGTCCTTGAAGTTCTCTTTCAGTTATTTCTATCTTTACTATTCTATTGTTCAGACAATTGTATTAGAGGATTTTACTTGTATCATGTTATTCGGTAATGCTCGTGTACTCGTTGGCACCAAATTTTAGGGTTGGTTGTTGCAGGATTATGGTTTTATTCCCAGATACTTTATGATATTCATACATTGTAGAGTTATTAGACAATGTTTATTCGATTTCATTGTTATTATGTGACTGTTGGCTTACCTAGCAGGTTGGGTTAGGTTCCATCACGACTTGTGGATTTTGGTTCGTGACAGGAACAATCAAAACCCGATTCCTAGTCCATTTACCAAAAAAGTCAAACCTTGGTAAACTCTTCCAACTTAAAGCTTCTTAAACGAGAATCATTCTTCCAAATCAATTCTGAACCACTCAAAAACTAAAACCAACTATACACATAAGTCATAATACATAATATGAAGCTATTCAAAGTCTTAAAACACCTAATGGAATGCTAAAGCTCAAAACGACCGGTCGGGTCATTACCTGTTACTTTCAAGTATCCAATTATGTCTTCATTCCGGCTTTGGTACAATAGTCAGGCATGGGCTGAAACTCCGAGGGTACACTAGGATGATTTGAAACTATGTCACGAATGGTGTCGAGCTGCAAAGTGAGCATCCCAAAAGGTCCCTAGGCCCGTGTAGCTTGTGAGGAAGATCCCTCACTTATAACCATCTCCATCTTCCTCTTCTTGCTCTTTACAACACTACCTTCTCCTCTCACTCTGTGGGTGAAAGGGTTTTTCCGCCGATATCCAATGATCTCCATCCCATTCAACATATGCACACCAGCATGACTTGTCATCAATAACGGGAACATCAAGGTCGGACTACCTTGAAGCATGTACTCCTTCAGTGACTGAATGATGTAATGACCGACATTCATCAGATGCCCTCAAGGATGTACACAATCATCAGGGCCCTGGCATATGGAACATCGGACACGTTCCCAGAAGGAGACACCCTGCTAGCAATGATGTACAACCACAATTTTGCTTTAGCTGTGAAACCACCATATTTGATGCCCGTTTTATTTTTAGCCCAACTCACTGTTGTGCCTGTAGGGAAATTCTTTGACACTAGCCAATCTCCATTATCGCATGTATCTCTTTATGGCATTGGCTCGAAGGGCGGTTTGAAAGCCCATAGACATCATTTATCTCTTCAAGTCCAAATTTCATAATCTTTCCTGTTATAGTAAGTTCAAGGTTTCGGAAATGTGTACTCTTTAAGTTGGCGTAATATTCCCGTACACATTCCTCATTGGCCTTACATGTAGTGGGGATGAAGCAAGCTGATCTGCTTGAAACCAGCCAGTCATGGATATCCGGAAGGAGCTCAGCCACTTTGTCATCAGTAATTCCTTTCTCAAGTTTAAGCTTCTTCGTGAGGAGATTATCATAATACCGGATTTGACAATTGGGAAACTTGAATCTATTGGTACCATAGTTCAAATCCTCTACCACTTCTTCAATTTCATGATCATGTGTCGCACCTTCATTTAGGTTTGATTCTATTTTTGAAGATCAAAGTACCTAAAAATATCAACATCATGTTAGAAGGCCAACAAAACTATATTAAGCACTTCAAAACACATCAACTAGGCCAAAGAATCAAGCTAAAAAGGTTCCGGAAGCTTTAGTTGCAAAGATACTACCTTCAAGAATTTTACCTCAGGAGCCGCACATGCAGAAAAACCATCGCAGGTGCAAACAGATTGATTAAGGCAAAGTC
Organism: Nicotiana tabacum; assembly: GCF_000715075.1. Taxonomy (NCBI): domain Eukaryota; kingdom Viridiplantae; phylum Streptophyta; class Magnoliopsida; order Solanales; family Solanaceae; genus Nicotiana; species Nicotiana tabacum. The sequence continues at coordinate 44,365,834 of NC_134094.1, forward strand.
TCACCTGCATAAAAAGACATCACAAGTGCGGAACATTGGGTCAGTGTTCTATCGCTCCTGCAGAAAAAACCTCGTAGGTGCGCAAAATTTAGAATCAGTTCGGTCGCACCAGCTGATAAAGCATCGTAGGTGCGAAATTCATCAGGGGTTTCAGAGCCCAGCGACTGGCCATTTTTGTCGAGTCCAAATAAAGAGTCTACACGAAATTTGTACTTAGACTTCTAAGTTTCAAATAATTTGCACATACATGATTATCCAACTTGATTTCCTATGATTTTAAGGCAACAGGCAACCCAATTTCTTCCCAAATTTATCAACCCTCATGCGTTCCCTAAATCAAATTTTCTACTTTACTTTTTCCAAATTTCGAACCAAGGAAGGGGTTCGAAGGTAATGGAGAGAGAGCTACCATGTTTGACTGTGAATTAACAAAGAGAGAGAAGGGAAAACATACCTTGATTTGATGAACAATGGAAGGAGAGGGAGTATGCTGTTTTGAGAGGGAGGAGTTTTGAGACTTTGGAAATTTTGCCTTTCCTCAACTGGTTGAAACCCGTTGGACCATTTATGCGGATAGAATGGCGCAGTTGCGCACCCGCACATGCGGATTATTTCATGCTTCTACGGTGCTACCGTCTTCAGCACATTCCTGCACCTGCACGCTTTAGCTCGCTTTTGTGGTTAGCTGGCCGCGCCTGCAATGCTGGTGCCCGATTCTTCGATGTTATATCCTTCAGCAAACATTCGCACTTACAAACAAGAGGACCACATGTGCAATTGAACCAGATATCAGAACTGGAAATCACACCGCTTTTTGTTGCTCCGACATCTCAAACTGTTCAAATGAACTCCTAAAATTCTGATACTTTGCCGATTAGTCAAAAATATTATAATAAATATTCTAAAAAGGAAAGTTTCAAAAACTACTTAAAATTTTGAAAATGATGGGTTGCCTCCCACCAAGTGCTGCATTTAGTATCATGGCACGATAACTACCAACTTCACCACTTTTCTCGCCTCTTGAAGGATATAAATTGGGCACCTAACTTGGACTCAAGTTTATGACCATGTGCAGGGGAGGGGGGTATGTAGATGATCAAGCCAAACTTCAAGTTCTTTATTTTGCACTTTTTTGGGTTTCATGTGAGGAATGTCAAGACTTCTTGCACCTTCAAATTATAAAATGTACGTCCCTTGCCTATCCTCTTTGCAATCCCTTATTGATACGTGTTGTTCAATTCCCATATCACTATACAAATCCAATGTTGAAAAATATTTGGAATGAGACATCAAGCCTTCAAATTGCAATCTGCCCGAATCCTGACATCTTCATTTTTTCTCGAACTAGAGTCAATTTCAACAGTATTTTCAATGATGTCATTTATCCTAATTCCAATTTTTTTTCCGGCATTACCAACAAGCATGGAGTCGGTTTGCGGATGTTCAAGTCTTGATTCAAGCTCCAAAAGTAGGCACTTCATCACGAGCTTGAATTCTGCATTTTGACCATGTTCAACTTCTTCCACTTCCATATCCCTATAATTGTTATAACCAAAAGTAGAATCGTCATAGTGTTGATGACCAATTTTGACCCTCCTTTTAAAATTTAATTTATTTACACTTATTAATTTCCGATAGATATGTTAAAGATATTTTGTAATTAATAATATCTATTTTAAGTAATTAGTTGTGTTAATTAGTAATTTAGTCATTATATAATTATAAAAATATTATCTTTACTATTTTATCATTTTAAAAAAATTATTAAAATAATTTTCATATTCATCACATTGGTATATAATTAGTTTAATAAGTTATTGCTCAATTATTGGCAACATAGCCTATTATTTCAAAATGAATTCGGAATTAGTGTAGTAAATAGGAAAATAAAATATTTGATAGCTAATTAATTAATTACAGTAATTAGTAATGTATTTAATTATTATAATGTCTACTGCATTTTATTTAAATTATTTAATTTTAATAAAATTAATCTTTAAAGGGATAAAGACCAAATGGCTACATTTACAATTGCGCAATTAAATACAAAATGGCTATTCTTTAAATTATTTTTAGCCCAATACCCAAGCCCAAACGAATCTGATCTAGTCCAAACAACCCCATTTTATCCACCCCTACCTCCACGAACTAACCAGATCGTGCCACGTCACCCGTCCCAATTCACTCACAAAACAAATACAACCCATCCTGGCCGTTGATTCATATCATCAACGGACCAGGATCAATCTCGTTGTTTCAATTATTTTAAAAGCCCGTCGTATTTTATCTCTGTCTTTGGATCATAAGAATCCAACGACCATCGATTTTTCTTTAGAAAACTATTTTTAAACCCCTACTTATCAAATAATCGGAGCCGTTGATCAAAGAATCTAACGGCTCCCGTTCCATCTCCTACTTTTATCCCTAGAGATGACCAACCCATACCCAAACCCTAATTCATTTCCCCTTTTGACCCAGACACTACCCTTTCCCATTTCCTCTCTGTTCTCTCCATTCCTATCTCCATGTCTGTCAAGAGAACCTTGTACAAATTCGTGCAAGGTCTCAAATCACTCATAAAATCATACCTTCTGTCTCTCATCTCCACGATTCTCGCTGAATCTTTGGTCATTTCATCTTGGAGATTCAAAATCCCAAAATCTGGAACCCTAGACCAAATGATGTAATGTCAAGTCTTCAGAATCCTTCTATGTTTTGTTAAATCTGTGGCATGCATGAACGTTTCTGAGTGCTATCATGATTATTATTGGTACAGAGGTCAAGCGAAGTGACCTATGGACATTGAGGCTCTTGCCCGATGGTTCTTATCTTCAACGGTCAACTCCCCCCTCTCAGGTAAAAATTCTTGCTGATTTTCCCCTTTGGTCTTTTGATTTTCACTCATTTTGCTCGCATCATCAATCTTTCTATCATCTTCCACTCACAATTTGAATCAGCTGAAAACTTAAGTTATTGAATGACACTATAAATAGGGTCTTCAATGCTCTCACCTAAAAATATGACCTAACACCCAACACAACATAGAAAATGAAACAAAAAGCTTAAGAAAATTAAAGCCCTAAACTTTTGATTGTTTTCTTTTCCTTCTCCAGTTCTGAGATCGTCTACTATTTGAGCTTGAGTTCAGATTCTTAACGACTAAACCAGAAGCTTTTGTTTGGTTTGCTGCCCAAAAGAAGATTAGTGAACCTCAACCTTTCTTCTCTTTTGAACGTTTAACTGAAAGCATATTTGTTCTGTTATCTCTTGTTAAATGGCTCTATGTCTAATATGTTATGGTTGATTATCTCTATACATTTGTTATTAATCCATAACTGATTACTGAACTCTAGAATTATAAGTTCCTCAATATTCTGAAATTAGAGTCATGTACTAATTAGTTAGTCCGGGTTTATGGTTGATTATCTCTATGTGTTTGATATATATATATTGTTAAGCTTCTGAAGAATAACAAAAGAACTTTCAAATGACCTTAATAGTTGTCTTAATCTTCTGATGTTCTATTGTAGTTCTCATTTGTAATTTATTGGTTTGTCTTAGTTTTATTGGCATGATTTACTTGATATCTGGTCTAATTAGGATATGAACACACGCTGTTAAGTATAGAGCTACCATTTAATCTAAGCATGGCAGTTCTAATGCTTGAATTGTTTCCTTCTTTAAATGTGCCCTTCTATAACTCTGTAACTATTAGAAAATCAGTGTAAGAACCTTCTGTTAACTCCCACAATCATTTGATCACATCTGTGAGCTTCACTGTATGAGATAATGCCTTAAAGTAACTAGATTAAGCTCTAATGAACCTCTGGATTTTAGTTTTATCTGCTGCTATCTACTTAGCTTTAGTCATGTGTAGAAACCTGATTGAAATTTGCACCTGCTATAACTGAATACCATCTAACAGAATCAAGTATTGTAGAACTTCATCATGACAGACTAATCTACTTAGCTCATAACTTAAACATGCTTACCTAGTATAAACTTTCACTATTCTGGACCATTATAATGACAATGTTAGTCTAATCCCATGTTTTTTGGTACTCAATCATATGGTAATGTTGTAGTTTGGTTAGAATATAACATGTACATATTTTAATGTCAACCATTAGAAATTATGTATTCATCCCTGTCTCAGAAGGGAATTGCTGCTTGTAAATCATGTTGTGACTGTGTTTCCATATCATTGAAACTAATTAAGTTTACTGCAGTTTACTCATGGACTTAGGAGAGGCCCTTTGATGTTTATCTACCTTGTTTGAATATAGGACTGTCTATTTAACTTTTAACTAATCTAGATAGAATGAAAAAATCTCTTAAGAACCTTGAAGTGGATTGTTACTGTCACGACCCGAAATTCCCTCCTTCGGACCGTGATGGCGCCTAATATTTCACTTGCTAGGCAAGCCAATGTTAGAATAATATTATTCATTTTTAAGACAATTTTTAAATTTGTTAATAACAAAGAACAAATGTGGAAGTAAAGTTTAAAATATAGTGAATAATCCATAAAAATAACGGTGTCTAAATACTATCCCAAAATTGGTATGACAAGTGCACGAGCTTCTAGAATAAATACAATTAAAGGTCTGAATAAAATAAAGCTGTCTGGAAATAAACACTCAGCTAAAGTAAAATAGATGGGGACTTCAGAACTGCGGACGCCATGCAGTTATACCTCAAGTCTCCTCTGAGTAGCTGAAATCCGAGCAAGTCTATGGCACGTCGCTGGGACCAACTCCGAAATCTGCACAAGAAGTGCAGAGTGTAGAATCAGTACAACAGACCCCATGTACTGGTAAGTGCTGAGCCTAACCTCGATGAAGTAGTGACGAGGCTAAGGTGGGTCACTTGCATTACCTGTACGCAATATTAGAAACAACAACAATAATAGAAATAAATCAGGTAACTCATTTATAATAATTGAAGCCAACTCAGCAGTCATAACCAATTATCATTTCCATCAATTCTGTTGTAGTGTGCAACTCGCTCTCACAATACATTCACATTCAATTCTATTGTAGCGTGCAACTCGCTCTCACAATATATTCACATTCAGTTCTGTTATATATTTATTTCAATCAAGTATATATAGACTTTTTAATAAGTCTATTGCGGCGTGCAATTCGATCCCCCAATATTGACTATTAATAAGTCTGTTGCGGCGTGCAACCCGATCCTCCAATATGGAATTTTTAATAAGCCTGTTGCGGCGTGCAACCCGATCTTCCAATATGGACTTTTTTAATAAGTCTGTTGCGGCGTGCAACCCAATCCTCCAATATATCTATTTTAATCAATTCTTATAGAAGAAATTTCCCCAATAATTGCCACAATTAATATAAAATTATAAGACAACAAGCATACAATAATTATGATTTAAATATGAAACAAACAATGACAAATAGCAAATTATTATGAAAATCAGAGAGAAAATAGGTAGTTTAACATTTAATATGCTAAATGTCAAATAACAATTAAAACACATAATTCAAATAGCATGTAACAATTGATGCAGGAATCCAAAAATTAATATTTGACAAAGAATAGGAGAGAAACAATTATTATCATAATTAATTCATGATTTAAAATAATTTATGATTTTTCAAGTAAGCAGACAAACAATTAATTTGACGATGTATAGACACTCGCCACCTCGCGTATACGTCGTTCGCATGCAATTCACATAACAAATAATTTGAGGGTTCTATTCCCTCAAGTCAAGGTTAACCACGACACATACCTCGCTTTGCAAATTCCAATCAATTACTCAACCGCACCTTTTCCTTTTAAATTCATCTCCAAAAGCTTCAAATCTATTCATAAACAATTCAATATACTCAATACGAATAATAGGAGTTAATTCCGTACGAATTTACAAATTTTCCGAATAAAAATTCGAAATTCGTTAAAATATTCGACAGTGGGACCCACGTCTCAAAACCCAGAAAAACTTGCAAAATCCGAACACCCGTTTCGATACGAGTTCAACCATACAAAAATTGTCCAATTTCGATATCAAATGGACCTTCAAATCTTAATTTTTGTTTTTGGAAAGTTTTACAAAAATTCCAATTTCTTCCATCTAAATCCGAAATAAATGATGAATATAGATATGGATTTGTAAAATATAATCACTTTTGGTTATAGAACAGTTACCCAATTCAAAGTCGTGAAAATTCCCCTTGAAATCGCCCAAATCCGAGACTTGAAACTCAAAAATGAGTAAAAATGGCGACTTCCGAATTTATGGGCTCTACTTAGTCATTTTCCCATCTACGAATAAAAGTTCCGAATTTGCGGACTCGCATTTGCGAGACAAAGCTCGCATTTGCGATGCCAGGCTGCTAGGTGAAGTTCCGTATCTGCGGACACTCCTGTCGCACCTGCGATATCCGCTTCTGCGCAAAATGGCCGCACCTGTGAAGACCCCAGGCCAGCCCAGTCCCGCATCTGCGATGGAAGTCTCGCTTCTGTGAGCTCGCACCTGCTGTCAAAAATCCGCAGGTGCGATTACAACAGAAGGAAAAATTCAGATTTTGCTTAAGTCCAATTCTTGATCCGATTTCAATCCGTATCACTCTCGGGGTACTCGGGACCCCGTACGAATATACCAACAAATCCAATAACATAATACGGACTTACTCGGGGTCTCGTATCACAACGCTGAAATTATAATTCACACCCCGATTCAAACTTTGAGTTTTAAACTTTTTAATTTACAAATCTCGTGCCAAAACATATTAAATGAATCCGGAATGAATTCAAATTTGGCACACAAGTCATAAATGACATAACAGAGCTGTTCAAATTTTCAGAATTGGATTCCGGCTCCGATATCAAAAAGTCAACCCCGTGGTCAAACTTGAAAATCTTTAGCCTTTAAATTGCTAGTTCCGTTAAAGGGTCATATCTTGAGCTAGGGAACTCCAAATTAAATTTCGGGCATACTCCCAAGTCTCAAATTATGATACGGAGCTACCGGAACTGTCAAAATACTGATTCGAGTCTGTTTGCTAAAAATGTTGACCAAAGTCAACTCAGTTGAGTTTTATAGCTCTATTTCACATTTTAATCCATTTTTCACATGAAAACTTTTCGAAAAATTGTACGGACTGCACACGCAAGTCGAGGAATGATAAATGGTACTTTTTGAGGTCTTAGAATGCAAAATTACTTATTGAATTCAAAGATGACATTTTGGCTCATCACATTCTCCACCTAAAACAAACGTTTGTCGTCGAACGGAGTTAGAAAAAAGTACCTGAGCTGGAGAAAAGGAGTGGATATTTACTCCGCATGTCCGACTCGGACTCCCAGGTAGATGCCTCTACCGACTGACCTCTCCATTGCACCCGAACTGAAGGACAACTCTTAGACCTCAACTGTCGGACCTGCCGGGCTAGAATAGTCACCGGCTCCTCCTCGTAAGTCAAATCTTTGTCCAATTGGACTGAGCTGAAATCTAACAAATGGGACGGATCACCATGATATTTCCGGAGCATAGACACGTGGAACACCAGATGAACTGCAGATAAACTAGGTGGTAATGCAAGGCTGTAGGCTACTTCACCCACCCTTTCAAGAATTTCAAAGGGTCCGATATCCCTAGGGCTCAACTTGCCCTTCTTTCTGAACCTCATTACACCTTTCATAGGTGAAACTCGGAGCAATATTCTTTCTCCAACCATGAATGCAATATCACGAACTTTACAGTCGGCATAACTCTTTTGCCTAGACTGAGCTGTGCGAAGTCGATCCTGAATAATTTTGACCTTCTCCAAGGCATCCTGTACCAAATCGGTACCCAACAACCGAGCCTCTCCCGGTTCAAACCAACCAACTGGCGATCGACATCGCCTTCCATATAACGCCTCATATGGAGACATCTGAATGCTCGGATGGTAGCTATTATTATAAGCAAACTCCGCAAGTGGAAAGAGATGATCCCAAGAACCTCCAAAGTCTATAACACAAGCGCGGAGCATATCTTCCAATATCTGAATAGTGCGCTCTGACTGTCCGTCTGTCTGTGGATGAAATGCTGTACTCAACTCCACCCGCGTGCCTAACTCACGCTGTGCAGCCCTCCAGAAATGTGAGGTAAACTGCATACCTCGATCTGAAATAATATACACGGGCACACCGTGAAGGCGGACAATCTCACGAATGTAAATTTCAGCTAACCTCTCTGAACAATAGGTAACTGCCACTGGAATGAAATGTGCTGACTTGGTCAACCTGTCCACAATGACCCAAACTGCGTCAAATTTTCTCTGAGTCCGTGGGAGCCCAATAACAAAATCCATAGTGATACGCTCCCACTTTCACTCAGGAATTTCTAACTTCTGAAGCAAACCACTAGGTCTCTGATGCTCGTACTTAACTTGCTGACAATTCAGACACCGAGCTACATATGCAACACTATCCTTTTTCATTCTCCTCCACCAGTAATGTTGCCGCAAATCTTGATGCATTTTGGCGGTACCTGGATGAATATAATACCTGGAACTGTGTGTTTCTTTAAGAATTAATTCACGAAGCCCATCCACATTAGGCACACAAATACGACCCTGCATTCGCAGAACCCCATCTTTACCCATAGCAACCTGATTGGCATCACCGTGCCGCACAGTGTCCTTAAGGACAAGTAAATGAGGATCATCATACTGCCTCTCTCTGATGCGCTCATATAAAGAAGACCAAGCGACTGTGCAAGCTAGAACCCGACTGGGTTCTGAAACATCTAACCTCATGAACTGATTAGCCAAAGTCTGAACATCTGCAGCTAATGGCCTCTCACCAACCAGAATATACGCAAGACTACCCATACTCCAGCCTTTCTACTTAAAGCATCAGCCACCACATTGGCCTTTTCGGGGTGATACAAAATGGTGATATCATAGTCTTTCAATAACTCCAACCATCTTCTCTGCCTCAAATTAATATCTTTTTGTTTGAACAGATACTGAAGGCTACGATGATCAGTAAATACCTCACACGAGACACCGTAGAGGTAATGCCTCCAAATCTTTAGCGCATGAACAATGGCTGCCAATTCTAAGTGATGAACAGGATAATTCTTCTCGTGAACTTTCAACTGCCGCGACGCATATGCAATTACCTTTCCATCTTGCATTAATACTGCACCAAGCCCAATGTGAGATGCATCACAATACACCGTATATGATCCTGAACCTGTGGGTAATACCAACACTGGTGCCGTAGTCAAAGCGGTCTTGAGCTTCTGAAAACTCAACTCACACTCGTTTGACCATCTGAATGGAACACCTTTCTGGGTCAATATGGTCAATGGGCTTGCTCTAGATGAAAATCCTTCCACGAACTGACGATAATAACCTGCTAAACCCAGGAAACTCCGGATCTCTGTGACCGAAGTAGGTCTAGGCTAATTCTGAACACCCTCAATCTTCTTAGGATCCACCTTTATGCCTTATGCCGATACAACATGCCCCAAAAAGGCAATTGAGTCTAACCAAAACTCACATTTTGAAAACTTGGCATATAACTGATTGCAAACTCGGGTTAGGGCGATTTTTGAGAGCAGTTTCGAGGCATTTCTTGAGTTAAGTTCCTTGTGCTTATTTTTGGTCAATATTCTTGCCTTGCCATGTAATTTCCCACCTAGTTAATGTGTATTTAAGGTGGAAATTGGAAGTTGGAGACTAGGGATTTGGGAGTTTGAATTGTGGATTGGAGGACCATTTGGGGTCGGATTTTAGGAAATTTGATATGGTTAGACTCGTGAGTGAATGAGATTTCTAGTTTCGTGAATTTTGTCGGGTTTTGAGACGTGGGCCCCGGGGGGCGGGTTTGAGCCAATTTCGGGTTTTGGCCTAATTTTGTAGGTTTTCTTGTGGGATTCATTCCATTAGAGCGTATTGATAGTATTGTTCTGTTTTGAATAGATTCGGCCATTTGGAGTCGGATGCTCGTGGCAAGAACGTGATATCAGGTTGATTTGAGCGGTTCGAGGTAAGTGGCTTGCCTAACCTTGTCTTGGGGACTTTCCCCTTAGGATATCTTGATATTATTTGGTGTGTGGGCGCCGTGTATGTGATGTGACGAGTACGTACACGGGCTATTATTGCAAAAATAAATAAATCATGTTTAACCTTTTTAAATCATAAATTGCTTCTCTTATTAATTGCACTAATATTTTTAATTGTGTAGTTTAGACTAGAAAAGCATGCTTACGTGTTTTAGCTGCCTAATTGACATTTTGTGCGTCATGTTCAGTTAAGTCCTTATTTGCCTTATCTGTGTCCAGTATAAACTGTATAACTCGATGTCAAACCTGTCATTTCATCTTGCGTTGCATATTTAAATTGGGACTACGGGCGTATTCCGGGAGATCCCCCAGCACTGCATATTTACTTTGGGACTACGGACGTATTCTGGGAGATCCCCTTGTACTGTATATTTACTTTGGGACTACGGACGTATTCCGGGAGATCCCCCAGCACTGCATATTTACTTTGGGACTACGAACGTATTTCGAAAGATCCTCCTGTACTGCATATTTACTTTGGGACTACAGACGTATTCCGGGAGATCCCCCTGTACTGCATATTCATTTGAATCTATGGGACGGTATCCCGAAAGATTTCCCACTATGTTTACCTTGTTTTGAGCCGAGGGCTCCCTTAACTATTAAATTTTTGACAATTTTTTTAACTGTGTTACCGTAAATTTTACTTATATCTTTTACTATTTAATTTGTTATATTTACTCCGGTAGGGCCTTGATCTGACCTCGTCACTACTCGACCGAGGTTAGGCTTGGCACTTACTGGGCACCATTGTGGTGTACTTATGACCTTCCCTGCACATGTTTTTGTGTGCAGATTCAGGTGCGAGCTATCAGCCTCGGGGTTAGTACGTGCTGCTGATTCTAGGAGACTTCAAGGTACCTCTGCTTGCGTCCGCAGATCTTCGGAGTCCCCTTCTACTCCCTCGTTTAGAGATTTTCCTTATTATCTTTAGACTTTTGTATAGAGCTACATAGATTATAGCAGCTTGTGACTTAGTGATATTCCGGGTCTTGGAAAATTATTTTGTGTATGCCGAGTGGTACTACTCTTGGCTATTTAAAATATACTGTTTATCTTAAAAATGTTATATTTTTTTTATATTTTTCGCAAATGTTAGGCTTACCTAGTCGTAAAGACTAGGTGCCATCACGACACCTTACGGAGGGTTAATTTGGGTCGTGACATGAACCAATCCTTTATATACCAAAATATCATATTATATACCATTTTGGTTAATTCAATAGTGTATAATTTATTGCATTGAACTGGCGAAGAAGAATTTGTATTGTATACCAGAATGATATACTATATACCATTTTGGTATACAGTTCATTCCAATGATATACTATTATAGTATACTATATAATGTAACAGTATACTCTTACAATTAGGTCCTTTTAGAATTTTTTAAAATTTTTATTGACAACTGATATTATTTTAGTTTAATAATTGAATTAAAAGAATATTTTTTAAACTCTTTGCGTACAATTGTATACCTTGTTGGTATAGCTATATACTATACTGGTATCATATGCTAGTTGGAACATTTTTTGGTTGTATCAGCTACATTTAATTGGTACACTATTTGATTTTTCTTTAGTAATAGTAGAATAGTACAATATCTTGATTTTTTTTAATTTTCCTTTATGCATGTGTATTATGTAATCATTTTAATTTTTTCTTTATGCGTTTGTTTTATATAATAGTATTATAGTACAATATCTTGAAATATATTATTATATTAATATGTGGTACACTATTTTTTGATTTTTCTCTTTATGCATGTGTATTATGTAATAGTAGTATAGTCATATATAGTTGTTTGGAATTAATTAGTAGAATTGTATACCCTATTGGTATAATTATATGTCATATTGGTATCATATGGTAGTTGAAATATTTTTTTATTTGTTTTAGCTGCATTTTTAAGTGAATTCTATTTTGAAATGATTTATATGATCATGTTTTGCTGTGTTGGATTTTCTTGTACCTATGAAAATAGATTTTGTGTATTATGTAATAGTTTTTATAGTTATATGCACTTGTTGGAACGATCCCGTACAAATATATACCATATTAGTATAGCTATATACTATATTGGTATCATATGCTAGTTGAATTATTTTATGATTGTATTAGCTACATTTAATTAGTACATTATTTGATTTTCTTTTAATAATAGCAATATAGTATAATATCTTGAAATACTTTACTATATTAATATGTGGTACACTATTTTTATTTTATTTTTCTCTTTATGCATGTGTGTTATGTAATAGTAGTATAGTCATATTATTGCCGGGAATTAATCAGTAAAACTGTATACCATGTTGGTATAGTTATATGCCATATTGGTATCATATGATAGTTTGAACATTTTTTGTGGTTGTTTAGCTGCATTTTTAATTGAATTCTATTCTGAAATTATTTATATGAACATGTTTTGCAGTGCTGAAATTTGTTTGTGCCAATAGACATAGATTATGTGTATTATGTAATAGTTTTTATAGTTATAGAAAATTATTGAAACGACCCCATACTATATACCATGTTAGTAGACGGAATGAGCAAGTTGCTTTGCGAATATTTAGCTTGCAATGCGAGCATATAATTTTCTCATACTTTTATTGCATCATTTAATATTTTGGTATAGTAGTATAGTCGCAGATAGTTGTAGCAATATTCTAGAGCAATCATATACTCTGTTGGTATACATGTATACCATATTGGTATCATATGGTACTAGAAGTCTTTTTTGCTACTTATACTTTTATTGTATTTTTCAATATTTTATTATCATTTCTATTCTAAGTAGTATATATGGAGATTTGGTGGCGGTAGATTATGTTATCTTGCTCCATAACTGTAACGATCCGACCGGTCGTTTTGAGAATTTAAGTCCCGTCCGACGGCGTAAGGCCCTTAGCAACTTCATATTATGTGTATTGACTTGCGTGCGTGATTGAATTCAGTTACCGGATGATTCAGAGTGATTTGGGATACTTAGTCCCTAAAACGGAAGCTTAAGTCTTAGGATTTTGACCGGAGTCGGAACTATGTGAAGACGACTCCAGAATGGAGTTTTGTCGATTCCATTAGCTCTGTTGGGTGATTTTGGACTTAGGAGCGTGTCTGGACTGTAAATCTGAGGTCTGTAGCTGATTAAGCTTGAAATGGCGAAAGTCAAATTTTTGGATATTTGGATCGGAAGTGGACTTTTTGATATCGGGGTCGTAATGCGATTTCGAGAGTTGGAACAGCTCCGTTATATTATTTGGGACTTGCCTGCAAAATTTGACGTCATTCCGGGTTGATTTGATAAGTTTCGGCACGAGTTTTAGAAGTTGAAAGATTTGAAATTTATAAGTTCGATTCATGGTGTGATTCGTGGTTTGGACGTTGTTTGATGTGACTTTAAGGCTCGACTAAGTTCGTATGGTGTATTAGGATTGCTTGGTATGTTTGGTTGAGGTGCCGGGGGCCTTGGGTGAGTTTCGGGTGCTTAACGGATTAAAAGTTTGATTTGTGTTACTGCTAAGTCTTCAGGCTTCTGGTATTTTTGCACATGCGAAGAAGAGACCGCAGGTGCGAGGCAAACGCAGAAGCGGAAAGGTGGAGGAGCGCGAGGGGTCGCAGGTGCGAGGAAAATTCCGCATCTGCGATGCCAGCAGATGCGGATTTTGGCGCGCAGAAGCAAAAGGAAGCGCAGGTGCGGCTTGGACGTGCGCACCTGCGGTCGCGCAGATGCGGCTATTTATGCGTAGATGCGGTCACGCCTGGGCAGAAAAGAGAAATCCGAGGGTTTAATTTCATTCTTCGTTTTTGGACTTGAGAGCTCGGAATTTGGCGATTTTTCGAGGGTTTTTCAGAGGAAACTTTGGGGTAATGATTCCTAACTTGTTTTTGGTTGTTTTCCATTAATCCATAGTTGTTTTCTCCATTTAGTTTCGGGTTTGGATTGAAAATTTAGGAAAAATGGAAAGAAGTTCTTCAACTAAGAGTTTTGAGTTTTGATTGGGATTTAGATATCGGATTTGGATAATTTTGGTACGAGTGAACTCACAAGTGAATGGGTATTCGTATTTTGTGACTTTTACCCGTTTCGAGACATGGGCCCGGGTCTACTTTTTAGGGGGAATTTCGGAATTTTTATTAAATATTGATTTCATTGATTAGATAAGTTTATTATTGTTGTATTCATGTTATGCAATTGTGTTTGGCTAGATTTGGGCCATTCGGAGTCGGATAATTGAGGAAAGGACATTCTTACGGACTGTTTGAGCTTGGTTCAAGGTAAGTATCTTTCCTAACCTTGTGTGGGGGATTTTTTCCTTAGGATTGAGTCTTCTATGTTGATTCTAGTCCATGTACGCGAGGTGACGAGTGCGTGTTCGGACTTATTTGTGAAAAGTTTGCCTTTTAGGATTCTTAGGTCCTTATATTCACTGAGTATGAAGTTGTTCTTGATATGATTAAGTTCCTATTAAATAGTTTCACCTCTACATGCATTAATTAGAATTAATTGCATTCAAGATTCACTCTTATTGCCTATTTGACTTAACTGAAGATTTTACCTCCTCTATTGTCATGCTATCTTTTCATAACTATTTATCTTTATTTGAAATTATTATTGTATCATATTATAATTTGTTCAGTCTTGATTAAGGTTATGATTATCTTTCCGCAGCTTATCCTTAATTTAATTGTTGAAAAATCCTTCGTAATTTCTCAACCTTAAAAAAAGTTTTAGATATCATATTTCTTAATCGACTTGGTTTATTTGAAATTATTTGACTCGTATTAGTTTCCCTGTTGTTGAAATGTATATTGTGGGATCGTTGATACACATTAGTTTCTCCTTTGTTGAGTTGTTCTCTTTACGCCTATCATTCTTTACTGTGGTTGTTCCTTGTGATTTGGTCCCACATTTTCCTGTAATTTTAAAAGTTCTTGAGTTGATTTACTTGTCGTACTTTGTATTATTGCCATTGTTGTTATTGTATTTGTTGTGGTGATGCACGAGGTTTCTGCCGTGCGGCTGTTATTATTTTAATGCACGAGGTTTCTGCCGTGCGGTTGTTGTTATGGGGTTGCACGAGGTTTCTGCCGTGCGGTTGTTGTTATGGGGTTGCACGAGGTTTCTGCAGTGTTATTGTTACTATTGATTTTGCACTGCCATGCGGTTGTTGTTGTGTTGCACGAGGTTTCTGCCATGCTATTGTTACTATTGATATGTGCACATGCGGCGTGACAAGGCGGGCTATATATGTGGGTTGCGCATGTGGCGAGACAAGGTGGAAATATTATTATGCATGTGTGGCGAGACAAGGCGGGCATTTACTTTATTATTGCGCACGTGGCTATGTCAGGGATTGATCTGTGATGACGGATTGATTTGTAATGATTTATGGCCTGGGAGCATTCTTGTTGTTGATATTTGTATAGTGGTATACGTACCTGTGTGAGCTTTATCTTGTGAAAGCTGTGAGAAAATATTCTACGTGTTGTCCGTTCTTCTTCTTCCTTATGCTTATTTGCTGGTATGGACTATGTTAGGATACTTGCACAAGCATACACGTAGTTAAGCACTCTTATCGGATAAGAGGTGTTCTTGATATTGTTGAGCATAGATGCTCACCCTTGTTTACTTGCCTTCTATGTGAGAATGGCTCTATTGGCACGTGAGTCGTCAGTGTGGTTATGAGGTGTTATGAGGGCACAGGATGCCAAGTGTTAGGGTTCAGGTATTGAGACCCATGAGTTGTGAATTGTCCGAGGTTCCGTACCTCGTGGAGTTGTTGACTAAAACCTGATGTAAAAGCGGTTGTAATTACTGAGTTATTACTTGTCCTTGCTGTATTCGTGATTCCGAATTTAGGTTGTGTTCCATTCACTTTATCTGTATCATTTTCATGATATTCCGCTGATACTTGTTGTTTCTTGCTTTAATTCCATTACTGTATTGTGAGTCATATTGCATAGTCATTATGTAGACATCATACTTCTGTTATTCATGTACTTATATCTGTTCAGCTTATTAGACCAGTGGGTGTCTTGACTGTTCTTCGTCACTACTCCACCGAGGTTAGTCTTGATACTTACTGGGCACCGCTGTGGTGTGCTCATGCTACTCTTCTGCACATTTTTTGTGCAGATCTAGGTACTTGTTCGTTAGCTAGCTGGGTGGACTGTTGCTGTGGAGACTCAAGGTAAACCTGCTGCTGCGTTCGCAGGCTTCGGAGTCACTTTTCAGTTTTTGTTTTGCACTATTTATACTTATTTCTGGATAGTTGTATTTAGAAGTTTTCTAGCAAACACTTTGTAGAGCTTATGACTTGTACTACCGGTTTTGGGAATTTTATGAGATTCTATTTAAATAATGTTGTTTTTTAATTATTATTAGGCTTACCTAGTCCCTAAGACTAGGTGCCATCACGATACCCAACGGAGGGAAAATTGGGTCGCGACAAGTTGGTATCAGAGCTCTAGGTTCATAGGTGCTACAAGTTATAAGCGAGTTCAGTAGAGTCTTGCGGATCGGTACGGAGACGTCTGTACTTATCTTCGAGAGGCTACAGAAGTATTAGGACAATTTCACTTCTTTCATTCCTATCGTGCGAGCTTATTGATCTCGGAGTTTGAACTTTTATCATTCCATTCTCTCACAGATGGTGAGGACACGAGCTGCAGTTATCGACGACGCTGCTCCCGGAGCAGGTATTGCTAGGGGCAGAGGCAGAGGTCGATGAGGAGTATGTGCCGGAGCTAGAGCACCTACCAGAGCAGCAGTTGAGGAGCCGCCGGTAGTTCCAGTTAGGGAGCAGGTACCGAAGGCACCTATTGTTACCCTCGGACTTCAGGAGACCTTAGCACAGTTCCTGAGCATGATTGGTACATTGGCTCAGGCGGGGTTGATTCCGGTTGCACCAGCTATTTCACAGATCGGGGGAGGAGCCCAGACTCCTGCCGCCCATACCCTAGAGCAGCGAGTTCATGTTGGTCAGGTTCCAGGTGTCATGGCGACACAACATGTGGTCCCAGTTCAGCCCGTGGTCAGGGCAGCAACATCTGAGGAAGAGCAGCTTAGACTTGCCAGGTTCAAGAAATATGACCCTCCTACATTTAGTGGTTTGGCTTCAGAGAGTGCAGAAGGTTTTCTGGAGGAGTGTCACCGCATTCTCCGTACTATGGGTATTGTGGAGACGAGGGGGGTTGCTTTTACTACGTTCCAGCGCAGGGGAGCAGCTTATCAGTGGTGGCGGGCATATGATTTGGGTAGCCCAGCCGAGTTAGCTTCACTTGCATGGGTTCAGTTTTTAGAGATGTTCCTGAGAGAGTTTCTACCTCAGTCCCTTCGAGATACATGGCGTGCGGAGTTTGAGCAGCTGCGCCAGGGCACTATGTCAGTGTCAGAGTATGCCGTGAGATTCAGTGATTTGGCCAGGCATGCACCTACTTTGGTCGCCACAGTTAGAGAGCGTGTCCGTAGATTCATTGAGAGATTCAGACATGATATTCGGTTCAGCATGGCTCGGGAGTTAGAGTCAGATGTTTCGTTTTAGCAGGTGGTAGGGATCGCTCGCCGTGTAGAGGGCATGTGGGATCAGGAGAGAGAGGACATGCAGGGCCATAAGAGAGAGTACAAGCAAGATCAGGAGAGAGAGGACAGGGAGGTGAGGAGGCCTCGTAGACCGGAGAGAGCTACTGGTCCTTATTTTGGAGGCAGGGTATGACATGATAGAGGTTTTGTAGGTCAGCCAGTTCAGTTTGCACTTCAGGCTTCGCACAGTGCTTCAGGTGCTCATGGGTCTCAGAGTACCCGTATTGCACAGTTCCCAAAGCCATGTCAGTAGAGAGGTTGCTTCGAGTGTGGAGATACCAGCCATAGGGTGAGAGATTGTCCTAGACTCCGGACAGGTGTGTCATAGCAGAGTATTCGAGCGAGTAGAGGGTGCCCAAGAGGGGAAGGCCCAACTCGTTGATGTGTTTCATATAGTAGGCTCGAGGTCGCTACTCCAGATGATGTCATACAAGTATGCTCTTGATTTGTTACAGAGGGGCACCATTCATGTTTTGATTCGGTCCTGCTTATCGGGGCGAGTTCCCCTACTTGTGGTCCCACCTATGGGTGAGTTTATGACTTAGTATTATGTTTAGATATTTACCCTATTAGGAGATTCTATGAGTGATAGCCGTGTCTATTATTTGGTTCTATCCATTATTGAAAGTTACAAGACTATACGTGAATTCATGTTGTCCATTATGGCTAGTTTGATGTGATTCCTGAGTAAATTGGTTATAATTTGTGATTTGATACTCTACCGGGGTGAGAATTTAGCAAGTGTTGAGATTTTTATTGGCAGAATTGAGCTAGTGGAAGATTTCCATTGGTATGATATGTATTCGACTTGTGATTCAGAGTTGAGGGCGAGACCCTCGCGACTCCATATGATTTGATATGTTTGAGCCGGGGCGTGCCGCGGTGGAGGGTGATACCAGGATGAGATCCTTATGATTTGTTCATGTACTTTGATTTTTCCTTTTGAATTGATTTGTAGTAGTGTTTTGTTAGAAAGTTGTACCTGTCGGGCTTGTTTGATATTTCTCTTACGTGTTTCTCTTTACATATTTAGTCATTGTCGTTACATTTGTGCCTGTCGGGCTTGTTTGATATTTCTCTTATGTGTTTCCCTTTACATACTTAGTCAATTTCGTTATGTGCTTCTTATGTTTTGGCTTGCGGGTGTGTGCCCGATGGTGTTAGTTGTGACTTGCTGATTCGAGAGTATAGTTATGAGGTCTTCGTGTTTCTTGTTTCATTGTCAGCATTATGGAGGTTTGAAACGGGTTGCTAATGGATATGGGTCTATTTGTCGGTGCTGGTTTTGATTTCGGGCAGCTATTATGATTAGAAATATTATTATGGGCCTATGTGTGTTGTTTTGTTGTGTGGTCGTACCTTGTGGGTGTAGGCATGAGTTGTTACAGCTGGTTGAGACTGTTATCGGTTATGGATTTAGAATCGGTTCTTTTGAAGACAAATGGAAGGTAAGAATTTTGACTCTAAGGCTTATCGGTATTGGCTGAAAGGATGAATTACAGTTGGGATGCTGTCGCCAGGCTTATATGGATTGGGGTGACATGGAGTCGCCCGCGGGTGTGTGTTGGATATGCACCTTCAGTGATTTGAAGACTTCGAGGCGATTCTTAGCACGTTCGAGGACGAACGTTTATTTAAGAGGGAAAGGATGTAACGACCCGGCCGGTCATTTTGAGAATTTAAGTCCCGCCCGGCGGCGTAAGGCCCTGAGAAGCTTCATATTATGTGTATTGACTTGCGTGCGTGGTTGAATTCAGTTACTGGATGATTCAGATTGATTTGGGAGACTTAGTCCCTAAAACGAAAGCTTACGTCTTAGGATTTTAACTGTAGTCGGAACTATGTGAAGACGACTCCGGAATGGAGTTTCGTTGATTCTATTAGCTCCGTTGGGTGATTTTGGACTTAGGAGCGTGTCCGGACTGTAAATCTGAGGTCTGTAGCTGATTTAGGCTTGAAATGGCGAAAGTCGAATTTTTGGAGATTTGGACCGGAAGTGGACTTTTTGATATCGGGGTCGGAATGCGATTCCGAGAGTTGGAACAGCTCCATTATGTTATTTGGGACTTGCCTACAAAATTTGACGTCATTCCGGGTTGATTTGATAGGTTTCGGCACGAGTTTTAGAAGTTGAAAGATTTGAAATTTATAAGTTCGATTCATGGTGCGATTCGTAGTTTCGACGTTGTTTGATGTGACTTTAAGGCTCGACTAAGTTCGTATGGTCTATTAGGATTGGTTGGTATGTTTGGTTGAGGTCCCGGGGGCCTCGAGTGAGTTTCGGGTGCTTAACGGATTACAAGTTTGATTTGTGTTACTGCTAAGTCTTCAGGCTTCTGGTATTTTTGCACCTGCAAAGAAGAGACCGCAGGTGCGAGAGCGCACGTGCGGAGAGGCAAACGCAGAAGCGGAAAGGTGGAGGAGCGCCAGGGGTCGCAGGTGCGAGGAAAATTCTGCATCTACTATGCCAGCAGATGCTGATTTTGGCGCGCAGAAGCGAGAGGAAGCGCAGGTGCGGCTTGGATGTGCGCACCTGCGGTCGCGTAGATGCGGCTATTTATGCGCAGGTGCGGTCACGCCTGGGCAGAAAAGAGAAATCCGAGGGTTTGGTTTCATTCTTAGTTTTTGGATTTGAGAGCTCGGAATTTGGCAATTTTTTGATGGTTTTTCAGAGGAAACTTTGAGGTAATGATTCCTAACTCGTTTTTGGTTGTTTTCCATTAATCCATAGTTGTTTTCTCCATTTAGTTTCGGGTTTGGATTGAAAATTTAGGAAAAATGGGAAGAAGTTCTTCAACTAAGAGTTTTGAGTTTTGATTGGGATTTAGACATCGGATTTGGATAATTTTGGTACGAGTAAACTCGCAAGTGAATGAGTGTTCGTATTTTGTGACTTTTACCCGATTCCGAGACGTGGGCCCGGGTCGACTTTTTAGGGAGAATTTCAGAATTTTTATTAAATATTGATTTCATTAATTAGATAAGTTTATTATTGTTGTATTCATGTTATGCAATTGTGTTTGGCTAGGTTTGGGCCATTCGGAGTCGGATAATTGAGGAAAGGACATTCTTACGGACTGTTTGAGCTTGGTTCGAGGTAAGTATCTTGCCTAACCTTGTGTGGGGGATTTTTCCCTTAGGATTGAGTCTTCTATGTCGATTGTAGTCCATGCACGCGAGGTGACGAGTGCGTGCTCGGACTTATTTGTGAAAAGTTGGCCTTTTAGGATTCTTAGGTCCTTATATTCACCGAGTATGAAGTTGTTCTTGATATGATTAAGTTCCTATTTACTAGTTTCACCTCTACATGCTTTAATTAGAATTAATTGATTTCAGGATTCACTCTTATTGCCTATTTGACTCTTATTTGACTTAACTGAAGATATTACCTCCTCTATTGTCATGCTATCTTTTCATAACTACTTATCTTTATTTGAAATTATTATTGTATCATATTATAATTTGTTCAGTCTTAATTGAGGTTATGATTATATTTTCGCTGCTTATCCTAAATTTAATTGTTGAATAATCCTTAGTAATTTCTCAACCTTAAAAGAAGTTTTAGATATCATATTTCTTAGTCGACTTGTTTTATTTGGAATTATTTGACTCATATTAGTTTCCCTGTTGTTGAAATGTATATTGTGGGATCGTTGATACACATTAGTTTCCCCTTTGTTGAGTTGTTCTCTTTACGCCTATCATTCTTTACTGTGGTTGTTCTTTGTGATTTGGTCCCACATTTTCCTGTGATTTTAAAAGTTCTTGAGTTGATTTACTTGTCGTACTTTGTATTATTGCCATTGTTGTTGTTGTATTTGTTGTGGTGATGCAAGAGGTTTCTGCCGTGCGGCTGTTATTATTTGAATGCACGAGGTTTCTGCCGTGCGGTTGTTGTTATGGGGTTGCACGAAGTTTCTGCCGTGCTATTGTTACTATTGATTTTGCACATGCGGCGTGACAAGGTGGGATATATATATATATATGTGTGGGTTGCACATCTGGCGAGACAAGGTGGAAACATTATTATGCACATGTGGCGAGACAAGGTGGGAATATTATTATGCACGTGTGGCGAGACAAGGTGGGCAATTATGTTACTATTGCACACGTGGCGAGATAAGGTGGGTTGTGTCAGGGATTGATTTGTAATAATTTATAGCCTGGGGGCATTCTTGTTGTTGATATTTGTGTAGTGGTATACGTACCTGTGTGAGCTTTATCTTGTGAAAGCTGTGAGAAAATATTCTACGTGTTGTCCGTTCTTCTTCTTCCTTATGCTTATTTGCTGGTATGGACTATGTTAGAACACTTGCACAAGCATACACGTAGTTAAGCACTCTTATCGGATAAGAGGTGTTCTTGATATTGTTGAGCATAGATGCTCACCCTTGTTTACTTGCCTTCTATGTGAGAATGTCTCTATTGGCACGTGAGTCGTCAGTATGGTTATGAGATGTTATGAGGGCATAGGATGCCAAGTGTTAGGGTTCAAGTATTGAGACCCGTGAGTTGTGAGTTGTCTGAGGTTCGGTACCTCGTGGAGTTGTTGACTAAAACCTGATGTAAAAGCGGTTGTAATTACTGAGTTATTACTTGTCCTTGCTGTATTCGTGATTCCGGATTTAGGTTGTGTTCCATTCACTTTGTCTGCGTCATTTTCATGATATTCCGCTGATACTTGTTGTTTCTTGATTTAATGCCATTACTGTATTGTGAGTCATATTGCATAGTCTTTTTGTAGACATCATACTTCTGTTATTCATGTACTTATATATGTTCAATTTATTAGACCAGTGGGTGTCTTGACTGTTCCTCGTCACTACTCCACCGAGGTTAGTCTTGATACTTACTCGGCACCGCTGTGGTGTGCTTATGCTACTCTTCTGTATGTTTTTGTGCAGATCTAGGTACTTGTTCGTTAGCTAGCTGGGTGGACTATTGCTGAGGAGACTCAAGGTAAACCTGCTGCTGCGTTCGCAGGCTTCGGAGTCACCTTCCAGTTTTTGTTTTGCATTGTTTATACTTATTTCTGGACAATTGTATTTAGAAGTTTTCTAGCAAATACTCTGTAGAGATTATGACTTGTACTACCGGTTTTGGGAATTTTAAGAGATTCTATTTAAATAATGTTGTTATTTTAATTATTGTTAGGCTTACCTAGTCCCTAAGACTAGGTGCCATCACGATACCCAACAGAGGAAAAATTGGGTCGTGACAATAATTGGTTATGTTACTCCTAATGGTAGCGTGTGTACTGATATTTGTAGGGAAGGAGATCAAGGTTTGCACGGCAATCACGTGTTGATTCTTAGAATCGGATTATGTAATTTATGGTGCTCAGCAGCAGTCAGTGTAATATTCAGTGAATTAGATTAAGTGACAACTGATATTATTTCAGTTTAATAATTGAATTAAAAAAATGAGAAAAAAAGATAAAAGGTATATTATACTAGTAATATTAAAAAAAAGTGAACAAATATTTACTATATTAGTTATTTTTTTCTTATTGTATATAAAAGAAATAATAAAAAATAGTGAAAACAGTAAATAAAATTACATTATGAAGAAAAACAAATATAAAAAAATAAAGTTAAATGAAATTAGAAAAGAAACAAAAAATAAAGAAAATAAAATAAAAAAGGAGTTAAATGGAATTAGAAAAGGAACAAGAAATAAAAAAAATAAATAAGAAGAAAAAATAAAATAAAGAAGGAGTCAAAATTGAATGTGAAATAAGTTATGGTAAAAATAAATACGATTTGGGCAAAAATAAATGAATAGAAAAAGAGAAAAAAGAAAAAAAAATGAAGAAAACGAGAAAAAAGCAAAGGAGAAAAGAAAGAAAAAAAAAGGAAAAAAAGAAAAGAAGCATAGAAATAAAAAAGAATTGGAGAAAAAAGAGAATTCCCCACAAAGCTGCTATGGGTAGGAAATGTAACTAGTTTGATGGGTAGAAAAATAAATGGGTAGGTAAGGGTAAATAGTCTTGTTTTTGTGGGTAACTGTGTCATTCACCCCATAAAATTCTCAAGGTAGTCCTTTGTAACTGAAAAAAGGGGCAGGCCTTTGAAATCTCTATTTTTGACATATTTTTGTCCAAGATTGACTCTGTTTCTCATCTTAAAGTACTTTTTTGAGTGGATGTGGTTGAAATTAGCTGAAAACATGTCATGACCCAAATCCTACCAAGATCATGATGGCACCTAACCTGATCCGCCTTGCACACCAATACTCACAATCAAATATAACAAGATAATATAAATAAAGACAACTATTACATTTGTCACCAAAAAGGATAACGCTCATAAAAATGCAATAAATATCTGCCACCCTGTAGCATTTAATGGAGAATATTCCACATTATTTAGCACATTGTTCGTTACAAATAATTCGTCATTTATGCTCACCGTTACACATTCTTCAATGCACAAGCAGCTCTACCTCGAGTCTTCATACGAATAACTACTAGGCTCACTCCTAGATCCTGCTAGCACTCGAATCCCTATTTATATAAAAATATGTAAAAGTATAGTATTAGAGTAATAATAAATATGTACTCAGTAGGTATTATGTTTAACCGCAATAAAATAATGGCGAGGTTTTGACGAGAGACACTCACTTTATGTAACTTGTTTATGGTAGGCTAGTAACACCGATTTTTGGCTACATTTCACTTGGTATTTGCTATAATCTAATCGTGCTTGAGCTTGAATATGATTATCTTATACTTAGTATGGGCTTTATTATGCAGGACTTGATTTTTCGCAAATGGGCAGTTTTAAAAGCTAAAACGAACACTATAGAGCTTTAGAAGTCGAAGAAATAAAATTAAAATCGAGCTCGGGATTCGAGGACCAAGTCTGCATAGGAAAATTAACGATAAAGCCAAAATCAGAAGAAATGGCTTACCTTCGACGCGTTGTGCAATGCGGGCCTCGATGCGACAAGACAAGAAGCTATCTGACAAAGCAAAATCAACCCTTTTGAAGACTCCCTAACATGATGCCTCAGGCGTCGCTACAACGCAAACCTTTATTATAGTATTTTGCGCTCGTCAAATTTTAGCGTCCTTGCTGGAGATTGGCAAATAAAAGTGTTATACATAATTTTTGGTACTAGTTCATAAATCTATTTTTATTTTTTTGCAACCTACCTGAATTCTTACTTAATCGTAGGTGACAAGATCTAATTTTCTGGTATATGACTTCATCCTCCAATAAGTAACTGATTCTATATGATCCAAAGCTAGAAAAATCACTACATCAAAAAAGAAAGGAGAAGGAATTTGCCAAAAACATCTCAAGGAAATCCTCTACTCAAGTTGAGATGGAATAGGGTCTACACGTTGCAGCTGTGAGAGATGCATATGCCAGAGACGGATCTTTGAGGGTTGCAACTTTGGTAGACTATGTTGTAGATGGGGATAGAAACCACAGAATCAACATAAATTATCCACTAGTAGAATTTCAGTTCGAGAATGTTGGAGCCATGCCTGAGTGATCTTAGAGATTATATAAGGCCCGTCTACATGTGAGGCAATCAAGTGTGAGAATCCTACTAATCAATGCAAATAATTTTGAACTGAATCAAGGTGTGATTCAAATTATTCAAAATAATTATATCTTTACAGACAAGACCAATGAAGATCCCAAGAATCACTTAAAGGATTTTGAGGAGATAATGAATACATTATATTATAACAAGCATCGCATGATGCTGTCTACCTATGGACATTCTCTTTTTTGCTGATAGATAAAGCTAAGCTTTGGTTACAGAGCCTACCTTCTGGGCCCATCCGTACTTGGAAAGACATGATAATGAAATTCCTTGATAAGTACTTCTCTATTGCTAAAACAGAAATAATGAGGAAGAAATCCATAACATCAGCCAAAGAGAGTCGGAAATTATTTTTGAAGCATGGGAAATGCTCAAGGATCTTGTGAGAAGATGCCCTCATAATGGAATAGAACCTTTGATGCAACTCCAAGATTTTTTGGAAAAGTTTAACATTTGGCTGTTATGAGGGTGATGAATAATATAGTTAGTGGCCCACTGATGAAGAAAACCCCCAAGAAAGCTACAACTATTCTAGATACATTGTCTAAATAAGCTTACCAATGACCTGATGATTGATACGAAAGGAGAAAACAAGTTGGGGAACATCAAGTGAATTATTCCAGTACTATGCATGCCCATATTTCTATTATGGCTAAGGATATCAAGCAATTAACTATAGCCAAGGGACAAAGCGAGCTACAACCAGCTTGTGATTACTGTGGAATGGGCCACCCAACAAGATTGTTAGGCATTCAGCTACAGAGGAAGATGTAAATATTGTGAGAAACTTCAAGAAAAGAAAATATCAAGGTAGATGTAATTTTAATTCCATAAGGTAGAAGCGTCCCAAGTTTTCGTGGAGTTCACCTAGTAGTAGCTTGAATGCATAGCAACAGAATAATTCTAGACCTTAGGGACAAGCACCTACAGGTTTTCAAAACAGCAGAGGTAACAATACCAGCCTCAATAGTCCAATCAGTCAATCTTGGAGGACTTGATGAAGGAATTCATCTCTAATTTGGATGAGGCAATTATAATCAAAATATATCAATCTAGAACTTACAGAAACAAATGGGATAGCTTGCAAGCATGTTATCTAAGAGGACCCCGTGAACACTTTCAGGTGACACTGAAAGCAACCCCAAGGGGACAATAAAGACTGTGTCATTGAGGAGTAAAAAAATATTAAAGGATCCTATTGAAAAGACAAAAGTTAAAGTGACTAACAAGCAAGATAAAACAACGGAGAAGTAGAAAAATAATGAACTAGAAGGTGAGAATAATGAAACTCAAAAGGAGAAAGGTTAAAAGAAGGTAGAGCAGAAATTTAAGAAAGCAAAAACATGCCTACTTTATCTTTTTCCCAAAAGATTAAGAGATAAAACTTAGACAAGTGTTTTGGGCGCTTCTTTGAGCGGCTGAAGCAATTGTATATGAATATTCCATTCATAGAGATACTCACTCAGATGCCAGCCCATGCAATGTTTTTGAAGAAAATCATATTCAACAAAAGAAATCTAGCAAAAATATTGGTCAAACTCAATGCTCACTACAATGCTATCTCATAAAATAAGATCCCTCATGAATGCAAAATATAGGGAGTTTCACTATCACTATTCTCATGGAAGTAAAACGTTTGACAAAATTTTATGTGATTCAGATACTTCTACTAATCTTATGCCTTTGTCTATATTTATGAAAATAGAAGAAGATCTTGGAGTGATAAAGTCTATATCAGTGTCCTTGTAATTGGTGAATCAAACCTCCATCATACCTGAGGGGATAATCGAGGATATCCTTGTTCGAGTACACATGTTTATGTTTCCTGTTGACTTTATTATGGTGGATATGAAGGTGAACATGGAGATCCCTATAATTTTAGGGGAACCCTTCCTTTGAAATAGTATAGCAATACTGGATATTTTTGAACAGTAACTCATGCTCAGAGTGCGAGAGGAAAAAGTGGGTTTCCAAATAAAAAGGATGATAAAATACCCAAAGGAAGAGTCGCCTGCTGCTCTTGCTTTTGGGTGGATATTGTTAGTGAGTTGGGTGAGAATTACAAGCTTAATAAATTAATGGATGATTCACTAGAGAAATACATCACTTAATAAAGCACAATTGAGGATGAAGATCCAGAAGAAAGTTGATGCTCTTGAGAATAAGAACTATGTAGTTCATAAGGAAGAAGTAAATAAAAATATGGACAAGCCTACTTTGGAGTTGAAAGTGCTCCCCACCCACTTGAAATATATTTTTCTAGATCTTAATGTGTTTCCTATAATTATTTCTGCTTATCTGACAGATGTCCAGGAGCAGAGGCTAATTGAGCTACTGAGGAAGTACAAGAAGGCAATTGGCAGGACCATAGTTGTACTCCAATGGATCAGTCCAGCTATTTGCATGCACCAAATTCTGCTTGTAGAGGAATTGCAAACCTGTGGTGTAACCACAACATAAGTTCAATCGAAATTTAGATGATGTGGTGCAGAAGGAGATACTCAAATTGTTGGATGTTGGTGTAATTTTTCTCGTCTCTAATAGCTCGTGGATAAGCCTTGTACAAATTATTTCAAATAAAGGGTTATGACATTGTGAAGAAGTAATACAATAAGTTAATTCCCAAAAGGACATCCATTGGGTGGAGAATGTGCATTGATTACAGAAGACTAAATAATGCAACAAGAAAGGATCATTTTCACTCTCGTTCATTGATCAAATGCTTGAAGAGGTAGATGGGCATGGATGTTAATTCTTTATAGATGGATTCTCATGGTAGAACCAAATACCCATTGCTCCCGAGGATGTGGAAAAGGCCACCTTCACTTGCCCAGTTGGAATATTTTCCTACATGAAGATGTCTTTCAGGTTGTGCAATGTATCTGCCACTTTTCAGAGATGCATGATTTCCATTTTCTTTGACCTGAACGGTAAGTGTGTAGAAGTATTCATGGATGACATTACAATATTTAGTAAGGGTTTTTAAGACTGTCTGAAGAACCTAAAGCTTGTGTTGAAATACTATAAAGCTACACACCTAGTACTATAACGACCCGACTAGTCGTTTTGAGTTATATCTCTCCGTTTTAAAATTTGAAACTTTAAGTCAGTTCACATGATATTTTATGACATTTGTACATGGTTAGTTTTAATTTTCGAAAGGTTCGTGAGTGTTTTGGAAATGTAATTCTCAATTTGAAAGTTTTAGGTTGGAAGAGTTGACCAATGTTTGATATTTGAGTAAACAGACTGGGAATTAGGTTTTGGTGGTTCCGATACGTTCGGATTTTGTTTTGGAGGTCCGTTGAAGAATTCGATAACATTTGTCAAAAGTTGGCAATTTGAAAAACTTTAGAGCTCATAAGTTTGACCAAGAGTTGGCTTTGGTATTATTGGACTCCGGTTGGTCTTCCAATGCTTTGGATGGGACTATATAGTTGAATCAAACTTATGTGCAAAGTTTGGAAGTAATCCAAATTGTCTATGTTTGTTTCGGACAATCTTTTGAAAGAATTAAAATTTTGATAACTTAAGAGAAATTCTATTCGGTTTGAGCTTAGATTCTTTGTTATGATATTCCCGTTGCTGTTTTGAGA
Source organism: Nicotiana tabacum (assembly GCF_000715075.1). Taxonomy (NCBI): domain Eukaryota; kingdom Viridiplantae; phylum Streptophyta; class Magnoliopsida; order Solanales; family Solanaceae; genus Nicotiana; species Nicotiana tabacum. Next base: position 44,394,662 of record NC_134094.1, read on the forward strand.
CTTTGTATAAGTCTAAATAGGTTATTTGGACTTGAATGAATAATTGGATGGAGCCCTAGGGGCCTGTGGTGAGTTTCAGGGTATTTGGAGCAAGTTTTGAAAGACTTGAAGTGCTGAAATTCTGATTTTCTGCATTAAACCCAGCTTCAAGAGAAATCTGTTTAAAGTATATAAGGAATTTGGTGAAGATGCATTGATGAAAGTTGTAGTAATTTGAATGTAGTTTCCATAAATTTAAACCATTTATCATTCCGACATCTATACAAAACGTTATTACCATTTTAGTGAAGGAGGGGCAATGATGTTATTTTTCTAAAAATATTATGCACTTGTATATGCAATACCATTTAGTACTTGGACATCATTTTTATCATTTTAGGAGTTAGAGAACTTGGATAGATGTTATTTTTGAGGGGGTTTTATCTACTTCATTAGGGTAAGTAAACCTAGCTTGAATTTATGATTATAATATGAATCTATCATTGATTTTGGCTCTAAATCAAGGAATCTTAATGAAGAAAAGAGGGTTTGGCTTGAAAGATAACAAAGTGTATTTTGGGATTTGGAACACCGATTTGAACGCGAATTTTGGAACAAATCACATATTTAGACTCCGCAGGTTATGGATCATCGAGATTTGGTATTGGTTTCGGATTTTGGGCATGGTGGCCCGGGTTGGCTTTTGTTGACTTTTTGTGAATTCATGAATGATCAAAGTTTTTTTTGATTGGAATTGATTCCTATATCATCGTTCGACTTACTTGGATAATGTTTGGCTTGGTTTTGACGCGATTTAAGGTTAAAAACTAGTCGGATAAGGTAAGTGTCTTGCATAGCTTTGGTTTGAGGAATTTTTCCTAATAAATGATATTGTTTGGTACATGTGAAGATGTTGTATATCCGAGGTAACGAGCCTATATAGATGTTTCATAGTTATTCATGCTCGGGGGTAGGTGTTAGATTACTTTATGCCTTGTTTGGTTGCGTGTTCTACTTGTTCTATGGTTTACTCGACTGAATGACTACATGAACACAACAAGCCATGCTAGAGTTAAATGTTGAGGTTAATGATTCCTTGCTTTGACCACGATGAGCTATTCTCGAGATTATTGATATACTTGATTTAGACGTAGTCACACGTATGTGATGTATAATGGCCAGGTCAGTCGTTTTGTGTATTTAAACTGCGTTTTTCCTATTTGATGCTCCCCATATATTATTTGTTTTTTTTACTTGAGGGTCTGATTGGTTTGGCTCCAGGAAGGTTTGAGAGTGAATTGAGACACCTAATCTTATTTTTGAAGTTTAAGTTGTAAGAGTTGACCAAGGTTTGACTTTTGAGTAGATGACATCGCATTGGCGATTTGATTATTTCAATAGGTTTGTATGATGGACTTGTGCGTATATTCCGATTTGGATTCGGAGGTTCCTAAGAGGTTTTAACTCATTTTGCCAAAAGTTGGCAACTTGAAGGTTTGGAGAGATTGTAGGTTTGACCGAGAGTTGACTATGATATTATCGGGTTCGGTTGGTATTCTTCGATTTTGGTTAGGTTCATTTGGTTGATTGGACCTTGTGTGCAAGGTTTAGTCAAAATCCTGAATGTCTAAGTGTGATTTAGATGCGTTCGGTGAAGTTGGGATTTTTGGAAGTTAAGAGATGGATTTTGAGAGTCTATTCTTGGTTTTGATGTTATTATTTGTGGTGTTTCGAGCCTTTGTATAAGTTTGAATTAGGTAAGGGACTTGTAGGTATGATTGAACGGGGTACCAGGGGGCTCGAATGTGTTTCATGTGGTTTTAGACAATTTTCCTTTGATTTGCAGCTACTGGTTGCTGATGTGATGCAGTGCTTCGCGATCACGGAGCTATGTTTCTTGATTCCTGATGAGGAGAATTTGCAAGAGAAGTTTAACTCTTCGCGTTCACGTGAGTGATGTCGCGTTCGCTGTTGACGACCAATTTTGACCCTCCCTTTTAAAGTTAAATTATTTATGCTTAGTAATTTACAATAAATATGGTAAAATATTTTCAAATCAATAATACCTATCTTTCTTAAAATATAATAGGAAATAATAATTAACAATAGAGAATTAATAATTTGGTATTAAATATTATTAATTGTATTACTCCTACTATTTTAGAATTATTAAAATAACTCTTGTATTTTTAAAAATAAGTTTTACAATTAATTTAATGAATTAACCTTTGATTTATAATTATATTTCTTTAATTACTTTAATTAATTTGAAATTAGTTTCATAATTTAATAAATGAAGTGTTTTAGTAAATATATAATTAGTTACAATAATTTATAATATATTTGATAATTATATTTTATCATATTTAATTAGAATTACTTAAGTTTAATTAAGTTAATCTTTAAAGGGGTTAAAAGCTCAAAAGGTTATAATTGTAATTAACCATCTAAATCCAATGTGGCTATGTGCTTAAGTTCGTTTCAGCCAGTTTTTCCCCAAAACACACGAGCCCAAACCCCTGACCCGGTCCAGACCCACCTCTTCCATCCTATGTTGGCAATCCATGTCATTACATCTCAACCAATCGCATCGTGCCACTTCGCCTATCTTTCCCACTCATAAAACAAATACAACAGATCCGGACCGTTGATATAAATAATCGACGATCCATATTAATTCCATTTTCCTATAATTTAAATCTTTTTCCAGACCCTATCTCAACCATTGGATCACACGGATCCAACGGATCCGGTTTTTCTCTAATAATCATTTTTTTTTATCAATTCTTATCTTCTAAAAATCAGAGCCGTTGATCAAGAAATCCAACGACTCAGATTTAATCTCCCATTTTTAACCCACCCAAAACCCTAACCGTAAATCATTCTCCTACTACCCAACCGCCTCTCTTTCTCTTTCCTATCTTCTTTCGCTCACATGTCGAACCATCAATCACTAGAAACCTTGCACAAATTTGAGCAAGGTCATGAATTCAAACTCCAAAACATTCAATCTGTCCCCTACATCTGCAAATCACGGCAATATTTCCATTTTCATCACCCAATTTCAAAATTCTCAATTTGAACCCTAGACCTAAAATCGTTCAACCTGAAAGCCCATCAATCCATCATTGTTCCGTCGAATCGGAGCATGCATAAGTATTACCTCTGAATTCATCATGGATATTCGTTGTTCAGAGGTCAAATGCAGTGACCTCTGGACAATAGGTTCCGACAAGAAGTCCTAAAAATCTTCAATGACTGACCCTCGTGTCTAGGTAACTTCTATGATACTTTCACCTCTATCCTTCACCATTTTCACTTCTATTTCTATCATCACCCAATTGTCGTCATATTCCACTATCTCCTTTAAAATTTAAATGAACCCTAAGGCTTCAATAGCCGCTATATATAGGAACCTTCAATGCCCTCACCAAACAAATGTTGAGATACATTAATAGACATCAATGCACACTCCAGACACTAAAGAATTGAAAGTTGAAGTCTTTTCTGCAAAACTCGAGCTCCAATAGTTCCTTTGTAACTTCTCCTTCTTCTTTTCATTTTTCTGTTTGAGTTTAATCTACTGTGAGTTGATCGTGGTATGTTTGGATAGCCTAGACGGTGCTAGCATCTACTTGGTTTGTTGCCCCAAGAAAGGTCAGCATATGCTGACCTCTTCTCTTTAGTTTTTCCTAAATTAGTTATGTGACTCTATGTTTATGTCGTTTATACTGAAAATCATCTGCTAAGCATGTAGTGGGGTTTTACTAAGTATTGATCTTTTTGTTGTTCTGTTTACTCTGAGGTTGATCATGCTCCCTGGTAGTTATGTTACTTTGTGTTGTTATTAACCTGTAATGATCATTTGAATCTTAACTCTCATAACATAGCTAGTCAAAATGATTATGCATGTTCTTTCCATTAACAGAACCTGCTAAGTCTTTGTATTTAGTCAAAATTGAAACCTTATGCTGATTTACGTGTGACTTACCCCTATTAGTTGAGAAATAGTTGTATGAACACTATCATCTCATATAATACAATCGAATCATGTTTCTGAATTCTCTCTAATGTCCTGTTATCTTAGTAGCATGATCATCATGTCCATGAAATTATATTGTTGTGTCTTAGTTCAATGGGTTAAGCTTAATACAACTTTATGTCTGACGTGTTGGCTCTGTTGACTCTAGTTGATAATCTTGTTCTGTGTTCTTAGTGACTCCTATAAGTTTATCATTGTGGCTTGAGATCATTTGATAAACCTGAACCTGTTCACTCGCTGTGTTCTGATTTTCCATGTCCCTCTCCTATCTCATGATTCTGAACTCTGTAGGAGTGGCTATTTAGAATCTTTACTATTATGATGGTTAATTGACTCTTGTTGATTACTGTGCTTATGCTCACTCATCATGCTACTTCTGCTAGTCTAATGGTGTTTGTGAACCTTTCCTATGTTCCTAGCTTGAGAAAATTGCGTGCTTGAGTTACTATGTTGCCTTCCCAAGCCTATACCTGTAGTCAAATCCACCCACACTATCATATAGCAGTCAAATGAATGACCCCCGTCAAGGAACTTGCTTCTGTTTCTCATGCTAAGATTTGATCATGTTGTCATGTTATCATAGTAGAATAAGATTAATAACTGGCATGTGAAGGTCATGCATCAGACTCTGTTGGTATAACTTGTCACTGAACTCAATTACCTGTTTAAATGAAATGATTATAGCCTGCTTATCCTTCTTTAATCAACTAAGGATAAACCTCTCTACTTGTTGCTCCATGTCTATTTGATATAACTATGTATAGAACGACCTGATCATGAAATATATTGTTAATTGGCTCTAGCAGCCCGAAAACCTGTTAAACTACCCATTGTTACCACTAGATATCATGTCATTAGGTAAAACTAACCTCTCAGGGTATATTAATGTCTTTGTTATCTACCATCACCTCTAAGAAATTTGAACAAGTCAAGAAAGATTTCAGCCATGTGTATGTTAGTCCTGGACCAATTTGAAGTGTTTATTGGTTTGCTCTAAGTGTTATGAACCTGTTAAGAGGTCCTGAAATGATAAATCTCCAGTACAACTAATGGAACTAGTGCATATGTCGTTTTGTGTCATTTATCATTGCTTGGCCACTTGACTAAATCTCTCTGAAACATGAACTGACTAGAAAATAGTACTTATCTATTGGTAATGAGCAATTAAACTTACTGTATCTTAATAATGATCCTTTTAAGTGTTCTGACATATGTTAAGATCAACCTTAAGGTCACTAATGTTACTAGACTTTATTAGTCCATTTTCCATGATATACCCTTATGTTAGTATTCTGGTAAGGGATTCTACAGTCAGTATTGTTGCTGGTTCTGAGTTGCTCATGTCTTGGTATTTTGATGATAATGCAACATCTTCAGTAGCTATTAGTATCAGTGTATTGGACTTATGTGCATCTGAGCCTTTTGGAAAGCTTATCATGAACCTTGTGTTTCTATGACAATGCATGAAATTGCTAAAACTCTACTTGTGTTTAAAAATTTGAGGAAGAGTAAGAATATATGGCTAAGGGTATTTAGGTGTGAACCTGAGTTGTGGCTAATGTACCCCTCCCTATCACAAGCACTGCTCAGGGTCCTTGAGACCCTTGTGAACTCTGAAGTATCAGGGTCCCACAGGGGAATTTTATCCATGAATAAGGTCTCATTCCAAGCCTTTGGTCATTAATTCCTATTAATCCTCATCGGGTTAGTACAAGTAAAATCAATTTCACCGTATTCCTCCCCTTCCTATTATTATTGTTACTTGCTATAATTTTATCTCTTATTGATTTTTCACTAATTATTTCCCCTGTTCTTTTTTGCATGTACGATCTGTGAGTACTGAGTTCCTTTGGAACTCAAGTCCAAGTTCCAGACTTGGGCCGCATTCTTTGTTCTCCTGCCTGTTGAGTCCGCCGCTTATGTGAACTTTGCTGGGCATGATTATTCGCTGGCCCCATACCAAGAGTCTAGCACTCTTTCTATTTTATTTTAATTAATCCTTTTGCCATTATCTGTGGGTTATTATTTGAGGTTCTGTTTAGGAACACAGGCAAGCCAAAACTTGTAGGTAAAAGACGGTCGAATAGGATTATAAAAACTCGCTTACCTTTCGTTACTTGAGCTTTTACAATTCAAAACTAACCCTTTCAATAAAATAAATAGTTTACTGACGTTTATCACTAATGATTTTCAGCCTTTTAATGACTAACAAATTTGAGAACTAAAACTAACACTCGTTGGAACTTCAAAGCGGATCATATACGATAACGGGCTATTTGAAAATTAAAGGCAGTCGCATATTCAATTTTGCAATAACAGACATCACGAGTTTTAAGAACAAGACTTTATCGCTAAAAATATCTTCAAAGACAAAAGTATTCCAACTAGCATATTTTCACAGGGTAAATCTTTCGCTTTACAAGTTACATAACCTCACAAATAATATCTCTCTTTTCAAATATAATTCACAACTTTTCCCAAAGCAATGAGTTTTTTCAAACAAGATTTCAAAACATTCATTAAAAAGAATTTTTAGCCATTTTAGACACTAACTAAGAATAATATAGACTTTCCTTTCCCCAAACCTAGCATAAGTTTAAGGAGCCACCTCAGGTAAATTTTAAGGGATGCCTAACACCTTCCCCTTAGAATAACTGAAACCTTTACTCAAAATTCATTGGTTAGTAGACTATTAGGATAATAAACCAATAGGTACCTTAATATACTTTTAAATATTAGATGGCCACTCTTTTTATCAAATTCAAATGAACCATTAGTTGCAGGGGACAGCATTTGTAAAGGTTTGGTGTGAGGCAAATGGATTGCCTTTGCGTTCGCAGGGCATGGATTGCATTTGCATAGGATGTGCAAGCTTGAGCATCGCGATTTCGTGAGATACTTTGTGTTTGTAACATGAAGTTGGAGCTGGCAGGATATTTTGTCTTCGCAATTGCGAAGGGTGTTTCACGATCGTGATTCATATCTCTAGGCAAACCATTAGAGATGTAATTTCAAAAAATTTACCCATTCTTTCATAATTTGACCCTAGATTGCGAGAGGTAGAGATTTTGAAGATCAATTTCATTACGCCATTAGAGGCAAGAAATTTTCACTTGGATTTGACTTTATATCTTAATTTCTCACGAAATTCAACACCTAAAACATAGAATTTTTAAGTAAAATTTGAGATTCTTTGTACAACTTATGAAGGTATTTTTTGGGGATTTGAAGGTCAATTTGGACTAGGTTTTAGAATTTAATTACATATTTAGACTCATGGGGTTATGGGTAGTCGGAATCTATCCATTGACTCATATTTTGACCATGTGGGCGTGGGTGGACTTTTGTTGACTTTTAGGAATTTGATTAAAGATTCGAGATTTATTATCTAGAATTGATTTTTATGGCTTTGTTTGATGTTATTGGGTTGCATTTGACTAGATTCGAGCCTTTTGAAGTTGAATTTTGACGATTTGTTAAATTTTGGTTGATATTTAGCTACCGGTAGAGGTGCCTTTTGGCTAACATTGTTAAGAGGAAAACCACCTAGGATTGACTTGATTGCTATGTGTTTGAGGTATTAGGGATGGTGTATATGCTGGGTGGCGAGCGTATATACACGTACCAAGTTTATATCATGTTTGGAATAATTGAGATACTTTTTGCCTTGTTTTGATTATGTTCTCATCTTGATTCATGGCTTGTTTGGCTTATATGACTATGTTGCTCTCTTATTCATGTTAGATATGATGCCTAGGTTTATGATTATTTATGAAGGCATGTGAGCTTATCCTTGATATGTTGAATTGCTTGAATCATCCATAGTTATATAGAAATTCCATGAGCACATATCTTGATGACTATAGCCTCGTCACTACTTCTTCGAAGTTAAACTTGGTACTTACTGGGTACCAATTATGGTGTATTTATACTATACTTTTGCACATCTTTCTGTGCAGATCCTCAGGTGGCTATTAGTAGAGCCACTCGTTGAGCCTAGGTGTTCGCTCAGAGACTTAGTGTGTGCTGCACCTCATGGATTTATTTCTCTGTGCCCTAGTCCCTGTCAATTATTATATCATTTCTATTTTTCGTTATCTCAAACAGTTGTGATCATGTATTCAGATTTGTACTTATTCATTAGTTGCTCGTTTTCTTGTACCACCTTGTCCTTGGGGGTTGTACTGTTCTGGTCGTGTTTGGACTATGTTATCATTGTATCAGTTATTATGCGGTTTTGAGATTATACCTGTCTTTATTTACAATTTGATCCTGTTAATTAAAGGAATCGAGACTTTATTCTGTTTATTGTGAGTTGGCTTGCTTAGCAAGTACGAGTAGGCGCAATCACGCCCTAAGGGAGGATTTTGGGTCGTGAAAAGTTAGTATCAGAGCACTAGGTTGCTAAGGTATCACGAGTCACGCGCAAGTGTAGTAGATTCTTGCATATCGGTATGGAAACATATGTACTTATCTTCGAGAGGCTATAGGGCTGTTAGGAAAACTTCTCTTTCTTTCATTCTCTATCGGGCGGATTTGTTTATCCCTAAGTTTGAATATTTGCTTTTCTATTCTCTCATAGATGGTGAGGACATGTTCTTTGGGTATAGCCGAGCAGGCGCCAGTACCCTTGGCTAGGGCCATGAGAGGCCGAGCCGAGGTAGAGGCATGAGTGGAGCACGCGCCGCATTTAGGGCCCTGCTCAAGCAGTTGCCGTAGAGCCACTAGTAGCTCCCGTTGAGGAGAAGATTCTTGATTATGTTTAGCCGGTTGGACCAGTTCAGGCCCTAGAGAGGTTTTTTGCTACACCATTACTTCAACATTCTCTTGTTCGTCTGATTGGGCCGGTGCATGATTTGACATAGGCTGGAATACTTCAAGTGGAACTGGCTACTTCTCAGGCCCATAGAGGTGCACAGACTTGCTCTATTCATACCCTTGAGCAGGATACTACCACGTATCAGACACCAGGAGTAGTACCGATTAGCGACATCCTCTTGTGGTTACTGTTAGGTAAGTAGTAGAGGCCGTTGTGTTTGAGAAGGAGCAGAAGAGGTTTGATCGATTCAGGAACAAGAGTACTCCACAATTTGATTGCGATCCGTTAGCATATGCATACGATCTCTTAGATAGTTGTCATGAGATTATGCGAAATCTTGATTTAGTTGAGCCGAATGGGGTCAATTTTACTACTTTCCCACTTAAGGGCTAGTCAAGAGGTATTTGCAATCATATGAGCGTGGTAGGCCAGTAGGGTCACTTCCATTCACTTGGGGTCAACTTTCACATCTCTTCATAGAGAAGTTCATACCCCTCATGACGAGGGATGTGATGCATGGCCAATATGAGTACCTCCTGTAGGGATGCATGTCTATGACTGAGTATAATATGAGATTCACTGAGTTATCTTGTCATGTAGCTTTTCTGATCCCCACTAAGGTTGACAAGGTGAAGAGATTCATAGAGGAGTTGCATTTTGGTTTCAAGATTGCTATATCTAGGGAGGCTAAGACTGAGACTATATTCCTTCTGTCTATGGATATAGTGCGAATGATTGAGTGCATTCAGGATATGAGTAGGGAGACCATGGTGATAAGAGGCAAGAGGCCCCGACATCCGGTAGTTTCAGTGGTACCTCATTTGGAGGTAGGGATCATTCTAGGAGAAGCCATTCTAGCAAGCTAGTTCTTTCAGCATATCAGACCGCTCATGTCGCTTCGGTTCAATCATCATTTAGTGCATGACCAGCATAGACTTCCTACTATACTCCTTCAGCATAGGGTTCTTCCAGTGGGTACTCATGTTACCAGAGGTAGCCTCGAATTCAGCAGCCATTCTTAGCTCGATTATTTCGAGTGTGGTGAGACGAGGAATATCAAGAGGAATATCCCCAGACGTGGTAGAGGCACAACACACCAGGGTTCTCAGGCCGTGACTCTAGTGCCAGTTATTACACCATTGACCCCACTAGCTAGAGAGGGACCCCAGGAAATGAAGGGGCGTCCTAGAGGTGGAGGTTAGTCTAGCAGAGGTCAAGCTTGTTTTTATGCACTTCCAGGTAGACCCGAGGTGGAGGCTTCCAATGCAAGTATTACAGTTATTGTTTCAGTCTATCATAGGGATGCTCAGATAGATCATGGTTCTATATATTCCTATGTGTCATCGTACTTTGCATTACATTTGGAATTACCCCGTAGTTCTCTTGATATTCCTTTTCATGTATCTACAACTATTGGTGATTCTATTGTAGTGAATCGTGTGATTGGTCTTGTGTGATTACCATTGGGACTTAAGAGACTAGTGTTATCTTCTATTTCTTATTATTGTGGACTTTGATGTAATTTTTTATATGGATTGGTTTTCTCCGTACTATGCTATTCTTGATTGTCATGCTATGACCATGACGTTGGTTATGCCAGGGTTGCAAAGGTTAGAATGGAGGGGTTATCTTGGTCATACTCTTAATAGAGTGATTTTGTTTTCTGAAGGCTAAGCGGATGGTTAAGAAGGGATGTTTAGTGTACCTAACTTTATTTAGAGATATTGATGCCGATACTCCTACTGTTGAGTCAGTTACAATAGTGAGGGGGTTTTCGAATATATTTCCTGCAGACCTACCCACCTTGCCATCCAATAGAAATATTGATTTTGGTATTGATTTGGTGCTGGGCACTCAACCCATATATGTTCCACCATGTAGCATGGCTCCAGCTGAGTTGAAGAAATTGAAGGAGCAGTTGCAAGAGTTGTTAAAAAAGGGTTCATCATGCCTAGTGTATCACCTTGGGGTGCAACAATTGAAAGAGTTATTAGATAAAGGGTTCATCAGGACAAATATATCACCTTGGGGTGCATCAGTGTTGTTTGTAAAAAAGAAGGATGGTTCTATGAGGATGAGTATTGACTATAAGCAGTTGAACAAGGTGACTGTAACGAACAAGTATCCATTACCTCGTATTGATAATTTATTTGATCAGCTTCAGGGTGCCAAGGTGTTCCCAAAGATTGACTTGAGATCGAATTATCATAAGTAGAAGATTAGGGCTTCAAACATATCTAAGACTTCTTTCAGGACTCGTTATGGGCATTATGAATTTTTGGTGATGTCTTTTGATTTGACTAATGCCCCAACAACTTTCATGCATTTGATTAACAATGTGTTCCATTCTTATTTGGATTCTTTTGTCATTGTGTTCATTGATGATATATTGGTATATCCCGTAGTGCTGAGGAGCACGAGCAACATTTGAGGATTATGCTCCAAATTCCGAGGGGAAGAAGTTATATGCTATGTTCTCTAAATGTGTGTTTTGGTTGGACTTGATGGCGTTCTTGGGCCATGTGGGTGTCTGGTGATAAGATCAAGGTGGATCCAAAGAAGATTGAGGTTGTTCAGAGTTGGCCCAGACCTTCAACTACTACAAAGATGAGGAGTTTCTTAGGTTTGGATGGTTATTATCGTCGCTTTGTGGAAGGGTTCTCATCTATTACAGCTCTATTCACCAAGTTGACTTAGAAAGGTGATTTATTCAGATGGTCCGGCGAGTGCGAGAAGCATATTAAGAAGCTTAAGAATTCTTTGACCATGACTCCACCTTTGGTATTGCCTTCGGGATTGGGGGATGTATACTGTTTATTGTAATGCATTGTGTGTTGGTCTTGGTTATGTGTTGATACAAGACAATAGCGTTATTGCCTACGTGTAGCTCCAGTTGAAGCCCTATGGGAAGAACTACCCAGTACATTATTTGGAGTTAGCAGCTATTGTGCACGTGCTCAAGATTTGGAGTCATTATTTGTACGACATGTCTTGCGAGGTTTACATGGATCATCAAAGTCTTCAGCATATGTTTAAACAAAAGGATTTGAATTAGAAGCAACGAAGATGATTGGAGTTGTTGAAGGACTAAGATATCACTATCTTGTATCATCCGGGGAAGGCTAACGCGGTAGCAAATGCCTTGAGTAGAAAGGAAAGGAGTATGGAGAGTTTGGCATTTATTCCAGCTATAGAGGGGCCTTTGGATATGGATGTTCCGCTTTGGCCAACATATTCGTGAGATTGGATATTTTTAAGCCTAGCAGAGTTCTCGCTTGTGTTGTTGCGCACTTGTTCTTCTTTGAGTGCCTCAAGGCTCGTCAGTTTAATGATCCCTATTTTCTTGATTTTTGGCCACGATGTTGGGAGGTGGTTCTAAGGAGGTGGTTATTGGTGATGATGGGTATTGGGGCATCAAGGTCAAATCTGTGTTCCAAATGTGGATAGTTTGAGGGTGTTAATTCTTGAGAAGGCTCACAGTTCACGGTATTCTATAGGTGCTACGAAGATGTATCATGACTTGAGGTAGTATTTTTGGTGCCAGATTATGAATAAAGACATTGTTGGACATGTGTCGCAATGTCTTAATTTTTAGCAGGTCAAGTATGAGCATCATATGCAGGGTGGTTTGCTTTAGAAGTTAGATATACCGGAGTGGAAGTGGGTACGCATTTCTATGGACTTTGTGGTAGGATTGCCACAGATTTAGAGAAGATTTGACGCTGTATGGGTCATTGTGCAGAGACTAACAAAATTTGCACATTTCATTCCGGTCATGACTTTCTACAATTCGGACTAGTTGGCAACCGGGGAGCGCGACCGGCGCTCAACCGAGATAACCCGGCCAAGCAAGTCTGCTGGATTTCCTTCTCCACAACTCACACTTAAATAAAGAGAATATAAAATTCATTAATTAATACCACGAGGGTTCATGCACAACACTAGTTCCATCGCCATTAGGTACTTCATTTATAAGTCTCCAAAACAATACATTTCACAAACATAGTTTTACAGTGGAAGCATGAGATACAATTACGACATCTTTAGTTTAAATTTCCTACACTATTACACAACTCACACTATGTCTACGGAGCCTATAATAGATATAAATGAGTACAATTATGGTGCCGGTAACAAGGCTCTGACTATACTTCAAAACATAATACACACGGAGGCAAAAGATGCAAAACCCCGGAATGAAGTGGGGCTCACCAAGTCAGCTAGGAAAAAGTGTACCACTATCACTAGTCAATGCCTCCCGCTGTGGAACCACCTGTATCCATTAAAGATGCAGCGCCCCCGGCAAAAGAGACGTTAGTACATGTCGAATAGTACTAGTATGAAAACCAAAACACATATTCAAGAACTTGGAAATAAAACATGAATGTGATGAATCATGGTAACAATCATAGAGCTTATGTAGGTGTAATCACAATACCACAACTCTACATAAAGTGGCCCCGCCGCCTCACCCCAACGTATGCTGGTGGAGGTGTAACCACGATGCCACAACTCGAGTTCAAAATGATAATAATATGTACAAAAGAGTTCCCTTTTAATCAACTGTTTGGAACCTTTGGCCTTAGCAAGTGTAAATTCATAAGGTTTTATCATATGAGAAATAAGTATTTAATCACATTAATTTCATACAAGATCTTTTTCCAAAGGGGTATAACATGATTAAGTAAAAAATGTAGAATAATTAACACACGAGGGTTCTAACACGTTATGCCAATCGAGAATCAATTTTACTAGTTTGAATACCCCACATCAATAGCATTCGAAGTTTGACTACACATGATAGAAGTTTACAAGGGTTTGGGAATTCCGATACTAGAAGAAGAGTTTAGCCTTCATACCTCGCTATGAGCTTCCCTTAATTCACTACACAGTTTCGAAAATCCTAGCAACTTCGATCTATTTTGATACACAACAAAAGTAAACACAAATTAGGAAGATATTCATGGTATCAACTCATTAGAGCATTTTATCAAACACTAGGTGTGCGAATTCGATTACAAAGTTCTTCCACAAGGTTTCCTTCACTCCACAACTAATTCAACACCAAATATTTACTCATACTAGTTAAATTTCCTCCCCACCATCCTCATAGCTACATGAATGCATAAATTACAACTCTCATACCCAAATATCATACTCCCAAATTACCCATCTTATACCCAAACTCTAAATTGAAGATTAGGGTTTGGACCTTACCTCTTGGATGAAGACCTTGTGAGTTCTCCAAGTCTTGAGCAAGGATTGATGATCAATTAGCCTAGGGTTCCCCCTCTTTCTAGAAAACTCTCACTTCTTTCTAAAATATCATATTTTTGCTTCAAAAGAGTCCCTCTACTTCAATATATCGAAATAGGGTCAGATCAAAAATTAGAAAAATTGAAGCCTCGACGCAGATTTGCGATCGCATATGCGACCGCATAATGCTTCTGTGGTCCGCAAAATGGACCGCACAATTGCCCTCCGGAACTAGGCGATTCTGCCTCATTCTGCGATCGGTCTGTAGTCTGCAGACCAATTCTGCGGTCGTATAATGGACCGCAAAACCTCCTTCCGAAATTTTTCATGTCGATTATGCGATGGGATCTGTGGCCCGAAAACGGTTCTGCGGCCCCATAATGGACCGAATAATGGTCCTCAAAATTTAGCTCAAGTTTCTGCTTCACTCTACGGCTGCTTTACGGCCCACCGAGTGATTCTGCGATCGTATAGTGGACCGCAAAAATGCCATAGTTTGCAACACAATTCCTTCTACTCCCCAATGCACTGTTTAACCCAAGAATTTCTACAATCATCAACGCATGATTCCACCTAGACATCACGAAACCCCGGGTTTTAGGTAAACATTTCACGGGGCTTTACATCCTCCCCCACTTAGAATCATTCGTCCTCGAATGAAGGTCAAAATTTCATCATTTGCACCCAATGTGACTCAACTACTATAACACACACCCGCAGTTCCAAATTTTTTTCTAACTCCCTAAATTTCCAAATATTTCATTAGAGTCTCCCCTGTAATTGGACCTATCCACCTGCCAGAGAATCCCAAAAACAGTCCTAATAACATATACATGAACCAACGACACAACATAACATTAAAACAATACCAATCGTGGCCTCACGAGCAGTATACTACCAAAAAGGAATACCTTTAACATCAACTGTGCAAATGATACATAATTCATAAAAGGTAACTCATAACATTTTCATAGAACACAACTTTATAAATACATGGCTATTCAAACAAGTGAGGGTACTCCTTCTTCATTTCTTCCTCGGCCTCCCAGGTGGCCTCTTCGACTTGTTCGTTTCGCCATAACACTTTCACGGAGGCAATCTCTTTATTCCTCAACTTTCGAACTTACCTATCAAGAATTTCAATTGGAATTTCTTCATAAGTCAATTCTTCATTAACCTCAATTGTATCAACCAGAACAATGAGTGACGGGTATCCAACCACCTTCTTCAATATGGACACATGGAACACCGGGTGCACTAAATACATCTCTGGAGGTAGTTCAAGCCTGTACGCCACCTAGCCAATTCTCTGAATGATTCTGTACGGTTCGATATACCTCGAACTCAATTTCCCTTTCTTACCAAACCGCATTACACCCTTCATAGGGGAAACCTTCAAGAATACCCAATCATCTGCTTTGAACTCCAAATCCCTACGACGCACATCCGAATAGGACTTTTGATGACTCTGAGTAGTTTTCAACTATTCTGTAATGATCTTACCCTTCTCCATAGCCTGATGCATGAGGTACAACCCTATTAATTCTGCTTCCCCAATCTCAAACCACCCAATGGGATATTTACATCTCCTACCATATAAAGCCTCGAACGGTGCCATCTGAATGCTAGCATGATAACTGTTGTTGTAGGAAAAACTCTATGAGTGGCAAATGATCATCCCAGCTACCCTTGAAGTCAAAAACACAAGCTCGCAATATATCCTCAAATGTCTGAATAGTTCGCTCTGCCTGCCCATCAGTCTGTGGGTGAAAGGTTGTACTAAGATTCACCTGAGTACCCAAACCTTACTGAAACGTCTTCCAAAAATTAGTCATGAACTGTGCCCCCTGTTCTGAGATAATAGAAACTGGAGTGCCATGCAACCTGACTATTTCCTTGATTACAACTGAGCATATTGTTCTGCTGTGTCAGTAGCCTTAACAGGTAAGAAGTGTGCTGATTTCGTGAGTCGGTCCACAATTACCCAAATCGAGTCGAACTTGCGAGGAGTGCGAGGTAGTCATACCACAAAGTCCATATTGATCATCTCCCATTTCCACATCAGAATTTCTATGTTCTGTGCCAACCCACCCGACCTTTGGTGTTCAGCCTCTACTTGCTGACAATTTGGACATCTTGCCACATAGTTCGCTACGTTCCTCTTCATATCATTCTACCAGTAGAATTTCTTAAGATCATGGTACATCTTTGTAGAACTCGGGTGCACGGAATACCTAGAAATGTAAGCCTCAGTCATGATTCTTTCCCGGAGACCATCCACATTTGGAACACATAACCGCCCTTGGTACCTTAGTGTACCATCATCCATGCCAAGAAAAAAGGCCATGGTCTTATGTTTATTGTACCAACAATGGGTTGTTGTATTTCTTTTCCTTAACTTCCACAACAAGTGATGATTTAGCCCTATTTTGCGCAATCACTCCTCCTTCACTAGAATCTGCAAGACGAACTCCCAAACTATCCAACCGATGAACCTCCTTGGCCAACGACCTTTGATATGCCTCAAAGTGAGCCAAACTACCCATATATTTCCGGCTAAGAGCATTCTCCATAACATTAGCCTTCCCTAGATGATATAGGATATCAATTTCATAATCCTTGAGTAACTGAAGCCATCTTCTCTGCCTCAGATTCAATTCCTTCAGTTTAAAAATGTATTGAAGACTCTTATGGTCCGTGAATATATCCACATGGACCCTATACAAATAATGACGCCAAATCATCAACGCAAAGACAACCGTTGCAAGCTCTAAGTCATGTGTTGGATAGTTCTTTTCATGATTCTTGAGTTGCTTAGAAGCATAAGCTATTACCTTGCCATGTTGCATTAATACACAACCAAGTACGATTCTTGAAGCATCACAGTATACCATAAATCCATTAATACCCTCTGATAGGGTCAACACTGGTGCCGTAGTCAACCTCAATTTCAACTCATGAAAGTTCCTTTCACAAGCATCTGACCATTGGAACTTAACCGCCTTTTGCGTCAATTTAGTCAACGGAGAGGCAAGGGTAGAGAATCCATCCACAAACTTTCTGTAATACCTAGCTAAGCCTAAGAAACTACAATCTCTGTTGGGGTAGTAGGTCTAGGCCAATTCCTCACCGCTGAAATCTTCTGAGGATCGACCTTAATTCCTTCTCTAGAGACGACATGACCAAAGAATGTAACAGATTCAAGCCAAAATTCACATTTCGAAAATTTTGCATACAATTTGTGTTGATATAGAGTCTGTAGAACCGTCATGAGATGATCAGCATGGTCTTCTTGACCTCGTGAATATACCAGAATATCATCAATGAACACTATCACAAAAGAGTTAAGAAAAGGCTTGAAGACTTGATTCATAAGGTCCATGAAAGCTGCTAGGGTATTTATTAGCCCAAAAGACATTACCAGATATTCAAAGTGCCCATACCGGGTCCTGAAAGTTGTTCTCGGAATATCATGTTCCCTGATCTTCAATTGATGATACCCGGATCTTAAATCAATATTGGAGAAATACTTAGCACCTTGCATTTGGTCAAACAAATCATCTATCCTTGGCAGTGGGTACTTATTTTTTATTGTAACCTTGTTGAGCTGCCGATAGTCAATACACATCCTTAGTGACCCATTCTTCTTTCTTACAAATAAAACCAGTGTGCCCTAAGGCGACATGCTTGGCCGGATAAAACCCTTCTCTAACAAATCCTTTAATTGTTCTTTTAGCTCCTTCAATTCTGCTGGTGCCATTTTGTAGGGTTGAATAGATATAGGCTGCGTGCCTGGCATCACATCAATCGTGAAGTCAATATCCCTGTCTGGTGGGATCTCAGGGAGCTCATCTGGAAAGACCTTCAGAAATTCTTTCACAACAGGCACAGACTCAAGTGTAGGTGCCTCAGCATCGGTATCCGTAACCCGGACCAAATGGTAGATACACCCCTTGTTAATCATATTCGTGGCCTTAAGGTAAGAAATAAACCTACCCTTCGGCACCACATCCCCCCCTCCATTCAATCACTGACTCATTTGGAAATTCAATCTTAACGGTTTTGGTTTGACAACCAAGCTTAGAGAAACATGAATAAAGCCAATCCATTCCCATTATTACATCAAAACCAACCATCCCCTATTCAAGGAGATCGGCCATGGTGTCCTGACCACGCACCGTGACAACACAATCCCTATAAACCCGCGCGGCCATAATAGACTCGCCAAGAGGAGCAAATACAGAGAACGACTCATGGAGCTGTTCCGGTTCTATCCCAAATTCCGTAGCAACATAGGGAGTGACATATGACAAAGTGGAATCGGGATCAATAAGAGCATACACATCATGAGATTGGACAGGCAATATACCTGTGACAACATCTGGAGAAGCCTCTGAATCCCGACGCCAACGCATAGCATAAAATTTACTGGGTCCTCCCGAGTTCTGTGCACCACCCCTAGCTGCACCACGCCCTACGGGTGCTGGGGTGACTCGAGCTGGAGGAGGTGTCGTGGATGTAGTAGTTGCAAAACTAGCTGGTTGCGCTGCACCTCTGCTCATGATCCGGCAGGACGAGCGAAAATACCTCTGAATGTGACCCCTTACACCACACCCGTAGCATATAGGTAGGTCCATGAACCAGACCCCAAAGTGCATCCTCCCACACTTAGGGCATAGGGGCCTCCGCTGCTGCTGGAGTCTCCCTCCAGGTCGACCCTACTGGTGGGGTCCCCTGATGCCCTGACTGGGACCGGATGGATGTGCACTCATCGAAGACTAAGTGAATGACTAAGATGGCCCTGATGACAATCCCTGAATTCCTACCTACCACCACCATCACCACCGGAAGAACCACCAAAATTGCCCGCGGACCAGGCCTTGCTGCTACCCTCACGCTCCCTTTTATTTTTTAGTTTACGATCCTCTATAGGTTGAGTAAATGCCACCATCTTACCGTAGTTCATATCAGAATTCAAGGCAGCCGTAGCGGCCTCATTAATAACCAAGGGGCTAAGGCCCTGCACAAACCAACACGCTCTAGCCTCCATAGTGGGCAACATTTGAATAGCATACTTGGACAGGTACGCGAAATCCATATGGTACTCCCACACATTCATGCTACCCTGCTTCAGGCTCTGAAACTCAGTGGCACGGGACGCCTTAGTCTCGGCAAGCCAGAAACGATCCATAAAGGCATCGGTAAACTCACTCCACCTCGCTGGAGGGTTCCCCTCCTCACGGGACTCCTCCCACATCTCAAACCAAGAATAGGCCAACCCTTTCAGGTTGTAGGAGGCCAACTCCATTCCATCTGTCACAGTAGCACGCATAAATCGGAGAGTCTTGTGCATCTCATCAATGAAGTACTGGGGGTCCTCCTAAGGATCAGTACCTGTGAACACTGGAGGATCCAACTGGAGAAACCTGTTCACCTTGGAACTAGTGGAATCCCTTGGCTGACTAGAAGACGTAGGTGCAACATTTGATATCTGGGCCTGGGAGGCCACTATCTGAACCAACATCTGTATGGCTCTGCTAAGATCCCCATCAGAAACAGCGGGACCAGAAGCTGGAGCTGGAGGTGGAACTGGAATATCAGTTGGAGGAATCGATGCACCTTCAGTGGGCGTAGGAACTGGTGCAGTCTGAGCAGGAGTAGTAGAATCAAGAAGGGTAGTAGTTGGGGAATTATCCTCACCCCTAGTGTGCTCACCCGCATCACCAAGTATAGGATCAACCGTCACTCGTGGGGTGACATTGGCTCTCTAGCTAGTTCTTGCCTTCTTCTTAGGTGCCATGTACTAAAAATTAGAGCAACGCACGAGTTAAAGGAGGAACACTCTTAAAATTAGCTTTATCGCACGATCTAGAACATCAAAGAACGGTGTTATTCTTAAATGCCCAAGTAGCCTCCTAATTATAGGTGTGGTCGAGAACACACCAATAAGGAGGACTCTACTAGACACAGCTCCGAGACATCCTAGGACACTTTAAAACCTTAGGCTCTGATACCAAGTTTGTCACGCCCCGACCTCGGGGAGCGCGACGGGCGCTCAACCGAGATAACCCAGCCGAGCAAGCCTGCTGGATTTCCTTCTACCCAGCTCACTCATAAATAAAGAGAATATAAACTTTATTAATTAATACCTCGAGGGTTCATGAACAACACTAGTTCCATCGCCATTAGTTAGTTCATTTATATGTCTCCAAAACAATATATTTCACAACCATAGTTTTACAGTGGAAGCATGAGATACAATTACAACATCATTAGTTTAACTTTACAACACTAATACACAACCCACACTATGTCTACAGAGCCTCAAATAGATATAAAATAGTTCAATGATGGTGCCGGCAACAAGGCTCCGGCTATACCTCAAAACATAATACACACGGAACAAAAGATGCACAACCCCGTAATGAAGTGGGGCTCACCAAGTCAGCTGGGAAAAGGGACGTTAAAGATGCAGCCCCCGGCAAAAGGGACGTTAGTACATGTCGAATAGTACTAGTATGAAAACCAAAACACCTATTCAAGGACTTGGAAATAAAACATGAATATGATGAATCATGGTAACAGTCATAGGGCTTATGTAGCCATAAAAGTCAAAACAGATTTATTAAGAACTTCCAATAACACAAATAAATTTCAAGTCGGAAATCCTCTACAACTAACTTTACACAGCGTGGCCTTGCCGCCTCACCCCAATGTATGCGGGTGGAGGTGCAATCACAATGCCATAACTCCACACAAAGCGTCCCCGCCGCCTCAACCCAATGTATGTGGGTGGAGGTGTATTCACAATACCACAACTATACACAAAGAGGCCACGCCGCCTCACCCCAACGTATGCGGGTGGAGATGTAATCACAATAGCAAAGCTCTACACAAAGCGGCCCCGCCGCCTCACCCAAACATATGTTGATGGAGGTGTAACCATGATGCCACAACTCGAGTTCGCAAAATGATAATAATATGTACAAAAGTATTCCATTTTAATCAACTGTTTGGCACCTTTAGCCTTAGCAAGTGTAAATTCAGAAAGTTTCATCTTATAAGAAATAAGTGTTTAATCACATTGGTTTCATATAAGATCTTCTTCCTAAAGGGGTATAACATGATTAAGTAAAAAATAGAGAATCATTAACACATGAGGGCTCTAACATGTTATGACAATCGGGAATCAATTTTACTAGTTTGAATACCCCACATCTATAGCATTTCAAGTTCGACTACACATGATAGAAGTTTACAAGGATTCGGGAATTTCTATACTAGAAGAAGAGTTTAGCCTTCATACCTCGCTTTGAGCTTCCCTTAATTTACTACACAGTTTCGAAAATCCTAGCAACTTTGATCTATTTAGAGACATAGCAAAATTGAACAAAAATTAGGAAGATATTTATTGTATCAGCTCATTGGAGCATTTTATCAAACACTAGGTATGCAAATTAGATTACAAATTTCTTCCACAAGATTTTCTTCACTCCACAACTAATTCAACACCAAGAGTTTGCTCATACTAGTTAATTTCCTCCCCACCATCCTCGTAGCTACATGCATGCATAAACTACAACTCCCATACCCAAAAAAAGCATACTCCCAAATTACCCATCTTATACCCAAACTCGAAATAGAAGACTAGGGTTTGGACCTTACCTCTTGGATGAAGACCTTACGAGTTCTCCAAGTCTTGAGCAAGGATTGATGAACTATTGGCCTAGGGTTCCCCCTCTCTCTAGAACACTCTCAATTCTTTCTAAAATATCAGATTTTTGCTTCAAAAGAATCCCTCTACTTCAATATATCGAAATAGGGTCGGGTCAAAAATTAGAAAAATTGAAAAGGATCGCACAATTGCCCTCCATAACTGAGTGATTCTGCCTCATTACCAATTCTGCGGTCACATAATGGACAGCATAACCTCTTCCAAAATTTCTCATGTCGATTCTGCGATGAGAACTACGGCCCGCAAAATGGTTATACGGTCGTATAATGGAATGCATAATTGTTCTCAAAATATATCTCAAGTTTCTACTTCATTCTGCGGCCGATCTGCGGCCCGCAGAGTGATTTTGCGGTCACATAGGTGACCACAAAAATGCCATAGTCTGCAACACGATTCCTTCAACTCCCCAACGCACTGTTCAGCCCAAGAATTTTTACAATCATGAACGCATAAGTCAACCCAGACATCACAAAACCTTGGGTTTTAGGTAAAACTTTCATGGGGCCTTACTCAATGTGTGCCTATTTCTATCATCTCGGATCGAGGCACTAGATTTACATTGCATTTTTGGATAGTTGTTCAGTGTGAGTTAGCACACATGTGGAGTTGAGTACTGCATTTCACCCTCAGATAGACAGGCAACCTGAGCGAACCATTCAAATCTTGGAGGATATGTTGAGCGCATATTTCATAGATTGTAGAGGCTAGTAGGACCAATTTCTACCATAAGTAGAGTTCTCCTACAACAACAACTACTAGTCTAGTATCCCGATGGCTCCATATGAGGCATTATATGAGAGGCGATGTTGTTATTCTGTTGGTTGGTTTGAGCCTGGTGAGGCTAGGTTGTTGGGTATAATGTATTCCAGGAAGAAGAGTTATGCTGATATGAAAGTTTGTGATGTGTCTTTCATAGAGGGTGAGAGGGTTCTTCTAAGAGTTTCGCATATGCAAGGCATGATGAGATTTGGAAAGAAGAGAAAATTGAGCCCTAGGTATATTGGTTCATCTGAGATGTTAGAGAGGGTTGGTGAGGTGACTGACATACTTTCTTTGCCACCTAGCATGTCAGGCTTTCATCCGGTGTTTCATATTTCCATGCTTCAGAAGTACAATGAAGATTAGTTAGAGGTTTTGGATTTAAGTTCAAAGCAATTGTATGAGAATTTGTCTTATAAAGAAGAGCAGATAGCCATTTTTGATAGGTCGGTTCAGAAGTTGATGTCAAAAGAGTTGCGGTAGTGAAGGTTCAATGGAGAGGTCAACCAGTAGAGGAAGAGACTTGGGAGACCAAACATGATATGGGGAAAATATATCCTCATCTTTTTGGCACTCCAGGTATGTTTCTAAACTCGTTCAAGGACGAATGATTGTTTAAGATGGGGGAAAATATAATGACCTGACCGGTCATTTTGTGTAATAGAGCAACATTTCCCCTATTTCATGCTCCCCACATTATGTTTGTTGTTTTGTGACTTGCAGGGGTTGTTAGTTTAGCTTTGGGAAGGTTCAAGAGTGAATTGAGCCACTTAGTCTCATTGTGGAAGCTTAAGTTTTAAGAGTTGATCAAGGTTTGACTTTTAAATAAACGACTTCGGATTGATGATTTGATGGTTTCAGTAGATTTGTATAGTGATTTCGGACTTGTGTGTATCTTTGGATTTTGATTCGGAGTTTCATAGGGGGTTTTAGCTCTTTTTGCTCGAAGGTGTGGAGATCTCATAGGTTTGACCAAGAGTTGAATTTGATATTATTAATGCCTGGTTAGTGTTCGGGGACTTTAGTTAGTTTCATTTGGTTGATTAGATTGTGAGCGAAGTTTGGTCAAAATTCAGAACTTCTAAGTGTGATTCGGACGCGTTCGGCGAAGTTGAAATATTTTGAAGTCAAAAGATAGATTTTGGGTGTCAATTCTTGGTTTTGATATTATTCGTGGTATTTCGAGCCCTTGGCCAAGTTTAAACTAGGTATAGGGACTTGTCGATATGATTGGATGGGGTCTCGGGGTGTGTTTTGGGGTGGTTTTAGACCATTTTCCTTTAATTTGCAACTGTTGGTTGCTGGTGTGATAAAGTGCTTCACGATCGAAGAGCTGACTCTCATGCTCGCGGAGGAGGGGAGTTGGCAGGTGAAGTTTTACTTTTTGCGTTCACGTGAGTGGTGTCGCGTTCGCGGAGGGCTGAGGGTAGGTTCTTTTCATTCGCATGCAGGGCCGCATTCGCAAAGGTTTGGCATCAGGCAGATGGATTCCCTTTGTGTGCACGAGGCATGAATCACATTTGAGTAGGCTGGGAAGTTGAATTCACCCCACCTAAAATTACTACCAAGCAGTGCCAACTTGTTGTCATTTTCACTAGAGAGGACTGCATGGTTAAGTTAGATGCAAGGTGTAAATATACCGTGGTGGGAAAATTTTCAAATAATATGACTATTAGAAGATGTTTTGCGGCCCAAAACTGAATTAAAGGGAGGTGTTAAAATTTCTCATTTCAATGTTAGGACTGTTTATATTGATTTGGATAATGATTATGATCATGTCCTTCTTTGGACAAGGCAATGCATGTATATTCAGGGGAAAATCACGAAGATTGAAGCCTGGACACCCACATTCAACCCTAGTGAAGACACTCCAATAGTACTAATATGGGTAGTTACACCAGAATTACCATGCCACTTTTACTACATGAAAATCCTAAGAGGCCTCCTATCCCCTGTTGGAAAGGCCTTACACATAGACCTGAAATCATTTCAAAAGACCAGAGATAGTGAGGCAAGGGTCAAAATACAAATTGATTTGCCTAAGCCAAGACCTCACCATGTTTGGTTGGGATTTTGATGACAATCAGGATGAAAATTAAGATAGAAAATGGCTTGAAGTTCAATATGAAAACATCCTTGATTATTGTATCTACTGCAAACACTTAGCTCATAACATGCATGCTTGCCCGAGCAGAAGATGAGGAGAACAAAAGGAAAAAGGACAATCCAGAAATCACCAAAGAATCTCCACCTCAACAAAATAGCTCTGAATCTTCATCAAAACAATAAAATCGTGAGGGTCAAAGGAAAGACACAATAAAGACAATAATGCTGGAACTCACCAACAAGGAAAGGAGCACCAAAACACAGGGATCAGACCTCCAAATGATGACTGGCAAACTCAAAAAAAGAAGCATTTCAAAGGAAAAAATCAATAGAATAACAAGAAGCAGAACCAACATCCTAAAAAAGTAGAATTCATAACAACAAGTGAAGGTAGCAAGCAATCAAAATGAAATCACCAAGAAGCAAAAGAATAAATGATCTTAAATCTCCAGGTATATCTATTGTTCCTCTTGATTCTCCAGTTTCTTTGGAGAAGGGTGCAGATTCGGTTTTTCAGAATCATCGCAATCCCCATCCCCTTATAATTATTTCTGATGAAGTTGAAGGAGGGAAGGAGATTTATCAGGAGACAAACCTAGATACTCAGGTTGGGGATCCTAAAGGGGCGGGTCTTCCTCACATTCTGCATGAGTGTGATTCTTCACATTTGATTAACCATATGATGGATCATATATCAACTGATACCAACCAGAGAAACCAAGCTACTAATTATGTCTTAGAGGAAGAGTATTGTGAGATAGTTATATGAAGATGAAGATCAGTATAGTGATATGAGAAGATTGATTAAAGGTAAAGGTCATGCAACCTCTAACTTTAAAATTCAGTCTCCCAAATCAAAGCACAACCCCAGTTAGAAAAACAAGAGAGCAATGAGAAGAAAGGGTATCCGCACAATTCAGCACAATGCTGATGGTATTGATGGTAATGATAATTTACTTTTTAATCAGTTTCAGTGTCCATGCACTCAAATGAAATGGAACTTAGGGTTTGAAGCTGAAGGGTCAAGCAAAGCTAAAGGTTACAAGGAGAAAGGGATTGACATTATTAATCCCTCATTGCCTCAACCTGTACTTGTTGACAAAGGAACTATTCCATAGGAAAATGGAACAACTAATCAGGATGGTCCTTCTTTTATTTTAATGCAGGCAGGAACACAAGATCAACAACCCAACACTCTCATAGATGTGATTGCAGTAGAAATTCCACTAAACACGTTCTATCCATCATGTCCGGAGGAAGATGAATACATGCCTATACAATCAGAAGATGAGACAATAGGGGACTCAAAGGAAGAGGATGAGGAGTTTAGAGGAGGAACTGATGAAGAACAACATTGTAACATCCTTGTTACATCTCTAAACGGTGCTCCTGAGAAGGAGAAAGTCCCAGTTACATATGGTTTGTCTTCCAAAATAATACATTGACCCAGATTAACCAGAAGTAGAGCTGCAACCAGCAGTATCATCCCACCAAACTTCAAAAACAACCCTACCAATAATTAATGATTAGTACAATCATTTGGAATGCTAGAGGGATCAGATCATCTGGAGCCATTGAGAGGCTCAGAACTCTGAAACAACTTCATAAGCTTTCTTTCATTGCTGTCTGGAACCTTTTCTTGATACCATTCACCGTAACCATTTTAGAAACTAATTATCCATGAACCATGCAACATCCAATATTAATGACAAATTTTGGATTTTTTAGGATCAGGATTTCAATGGTACTGTCCTAGATCATAATGGGCAGGAACTACCTATTGAACTGAGACATGTTGAAGCAGGGGAAGTGTTCCACGTTATTGTTATCTATTCAAAATGCAAGCCTGTTCTGAGAAGAACTCAATGGGAAGCTCTAAGATTCAAGTACACTGTGCGTAATGTCCCTTGTTGTGTTATTGGGGATTTTAATGTTATTGCTTCTGTTGAGGAGAAGATTGGAGGAATTCCATGTCATATTAATAAGAGTATAGATTTTCATAGCATGATTGAAGACTGCGGGCTAATAAATATTGGTTATTATGGTCCAAGATATACATGGTCAAATGTGAGAGGCCCTTTCTATATTGTCTGGAAAAGGTTGGATAGAGGTTTGGTAAATGACAGTTGGCTCACCCTTTTTCCTACCACAACCATTAAACATCTAGCTTCTACTGGTTCATACCACTCTCCACTTCTCATGGACATGCATATGAGACAGGATACAGGCAAGAAATACTTTAAGTTCCTCAATTGTTGGGTTGAGAATGACACTTTCAGGCCTTTGATTAACAAGGTCGGTGGCATAAATGTAATTGGAGATGGAATGTGGATCTTTTACCAGAAACTCAAGGCTATCACTAAGGCTCTGAGTCTATGGTCTAAGGAGCCATATGGGGACATATATAAAAAGCCTAAAGAGTTTGAACAGAAAGTCAGGGAAGCTGAAGAAAAGTGGCCCAATACTAATAATCCAACTGACACACTTAACTTACATGAAGTAAAGGCTCAGTATATTAGATATCTTAAAGTTGAGGAAGCAATGTTGAAGCAGAAGACTCAACTTCAAAGGTTTAAAGACGAAGATGCTGATTCCAGATATTTTCCAGTCTCACTAGAGGGAGAAGAAGAAAATAGTATATCCATAAAGTTAAAGATGAATAAAGAGATTGGATGCATGGTGATGAGGCTATTGGTGAAGATACATGCAACTACTTTGAAGATATCTTTACTGAAATATGTGGTGTTATCAAACAAGATCTCCTCTCTCATATCCCATCCATGATTTCCTCTGAAGATAATACAAATCTCGCAAGAGACCCTAATATGCAAGAACTCAAAGAGGAGGATTTTTCTTTGAACCCAAATAGTGTAGCTGGTCCTAATGGGATGAATGGTAAATTCTTCCAGTCCTGCTGGGACATCATCAAATTAGATCTCCTGAATGTAGCATTGGCCTTTTTTGGAGGTAGTACTATGGCTAGATACATGACTAATGTATGCCTGATTCTTCTGCCTAAAGTGGAATTCCCTAACTCTCTGTTTGAATTTAGACCTATCAGCTTAAGCAACTTCATCAACAAGATTATTTCTAAAGTCTTTTGCACCAGACTTACACCTATCCTGCCTAAGATCATTTCAGCCAACCAATCAGGGTTTGTTAGAGGTAGAAGTATTTCAGAGAATATCATGTTAGCCAAGGAGATTGTTCAGGGAATCAAGAAACCTAACTCTGGGGCCAATGTTGTGATCAAGTTAGATATGGCTATGAATTACGATATTGTCTCATGGGGTTACACTTGTATTATCTTGAGAAGGATGGGCTTCTGTGAGATGATTATTGACATAATATGGAGAACTATATCTAACAATTGGGACTCTATCATTGTGAATTGTACCAGACATGGTTTTTTTAAATTAACTAAGGGCTTGAAGCAAGGCCTCTGTCACCTTCTTTATTCATCATTGATGCAGAACTTCTATCCATAATGATGAACAACCTTAATCGTGATCTATTTTTCAATGGCTTCTACATGGAAAGGAGAGGTCCATAGATGAACCATCTAAGCTTTGCAGATGATGCTATCATCTTCACCTCAGGTTGTAGAGCCTCCAATCAGAAAATCAAAAATGTTCTGAGAGAATTGAAGACAACCCTGGGAAGAAAATTAATAGCAACAAGAGCTACTTTAGGACTCCATCTTGTGTCTTCCACTATAATGTAAGAAGAATTCAGTAAATTACAAGCTTTTCTAGAAAGGAATCTCCCATCACATACTTAAGGTGTCCTTTATAATTGGAAGAAAAAGAATTCTGTACTTTAATGAACTCATTTCTAAAGTCATAAACAGAATCAGAGGATAGAAGGGCATACATCTTTCTTATGGAGGTAGGGTAACACTCGTTAAGCATGTCCTACAGTCCATGCCTATCCACCTAATCTCAGCTGTCTCTCCTCCTAATTCTACCTTGAAGTAGATTGAATGAATGGCGGCTAATTTTTTCTGGGGTATAGAGAAAGACAAAAAGAAGTATCATTAGGCTTCATGGGTAGAAATGTGTTATCCTCTATAAGAAGGAGGCATTGGGATTAAGCAGTGGTGAAATTTTATGACTAAACAGTCCTTGTGAGGCAGCTTTTTTATGGCTAAGTGTTGTAAGAGACCTCATCCAGTCTCTAAGAAATGGGACACTAGACAATCTCAAACATGGAAGAAACTAACAATCAACAAAAAGGAGGTAGAGAAGCATATCTACTAGAGACTACAATAATGCAATTCTAGTTGTGAAATCGTTGACTTTGGCATGGATACTTGTCATGCAGGCATAGAGTGGTATCTTCCTCATGCTAATTTATACTTTGGGGTTTTGAGATCAGTTCGGACGTCGAACAGGTTTTCGACCCAAAAAGCTCCACATTACCTTGAAATTGATGCTTTAACTGGTTTGTTTGGAAAGCATGCCTATTTTCCTATTAATATGATTATGTTGAACTTGCTATTCTTGAGCTGTTTTCCTTTTACTATTATCATTCTGTTGTTACTATTATTGTTGGTTGTTGAAAGTGAGTAGCGGACTTTACTAATCTAATCAATATCTTTAATCCGAGGTTAGGCTTGCTACTTACAGAGTATATGGGGTCGTTATGCTCATACTAAACTATTCACTTTCTGTTCAGATTCAGGTGTTGCTTATTGAGTTGATTGCTAGAGAGCCATATCCATACCTGTTGTGGATCTCAAAGTAGCTCTGATATTCCCTTCGCATGCCTTGGAGTCCCGTTCCTTACTTTGTTGTTACTACTTATGCTCTTTATATAGTATTGTGTCGTTATTCAGACTGTTATACTTACTTAATCTATAGAGCTCATTACTCATTAACACTCAGGTTCTGGGATGGTATTTCAATTGTATTGCCATTCGGCTACATTTATTTATCTTATTCTGCTTTTGAGGCTATTTCTTAGGCTATTTCTTACTGTTATTGCAGTTTACTTCTGAATATTGAATGTTGGCTTGTCTAGCAAGCGGTGTTAGGTGCCATCACAGCTCCAATGGGATTTTGGGTCGTGACAAGTTGGTATCAGTGCACTAGGTTTTTTAGATATCACGAGTCATGAGCAAGTCTAGTAGAGTCCTGCTAATCCGTATGGAAACATTTGTACTTATCTTCGAGAGGCTATAGGGCTATTACGGAACTTCCATTTCTTTTATTCTCTGTTGTACGAATTTGTTTATCCCTAAGTCTGAATCGTTGCTTTTATATTCTCTCATAGATGGTCAAGATGCGTTTATCTGGTTCAGCCGAGAAGGCGCCGACACCTAAGGCCAGGGCTGTGAGAGGCTAGGGCCGAAGTCAAGGCCGAGGTAGGGGTGGATCATGCGCCGCAGCTAAAGCCCCTGCTCGTGCAGCTATTATGGAGCCACTAGTAGCTCCTATTGAGGTACATGTTCATGATTATATTGATCTGGAGGTACTAGCTCAGGTTCCCCGGAGTTTATTTATTTTGCTAGCTGTTCAGGATGATTTGGTCTGTATAGTTGGATTGTTCGAGATTTTGGCTCAGGATGGGGCATTTTCTACTATATCAACAACTTCGCAGGCAGGGGGCAAAGCGTAGACTCCGACTACTCTTACCGCAGAGCAGGTGGCTGATGGTTATCATACTCCCGAAATGTTATCGATTGGGGGAGTTCAGCCTACTATTGCCACGTAGCCTGAGGATAGACCCGTGATATCAACTATTTAGCTGAAGAGGTTAGATAAGTGTAATGACCTGAACGCTCGTTTTGAGCTCTAGTATGTCGTTCAGTAGTTTGAGACCTTTAGTAGATTCACTTCAAGTATTATGACTTGCACATGTAGTCGTATTTGATTTTTGATAAGTTCAGAGTTAATTTGAAAGAATAATTCTCAATTAGGAAGTTTTAAGTTGGGAGAGTTAACCAAGGTTTGACTTTTGAGTAAACGACTTCGGAATCAGGATTTGAAGGTTCCTATAGGTTTATAACATTATTTCGGACTTAGGCATATGTTCGGGTTGAGTATCGCAAGGTCCGGAAGCGATTCAACGCTTATTATCGGAAGTTTGCATTTTGAAGGTTTGAAATTTGCTAAGTTTGACTTAGAGTGTACTTTAGTGTTATCGGACTCCGGGTGATGTCTCAGGACCTTGGATAGGTTCATTTTATTGATTGGAACTTGTGTCTGATGTTTGGTCATAATCTGGAATGTTTAAGAGTGATTCAGACACTTAAGTTGCATACTAGTTAGTTTAAAAACATTAGTAGGCCAGGGTCAAATAGTGGACTTAATGAGTTCCGATTCATGATTAAAAGTTTCAACAGGTTTGTATGATGACTTTGGACTTGTCCACAAGTTTTGGTTAAATGCGGTGAGTTTCGAATGGGTTTGGATTGTGTCGCGCTCTTAAGTGATATTTCGGCGTCGTTTCTTTTGGCATAAAGGGTATATATTGAGAAAAGCGATCTTTGATTTGTGATTGGATTAAACCATTAGATTCGTATCATAATTACGGAGCCATAACA
The DNA here is from genome assembly GCF_000715075.1 of Nicotiana tabacum. Classification (NCBI taxonomy): domain Eukaryota; kingdom Viridiplantae; phylum Streptophyta; class Magnoliopsida; order Solanales; family Solanaceae; genus Nicotiana; species Nicotiana tabacum. The sequence goes on from NC_134094.1 coordinate 44,425,905, forward strand.
ACAAGACTCGTCGAATTCTGATGTCGTATGAAAGAGTTATGTCCATTTTCGTGATGGAAAAGATTGCTAGTTTCTGGTGCGAAATTTTATTCTTCCCGAACGCGAGGGAGGTCCCCCGAACTCAAAGAAGGAATTTTTTGTTGACTGTTCAACGCGGAAAATTTCTTTTCGCGAACGTGAAGGTGTCCCTCGAAGGCGATGAACAAAAATCACCTTGGTAGTGTTTTAACCCAAGTATTTTAATATTTTGAGTATATCTTGAGTTCTAGATCTCCGTTTGAGGTGATTTATACGGCGTTGTTCTCGTATCAAGAAGGGGGTAAATATATAAACTTTTTTTTGATATTTTCTTGTTATTATTTTTATCCGTGTTTGGATTGAAAAAAATTAGGGTTTTGAGCCCAAAGTTGAGAAATGGTAAATCCTTGATTTGAGGGTCAATTCATGGACGGAATTTGATTATTTTCTCGATATAGACTCTATAAGTTATGGGTAATATTTATTTTCGATAATTTTTGAAATTTGTCCATATGGGCTCGGGGGTTGACTTTTCGAGTGAAGTTGAGAATTGTTATATATTATTAAATTACGAGTATTTGAGTAAGTTTTGATTGGTTTGAACGTTTTTTGACTAGTTTCGAGTCATTTGGTATTGGTTTTATAAGTTAGATAGGCATTGGAGCCGGTTATCAGATTTTGGAGTGAGGTAAATCTCCTATCTAACCTTGTGAGGTGAAATTTATCCTGTAGGTGTTATATTTGCTATGTGCTATATGTTGTGGGGGCTACACACGTATGAGATGACGAGTGTCTGTGCGTATGCTAGAATTCTTGATTCGGTCCGGGTAGATTTAGACTCACGCCATGCTTTAATTGCAATATTTGAGTTATTCTTGCATGTTTAATTGCTTTAATTTACATTTTTGCCTGATACTAGACTTGTGTAAATTATCGGACTTGTGATTTTAGATATTTGGTGAGTTACGTGATTAGTAGTAGAGATTACACTTCCTTTAATGGATTTCTTCCGTGTTGTACGTATTTATCCAAAAGTTTCTTAAATTTCACAACTCACACATATATTCGTGAGTGGGGCCAGTGACCCGTCAAGTTTCACTATTCCTATGGGATCGGGCTGAACGCCTCAGCATTACTATTATGAATCAGGTCGTACGACCTCGACAGTATTATGAAATACATCTATGGTTCACGCCGCTCGCCTCAGTAGAATCGTGCATAATATTTGATAAGGAGTCGGTGTACCTATGAGTTTTCCTTACTTGAGATGTGACATTTTTATCTGGTGTTGACCATTATGTATTTTGTTCGAGGTTGTATCCAGTCATCGAGGATTTCGTATTTATTCTTCTATTGAGGATCTTGTTATGCACATATATTTGTTTCATTATTTTTAACCTGATATACCTCTTTCCTGTCTACTTTTATTATACCTGATTTATTGGACCACTAGTAAGTGTCGATGTCGACCCCTCGTCACTACTTCTTCGGGGTTAGGCTATATACTTATAGGGTACACATTGATTTACATACTCATGCTACACTTCTGCACTAACTATGTAGGTACTGAGACAGGTTCATTTGGTGGTCATCTTGGCGTATAGGCACAAGTGCTGAGGGGACTTTTTAGTGAGTTGCATTCTGTGCTGCGGTCCGCAGGACACAGAATCTCAATCATATTCATTTATTTTATCTTGTCTAATTTTATATTCCAGACAAAGGTTGTATTAGTATTGTACTCCTTAGTAGATGCTCATGCACTTGTGACGCCGGGTTTTGGCGGGCATTTTTAGTCGATGCTCACAGTTGTACCTCATATTATTATTATTATTATCACTTTGCTTTATGATTTACTCGTACTCGGTAATTTGGTAAATAAGAACATATGTTTCTATGATATCTGAATTTAATTCTATTTATTTAATGAAATTTCTGGTTTAGGAAGTTAAAGTGGATGATTATGTTTAGAGGTTTACGTGTTGGCTTGCCTAATAACATCGTTGTGCGCCATCATGGCTATTATGGGATTTGAGTCGTGACAGCTTGGTATCAGAGTGCTAGCTTCACTTAGGTCTCACGAGTCATGAGCAAGTCTACTAGAGTCGTGCGGATCGGTATAGAGACGTCTGTACTTATCTTCGAGAGGCTATAGGGCTGTTAGGAGAACTTCCCTTCTTGATTCCTCATCATGCGATTTGATTTTGTTGAAGTTTATGTCTTCATTTCCTTCCTACTCATTCATATATGATGTTTAGTGTTTGTTATCAATTGGGCATCGAGGAGTTACAGTGGTGCTGCGGATGTGGTGCAGGATATTTTTCCCTACGTATTCGGGCGAACTATTTTATGTGTTTCGAGGACTTAACTAGGTATGGATTATGTTTATGGACTTGTTAGTATATTTGGACGGGGTCCCGGGTAGCTCAGGTGAGTTTCGTATCACCCAGAGCAATGTTGAAGAAAACCCCGCAATAGCGACAAAGGATTTTTGAGGGGGCAGTGGTTACTCTTCACGCACGCAAAGAAATCTCCGCAAATACAATTGAGGACCTGGCTCCTCTTCGTGAACAGGTGCCTTTGCGAATGCAAAGAAGGAAGAGGAAGGATGGGCGGACTGGCTTTAGCCTTCGTGAAAGTGGCCGGGGGGACCGCGAACGCGACAGGTTCATCATGAACACAATGATGGATTTCTGGGTAGGGGCAAGATGGGCCTTTCACCCTAGTTTCTCTTGGATTGGGCGATTTGGGAGATCTTTGAAGAACTATTTTCATCAAATGTCATTAGGTAAGTGATTTATACCTATTATGAGTTAAATACACATATTATGTGAGAATTTTAACATGGAAATTAGTAAAATTTAGGGATTTATTTTAAAACCCTAGAGTTCGGTAAAAATGAGATTTGACCATGTAATTTGTTATGGAATTGGATATAAATTCTATATTTGAGTTCGTGATGCCATGGGTAATAGTTATCTTCAAACATTTTCGGAATCCCGACGCGTGGGCCGGGTGTTGACTTATGTTGCTTTTTCGAGTGGGGTTGAGAATTGATTCTAATAGTTAAATTATGAGTTCTTGAGCGTATTTTGATTGTTTTGCACGTTGGCCTGTTTCGAGTTGCTCGGCATCGATTTAAGGTTTTAGTGAGGTGTGGGAACCGAGTCGTGGACGTTGAATCAAGTAAATCTCTTGCCTAATCTTATAAGAGAGAATTATTCCCATAGGTATTCTATTTGTTATGTGTTATGTGCTATGGGTGCTACGCGCGCACAAGGTGACAATCTTCCGTGCGTAAGCTAGATTCTTGTTTATGTACGAGTAGAATTAGACCTACATCATGTCTTAATTGTATTACTTGAATTACCCTTGCTTGTTTGATTACTTGAATTCATAACTGAACTTGAGACTAGAATTTACGTATGGCCAAGCCTCTTTACTTCGAGATTTGGTGGGGTATTTGGTTGTTTCTAATAATTATGTTTCCTCTTACATCCATATCCTCGTGTGTTTTTATGTTATCGGTAGTTCCTGGACTTCTTGGCTCGCACGTATCATCACAAGTTGGGCTATTGGCTGATGAATGTTTCTCTATTCATATGGGATCGGGATGTACGCCTCGACAGTGCTATGAAATATTATTATGGATCGGGTTGTATGACTTCAATAGTATAGTGAGATGCATCTATTGATCTGGACGAATGACCTCGGTGGTGTACACTAATCTTGTGGATCAGGCCGTACGACCTCGGCAGAATTCGTGCGTAATATTCGATATGGAGTCAGAGTACACATGAGCTTTTCTTGACTAGAGATTTGACATTTTATCTGATATTGGTTATATCTGTTTCGTTCGAGACAACATATGGTATTTGATATTTTCATAATTATTTATATGTTGAGAATTATGTTATTTATATCCACCTGTTCATTCCTACTTGTTGTGTTTCATGCCTGTGTAATTTTATGTACATTGTTGCTGGACCACTAGGAAGTGTCGAAGTCGACCCCTCGCCACTACTTATTTGAGGTTAGACTAGAAACTTACTTAGTATGCATTGATATACATACTCATACTACGCTTCTGTATTGATTGTACAAGTACTGAGATAAATACATCAAGTGGTCACCTAGGCGCGCAGTCGCTTCAGCTGGAGACTTAGTGGTTAGCTGATTCCTATGCTTCGACAAGTAGCACCTAGAGTCTCCTTCCCTCTAATTTTATTTTTATTTGTCTATTTTCAATCCAGACAGTAATTATAGTGGTCTTGTATATTCTACTAGATGCGCATGCACTTGCGACACCGGGTTTTTGAAATTTTTAATAGAGGTTCGTGGTTGTACCTAATATTTATATCATTCTGCTTTATGTTTTATTCATACTTCATGACTTAGTAATAATGAAAGTATTTAACCATGGTTTCTAGACTTAACTCCGCTTTATTATTGAAGTTCTTGATTTAAAAAGTGTAATGAATGGTTGATTGTGTTGATTGTTCATCATTAGCTTGCCTAACGGCAACATTGGGCACCATCACTGCCTATGGTGGTCATGGGTCATGACAGCTTGGTATCATAGAATTAGATTCACATAGGTTTCACGAGTCATGAGTATATCCTTGCGGATCGATGCAGAGATGTTTGTACTTATCTTCGAGAGGCTATAGGGTGTTAGGATACTTCTCTTTCTTAATTTCCTATTGTGCTATCGATGTTTTTCTAAGTCTAAATCTTTCTCTTATTGTCTCATAGATGGTGAAAACTGTAACACCCCGGAAAATTTTGAAGTACTTAAGTGCTATTAAGAAAGTCGATGTGCGCAAATTATATTATTTTGTGTGTAGAAAAGGACTATTATATGAATGATATCAATTGATCATGATAATATATATGTATGAGGTGCATTAAGAATGGTTTATAGTCTAAGAAGGGCCCCAAGGCTAAGTCAAGTTGAAAATTTTATGATGGGATAAAGTTTCAAGTGAGTTCACACAAGACCTAAATTCAAACGATCATACCTCTCATGATATGAAGAGTTATATGGTTAATTACCTATCAAATTAAAGACCTTTGAATCTAGTTTCCAATTATTCATACCGTTCATGATTTGACATTCCTACAAGAAGTTATGACCAAATTACCAAAGGCTGGAAAGATACGATTCTGCGACCAATTCTGCGATTGCAAAACCATTATGCGATCGCAGAAGTAGTTATGCGACCGCAAAATGGTCACAGACCTGTCAAGTGAAGCCCATTTCTGGGCATCGATTTTGCGGTGTATTTTGCGACCCGCATACCCATTCTGCGGTCCATTATGCGACCGCAGACCTGCTTTCAAATGGTTAATTTTTTTATTTTCATAACCCGACCCTATTTTGATAAATAGCCTTTGAGGCTTATTTTGGGGTGTTTTTCTGTGTGTTTTAGAGAGAGGTGAGGGCATTTTAGAGAGAGAAGGAGGAAACCTAACATTATAATCATCCAATCTTGAACCAATCTTCAAGAATCAAGGAAGCTAATCACAAGATCTTCATCTAGGAGGTAAGGTTCCATACCCTAGTTTCCAATTTCGAATTTGGGTAAAAGATGGTTGATTTGGAGTATGATTCTTGGGTATAAGAGTATTTTTTATACATGCTTGTACTAATAAGGTCAGTGGGAAGATTTTTGAGCTCAAATAAGTAAAGATTGGGTTGTGGAGTGAAGGAAATCTTGTAGAAGAACCCTGTAGTTAGATTTGCACACCTAGTGTTTGATAAAATGCTCAAATGAGCTGAGATCATGAATATCTTCCTATTAATGGTTCAATTTTGTTATGTCTCAAAATAGATTAGGATTGCAAGAATTTTCGGAACGTTGTAGTAATTTAAGGAAAGCTCAAAGCAAGGTATGTTGGCTAAACTTTCTCTCTTAGAATAGATGTCCATAATGTTTTCGTAAGACCAAGTATGATTGGCTCAAGATTCCTAACTTCTATATTCTGGGTTATTCCCTATAAACTTGTTTATTCCGAATGAGCCTTATATCGAAAGATAGATGTTCAAAGTATGATTTGCATATTAAAATATTGTGGCTTTGAGTCGTGTTTTAAATGATAACTAGTATACAAATTAGGTGAGAAAATCTCAATATTCTTAAGACTCAAAATTTATCATATGTGTACCTAAAGTCTGGATTGGAAATGTATTATTGTTGATAACTTATAAAGGTAGTTGGAAATGAAATAAGTGAATTGGGATATAAAGTGTGGCCAATGTGCAAGAGTGAAAGTTATACTTGTGGCCAATGGTGCCAATGAAATGAAATGATGTGAGAAAGGTTATGAAATGAGCCTCGACTCAAATGTTTTAAAATGACTTCGAAAATAGAGTTGCCTAAAAGCTTTCGTACTCAAGTCATGCCATAAGTGGCTGTTTTAACAAATACTATGATTTGTGAGCATTTCCAATGTGTTTTGTATTCTTACATATTCGTGAGTGAAAATTATGTATTATCCTTTTGGGGAAAAGTATTTCAAGAATAAATGGTGTGTTACTTGTTGATGATTTTAACTTGCGTATCAATTGCCAATTATATTACTCCATTTCTCAGAATATTATATGTATGTTGATATTTATGATGATGATACATGAGAGGGAAGAAATGAAAGTGTGGAATATCAAATATGGCCACCGTACCTTGAATAAAGAATCTTGTGAATGGCCAAAAGAGCCAAGGAAATATTGTCGTTGTGAATGACTAAAAATACTAGTGGAGATTTATACAATGTGAAAGATGATGAGGTAAATATATTTGCACCTATGTTATTTTTGTGAATTATTCTCCTTATTTAGGATGAGATTGATGTGATAAAATTATTCCTCTTAATTGAAATTGAGATTTTGGTTGATGTCTTCCAATAAAATGAAAAGATGTAAAACAAGTATGAAATGCGATGATTGATATAAAAAGGTTGATGTCTCGAATAAGACAGCCTAGCCAATCGGGTCGTGATCGGACTCCGTGCTAAACTTACGGTGGTATTGGTAATGATAGTAATTATGGTTGATGTCTCTAATGAGATGGCCTAGCCGGTCAGGTCGTGATCGAACTCCGTACTAAATTTACGGTGGTATTGGTATTGATAGTAATTGTGGTTGATTCTTTAATGAGATAGCCTATCCGATCGGGTCGTGATCGGGCTCCGTACTAAATTTACGGTGGTATTAGTATTGATAGTAATTGTGGTTGATTCTCTAATGAGATAGCCTAGCCGATCGGGTCGTGATCGGACTCCGTGCTAAAAGTACGGTGGCATTGGTATTGTGAACACTGGTATTATGAACAATGGTATATCGGTGCTAATGATCTCCCAATCAAAAATTATATATGAAGTTCGTATTTTAAAAATTATTATATTTTAACTGGACATTTGGATATTATGGATTTTGACTTGCTGTTTCTATGTGTTGCCTTTTCTTATATGGGCATTCTATTTCGAATGAGGATTTTTAGCTATACATACTAGTGCTATTTGACAATACTAACGTCCCTTTTGCCGGGGGCGCTGCATCTTTAATGGATGCAGGTGGTTCTACAGCAGGTGTCATTGATCAGTGATAGCAGTACACTCTTTTCAGCTAATTTGGTGAGCCCCACTTCATTTCGGGGTCATGTATTTGTTTCTCATGTACTGTGTTTTGAGGTATAGTCGGGGCCTTGTTGCCGGCATTTCCATATTACTCTTCTATTGTACTTAGAGGCTCCGTAGACAGGTTGTGGGTTGTGGTTTATGTTGGGAACTGAACTAGATATGTTGGTATTTGGAAATCATATTTTTCATTAATTCTATAAACTCGTAATATTTTAGAAATTATGAAGGAAGCTGCGGAATGAAAAAGAAAGTTGTTAATGAAATCTTTTTAGTGTTTGATGAATGGAGTACATCTCCTATTATTTCATGAATGAGTTTGGGTAGAATGAAATCTAACAGGCTTGCTCAGCCGGGTTTACTCGGTTGAGCCCGATCCTCGAAGGTAGAAGAAGAGGCTGAGGGAGGGCCAAAGCTTCTGTTAGGGGACGAGGGCATCCCAAAGTTGCTCCAGTGGTACTACTAGTTGATCTAGTGGAGGATCCTATTATTGAGGAGCAGGATAAGGTGCCTGCGGCAAAGCAGGCCCTAGTAGATTTCATGATCGTGCCGGGTTTTCAGGAGGTCATATGCCATATGCTACGATTTATGGACTTTATGACTCGGGTCGAACTATTTCCTTTGGACCTGGCCACATTCTAGGTGGGAGGGGAAGCACAGGCCCCTATCGCTCATGCGCCATGGCATGCCACTGCTATTTATCAAACTGCATGTACACTACCTGCAGGTGAAGTTCAGTCGGGTTCAGTGGCTAGGGAAGAGACTAGACCGACCCCGACCATTGAGGAGCAGAAGAGACTGGGCATATTTACTAGGCTTCATCCTCCCTGCTAGTCAGAGGACCCACAAGAATTCATTGATCATTGCAGGGAGAGGCTACATAATTTGGGACTAGTGGAGTCCAACGGGGTAGACTTCACCACATTTCAGCTAGAGGGAAAGGCCCGTAGATTTTGGCAGTCTTATCTCCTGAGTAGCCCAGCAGGTTCACCTCCTTTGACTTGGGATCAGTTCATGCACATATTCTTGGAGAAGTATCTTCGAGCTTCATAGAGGGAAGAGTTATGGGGCCAGTTTGAGGGGCTCCAGATGTCAGACACCGACTATGAGGTGCGATTCACTGAGTTGTCTCGTGATGCATCTATCATACTTCCCATAGATACAGAGAGAGTGCGGAGGTTTATTGCGGTCTTGCATTATGGGGTTCACATTTCTTTGGCACGAAACGCAAAGATGGGGACTTCTTACCTCCAGGTTATGTCGATAGCTCGGAAAATCGAGCGTATCCGCAACTGGGATAGAGAGTTCACATCGAGGGACAAATGGCCTCGGCATTCTGGTAGGTTCTGTGGCACCCCGTGTTGGGGTATAGGTGAGTTTATAAGGGGAAATTCAGTAGCCCCATGTGTTCAGCACCACACCATAGTCGGGTTGCTCAAGCGAGCCCTTACTTCAGTGCCATTCTGGAGAGCACCTACCATCCACCAGCTATTTAGGGTTACTTTTAGTGGGTACTCAGCCTATCAAGGCCAGATCCAGAGTCAATTGTTTCCCGCACTTAGAGGCTGTTTCAAGTGCAGGGAGCTTGGTCATGTGAGGAGGCTTTGTCCCAAGCTTTGGGGCAAGGCAGGGCAGCAAGGCCATCAGCCCATGATTACCGCACCAGCTACTGCACCGCCCGTCCGGCTGGCTAGAGGTAGAGGGTAGGTGGGTAGGGGTCACCCTAGAGGTGGAGGCCAATCAGGTAAAGCTCCATCTATATTCTATGCCTTTCCAGCTAGACCAATGGTAGTAGCCTCTGACGTCGTGATCACATGTATTATTTCTATCTGCAGTCGCAATGCTTCGGTAATATTTGATCTATTGTATCCCTTTTCCCATGTCTCTTCTCTCTTTCCTCCTTATCTGTATGTATCTCATGATTCCTTGGGCATTTTTGTATATGTGTCCACGTCGGTGGGCGATTCCTTTGTTATGGATCGGGTTTACCAGTCCTGTGTGGTGACTTATTATACTGGAGCAGATTTTCTATTGCTCGATATGATTGACTTTGAGGTTATCCTGATCATGGACTGGTTGTCTGTGTACCATGACACTCTCGATTGTCATGCCAAGACTCTTACCTTAGTGATGCAAGAGTTTCCTAGGCTGAAGTGGAGAGGTTCATCTAGTAGTACATCCGGCCGGGTTATTTCTTTCTTGAAGGCTCGACATGTGGTCGAGAAGGGTTGTTTGGCCCATATAGCCTTTGTTTGAGATACTATTATGGAGACTCCCACGGTAGATTCAGTGCCTGTGGTGCGGGAGTTTTTTTATATAGTTCCTGCCGACTTACATAGTATGCCACTGGATCATGATATCGATTTCGGCATTGATTTTTCACCAGGCACCCAACCTATCTCCATCCGCCAAATTATATGGCTCTCATGGAGTTGCGAGAGCTGGATGAGTAGCTTCAGGAGTTGCTCGAGAAGGGATTCATCAGGCCAAGTTTGTCACCTTAGGGCACACTGATATATTTGTGAAGGATAAGGATGGGAGCATGTGGATGTGCATTGATTATCTCCAGCTGAACAAGTTCACCATCAAGAATAAGTATCCATTGTTGTGCATTGATGATTTATTTGATAAGCTTCAGGATGATAGGGTTTTCTCGAAGATCGAATTGAGATCTAGGTATCATTAGTTGAGGATTCACGCTTCAGATGTTTCGAAGACACCTTTCGAACATTATATGGGCACTAAACATTTCTAGTGATGCCTTCGGCTTGACTGATGCTCCGACAGCATTTAAAGATTTGATGAATCGGGTGTTTAGGACATATCTTGACTCATTTGTCACTGTCTTCATTGATGACATATTGATTTACTTGAGTAGCATGGAGGAGCACGAGCAGCATATGAGGATAGTACTTTAGATTTTTAGCGAATAAAAGCTATATGCTAAGTTCTTCAAGTGCAAGTTCTGGTTAGATTGTGTGGCTTTCTTGGGGCATGTTGTATCAGGAGAGGGTATTAAGGTGGATTCCAAGAAGATCGAGGTAGTTCAGAGCTAGCCTCGACCTACCACGACAACCGAGATCAGGAGTTTCTTAGGGCTAGCAGGTTATTATCATTGTGTGTACGAGTAAAATCAGGGGCAATCTACCTCGATTTCCTGATAAGAGAACGAAGGGGGAGCACGGGTCCGGGAGATTGTAATAAAGGCGAGAGAAGCATCATACCGAAATCCATGAAGAGTGAACGATATACCCAACATCGGACAGACAAAGCGACGCACCGTGGACCGAGTCATACTCCTAGACCTCGCGAGCCGTAATACTCGCCCTCAACCACATATTACGGCATGAATCTCATTCAGTAACGATTATGGATCAATAATTACCGAGAAAAGAAGATTTTTATCTTTTTTAGACTTATACTAGGACTGAAATTCCCCTACTGTATAAATGGGAAGTCTTTCTTTGGTCTGACACATTGTAACACGCAACTCAAAGTAATACAATTTTATTTTTTCCTTCTAGCTACTGTTAAAAATTTTGCTCACTTGTTTTGTTCTTCATTCATGATTGGGCTCGAACCGAGGATCCAATCAAGGATGAGGTCACTGTTCAATCTAAGATCAGGCTTGGTCATAACATTGCGATTGGTTTGATCATTTTTTTTGTCTTTAACTCATTTATATGTTATTCTTTATTATTTTTGTTGAATTAAACCACCTACAAATTTAATTATTATCCAATTTTGGGGTAAACAGTTTGGCGCCCACCGTGGGACTAAGGATAATAGTGGTGATTTGATATGAATCTCCATAACACGCCCTATTTTATGCTTCTTCTTTGAAATCTTAATTTCAGGTCAGCCTAAAAATGTCAAACTCTCAATTTGCTTACTTGAACGTTGATGCTGAGTCTGGCAATCACGATGAAAATAATAATTTGGTGCCCAGCAACAATTTGCCTCTTGCCGATCCCAACCGTGTGCAAGTTGCCGACCCGGTCGATGCTAACTCGCAGGTGTCCATCAACATCAATTTGCCAATTAATCCCGAAGACAGTGTTCATGGGGGACCCCGACCAATAGCTCGAGAAGTGCTTGAAGGCGAAAGTAATGGGGTGAGCCGACCACTAATTTTTGAAATGCTACAGGCTCAACAAGCAGCAATAGCATGGATGCAGAATCAAAGCCATGTCCCCAACATGGTCGAGCCCGAACAATCCCGAGAAAGCACTCGAAGAGACGAACAAATTACCGAGAGACCGGGTGAAGCCGAGCCTGGGGTAAATCCCGAGTAATGAAAATGCTCGAAGGGTTTACAAAACGGGTGGAGTCAGGTGAGAAAAAGATTGAGGCTAATGACAAGAAGGTGGAAACATACAACTCCAGGGTCGATCAAATCCCGGGAACACCCCCGATATTGAAGGGACCGGACTCCAAAAAATTTATCCAGAAGCCCTTTCCTCCAAGCGCAGTACCAAAGCTGATCCCGAAGAGGTTTTGTATGACTGACATCCCCAAATATAATGGGACCATGGATCCAAATGAGCATGTGACCTCCTATACATGCGCAATCAAAGGGAACGATTTGGAAGACAATGAGATCGAGTTGGTGCTGCTGAAAAGGTTTGGGGAAACTTTGTCCAAGGGAGCAATGATATGGTATCACAACTTGTCCCCAAATTCCATTGACTCATTTGCAATGCTTGAAGATGCTTTCGTAATGGCCCATTCCGGGGCCATAAAGGTCGAGGCCGGAAAGTCAGATCTTTTCAAGGTCAAATAAAGGGATAACGAGATACTCAAGGAGTTCGTGTCAAGATTCAAGATGGAACGGATGGACCTACCACCGGTTGCAGATGATTGGGCAATTCAGGCATTCACTCAGGGGCTCAACCTCCAAAGTTCCTTGGCCTCTCAATAGCAAAAACAAAATTTGGTGGAGTACCCGACGGTATCCCGGTCCGATGTCAACAACAAGTACCACTCGAAGATCAGGGACGAGGACGACCAACTCGGGGCCCGTTTTGGATCTGTTTACCCTATCAGGGCCGATGATAGATCTAAGAGAGATATTGATCAAGATCCAGGACCGTTCCGAAATTGATATCAACCATACAGCACAGACCAAAAAGGAAATGGATCCGGGCATCACCCCACAAGGAATAAGAAGAGAAGCGATCGAGGGCCCGGTGGTCGGGGCTTGATGAGCAAGAATGGTTTCGACAGGTCACTCAAGAATATGGAGGCACCATGATTATTGAATATAATTCAATGTAGACGCTACAAGCATCGTGTTGGACCAGCCTAGAGATATCCTAACTTGATGTGTAAGTACCACGGCACCCATGGTCACAGGATCGAAGATTGTCGATGGCTAATAGAAGAAGTTGATCGACTGTTCAACAATGGGCACCTCTGAGATTCCTAAGTGAACGAGCAAAAAACCACTTCAGAAATAAGGACGCCGACAAACAAGTCGAACAAGAGGAGCCTCAGCACGTGATCAACATGATTATTGGGGAAGTCGAAGTCCCCCAAGGGACAATGATAAAATGCACTTAAGTATCTATTACGAGGGGAAAACGCACACGTGATTTCATTCTGGAGGGAGCTATTTCGTTCAACATGAAGATGTTGAGGGCATCGTACAGCCTCAAAAATTATGCACTAGTAATATTTGTACTTATCAATAAATCTTGAGTTAAACGTGTGTTGATTGACCCAGGTAGCTCGGCCAACATCATCAGATCAAGGGTCATAGAACAATTGGGGTTACAAGATCAAATCGTGCCGGCAGTCCGGGTATTGAATGGATTCAACATGGTGTGTGAGACCACGAAAGGAGAGATAACTTTGCTGGTAAACACCACCGGGATAACCCAAGAAACAAATTTCTACGTGATCGAAGGGGACATGAGGTACAATGCTCTATTCGGAAGGCCATTGGTCCAGAACATGAGAGCAGTACCCTCGACCTTGCACCAGGCGCTAAAATTTCCCACGCCAGGGGGGAGTCAAAATGGTCTACGGAGAACAGCCGGCAGCAAGGAAAATATTTGTTGTCGACGAAGTGATCCCGGTGCTCGCAGTTTCAATATCAAGAGACACGGAACTGACTAAAAGGGAATATATTAAATAGAAATCACTGATACCGACCTCAGCTGAACCGGAGAAACATGAAGAACGAGGAGTAGACGATGAGGACGATTACGGCATCCCGAAATTATTCATATCTCCCGATGACACTGACGCCACCAAATCAATGGTTGAAGAGTTGGAGCAAGTCATATTAATTGAGCATCTACTGGATCAAAAGGTATACCTAGGCACGAGGTTAACCCCCAAGCTCAAGAAAAAACTTACTGATTTTCTTAATGCTAACATTGATTGTTTTGCTTGGTCCTATCTTGACATGACAGGGATCCCATAAGAGGTAACCACTCACAAGCTAAGTTTGGACCCGAAGTTCCATCCGGTTAAGCATAAAAGGAGGCCACAGTCCGAGATCAAACATGCGTTCATCAAGGATGAGGTATCCAAACATCTAAAACTAGGATCCATCCGGGAAGTTAAATACCCGAATTGGTTAGCTAATGTAGTGGTAATACCTAAAAAAGGAAATAAACTAAGGATGTGTGTGGATTATAAAGACTTAAACAAAGTATGCCCAAAGGATTAATTCCCTTTGCCTAACATCGATCGGCTGATCGACGCAATGGTAGGGCATGAGACACTGAGTATTCTCGATGCCTACTCCGGGTACAACCAAATTTGGATGGACTCGGACGATCAAGAAAAGACTTTTTTAATAACCAAATTCGGCACCTACTGCTATAACGTGATGTTATTTGGATTAAAGAACGTCAATGCCACCTACCAATGCCTAGTAAACCGGATGTTCGAAGAATAATTAGGAAAATCAATGGAAGTTTATATTGACGATATGTTGGACAAGTCCTTGCGAGCAGAGGACCATTTGAAATATTTGCTGGAAACCTTACGCATACTAAGGAAATACAACATGAAGCTAAACTCGGAGAAGTGCGCATTTGGGGTCGGTTCGGGCAAATTCCTCGTGTTCATGGTATCTAATCGGGGGATAGAGATCAACCCCAACAAAATAAAGGCCATAGAGGAAATCACCATAGTGGACAATGCCAAGGTGGTTCAAAGACTGACCGGGCGTATAGCCATATTGGGGCGGTTCATCTCGAGGTCCTCGTACTAGAGCCGTCGCTTCTTCTCACTACTGAAAAAGAAGAATAATTTTTCCTCGACTGCGGAATGCCAGCAAGCTTTGAAAGAACTCAAATGATACCTGTCGAGCACCTCTCTGCTGCACACTCTGAAGGCAGATGAACGGTTGTACCTCTACTTGGCGATTTTTGAGGTGGTGGTAAGTGGTGTCTTAGTCCGAGAGGAAGAAGGTATGCAATTTCCTATTTACTATGTTAGTAGAATCCTAGGCGATGTCGAATCAAGATATCCTCACCTAGAAAAGTTAGCGCTCGCCTTGTTAAGCGCTTCAGGAAGCTAAAACCATACTTTCAATGCCACCCCATATGTGTCGTAACCTCTTACCCGCTTAGGAATATCATGCATTACCTCGAGCTCTCAGGCCAGTTGGCCAAATGGGCCATGGATATAGCGGGTATGATATTGAGTACCGACCCTAAACTGCCATAAAATCTCCGATTTTGGCAGACTTAGTGGCCGATTTTACGTTGGACTTAATACACAAAGTCGAAAAGGAATTATTACTCACCTCGGGGGCTGATTCAGGTATCTAGACCCTATTCATAGACGGTCCCTCCAACGCAAATGGATCTGGGCTCGGTACTGTGTTAAAACAGCCTACGAGAAGCGTAATTAGGCGGTCTATTAGAATTGTAAAATTGACTACCAATGAAGACGAGTATGAGGCCGTGATTGTAGGTCTAGAATAGGATAAGAGCCTTGTGGCCGAAGTGATCGAAGCCAAATGCGACTCGCTCCTTGTCGTAAATCAAATCAACGGAACATTCGAAGTAAAAGAAGAACAGATGCGGAGATACTTTGACAAATTGAAGGTAACCCTGCACCAATTCAAGTAATGGACTCTGCAGCATGTACCCCAAGATTATAGTGAGGCCGATACACTGGCCAACTTGGGGTCGTCTGTCGACTCCGATGAATTCAGCTCGGGGCTAGTGGTACAACTGATGAACTCAGTGGTCGAAGAAGGTCACGCCGAAGTAAACTCAACAAGTTTGAATTGGGATTGAAGAAATAAATACATAGACTGCTTGAACACAGGAAAATTGCTTTATGATCCTAAGGAATTGAGAACTTTGCACACCAAGGCTGCCAGATTAAGCTTAGTCAAAGGGGAATTATTCAGGAGATCCTTCTTCCACCCACTGGCCAGATGCTTATCCGGGAGAGACCGAATGCGCCATAAGAGAAGTTCACAAGGGAGCTTGCGGGAACCATTCCAATGCAGAATCCTTAGTTCGGAAGATAATCAGATCCAGCTACTAATAGAACGAAATGGAGAAGGATGCGAAAGACTTCATGCGAAAATGTGACAAGTGACAAAGACATGCCTCGATGATTCATCAACCGAGAGAGATGCTCCACCCGGTCCTATCACCATGACCGTTTATGAAGTTGGGAATGGACATCGTCGGTCCCCTGCCATGGGCACCGGGTAAGGTTCAATTCATACTATTCATGACCGAGTATTTTTCCAAAGGGGTCGAGGATCAGGCGTTCGAGAAGGTCCACGAGAAAGAAGTTATCAACTTCATCTGGGATCATATAATATGTCGATTTAGGATACCTGCTTAGATTATTTGTGACAACGGAAAACAATTCATCAGCAGCAAGGTAAGTAAGTTTTTCGAGGATCACAAGATCAAGAAGATATTATAAAAGCCTTACCACCCTAGTGGGAACGGGCAATCGGAATCAACGAACAAAACTATACTCTAAAACCTGAAAACAAAAGATTGACCGGTTCTAAAGGAAAGTGGAAGGAAATCTTGCCTGAAGTCTCGTGGGCATACCGTACGACTTCGAAGTCAAGTACCGGAGCGACCCCGTTCTGTCTGGTCTATGGAGCATAAGCCTTAATACCAGTTGAGGCAGGGTAACTGAGCCTCGGGTTCCAGTATGCTACCAAAGAGTCAAACGGCGAGGCATTGACCACGAGCATGGAATTGTTGGACGAAAGGCGAGAGGTCGCCCTGGTTCGGTTGGCTGCCCAGAAGCAACGAGTAGGGAGGTACTACAACCGAAGAGCCAACCTCCGACATTTTCAAGTCGGTAACATAGTATTGAAAAATATAACACTACACCCCAGGAACCCAAATGAAGGGAAACTGGGCCCAAATTAGGAAGGACTGTATCTAGTCGTCGGAATAACCGGCAAAGGCTCGTATAAACTCGAATCGGGAAATGGTATACAACTACTAAACAATTGAAACATGGCACACTTAAAGCGGTACTACTGCAAAGGTACAAACTTAATTCCATTTTAATTTAGTTACATCATGGAATAACGTATGTAGGTACTCGCCAGGGACGAATATGACTATTAGGTCTGAAAACACATGTTGTACTATTTTTCCCTTGAATTAATTTTTTCCCGAAGTGAGTTTTTCGGCAAGGATTTTAACGAGGCAACAGTAAAACGTGCTACTTTAGTTTTGAAGCCTGGCCTTAAACCAAAATTGATGATTATTTGCACCAAATCAACGGTACCCGAGCCCTCACAAGTTCAGACTCAAATATCGGGGGCCATCACCCCTAGGATAGGATTCTTAGAAAGGGAAAATTTTATATGTCAAAAGCCAAGGCTTGGTGATTAGGATTCATTTGTAAGGGTCAAACTGCCATACGAATCGTGCCCATGTAGCCCACTCTAGCCACGGTACAAGGCCTATGGGCCTCCGATTATGTACCATACATATAAACCAATGAAAGGAATATCTGATTCCTTTATACTTTATTACTACGCATTTCTCTTCATCGATGCTTCACGACGAATACTAAATCCTAAAGCCCACGGGCTACCCCTACTCGGGGATTATTGTCCGAAAAAAAAATGCAGATGGCCCAGGCTATCAAATCCTGGAGGCACCAAACCTATTAGGTAGTGCCTGAATACGAAAGGCTACGGCCACCCTGAAACAGCTCGGAGACGTACGAAGTCCGTACCCATAAAGTAAGGCCCTTACGCATAGTCGAAACCTATTAAAATGAACCCTCTATCAAAATCTTGAAGCCACGAGTAACCCGGAGTTGACATCAGCATCGGGACTCATTCGGACCTCCGAAGAATAGATACTCTAGATTACATTATATTTTATGCTAAGGCATTTAAAATGATGCGCAAATAAAAAAATGCAAATAGATGCTGGAAAGTAAAGATACGATATTGCCAAAAAGGAAAATTTTTATATATTTCAAAATATATTTATAAAGGCTTGATAAAACGGCCTCAAAATTAAAAAAAAATAATATATAAGGGAAAACTAAAAAAGAACTAAGGCATTTACGCCTGGTCTTCACCGGGGTTTGACTTGTCACCAGAACCGTCAGAACCCTCAGAACGCTCGGAGCCTTTAGGACCCTTAGTCTCATAGATTTCCTTTGCCTAGGCCTTAAGTCTTTTGGCTTCTTCAATCTCGGCCGACAGGTAAAACCCTCGGGCATGGATATCCTCGAGGATCTCTCTCCTGGATAGCCTCTTTATGTATTCGATCTTCGTCTTTAAGCGGGCCTCAACTATCTCCACAAGAGCCTTATACTGGGCCAGTATTTCCTCGACGTTAGAGGAATCAATAGAAGTTGCCTCCATCTTGGACCTCAGCGCGTTATATTCTTGGCTAAGTGCATCCCGTTCCATGACGGTTGAGTTCTGATGTGCCAAGAGTTCATCATTTAGCCAAGACCACTTGTCGGCCTTGTCCTTTACCACCAGGAATTGGTCCTTTACCAATGCCAGCTCCTCTTTTGCATCCTCTTTTTTCGAAGCCAGCAGGTCCATCCTGCCCTTCCATGCCTCGATCGTGGCCTTGACCTCATCCATCTCAGCCCGAAGCTGGTTGATCAGGTCTACCTTCTCTTGGACCTGCAAAGTTCTGTAGTTAGTTGCCACGTGTAGCTTCTTGTTTTTAGCCTCAAAGATCCTTACCTTCTTGACCAGGTCGGTGTGCTCCCGCTTCACAGACGAGGCCTCCTACTGAGCCTTTTCCAGCTCGGCTTGGAGAATTAGGAAGTCCTTGAGGGCCTCGTCCTGTTGTTCGCTGAGAGCCCTGTACATGTCCTTCTTCCGGATCTGCTCTTTGAGCTCGAGCTCAAGCTGACTGATTTCCAAGTGAGACCAAAGGAAGCTTTCATGATGAAGCACTGAAGGCTTAAAAACAATAAGGTCATTAGAATATGCTGAGCAACAATTCGCAAAGGATAGAAAGGATAAACGTCTTACCCAGTTCACTGCTTGTTGCACCTCGTTGAAGATGCTCGACATTCCTACTTCATTCATCTTTGGCTAGTCCTCCTCGATCACCAGGAAAAGAAGGTAGCTGGCTATTCCCCCCGGAGCGGACATAACCCGGGCGTCTACCGGGATAGTATGAACGACCGTTCTCTTACAGTTTGGGTCCACATTCGGGGCAGTGAACTGCTTCACTAGTTTTGGGATTGAGCTCGGCTCCCCCGCTCCCAATGGCACATCCTTTTTTGGGACCTCCAGGTGACCAAGCCCGGAGAAGTCCTCCAACGCGGCCATGTCCATTCCATCAAAGAACGTGTTGAGGGTATCATCTGGGCCCGTCGCCGTCCTATTTGAGCCTTTTCAAGTATGGACTCAATATATGATGGCGTCTCTGCAATGTCAATGATACCTGCTACCTCTTTTGGGATAGGAGCGGCTTCTCGTGAGGCCGCGACCCCTGTCTCTCCCTCTGGTTCCCAAGCTAAAGGGGGATCGACTTCAAGGTCACCTTTCCCAATTTCTGGCTGCTCCCCCTCGTTGAGTGTCGACTCATGAGCAATGAACTCAAGGTCGTCATCCTTGGGATAATCCCTGTGCCGGTAGAGGGAATCAGAGTTCGGTACCCTGGACTTGGTGCTCTTTTTGCTTTTCCGGACCCAGATGGACACCCTCTTCTTCTTCACCTCGGCATCCGGGGAGCTCGAGCATTTCCCTTTCCTCTTCTTTTTCTCCTCCTTGGCAACAACCCCATGTTGTCCCAAAATGGAGGGTTTGGCGAACGAGGACGGACCCTCATCCTCATCCAATGTCCTGAGCTCGGTTGTCTAGTGTATGAATATAATCATTCGGGAGAGAGCTCACCATGGGAACGGGCCTCCCACTTGCCCTTCGAGAGCTTGTGCTATACGCGATCGAAGTAGGACATCTGTTTGCAGATCTTCTCGATCCACTCCTTGAAACAGGGGGACTACATTAGGAACCTGGCAACCGCTGCACAACGGCAAACACATGCAATTTGAAAAAGAACAAAAGTGAATGCCAGATACTCGAGAAGGAAAAGACTTACGGGATGTGTTCCACTTTTCGAGGAACGGTAGTATTTGTAGGGGATGACGTCTTCGGTTTTCACCCAAACAAACCTCCCCTACCAACCTCGATCTCGGTCCTCGTCGATGCTTGAGAACGGAGCCCTGCTTGCTCGGCGAATGAGATTGATCAACCCCCCTCGGAAGATTCGGGGAATGTATAGAATTATTGAATAAAAATGTTCACAAGTGGCTTACCTCAAGAAATACGAAATACCTCAAATGTGTTCTCAAAAATCGCCCTAGACCGAGTTCAAAATGTCCAAAATGAAGAATGAAATAAACCCTCGGAATTGCCCTTTTTCTGCCCAGCAAAATCGCTTTTGCGAGTCCACAGCCACATTTGCGGCTCCGCACCTATGAAATTTCCATCGCAGGTGCGGTTCTAACTTAGTTTGGGCATGTCCGCTTCTGCAAAACCAAACGCGCATCTGCGCTTTCGCTTCTGTGCCAAGGAGCGCTTCTGCACACCCGCTCCTACGGACCAAGTCTGCTTTTGCGACCAACAGGCCTCTCAGGCCTTTGCGCTTCTGCGCTCATTTCTCCGCAGAAGTGGCTCCGCTCCTGTTGTCTTCATGTCGCATCTGCGACCACTGGCCATGTCCCCCAGTCCCATATCTGTGCCCAATTGCTAGCTTCTGTGGGCTCACACCTGCGGTCAATCTTGCGCAGGTGCGATTACACCAGAATTGGTGCCTTCATCCACTCTCACAAGTCCAAATTTGATCCGTTAACCATTCAGAATCCACCAGAGGCCCCCGGGACCTCAACAAAACTTACCAACAAGTCCTAAAACATCATACGAACTTAGTTGAGCCTTTAAATCACATCAAACAACGCTAAAAACACGAATTGTGCATCTATTCAAGCCTATTGAACTTTAAAACTTCAAACTTCTACATATGATGCTGAAACCTATCAAATCGAGCCCAATTTACCTCAAATTTTGCACACAAGTCATAATTGACATTACGGACCTGCTCCAACTTCCAGTATTGGAATCCGACCCCGATATCAAAAAGTCCACTCCCGGTCAAACTTTCCAAAAATTATCCAATTTTCCAACTTTCTCCAATTGACGCTAAAATGAACTACGGACCTCCAATTCAACATCCGAACAAACTCCTCAGACCATAATCACCCTGCAGAGCTATTGGAACCATCAAAACTCCATTCCAGAGTCGTCTTCATACAAATTAAACTACGGTCGATTCTTACGACTTAAACTTCCATTTTAGGGACTATGTATCCCATTTCACTTCGAAACCAAAGCAAATCCTCCCGGCAAGTTATATAACCACAAAATGAAGTAGAGGAAGAAATAAATAGGGGTTCAAGGCTAATACTTTCGAAACGACCGACCGAGTACTTACATCCTCCCCCTCTTAAAACAAACATTTGTCCTCGAACGCGTATAGAGACATACATGAAGTGGCGAAACGTTGAAGATAACAGCTGCGCATATATTGCTCGGTCTCCCAAGTTGCCTTCTCGACCGGATGACCCCTCCACTGAACCTTCACTCAAGCGATGTTCTTCGACCTTAACTTTCGAACCTGCCTATCCAAAATGGCTATTGGCTCCTCAACATAAGATAGATCCTTGTCAAACTGGACTGAGCTGAAGTCTAACATATGAGACGGATCGTCGTGATACTTCTGAAGCATGGAAACATGGAATACTGGATCAACTGCAGAGAGACTACGTGGCAGTGCAAGTCTGTAAGCCACCTCTTGAATCCTCTCAAGAATCTCAAAATGCCCGATATACCTAGGGCACAACTTGCCATTCTTTCTGAACCTCAAAACACCCTTCATGGGTGAAACCCGGAGCAAAACCCGCTCCCCAACCATGAATGCAACATCGTGAACCTTTCGATCCGTATAACTCTTCTACCTGGACTGGGCTGTACGAAGTCAATCCTGAATCAATTTAACTTTCTCTAAGGCATCCTGAACCAAGTTTGTACCCAATAGCCTAGCCTCTCCAAGATCGTACCAACACACTGGAGTCCGGCACCATCTACCATACAAAGCCTCATATGGCACCATCTGAATGCTCAACTGATAACTGTTGTTATAGGAAAACTCCGCAACTGGAAAGAACTAATCCCAAGCACCCCCAAAATCAATCACACACGCACCAAGCATATCCTTCAAAATCTGAATAGTGTGCTCGGACTGTACGTCCATCTGAGGGTGAAATGTTGTACTCAATTCCACACGAGTACCCAACTCACAGTGTACAGCTCTCTAGAATCATGATGTGAACTGCGTACCCCGGTCAGAGATGATATATATCGGTATGCCATGAAGCCTAGTAATCTCGCGAATGTAAACCCGAGCCAGCTTCTCTGAAGAGTAAGTAGTAACCATAAGAACGAAATGAGCTGACTTGGTCAATCTATCCACAATCAACCAAACTGCATCGAACTTCCTCTGAGCCCGTGAGAGACCAACAATGAAATCCATAGTGATCCACTCCCATTTCCACTCTGAAATCTCTAACTTCTGAAGCAATCCACCCGGTCACTGATGCTCATACTTTACCTGCTGATAATTTAAGAACCGGGCGACATACTCCACTATGTCTTTCTTCATCTGCCTCCACCAATAGTGCTGCCTCAAGTCCTGATACATCTTCGTGGCACTTGGGTGAATGGAGTACCGGGAACTGTGAGCCTCCTGGAGAATCAACTCATGTAAACTATCTACATTAGGCACACATAGCCTACCCTGCATCTGTAATACACCGTCATCTCTAATAGTGACCTCTTTGGCATCACTGTGGTGAACCGTGTCCTTAAGGACTAGAAAATGGGGGTCATCCGCTCCCTGATATGATCATAGAGAGAAGACTGAGAAACCACACATGCCAACACTCTGCTCGACTCGAATATATCCAATCTGACGAACTGGTTGGCCAAGGCCTGAACATCCAAGGCTAACGGCCTCTCTGCTACTAGTAGATATGCTAAAGGGCCCAAACACTCCGCCTTGTGGCTCAAGGCATCGGCCACCACATTGGCCTTTCCAAGATGATAGAGAATGGTTATGTCATAATCCTTAAGCAACTCCAACCATCTCTGATGTCGCAAGTTAAAATCCTTCTGTTTAAACAAATGCTGTAGACTCCGGCGATCGGTGAAAACCTCACAAGGAACACTATACAAATAGTGCTGCCAGATCTTTAAGTCATGAACAATAGCTGCTAACTCAAGGTCGTGGACAGGAATTGTCTAGATGCATAGGCAATCACCCCACCGTCCTACATCAACACCGCATCGAGACCAATGCGCGATGCATCACAATACACCGTATAGGACCCCGATCCAGTAGGCAACACTAACACTAGGGTTGTAGTCAAAGCAGTCTTGAGCTGAGGAGCACCCTGAACGGAGCACCCTTCTGGTCAATCGGTCATATGTGATGCAATAGACGAGAAACCCTCTACAAATCAACAGTAATACCCCGCCAAACCAAGAAAACTCCGGATCTTCATAGCTGAGGATGGTCTAGGCCTACTCTTCACTGCTTCAATCTTCTTCAGGTCTACCTTGATCCCCTCACTCGATACCACATGACCCAAAAATGCCACTGAATCTAGCCAGAATTCAAACGTCAAAAATTTTGCATACATCTTCTATTCTCTCAAGGTCTGAAGCACAGTCCTCATGTGTTGCTCATGATCCTCCCGACTCCGGGAGTACACCAGAATGTCGTCAATAAACACAATGATGAAGAAGTCAAGATAAGGCTAAAATACATTGTTCATCAAGTGCATGAATGTTATTGGGGCATTGGTCAGCCCAAAAGACATCATAAGGAACTCGTAATGACCATACCGAGTCTTGAAAGTAGTCTTCGGGATATCTGGATCCCGAATCTTCAACTGATGAAAGCCTGAATGCAAGTCGATCTTAGAGAACACTCTAGCACCCTGAAGCTGAAAAAATAGGTCATCAATACATGGCAATGGATACTTGTTCTTCACTATAACCTTGTTCAACTGGCGATAATCGATACACATTTGCATAGAACCATCCTTCTTCTTCACAAACAAGACATGAGCACCCCAAAGCGATACACTGGGCCGAATGAAGCCCTTATCGAGAAACTTTTGTAACTGTTCCTTTAATTCTTTCAACTCTACTGGGGCCATATGATAAGGTGGGATAGAAATGGGTTGAGTGCCCGGTAACAAATCAATGCTGAAGTCAATATCTCTGTCGGACGGCATGCCCCGAAGATCTGCCAGGAATACATCTGAATAATCCCTCACTACCAGAACTGACTCAACGGTAGGAGTATCGACACTAATATCGCTCACATAGGCTATATACGCATCATACCCCTTCTCAACCATTCGTTGAGCTTTAAGAAATGAGACAACCCTGCTAGGAACATAATCCGAGGTACCTTTCCACTCTAGCCACGGTAGACCTGGCATAGCCAATATCACCGTCTTGGAATGACAATCAAGGATAGCGTGATAGGGCGACAACCAGTCCATGCCTAAAATAATATTGAAATGCACCATGCCGAGCAATAATAAATCGACTCTGATCTTAAAACCACTAAGAACAATCAAACATGACCGATACACATAGTCAACAATAATAGAATCACCCACGGGTGTAGAGACATAAAAAGGTGAACTTAGAGAATCGTGAGATACACCTAAATACGGGGAAAAATAAGATAACACATAGGAATAAGTGGACCTTGGATCAAATAAGACTGATGCATCTCTATGACAAACCGGAATAATACCTATGATAAAAGAATCTGATGCAATTGCCTCTGTCCTATTAGGAAAGGCATAATATCTGGCCTGGCCTCCCCCTCTAGGGCGACCACTACCTGTCCGACCTCCACCTCTAGCTGGTTGTGCAGGTGGGGTGGTAGCTGGTGCTGTAACCATAGCCTAAGGACCTGGTGGAACACGCGGTGCCTGAGAAATCTGTGGAGGTGCACCCCTCCTAAATTTGGGGCAATCCCTCGCCAAATGACGAGTGTCGCCACACTCAAAACAAGCTCTCGGAGGATTTGGCTGTTGCGACTGGCTTGGGCCTGATCGAATGGGTTGACCACTGAAAGCACCCCGTATAGGAGGCACACTAGACACTGGCGGTGTATAATAAGGATTCTGGGGCCTAGTTATGGCCGGAGCACTGCTGGCGGCTGTAAGTGCTGAATGAACAGGGCAACCTATATAATCCTTGCTGCTGCTGGGACACGAGTACCACTGTAAGTGCCAGACTCTCGAGACCTCTTGGCCTCTCTCTCCTCTCTATCCCGAGTCAGCAAGCCCTCTAACCTCCTAGCAATCACCACTACCTGCCGATATGCAATACCCATCTCCAACTCTCAAACCATGCTCAATCTGAAGATGGGGTTGAGCCCCTCAATAAACCGACGAACCCGCTCTCGAACAATAGCGACCAAGGCTGGTGCATGCCTAGCCAAATCACTGAATCAGACCGCATACTCTGACACAGTCATAGAACCCTGGCGCAACTGCTCAAACTCTATGCGCCAAGCATCTCTGAGACTCTGGGAAACATGCTCCCTCAAGAACATATATGAGAACTGAGTCCAAGTGAGGGAAGCTTCCTCTGCTGGGCTATCCAATTCGTATGCGTGCCACCACTGATAGGCTACTCTTCTAAGTTGGAATGTAGTGAAAGAAACACCACTAGTCTCCATAACACCCATAGTACGAAGGATGCAATGGCACTCTTCAAGAAAACCATGGGCATTCTCTGATGCCAAACCACTGAAAGTAAGAGGGTGGTACTTCTTGTACCTCTCGAGCCTGAGCTGCTCCTCTTCACAAACTGCTACCCTAACCTCAGGCTGAATTGGAGCTACTGGCTGCATCAGTATGATCTCTGGATCCTGGTCTACCCAAACCCGCTGCTCTAGGGTACCGGCAACGGGAGTCTGTGCTCCTCCCCTGACCTGAGATATGGCAGGAGCAAGTGGTATCAATCCTGCCTGAGGTACTGAACATGCTCAGAAACTGGGCTAGAGTCTCCTGGAGGGCTGGTGCAGTGACAGGC
The DNA here is from genome assembly GCF_000715075.1 of Nicotiana tabacum. NCBI lineage: Eukaryota > Viridiplantae > Streptophyta > Magnoliopsida > Solanales > Solanaceae > Nicotiana > Nicotiana tabacum. Next base: position 44,452,186 of record NC_134094.1, read on the forward strand.
GTCTCAGGTGCATGTCCTCCAATTAGAGCTACTGGTGGATCCTCTGTAGTAGTTCTTGTGGATGCTCTAACTGCACCACGTGGACGTCATCGGCCTCTACCCCGGCCCTGGCCTATCGCGAATCTAGCAGGGGGCGCGGGTGTCTGGTCATCTGATCCAGCTATACGTGTCCTCACCATCTGTGAGAGAATAGAAACACAAAAGTTTAGAGTCCGAAGTCAAAATCCCACACGATAAAGAATCAAAGAAATTGAAACTTTTCCTAACAGTTCCATCGCCTCCCGAAGGTAAGTACATACGTCTCTGTACCGATCTGCGAGACTCTACTAAACCTGCTTGTGACTCATAACACCTATGAACCTAGAGCTATGATACCAACTTTTCACGACCCCAATTTTCCTCCGTAGGATGTCGTGATGGCACCTAGTCTCTAAGACTAGGAGAGCCTAACAGATTTGCGGAATAACATAATAATAAACTGAACTCCAATATCAACACATAAAATAAATATAAAACTACAAATCAATAATTACAACTCCCAAAACTCGATGGAAACAAATCACAAGCTTCTAAGAGCAAATAGTAAGTGTCTATATACATCAAAATCTAAGGAGAATAAGGAAAACAACATAGTAAGGATAGAGGGGGACTCCAAGGTCTACGGATGCTGGAAGATCTACCTTGAAGTCTCCACGTGCGGTCCAACTCACTGGTATCTGGTCTGGTGGGAAGAACATAGATCTGCATAAAAATATGTTCAGAGTGTAGTATGAGTACGCCATAATGGTACCCAGTAAGTGCCAAGCCTAACCTCAGTAGAGTAGTGACGAGGTCAGGTCAGGGCCCTACTGGTCTAAAAGAAAAGTAAGGCAGAAGATATAATAATATTTTGAAATGACTGCGAATTTAAAACAACGAGAAGTTTCAAAAATTAACAGCTCAGCAATTAGAGGTAACAACAGGGGTACTCCCGAGGTACCGCCTCGTAGCCCCAAATGTAAATATGCATGACAGGGGGGATCTCCCGAGGTACCGCCTCATAGTCCCAAAGTAAATATGCAGTACAGGGGGGGATCTCCCGAGTAAACACCTCGTAGTCCCAAAGTAAATATGCAGTACAGGTGGATCTCCCGAGTAAACGCCTCATAGTTCCAAAGTTAATATGCAGTATAGGGTGATCTCCCCAGTAAATGCCTTGTAGTCCCAAAGTAAATATGCAGTACAGGGGAATCTCCCGAGGAACCGCCTCGTAGTCCTAAAGTAAATATGCAGTAGATAACCAAAGGAACAACGAATTTACAGCAAGAGATCTTACAGTTAAAGATTTAATTCAAATCAAGAGAAGTAGGTAATTCAACTAAGCATGTTGTACAAATTGCAAGTAAGATTTAATACATGTAGACATGCGATACTAGGCTAAACATGATCACTACATATGTTAAGGCAACTCAATTAAGGAATTTAAAAGAAGACAACTCAGCTAGAACCAAAATTTCCACAATTAGCCCATGTACGCACTCGTCACCTCGTGTACATGGCGCTCACATGTCACAAAGTGTTACAACAATACCAAATCCTAAGGGGATTTCCCCCACACAAAGTTAGATAAGTCACTTACCTCAAATCTCGCTCAATGAATCGATAAGGATGCCTTTCCCTTACTTTTCCGACTCTAAATAGCCCAAATCTATCCAAAAGCAATTACATATCATGAATACAACTATGAGATACTAATTTAAATAATAAATCTATGATTTTAGCAAAGTATCGAAAATTCGGTCGAAAAAGTTGACCGGGCCCACGTCTCGGAATCGGGTAAAAGTCACAAACTATGAACGCTTACCCGACCACGAGTTCACCCATACCCAAATTACCAAAATCCGACACCAAATCGCCACTCAATTCCTCAAATCAAACTCTCCAAATCCCTAGCCTCAAACTCTCAAATTCCACCTTAAATACACACTAACTAGGTGGGTAAATCAATGGGGAAACAAGATTATTGAATAAAAATGTTCACAGGTGGCTTACCTCAAGAAATCCCTCGAAAGTGCTCTCAATAATCGCACTAGACCGAATTCAAAATGTCCAAATTGAAGAATGAAATAAACCCTCGGAATTGCCCCTTTTCTACCCAGCAAAATTGCTTATGCGAGTCCACAACCGCATTTGCGACTCTGCACCTACGGAATGTCCATCGCAGGTGCGGTTCTAACTTAGTCCAGGCACGTCCACTTCTGCGGACCCAAACGCGCATCTTCGCTTCCACTTCTGCGGTCAAGGAGCGCTTCTGCGCACCCGCTCCTGCGGACCAAGTGCGCTTTTGCGACCAACAGGCCTCCCAGGCCTTTCTGCTTCTACGCTCATTCCTCCATAGAAGCGACTCCGCTCCTGCGGTGTTCATGTCGCATCTGCGACCACTGGCCAAGTCCCCTAGCCCCGCATCTGCGCCCAATTGCTCGCTTCTGCGGGCTCGCACCTACGGTCAATCTTGCGCAGGTGCGATTACACCAGAACTGGTGCCTTTAGCCATTCTCACAAGTCCAAATTTGATCGGTTAACCATCCGGAATCCACTCGAGGCCCCCGTGACCTCAACCAAACTTACCAACAAGTCCTAAAACATCATACAAACTTAGTCGAGCCTTTAAATCACATCAAACAACGCTAAAAACACGAAATGCGCATCAATTCAAGCCTAATGAACTTTAAAACTTCAAACTTCTACATCCGGCGCCGAAACCTATCAAATCGAGACCTATTGACCTCAAATTTTGCACACAAGTCATAATTGAAATTACGGACCTGCTCCAACTTCCGGAATCAGAATCCGACTCCGAGATCAAAAAGTCCACTCCCGGTCAAACTTTCCAAAAATCATCCAATTTTCCAACTTTCGCCCATTGACGCTAAAATGACCTACGGAGCTCCAATTCAACATCCGAACATGCTCCTAAGACCAGAATCGCCCCTACGGAGCTATTGGAACCGTCGAAACTCCATTTCGGAGTCATCTTCATGCAAATTAAACTACGGTCAATTCCTATGACTTAAACTTCCATTTTAGGGACTATGTGTCCCATTTAACTCCGAAACCAAAACAAATCCTCTCGTCAAGTTACATAACCACAAAATGAAGTAGAGGAAAAAATAAATAGGGGTTTGGGGCTAATACTCTCGAAACGACCGGCCGCGTCGTTATATTTTTCTTCCAATATACATTGTATAAATTCGATTGTACTCATTTCAGGTCCAACAACCTCGTCTCACCCAGTACAAGATGCCCGAGCAATAAGCCACCCCAACCACAATCTAAAATCACATACGGAGCCATCAATGCGCCAACAAGCCACAACTCGAATATGACTAATACAGAAAAATGAACTCGGGTAAAGAACTATCCAGCCCGCGTAACATCCAAAACAACCTGACAAACGCTATGCACCTAACTCAGAGATGAGAAAAAAAAACACACAAACTAAATATAAGGAATCGTACTCAACATGTCATTGTTGTGGCATGCAACCCGATCTATACATGATACCGTTATGATGCGCAACCCGATCCAAACATCATACTCGTGGTGGCGTGCCACCCGATCAATACATAATAATCAGTAAAGTAATATCAATCGAGCCCAAAGTTTCATACTCACTAAACACATGTCTATCAACCACAAGCACGCCAAGTGCTTAAACATAACCTTAGGGAGATGGATAGCGCCATGTGCTACAAAAGCCAAGCACGACTTGGGTGCATTAAACAACAAACATCTAGAGAGCCATCTTGCTTATATAATACCACAAGCTACATAGGATCACAACACACGTGTGCATAATCAGGTCGTCTCACAACCCACATGGTATAATGGAGTGACACATGAATAGACGACAACAGGAATAATATCTACCACGCCCGAAGACTCATCCACAAGCAATGCTATGCTGAATAAGCATATTTGATCTATTGTAGAATATACATTCACACCAGGCCTACCAATGGGCCTCTAAGCCGATCTCGTTCATCCCAAAATTGGTCAATAATCTCCTAGAAATCCTCAATGACCCTAATCATGACACATACAATCAATCGGAACAAACTTCCATAGTCCGTAACTAAAGGAATAGAGCATCTCTGAGACATAAACTCACCAATTGGTGACAGCACCAGAATCTTCATACCTGATTAAAATATCTACCACTTAAATGACTAACACATCACACTTATACGATCATCCCATGGGAGATGCTCCCACAACCTTTCGCACCAGGTAGCAAAACATGTACATCCATAGCTACCAACCATATTATTTATATACTACAACTCAAGAATCTGCAATTCAACACACAATGCCTCTTCCACAGAACACCATTCTCAAGTGACACTAACACAATGCTAGTGTACTCTGAACATTTGAAATCTTCCCCCGCTCCTTCAAAATCGTGACATCCTGGTAAGAATTAAACCGCAACCTTGATCATTCAACCCAAATTCAACATCGCTCACTGCACCTAACATGTTGTTACGTGAGAGTGCAGAACCCCATCATAAATATTGAACTACCGGTGGAATAAACACTTCACCGGCAAGAACCTTTCGCTTAACTCATTCTGGAAGGAAAGTCACAACACTCAACCAACTTCCCATAACCGTAGAAGACACAAACCTCAAATCGTGGTCTAAACTTCCATAACTCTTTCAAGACCCATTTATAGATAACCAAACCATCATAATTGAATCCCTCTGAATCAACCAAATTACGGAGACTTACAAGCCCGCAGTAAAGCTACAAAAAACCCTTATAGCCTCATCGCATCGAAGGAACTGATCACTTTCTTTACCATGCCGATCCAAATCGCTACTAAATTTACTCAACTCCTCAGTTTCAACATTAATACCCCTCCTTTCCAGCACACAATAGACCTCAATCGACACCCATCCCGAGTGACCCCAAACCACAAGTTCCTTTCTTGAATTACCCCTGATGTTTTCTTCCCTTAGTCATAACTAATCCACTAACATGCCGATAACAAGAAACCGCAAAGACACAACGTGACCCAATCATAGACGGTAGGCTCCCCCACTTAGCCTTAAACCACAATCGAAAAACCCAAGGACCCATAATAATTTTCCCCCTAGCTACCACGACCTCATACCGTTACTCAATAAAATTTCTCACAAGCTCATGTTGCACTAATCATCACACATCCCGAATTAGAAGTCCTAAATGCACGCTCAACTTCATAACAGTCACGCCATCTTCCTTAGGCAACCTCGACCTACATCGCAGTACCTACCTCAAGTTGGATAGAAAGTAGAACTCTTCATAGGAACTTCATCAGAGATCATGCAACCCCTAACTTTTTCACATACGAAAGCCCACCTATGTAGTTTTGTATCGACATATTCTAACGACATTGCCCCGGTTACAACTACCACAAAATTAGTAGTCCTCCTGAGCTCATACTCGTCCACCAGCTGTAAGAGCAAGTTCATTTCCACTAACACCAACTGAAGGTCCAACAATGCACTCAACACTCGAGGCTATGTTGCATCCCAAAACGACAATCGAACGTTCCCATTCCTCTACATTTCCAAGAGAACTCTTTTCGTCACATTCAAACTTCCCGAGTATAGAAGCCACCACCTTAAATGAAATAACCAGACCTAGTCATTTGTCCACAATGACCCAAAGCATACCAAGCTTCCTCAAAGAAAGTGGCTACCCTACCACAAAATCCATACGATACACGTTCATTCCCACTTCGATTTAGCAAACCTCCGAAGCGAACTGCTCGATCTCTACTGCTCATGCTCGACCTACTAAGAATTCAACCACCACGGGACACATCCCACCATGTCCTTCCTCATCCTTTGTTGCAAAAAAATATTACCTCAAACCATAATCTATCTTTATAGCATACGAAAGAATAAAATACCACAACCTTTGAGCCCTATCAAGGACCATCTCCCTCGAATTGCTGATAATAGAAACACTGATTTGACCCTGTAGCCGCCACATACCGCCATCTTTGATAGCCGCTTCTTAGGTATCATTTCACAACACCATGTCCCAAAGGAAAACAAATGAAGACAACCATAAAGACTAGCTTTAATGCGCTCAAACAATGACGACGATACCACAACACAAGAAGAATTCCACCAAGCTTCGAGATATCAAATGTCATGACTCTGTGAACCAACGCCTGAACATCCATAGTCTAATTGCCCCTCCTCCGATGGAATTTAATGTTGCATTACAATTACAAATCGAAGAACTCTTTTCCTGAAGCACTCACTGCCGTAACACATAAGTAAAGAATCTACCATTCACACAACATTGCGTGATAACAATTCATACACATCACAAGACATTGTGCATAGCCTCGAAACCATGGGCAACACCAACACTGGGCTAAAATAACAGAATACCCTCCATAAGGCGATGATAATAATCTGCCCGCATACGAAGTGAAAAATATCATGCACCACACTTGTAGCATCTCCATAACTCACTGGTTCCCAACTGATATCGAATGCCCAACATCGCATACCAATGAGTAGAAAGGAACTGAAAGCATAAGCTTCAACGAAATCAAATCGCACGATAAGGAATCAAGAAAGGGAAGTTCTCCTAACAGTCCTGCAACCTCTCGAAGATAAGTACAGACGTCTCAGTACTGATCCGCAAGACTCTACTAGACTTGCACATGACTCGTGAGACCTACGTGAACCTAGAGCTCTGATACCAAAGTGTCACGACCCAAATCCCATAATAGATCATGATGGCGCCCAACAATTGTGTTAGGCAAACCATCAGTGAACCTCCAATTTAGTTATTCATTTCTAACTTTTTAAACTAGAAATTTCATTAATTGAATATCATCAAATCTAGGACTCATAGAAACATGTGTTATCCTTTACCAAATTACCGAATATAAATAAACCATAAAGCGTAGTGATAATAATAATAATAATAATATTAAGTATAATTGTGAGCATCCACTAGAAACACAAAATTCGGTGTCACAAGTGCATGTGCATCTACTAAGAAGTACAATACTAATATAACACATGTCGGTAATATAAAATGGACAAGATATAATAACTGAATAAGATAGGGACTCCGTGTGATGCGGATTGTAACATGGGATGCAGCTCACCACAAAGTCTCCTCAGACGTTGTGTCTATATGCCAAAATGACCACCAAATGTACCTACATAATCAATACAGAAGTGTAGCATGAGTACGTAAATTAACGTATTTACATTAAGTATATAGCCTAACCCCAAAGGAGTATTGACGAGGGGTCGACATTGACACTTACTAGTGGTCCAATAAATTAGGTATAATGAAAGTAAGCAAATATGAGGCATAGCAGGTAAAACAACAAAAATAGATATATGTATATAATACAATCGTCAACAAAAGAATAAACACGAGGTCCTCAATGACCGGGTACTACTTCGAATGGGATACATAATGGTCAAAATCAGATAAATATCGCGTCTCAAGTCAGGAAAATTCACGGGTACACAGACTTCCTATCAAATATTACGCACAATTCTGCCGAGGCGAGCGGCCCGATGCTATAAGAATGTTTCATAGAACTGCCGAGGCGAATGGCCAGATCCCATAAGAGTGTGTTATAATATCCTTCTAAGGCGAACGACCAGCTCCCATAAGAGCGTGTTCATATATCCTGTCGAGGCTGACAGCCTGACCCCATAAGAGTGTGTAACCATATCCTGCCAAGGCGAACGGCCCGATCCTATTAGAATATAAAACTTTTAGGGGTCCTTGACCCCACTCACAAATATACGGGTGAATTATGAAATTCAAAAAAATATTCCAATGAATACGCACAATGCGAGAGAAATCTGTAAGGGAAGTACAATTTCCACGGCTAATCAAGTAGCTCATCAAGTTCTAAAACAGCAAGTCCATTACTCTACGCGAGTCTAGTCTCAGGGCATAATGTGAATTAAAGCATTTAAACAGGCAAGAATAACTCAGATAGTACAATTAAAGAATGACGTGAGTCTAAGTCTACCCGGACATAATCAGGAATTCGAGCATACGCACAGACACTCGTCACCTCATATGTCTGTAGCTCCCATAACATGTAGCACATAACAAATATAACACTTACAGGGTAAATTCCTCTTACAAGGTTAGACAGGAGACTTACCTTGCTCCGAAGTCTGATAGTTGTCTCCAACGCCTCTCTAACACCTCAAACTGATGCCAAACGATCCAAAACTAATCAAACAACGTGCAAACCAATCAAAATATACTCCAATATTCATAATATAACAATTCCCCAACTCCACTCAAAAATTCAACAAAGTCAACCCCCAGGCCCACATGCCTTGGTTCCAAAAATTTTCAAAGATAAACATTACCCATAATACCACGAACTGAAATATATAATTTATTTCTAATTCCATGTCCAATTTCGTGGTCAAAATCCAAGATTACCATTTCTAGGTTTTCTTCAAAAATCTCACAATTTCTACAAATTTTTCATGTTAAAATCTATATATAATCCATGTATTAAACTCACAATAAGTGGGAATCACTTACCTTGCAATAGATGATGAAAATCTCCCCTTAAAGAACTCCAAAAATCGTCGAACCAAATGAAAATGTGAGAGAAATGGGGTAAGTCCCATATAAAATTGCAATCTGCCCAGGCATCCTTCTTCGCGATGGAAGAAGCCAAATTCATCACTCCCCAGATTTCCTCAATCGCGATTGTGTACATACACTCGCGATCACAAAGATTTACCTCCCAGCACTAGGCATTCGTGAATGTCTAATCGTGTTCGCTATGACTAAAAGCCTAACCAGCCATGAGCCCTTCTTCACGTTAGCAGTCACCCTCCATGTTCGTGATGGACAAACTGCCCGGCTCCTACTCCTCGCGTTCGCGACCCACACATTGCATTCGCGTAAGGCAAAATCCCCTGGCCCATCACCCCTTCTCCGTGATCGTGGTTGCCATGTCGCAAACTAACAGCCCCCAAATTACTTCTTCATGATTGTGTACATCCTCTCACGATCGCGATTCACAGCACCAACAACAGCCAAAGAACCCAAGCTTGGTCTGAAATCACCCCAAATCACATTTGAGGCCCCCGAGACCCCGTCCAATCATGCCAACCAGTCCCAATACCTTATCCAAACTTATTCAAAGTCTCTAAACGTCACGAATAACATCAAAACCATGAATCACAGATCGAATCCTTCTTTTAACTTTCAAACTTTGCAGAATGCGTCCGAGTAACACTTAGGCATTCTTGATCACGACCAAACATCACGCACAAGTTCCAATCAATAAAATGAACCTATCCAATGTTCTAGATCACCGTCCGGGGTCCAATAACACCAATTTATACTCTAAGTCAAACTTTGCAAATTATAAAACTTTCAAAATGCTAATTTTTCATAATAAGAGTCGAAACGCTCCCAGTCCACCCGAAACTCGATCTGTACATACGTCCAAGCCCAAAAATTATCATACAAACCTATTGGGAATTTCAAATCTCGATTATGGTATTATTTACTCAAAAGTCAAACCTTGATCACCTATTCAAACTTAAAGATTTCGAATTGAGAATTATCTTCCAAATCAACTCCGAATTTCTCAAAAATCAAAACCAACCACATATGCAAGTAATAATATATGAAGTGAAGATGCTCAAGGTCTTAAAACTCCGAATGGTATGCTAAATCTTGAAACGACCGATCGGGTGGTTACACTTTACTCATTTCATACTTTGCTCATCTATGTGGTATTGGATTGTGTAGTTATTTGATTATTTGTGTGTCAGTAACCTTCTTTAGGATTATTATTACGTTATATGGATAAGATCAGCCCTAAAACTTGAAATTTGTCATTTCTTCTAGCTCGAGTCTATCTTTTTTTAGTGAATTATGTTATTTCATTCCCCTTGATAGTTGATATAGATTTTACTATATTTGGATGTGTTGCTAGAAAATTTTGTGGAAATTGAAAAATTGGATTGGGTTACTTGCCGCAGCAATGTTATGATAAGTATTGGGTTGCTCGATGCAACAATAGTTTGGCCATGGGATCGGGTTGCCGTCACAATAATGTTTGTATGTGTTGGATCGGGTTGTGCGCCACAACGTATGTGTTATGAGACGTTGGTGTTGTTTGTGATCTAGCCTTCCTTGTGGCTTTTAGTTGTGCTGCCTATGGGTACTATTTCTTCCTCATTGATTTGAGCTACCTAGAAGGGTTTTGGTTGCGCTGTTCGAGAAATATGGCTTTAACTTTTGTTTCTGGATTCTTTTACTTCTTCCTACATTTATTTTTATTATTATTACTATTATTTCTACTGCTATTTTTGTTGCTAACTAACTGTACGGGTTTATACAATAAGTGTTGTCTTAGCCTTGTCACTATCTCGTCGAGCTTAGGCTTGATACTTACTAAGTACAAGGGGTCATTTCTACGCATACTATACTTCTACACTTTTTGTGCAGATTCTAGTGCGGTTCCTAAAAAGGTTGCATCTGTGAAAGTGGACTGAGCCAAGTCCTTCGCATCTAAGAGGAAATCCACCGCACCTCCACTCCTCTACCTTCGCACCTGCAGTGTAAGAATCTGCATATGCGATGTTGGAGTGAATCAAGCCCTTTGCATCTATGCGGGCTTTCATGCACTGGCGTCCTCTTTACTCTAGCACATGCGATGCAATATTTTGCATGTACGATCGACGATCTTCAGTTCTGGGCACACTTGGCATTTCACATTTTTGGATCCCAAATCACATATAATCGACCTAGCTCACATTGAAATGAATCTTTGGAATTTTGGACTAAAAATACAAGCTTGGGAGCTACGGTTTCTTGCACCACACTTGAGGATTAAAGATTTGAAGTTTTTGGATGAGAATTATTTTACCTTTTTACTCATTTCTTTAATTCCTTGATTTGTATTGAATATATAAGTGTGTAGTATATATTCCAATACTTAAAAAGTGTTTATGGAAATATTCATTGTGATAGTTTGGATTAAATCTCTTGTTATGCGTATGTATTGAATAATTTTTATTATTTATGAAGTGAGTTGAATGTTTCTTTAATTATTCTTATTCTTTAATATTTCCAAAGGGATTAGCTAACCCTAGTCTCGCCCATTAACTTCGAATTAATCTTGGAAAAGGAAAACTTGGGGTTGAGAAAGATTAATTAACAAGAACTTGAGGCGTTAACCCGCATTTTTATAGATTTTACCTAGGGATAGGATTGAACTACTTGTATCCACATTTGGGGATACTTAATTGTCTTAATATTTTTGGGGATAATTCAATTAGAAAGTTTTGTTAGTCTTCAAAAGAAGCTAATATAGAACTATTACCCGAGGCTAATTAACATAAACTCGCTCATATTTGTAACATTGTAAAATATACTGGATCGTTACTTGAATGTAATTCCCCGTTGTATCCATGCTTGTAGTCATTCATCATTTTACTTGCTTTCTAGGTTAGTTTATATTTTTGCATTTAGATATAGTATTTTCTCAAAAAGCCCCTATTAGTATTTGGCTTAGCATAATAAATGATAATTCTCTTACTTACCTAATCTCTTACATATTATTTCCTATGGGATTCAACCCCAACTCATAGTTGGGAAAATTATATTGCATGTGGCTGTGTCCGCTTACTCTTTGAGCAGTGGATTTGGATGTCATCAAAATTAGCGCCGTTGCCGGGCAATAATTTGGCGCATTTAGGTTGTTTGGGAAGTAAGCGTACGTGCTTTGGTCAAAACTCGTGAATATTTGTGTAGTCCTGTTTCTTATCTTTGTTTATTTTCTTGTTTGTTTTCTTGTTTATATTCTTATTTTTTTGTAAATGGCATCATATAGCAAAAATTGATTGGATAGTAGTTGTTCATACTTTGATGACCCTTGTCCTTAGTGTGGGGACCACACTCATGGCAAAATTATTTGAATTGTCTCAAGAGCAGATTGTGCGCACAATCTCAAGCGTACAAGTGGAGTATATGTGATAGGTGTGGTTGTCAAAATGGCCATTGGGCTAATTGTGCTTATTTGTCCTTCCCTTCCCCGAACCCCCGTTGCTGCACCCTATTTTGCGCGAGTCAAAAAAGGATTCAACTAGTGATTTTCCTGTTGATGATAAAAGAGAGTCGCCACCTAATATTTAAAGGTATACTAAGGTACCTATTTGATATTAAGATCATTATCCTATTAGTATGTTAGCCGGTGATATTCGGGTAAAGGTTCTTGTTCTTCTAAGGGAAAGGTGTTAGGCACCCGCTAAAATCTACCTGAGGTAGCTCAATAGGACTTAGACTAGGTTTAGGAAATTAGATTGTCTAGATTCTACTTTAGTTAGTACTTAAAAGTTTTATAGCTTACTCTATGTCTTGTTTTGAGCCTATCGTTTTGAAAGGAAATAGTATATGCACTTTTAAAAGAGGATATATGTTTCACTTATAAAAGCCTTTGAGAAAAGTCTGCATAATTGAAAGAATTTTCAAAGTATATCTATAGTGTTTATATTTGCAAGCTTTGTAGAATATGACTAGGTTTAAAATATGTTATCTTTGAAATGGTATGGCTACTTGTATAATTCTAGTAAACTAAAGGTTGTTAAAGAGGTAGGCCTTAAGTATACCTTGAAGATTGATTTTCAAATTTTGTACTCGAATTCAAACCATTTAAAAGATTCTTAATTGCAGCAGTGTTTGATTCGCAGAAATAGCCAGCTTTTTTGGAAATCATTTCTGGTTTGCTTCAATTTTCTTTTTGTTTTAAAAGAGAAAGTTGTTGACTCTTTTTGCAAATCCGTCTTTATTTCAAAGATTTCATGAGAAAAGATGGTTAGTAAGAGTTTAAGAACTAAACATAAGTGATCAACAATTAGAATTACTTACTACTAAGGTTGCATTACTACTTTCATTTTTATCTATGTTTTAAGGGCTTGCCTAGGTTATTAATATAACTCAAAGAAATAAAAGAAAGCATTCAATCAAATATCGTCAGTATTGGATACATAACAAACAACAGCAAATTATTAAAAGCGATAGAGGAAAAGAGATGGACTCTTAGATTGGGGTTGAAGGAAATTAGGCCCAGTGGATGGCGAAGACAAATAGCAGCAGCTCCGATGACTCCAAGGTTTAGGCAAAGAATTTGGTCTTGAGTTCTTTGAGAACTCGGCAGGCCTAATTTAGACACATGTACAAAACAGAACGAGAAAGTCATTAGATATGTGGCCCAATATACTATTTTAACCATAAGTAACATCAATGTAGGCCCAAGATAGACTGTAACAATCAACAGTAATTAAGAATGCAAAATTAATGTGAAGCCACATATAGTAAAGCAATTTACAGTGAAAACATTTATTTCCATTGAACACTAAACCTAAAGAGATTAGCAAATATCAATAGATTAAGGGCTTAGGGTAAAATTTCATTCATGGCCAAGATACCCTTTGGATCCCCGGCACTTCAAAATTTACAATGGTCTCAAGGGCCCCGAGCAGTGCTTGTGCCAGGGAGTGTATCTCAACCAAGAACTAAATTCTACTCCCAAATACCCTTAACTACTCACAATTACTCTTCTCTACAGGTTTAGGTGCTAATGAGGCACTCAATGTAAACCCTAATACCACAGTGGCGACCATACACAAGGAAAAGTATATTTCTTACAAATAACTATTCAGAACACCAAAAAATCATCAAACATATCATGGTTTTCACATAAGCATATAATACATTGTCATGTACTTATATCAGACTTAAGAGTACCCAACAGGATACGTTATTGGTGCTAGCAAGCAATGAAAAAAATAACAACACATTAATATAAGAACTCAGAATAAGTAAGTCATGCAGTTCAAAGGAGTATAGGAGGTATCAGGTGTATCAAACTCAATAATCTTACCAGCAGGTTCATATTTACGAAGATCATTAGCTGTAATCATGTACTTAATCAATTATATAATTAATGAAAATCTACATGCAGACTAACACTCCACTTCTCACTAAGTGTGAGAGTAACTGTAATTACCCAAAATGTCATCTTTGAATTTAATAAGTAATTTTGTGTTCTAAGACCTCGAAAAGCACCATTTATCATTCCTCAACTTGTGTGCGCAGTCCATACAATTTTCCGGAATGTTTGCATGTGAAAAATAGATTAAAATGTGAAATAGAGCTTTAAAACTCAACTAAGTTGACTTTGGTCAACGTTTTTAGCAAACGAACCTAGATTAGTATTTTTACAGTTCTGGTAGCTTCGTATCGTGATTTGGGACTTGGGCGTATACCCGGAATTTAATTTGAAGGTTCCTAGCTCAAGTTATGACCCTTTAACGGAATTAGCAATCTAAAGACTAAAGATTTTCAAGTTTGACCACGGGGTTGACTTTTTGATATCAGAGCCGGAATCTGATTCTAGAAATTTGAACAGCTATGTTATGTCATTTATGACTTGTGTACCAAATTTGAAATCATTCCGGATTCATTTAATATGTTTTGGCACGAGATTTATAAATTGAAAATTTTAAAACACAAAGTTTGAATCGGGATGAATTGTAATTTCAGCTTTGTTTGACATGATACGAGACCCCGAGTAAGTCCGTATTATATTATTGGACTTGTTGGTATATTCGTACGGGGTCCCGAGTACCCCGAGAGTGATACGGATTGAAATCAGATCAAGAATTGGACTTAAGCAAAATCTGAATATTTTCTTCTGTTGTAATGGCACCTGCGGATTTTTTACAGCAGGTGCAAGCTCGCAGAAGCGAGCCTTCCATCGCAGATGCGGGACTGGGCTGGCCTGGGGTATTCGCAGGTGCGGCCATTTTGCGCAAAAGCGGATGTCGCAGGTGCGACAGGAGTGTCTGCAGATGCGGAACTTCACCTGTCAGCATGGCATCGCAAATGCGAGCTTTGTCTCGCAAATATGAGTCCGCAAATGCAGAACTTTTATCCGCAGATGCGAAAATGATTGGGTAGAGCCCATAAATTCGGAAGTCGCCATTTTTACTCATTTTTGAGTTTCAAGTCTCGGATTTAGGCGATTTCAAGGGAGATTTTTATGACTTTGAATTGGGTAAGTGTTCTATAACCAAAAGTGATTATATTTCACAAATCCATGTCTATATTCAACATTTATTTCGGATTTAGATGGAAGAAATTGAAATTTTTGTAAAACTTTCCAAAAACAAAAATTAAGATTTGAAGGTCCATTTGATATCGGAATTGGACAATTTTTGTATGGTTGAACTCGTATCGGAACGGGTATTCGAATTTCACAGGTTTTTCCTGGATTTGAGACGTGGGTCCCACTGTCAAATATTTTAATAAATTTTGGATTTTTATCCGAAAAATTTATAAATTCATATGAAACTAATTCCTATGATTCGTATTGAGTATATTGAATTGTTTATGAATAGATTTGAAGCTTTTGGAGACAAATTTAAAAGGAAAAACTGTGATTGAATAATTGATTGGAATTTGCAAAGCGAGTTAAGTGTCGTGGTTAACCTTGACTTGAGAGAATAGAACCCTCAAATTATTTGTTATGTGAATTGCATGCAAACGACGTATAGGCGAGGTGACGAGTGTCTATACGTCGTCAAATTAATTGTATGCCTGCTTACTTGAAAAATCATAAATTATTTTAAATCATGAATTAATTATTATAATGATTGTTTCTCTCCTATTCTTTGTCAAATATTAATTTTTAAATTCATGCATCAATTGTTATATGCTATTTGAAATATGTGTTTTAATTGTTATTTGACATTTAGCATATTAAATATTAAACTGCCTATTTTCTCCTTGATTTCTATAAGAATTTGCTATTTGTCATTATTTGTTTCATAATTAAATTATAGTTATTGTATGCTTATTATCTTATAATTTTATATTAATTGTGGCAATTATTGGGGAAATTTATTCTATAAGAATTGATTGAAATGGATATATTGGAGGATCGGGTTGCATGCCGCAACAGACTTATTAAAAAAGTCCATATGGGAGGATCGGGTTGCACGCCGCAACAGACTTATTAAAAAGTCCATATTGGAGGATCGGGTTGCACACCGCAACAGACTTATTAAAAAGTCAATATTGAGGGATCGGATTGCACGCCGCAACAGACTTATTAAAAAGTCTATATATACTTGATTGAAATAAATATATAACAGAACTGAATGTGAATATATTGTGAGAGCGGGTTGCACGCTGCAACAGAATTGAATGTGAATATATTGTGAGAGCGGGTTGCACGCTGCAACAGAATTGATGGAAATGATAATTGGTTATGACTGCTGAGTTGGCTTCAATTATTATAAATGAGTTACCTGATTTATTTCTATTATTGTTGTTGTTTCTAATATTGCGTACAGGTAATGCAAGTGACTCGCCTTAGCCTCGTCACTACTTCATCAAGGTTAGGCTCAGCACTTACCAGTACATGGGGTCGGTTGTACTGATACTACACTCTGCACTTCTTGTGCAGATTTTGGAGTTGGTCCCAGTGGCGTGCCATAGACTTGCTCGGATTTCAGCTACTCGGAGGAGACTTAAGGTATAACTGCATGGCGTCCGCAGTTCTGAAGTCCCCGTCTATTTTACTTTATGTGTGTGTTTATTTCCAGACAGCTTTATTTTATTCTGACCTTTAATTGTATTTATTCTAGAAGCTCGTGCACTTGTGACACCAATTCTGGGATGGTATTTAGATACCATTATTTTTATGGATTATTCACTATATTTTAGACTTTACTTCCGCATTTGTTCTTTGTTATTAACAAATTTAAAAATTGTTTTAAAAATGGATAATATTATTCTAACGTTGGCTTGCCTAGCAAGTGAACTTTTAGGTGTCATCACAGTCCAAATGAGGGAATTTCGGGTCGTGACAGTTGGTATCAGAGCATTGGGTTGCATAGGTCTCACGAGTCACGAGCAAGCTTAGTAAAGTCTGAAGGATCGGTACGGAGACGTCTGTACTTATCTCTCAGAGGCTATGAAGTTTAGAAACAATATCACTTCTTTCTTATTCTGTCGTGCGATTTTTATTCCATCATCGATGATTGAACCATTCTACTCTTATCCTCTCGTAGATGGTGAGAACACGTAATACCTCTACCGATGGTCAGGGACCAGAACCCTCGGTGGAAACTATGGCCAGGGGTAGAGGTCGAGGTCGAGGTCGTGCTAGGGGTCGAGGCAGAGGCCGAGGTAGAGCTCAGTCCAGAGCTCGAGTAGCTGCACCTGTTGTAGAACCTCAGGTGGACCTTTAGGAGGAGGTTCCAGTTCAGAATGTACCAGCTGCACCAGTTCAGGTCCCAGAAGGATTAACAGCCACTCCAATACTTCAGGACGCTCTAGTCCATTTGGTAAGTCTTATGGAGGGTGTGGCCCAGAATGGTACATTTCTAGTGGCACCAGCTGTCTCACAGGCTGGGGGAGGAGCATAAACTCCCACTACTCTCGCTCCGGAGCAGATGGCTCCCCAGAATCAGGCTCCAACAGCCCCGCCAGTTGGGGTAGTTCAGCCAGTTGTTGCGGCATAGATCGGTGATAGGCCCGCCATATCTTTTGAGGCCTTATTGAGATTGGATAAGTTTACTAAGCTCTTTCCAGTTCACTTCAGTGGTACGCCGAGGACCCACAAGATTATCTTGAATGCTGCCATGAGGTGTTGCGGAACATGGGTATAGTTGAGACCAATGGGGTTGATTTTGCTGTATTTTAGATGACGGGTTCCGCTAAGAGGTGGTGGAGAGATTATACATTGACCCAACCAGTCGGATCACCTGCATTTACATGGGAGCAGTTCTCTTAGCTATTTCTGGAAAAGTTCCTCCCTATCACAGTGAGAGAGGAATTCCACAAGCAATTTGAGCGTCTACAATAGGGCAGTATGACTATTACTCACTATGAGTCCCGTTTTGTGGATTTGGCCCGTCATGCTCTCCTTTTACTACCTACGGAGGAAGAGAGAGAGAGGAGGTTTATTGAGGGACTCACTCACCCTATCAGGCTTCAGATGGCCAAGGAGACCGGAATTTAATTTGTAGGTTCCTAGCTCAAGTTATGACCCTTTAACGGAACTAGCAATTTAAAGGCTAAAGATTTTTATATTTGACCACAAGGTTCACTTTTTGATATCGGAGCCGGAATCCGATTTTAGAAATTTGAACAGCTTTGTTATGTCATTTATGACTTGTGTGTCAAATTTGAAGTCAATCCGGATTCATTTAATATGTTTTGGCACGAGATTTGCAAATTGAAAAGTTTAAAACTCAAAGATTGAATCGGGGTGTGAATTGTAATTTCAGCATTGTTTGACGTGATACGAGACCCCGAGTAAGTCCTTATTATGTTATTGGTTTAGTTGGTATATTCATACGGGGTCCCGAGTACCCCGAGAGTGATACGGATTGAAATCGGATCAAGAATTAGACTTAAGCAAAATCTGAATTTTTCCTTCTGTTGTAATCGCACCTGCAGATTTTTGACCGCAGGTGCGAGCTAGCAGAAGCGAGCCTTCCATCGCAGATGCGGGACTGGGTTGGCCTGGGGTCTTCGCATGTGCAGCCATTTTGCGCATAAACGGATGTCGCAGGTGCGACAGGAGTGTCCGAAAATGCGAAACTTCACCTGGCAGCTGGCATCGCAAATGCGAGTCCTCAAAAGTGGAACTTTTATCCGCAGATGCGAAAATGACTGGGCAGAGCCCATAAATTCGGAAGTCACCGTTTTTACTCATTTTTGAGTTTCAAATCTCGGATTTGGGCGATTTCAAGGGGGATTTTCATGACTTTGAATTGGGTAAGTGTTCTATAACCAAAAGTGATTATATTTCACAAATCCATGTCTATATTCATCATTTATTTCGTATTTAGATGGAAGAAATTGGAATTTTTGTAAAACATTCCAAAAATAAAAATTAAGATTTGAAGGTCCATTTGATATCGGAATTGGACAATTTTTGTATGGTTGAACTCGTATCGGAACGGATGTTCGGATTTCATGAGTTTTTTTTGGGATTTGAGATGTGGGTCCCACAGTCGAATATTTTAATGAATTTTGGATTTTTATCCGAAAAATTTGTAAATTCATATGGAATTAATTCCTATGATTCGTATTGAGTATATTGAATTGTTATGAATAGATTTGAAGCTTTTGGAGACGAATTTAAAAGGAAAAGATGTGGTTGAGTAAGTGACAGGAGTTTGCAAAGTGAGGTAAGTGTCGTGGTTAACCTTGACTTGAGGGAATAGAACCCTCAAATTATTTGTTATGTGAATTGCATGTGAATGACGTATAGGCGAGGTGACGAGTGTCTATACATCGTCAAATTAATTGTTTGTCTGCTTACTTGAAAAATCATAAATTGTTTTAAATAATGAATTAATTATGATAATAATTGTTTCTCTCCTATTCTTTGTCAAATATTAATTTTTGGATTCCTGCATCAATTGTTACATGCTATTTGAATTATGTGTTTTAATTGTTATTTGACATTTAGCATATTAAATGTTAAACTACCTATTTTCTCCCTGATTTTCATAATAATTTGCTATTTGTCATTGTTTGTTTCATAATTAAATCATAATTATTGTATGCTTGTTGTCTTATAATTTTATATTAATTGTGGCAATTATTGGGGAAATTTCTTCTACAAGAATTGATTGAAATGGATATATTGGAGGATCTGGTTGCACGCCGCAACAGACTTATTAAAAAAGTCCATATTGGAGGATCGGGTTGCACGCCACAACAGACTTATTAAAAAGACCATATTGGAGGATCGGGTTGCACGCCACAACAGACTTATTAAAAAGTCCATATTGAAGGATTGGGTTGCACGCCTTAACAGACTTATTAAAAGTCAATATTGGGGGATCGAATTGCACGCCGCAACAGACATATTAAAAAGTCTATATATACTTGATTGAAATAAATATATAACAGAACTGAATGTGAATATATTGTGAGAGCGGGTTGCAGGCTACAATAGAATTTAATGTGAATGTATTGTGAGAGCGAGTTGCACACTGCAACAGAATTGATGGAAATGATAATTGGTTATGACTGCTGAGTTGGCTTCAATTATTATAAATGAGTTACCTGATTTATTTCTATTATTGTTGTTGTTTCTAATATTGCGTACAGGTAATGCAAGTGACCCACCTTAGCCTCGTCACTACTTTGTCGAGGTTAGGCTCAGCACTTACCAGTACATAGTGTCTGTTGTACTGATTCTACACTCTGCACTTCTTGTGCAGATTTCGGAGTTGGTCCCAGTGGCGTGCCATAGACTTGCTCGGATTTTAGCTACTCAGAGAAGACTTGAGGTACAACTGCATGGCGTCCGCAGTTCTGAAGTCCCCATCTATTTTACTTTAGCTGAGTGTTTATTTCCAGACAGCTTTATTTTATTCGGATTTTTAATTGTATTTATTCGAGAAGCTCGTGCACTTGTGACACCAATTCTGGGATAGTATTTAGACACCGTTGTGTTTATGGATTATCCGCATTTGTTCTTTGTTATTAACAAATTTAAAAATTGTCTTAAAAATGAATAATATTATTCTAACGTTGGCTTGCCTAGCAAGTGAAATGTTAGGCGCCATCACGGTCCGAAGGAGGGAATTTCGGGCCGTGACAGTTTGGTATCAAAGCACTAGGTTGCATAGGTCACACGAGTCACGAGCAAGCTTAGTAGAGTCTGAAAGATCGGTACGGAGACGTCTGTACTTATCTCTCAGAGGCTATGAAGTTTAGAAACAATATCACTTCTTTATTATTCTGTCGTGCGATTTTTATTCCATCATCGATGATTGAACCATTCTACTTTTATCCTCTCGCAGATGGTGAGAACACTTAATACCTCTACCGATGGTCAGGGACCAGAACCCCCGGTGGCAACTATGGCCAGGTGGCAACTATGGCTAGGGGTAGAGGTCGAGGCCGAGCCAGAGGCCGAGGTAGAGCTCAGTCCAGAGCTCGAGCAGCTGCACCTATTGTAGAACCTCAGGTGGACCTTCAGGAGGAGGTTCCAATTCAGAATGTACCGGCTAGCCCAGTTCAGGTCCCGGAAGGATTCATAGCCACTCTAGTACTTCAGGACACTCTAGTCCATTTGGTAAGTCTTATGGAGGGCGTGGCCCAGAATGGTACATTTCCAGTTGCACCAGCCGTCTCACAGGCTAGGGGCGGAGCACAAACTCCCACTACTCCCGCTTCGGAGCAGATGGCTCCCTAGAATCAGGCTCCAGCAGCCCCGCCAGTTGGGGTAGTTCAGCCAGTTGTTGCGGCACAGATCGGTGATAGGCCCACTATGTCTTTTGAGGCCTTATTGAGACTAGATAAGTTTACTAAGCTCTTTCCAGTTCACTTTAGTGGTACACCTTCTGAGGACCCATAGGATTATCTTGAACGCTGCCATGAGGTGCTGCGGAACATGGGTATAGTTGAGACTAATGGGGTTGATTTTGCTGTATTTTAGATGACGGGATATGCCAAGAGGTGGTGGAGAGATTATACATTGACTCGACCAGTCGGATCACCTGCATTTACATGGGAGCAGTTCTCTTAGCTATTTCTAGAAAAGTTCCTCCCTATCACAGTGAGAAAGGAATTCCATAAGCAATTTGAGCGTCTACAGCAGGGCAGTATGACTGTTACTCAGTATGAGTCCCGTTTTGTGGATTTGGCCCGTCATGCTCTCTTTTTACTACCTACGGAGGGATAGAGAGTGAGGAGGTTTATTGAGGGACTCACTCACCCTATCAGGCTTCAGATGGCCAAGGAGACCAAAAGTGAAATTTCTTTTTAGGCAGTTGCTAATGTCGCGAGGAGAATCGAGATGTTTCTTGTACAAGAGAGAGGGCAGAGGTTTGATAAGAGGCCTCGTCAGTTCGGTGGTTTCAGTGATGCCTCGTCTGAAGGCAGGGGTAATATTGGTAGGGGTCATCCTCCCAGATCGTTTCATTCATCACTTCATGCATCTCCCAGTGCTTCAGAGAGTCATTGTCCTATTATGCCTTACTCTGGACAGCCGGCATTCAGTGCACATTCAGTTCCTACCAGTGCTTCACCACTCTAAAGTTATTACAGTGGTTATCCTCAGCATCAGCTTCAACAGCCACGGCATCAGGATGGGTGTTACGAGTGTGGAAACATTGGTCACATCATGAGGTATTTTCCTAGATTGGCAAGTAATATATCTCGGCAAAATTCTCATACCATGATACTGGCATCGGTTGCTTCACCGTCTGCTCAGCCAGCTAGAAGTAGGGGTCAGGCAGCCAGAGGTAGAGGTCAGGCCATTAGAGGTGGAGGTCAGGCCATTAGAGGTGGAGGTCAGACCGTTAGAAGTGGAGGTCAGCTAGTAAGAGGCCGTCCCAGAGATGCAGTTCAGAGTGGTGGGGCCCAGCCCCGATTTTATGCTTTTCTAGCTAGGCCTGAGGCCGAGTCATCTGATGCTGTGATCACAGGTATTATACTAGTTTGCCATAGAGATGCTTCAGTTCTATTTGATCCAAGATCTACTTATTCCTATGTGTCCTCCTATTTTGCTTCATATTTGGCTGTGCCTTATGATTCTCTGAGTGCTTCTGTGTGTGTATCTACACCGGTGGGAGACTCTGTTGTAGTAGATCATGTCTATTGTTCGTGTGTGGTTACTATTGGTAATCTTGAGACTAGTGTGGATCTTTTACTTCTTGATATGGCAGATTTTGATGTCATCGTGGGTATGGATTGGCTGTCCCCTTATCATGTTATATTGGATTGTCATGCCAAGACAGTGACCCTAGCTATGCCGGGGTTACCTCGGTTAGAGTGGAAAGGAATTCCTAGCCATTCTGCCAGCAGGGTTATTTCTTATATGAAAGCTCGGCGTATGGTAGAGAAAGGGTGTCTAGCCTATTTGGCTTATATTCGCAATCCCAGTGTGAATGTCCCTTCTATGGACTCAGTACCAGTTGTTCGTAAATTTCCAGAAGTATTTCCTACAGATCTGCCAGGGATGCCACCCGACAGAGATATTGACTTCTGTATTGATTTGGCTCCGGGCACTCAGCCCATTTCTATTCCACCATACCGTATGGCCCCGCCAGAGTTGAAAGAATTGAAAGAGCAGTTACAAGACTTGCTTGATCAGGGATTCATTAGACCCAGTATCTCGCCCTGGGGTGCACCAGTATTATTTGTAAAGAAGAAAGATGGCTCTATGCGGATGTGTATAGATTATCGGCAGTTGAACAAAGCCACTATCAAAAACAAATATCCGCTGCTAAGAATTGATGACTTATTTGACCAGCTTCAGGGTGCCAAGGTATTTTCAAAGATCGATTTGAGGTCTGGTTACCATCAGTTGAAGATTAGGGCATATGATGTCCCTAAAACAGTTTTTCAAACTCGGTATGGGCATTACAAATTCCTAGTGATGTCATTTGGGTTGACAAATGCCCCAGCAGCATTTATGGATTTGATAAATCGGGTGTTCAAGCCTTATTTGGATTCTTTTGTGGTTGTATTCATTGATGATATATTGATTTACTCCAGTATTCGAGAGGAACATGAGCAGTATCTTCGAAGTGTGCTTCACACCTTGAAGAACCTGCGGGTGCGCTTGTGCGGAAAACGTGCGCATCTGCGCAACTCACTTACCACCTCTGCCTTTGCACCTGCGATGAAAGGGCCGCATCTGTGCACTCGCGCCTGCGGAGTCCCTTCCGCTTCTGCGCATCTTGCGCATGTGCGAACATCCTTGAGCATTTGTGGGCATCGCAAATGTGGAAACTTCCTCGCACCTGCGACCCCAGGCCAACTCTCGATTTATCGCATCTACGCTTCCATCTCCGCATGTGCGGCTCGTGCACCTGCGGTCTCTTTCCCGCAGGTGCGAAAACACCAAAATCAGCAAAGTTCAGAAATTCCTCTAAGTCCAAGCATTCACCCGTTAAGCATCCGAAACACACCCGAGGCCCCCGGGACCTCGACCAAACATACCAACCAATCCTAAAACACCATACGAACTTAGTCGAGCTCTCAAATCCCATCAAACAACGCTAAAATCACGAATCACCCTCCAATTCAAACTTAAAGAACTTGAAACTTCAAAATTCTACAACCGATGTCGAAACCTATCAAATCACGTCGGATTGACCTCAAATTTTGCGCACAAGTTATAATCAACATTACGGACCTACTCCAACTTCCAGAATTGGAAAAAGACCCCGAAATCAAGAATTCCACTACC
Organism: Nicotiana tabacum; assembly: GCF_000715075.1. Lineage (NCBI taxonomy): Eukaryota > Viridiplantae > Streptophyta > Magnoliopsida > Solanales > Solanaceae > Nicotiana > Nicotiana tabacum. The sequence continues at coordinate 44,476,490 of NC_134094.1, forward strand.
GGACCAAAACTCCAAAAATTTAACTTTCGCCATTTCAAGCCTAAATGAGCTACAAACCTCTAAAACACAATCCGGACACGCTCCTAAAACCAAAATCACCTAACGGAGCTAACGGAACCGACAGAATGCCATTCCGGAGTCGTCTTCACATAGTTCTAACTACAGTCCAAATCCTAGGGCTTAAGCTCTCCTTTAGGGACTGTCCCAAAACACTCCGAAACTCAAAACCAATCATCCCGACAAGTCACAATAGCAGAAAAAGATTTGGGGAAAGAAGTTAATAGGGGATCGGGGCTATTACTCTCAAAACGACCGGCCGGGTCGTTACATCCTCCCCTTCTAAAAACAATCGTTCGTCCTCGAAGGAGTATAAAGACATACCTGAAACTGTGAAAAGATGAGGGTACTGGCTGCGCATATCCTGCTCGATCTCCCAAGTCACCTCCTCAACCGGCTGACCCCTCCACTGGACCTTTGTTAAACCAATATTCATTGACCTGAGCTTTCTGACCTGCCTGTCCAAAATGGCTACTGGCTCCTCAACATAAGATAGATCTTTGTCCAACTAGATAGAGCTGAAATCTAATACATGAGTCAGATCACCGTGATACTTCCGGAGCATGGACACGTGGAATACCGGGTGAACTCCTGCTAGGCTGGGAGGCAAGGCAAGCTCATAAGCAACCTCCCCAACTCGCTGCAATATCTCAAAAGGACCAATGAACCTTGAGCTCAGCTTGCCCTTCTTTCCGAACCTCGTGACACCCTTCATAGGCGATACCCAAAGAAAGACCCGCTCACCAACCATAAATGCCAAATCACGAACTTTACGGTCTGTATAACTCTTCTACCTGGACTGGGCTGTGCGAAGTTTTTCCTGAATCACCTTCACCTTATCCAGGGCATCCTGGACCAAATTTGTACCCAACAATCGGGCCTCGCTCGGCTCAAACCATCCCACTGGGGACCGGCACCGCCTACCATACAAAGCCTCATACGGTGCCATCTGAATGCTGGACTGATAACTGTTGTTGTAAGTGAACTCTGCAAGTGGCAAGTATCAGTCCCATGACCCTCCAAACTCCATCACACAGGCACGGAGCATATCCTCAAGAATCTGAATTATGCACTCGGACTACCCGTCCGTCTGAGGGTGAAAGGTTGTGCTCAACTCCACCCTAGTACCCAACTACTGCTGTACGGCTCTCCAAAACCGTGATGTGAACTGTGTACCTCTGTCTGAAATGATGGATACTGGAATACCATGAAGGCGGACAATCTATCTCTGATATCAATCTCAGCCAACCTCTCCAAAGAGTATGTAGTCAGCACCGGAATAAAATGGGCTGACTTGGTCAGCCGATCCACGATCACCCAAATAGCATCGAATTTCCTCAAAGTCCGAGGAAGTCCAACCACAAAGTCCATGGTGATCCGCTCCCACTTCCACTCTGAGATTTCCAACCTCTGAAGTACTCCACCCGGTCTCTAATGCTCATATTTAACCTGCTGACAGTTGAGACACTTGGCCACAAACCCAACTATGTCCTTTTTCATTCTTCTCCACCAATAGTGCTGTCTCAAGTCTTGGTACATCTTCGCGGCACGCGGATGAATGGAGTATCGCGAGCTATGGGCCTCCTCAAGAATCAACTCCCGAAGCCCATCTACATTGGGCACACAGATCCGGCCCTGCATCCTCATCACACCGTCATCACCAATAGTCACATCTCTGGCATCACCTCGCTGAACCCTGTCCTGAAGAACTAGAAGATGAGGATCATCATACTGGTGCTCCCTGATACGGTCATAAAGAGAAGACCGAGCAACCACACAAGCTAATACCCGGCTAGGCTCTGAAATATCCAATCTCACGAACTGGTTGGCTAAGGCCTGAACATCCAAGGCTAAGGGCCTCTCAGCTGCCGGAAGATATGCCAAACTCCCCAAACTCTCTGCCCGGCGACTCAAAGCGTCGGCCACTACATTGGCCTTCCCTGGGTGGTATAATATAGTGATATCATAGTCTTTAAGTAGCTCCAACCACCTCCGCTGACGCAAATTAAGGTCCTTCTGCCTGGACAAGTACTGCAAACTCCGGTGATCAGTGTGAATCTCACAGGGAACACCGTACAACTAATGACGCCAGATCTTCAGGGCGTGAACAATAGTTGCTAACTCGAGATCATGAACTGGATAATACTTCTCATGCACCTTCAACTGTCTAGACGCGTAGGCAATCACCCTACCGTCCTGCATCAATACCGTTCCAATGCCAATCCTTGAGGCATCACAATAGACATTGTAGAACCCTGAACCTGTAGGCAATACTAATATTGGGGTTGTAGTCAAAGTTGTCTTGAGCTTCTAAAAGCTCTGCTCACACTCCTCGGTCCACCTGAACGGATCACCCTTCTGGGTCAGCCTGGTCATAGGTGCTGCAATGGATGAAAATCCCTCCACAAAGTGACGGTAATACCCCGCCAAACCAAGGAAATTATGGATCTCCGTTGCTGATGACGGTCTAGGCCAACTCTGCACTGCCTCCACCTTCTTCGGATCTACCTTGATCCCATCACAAGACACTATGTGGCCCAAGAATGCCACTAAATCAAGCCAGAATTCACACTTAGAAAATTTTGCATACAACGTCTTCTCCCTCAAAGTCTGAAGCACGGTCCTCAGGTGCTGCTCATGATCTTCCCGAGACCGGGAATATACCAGGATGTCATCAATAAACACAATGACGAAGGAATCAAGATAAGGTCATAATACACTGTGCATCAAATGCATAAAGGCTGCTGGGGCATTGGTCAACCCAAATGACATGACAAGAAACTCATAGTGACCATATCTGGTCCTGAAAGCAGTCTTCGGGATATCCGGCTCCCGAATCTTCAACTGATGATAGCTAGAATGCAAGTCAATCTTGGAAAACACCCTGGCACCCTGTAACTGATCAAATAAATTATCAATGCGAGGCAAATGATACCTGTTCTTCAGTGTAACCTTGTTCAACTGCCGATAATCAATACACATACGCATAGAACCATCCTTCTTCTTCACAAATAAGACCGGAGCACCCCAAGGTGATAAACTGTGCCTGATGTAGCCCTTATCAAGCAACTCCTGCAACTGCTCCTTCAACTCCTTTAATTCAGGAGAAGCGATACGATATGGAGGAATAGAGATGGGCTGAGTGCCCGGCAACAAATCAATGCCAAAATCAATATCTCTGTTGGGCGGCATGCCCGGAAGATCAGCTGGAAACACATCTGGGAAGTCCCTCACTACTGGAACTAACTCAACTATAGGGGTATCAATACTGACATCTCTCATATAGGCCAAATACGCATCACACCTCTTCTCAACCATTTGCTGAGCCTTAAGAAATGAAATGACCATGCGGGGAGTATACTCTAAGGTACCTCTCCACTCTAATCTCAACAAACCTGGCATAGCCAGCGTCACGGTCTTAGCGTGACAATCAAGAATAGCATAATGGGGCGACAACCAGTCCATGCCCAAGATAACATTAAAATCTACCATACTGAGAAATAACAAATCGACTCTGGTCTCAAAACCACTAAGAGCAATCAAGCACGACCGATATACATGGTCCACAATGAGAGAATCTCCCATGGGAGTAGATACATAAATAGGGGAACTCAATGAATCCCGAGATATCCCCAAATGTGGGGAAAAATAAGAAGACACATATGAATACGTAGAGCCTGGGTCAAATAATACTGATGCATCCCTATGACAGACGGGGACGATACCTGTGATAACTGAATCTGAAGAAACGGCCTCTGAACGGGCTGGAAGGGCATAGTACCTAGCCTGGCCTCCCCCTATAGGGCGACCTCGACCTCCCCGACCTCCACCTCGAGCTGGCTGAGAAGGTGGGGTAGTAGCTGGTGTTGGAAGAATGGCCGGAGGACCCGGTGCAACACGTGGAGGCTGATAAGTCTGTGGAGGTGCACCCCTCCTGGCTCTAGGGCAATCTCTAACCAGATGACGAGTGTCACCATACTCAAAACAACCTCTCGGAGGATGCGGTGGCTGAGACTGACTCGGACCTGGCCTGTTGGACTGGCCGGTAATAGCACCTCGAGTAGGAGGCATACTGGATACTGGCGGTGCATAATAGGGCTCTTGAGGTCTAGGAGGAGCTGGGACACCGCTGGCTACTGGAAGAGTTGAATGAACAGGGAGACTTACAAAACCCCTACTATAGCGTGCTGCTGGTGCACGAGCTCCTGAATAATGACCAGTCTCTCGAGACCTCTTGGCCTCTCTCTCCTCTCGGTCACGGTCGAACATGCCCTCCACTCTCCTGGCAATGCTCACTGCCTGCTGATAAATGATGTCCATCTCCAACTCCCTGGCCATACTGGTCCGAATACTGGGGTGGAGTCCCTCAATGAAGCGATGAACCCTCTCTCTGACTGTAGCAACCAGAGCCGGTGCATGACGAGCTAACCCACTGAAACGGACTGCATACTCCGACACAGTCATAGAACCCTGACGTAACTACTCGAACTCTGCGCGCCAAGCATCCCTGAGGCTCTGAGGAACATACTCACGCAAGAACATCTCTGAAAAGTGAATCCAAGTGAGTGAGGCTGCCTCGTCTGGACTACTCAGCTCATAGGCACGCCACCACTGATATGCTGCTACCCTCAGCTGGAAAGCGGTGAAAGAAACCCCACTCGTCTCCACAATGCCCATAGTGTGGAGAATATGATGACACTCCTCAAGAAAACCCAGAGCATCATCTGAAGCTAGTCCGCTGAAAGTAGGTGGGTGGTACTTCTTGTACCTCTCAAGTCTGAGCTGCTCTGCCTCAGAAGCAGCTACCCTGATCTCATGCTGAACCGGATCCACTGGGGGCATAGGAATATACTCTGAGGCCTGATCAACCTGGACCCTCTGCTCAGGGATGCGGGCTGCGGGAGTCTGTGCCCCTCCCCCGGTCTGAGATATAGCGGGAGCTATCGGAAATAGTCCAGCCTGAGCCAGAGTGCTGAACATGCTCAAGAACTGAGCTAAAGTCTCCTGGAGGGCTGGAATGGCAATAGGGATCTCCGGCGCTGGCCCTCCAGCTGGAGCTGCTGGGGGCTCCTCTGACGCAGCTCTCGCAGGTGCTCGGGCTGCACCGCGTGGTCGTCCTCTACCCCGACCCCGGCCTCTGGCAGCTCTGGCAGGGGGCTCATCGTCGGTCCTCCCATTGTGGGTCCTCACCATCTGTGAGAAAGAATAGAATAGAATCTTAGAATTTTTGGTGTCAATAACTCACACGACAAGGAAATCAAAGAAATGTGATTATTCTTAACAGTTACATAGCCTCCCGAAGAAAAGTATGGACGTCTCCGCACCGATCCGCGAAACTCTAATAAACCGACTTGTGACTCGCGACTCCTACGAACCTAGTGCTCTGATACCAACTTGTCACGACCCAAATTAACCCTCCGTAAGGTGTCGTGATGGTACCTAGTTTTTACGACTAGGTAAGCCTAACTTTTGCGGAAAATATAAAGAAAACACAATATTTTTTTAAGATAAACAATATATTTTAAATAGCCAAGAGTAGTACCACTCGGCATGCACAAAATAATTTCCCAAGACCCGGAATATCACTAAATCACAAGCCACTATAATCTATGTAGCTCTATACAAAATTCTGAAGATAATAAGGAAAATCTCTAGACGAGGGAGTAGAAGTCGACTCCGAAGATCTGCGGATGCAAGCAGAGGTACCTTGAAGTCTCCTAGAATCAGCAGCACGTACTAACCCCAAGGCTGATAGCTCGCACCTGGATCTGCACACGAAAACATGTGCAGGAAAGGGCATGAGTACACCACAATGGTACCCAGTAAGTGCCAAGCCTAACCTCGGTTAAGGGAGCCCTAGGCTCAAAACAAGGTAAACACAGTGGAAAATCTTTCGAGATACCGTTCCGTAGTTTCAAATGAATATGCAGTACAGGGGGATCTCCCGGAATACGTCCGTAGTCCCAAAGTAAATATGCAGTACAGGAGGATCTCCCGAAATACGTCCGTAGTCCCAAAGTAAATATGCAGTGCTAGGGGATCTCCCGGAATACGTCTGTAGTCCCAAAGTAAATATGTGGTACAGGGGGATCTTCCGGAATACGTCTGTAGTCCCAAAGTAAATATGCAGTGCTGGGGGATCTCCGGGAATACGTCCGTAGTCCCAATTTAAATATGTAACGCAAGATAAAATGACAGGTATGGCATCGAGTTATACAGTTTATACTGGACACAGATAAGGCAAATAAGGACTTAACTGAACATGACGCACAGAATGTCAATTAGGCAGCTAAAACACGTAAGCATGCTTTTCTAGTCTAAACTACACAATTAAACATATTAGTGCAATTAATAAGAGAAGCAATTTATGATTTAAAAAGGAAAAACGGGATTTTTGCAATAATATCCCATGTACGTACTCGTCACCTCACGTACACGGCGTCCACACATCAATTAATATCGAACATCTTAAGGAAAAAGTCTCCAACACAAGGTTAGGCAAGCCACTTACCTCGAACCGCTCAAATCAACCTGATATTACGTTCTTTCCACGAGTATTCGACTCCAAATAGCCCGAATCTATTCAAAATAGTACAATACCATCAATACGCGCTAATGGAATGAATCCCATAAGAAAAACTACAAAATTAGGCCAAAACCCGAAATTGGCTCAAACTCGGCCACCGGGGCCCATGTCTCGAAACTCGACAAAATTTACGAAACTAGAAAGCTCATTCACTCACGAGTTTAACCATATCAAATTTCCTAAAATCCAACACCAAATAGTCCTCCAATCCACAATTCAAACTCCCAAATCCCTAGTCTCCAACTTTCAATTACCACCTTAAATACACATTAACTAGGTGGAAAAATACATGGCAAGGAAATATTATTGACCAAAAATAAGCACAAGGAACTTACCTTAAGAAATGCCTCAAAAATGCTCTCAAAAATTGCCCTAACCCGAGTTTGCAAAGCCACAAATGATAAAAATCGCGAAGCCCTTCGGTTTTAATCACTGCCCAGGTATTTTCGCACCTGCGGGTGCGCTTGTGCGAAAAACGTGCGCATCTGCGCAACTCACTTACTACATCTTCCTTCGCACCTGCTACGAAAGGGCCGCATCTGCGCACTCGCGCCTGCGGAGTCCCTTCCGCTTCTGCACTTCTTGCGCATGTGCGAACATCCTTGCGCATTTGCAGGCATCGCAGATGCGAAAACTTCCTCGCACCTGCGACCCCAGGCCAACTCTCGATTTATCGCATTTGCGCTTCCATCTCCGCATGTGCGGCTCGTGCACCTGCGGTCTCTTTTTCGCAGGTGCGAAAACACCAGAACTAGCAAAGTTCAGAAATTCCTCTAAGTCCAAGCTTTCACCCGTTAAGCATCCGAAACACACCCGAGGCCCCCGGGACCTCGACCAAACATACCAACCAATCCTAAAATACCATACGAACTTAGTGGAGCTCTCAAATCCCATCAAACAACGCTAAAATTACGAATCACCCTCCAATTCAAATTTAAAGAACTTGAAATTTCAAAATTCTACAACTGATGTCGAAACCTATCAAATCACCTCCGATTGACCTCAAATTTTGCGCACAAGTTATAATCAATATTACGGACCTACTCCAACTTCCGGAATAGGAAAACGACCCCGATATAAAAAAATTCCACTACCGGCCCAAAACTCCAAAAATTCGACTTTCGCCATTTCAAGCCTAAATGAGTTACGAACCTCCAAAACACAATTCGGACACGCTCCTAAACACAAAATCACCTAACGGAGCTAACGGAACCGACGAAATTCTATTCCGGAGTCGTCTTTACATAGTTCTAACTACAGTCCAAATTCTAAGGCTTAAGCTCTCCTTTAGGGACTGAGTGTCCCAAAATACTCCGAAACTCAAAATCAATCATCCCGGCAAGTCACAATAGCAGAAAAAGATTTGGGAAAAGCAGTTAATAGGGGATCGGAGCTATTACTCTCAAAACAATCGGCCGGGTCATTACAGTTCATTTCTTCAAAAAAGAATTAGTAGTATACTATTGTAGTTAATTATACGCTCTTGAATTAATTATTGTATACCAATACAGTATACAATATAACCATTTTGATATACAACACAAATCTGTCTTCTTTGTTAGTTCAACTTGATTTCAACCAAAAATTTAAAAATCAACTCTAAGATACAACTAGCAAGGCATCACCCTTTCGTGTATTAGCAATACTAGAATCATAGTTGATTCATTATTGAAGTTTAAGAGATTTTTTATTTTTTTATTTAAGTTATATACATTAGCAATAACATAAAAATATTTTAATCTGTTAACATAATATTTGTTTGTTATGTAACTTATGTTTATTATAATTTTATTAGGTTAATAATGATATTTATCATAAAAATATTATTTGCATAACTAATTTATAAGTGTCGTGATTTTGTATATTGTAGAAATAAACTCCTTTTAATTTAAAAAAATAAAGATAAAATAAAATAGGTACACTAAACTTTCTTTTTACGGGTAAATGGTTGCATAATGAAAGAGTAGAATTTTTTATGAAGAGCATTGCCTTTTTGTCTCACCCTTTACTATTGAATCAAGGGGAAAACATGGGGAAAGAGGAATGGGTAGGCGCATAACAAATTTAGAACCTATAGGTAAAAATAATAAATAATTTAAAGATGGGCAAAAGAAGGTAAATAATTTGTCTTTTGTAGTTTAGAGCCTATAGCGTAGTTTCCCCAATTTGTATGGGCAGGGTTGAGAAAAATGTGAAGAAAGAGAGAGACCTTGCATGTGCCAATTATATGTAATAGGAATTACATATTGCCAATTATTTTGACCTGCATGTGCCAATGCTAAATGCTGATTAAATGGCTGCTAATTTTTCTTTAAAGTGATATATAAGTGTCAGGTTCCCTTTTATAATTATTTTATTTATCTCTTATTAGTTGTATAATTGATCCATCGCATGGTACTACAACTCATAGGGGAATGAACAAAAGCGCATAAAACTGAAAGCAACTCACTCATAGGGACTAGGACTGTCTATGAGAGTTGTTGGATAACAAGCAAGCCAGTCTAAAAAAGCTATAACAAGCACAAAGCTATACATTCACATAAAATTTTTATTTACTCTTGTAGCATATCCACCACCTGGCTCATTGTAGGTCTTGCTTCTTTATCTTCTTCTGAACACTGGGAAGCCACTTTTATAAGAACATTCATTTTCTCCAAATTGTATTTACCATCCAAAGCAGGATCAACAACTTGTTGAATCTGTGAGGCACTTTGCTCAAGTCCATGCATCTTCTCTCGAACCCAAGTGGCCAGCATTGTATGTTGCATCTCATCATTGTCCATGTTATATTGAACTCTGTTTGGGCACTTTCCAGTGATCAACTCAAGCAGAACTATTCCATAGCTATATACATCAACTTTGGAGGTGATGGGATTGTGAAAAATCCATTCAGGAGCCATGTAACCCCTAGTCCCCCTTATTGTGGAAAAGCTTGGATTATCCACTCCACCTCTATTTAATAGCTTTGAGAGACCAAAATCAGCTACCTTTGGCTTATAATTGGAGTCCAAGAGTACATTTGTGGCTTTACATCACAATGCAAAACCCATTCTAGACACTCTTCATGCAAGTAAGCAAAACCTTTATCTGTTCCTAGAGCTATCTCAAACCTCTTTTGCCAATCAATAATACTGTTGGTATGTAAATTATCTGCTGAAGAACCATGCTCCATGTACTCATACACTAGACGACGCTTTTTCAGCTCGGCGTAGGTGAATCTCTTCAATCTATCGACAATCGGAATATAAACTTGATTAAATTTTGTATTAGAGCGTTTGAGGGTTGTAATCAAATAAGAGACAAGGCATAAGATCTCAAACACTCCCAATGCAACAGTAAACCCAATAAATGACTTCAACCATCCGTGTTGCTCTTTTCTTTTGTATGTTCTGTCCAGTAACACTTGATGTCTGTTGCACTGCAATTTGCCTATAGGACCTTCCTCATCCGAACTACGCACATCAGTGGCAGAGCCACATTGAAACAAGGGGACCCCTTCGTCGAAAAATTATACTATTTTGCTAGATATATTTTTTTATTTTATGTATATTTACTATGCGTTGATTCCTCTTTGACTTTTCGATATATCTAATTATTTATATTTTGATATCCCTTGATGAAAATTATGGATCCGCCATTGACGGACATCGTTCGGCAATTTAATAAAAACTGAATCTTTCCAACATGCTGAGCGGTACCCATTGAAGAGCAGGGTCTTAAGATAGCAGCTTTAGACGCCATTCTCTGTTTCAAAGTTGAATTGAAATCCTTTGCAATCGCAGTTATCTAAGCACTTCTGTTTGCATTTCTCCAAATTGTAATTTTTATAATACATAAAGTCATACCCGTAAAGTTCAACGTGACGAAGTTGAACAAAATCCACCATATTGCTATTCGGGCAAGAGTGCTTGAAGTCTGGTTTGCATCCATAAGACCAATCGGTCACATTTATTTTCCATCTTGTGACTTTGTAGGCAAGTGCATTTCCTACCAAAACCATGAATGTAGGTGCACGAACGGTTCAACCTACAAATTCCATGAATCATGCAAGGTTGCCAATTAAGTTGCCAAGACACTTCCCAATTAGTCCTCTGTTTATTCAGGCGGATGTTCCCATCAATATCCAATGTTAACCTTCTTTTAATTGGTTCACCATGATCAGCAGTTCTAAACCCGAAATTATCAATTGACGTGAAATTTTCAAAAAGGTCGAGCACTGCAATTTTGCTATTGTTGTAGGTAGAACGGTTAGCTCCCACGTTTGCTATTGTTGTAGGTAGATCGGTTCGAGTAAACAGTTGACATCTCTAAGCCTTCATAAAGAAGCTGGAGAGTATTTTCATCAGAGAAGTGTAGCTTATAAAATCCTGAAAAGTACGTAATTAGTTAAACTTCTCAGAGACACAAGCTTTGAATTTTTGGTGAGTGGTTGTCCTGTAAGAAGTGTATCAGTTGGTGTGTCAAAACTTTGCCAAACAGTTTTGCCTTCTAAAGCTCTAAGGACAAGGTTGCCACTGTTCAAGAGTTTCAGTTCAACGGAGGAATCTGATTGAGTTTCTGTCGACCAAACTGTGACCTGACCAGCATCAGTAAGAACAAGATTCCCTGATTTCAGTAACAAAAGCCGCGAGTACCTTCCATTTACAGGTTGGTCTCGGTTGGCCATCCAAACTACGGTGTAATTTTTATCATCACCAATTTGATTGCTAAACCATATAGCAAAGTTATAAGCATTTTCACCCACTGCGTGAAAACCTGCTGCATAATCACCATTGGGTGATGAAATCACAGTATCTTGCGATGTAGAATGAGAGGAACCTTCACTCAAACTAGTTATAATTGTGGAGGATGAAATTGGTGGTACTAGGATTAGTGACAAGAGAAGAACAAGGAAAAACACTAGCTTAGGCATTTTTGGTCTACGGGAGCTTGAAGCATGGGACAAGCTTTAATAGATTAAAAAAAGGTATGTTGAATTCTTATATAAAGCAATACAACACAACTAGTAATGAGTGGAGTGTGGGTGCACCGACCTGCATATTTTCCGCCCAAATTTGCCGCCTAAAGGGCTGCCAAACTTGGCTGCCAAAGACCAGAAGGTCTTTGCACATGGAGGCAACAATCCGACAGGCTGTCCGGACCCTCCTAGGGACTACTTTTCGTCAGCAAAGTCACATGCAGCACAACTGGGCAGGACCACAGTCTGCCAGGACAATCATGGAAGCAACATGCTGCCAGCAAAGGCATGTGCTGCACAGCTAGGTAGGGCTACATCCTGTCTGGGTGAACATGGGAGCAACAACATACCAGCAAGAACTGGGGCACAGCAGCTGGACAAGTCAATTGGCACATGGGCTGCCAACACCTTCCTGGAAATCACATGAAGCCAGCACAAAGCAATGCACCACAGACTGGACGGGCCCACAGCCAGCTTAGCTGCCTGTGGACATTTTCTGTATAAATAGGCATACTTAGGCTTTGTTAGAAGGAAGATCTCTTTACTTGTATTTCCTTCTTTTGTATATGATATAAACCCCGAAAATTGGCCTTGGCATCCCATCTTTGTGTCTTTCATTTCGTTATCCCTCCAACCTTTGAGTTTGTGTGATTGCCTTGGTCCAAAGCACGATTTTGTGCTTGTTTCTTGTTTAGGGATGAAGCAAGAGTAGTAGTCAAGCTATCTTGCTGCCATCGCCGAACCCCCAAAAAACGGGTCCGCGACAAGTGATATCAGAGCAAAGGTTATCGACCATGGCAACTGATGGAGATAACGTCAATTTAGACAACATTCGTGGCAGAGACGAGTCACCAACAAAGCGGCAGAAACCAAAGAACAGAGGAACAAGCAAAGTGCGAGATCCCGCCATAGCCGTAACAAGTGAGGCGCCAGCTTTATTGCTGCCCTCACAATAGGTTAGCCGTGGTGAAGTTTGTGAGGCTTCTGCCTCAAATCCTTTAAACGTGAGAATGGGTCTCACTGAAGATAGTTTAGATGCTCTAAACCAACACATGGGAGAAGTTCAGCACAACTTCCAAGCACTTGAGTCTACGACTCTAGATGGACTAGATGAGGTCAAAGAGTCAGTAGATCAAGCGATTTTTGAGCACAAGGAAGGACTGACCAACCTTGAGCTTAAGCTGACCGAGGCTGTATCGGCGTTGCACGGGAAAATTGAGGCCCTAAGGCAACAACTGAAGGAAGTAGAGTTAGCCGGTGGCACTGGTCATGTGACAGTGCGAGAAACCAAGATCGAAGGCCCAAAGCCGAAGGAGTTTAGGGGCGAATGAGACGCTCAAGAAGTAGAGAACTTTATCTGGAAGATGAAAGACTACTTTGAGCACCTTTACATCATTGATGAAGCTTCCAAGATCCGAGCAACAACGATGTATCTTGCCGATACCGCCATGCTTTGGTGGAGACGGAAGAAAGCTGACATGGAGAAGGGAACTTGCTCCATCAAGCGCTGGGATCAGTTCAAGTACGAACTGAAGTGCCAGTTTTACCCCCAAAACGTTGTCAATGAGGCACGTAGGAAGTTGAGAGAGCTCAGGCAAACAACTTCCTTAAGGGAGTATGTGAAGAATTTCACAAAACCCATTCTGCAGATTCCGAACTTAGCAAGCGATGACTTGTTATTCACTTTCATCGATGGCCTTCAAGACTGGGCAAGACAGGAATTGCAGCGACATCAAGTCTAAGACGTCGATGAAGCTATCGCGGTGGCGGAGTCCTTAAATGATTATAGGACAGAAGCCACAAAGGCAAGGGACACCAACTTCTAACCGGATGGAGACCATGGATATCAGGACAAGGGCAAACAAGTTGCTGCCCCTGACCGCGATTCTAGAGAACAAGGCAACAAGGCGCACTGGCGCGACCGGTACAACCAAAGGAGGAAGGAGGCTGGTCCCCGCAATGCTTGTTATATCTGCAAGGACACTAGTCATGGCTACAAGGATTGTTCTTCTTTGAATAAACTCGGTGCCATAATTATGGCCGAGCGGAGGCTAACAGAGGAAAAGATCCAAGCTGATGAACAAGCCAAAGTAGAAGTTCAACAACCGCCATACGTAGCTCATCTTGGCAACAGGATACTGGGCGTAGCAGTAGCCGAAAAGCCAGCTTTGAAGCAGATAGCCCAAGTTAAGCATGACATTGTCAAACTGGTTCATGCTTTAGGTGACGATGTGATTGGCAAGGAGCGCCAGTCAGGAGAACCAGGATCACTATTCATGGATGCACAATTGAACGGACAATCAGTCCGTATAATGGTAGACACCGGTGCGACACACAATTTTGTGTCCGAAGCAAAGGCTAAGTCACTTGGCCTTTTGTTAGGTCCTAGCAGTTCTGTACTGAAGACGGTGAATGCCAAACCCACCAACGTGAAAGGGATCGCCCGCAATGTGCAGCTCAACTTAGGAGCTTGGCAGGGAAACATGAGTTTCTTTGTCGCTTCCCTGAATGTGTTTGATCTGGTACTGGGGCTGGATTATTGGGATGCAGTAAAGGCATTCATATGCCCATTTCTCAACTAGATCTACATTTATGATCCAAGGGGTCCGTGTGTGGTACTGACAGTTCGGGTACCGCAAGTTGTTAGTTTGTTGTCCGCGATTCAAATCTTGAAAGGCTTCAAGGAAGAGGGAGCACCGGTTTTGGCAATCGGGACAGAGACTAAGGAGGTCAAAATGGACAAAGCCTTGACTCCTTGTGAACAGCAAGTCATTAAGGGTAAGGACTTCATTTCGTGGGCGAAGCCGCCTGCCATGGGTCCGTACATGGCACCTCCAAAGTTGGAGGATTCAAGGAAGCAACGTGGAAAGCTGCTTGGATCGAGGCATGTCAGTCTGTTAAAGGCACCTTGTAGAGACAAGGGTGATAGGGAACGGAGGCAATCCGGGCGACCAAATGTTTTCACAAGTTCTTCGGTCGTCGACAAAAAGGTCAAGGCCATTATTAACCATCGAGTGGTACAAGGAGTAGGTTGGGGCAATTCAAGCACCCAATTTCTTGTACGATGGAAAGGGCAACCACCAGAAGGGGCATCGTGGGAAAAATATGAGGCATTGTGGCCATTCAAATATCAAGTTCACGACTACTTGAATCGTTGTGGCGCCGAGGTTGTCGCCATATCAAGTGGGGGAGAGTGCACCGACCCGCATATTTTCCGCCTAAATTTGCCACCTAAAGGGCTGCCAAACGAGCCAAACTTGGCTGCCAAAAACCAGAAGGTCTTTGCACATGGAGGCAACAATCCGACAGGCTGCTGCACAGCTAGGTAGGGACACATCCTGTCTGAGTGAACATGGGAGCAACTGCCTGCCAGCAAGAGCTGGAGCACAGCAGCTGGACAAGTCAATTGGCACATGGGCTGCCAACACCTTCCTGGAAATCACATGAAGCCAGCACAAAGCAGTGCACCACAAGCTGGACGGGCCCACAACCAGCCTAGCTGCCTATGGACATTTTCTGTATAAATAGGCATACTTAGGCCTTGTTAGAAGGCAGATCTCTTTACTTGTATTTCCTTCTTTTGTATATGAGATAAACCCCGAAAATTGGCCTTGGCCTCCCATCTTTGTGTCTTTCATTTCGTTATCCCTCCAACCTTTGAGTTTGTGTGATTGCCTTGGTCCAAAGCATGATTTTGTGTTTGTTTCTTGTTTAGGGTTGAGGCAAGAGTAGTAGTCAGGCTATCTTGCTGCCCTCGCCGAACCCCCAGAAAATGGGTCCGCGACAGTGTGGCTATCTTTAGCACAAATACCATGTTTAATTATAAAATAGTGTGATGGCCATATGAAAGATTATATATAAGGGTTATTAGTCTTATGCGGATGTCTAGATCAGAGTGTTGGCATCAAACGCATAGTATGTGTGCCGTAAGTGAGAGGGTAGATGTGTGCCTTGAATGAGGGGTAGATATGTGTGCCGTGAGTGAGGGGTAATTGCAACAATAGCCAAGAGGAGAAGGCAATAGCTAGCTAATATTTCTACTATACTATATGTCGCTATATTACTGTAGCAATGCAAATACAGCTGCAGAAGTTTAAGTTTGTGTTAGTATTTCTCTAGACTCGATAAAATTTAAATATAACTTCCTTCATTTTACTATATGACATTGAGCATTGAGTAAGAAATTCAAGGACGAATTTTTTTTATCATAAATGCTCTTAGAATTAGTGGTGTTAAGTATACAATGATATTTTATAATTATATGAGCATGTCATTAGGGTAGATGAGGAAGCTCAAAGTAAAAAAAATTCAAATACAAAAATGTACCATTATTTCTTATAACATAAAAAAAGAGTATCGTATAAAATTAGGCAACTCGGTGTACAAAGCATCTCGCATTCACGCAGGGTCCAAGGAAGGGCCATGTCACGACCCAAAATCCTCTAAAGGTTGTGATGGCGCCTAACATCGCCGTCAGGCAAGCCAACGGTGTATGATCAACTTAATTACACATTTTAGTACTTTGAAATCATAATTTTCCTTAATTAAATAGTGTGAAATAGAATTTACAGGGTAAATGATAATATTTACACGAACTACAATAACGAACAACACGTAGGAACCCCCAAAACTCGATGTCACAAGTACATGGGCATTTTCTAAGGAGTACAATAATAATACAACATCTGTCCAGAATATAAATAAGACAGGATAAAATAAATAGTACGATGGAGACTCGGTGGACTGCGATGCGTAGCCTGAATTGCAGCTCACATAAAGTCTCCTCGACAGATGTGCCTACGCGCCAAGATGATCACCCAATGAACCTGTCAGATCCTACACATTTAGTGCAGAAGTGCAGCATGAGTACGTAAATCAACGCGTACCCAGTAAGTATCTTGCCTAACCCCGGAGAAGTAGTGACGAGGGGTCGATATCGACACTTACTAAAGGTCCAATAAAATAAGATAATAATTCATAACAGATATCAAGTGCATAGCAATAGTGGGGTAAATTTGTAAATTTCATAATCCTCTAAATATTTCTTTTAAAGTATAAATTTATCGATCTTGTATTCTACCTTAATAGCTTAGAAAATGCCAAGTGTCAATATCAAATAAATAAGGAATACCATAAAATGCCGAGCATCAGCGAAAGGTTTATCTCGTGAATATTCAGACTAATAGCGATATAACGCACGATTCTGCTGAGGTCGTTTGGCCCGATCCAGAATAATATTTACACTATCGAGGGTCAAGCGGTACGAACCATAGATACATCTATTATACTGCCGAGGCATTCAGCCCGCTCCACAAGAAAGGAAGGAAGCTACCGAATTACGAGACACTTGTTTACAATACAATACATGAGCACAGAACGAATATAATCTTTACCGTTTCTCAAATAACTCGCCCACAACTCAAAGTGTTAAGGCTCGGCCTAGTATACATATATTTATTCCTAAATCAATTTCAATTATAACTTCCATTAATTTAGCCAGCAGAATGAGTTCAAATAATTCATATATTACATGATAAGATCCTAAGTCTACTCGGACATAAACATGCTTTAGCTACGTACGGACTCTCGTCACCTCGTGCGTACGTAGCACCCACAAGTAGTTGCATATAATAATAAATATCAGCTAGGGATAGTTTCCCCCTCACAAGATTACACAGGAGACTTATCTCGCCCCGATGTTACAAAACTGACTCCAACGCCTCTCTAACGCTTCAATTCAAGCCAAACGATCCGAAACTAGTCAAACAATGTGCAACTCAGTCAAAATATACACAAATGCTAATAATTAATCAATTCCTAACAATCTCCAACTCAGATCTAAAAGTCATTAAAGTTAACTCTTGGGCCCACGTTCCCGAATTCCGAAAATTTTCGAAGATAAATATTACCCATAGCATTACGAACTCAAATATATAATTTATTCCTAATTCCATGTCCAAATTTGTGTTAAAAATCCAAATATACCAATTTCTAGGTTTTTCACCAACAACCCAAATTTCTACAAAATCTCATGCTTAAATCCTTATATAACCCATGTATTTAACTCATAATGTGAAGAAATCACTTACCCCATAATAGATGATGAAAATGGCACTCCAAAATTGCTCCAAAAATCAGCTCCTATGGACGAAATGAAGTGAAAATGGATCAAACCCCCGTTTAAAAAGAACACACTGCCCAGCGACCTTTCGTATCTGTGGTCCATTAGCCGTTTCTGCGGCTTCCCTCGCTTCTACGGACAAAAGGTCCGCTTTTGCAGACTCGCTTCTGCGGCAACACTGCCGCTTCTGCGAAGCAGCCCTCCCTCTCACTTCCGCTTCTGCGATCGATCCGTCACAGGTGCGACTTCGCTTTTGCGGTCCACCTGCCCGCTTCTGCGACCCCTGCCTCAGTCATGCTTGGCAGCTTCTGCGAAGCCCATCTCCCTTTTGCGACCAGAAGGCAGAATTCCAGCAATTTCTTCAAGTCCAAATTTTGTTCGTTAACCATCCGGAATCCACCCGAGGTCCCTGGGACCTTGACCAATTATTCCAACGCGTCCTGAAATATATTACGAAATTAGTCGATGCTTTAAATCACGCCAAACAACATCAAAACTATGAATCGACGATCAAAATCCTTCTTTAAACTTTTCAACCTTCAAACTTCGCCGAACACATCCGAATAATACTTAAACATCTCGGAATGATGCCAAACTTTACGTGCCAGTCACAAATCATGATAAGAACCTATTACATGGACCGGAACTCCGAACGGACATTAATAACACCAAAAAATTTATTTCAAATCAAACTTAAGAATTTCTTAAACTTCCAAAATGACAACCTTCCATAATAGCCGCCGAAATGCTCCCGGGTGGTCTGATACTCAACCCGAACATACACCCAAGTCTAAAATCATCATATGAACCTATTGGAACCTTCAAATCCTAATTCCGATGTCTTTTGCTCAAAACTCAAATCTTAGTCAATTTTTCCAACTTACAGCTTCTGAAATTAGAATTTTCTTTCCAAATCAACTCCGAACTTCTCGAAATTCAATTCCGACCACACGTATTATAGAAGTCAGCACATGACATGGTATGACAGAGCAAAGAATCTTTATGGTTTGGCATTCATTTTAATTAGTGCCTGTTACAGTCTTGTCTTGTTGCGTCTTGTGATGGTTCTATTGCAATCTTAGTCATATTTACATGTTTCAGTTTTATTCTATTGGGACCTCATGTGAATTTCACTAATTATTTTTATCTTTTTTGTATGCATGAACTCGACTTGGGCCTATCGAGCCCATCTAGAGATTAAGCCCACCATCAGATTTTGAGTGGTCGCATTTCCTGTTGAGTCGACTGTTCGTGTACATTATGCAGGGCCTGAACATTTGCTGGCCCAATTCAACGAGTCTAGTTTTCTTTCTCCTTTCCTTTATATAATGAAATTAGTTGCTCACTAGTGTTTATGTATTTGATACTAACACTATTGTTGAATATTTTTGCTATGCTTTGATTATTTTAGGAACCTGGGCAAACCAAAGCCATAGGTAAAATAAAGAAAGAACCTGAGCTTATCTACCATCATTGAAGTATTTTGATCATTTACTGTTAATAAATAAAAGACTCCTTCAGATTTTCACTAACCATTTTCACAAGGTTTTTTTTTTTTAAAGTTTGGACAGATTTGGGAAATGAACGACTTTTCTTTCAAAAGGAATTATTATTGAACGGGCATTTTAAGGCTGGTCTTCAACAAAAATAAAAACCAAGCACGACTAATAAATTACAACTAGTAGCTTCATTGAGCTTTAAAAAGGCATACCTTCGATTTGAAAACAATTATTCAAAGGTTTACCCATTACATGTTTACGTCACTAAGCCACTTTGTTTTCAAAAGACAAATATTTAAAACATAACTATATTCATAAATATTTTTTAACTTTGATGATGTGAACGTTTCAAAGACCTTTTTTTACGAATTACAATATTTGATAAAACCTATGCCCTCTTTTTTTAAAGTACATGCACAATTTTCTTTCAAAAGTGGTAAGATTTAAAACAAAGACTTAGAATAGTTGCGGATCTTAACCACTAATTATACAGAATATAGACATTTACTTCCCTAAACCTAGCCTAAGTCCTAAGAAGATATCTTAGGTAGATTTTAGGGGGTGCCTAATACCTTCCCCTTAGAAGAACAAGAACTCTTACTGAAAATCTCACTGGTTAGCAGACCATTAGAATAATGATCTAATGAAATATAGGTACCCTATTATACCTTTAAATATTTAGGTGGCGACTCTCTTTTATCAACAACAGGGAAACCACTAGTTGAATCTTATTTTGACATGTGCAAAATAGGGTGCAACAACATGGCGACTCTGCTGGGGATTTTTACACATAGGTTCTGACCTTAGCGAACTTAAACTAGATCTGGAATTTAGGGATGTTTGTTTATATACTGCTTTAACTGTACTTAATATTGCAAGTATGTGCTTACTTGTCTTACTCGTCTTACCTGTTTATCATGTACTTACTTGCTTGCTTTAATATTATTACTACTATCACTAATTATCTGATACCGCTTTATACAATGTCATCACGTTCTTTCCTATCGAGTCTTGGCCGTACACTATCACACACAAATGGAACCCAAGGTTGTTTTTTACACCCCTCCGTACCTTCTTTCAAAATTCTTTAGTTTTAGAGAATGACTTTGTCAGGTCAACTGACATAACATCTCGCAGTGTTCAGTCGAACCCCAAAATTAAGAAACACTCTACTCTAGCAAACATAGGTCATACTGCACAAGTGTTAGGTGAGTCAGTCCTGGGCATCGACTCACGATTAGGAAAGCCACCTTAATGTCAATGGGTCATGCGCCCGACGACATGTCTTTTGTGGAACGACGAACCTATCCAGATGAGATGCTAATGATTCGAAGGAAACACTTACCAAACCTTTTCACCTATTCAGAATGGAAATCAACCATAACATCCCCAAAATCATATGGTCATGGGCGCACCACATAAGTTGAAGCAATGGTGGAGAAACATTTGTCGTGGTCATGGAGATGAGATCAGAATGCATTTGGGAGTGTTGACCACTTTGATGAACATTCGGGCAGACAAGGTCCTCACTAGATTGTTGATAGAATTCTGGGATCCAGCTAAGGTGGTTTTCAAGTTTGCCAACTGTGAATTGGAGGAAATCACAAGCTTCATGGAGTTGCTATTTGCCAGGAGAAAGCCGATACTACCAGTTACCATGCCTGACCACGGGCTCCTTCATGCTTTGTGAAGCTTTCATGGTTAAGTGGTAGGGCAATCTTAAGGAGCCCCGAAAAATACTTCTTTGAGCTAGTGGGGTTTCAGGGAATTCAACCATATGCACCTTTGCAGTTTCTAAGGCAATTTGATCTGATCCAAGATGTACCCCTATGGCCGCGGACAACTTTATATGAAGATGACTACAACGGGAAAATTCCAATCCCAAGGGTGAGGAGACTTCAAGACGAGTGGAATGATTTGATCATGATGCCAGTGGGTAAAATCTTCTGGTATACACCTAAGTATTTTGTATGTATCAATGAAGAGGATCATACTTAGTGGGTAAGGATTGATCGGACTAGAGGATGCATTAGTATCCTTACAAATATACCAGGAAATTCTGCTCCACTATCTCCTTACCACCGCCATGCATCAGCAAGTGGTTCTAGGGTCGGTTGACCACATGTTGCCGCCACTGAAAGATGATGACCGGGTAATCGAGTACATACAGATTGAATCAGAAATAGAACTGAAAGAGGATCTCGGAGAGGAGCCGGAGTACAACAACGATGAGGAGGAGGAAGAAGCCGAAGAGAACCTTGAAGAGGAAAGCTTGGGAGGCGACTCTGGGGATGATTATTAGTGGCTGGTTGATTTCCCTTTATATTGTACCCCCTTTATTTTCCCTAAGGGCAAGTCTATAAGTCAGGTATCTGATGAATGTTGAAATACAATGTTCTAATCACCGCTCCCATCTATTGTAATCCAAAGCTTATCAATGAAAAAGAAAATTTGCTCCGGATCTTAACGTGTCAAAATCTGATTGTTTGTCAAAACGTTTGTGACATAGGCCTACCTCTAGCAAAGAGAGGTCCCTCGCATATTTGGAAAGGCGCTTATTTGAATATGTGAACTAACTGCTCTATGTGCTTATATTTATGCAATTTCTAAAACTAACTTCTACCTTTCTTTATTTTCTCTTTTATTTTCTTTATTATTATCCCCCAAAAATAGAGGATGGTTTTTGTTGACACATAAAACTGGTTGAGCCACTGTACAATCTGAGATCCAAACAGAAGATGTCAGCAACTAAAGAATCGACCGGAAATGCTCTGGTAATAGCTGACAACCCAGGGCAATCGGGGGAAAAGAATGATACTCGAAGTGATTAGCACGTTGCCAGGATGGTGCGAAAAATAGAGTCACTGAGAGAAGATGTGCAGCATATTTGGGAGTTGGCACACTTGGTCGTGACGATGTTTCTGCAACCACATCATTTCCGCTCATTAGACTCAATCCCTGATCATTTCTCTTCAACCACCTGACAAACAAATAGTACCCCAACCGCAGTCACTACAAATCCCACAATCCAAGTTATACCACTAGTAACCCACACAAATCTGCCAAATCCTCCTATACATATATCTTATGTCCCAAACTACATCCAAACACCACAAAACCCACCAGCCACTACCAACTCAATTTATACCCCTCGAACTTTTGCCAATAATCAGACCCAGCACATACCTGCGGCACATACCGCCACACATGAGCGATATGTTCCACCGGCATATGTCACTTTAGAACCTACCCTTACAGTTTTCATCACGGTTAGAGTTCCATACGAGATCGGTCAATATCACGATATGGAGAAAGAAGCAAATTACAAAGAGGAGGAGTCAGTGTTAGAACAGTTGCGAGTGTTGAGAAAGCAGATGAAGAATCTCAAGGTTGCTCGAGGTAACGAGGGCCTGGATTATGAAGACTTATGTATACATCCTGATGTCCACATGCCTATAGGGTATAACCCTCCAAAGTTTGACATCTTCGATTGAACGGGTGATCCCCATGCGCATTTGAGGGCTTACTGCGACAAACTAGTCGGGCTAGGAAGAAATGAACAGCTGAGAATGAAGTTTTTCATAAGGAGTCTGACAGGAGAAGCACTCACTTGGTATACCTGCCAGGACCCCAGGAACTAGAGAGAGTGGATAAGGCAAAGAACTTTATGAACTGTTTCCGATTTAATACGAGATCACTCCACATAGGTTCGCCTAGTGAATTTGCAGAAGAAACACTAGGAGTCATTTCATAAATGTGCCCGACATTGGAGATCGGAGGCTTCCAGGACCCAACCGCCACTAGACAATAATGAGTTAACAAAGTATTTCATTAGGGCCCAAGAAGGGATTTATTTTTAAAAGATGATGGATATGATGGGATAGAAATTTCCCGAACTGGTTAAGATGGGAGACTTTTTGGAAGAAGGCATCAAATCAGGCAAAATATAGTCAATGGCTACTCTGCAAGCTGCCAACAAGGCAATACAATCTAGTTCCATAGGCAGTGGGAAGAAGAAGAAGAAGGAAGTAATAACAATTGTTCCCTACTACCAGTCCAGTCCTCCCCGCAGAAACAACTTCTATCCCTTAAGCACCTATCACTCGCATCAACCCAGCTATGCTCCAGTACACAACACCCAACCATATTACAATTCTCAACCTCAATACAACCTACCTCGAGCCCATATAAATCCAAACCCACCACAACCATATGCCCCAGTCCAAACCACCACCCACCAAAATAGACCCGCCTATACACCACGACCACGCCCAAACTTTGAAGAAATCCCAGAAACTACACTCTAATTGGTGAACCTTTAGCCCAGCTATTTAAAAGACTAAAGAAGAGCCGGACTGATATACCTAGTGGAAGGGAGAGTTCCTGACCAACCCTCCAAATATTTTGACGCAACCAAGCATTGTGCCTACCATTCGTGTGTTCCTCGACATGAAACTGATGATTGTTTCTGATTAAAGAATGAAATCAAGCTGCTTATCAAGAGTGGAGCCATCCAATGTACCCTGGCCCCACCAAATATGAATTACAATCTACTACCAAATCAAAAATCAAGGAGCCAACATGATTGCGTTGGACGAGGAGTATGATCTGAAAGGGACCATCGTCACAATTGGTAAGGCCGAAGCTGCAAGAGTTTTACCCCAAAAAACACCATTGATTAATGTACAATTGAAACCTCCGGTGATGGTCCAAACATAGCAACAATGGTACACGCCGTTGTCAGAAATGAAGAAAGTAGAGAATACAAAATAGTTTTGTGTATGTACCAGCAGAAAGGAGAGGGTAAAATGATAGATTCCGTAGCTGCTCATTAGATGACCAGGTCAGTAAGGTGTTACACTCTAAAATAAGTAAACCAAGGGAACCCGAGTAGAGAACATAATCAGAGAAGAAACATAACAAATGTTGAGGCGACGGAATATTGGAGGAAGATGCCTGTTAAAGAGTATTCCGTGGAGGAACAGTTGAGGAAAACCCCTGCTCACATATCGATCATGGATTTGTAGATGAGTTCTGACTATCACGGAGGTACTTTTGCAAAGGTGCTAAGCGGAGTAAGTGTGCCAAGCAATACTACCAGCGAGGCGTTAGTAGCAACCATTGGAAAGATGGTCAAATAAAACATGATTTCTTTTCGAAGAGATGAACTCCCTATGAAAGGTATGGATCATAACAAAGCCCTGAACATCACATTCAAGCGAGGGGATAAAGTGGTGTCTCGAGTGCTTGTTGACAGAGTGTCCGGAGTGAAAATTTGCATGTTTTATACTCTATGAGAATTGGGTATCCATTTGGGAGAGGTGAAGGAAATCCATGTAAGAGTGAGGGCTTTCGATGGGTCGCAGAGGGATGTCATCTGAGAGATCTAGTTAGCCTTAGAGATCGGACCAGTTTAGTTCCCGATATTGTTTCAAATAATGGACATTTCGTCTTCGTACAACCTGTTGCTAGGAAGGCCCTGGATATATATGGCAGGGGCAGTTTCTTCCACTCCCCGTCAATGTATGATGTTCGAGTGAGATTGCCAAGAGATTATGATACATGTGGAGTGGAGCCGGTTAGGTTACGTAGAGCATGTAGTCCTCTTCATAGAAAGATTAGATGGGACCGCCTTTCATGCGGTTGAAATCATGCGAGCAATAGAGATGGAGAAGAGTGAGCAGAATCCGGATATGCAATCGCCGTACAGGTCGAAGATAGCAATTGGAGAGATGATGAAGTATGGGTACCAACTAGGGTCTGGGCTAGGAGCCTGATCAGATGGGATAACAGAGTCGATTGAACTGAAAGGGCAGAAGGGTATCTCTAGCTTATGGTATCAACCTACAATTGGAAAGACTTATACCGATAATCCGGGGAAGAAGGCTTTTGTACCAGAGCGTGCTTCGGGTCCGAGTCAGAGCACAACATCAGAATATGACATAATTGATGCAATGGGAAGATTGTTCGTGACTATTATCGAGGAATGCTGCGACGAAGTTGATATCAAGACACCGATCATTCGGGATGCCGAACCAGGAGAGACTTTGCAGAATTGGACCGCCAGTCCATCTCTGTTTTTCCAGGAGTCTTAGTAGTGTGGAATTGTAGTAATTTTGAAAAATGCATGGTCAATTGAGGCTTGAACCGTGCATGTACCTTTTTTGTCAATTGCCTTTTTGGACGCTGAGACGTCCTTTTTGATAAAATAAAAGAATTACTTTTCCTGAAATCATTCCGAATTCATTTTTAGATCTTATTTATTAGTTTTTCTTTTTTAGTAAACAAATCGATAAAAACTCGCATTCCATGATTATGACATGTAACAAAACCCTCGAGCAAAATGATGCAGACTACGAAGAGTATGGCGAACGCATGATGCCCGAGAACCTCCCGTTAGGAATCGAGCAGTTAGAGAGCCAGAAAAAGCCCAACCTTGAAGACTTAGAAGTAATCAACTTGGGAAACGAAGAAGACGTGAAATAAACATGAATCAGCATCCATCTGAAGACAGAGCAAAATGAAGAATTGGTAGTGCTTCTCTGACAATACATCGATGTGTTTGCTTTGTCATATGAAGACATGCCTGGATTAAGTATCGACATAGTCTTGCACAAATTGCCCACCGATCCTGCGAGACCACCCGTCAAGAAAAAAACCAGGAAATTCAAACCATATTTAAGTCTATGGATAAAAGAAAAAGTCACCAAGAAGATAAAGGCAAATGTAGTGAGAGTCACTAATTATCCTACATGGTTGGCGAACATCGTACCAGTACTGAAGAAGGATGGGAAGATTAAGATATGTGTGGACTATCGAGATCTTAACAAAGCTAGTCCAAAGGATTATTTCCCCCTACCAAACATTCATATCCTTATCTAAAACTGTGCGAAAAACGCGTTGCAGTCGTTCATGGATTATTTTGCTGGGTACCACCAGATTCTGATGCACAAAGAAGATGTGGAGAAGACATCATTCACCACACCATGGGAAGTTTATTGTTATATGGTTATGTCAGTAGTCTCAAGAACGCCGGTTCTACCTATATAAGGTCCATGACGACTCTCTTTCACGGCATGATCCACAAGGAGATCGAGGTATATGTGGATGATGTCATCATCAAGTCTCGGAAGAGTGCAGATCATTTGAGTGACTTGAGGAAATTCTTTGAAAGTTTGCGGAGGTACAGTTTGAAGTTGAATCCTGCGAAGTGTGCATTCGGAGTCCCCGCAGGGAAATTGTTAGGTTTCATCGTCAGCAGGGAAGGGATTGAGTTAGATCCTTCAAAGATCAAGGCCATTCAAGACTTGCCACCGCCCAAGAGCAAGAAGGATGTAATTAGATTCCTCGGCTGATTAAATTACATCAGCAGGTTCATAGACCAGTCAACGGTAATCTGTGAGCCCATTTTCAAGTTGTTGAAGAAGGAAGCTGCTATAAAGTGGGTGGACGAATGTCAGAAAGCTTTCGACGGGATGAAGAAATATTTGTCGAATCCACAAGTGTTAGTTCCTCCGGAACCCGGTAAACAACTATTACTATACTTGTCCATTCTGGATAATGCATTTGGATGCCTATTAGGACAACACAACGAGTTTGGAAGGAAGGATCAAGCTATCTATTACCTGACCAAGAAGTTCACACTTTATGAAGCCAGGTATACCATGTTAGAGCGGACCTGCTGTGCTTTGACTAGGATTATCAAGGGTTGAGGCACTACATGTCCGCATATACCTACAGGAAAGTTGGCCAAATGGAAAATTCTTCTTAGTGAGTTTGATATTGTGTACGTGACGCCGAAAGTTATCAAGGGACAAGCATTGGCCAATTATCTCGCAGAGAACCCAATGGACAAGGATTACAATCCACTCACTACATACTTCCCACATGAAGAAGTGTTATTCGCAGGGGAGGATATTGTAGAGTCATACCCGGGGTGGAGAATATTTTTCGATGGAGCAGCAAATTTCAAAGGTGTAGGGATTGGGGCGGTTCTAATTTCTAAGTCAGGATAGCATTACCCGGCTTAAGCCAAGATAAGGTTCCCTTGCACAAATAATATGACAGAATATGAAGCATGCATCCTTGGGCTAATAATGGCAGTCAACATGGACATCAAAGTGCTTCTAGTCATAGGAGATTCTGATTTGCTTGTACACCAAGTTCAAGGTGAATGGACCACCAAGAACGCCAAGATCCTTCTATACTTGCACTGCGTAAATGAGTTATGTAAGAAGTTCACCAAGATTGAGTTCATACATATTTCCAGAATCCAGAATGAGTTCGCCGACGCTCTTGCAACCTTGTCATATATGATCCAGCATCCAGACAAAAATTACATTGACCACATCGAGATAGAGGTTCGAGATCAACAAACATACTGCTTCCATGTAGATGAAGAGCTAGTCGGTAAACCGTGGTACTACGACATCGAGAGGTTCCTCGAAGCAAGAGAATACCTAGAGAATACCGCCATTTGTTAGTAGCGAGCACTAAGAAGACTAGAAAATCACTTTTTCCTTATTGGGAAAGTCCTGTACAGGAGGACCTCGGACTTGGGTCTGTTAAGATGTGCCGATGTCGCTGAAGCAACAAGACTACTGGAAGATATATATGCAGGAACATGCGGACCTCATATGAATGGTTTCGTTTTAGCCAAGAAGATTTTGAGAGCATGATACTTTTGGATGACCATGGAAAGTGATAATATCTGTTACGTGCAAAGTTTCACCATTGCTAGATTCACAAGGATTTTATCAGGGTTCCACCTGATGAGATTAACGTAATAGGTTTCCTTGGTCGTTCGCTGCCTGGGGCATGGACGAGATTGGACCTGTAGAACTCGCCGCATCAAACAGACATCGCTTTATCCTATAGACATCGACTACTTCACCAAATGGTTCGAAGCTTCTACATACAAGTCCGTCACGAAGAAGGTGGTGACAGAATTCGTTCGTAACAACATAGTCTGCCGATTTAGGATACCAGAGTCAATCATCACTGACAATGCAACCAATCTCAATAGCATTCTCATGAGGGAGATTTGCGAGAAATTCATAATCGTCCACCGCAATTCCACAGCCTACATGACGCAAATGAATGGACCAGTTAAAGTAGCCAACAAAAACATCAAAAGGATCTTACGGAAGATAGTAGAAAATCACAAGCAGTTGCATGGGAAGCTATCCTTCGCTTTATTAGGTTACCGCACCACTATGAGAATGTCCACTGGGGAAACGCCATATATGTTGGTATATGGTACAGAAGTTGTGATACCCACATAGGTCGAGATACCATCTTTATGAGTCATTCATGAAACCAAGGTAGACGACACGAAATGGATACATGTTAGGAAGGAGCAACTCATGCTCATCGATGAAAAGAGAATGGATGCAGTATGTCATGGTAAGCCGTATCAAAAAAGGATGTCCAACGTGTTTAGTAGAGAGGTGAAACCACGGCAAGTCACTCCGAGGCGGCTGGTTTTAAATAAGATATTCCCCCATCAAGAAGAGGACAAAGTAAAATTCGCACGTAACTGGAAAGGTCCTTATGTGGTCCATCGAGTATTGTTGGGAGGAGCATTGATCCTAGCATAAATGGATGGCATAGTCAGCACGAAGCCCATCAACTCAGACGTAATCAAAAGATACTACATTTGAAGACAGTAGAATCAGGGTTTAGTTGTAATAAAAATACGCCCGACCTAACTTCCCACGGTGGGATACGTAGGCAACCCATGTAGGGTCCGGTCTCTCTCCCTTCTCCCTTTTGTAGTAGAAAATACAAATATTATTTTTGTATGTATTCGGAACTACGCCACGACTTGATTTCCTTTGGCGGGAATACGTAGGCAATCCATATCGGATTCAGTCATCTATTGTAATTGAACTACGTTTTGGCCAGATTCCATTTGGATACATAGTCAGTTTGAGTCAGACTCAGCCACTTCATTTTAATTTCTCATCATTTTTCATCTATTGTGATCGAACTGCGTTTTGACCTGATTCCATTTGGATATGTAGATTGCATGAGTCAAGCTTAGTCATCATCATAATTCATTCATCAGTTTATTATCCTCGAACTATGTTCAGACCTAATTCTGTTCGGATACGTAGGCAACCTGAAAAGGTTCGGTCATAGCCCTAGGAAAGCCTTTGTAATGCATTTATTAGATTAGGACAAGATCACGACAGCAAGAAGCTACGTTATTAGGAGCATCTCGAGGAATCTTAATCAACAGGGCAAATCATCTACAAACCACATTCGTGTAAAAGGGAACTTTCGAACATGTCATAATCTGGAACGATGACATTTGCCATAAAAATGAACGATTTTGAAAATCTTTTCTAGAAAACTATCATTCCACCTACCGAACTTTGTGGCATAATTCACCAGATCTGGGGCAAGGACAGGCCTGCAATCAACACAAACTAACACCCCCACCCCCCTCCTACTGAGAATTTTTCTTTAAGCGTAGAACCAATAGGAATCAAAGAATGCTAGGTCACACTAGGAGCAATGAAGAACCTGCTACCATCTCATGAGCCCTTATCTTTCCTTCATTATTTGATTCATTTGTTTCATATGGTTAAGGGCTAACTTCGAGTTCTTCGCAGGTGTTTTTGAGCCAAGTCTTTTATCCATTCGGAGCACCCTTTATATAGTAAACCGTCTGCTCAACCAATCGAAGTACCTTGTACATATCGAGCCGCTAGCCCCGCTGATCGAAGCCCTGTAATAGAAGACCGTCTGCTCAACCAATCAAAGCACCTTGTACATAGCGAGCCACTGGCTTCGCCAATCGGAGCCCTGTATATAGCAAATTGTTCGCTTCACCAACAAGAGCACTTCGCACAAATCACACTATCACTCCACCATATCGCAGATTCTAAGAAGATAGTTGCAAATTTCATCACTGACTTCGCTAATCGAAGGATGGACCATCCAATTCTGCCATACATTTTGTCGATCGACGGCTGCAATATAGTTTCGCAGTCAAGCGTATCTCTCGGGCATGCTCCTTTATTTCTTTCTTTTATCTTGAATGTTTTGACGTTTTATTTTTGCAGCTTACAGGCTTTTACATTTAAAGTCATGTACTACATCGTGTTGAGATATCTTACATTTCAAGTCAACTACTCCCATCGCGTGGAGACTTAATGCTCCGACAGTTGCGGAACGGTACACAACCTGACTAATAATCAAGTCAACTTCAAAGGCCCATCCATGACATCCCAAATAATGCTCCAGAGCTTGGAGACTTCAAATTCAAATATCACGTCACCCCGATCCCAAATAATGGCTAGCCGGCAACCAAGCATAATCATTTCCTCATTATTCACATCATATCTTAACACATCTGCATTACAATATATGGGTATGTGTGTATTTTCTTTTGCAGGATCAAATATTGCGACTTGGAACTTCTTCTAAGCAGCAAACCAAGCTACAACGCTATGAGGGATAACAAACTCATAAGCAGGTAAATCATCAAAACTCCAACTCAATCCGATCAGTAGAACTCCAAATCATCAAATCTTCAAGTCTCATAATTAAACGGCAATCCGTAAGGTCATTCTGGGGTCCAAGATCTTCTCATCTTGCAGTATCGTCATAACACGATACTGGGGCAACTCTTGCAAGCATCACCCCCCTCCAAATCATCATTCCAAAACTACATAAGGTCCGATCCTCGTTAACCCTGAGGTATGTAGGCGATTCAAAGCCAGAATTCGGCCCTAATTTTCCCTAAATATTCTCTAATCTTTTATGATCTTACAACTCATAATCCTCCCCAAATCTATATGTCATTCTTGCAATACATGCCTAAAGTCAGGACGAAAATTGGTCTTGGTTCAAATCTTTGCCCGAAAATTCTTTCATCGTCTCCGGTCAAAGAGGGCCAGTTGTTGATGACCAATTTTAACCCTCCCTTTTAAAATTAAATTATTTATAATTTAATAATTTTCAATAAATGTGTTAAAAATATTTTCTAATCAATAACACCTATTTTTATAAATATAATAGAAAATTAGTGATTAATATCATCAAATTAATAATTTGATATTAAATAATTATAAAATATATTACCCTTTCTATTTTGAAACTATTAAAATAACATCTATATTTTGATACACAAGTTTTATAATTAGTTCAACAAATTAATCCTTGATTTTTAATAAATTCGCTTATCATTTAAATAATTCGAAATTAATTTCATAATTTGAGTAAATAAAATATTTTAATGAATAATTAATTAATTGCAGCAATTTATAACATATTTGTTGGTTATATTTTTACTATATTTAACAAATATTAATTAAGTTTAATTAAGTTAATTTTAAAAGGGTTAAAAGCATAAAAGGCTATAATTGCAAATACTTGTTAATACACAACTTGGCCATTTATTAAATCAAAACCAACCCAAAACCACCTGACTTGATTCGAAAATCAACCCCTTCATTCCATGTTGGCGATCCTCCCCAACCCTTGGAAACGAATCGAATTATGCCACGTCGCTCCTCAATACCACTCACACAAGAAGCACACCTCATCTGGACCATTGATTCAACTAATTAACGATCCACGGTTAAACCAAATTTGCCCCTTTTATTTTAATATCCACCAGCGATTTATCTCCGCCGTTGGATTAAAGGAAATCCAACGGTCATCCTTTTTTCTTACTAAAATATTTTACCTCCGAAATTTCGGAGCCGTTGATCACAATGATCCAACGGCTCCCCTTCGCTCACTCACTTTAAACCTATCAAGACCTAAATCCTAATTCATTTTACCCAAACAGGCCGCCCTACTTTCCCCTTTTCCTATCTTTTCTCTCAAATCCATCAAACCTTACCAGTCCGAATCTTTGCACAAATTTGTGCAAAGCTGCTTGATTCAACCTCGAATCATTCATCTTGTCCCTTCTAGCCGTGATTCACGCCAGTTTCTTTTCCATTTCCACCGACAAAATTAAAAAACCCCAAATCATAAACCCTAGGCTCAACGATGAAACTTCAAGTCTTCTGATCTCTCTTAATCTTCTTTCAAATAGGATGTATGCATGAAGGATTCTCAGGCTTCATCATGATTATTCGATGTCCAGAGGTCAAACGCAGTAACAAGCTTTGTCCAATGGGTCTTCACCTTCAACGACCATTTCCTATTCTCAGGTAAATCCTTTTCCCTCTTCTGATTCTGTGATTTTACCTACTTTGCTATCATCATCTCGACCATTGTCATCTTCCACTAACTAAATTCAAATATGCTAAAAGCATAAGACATTGAATGCCACTATAAATAGTAGCTTTAATGGCTCACCTAACAACACCAACATAATAAACGAACAACATCTAAGAGAATTAAAGGCTTTAAACTTTCTCACTGATTTTCACTTTCTCTTCTCCGATTCTGAGTTTCTTTACTGTTCGAGGTTAAGCTTGGATTTCTAAATGGATAGACAAGGTTCTTGTTTGGTTTGCTAGTCCTTAGAAGGTCAGTGTACACTGACCCTCCCTTTCTCTCAATTGTTTGTATTATTTTGTGCTTATCATGTCTTTTTCTGTTGATTATCTTTTGTTTATTAGTTCGTGGTCAATTATCATGTCTTGCTCTCATGTGTTAGCCTTATTATTTGAGCCAATTGTTTTCTGATAATCTATGACTTTTCCAAGGTTAGGTGGTTATTCTGCGCTAAGCAACTTAATAAACTTTGCCGGATAAATGCTTCCTAAAAGTAAAATACCTAAGTTCCACTGAACTTCTGCAATTAGCTAAGAGATTGTGATAATTCTACGTGAGTTTATCAGCAGTACTATTATGTTTGTTAGCCTAATTCATGTTGTGTCCTCAAAGTTTCCTTGACATCTTGTTGAGAGTCATACCTGCTATATCTATGCTTGGATTAGTAATGTTGTACCACTTTTAATTCAACTGAATGACCCTCATTATAGTATCCATGCCATACACCTAACTTACCTGTTTAACTGATCTGATATTGAAACCATGTCTACCCTGTGCATGTAAAACTCACATATTCTTGTGATTTGAACTTCTGTAATGAATTCACTAACTTGTTTATTAGACAATTTTCTCATTTGATATGATTTGTAACCTTGCAGCCATTTAGAAATATCATTGTGCATATGTTTGAGTATCTTCGGTTAGCTTTTATACTTTTGTTTGCTCATGAACTTCCTGTTTGCTTTTCCCATTCAAGTAAGACTCATGCTTAAGCTATTACACTCTTCACTTAAAACTGTGCTATCCTATAGAAGAAGGAGTTGAACTACCTATTTTAATATCTTAACAACATATAATCTGGAATGTAAGACAATTGTTGTCATTTGTGGACCTAAGGAAACTCATTGATCTTTGTTTGTCTTGTTTAAAGGAATGTAGTACTATACTTAGTTGATATCCTTGGCTGTGAAAGCTTAACTGTAACTTTGGACATTGGTTGAGACATGATAGGTTAGAGACCATGCTATTAAGTTTAAATTAGATCAAAATTGATTCTGTAGGGATACTTCTACTGTTTGTTACCACTTCAAGGGAGTCTGAGCAAGAATGTTAATATAAGTACTCGATGTAGGGAGAATTCAACCATGTGTGTGGGAACTTTGGATTGTTATGAATACAATCTAAATAGTTGTTAAAGTGTTGTGAACTTAATTAAGGATTCCTATAAGTTTGGACCTACCAATACAACCAATGAAGTTAGTATGCATGTCTTCCTACACCCCCAGGATCACTTAAACTCAGCATCTTTAAACTTGGAATAGTCTACTGTTGGTTACTCTGAAAATATCCTTGTTCTGCACCTGTGATTAATTTCTTTAAATATTTTAATTCATGTTATAAATGAATGCTGAGTATCTCTGGACATTGTTAGTATCTGCTGTAATTGACCTTCACCTTCTAGGTTCTAATTATAAAGTTAATGGTGTAATTCCTAAGGTGTTCATGGTTGTGCACCATGATAGTGCTCTCCATAGCTTCTGAACTTTGTGTACTTGAAACTTTTGTACCTGCTGTTGTTCTCATGTTAATTATTAAGTGAATACATTATTTTTAACTAAACCTTTGAGGAAGAGTGAGTGTGAGTGATTAAGGGTATTTGGGTTGGTACCTAGTTTGTGGCTAAGATGCCATTCTCTGACATAGGCACTGCTCGGAGTCCCTAAGACCCTTGTGAACTCTAAAGTGCCAGGGATTCCAAGGGTACCTTGTCCATGAATGAGGCCTTATCCTAATCTCTTGGTCATTAAATCTTATTAATCCTCCTAGGATTAATACAAATAGAAATTGGCATTAATTGTAATTAGTGTCTGTTACAGTCTTGTCTTGTTGGGCCTTGTGATTTTTTTTTTGTTACAATCTTAGTCATATTTATATGTTTTAATTTTATTCTGTTGGGGCCTCATGTGGATTTCACTAATTGTTTTCATCTCTTTTGTATGCATGAACTCGACTTGGGCCCATCGAGCCCATCTGGAGCTAAATCCCACCATCCGATTATGAGTGGTCGCATTTCCTGTTTAGTCCACTATTCATGCACATTATGTTGGGCCTGAACATTTGCTGGCCCAATTCAACGAGTACAGTTTTCTTTCTCCTTTCCTTTAGATGATAAAATTAGTTGCTCACTCATTTGTTTATGTATTTGATACTAACACTATTGTTAAATATTTAGGCTATGCTTTGATTATTTTAGGAACCTAGGCAAACCAAAGCCATAAGTAAAATAAAGAAAGAACCTGAGCTTATCTACCATATTCATTGCAGTAGTTTGATCATTTACCATTAATAAGTAAAAGACTCTTGAGTGTCGCTAACCATTTTCATAAGGTTCTTCAAAAAGGAATTATAACTAAACTGGCATTTCAAGACTGGTCTTCAACAAAAATAAAAATCAAGCACGGCTAATAAACTGCAACTAGTAGCTTCGCTCAGCTTTAAAAAAAAGGCATACCTTCGGTATGAAAACAATTCTTCAAAGGTATACCCATAACATGGTTACCTCACTAAGCCACTTTTTTTTTCAAAAGACAAATATTTAAAACATAACTACATTCATAAGTCTTTTTTAACTTTGAAGATGTGAACATTTGAAAGATCCTTTTTACAAATTACAGTATTTAGTAAAACCTATGACCTCTTTTTTTAAGTACATGCACAATTTTCTTTCAAAAGTGGTAAGATTTAAAAGAAAGACTTATAATAGTTTCAGACCTTAAGCACTAATTAAGTAGAATATAGACATTTACTTCCAAAAACCTAGCATAAGTCCGAGGAGCTATCTCAGGTAGATTTTAGGGGGTGCCTAACACCGTCCCCTTAGAAGAATAGGAACCCTTATTATAAATCTCATCGTTTAGCAAAGCAATAGAATAATGATCTAATGAAACACAAGCACCCTTGTATACCTGTAAATATTAGATGGCGACTCTCTTTTATCAACAACTGGGAAACCGCTAGTTGAATCTTGTTTTGACATGTACAAAATAGGGTACAACAACCGTACCTGCGAAACTTTGGGCGTAGGTGCGGAGCAGCAAAAACCGTAGTAGTGGCGCTTAAGCGCATTTGGGCAGGTCAGATATGTCCGAAAATGTGAAGGAAGGGGCGCATCTGCGTTATCGCTGAAGCAGAAGTTAAGGCGCGTAAGCGAAAATGCTGACTAGGTAGGAGTTTCAAAGAAGTGGAAGATGATTGCCCATGCGCTATTGTAGAAGCGGGCCTTTATCCGCATGTGCGAGAGGACGAACTTTTAGTGTACTCCGCATAAGCGGGATATTTTTCGCAGAAGTGACGCCGCAGAAGCGGCCGATTGTTCGCAGATGCGAAAGAGCTGGGGAGAAGTTTATAAACCGAGATTTTGGTTCTTTTTATCGGAACTTGAGATTTAGAGCTCGGTTTTGAGTGATCTTGGAGAGGATTTTTACCACATGGATTAGGGTAAGTATTTTTACTCGATTTTGATTATATTCTATTATTCCATCTTCGATTTGGCATTTGATTAATGAATTTTAAAAGAGGAATTGGGGGGTTTTGTCTAACTTTTTTAAAGACAATATTTGAGATTTGAACGTTGATTTGGAGTCAGATTTGAGTGAAATTTTTATGGTTGAACTCGTATTTGAAAGAGTTATCAGAATTTGTGAGTTTTGTTGAGTTCTGTGATGCGGGCCCAGATTGACTTTTTGGTTGACTTTGAGTATTTGATTAAAGATTTGACCTTTTTCGTTTGGATTTGTTTCCTATAACATTACTTGATGTTTTGCGTTGCTTTTGGCTAGTTTCGAGTCATTCGGAGGTTAATTCACGCAAGATGGCATTTCTAGAGTATTGTTTGGCTTGCTCGATATTTGATTTGGCTTGTTTGTGGTAAGTAACATATCTAAACTTAGATTTGAGGATAATTATCCTTGGGAACCATGTATATGAGATATATTGGGCTGATGCATATGCGAGGTCACTGGCGTGTGATCGTGAACCAGTGTAATCATGATCCAAGTTGACTTTCATACTATTATTGGACTTGTTTTGCTATCAAATCTTGTTATATCCGTGTTTTCACTCCTAGTTTCATTATTTCTGAGCTATGATTCATGTTAGAAATCATGTTTAAGTTAAGTGATTACTTCGGTTGAGACCTAATGAGGCTATTTCCATTGTTTTGAGCTATATGTCTTAACTGTAGTTATGCACTCAGTCATGATTCTTTATTTGCATATCATATCTCAGTTTCTGTCCTTTACTTGTTGTTACACTGCACATTGTTGTGGTCTTTTATAAGATGTACTATTTGGGCTGGGTGATATGAGATTTGTGAGCCCTTGAGACTTGAGAGGTTAATGACTGAGGTGGGTCTTAGTGCCTTGAGAGTGATATTTGTATCAAGTTACATGCCGCAACAGGCCTTATTGGCTTTATTGATATTTGGATCGGATTGTACGCTACAACAAGCCTTATTGGCTTTATTGTTATTTGGATCAGGTTGCACGTCGCAGCAGGCCATATTGGCTTTATTCTTAGCGCTTAGCAGGATCCGCCTCTCCAAAGTCTGACATACCAGTAGCTAACACACACACACACACACACACACACACACACACATATATATATATATATATATATATATATATATATATATATATATATATATATATATATATATATATATATATATATATATATATATATATATACACACACACACACACTGGAGGGGCTTTCCAACTAGGCACCCACACATTGTTGAGTGATTTTTGTGTGTGTGATGGAGTGGGGGCATTGATCCCGGCATCTTGAGTGTGCTGAGAGTGAGGGTACTTGATGATATCACTGTGGAATCATTTATTTGACATGTATATTTTACATGTAGGCAAACATATGTATTTTCCTCATGCTAGACGATAATATGACATTTAATAATTTGACATGTATGCTTGACTTGTAGGCATAGAGATGTAGTTTCCTCATGCTAACTGGTAAATGAAAACTCTCTGATGTTTGGAAATTGGAATAACACAGTTATTTTGATAAACTCATGTTTTAGTTAATTTTCAGTGGTAAGATTTGGACTTTGACTGTTATACTTGAACAACATGTCTACTTTCCCGTAATTTTGAACGAGCTGATCATTATACCTCTTAAGTTATATACCTCTACTGTCTTCACTATATTGTTATGATTTGTTATTGGCCATTGGTATTAGACTCTGACCATTCTCTGAACTCGTCACTGCTTTTAACCTAAGGTTAGGTTTGTTACTTATCGAGTACATGGGGTCGGTTGTACTCATACTATACTTCTGCACCTTGCATGCAGATCTTGGAGCTGATATTACTGCACATGAAGGAAGCTGGCATTGAAGATGTTCCCATTGTCCGGATATTGCTACCACTTTTTCTTGGTAGTTTTAGATTTGAGTTCTGTTTATGTATATTTCAAGCTGATGTTGTAATTATGTTTCATACCAGCTTTGTAAATCTAAAGTCTTAGTAGCTCATTGCTTGTATTGCCAATCCTTGGGATTTCTTTTGGCAGTTCAGTTATTTTTACTCATTGATTATTATTATTCTCATTTGTGTTGTGTTAAATGTTATTTGACATACCTAGTGGTTTGGGTTAGGTTCCATAAACGACTAGATGGAATTTAGGTTGTGACACCCAGCAAAGACGTAATAACAACAGCATGCTAATCCTTTCAAAACTTATAAGTGCTAGTCCTTATAATCGAGCTACAATTCGTAGAAGCTTAAACAAGGTAACGAGAAGCATAAATCACCTTGAAATGATCACAACCAATCTATATCTTGGTCCTCTTCATCTAAAAACAACCTCCAACACAGCTATAAGAAAGAGGAATAGAAACTAGCAAGCAGTCCGGGTTTCTTCGCCACTAGAATTACTTGTAACCTTCGAAATCGCTTAGGGTTTGATCAAACTTTTGGGAGAAGAGTTGCAAGGAGTTTTCTCCTATGTTTTGATCAGGATATTATGTTGAAAATATGATAGAATCAGCCCATATAAAGGGCCCCTTGGCCGCACTCAACTGCCTCTTTTTGGTAAATTCATTTAAGCAAGTAGGCGAGCACCTACTTGTCACTTACCAGTCTGTGCCATCTTGTGAAAATACGAATATCTCTCAACTCTGATGTTGCATTTATAAACTCTTTAGTGTGTTGGATACTAGAGTCATAGACCTTCAATTTGGTGGGTGGATCACACCGCAGCTACAAGTATATTGGGAGAAACACTTAGTGACATTAGACCTAAATTTAGTAAAATTTATGAACTTCTGACGACTTTCGTCGAATTTTGTTTCATAACTAGCTTGACTTCAAAACTTAACATGCGACTAACATACAACTATAATACCTCATAACATCACCTTCGTATCATGCTAATCACCCTACTCTAACCCCAAAAGTATGGGTTATAATATTTTCAACTTGACGACTTTCGACGAAACTTATTTTTTTTGATTTGTTTAGCTTATAAATCTTCCAACCCTCTTGTTACTTGTTGATCATGATCTTAAATATTTGTAACCTCCAAGGTAAAATGATTAACTTAATTTATATACTTTCAAATATGATCTCATTTTCGAGCTTACATCAATTGACTTATGACATACTTTTACGCACGAATACATGAGGTGTACAAACTCGCACCTCAATTCGAGCTTAAAGAACTAATAAACTTTCAATTTTCCACACTCACGCCGAAACACATCTAATCAATTTGGAATGACCTCAAATTTAGCAAACAAGTTCCAAATGATATGACAAACCTATTCCACGTCTCGGAACCACAACTCGACCCCGATAGCCTCAAAGTCAACTCATGGTCAAACCTATGAACCTTCCAAACCTTCAAAATTCTAACTTTCGATAATTAGAGCCAAATCAACTTAGGAACCTCCAAATAAAAATACGGACATACGCCCAAGTTCAAAATCACCATACAAACCTATTGGAACCATCAAAACATGAATCTGAGGTTGTCAATATAAAAGTCAAACCTGGGTCAACTCTTATAACTTAAGCTTCCAACCATAGAACTAAGTGTTCTAATTCATTCCAAAACCTTTCCAAAACCAAAAGAACTAACCCCACAAGTCACTTAAAATCCAATACACATACGAGAAGCATAAAATAGGGGAACAAGGCTAAAATACACAAAATGACCAGTTGGGTCGTTACATTCTCTGACCATTCTCCGAGCTCGTCATTGCTTTCAACCTGAGGTTAGGTTTGTTACTCTTATTATTCTCTTTTGTGTTGTGTTGAATATTATTTGTCTTACCCAACTGGTTGGATTAGGTTCCATCACGAATAGAAGGATTTTGGATCGTGACAAGTTGGTACCAGAGCCAGGTTCATAGGTTTTATGAGCCATGAGAAAGTGTCTAGTGGAGTCTTGTAGATCGGTAGGATGACGTTCATACTTATCTTCGAGAGTCTACAGGGAATCTAGGAAAAACATCCCATCTTTCTTTCCTTATTGTACTATATTTATTTAGCTTGAAGCGTATCTCGTTGGATTCCTTCCACTCGTTCATATGTGATATTGAGCACTCGGTATCAGTTGTGCATGAACAGCCTGTGATGTCGTGAATGAGGTGCGACATGTATTTTTTGTGTTGTGTAGATGGTCCGGTCTGGAGGACTTGAGGCCAGGTTCAGACCGTAGCTTGGGCTCTGTAGTGTCAGTTGTGTGGGTATGTACCTTTTGGACTTATATGTCTGGTAGAGTCCATAGAAGTGGGATGGATGGTTAGTGAGTGGTTGGATAGCTACATGACAAGTATGATGTGACTGCGTGATGCGTTTAGATGTGAAAAAAAGAGTTTGCTTGTGATGTAAAAAGGACTATGGGTGCTTGATTTTTTTCTAGATGTGTTGTACAATCCTGAGTTACGGGTGTGTAGGGATCCTTCAGTTGTTCATTTGTATAATGAAGTGTATTCTTTTGTTTTGTTGACGAGTTCAGACCCGGGAAGATTTAGTGATTGCATAGTTGTTGTGACCAAGATGAATCGAAGAGAAATGCCAGTTTGAGGCTAAGGAGGTGAGTTATCACCTGCGGGATAGTCTACGCATGTGTGATTCTTATGATGTTTTGTGGAGAGTTTTTTTTCAACTAGTGGGTTAAATGTGTTGCAATTTGAGTTTGGATCACTTGGTTAAGTTGGCTTGATTGTCACGAGTATAAATGTGAGTTTAGCAAATGATTTGAGGTATGTTATGATTAGTGCTACATGAGCTTATGAAAGATTTAACCAAATTATAGTATGGTATTATGGAAGTATTGGAGTAAGGGCATTTTTGGGTTATCGGATGTCGTGTTCCGTGGCTTCGAACCAAGTGGGGGAGTCTACTATCGACGATCAGATTGCATGGTCGTGTGTTGTATTGGTTCATTCTAAGATATATTTGAGGATCAGTCGTGACTTGCTAAGGTTGGTTTTGAGAATGACTTGAGCGAGGAAATTTGTGGATGCATGATGTATAACACTTTATAAATATATGGGAATCTTGGAATGATTTAGGTTTGTTATTCGTGGTGCATGTGATGTGCTAAGAAAAGGAATTCATTTGGTCGCTTAAATATGTTGAGTACTTCTTTAGGTGTTTGGGTGCTAATGGAGCACATGTCATTCGGCTCGTTTTGGCAGGGCATTTGAGATCAAAGTATGGTGGATGACCCTCGAGAAGGTTCTAGTAAGTTCTAGAGTTATATCTGGTATTTAAGGATTTTTCACGTATTTTGTATATGGCTAAGATCTGAGATTTATATTGGGATGGTTTCGAGACTTGTGGTATTTCTTTGTCATTAGGATTTCTATATTTCAGTATCGGAGAGGTCAAAAGGGAACAACTTTAAGTTCACATAAGGTATCTTCAGAGTGGGTATCTTGGATGCGGTATTTTTGGGTGCTTACGAGGGAATACAGTGACTTATGGGCTTTAGGACGACGTGGTTTCATGTTGGGATATCTTGTGGTGAGTTTTGGTTATGGACTTTGGTGTACTGGCAAGGAGAAGTGTCAACATTAAGGCAATTCGGAAGGAACTCAAAGATATAGGATAACTTGGTAGTAGGTTGGACAACATGGATGAGGATTTTATTGCGCATTGAAATTTGCTCCTGGATTGGGTCAAGTTAAAGGTTTCTGGCTAATGGAGTGTGTATCCTGCTTGTGCTTCAGAGTTGATAATGGGATTCTCGTACTTTCATATGATAGTATGGTGGGGGCGGTGCGTCGTGTGGGATCGAGGTTTGCATGTACAAGTTTATGGTGCAGCTTCGAAGGAAAGTCATGAGTTCTAGACAGTATTGGACTATTTAAGATGTTTAGAAGAATGCTGGAACTAATTTGATATCACCTAGGAAGAGCGTGTATTTTAGAAAGGTGCATTGTGTTTTGACTTACGGATGTTTCATTGGTAGTGCGGTACTCGCCTGGTTGATCGACTGTTGATGTTCAGATTTTGCTATGTGGCACGGGAGAATTATAGAAGTATTCCTCATGGGATGATGGTGTATGAGGGATGTGTTAGTTATTTGAGTGATTAAGTTGGGATCGAATATAGTGGATCCATGTATTCTAGGGATTTAGATACTAGGGAGGGTTCGAGGAAGCTGATTGTTCCTTGGTTGCAGACTGTGAAGGCATGGCCAAAGTTAGACAACTAATAGTATGTGTTATGGTCAGGTTATTGTGGACTTTTGAAGGGCTATTAGTCTATTTGTGTAATTTCACAGTTGATTTGAGGGCCCATTGGTAGGCCTAATGAGGACGTGTAATCTACATCGGGTCCTATTTGTTTACTCAGCACAACTATTGTTAAAGGATGTGTCACCGGTTAGATTTGAACTTATTCGTGTCTATTGGGTTCCATGTATTGCTCTTATATGCTGCAATAGGTTATGAGACTGTTAACTATTTGCACATATGACACGGTTCTGTTTTGGCCTTGTGGCAATAATTCGAGCGAGATGGTTCTTGGAGTGTCGAATAGTTGATTTCACCTTGGTTATGGTCTTTCCTATTTGTGGTATATTGTAATACTCATTTTACCATGGGTATGGTCGTACGATTCGTGTGTTTGTTGTTGATTTGCGTATGGTTGTGGATTTTGAGCATTATGGCTTGGGGCATTTCATATGGACCGGTATTTGGATGGGGTCACGCATTGCAGTGGAGTTATGTTGGGATATGATCCTTTGGGCAGATTTTGTGTGTCTTGGTTCTCCTTTGTGTGATAGTTTTATAGCGTTGCACTTGTGGTGGTACCTGTTGAGCTTGTAGGACGGTTCTCTCATTTAAGTCATTTTCCATTTTTGGGTACATTTGGGTTTTCGCTTATTAGTGCACGGATTGCACGGTTTGTGGCTTTAGGTTGT
This sequence comes from Nicotiana tabacum, assembly GCF_000715075.1. NCBI lineage: Eukaryota > Viridiplantae > Streptophyta > Magnoliopsida > Solanales > Solanaceae > Nicotiana > Nicotiana tabacum. The sequence continues at coordinate 44,519,635 of NC_134094.1, forward strand.
ATTGGTGTGGCATGTAAGAAGAGAAGCTTGTATTTGATAAGATGAGGTCATTGGATCTAGAATGGGTGCTATCAGATTTGATTACGACAGGTTTTGGAGAATAATGTCATTAATCAGCTTAGAATTTCGCTATGGTTCTTGTTGGATGAGAGAGCTCCATGACTTGTTGATCTGATGGGTGGTTATGAGATTCTGCGTGTTTCCTTCATCATTGGCAGTGTACAAAGGTTTAGAGCAAGGTTTCGTTTGATATGAAGTTTGTTACCAGTGTCGGGTTTGTTAATGGGTAACTATTGTGGTCTAAAGTTATAGCTATGAGTATTCAAGTTATGTGGTATATGATGTGATTATATCTTGGGTTATGGTTATTGCTTGATACGGCTTGTTCAGACTTGCGTAATGTTTAGATGCGAGAATCGGGTCTTGTAAAAGATTCTGGATGTTGGAGATTTAATTCTAAGGCTTATGGGCCAAGGTTAAAGTAAGGGTCTTTAGTCAGGTTGTGATGTCAGGCTTATATGGAGCTTATATAGATTGAAGTGACGAGGGATCACCCATGGGTATGGTGAGCTTATATAGTGATTTGACGGCTTAGAAAGAACTCTTGGCACGTTCGAGGACGAACGCATGTTTAAGTGGGGGAGAATGTAACGACCCGACTGGTCATTTTGAGCATTTGCATTCAATTTGGTGTCTTGAGGTCATGAGTAGCTTCGTATTATGTATTATAACTTGTGTGTATTGTCGGTTTTGGTTTTCGGCTGATTCGAAATTTATTTGGAAGAATGATTTTCATTTTAGAAGCTTTAAGTTAAAAAAGTTGACCAAGTTTGAATTCGGTACATTTACCTCGGATCGGAATTTTGATTGTTCCGTTAGGTCCGTATGGTGATTTTGTACTTGGGCGTATGCCCGGATTTGCATTTGGATGTTTCTAGAAGGTTGTGGCGCTAATTGGCGAAAGTTGGTAATTTGAAGGTATGAAATGTTCATGAGTTGACTTAGAGTTGACTTGATGATATCAGGTTCGGATTATTGTTTTGCGAGTTGGTGTATGTCCGTGTTATGTTTTAAAACTTGTTGGTATGTTCGTACGGGGTCCCAAGGAGGCTCGGGTGAGTTTCAGGGAAGATTCAGATCATTTGGAACATGTTGGTTATGCTGGTTTTTGGCTGAGACCTGGTATGACCGCACCTGCGGAACATTGAGCGCAGGTGCAGAGCTGCAGAAGCGGTATGGGTGGCGTAGAAGCGCATTTGGGGCAGGTCGGGTATGTCCTCAAATGTGGAGGAAGGGGAGCATCTACGTAATCGTAGAAGCGAAAGTTGAGGCTTAGAGTTGGAAAGGCTAACTGGGTAGGAGTTTTGCAGAAGCGCGAGATGATCGCCCATGCACGGTCGCAGAAGAGGGCATTTGTTCGCAGGTGTGAGAGGATGGGCTTTCAGTGTACTCCGCAAAAGCGGGATATTTGTCATAGAAGCGACGTTGCAGAAGCGGCTTATTGTTCGCAGATGCAAAAAACCAGGGCAGAAGTTTATAAATCGAGGTTTTGGTTCTTCTTATGACAACTTGAGATTTGGAGCTCGGTTTTGTGAGATCTTGGAGACGATGTTCACCATTGATTGGGGTAAGTATTTTCTTATCACGCTCCAACCTTGGGGAGCGCGACCGGCACTCAACCGGTGCTCGACTGAGACATCCCGGTCAAGCAAGCCTGCTGATGCCTTCTACCCAACCTTACCCATGAGCAATTTGAAATAAATTATAAGAAATAGACAGGGAGGGGATAAAAGTGTTAAATATCATGCTTCATTACTTACAACAGCTGCATTAATGATTACCAACAGATTACAAAGTGGAACACCAAATAACTACAACATTTATAGTCTATTTCCCTAAATCAAAACACCACCCACACTATGTTTACGGAGCCTCTAAATGGAACAGAAAGGTAGTATGATAGTGCCGGTGACAAGACCTCGGCTATACCTCAAAATACAATGTACAAGGAGCAAAAGACACAAGACCCGAATAGGAAGTGGGGCTCACCAAGTCAGCTGAGAAGAGTGTGTACCTCTATCAATGATCGATGTTGCCTGCTGTGGAACCACTTGCATCCATTAAAGATGTAGCATCCCCGGGAAAAGGGACATTAGTACATATGGAGTAGTAGTAGTAGTATGTAACGCTGAATACCCTCTCATGGAATAGAGTAATAACATAAAAGGAGAGAAACATGAAATCAATGAGAGCCTCAAATAATATTAAAAGTGCCATGTTAAGAGCAAGGTAAATCTTCAAGTAAATATCAATATTTTTAGTTGGGAGATCTTTAGTACCGATACACCACAATGCATATGGCATGGAGTCCGATCTCCGCCCGATCGTCTAAGCCGTCTCACCCCAAAGTATGAGGATTGACATAGAAACACAACATCACCATGTGCGCGGCATAGCATCCGATCTATGCCCGATTGGCTAAGCTGTCTCACCACAATGCCATGTGGTTCGACATGGTCCTTTCTAGCTATCAACTCTTCCCAATCAAGGGGAATAATTTCAATACAATATAATAGGATCTTGTCCCTCAATCAATCCCTACACCGACATGTGTAGTTTCATGCTTGGGCATTTGTAACCCAGCCTTCCTCGGTGTCCTAACGATAGTCACAAAAATATTTATCATGTAAAAGAATCACATTCGTTTCATTGCCTTTCATACTTGCTTTCATTTCATTGGCATTGTTGGCCACAAATATAAATTATCATTCTTGTCACGATGGCCGCATTTCATATTTCATACTTTCATTATTTCATTCGACATGGACTATAAATCATTTAAAAGGCTTCTATAAATCATTCGGAAAATCATAGCTTCAGTTCATGAATACATAAGGGCTTAGAACACATTAGAAACATTTACAAATAGGAGCATAGTAATTTCAACGGAACCATGGATTGAGTTCATAATCGTTTGACGATTCGATCATAATTGGACTATTTCCCAAGGGAGAGAATTATATACAAATAGAGCACTTATGACATGATTTGAGTAATTAGACATTCGATATGTCAGAACATTTGTGATGATGCAGCAAGATAAGGATGGGAGCTTGCTCAAACCGCACTTGGAATTCATAAGTAACTCATGGAAACTCGATTCTATGGTAAGAGTTTGGCCAACATACCTCAATTGAGCTTTCCTTAGAACTATTACAACTTTCCAAAACTCCTAGCGCTTTCAAGCTATAGAGACGTAAGAAAATTGAGACATAATTAGGAAGGGGTTAATAGTTCAGCTCATTTAAGCATTTCATCGAGCACTAGGTGTGCAATTGCTATTACAAGTTCCTATGGTGTAAATCCTTCAACCCACAACCAATCCCCATGCAAATAGATCACCAATATTAGTTCAACAATCTCCCAACCACCTTCATTGGCTCATGCATGTACAAATGACCAACTCCAATTCTCAAAATCATACTTCCCAGTACCTATACTCTGCCTTATTTCGAAATTGAGTGCTAGAGATAGAATCTTACCTATTTAGTAGAAGACTTGTGAGTTCTCCCCTTGAATTTCCAAAGCTTGAGCAGGAAATTGAAGTGTGGAGATGTTAGTGCCTCTCCTTCTCACTCTAGCGCCCTTCCCCTCTCTCTAAAGTCTCATATTTTTGCCTTCAAAACGACCCCAGTGGCTTTTAATCAAAATAGGGTCGGGTTTTAAAATACATAAAATGGACTCTCCGAACCCAACTTTGTGATCGCAGAGTGCACCGCAGAACATGTCTGCAGTCCGCAAAACGGAACATGAAACCGACCTCCAAAACTGGGCTGGATTGTTCAAGTATGTGGCCGATCTGTGGTCCGCAGAGCAATTATGCGGTCGCATAATGGACCGCGAATCCTCCCTACGGAATTTTTCATACTGATTTATGCAAAGGAAGTGCGGTCCGCAAAATGGTTATGCGGTCGCAAATTGAGCTTCTCCTATTCAACATCGCGACGATTAAGCAATCCGCGGAACAGTTATGCGGTCGCATAATGGATCGCAGAAATGCCATGTTTTGCAAAATAATTTCACAAATTTCCACAATGCATTACACAACCCAAAAAGTCCGTAACGCGGCTAGCATGCTGTCACGCCCCAAAATCGAGGAGCGTGACCGGCGCTCAACCGAGTGAACCCGGCCGAGCAAGCCTATTAGATTTCCTTCTACCCAAACTCATTCATGAATAAAGAGAATATATATGTTTTTGTTAATCAACTAATAAAGTGATCATATTGCAATATCAATTTCTTACCATCAGTTACTTTATTTTAAAGTCTCAATTCCAAACACATTTTTCATAATCTGAAGTGGAAATAGTAATTCAAGCACAACATACGAGTTTGACTTCCCCAGCACCATTATACAAACCACACTATGTCTACGGAGCCTCTATAGATAAAGATGAGTGCAATGATAATACCGGCAACAAGGCTCCGGCTATACCTCAAACAGGATACACAAAGAACAAAAGATACATGACCCTGGGATGAAGTGGGGTTCACCAAGTCAGCTGGGAAGAAGATGTGTTGCTATCACTGATCAATATCTCCTATTGTGGAACCACCTGCATCCATTTAAAGATGCAGCGCCCCCGGCAAAAGGGATGTTAGTACCGTTGAATAGTACCAGTATGAAAACTAAACACTTATTTAAGAATTCAGAAATACAAGATGAATATGATGAACGAGTGCAGCAATAGAATAATATAGATAACCGTTTAAACCATAGCAAGCTTATTAAAAGCTATCAATAACATTTATAGGATTTAAGATGAGATCCTCTGGAACCATCTTCACACAAAGCGGCCCCGCCGCCTCACCCGATGTATGCAGGTGGAGGTGTACGTACAATACCACAACTCTAATCAAGCGGCCCTGCCGCCTCACCACAATATATACGGGTGGATGTATAACCACAGTACCAAGAACCTACACAAAGTGGCTGTGCCGCCTCACCCCAATGTATGCAGGTGGAAATGCATCAACGATACTAATACCGACACAAAGTGGCTATGCCGCCTCATAACAATGTATGCGGGTGGTGGTGCCACAACAATACCAAAACTATACACAATGCAGTCGTACCGCCTCACCCCAATGTAAGAAGGTGGAGGTTCAGTCCCACAATACCATAATCTCTACACAAAGCGGTCATGCCGCCTCACCCCAATATATATACAGGTGGAGGTGTATCACAATCACAATCTCTATACCATAATCCCCATACAAAGCGGTCATGCCGCCTTACCCCAATGTATGCGGGTGGAGGTGTATCACAATCACAATCTCTACACAACTTGGCATAATAACTTTCACATAAATCACGACTAGAAATTATAACATGTGGATACATAATCCATAGTTTGGGACACATCCTCAATTTATAATGCAATATGATAAGAGCATTTGAAACACGAATTGAACATATATCTTCATCAAAAAACTTATCGGAATACTCCATTTATAATCAACATCTCGGAACTTACAAGGATATTGGGAATTCCAATTCTTAAAGAAGAGTTTAGCCAACATACCTCACTTGAGCTTCCTTACACTCTAAATGTTCCGGAATTCTTAGCAACTTCAATCTATTTTAGAAATATAACAAATTAAACCAAAATTAGGAAGATGATCATGGTTATAGCTCATTTGAGCATTTTATCAAACACAAGGTGTGCATAAAGTTTCAAGGCCCTTTTATGGAGAATTCCATCATCCCACAACTCAATATTTACCATGCCTAGTTCAACAATCTTCCTACACCCCTTGATATCACATGCATGTAAATAAACAACCCTCTTGCCCTGAAATTATCTTGCTAATTATCCAATTCTACACAAAATTCAAAAGTGAGGGTTAGGGTGTAGAATCTTACCTCTAGGATGAAGACCTAGTGAGTTTCCCTTCTTAATCTTCCAAAACTTGGGCAAGAATTGAAGAACAATTATTGAAGAACACCTTCTCACTATAGGGCACTCTCTCTCACTATAAAATATCATATTATAGCTCAAAAATGGCCCAAAGAGTGTATTTAACGAAATAGGGTTGGGTTTTAAAAACCCAAAAATGGAGCTCCAGAACAGTTCTGCGGTCGCATATGCGACCGCATATCGGTCGGGTAATTGCTAACAAAAATGATCAAAAATCTGTCTGTGTATGCGGTCACTATGCGGTCCGCATAACTGTTATGTGGTCGCATAATGCACCGCATAATAGTCCGCATAACTCCTTCCAGAATGGCCCTCTCCTGCTCACTTCTGCGGCCATTATGCGGCCTGCAGAGTGATTATGCGGTCGCATAACGGACCACATAAAAGCGCTTTTTTGCCAAAAAATTTTCTTTACTTTCCGGTGCATTGTTCAACCCAAAAGGTCCGAGCACAATCCTCAAACACGTAAGCCTAGTCCGGCACCATGAAATATTATTTTCTTTGCAAATTTTACCGGGCTTTACACTTAAATACTTCGAAATTTTCCGGGGTGTTACACAAGCTCGACGCGGTAATTATCTACATCCTTCCAATACACTAGCCTACCCTGGTACCATAAAACCTTAAATTCCTTGGCAAATCTTTATGGCGCCTTACATCCTCCCCCGCGTAGGATCATTCATCCTCGAATGATGGTCAAAGTCTACTATAGACACCAAATGTGACTCAACTATTTATTCATTCACCAGAAGTTCCAAATTTGACTAACTCCCCAAATTTCTAAAAATTCCGGCAGAAAACCCCACAAGCTAATCTTAATAGAATATTCATAGTCCAATGATGTAACATAACATGAAAACAACACCAATCATAACCTCATAGGCATTATATTATAAATAGGGGCTTTTAGCATAATTGTACAAGTTGAACATAATTCATAGAAAGTAAACTTCTAACATCCTTTTAGAACAAAACTACTTAGTTACACAAGCAAATGAGGGTATTTCCTTTTCATCTCTTCCTCGGCCTCCAAGGTGGCCTCTTCAACTTGTTAGTTTCGCCATAACACTTTTAAGGAGGCAATCTCCTTATTCCTCAACTTTCAAACTTGTCTGTCAATAATGGGAACTAGAATCTCCTCGTAGGTCAATTCTTCATTAACTTCAATAGCATCCACCGGGAAGATGAGCGACGGATATCTAACCACCTTCTTTAACATAGATACATGAAACACCGGACATATCTGGATGTAGCTCGAGCCTATAAGCCACTTGACCAATCCTCTGAATGATTTTGTATGGTCTGATATACCTGGGACTCAATTTACCTTTCTTCCCAATCGTATTATAAACTTCATGGGAGAAACCTTCAAGAACATCCAATCATCCTCTTTGAACTCCAAATATCTGTGACGCACATCCGAATAGGACTTCTGGTGACTCTAAGCAGTCTTCAATCGTTCCTTAATGATCTTGAACTTTTCGATAGCTTGATGCACGAGGTATGGCCTTATCAATTCTGACTTGCCAACTTCAAACCAACCAATGGGATATCTACATCTCCTACTATATAGATCCTCGAACGGTGACATCTGAATGCTAGCATGGTAACTGTTGTTATAGGTAAATTTTATGAGCGGCAAATGATCATCCCAGCTACCCTTGAAGTGAAGAACACAACCACGCAACATATCCTCAAGTGTCTGAATTGTCCGCTCTGCTTTCCCAACGGTCTGTGGATGGAAAGTTGTACTAAGATTAACCTGAGTACCCAAACCTTGCTGAAATTTCATCCAAATGTTAGTTGTGAACTATGCCCCTCGATCTGAGATGATAGAAACTAGAGTGACATGCAACCTGACTATCTCCTTATATACAACTGAGCATACTATTCTGATATGTCGGAAGCCTTAACATGTAAGAAGTGTGCTGATTTTGTGAGTCGGTCCACAATCACCTAAATCGAATCAAACTTGTGTGGCATGCGACGTAGACCAACCACAAAGTCCATACTGATCATATCCCACTTCCACATTAGAATTTCTATATTTTGTGCCAAACCTCCAGACCTTTGGTGCTCGACCTTTACTTGTTGACAGTTTGGTCATCTAGCCACAAGACTCGCTACGTCTCCCTTCATGACATTCCACCAATAGACTTCTTTGATATCATGGTACACTTTCGTAGAGCCTGGGTGCATGGAATACTTAGAACTATGAGCCTCAGTCATGATTCTTTCCCGGAGACCGTCTACATTTGGAACACATAATCACCCTTGGTACCTTAGCGTACCATCCTTCGTGTTGAGAGAAAAATCCATGGTCTTGTGTTTATGAATCCCCTCCTCTAATTGCACCAACAATGGATCGTCATATTATTTCTCCTTGACGTCTACTATAAGTGATGACTCATCCATATCTTGCACAATTACCCCACCTTCGCTAGAGTCTGCAAACTAGACAACCTATGAACCTCCTTGGCTAACGGCCTTTGGTATGCCTCCAAGTGGGCCAAACTGCCCATAGATTTCCGGCTAAGAGCCTCCACCACAACATTAGCCTTCCCCGGATGATATAGAATGTCGATGTCGTAGTCCTTGAGTAAGTCAAACTATCTTCTCCGCCTCGGATTCAATTTTTTCTGCTTGAAAATATATTGAAGTCTCTTATGGTCCGTCAATATGTCAACATAGATCCCATACAAATAATGACGCCAAATCTTCAATGAAAATACCACCACCAGAAGCTCTAAGTCATGTGTTGGATAATTTTTTCATGATTCTTTAGTTGCCTAGAAGCATAAGCGATCACCTTGCCATGTTGCATCAACACATACCCAAGTCCATTCCTTGAAGCATAACAATATACCACAAACACATTTGTACCCTCCGGTAAGGTCAACACTGGTGGCGTAGTCAATCTTGACTTCAACTCTTGGAAGCTCTTTTCACATGCATCTGACCATTGGAACTTAACAGCCTTCTACATAAATTTAGTCAATGGATAGGTAAGAGTAGAGAATCCCTCCACAAATCCTCTATAATATCCAGCTAATCCTAAGAAACTGCGAATCTCAGTCGGAGTTGTAGGTCTAGGCCAATTCTTCACAGCTACAATCTTTTGAGGATCAACCTTGATTCCCTCACTAGAGACAACATGACTAAAGAAAGCGACAGACTCAAGCCAAAACTCACATTTCGAAAACTTTATGTACAACTTATGCTGATATAGAGTCTACAAACCACCCTGAGTTGATCGGCGTGGTCCTCTCGACTCCGTGAATACACAAGAATGTCCTCAATGAACACTATCACAAAAGAGTCGGGAAAGGCTTGAAATCTCAGTTCATAAGATCCATGAAAGCTGTCAGGGCATTGGTGATCCCAAAAGACATCACCAAAAATTCAAAGTACCCATACCGGGTTCTTAAAGCAATTTATGTGATATTCTGCTCCCTGATCTTCAGTTGGTAATACCCCGATCTTAAGTCAATATTGGAAATGTATTTAGCACCTTGCAACTGATCGACCAAGTCATTTATCCTTGGCAGTGGGTACTTATTCTTGATTGTGACCTTGTTGAGTTGTCGATAGTCCATACACATCCTCAATGACCCATCTTTCTTCCTTACTGAGAGAATCGTCGCGCCTCAAGGCGATACACTCGATCGGATGAAAACCTTTCTAACGAATCTTTAAATTGCTCCTTCGGTTCCTTCAATTTTGCCAGAGCCATTCTGTAGGGTGGAATAGATATAAGATGTGTTACTGGCCTCACATCAATCACAAAATCAATCTCCATGTCTGGTGGGATCCCAGGAAGCTCATCTGGAAAGACCTCTGGAAATTCATTCAAAATTGGAACGGACTCAAGTGTCGGTGCCTCAGCCTCAGTGTCCGTGACTTAGACCAAGTGGTAGATACACCCCTTGCTGATTATCTCTGCACCCTTAAGTAAGAAATAAACCTACCCTTTGGCATAATATCATCCCCCTTCTACTCAATGACTGGCTCGTTAGGAAACTCAAACCAAACGATTCTAGTTCGGCAATCAAGCTTAGCAAAACATGAATAAAGCCAATCTATCCCCATTATTACATCAAAATCCACCATCACCAATTCAATAAGGTTGGCCATGGTGTCTCGACCATGTACCATGATAACGTAATGCTTATAAACCCACATGGCCACAATAGACTCACCAACTAGAGTAGATACAGAGAACGACTCATGAAGCTATTCCGGTTAAATCCCGAATTCCATAGCAACAAAAGGATTGACATATGACAAGGTGGAACCAGGATCTATAAGAGCATATATATCATGAGATTGGATAGTCAATATACGTGTGACAACATCTGGAGAAGTCTCTTAACTCTGGCAACTCCTCATAGCGTAGAACCCATTGGGTCCTCCCGACTATGCACCACCCCTGCTAAACTACGTCTTGCGGGTGTCAGAGCACCTCGAGCTAGAGGAGGTGCTGCAAAAGTGGTGGCTGCTAAACTGGCTCGCTTCGCCATACCCCTACCAACACTATGACGGGATGAAGGGAAATTCCTCTGAATATGACCCCTAAGACTGTACCCATAGCATACAGGGTGGTCTATATAGTAGACTCCTGAGTGCATTTATCCACACCTAGGGCATGTGGGCCTCTGGTTCGGCTGAAATCTCCAGTCAGACTGACCCTGCTGATAAGATCCTGTGTTACCCTAACTAGGCCTGAAGCGACTCCTTGTGATGATTTAGCATAATAAGGATGGTAGCTTGCTCAAACCGCACTTGGAATTCATAAGGAACTCATGGAAACTCGATTCTATGATAAGATTTTAGCCAACATACCTCAATTGAGCTATCCTTAGAACTACTACAACGTTTCAAACATCCTAGTGGTTTTAATCTTTAGAGACATAAGAAGATTAAGCCATAATTAGGAAGGGGTTCATAGGTTCAGCTCATTTAAGCATTTCATCGAGCACTAAGTTTGCAATTGCTACTACAAGTTCCTATGGTGTTAATCCATCAACCCACAACCAATCCCAACGTCAATAACTCACCCATATTAGTTTACCAACCTCCCCACCACCTTCATTGGCACATGCATGCACAAATGACCAACTCCTATTCTCAAAATCATACTTCCCATTACCTATACTCAGCCCTATTTCAAAACTGAGTGCTAGGGATAGAACCTTACCTCATTAGTAGAAGACTTGTGAGATATCCCCTTGAATTATAGGGCCCTACATTTGTACTCAATTTTGATTATATTCCATAATTGCATCTTCGATTTGGCATTTGATTAATGAATTTGAAAAGACGAATTTGGGGTTTTTGTTTAAATTTTCTAAAGTGAATATTTGAGATTTGAACATTGATTGGGAGTCGGATTTGAGTAAAATTTTTATGGTTGGACTCGTATTTGAATGGGTTGTCAGAATTTATGAGCTTTCTCGGGATCCAAGGTGCGGGCCTAGATTGTATTTTTGGTTGACTTTGAGTATTTGATTAAAGATTCGACATTTTTTGTTTGGGTTTGTTTCCTATGGCATTACTTGATGTTTTAAGTCGTTTGGACCTTTTTGGTTGACTATTATTATTCTCATTTGTGTTGTGTTGAATATTATTTGGCTTACCTAGCGGGTTGGTTAGGTGTCATCACGAGTAGATGGATTTTAGATTGTGACAAGTTCTTATCAGACCAATGTTCATAGGCTCTATGAGTCATGAGCAAGTGTCTAGTAGAGTCTTATGGATCGGTATGATGACGTCCATACTTATCTTCGAGAGGCTACAGGGCATCTAGGAAAAACTTTCCATCTTTCTTTCCTTATCGCGTGACATTGATTCAGCTTGAAGCATATCTCGTTGATTTCCTTCCACCCGTTTGTATGTGACATTGAGCACTCAGTATCAGTTGTGCATTGGGGGACTATGAAGTCATAGATGAGGTGCGAGATGTATTTTTTGTGTTGTGCAGACGGGCCAGTCTAGACGACTTGTGTCCAAGTTCAGGTCGGATCTTGGGCTTGGTAGTCTCTATTGTGTGGGTATGTTCCTTTAGGACTTATATGTCCAGTAGAATCCCTAGAAGTGGGATGGATGGATCAGTGAGTGGTGGGATAGCTACATGACGAGTATGATGTGATTGTGAGATGCGTTCAAATGGCTTGGATGTAAAGAGAAGAGTTTGCTTGGGATGTAAAAAGGACTATGGGTGCTTGATTTCTATCTTGATGTGTTGTGCAGTCCTGAGTTACGAGTGTGAAAGGGATACTTTAGTTGTTCGTTTGAGAATGAAGTGTATTCTTTTGTTTTGTTGATGAGTTCAGACTAGGAAAGATTTAGTGATTTCATAGTTGTTGTAACCATGATGGATCGAAGAGAGATTCCAGTTTGAGGCTAAGTAGGTGGGTTATCACCTGCGGGGTAGTCTACGGATGTGTGATTCTTATGATGTTTTGTGGAGAGTTTCTTTCTACCTGTGGATTATATGTATTGCAATTTGAGTTTGTATCTCTTGGGGAAGTTGGCCTCATTGTCACGAGTATGAATGTGAGTTTAGCACATGATTTGAGGTAAGTTATGATTAATGCTACATAAGCTTATGAATGATTTATTCAAATTATAGTACGGTATTATGGCAGTATTGGAGTAAGGGCATTTTTGGGTTATCAGATGTCGTGTTCCATGGCTTCGAGCCAAGTGGGGGAATCAGCTTTCGACGATCAGATTGCATGGTCTTGTGTTGTATTGGTTCGGTCTAAGGTGTATCTAAGGATCAATTGTGACTTGTAGAGTTTGGTTTTGCGAATGATTTGAGCAAGGAAATTTCTCGATGCGTGATGTATTACACTTTATGGATATATGGGAATCTTGGAATGATTCAGGTTTGTTATTCGTGGTGGATGTGATGTGCTAAGAAAAGGGATTCATTTAGTCGTTTAGAGATGTGGAGTATTTCTTTAGGTGTTTGAGTGCTAATGGAGCACAACTCGTTTGGCTCGTTTTGGCAGTGAATTTGAGATCAAAGTATGGTGGATGACTCTCGAGAAGGTTCTAGTGAGTTCTATAGTCATATGTGGTATTTGAGGATTTTTCCCGGATTTTGATATGGCTAATATCTGAGAATTGTATTGGGATGGTGTCGAGACTTGCAGTATTTCTACTTAGTTAGGGATTCTACATTTCATTATCGGAGTGGTCAAAAGGTAACAACTTTAGATTCACATAAGGTCTCTTCAGAGTGGGTATCTTGGATACACTATTTTTGGGTGTTTAAGAGGGAATACATTGACTTATTGGCTTAGGTCGACGTGGTTTAATGCTGGGATCTCTTGCGGTGAGTTTTGGTTATGAACCGTGGTGTATTGGAAAGGAGAAGTGTCAACTTGAAGCCAATTCAGAAGGAACTCGAAGAAATAGGACAGCTTGGTAGCAGGTTGGATAGCATGAACGGGTAGTTTGTTGCGTGTTGAGACTTTCTCCTGGATGGGTCAAGTGAAAGGTTTCTGGCTGATGAAGTATGTATCATGCTTGTGATTTAGAGTTGATAATGGGATTTTCATGCTTTCATATGATAGTATAATGGAGGCGGTCTGTCGTGTGGGATTCAGGGTTGCATGTACAAGTTTGTGGTTCAGCTTCGAAGGAAAGTCATGAGTTTTAGACAGTATTGGACGGTTTGAGATGTTTAGATGAATGCTGACACTATTTTGATATCACCTGAGAAGAGCGTGTATTTCAGAAAGACGTATTGTGTTTTGACTTACAGATGCTTCGTTGGTATTGCGGTACTCACCTGGTTGATCGAGTGCTGATGTTCAGATTTTGCTATATGGCACGGGAGAATTACAGAAGTATTCTTGTGGGATGATGGTGTATAAGGGATGTGTTAGTCACTCTAGTGGTGGAATTGGGATCGGATATGGTGGATCAATGTCACGACGCCAGATTCCCCCCGTAGAATATCGTGACGGCATCTAGTCTCTAAGACTAGGTAAACCTAATCAATATGCAGAAACATTAAATAAGAGATTAAAACTTGAACATCCCAACAATTTCATAAAAGAATCTACCAAAACTCAATACGTAAAATCACAAAACATGGAGAGATATAAGTCACGAGCTGTAAATACAGTACCGAACAATCCTATACATCACTGTCTATCAAAATGTAAAGAAATAAGAAAAGAACAGGATAGAAAGGGACTCTGAGGCTTGCGGATGCAGGCAGGTGTACCTTGAAGTCTCCATAGCAACAATGCAGTACACTAATATCGAGGCTGATAGGATGTACCTGGATCTGCACAAAAACATGTGCAGAAGTGTAGTATAAGTACACCATAACGGTACCCAGTAAGTGCCAAGCCTAACCTCGGTAGAGTAGTGACGAGGTCAGATCAGGGCCGTACTGGGAATAATAGGAAAAACAAGGCAGAAGATATAATGATGTAATGAAATGACAGAGAAGTGTAACAATAGAAATATACAGAAGATAACAATACGGAATCAAAGAAGATAATTACAACACGTAAGCAAACACGAATCTTACAAGTTAAGGAACAACAACAACAACAACAACAATCCAGCAAACAGAGGAAAACAACAAGGGCACTCCCGAGGTACCTCCTCGTAGTCCCAAAAGTAAATATCTCACAACGGCAAGACAGAAACCTCGTGCAAACAATAACAACCGCACGGCAGAAACCTCATGCTACAATAAACAATCCGCATGACAGAAACCTTGTGCAACAATAACAATCCGCATGGCAAAAATCTCGTCCCACAATAACAATTCCTAAGGCAGAAACCTCGTGCCACAATAACAACCGCACGGCAGAAACCTCGTGCCATAGTAACAATCCGCATAGTAGAAACCTCGTGCCACAGTAACAATCCACACAGCATAAACCTCGTACCACAACCAACGGTCATCTCAACAATAATCACGAAAACCAACACATAATAATTGAAACAATGATTATACAAGCTAAGAATCCTATAGTTAAAGAATGAATACAAAATCAAGGAAACAGGTAATTCAACTACGCATGTTGTACAAATTTTCAAATAAGAAGTCTTTTCCCTCGATTTTCCAACTCCGATCGGCTCGAATCTAGCCAAAACAATTTCATACTATAAATATAACTATAGAAAACTAATTTAAATAATGAAATTACGACTTTAGCAAATAATTGAAAAATCGCTCCAAAAAGTCAACCCGGGCCCACGTCTCGGAACCCGACACAAAATACAAAAACCGAACACCCAATCAATGTTGAGTCCAACCATACAAGAATTATTCAAATCCGACCTCATTTCGCATTTCAAAACCCAAAAACATAGTCTAAGAAGTTCTACCACTTTTCCCAATTTTTCCAACTCCAATCCTTAATTTCATGACAAAAATAATGATAGATTAGTGTAACTTAACCAAAATCGAGTCAAGAACTCTTACCTCAACAAATCCTCTGAAAATCACTCGCAATTTTGCCTCAAACCAAGCTCTCCAAGTCCCAAAATGAATTATAAAATCAAACCCTTGAATTTCCCCTTCTTTGCCCCGCAACTTCCGCTTCTGCGGCCTTTGGGTCGCTTCTGCGATGCTGCCCCTGCGGAGAAATCATTGCAAGTGCAGATTTCACTTAGGTCTAGGAGTTCCGCTTCTGTGGACCATGGCTCGCACCTGCGAGCCCGCTTCTGCGGAGAAAGGGACTGCTCCTGCGAACCTGCCCAAAGCCCCTCCTCCACTTCCGCTTATGCGAGGAAAAGGCCGCACCTGCAAGCCCAGCCCTTGGGGTCTCCTTTCACTTCTGTGCTTAAACCTCTGCACCCACGATTCCGCACATGCGGTCAAACCCTCCACAGGTGCGATGACACCAGCAAGCCTGTGACTTCAGCAATGAAGATAAGTCCAAAATTGGTCTGAATTCGATCCGAACAACACCCGGGGCCCCCGGGACCTCGTCCAAATATACCAACAGGTCCTAAAACATCATATGAACTTAGTCGAGCCTTCAAATCACATCAAACATCGCTAAAACCATGAATTGCGCATCGATTCAAGCCTAAAGAACTTTAGAACTTCTAACTTCTACATATGATGTCGAAACCTATCAAATCAAGTTAGATTGACTTCAAATTTTGCACACAAGTCATAATTGATATTATGGACCTACTCCCACTTTCGAAATTGGAATCTGGCCCCAATATCAGAAAGTCCACTCCCGGTGAAACTTTCCAAAAATCATCCAACTTTCCAATTTTTGCCAATTGATGCCGAAATGACCTACGAACCTTCAAATCAACATCCGGACATGCTCCTAAGACAAAAATCACCATACGGAGCTATTGGAACCATCAAAACTCCATTTTGGAATTGTCTTCATGCAATTCAAACTACGGTCAACTCCTACGAACAACCCTCCCGGCAAGTCACGTAACCACAGAATGAAATAGAGGGAGAAATAAATAGGGTATCGGGGATAGCACTCTCAAAATGACCAACTGGTTCGTTACATCCTCCCTCTTTTAAAACAAATGTTCATCCTCGAACGAGTATAGAGACATACCTGACATGGTAAAAAGATGAGGGTAACGACTGCGCATATCATGCTCGGTCTCCCAAGTCGCCTCCTCGACCTGCTGACCCTTCCACTTAACCTTCACTGAAGTGATGTTCTTTGACCTCAACTTTCGATCCTGCCTATCCAAAATGGTCACCGGATCTTCAACATAAGATAGATCCTTGTCCAACTGGAGTGAGATGAAGTCTAACACATGAGACAGATCACTGTCATGCTTCCGGAGCATGGAAACATGGAATACTGGATGAACTGCAGAGAAACTGGTTAGTAGTGCAAGTCTGTAAGCCACCTCTCCAACCCTCTCAAGAATCTCAAAAGGCCCGATATACCTAGGGCTCAACTTGTCCTTCCTCCCGAACCTCATAACGCTCTTCATGGGCGAACCCGGAGCAAGACCCCCTCCCCAACCATGAATGCAATGTCACGAACCTTCTGATCCACATAGCTCTTCTGTCTGTACTGGGTTGTATGAAGTCGATCCTGAATCAATTTAACCCTTTCCAATGCATCTTGAACCAAATATGTACCCAATAGCCTAGCCTCACCCGGCTCAAACCAACCCACCGGGGACCGGCACCACCTACTATACAAAGCCTCATACGGGGCCATCTGAATGCTCGACTGATAACTGTTATTGTAGGAAAACTTCGCAAGTGGCAAGAACTGATCCCAAGAACCCCCAAAATCCATCACATACGCACGAAGCATGTCCTCCAATATCTGAATAGTGCACTCGGACTGTCCGTCCGTCTGAGGGTGAAATGTTGTACTCAACTCTACCCGAGTACCCAACTCATGTTGAACGACTTTCTAGAACCGTGATATAAACTGCGTACCCCGGTCAGAGATGATAGATACCGGCATGCCATGAAGCCTGACAATCTCGAGAATGTAAACTTGATCTAGCTGCTCCGAAGAGTAAGTAGTAACCACAGCAATAAAACAAGCTGACTTGGTCAATCTAGCCATGATCACCCAAACTGCATCGAACTTCCTCCGAGTCAGTGGGAGCCCAACAACAAAATCCATAGTGATCCGATCCCATTTCCACTCTGGAATCTCTAGCTTCTGAAGTAATCCACCTGACCGTTGATGTGTATACTTCACCTGCTGACAATTTAGGCACTGAGCTACATACTCCACTATGTCCTTCTTCATTCTCCTCCACCAATAATGCTTCCTTAGGTCCTGATAAATCTTTGCGGCACCTGGGTAAATGGAGTACCGCGAACTGTGAGCCTCCTGGAGAATCAACTCACGCAAACCATCTACGTTGGGCACACATAGTCTGCCCTGCATCCGTAATACACCGTCATCTCCAATGGTGACTTCCTTAGCATCACCATGCTGAACTGTGTCCTTAAGGACAAGCAGATGAGGGTCATCATACTGACGCTCTCTGATATGATCATAAGTACAAGACTGAGGAACCACACAAGCTAAAACTCGGCTGAGCTCGGAAATATCCAATCTTACAAACTGGTTTTCCAAGGCCTGAACATCTAAGTCTAAATGCCTCTCTGCTACTGGTAGATATGCTAAACTGCCAAACTCTCCGCCTTGCGACTCAAGGCATCGACCACCACATTGGCCTTCCCGGGATGATAGAGAATGGTGATGTCATAGTCCTTAAGAAGCTCCAACCATCTCCGCTGCCGCAAGTTAAGATCCTTCTATTTAAACAGATGTTGTAGACTCCGATGATCGGTGTAGACCTCACAAGGAACACCTTACAAATAAAGTCGCCAGATCTTCAAGGCATGAACAATAGTTGCTAACTCAAGGTTGTGGATAGGATAGTTATTCTCATGCACCTTCAGCTATCTAGATGAGTAGGCAATCACCCTACCGTCCTACATCAACATCGCGCCGAGACCAATGCACGACGCATCACAATACTCCATATAGGACCCCGAACCAGTAGGCAATAGCAACATTGGGGTTGTAGTTAAGGCAGTCTTGAGCTTTTGAAAGCTCTCTTCACACTCCTCGGTCCACCTGAATGGAGCACCCTTCTGGGTCAGCCTGGTTGTAGGTGTTGCAATAGACGAGAAACCCTCTACAAATCGACAGTAATACCCCGTCAAGCCAAGATAACTCCGGATCTCCGTAGCTGAGGACGGTCTGGGCTAACTCTGCTGCTTCAATCTTCTTCGAATCTACCTTGATCCCCTCACTCGATACTACATGACCCAGAAATGCCACTGAATCTAGCCAGAATTCACATTTCAAAAATTTTGCATATAACATTTTTTCTCCCAAGGTCTGAAGCACATTCCTTATGTATTTATCATGATCCTCCCGATTCCGATAGTACACTAGAATGTCATCAATAAACACAATGACAAAAGAGTCAAGATAGGGCTGAAATACACTATTCATCAAGTGCATGAATGTTGTTATGGCATTGGTCAGCCCAAAAGACATCACAAGGAACTCGTAATGACCATACCAAGTCCTGAAAGCAGTCTTCGGGATATTGACTCCCAAATCTTCAACTAATGATAGCCTGAACACAAGTCAATCTTAGAGAACACTCTAGCACCCTGAAGCTAATCAAATAGGCCATCAATACGGGGAAATGGATACTTGTTCTTCACTATAACCTTGTTCAACTGGCGATAATCAATACACATTCGCATAGAACCATCCTTCTTATTTACAAATAAGACTGGAGCACCCCAAGGCGACACACTGGGACGAACGAAGCCCTTATCGAGAAACTCTTACAACTATTCCTTTAACTCTTTTAACTCTGCTGAGGCCATACGATAGGGTGGAATAGAAATGGGCTGAGTCCCCGATAACAAATCAATACCAAAGTCGATATCCCTGTCGGGCGGCATGCCCGGAAGATCCACCGTGAATACGTCCGGACAATCCCTCATTACCGAAACTGACTCGACGGTAGGAGTATCAACACTAAAATCCCTCACATATTCAAGATACGTATCACACCCCTTCTCAACCATCCGATGAGCCTTTAGAAATGAGACAACTCTTCTAGGAACATAATCTTACGTACCTCTCCACTATAGTCGCAGTAGACCTGGCATAGCCAATGTCACCATCTTGGCGTGACAATCAAGAATAGCATGATAGGGCGACCACCAGTCCATACCCAAGATAATATCAAACCCCACCATACTGAGAAATAGTAAATCAGCTCTGGTCTCAAAACAACTAAGAACAACCAAACACGATCGATACACATGATCAACAATAATAGAATCTCCCACGGGTGTAGACACATAGACAAGAGAACTCAAAGAATCATGGGATACACCCAAATACGGAGAAAAATAAGATGACACATAAGAATAAGTGGAGCCTAGATCAAATAAGACTGATGCATCTCTATGACAGACTAGAACAATACCTGTGATGATAGAGTCGGATGCAATTGCCTCCGTCTTAGCAGGAAGAGCATAGTATCTGGCCTGGCCTCCCCCTCTAGGGCGACCTCTACCTGCTCGACCTCTACCTCTTACTGGCTATGCAGGTGGAGTGGTAGTTGGTGTTGTAATCATAGCCTGAGGACCCGGTGGGGCACGCGGTGCCTGAGTGGTCTGTGGAGGTGCACCCCTACTGAGCCTGGGGCAATCTCTCACCATATGATGAGTGTCACCACACTCAAAATAAGCTCTCGGGGGACGTGGCTGTTGTTTCTAGCTCAGTCCTGATCGGCTACACTGACCGCTGGAGGCACCCCGTGCAGGAGGTGCACTAGACAATGGCAGTGCATAATAAAGAGCCTGGGGCCTTGGAGTGGTCGGTGTACCACTGGCGATTGGAAGTGCTGAATGAATAGAGCGACTCACATAACCCCTACCCTGACGAGCTGCAGCTGGGGCACGAGTACCACTATATGTGCTAGACTCTCGAGATATCTTGTCCTCTCTTTCCTCCCTCTCCCGAGTCAATATAACCTCCAATCTTCTAGAAATCCCCACTACCTGCTGGTATGCGATGTCCATCTCCAACTCTCGGGGCATGTTAAATCTGATATTAGGGTTGAGCCCCTCGATAAAACGACGAACCCGCTCTCGAATAGTAGCAACCAAGGGTGGTGCATGCCTAGCCAAATCACTGAACCGGACCGCATACTCCGACACGGTCATAGAGCCCTGGCGCAACTGCTCAAACTCTGCGCGCCATGCATCTCTAAGACTCTGGGGAACATACTCCCTCAAGAACATATCTGATAATTGAGTCCAAGTGAGTGAAGCTGCCTCGGCTGGACTACCCAACTCATATGCTTGCCACTACTAATAGGCCACTCCTCTAAGCTGGAACATAGTGAAAGAAACCCCACTAGACTCCGCAACACCCATAGTATGGAGGATACGGTAGCACTCCTCAAGAAAACCCTGGGCATCCTCTAATGCCAATCCACTGAAAGTAGGAGGGTTGTACTTATTGTACCTCTCGAGCTTGAGCTGCTCCTCCTCATAAACTGTTGCCCTAACCTCGGGCTGAACTGGGGCTACAGGTTGTATTGGTATGACCTCTGGAACCTGGTCGACCTGGACCCGCTACTCTAGGGTACGGGCGATGGGAGTTTATGCTCCTCTCCTAACCTGAGATGTGGTAGGAGAAAGTGGTATCAACCCTGCCTGAGCCAAAGTGCTGAACATGCTAAGAAACTAGGCGAGAGTCTCCTGGAGGGCAGGTGCTTTAATAGGCGTCTCAGGTGCCTGCCCTCCAACTAGAGCTACTGGTGGCTCCTCTGTAGCAGCTCGTGCGGGTGCTCTGGCTGCACCACGTGGACGTCATCGGCCTCTACCCCGGCCCCGGCCTCTCGCAGCTCTAACGTGGGGCGCGGGTGTCTGGTCATCAAATCCAGTTGTACGTGTCCTCACCATTTGTGAGAGAATAGAAAGACGGAGATTTAGAATCCGAAGTCAAAAATTTTGCACAATAAAGAATCAAAGAAGTGAAGCTTTTCCTAACAGTTCCATAGCCTCCCTAAGATAGGCACAGACGTCTCCGTACCGATCCACAAGACTCTACTAAACCTGCTTGTGACTCATAACACCTATGAACCTAATGCTCTGATACCAACTTATCACGACCCCAGATTCCCCCCTTAGGATATCGTGACGACACCTAGTCTCTAAGACTACGTAAGCCTAATCAATATGCGGAAACATTAAATAAGAGATTAAAACTTGAACATCCAAACAATTTCATAAAAGAATCTACCAAAACTCAATATGTAAAATCCCAAAACCTTGTGAGATATAAGTCACAAGCTCTAAATACAGTATCGAACAATCCTATACATCACTGTCTATCAAAATGTAAAGAAATAAGAAAAGAACGGGATAGAAGGGGACTCCGCGGCCTGTGGACACTGGCAGGTATATCTTGAAGTCTCCAAAGCAGCAACGCATCGTACCAATATCGAGGTTGATAGGATGCACCTAGATCTGTACAAAAATATGTGTAGAAGCATAGTATGAGTACACCACAACGGTACCCAGTAAGTGCCAAGCTTAACCTCAGTAGAGTAGTGACGAGGTCAGGTCAGGCCCGTACTGGGAATAATAGGAAAAACAAGGCATAAGATATAATGATGTGATGAAATGACAGAGAAGTGTAACAACAGAAATTCATAGAAGATAACAACACGGAATCAAAGAAGACAATTACAACACATAAGGAAACACAAATCTTACAGGTTAAGGAATGACAACAACAACAACAACAACAACAACAACAACAACAACAACAACAATGCAAAAAACAGAGGAAAACAACAAGGGCACTCCCGAGGCACTGCATTGTAGTCCCAAAAGTAAATATTCCACAACAGCACAGCAAAAATCTCATGCAAACAATAACAACCGCACGGCAGAAATCTCATGCTACAATAAATAATCCACGTGGCAGAAACCTCATGTCACAATAACAATCCACGTGGCAGAAACCTCGTGCCACAATAACAATCCGCACGGCAGAAACCTCCTGCCACAACAACAATCTGCACGGCAGAAACCTCCTGCCACAATAACAATCCGCACGGCAGAAACCTAGTGCCACAGTAACAATCCGCACTGTAGAAACCTCGTGCCACAGTAACAATCCGTACGGTAGAAGCCTCGTGCCACAACCAACAGTCATCTCAACAATAATCACGAAAACCAACACATAACAATTGAAATAATGATGATACAAGCAAAGAATCCTACAGTTAAAGAATGAATACAGAATCAAGGAAACAGATAATTCAACTATGTATGTTGTACAAATTTGCAAATAAGAGGTAAGACACGTAGGCATGTGAAATTAGGCTAAACATAATAACTACACATGCTAGAGTAGCTCAATTAAGGCATAGAAAGGAAACTACTTAAATAAAATCAGAATTTTAATATTTAGCCCGTGTACACACTCGTCACCTTGCGTACATGGCCCTCATGTATTGAAATTTATCATAACAGTACCAAATCCTAAGGGGAGTTTATCCCACATAAGGTTAGACAAGTGACTTACCTCAAACCTCGCTCAAGCAATCAATAAGAAGGTCTTTCCCTCGATTTTCCAACTCTGATCGGCTCGAATCTAGCCAAAACAATTTCATACTATAAATATAACTATATGAAACTAATTTAAATAATAAAATTATGACTTTAGTAAAGAATTAAAAAATCACTCCAAAATGTCGACCCAGGCTCACGTCTCGGAACCCGACCAAAATTATAAAAATCGAACACCCATTCGATGCCGAGTCCAACCATACAAGAATTATTTAAATCCAACTTCATTTCGCCTTTCAAAACCCAAAAGCTTAGTCTAAGAAGTTCTACCACTTTTCCCCAATATTTCCAACTCCAATCCTTAATTACATGATAAAAACAATGATAGATTAGTGTCATTTAACCAAAATCGAGTCAAGAACTCTTACCCCAACAATTCATCTGAAAATCCCTCGCAATTTCGCCTCAAACCGAGCTCTCAATGTCCCAAAATGAATTATGAAATCAAACCCTCGAATTTCCCCTTTTTTGCCCAGCGACTTCTGTTTCTGCGGCCTTTGGGTCGCTTCTGTGATACCGCCCCTGCGAAATTACCATCGCAGGTGCGGATTCCACTTAGGTCCAGGAGTTCTGCTTCTGCGGACCATGGATCGCACTTGAGAGCCCGCTTCTGCGGAGAAAGGGACCGCTCAAGCCCTTCCTCTATTTCCGCTTCTGCGGAGGAAAAAGCCGCGCCTGCGGAGGCGCACCTGCACCCAGGTGTCCGCACCTGCGAGCATAGACCCTAGTGTCTCCTTTCACTAATGCACTTAAACCTCCGCACCCGCGATTCCGCACCTGCGGTCAAACCCTCCGCAGGTGCGATGACACCAGCAGGCCTGTGACTTTAGCAATGAAGCTAACTCAAAAATTGGCCCACGGGGCCCCATCTGAATATAACAACAGGTCCTAAAGCATTATACGAACTTAGTCGAGCCTTCAAATCATATCAAACAACGCTAAAACCACGAATTACGCATCGATTCAAGTCTAAAGAACTTTAGAACTTCTACATCTGATGCCAAAACCTATCAAATCAAGTTCGATTGACCTCAAATTTTGCACACAAGTGATAAATTTCATTCCGGACTTACTCACACTTCCGGAATCGGAATCCGATCCCGATATCAAAAATTCCACTCCTAATCATCCAACTTTCGCCAATTGATGCCGAAATAACCTACGGACCTCCAAATCAACATCTGGACATGCTTCTAAGAACAAAATCACCATACGGAGCTATTCAAACCATTAAACTTTCATTCTAGAGTTGTCTTCACACAATTCGAACTACGGTCAACTCTTACGACTTAAACTTCCATTTCTTTAGGGACTATGTGTCCCATTTCACTCTGAAACCAAACACGAACCCTCCAGGCAAGTCACGTAACCACAGAATGAAATAGATGGAGCAATAAATAGTAGATCGGGACTAGCACTCTCAAAATGACTGTCCGGGTCGTTATAATCAATATATTCTAGGGATTTTAAGACTAGAAGGGTTCGAGGAGGCAGATTGTTCCTTAGTTGCGAACTGTGAAGGCGTAGCCAAAGTTCGACAGCTAATAGTATGTGTTATGGTTAGGTTATTGAGGAATTTTGGAGGGTTATTGGTCTATATGTGGATGGCCAGAATTGATTTGAGGGCCCATTGGTGGGCCTAATGAAGATGTATAATCTACATCGGGTCGGATTTATTTACTCAGCACTACTACTGTTATACAATGTGTTATCGATAAGAGTTGACCTTATTCATGTCCGTTGGGTTACATGTATTGCTCTTTTATGCTGTAATAGATTGTGAGACTGTTGACTATTTACATATATGATGCGATTCTGTTTGGGCCTTGTCATGAAAATTCAAGCGAGATAGTTCTTGGGGTGTCAAATGGTTGATTTCGCCTTGGTTTTGTTCTTTCCTATTTTTGGTATATTGTACAACCCATTTTTCCATGGGTATGGCCGTACGCTTCGTTTGTTTTTTGTTGATTTGCGTATGGTTGTGAATTTGAGAATTATGGGTTGGGGCATTTCACGTGGACCGGTATTTGGATAGGTTCATGCATTGCAGTGGAGTTATCTTGGTTCTCCTTTGTGTGATAGGTTTATATCATTGCGCTTGTGGTGGTACCTGTTGATTTTGCGGGATGGTTCCCTCATTTAAGTCATTTTCCATTTTTGGGTATATTTGAGTCGTTGCTTATTGGTGCACTGATTGCACGGTTTATGGCTTTAGATTGTATTGGTATGGCATGTCAGTAGAGCATCAGGCATTTGATAAGAAGAGGTCATTGGACCTAGGATGGGTGCTACCGGATTCGATTACGGTAGGTTTGGGAGAATAATGTCACTAATCAGCTTAGCATTTGGCTATGGTTCTTGTCGGACGAGAGTGCTCCATGACTTGTTGATCTGATGGGTGGTTATGAGCTTCTGCATGTTTCCTTCATCATTGGCAGTGTGTGAAGGTTTAGAGCAAGGTTTCATTTGATATGAGGTTTATTACCCGTGCCAGGTTTGTTAACGGGCAACTATTGTGGGCGGAAGTTATTGCTATAAGTATCTGAGTTATGTGGTGTATGATGTGATTATATCTTGGGTTATGGTTATCACTTGATATAGCTTGTTCAGACTTGCATAGTGTTCAGATACGAGAATCGGGTCTTGTAATGGATTTTGGATGTTAGAGATTTGATTCTAAGGCTTATGGACCAAGGTTAAAGTAAGGGTATTTAGTTAGGTTGTGGTGCCGGGCTTATATGGATTAGGGTGATGAGGGATCACCCATGGGTATGTGTATGGTGAGCTTATATAGTGATTTGATAGCTTTGGAACGACTCTTAGCACGTTCGACGACGAACGTATGTTTAAGTAGGGGAGAATGTAATGACCCGACCGGTTGTTTTTAGCATTTGAACTCAATTCGGTGGCTTGAGGTAATGAGTAGCTTTGCATGGTGTATTATGACTTGTGTGTATCGTCGGTTTTGGTTTTTGGGTGATTCAGAATTTATTTGGAAGAATGATTTTCATTTTAGAAGCTTTAAGTTGGAATAGTTGACCAATTAGACTTTGGTACATTTGACCTCGGATCATAATTTTGATGGTTCTGTTAGGTCCGGTTGGTGATTTTGGACTTGGGCATATGCCCGAATTTTCATTTGGATATTTCTACAAGGTTGCGGCACTAATTGAGAAAATGTTGACAATTTGAATACTTGAAATGTTCATGAGTTAACTGGGAGTTGATTTTGATGCTATCTTGTTTGAATTATTATTTCGGTAGTTGGAGTAAGTCCGTGTTATGTTTTGGAACTTGTTGGTATGATCGGACGGGGTCCCAATGGAACCCGGGTGAGTTTCGGGGAAGATTCACATCATTTGGATCATGTTGATTATGCTGGTTTTTGGCTGAGACGTTGTGTGACCGCACCTGCGGAACTTTGGGCGTAGGTGCGGAGCCACATAAGCGGTAGAGGTGGCACGGAAATGCATTTTGGGCAGGCCAGGTATATTCGCAAATGCGGAGGAAGGGGCGCATCTGCATAATCGCAGAAGCGGAAAGGCTGATTGGGTAGGAGTTTTGCAGAAGCAGAAGATGATTGCCCCTGCCCAGTCACAGAAGCGAGCGTTTGTCCGCAGGTGCGATAGGACGGGCTTTCAGTGGACTCCGCAAAAGCAAGATATTTTTCGCAGAAGCGGCCTATTGTTCGCATATGCGAAAGAGCTGGGAAGAAGTTTATAAATCGAGGTTTTGGTTCTTTTTATCACAACTTGAGATTGGAAGCTCGATATTGAGCGATTTCGGAGAGGACTTCCACCACATGTATTCGGGTAAGTATTTTCTACTCAATTTTGATTATATTCCATGATTCCATCTTCAATTTGGCATTTGAATAATGAATTTTAAAAGAAGAATTGGGGGATTTTGTCTAAATTTTCTAAAGGGAATATTTGAGATTTGAACGTCAACTCGGAGTCGGATTTGAGTAAAATTTATATGGTTGGACTCGTATTTGAATGGGTTGTTGGTTTGTGAGTTTTGTCAGGTTCCGAGGTGCGGGCCCGAATTGACTTTTTGGTTGACTTTGAGTATTTGATTAAAGATTCGACCTTTTTCGTTTGGGTATGTTTCCTATAGCATTACTTGATGTTTTGAGTTTCTTTTGGCTAGTTTTGAGCCGTTTGAAAATTGATTCACGTGGGGTGGCATTTCTAGAGTATTGTTTGGCTTTCTCGGTATTTGATTTGGCTTGTTAGAGGTAAGTAACATATCTAAACTTGGATTTGAGGGTAATTATCCCTAGGAACCATCTATGTGAGATGTATTGGGGTGACGCACATGCTAGGTGGCGGGCATGTGGGTGTGCACCGGTGTAATCATGATCCAAGTTGACTTCTAGACTATTATCGAACTTGTTTTGCAATCATATTTTATTATATCAGTATTTTTCCTACTTGTTTGATAATTAAGCTATGATCCATGTTAGAAATCATGTTTAAGCTAAGTGATTATTTCGGTTGAGACCTAATGAGGCTATTTCTATTGTTTTGAGCTATCTGTCTTAACTATAGTTATACTCTCAGTCATGATTCTTCATTTGCATATCATATCTCAGTCTCTGTTCACTACTTGTTGTTACATGGCACATTGTTGTGGTTTTTCATAAGTGGTATTGTTTGGGTTGTGATATGAGATTTGTGAGCCCTTGAGACTTGAGAGGTTGATGACTTAGAGCCGTGTTGAGAGTGGTATTTGGATCGGGTTGCACGCTTCAACAGGCCTTATGGCTTTATTCATATTTGGATTGGGTTGCACGCCGCAACAGGCCTTATTGACTTTATTGTTATTTGGATCGGGTTGAACGTTGCAAAAGGCCTTATTGACTTTATTATTATTTGGATCGGGATACATGCCACAGCAGGCCTTATTGGCTTTATTATTAGCGCTTGTGCAGGATTCGCCCCACCGAAGTCTGACATACCAGCAGTGCGGAGTCTAACATACTAGCAGTAAGCGCAGACACAGTGATATAGAAACGTGCTTTGGTGAGGGGCTTTTGAGCCAGGTGCCCGTACAGTG
Source organism: Nicotiana tabacum (assembly GCF_000715075.1). Classification (NCBI taxonomy): domain Eukaryota; kingdom Viridiplantae; phylum Streptophyta; class Magnoliopsida; order Solanales; family Solanaceae; genus Nicotiana; species Nicotiana tabacum. The sequence continues at coordinate 44,547,808 of NC_134094.1, forward strand.
CCGAGTGATTTTGTTTGTGTGTGTGATGAAGTGGGGACATTTGAGCCAGGCATCTTGAGTGTGTTGAGAGTGAGGGTACTTGATGATATCACTGTGGAATCATTAATTTGACATGTATATTTTACATGTAGGAAAGGATATGTATTTTCCTCATGCTAGACGATAATATGACATTTGATGATTTGACATGTATGCCTGACATATAGGCATAGAGACGTAGTTTCCTCATGCTAACTAGTAAATGAAAACTCTTATCCGATGTTGGGAAATTGGAATAACACAATACTTTTGATAAACTCATGTTTTAGGTGCTTTTCAGTGGTAAGATTTGGACTTTGACTGTTATACTTGAACAACATGTCTACTTTCCCGTAACTGTGAACGACCTGAGCATTATACCTCTTAAGTTATATACCTCAACTATCTTCACTATATTATTATGAATTGTTATTGGTCATTGGTATTGGACTCTGACCATTCTCCGAACTCGTCACTACTTTTAACCTAAGGTTAGGTTTGTTACTTATTGAGTACATGGAGTCGGTTGTACTCATACTACACTTCTGCACCTTGCGTGCAGATCTTGATGTTGAAATTACTGCACATGGCGGAAGCTGGCATTGAAGATGTACCCGTTGTCCGAACATGGCTGCCACTTGTTCTTGGTAGTTTTAGATTTGAGTTTTGTTTATGTATATTTCAAGGTAATATTGTAATTATGTTTCATACCAACTTTGTAAATCTAAAATATTAGTAGCTCATTACTTGTACTACCAATCCTTGAGATTTTGTTTGGCAATTCAGTTATTTTTACTCATTGATTCTTATTATTCTTATTTGTGTTGTGTTGAATGTTATTTGCCATACCTAATGGGTTGGATTAGGTGTCATAAACAACTAGATGAAATTTAGGTTGTGACACCCAGAAATGATGCAATAACAACAGCATGCTAATCCTTTCGAAACTTACAAGTGCTAGTCCTTATAATCAAGCTACAATTTGTAGAAGCTTAAACAAGGCAATGCGAAGCATAACTCACCTTCAACTGATCACAACTAGTCAAGACCTTTGTCCTATTCACCTAAAAATAACCTCTAACGCAGCAACAAGTAAGAGGAATAGAAACTAGCAAGCAGTCTGGGTTTTTTCGCCACTAGAATCACTTGTAACCTTCGAAATCGCTTAGGGTTTGATGGAACTTTTGGGAGATGAGTTGCAAGGATTTTTCTCCTATGTTTTGCTCAGGATATTATGTTTAAAATGTAAGAGAATCCGCCCATATAAAGGGCCCTTTGGCCGCCCTCAACTGTCCCTTTTTGGGAATTTATTTGGTAAATTCATTTAAGCAAGTAGGCGAGCACCTACTTCTCACTTACCAGTCTAAGCAGTCTTGTGAAAAACGAATATATCTCTACTCCGATGTTGCATTGATAAACTCTTTAGTACGTTGGATACTAGAGTCGTAGACCTTCAATTTGGTGGGTGGATCACACCGCAACTCCAAGTATATTAGGAGAAACGCTCAGTGACATTAGACCCAAATTTCAGTAAAATTTATGAACGTAACTTGTGACGACTTTCGTCGACTTTTGTTTCATAACTAGCTTGACTTCAAAACCTAACACACGACTATCATACGACGATAATACCTCATAACATCACCTTCTTATCATGCTAATCACCCTACTCCAACCCCAAAAGTACGGGTTATAACATTTCCAACTTGCCGACTTTCGACGAAACTTATTTTCTTCGATTCATTTAGCTTATAAATCTTTGAATCCTCTTGGTACTTGTTGATCATGATCATAAATATTTGTAACCTCCAAGGTAACATGATTAAATTAATTTACATATTTTCAAATATGATCTTATTTTCTAAATTACATCAATTGACTTACGACGTACTTTTACGTACGAAAACATGGGGTGTACACTATCGCACCTCAATTTGAGCTTAATGAACTAATCAACTTTCAATTTTCCAAACTCATGCCGAAACATATCTAATTAACTTGGAATGACCTCAAATTTTGCAAACAAGTTCCAAATGAAATTACGAACCTATTCCAAGTCTCGGAACCACAACTCGACCCTGGTAGCCTCAAATTCAACTCCTGGTCAAACCTATGAACCTTCTAAACCTTTAGATTTCCAACTTTCAACAATTAGAGCCAAATCAACTTAGGAACCTCCAAATAAAAATCCGTACATACGCCCAAGTTCAAAATCACCATTCAAACCTATTGGAACCATCAAAACATGAATCTGAGGTTGTCTATACAAAAGTCAAACTTGGGTCAACTCTTATAACTTAAGTTTCCAACGAAAAAACTAAGTTTTCCAATTCATTCCAAAACCTTCCCAAAACCAAACGAACTAACCCTGCAAGTCATATAACATCCAATACACATACGAGAAGCAAAAAATAGGGAACGGGGCTCAAATACATAAAATGACCAGCTTGGTTGTTACATTCTCCTCTCTTAAACAAACATTCATCCTTGAACTAGTTTAGAATCATACCTATAATATAATAAAGGTGAGGATATATGGTCCACATATCATGTGTGGTCTCCCAAGTCGCCTCCTCTACTGGTTGACCTCTCCACAGAACCTTCACTGATAGAGTATTCTATGACATTAGTTTTCGAACCCGCCATTCCAAAATGGCCATCGGCTCCTCAATGTAAGTCAAATTGTTGTCCAACTGCACCAAGCTAAAACCGAACACATGCAACGGATCCTTATAGTACTTCCGAAAATGGAAACATGAAACACCGGATAAACCCCTAATAAGCTGGGTGGCAAAGAAAGTTTGTAGGCCAGCTCACCAACACTCTCCAACACCTCGAAAAGACCAATATAACAAGGGCTCAACTTGCCCTTCTTCCCAAACCTCATCACACCCTTCGTGGGCGAAACTCTTAGTAGAAACTTCTCAACCACCATGAATGACACACCACGAACCTTCCTATCAGAATAATGCTTTCGCCTAGAATGCGTTGTATGAAGACACTCATGAATCAATTTCACATTCTCCAAAGCATCACAAACTAAATCTATGCCCAATAGCCTATCCTCGCCAAGCTCAAACCAACCAACCAAAGAACGACATTGCCTCCCATATAATGCCTCATACAGAGCCATCTAGATAATTGACTATTAGTTACTGTTGTATGCAAACTCCGTTAACAGAAGAAACTGATCCCACTGGCCTCCAAAATCTATGACACAGGCCCTCAACATATCCTTCAAAATCTGAATGGTCTTATTAGATTACCCATCCATCTGAGGGTAAAATGTGGTGCTCAACTCAACCTGCATGCCAAATTCAAGCTGAATCGCTCTCTACAAATGCGAAGTAAAGTGAGTACCTCGATCCAAGATGATAGAAACAGGTACACCATGAAAGCGAATAATCTCCCGAATGTAGATCTTAGCCAACTGCTCCAAAGTGTGGGAAGTCATAACTGGAATGAAATATGAAGACTTGGTCAGTCTGTCCGCAATGACCCAAACTGCGTCAAATCTCCTCAATGTCCATGGCAAACCTACCACAAAGTTCATATTGATACACTCCCACTTCCACTCCGGTATGTCAATCTTCTAAAGCATACCACCAGACCTCTGATGCTCATTGCTGACAATTTAAACACCGAGCAACATATCCAACAACGTCTTTATTCATCCTCCGCCACCAATAATGTTGCCTCAAATCTTGGTACATCTTCACAGCCCCTAGATGAATAAAATATCACGAACTATGAGCCTCCTCAAAAATCAACTCTCTTAACCGATCAAACTAGGAACACAAATCCGGCCCTAAAGTCGTAGCACACCATCATCACCAATAGTCACCTTATTAGCATCACCTTACTGCACCGTGTCCTTAAGGACAAGCAAATGGGGATCATCATACTGATGAGTCTTGACGCACTCAAACAAGGACGACTTAGATACAACACAAGCAAGGACTCTACTATGCTCCGATATGTCCAATCTCATGAACCTGTTTGTCAAAGCCTAAATGTCCATGCTAAGGGCCTCTCCACCCTTGGAATGAAGGCTTACTCCCCATACTCTATGCTTTTCTACTCAAGGCTTATGTTACAACATTGGCCTTCCTCGGATGATAATGAATGGTGATATCATAGCCCTTCAATAACTCTAACCACCTTTGATGCCTCAAGTTCAGATCCTTATGCTTGAATAGATGCTAAAGACTCTGATGATCTGTATACACCTCACAAGACATGCCATATAAGTAATGCCTCCAAATCTTGAGCGTTTGTATAATAACTACTAACTCTAAATCATGCATTAGATAGTTCTTCTCATGGTGCTTCAACTAGCGCGACACGCAGGCAATCATTCTATCGTCCTGCATCAACCCGCGAAGCATCAAAATAAACCGTATATGATCTTGATCTCAAAGGAAAAACCAACAATGAAGTTGTAGTCAAAACTTTCTTTAGCTTCTAAAAGCACTCCTCACACTCATTCGACCACCTGAACGGAGCACCATTTTGAGTCAACTTAGTCAATGGGGCTGAATAGATTCAAATCCTCCTATGAAGCAACATTAATGACCAGCCAAACCCAAAAAGCTCCTAATTTCTGTAGCGGTATAAGGTCTAGGCCAACTCTAAACTTGCTTCAATCTTCTTCAGGTCCACCTTGATCTCATCACTAGATACCACATGACCCAAGAATGCCACTGAGTCCAACCAAAACTCGCACTTGGAGAACTTAGAATATAGCTTATTCTCCCTCAAAGTGTGGAGCACAATCCTCCAATATTGTTCATGTTCCTCCCTACTATGGGAATACACAAATATATCATCAACGAACACAATGACAAATGAATCTAAATAGGGCAAGAACACACTATTCATCAAATGCATTAAAGTTGTTGGGGGAATTAGTCAACCCAAAGGACATAACCAAGAACTCATAATGCTAATATCGAGCGTGGAAAGCAGTCTTAGGAATGTCTGAAGCCCTAATCTTCAACTAGTGATACCCCGACCTCAAGTCAATCTTCGAGAACACCCCGACAACCTAAAGCAGATCAAACAAATCATCAATGCACGGTAGTGGATACTTGTTTTGATTGTCACTTTGTTCAACTACCGATAGTCAATACACATCCTCATAGACCCATTCTTCTTAACAAACAACACCAGCGCACCCCAAGGTGAAACACTAGGCCTGATGAACCCCTTATCCAGCAACTCTTGCATCTATTTCTTTAATTCTTTTAACTCTGTTGGAGCCATATGATACAGAGGAATATAAATAGGTTGTGTGCCCGGTGCCATATTAAAATCAAAATCAATATCCCTGTCGGGTGGCATGCCCGATAGGTTTGCTGGAAATACATGAAAACAATTCCTCACTACTGGAACTGACTCAACAATAGAAGTATCAACACTAACATCTCTGACAAAATCTAGATACGCCAAACATCCTTTCTCAACCATTCGTTGAGCCTTTAAGAATGAAATCACTCTACTAGGAGTGCAACCAAGAGAACCCTTCCACTCCAACCTCCACAACCCCGGCATCACCAACGTCACGGTCTTAGCATGAAAATCAAGAATAAAATGGTATGGAGTTAACTAGTCCATACCTAAGATCACATCAAAATCCACCATATCTAATAATAGGAAGTCTGCCCTCACTCAAAACTACATATAGTGATCACACATACCGATAAACTCGATCCACAACAAAAGAATCACCAACAGGTATAGACACATGCACATGAGCATCAAGAGAACCACGAGGCATATCCAGACAAGAAGCAAACTATGATGACACATATGAATAAGTAGAACTAGGATCAAACAATACTGAAGCATCCTTGTGGAAAACAGAAATAATACATGTATTCACTGCATCAGAAGCAACGACCTCGATCCTCCCTTAGAAGGCATAACATTTGTCCTGACCCCACTGGACTAAGCTCCGCCTCTAGGACGACCACTTCATAGATGACCTCCACCACGAGCTGGCTAAGTGGGTGGTGTAGCAACTGGTGAAGAAATAATAGTCTGGCCTCCCTGCTATACTGGACCTTTAGGAAGATGGGGGCAATATTTTCAGACACACCCCAACTCTTCACACTAATAGCAACCTCAGAACAGAAATGACTGTAGAGTCTCAGTCAAACCCCATGAACCAAAATAACTGCTAGAAGAACCTGGTACCGACAAATCCTAAACTAATGGAGTGTAGTAAGAGCTCTGAGCTGGTAGTGCACTGAATGAGGTCTACACTGAAGCTCTTCAACTGGGTGGTGGTGGATGATAAACTGGCCTGCTAGATTGGCCTCTCCCAAATAGACCTGGGCCTCAAGACGAGGAACCACTGAAACTGTCTGAATATTGGAACCTCTCTACCTGGCATTATCTCTCTAAGCTCGATGAGCATCCGCTCCACACAACATGCTATCTCAACCACCTAATGAAATGGAGTCTAGGTTTCAGTATCTCTAGCCATAGCAAGGCGAATAATAGGGCAAAGACCCTCAATAAATCTCCTCACTCATCCCTCATCAATGGGAATCAAAGCAATAGCATGATAGGATAGCTCTATAAACCTCATCGCATACTCAGTGACTGACATATGACCCTACGGTAGGTACACAAACTGCCTCCTCAACTCCCCTCTCCTGGTGCTGGCAGAAAATGCTCTAAAAAGACTCTAGAGAACTCAGCCCATGTAAGAGGAGATAATCCTGCTGGTCGACCCATCTCTTAAAACTGTCACCACCTCTTAGCCGGACCCTGCATCTGGAAGGCGGTGAAGTTGACTCCATTGGACTTAACAAGTCCCAAGTTTCTCAGAATCTCATGACAATGGTCTAAGAATCCCTAAGAATCCTCTGAAGGTGTGCCATTGAAGTGAGAAGGATGCAACATGGTGAACTTGTCTAGCCTCTTCATTTCATCAGCTAACATTGTGGGCCTATCCTCATGCTGCGGGACGGTAATAGGATGAATCCCCAACCGGTAACACTACAGGAGTCAAATAACTATAGCCCACCTGCTCTGGGGTACAAGTTGTTGGAGTCTATATTCCGCCCTCTACCTGGGAAGTAGCTGGTATAGTTGGAATGCCCCGGACGGAGCCAAACTCTCGAACAAACTAACCATGTAGATCAAGGCATGCTGAAAATGCTGGCGAGATATATAAACCATGGGAAACCTGAGCTGGTACCTCCGGCTCCACAAAATCATGCACCTGCTCTTCCACAGTAGCTACTGGTGGCTCCACAGTAGTTGCACAAATAGGGGCTCTAGCTGCGGTGCGTGCTCCACCCCTGCCCCGGCCCCGACCGTAGCCTCTATTGTCCCTAGCCTGGGGTACCGACGCCTGCTCAATTACACCAGACGATCGTGTCCTCACCATCTGTGAGAGAATAGAAATCAAGGATTTAGTCTTAAGGAATAGCAAATCCACACGACAAAGAATAGAAGAAAGTAAAGTTTCCTAACAGCCATGTAGCCTCTCGAAGATAAGTATAGACGTGTTTGTACCAATTTACAAGACTCTAATAGACTTCCTCATGATTCGTGAGACCTAATCAACTTATTTCTTTGATACTAACTTGTCACGACCCCAAATCCCACCAAAGTCGTGATGGTGTCTAACACTACTTTTTAGGCAAGCCAACATTCAAATAACAATAATAAACTCAAATAACATAACTAAATAGTCTCAATAGCTTAATAATCATAAATAACTGAAACCAATAGTCATAATACAACTAAAACCATCCCATGATTTGGTGTCAATGAGAACATGAGCATTATAGAGTTTAAATACAATGTCTCCTCCTAAAAAACAAATTGTCTGAAGGATAGAACAGTAATAAAATAAACTGATAGAAATGGGAATTCAAGGCCTGCGAATAGAACATCAACTAACACAAAATCTTCCACGCTGATACTGGTGCCACACCCTAGCAATCACCCTTCTCAGCAGTACATGTCTGCCCATAAAGTGCATAGTATAGAATGAGTACAACCGACCCATGTACTCAATAAGTAACAAGCCTAACCTCGGCCTAAAAATAGTGACGAGCATGGCAAGGTCCAACACACATTTCCAATAATCAATTACAATGATATCTGAAAAATAACGTTAAAGAAAAATTAGCTCAAGCAATATTAAATTCAACCTCTTCACAAAAGAAGGAAAATAGGAATGCTTTTCAAGAATAGCAGTTAAGGCATGAATATTTTCATATAAGTCATCTAAACATGATTTTATCAATTTAACTATGATTTCAAATTCAACCCATCAAATAGAGACATCCAGTGCTAATAAGCATGAGGGAAGGAATACAACCTGGTACCTACATGACAAGTATGCATACTAGAATCAACAATATCGCAGTTAAATCATCAAGTATATCATATCTCAGCACATGTCTAGTGCCTAGCACAATTGCCCTTAGACCTTCACACTCAACAATAACAACACTCAGCACTGTACAGGTGCCTGACACAAGTCCCTCACTAAAGCATATATATGACCCTGTGCCTGCACCCACAGTTAATACCTGACTCCGGAGTGGCGGGTCCTTGCCTAAGTGCTGATCAAATCTAAGTCAATGATCAATATCACTTAGCCCAATATGGGCCTGGCACACGTGTCAGCTCATAATCAATACCAATTAGTCCAATGCGGGGCATGGCGTACGCGTCACCTCATAATCAATACCAAATCGGCTCTATGGCCTAAGCTCAGTCATCAACCACCCAAGTCTCAAATATTCACATCTTACATTACTCAGTGCAAACCATCTCACACATATAAGGGCATCAACAACATATGAGATAATATATAAGGAATACATAGAGACAGAGATATAACACGCAGTTTAACATCATGACTAAGAGTATGACTATAATTAAGGCAAATAACTCAATATAACAAGAATAGGCTTATAATGTCTCAAACAGATAAACACATAGCCTAGACATAATTTTTAGCATGAATAATAGCTCAAGTAATCATACAAGTAGAGAAAACACATAAATAATGAGGCATGACAGCAACAAAAGGCGCATAATAACCTAAAGTCTACCCCGATCATGAATAACCCGGTGTAAGTACATACACCTGTCACCTAACACGTGCATCACCCCAAATATAGCTCAAATATTATAGCCAACGGGAAAATTACCCTCAAATCAAGTTTATACAAGTTACTTACCTCCAAATGTGTGAATCAATATTCCAAAAAGTCCTTCCCATGCGAATTGACCTTCAAATGGCTCGAATCTAGTCAAAAACAACTCAATAACATCATACTAGGCTATAGAAATTGATTCCAAGTAATAAAGCTCCAATATTTAACAAATTGCAAAAGTCAACCAAAATATCAACTTAGGCACGCCTCCAGAACCCGAAAAAAGTTGCAAATCCCGACTACCCATTCGAATAAGAGTCCAAATATACAAGTTTCATCCAAATCTGACACCGAATAGGGGTTCAAATCTCACATAATCAATCTCCAAAATTTCTAACCAAAGATGGAATCATGAAGTAAAATCAAATCCAAGTCAGAACACTTACTCTAATCCAAGTGGTGAAAATCGCCTATAAACCCTCCCTAATCCCAGCTCCCAATTTCAAAATATGATAAAATAAGCCCAACCCTTGATTATTCAGACACTGCCCATCAGTTTTCGCTTCCGTAACCCAAGAGTCACTTCTGTAATATTGCATCTACAAAAAAACCCTCGCAGATGCGGACAAAAACTTATGCATCTGACCCTTCGCTTTTGCGGACAATAATATGCTTCCATGGTCCAAGTACCGCACCTGTGCATGTGCATCTGTGCCAGGACTACTACATCTGTGGACACCTCCGATCACAGCCACACTCATGTCTGCGACCTCATGTCCGCTTATACAGACTTGCACTCGCGGACAAAACCTTGCAGGTGCATCACACCAGACCTAGTCTGCCAATTAACTCCAAAATGATCCGGAATCCACCTAAAACACACCCGAGATTTTTAGGACCCCGTCCAGTCACACAAACCATTCCCAAAGCATAAAACAGACCTATTCGAGGTCTTAAATCCCACAAAACAATACCAAAACTACAAATCACACCTCAGTTCAAGCTTAATGAACTAATCAACTTCCAACTTTCCAAAACTCATGTTGAACCACATCTAATCAACTCGAAATGACCTCAAATCTTTCACAAGTTCCAAATGACGTGACAAACCTATTCCAAGTCTTGAAATTCCAAGCCTTCAAATTTTCAACTTTTGACAATTAGAGCCAAATCGACCTAGGAACCTCCGAATCCAAATTCGGACATCCACCTAAGTTCAAAATCATCATATTAACCTATTTAAACAATCAAAATATGAATCTGAGGTCGTCTACAAAAAATACATAGGTCAACTCTTATAACCTAAGCTTCCAACCATGGAACTAAGTGTTCCAATTCATTTCAAAACCTTTCCAAAATTGAAGCAACTATCCCTGCAAGTCACATAACAACCAATACACATATAGGAAGCATCAAATAGGGGAACGGGGCTCAAATACATAAAATGATCAGCCGGGTCGTTACAGCGAGCATGGGGTTGACTTTTGTTAACTTTCAGGGAATTCTTCAAAGATCGAGGCTTTATGGATTGGGATCGTTTCCTATGGTATTTTTGGACTTCCTTGGTTTATGTTTGGCTAGATTTGAGCCGGCTAGAGTTGATTTCTCAAGGAAATACAATTTTGGAGATTCGAATTAGCCTGGGTGAGGTAAGTGTCTTGCCTAGATTTAGTTGAGGAAACTTTTCCTAATACTTGATATTGTTTGCTACATGTGAGGTTGATGTATATATGAGGTGACGAGTGTATACACATGTTCCATGGGTATTCATGCTCGGTGTAGATTTTAGGTTACTCTATGGCTTGTTTAGTTGTGTGTTCTACTTCATTCTATGTGTTATTCAGTTAATTGACTACGTGAGCATAATAAATCATGATAGACCTAATGCTAAGGATGTTGGTGCCTTATTTTGAACATGATGAACTAATATTGAGAATTATGTTATGATTTCCTTGGACGTAGTCACATGTATGTTATGAACACACACACGTACTTGTTGCCTTGAATTGAATGTGTGCTCTTTATGATATATGTGTCATCCTCTGTATGACTACACAGTTTCATCCTTCCTGCTAGAGATCATATTTTAGGATTTTTATTTCCTAATTAACCAAGACGAGCATTTTTGGAATCATTTGCTAATTGAATTAGCCGTAGTCATGTCTTATATCTTGAGCACACATCCGCACTTCATTATTTTCATGTCTTTATGCACTTCATTGATGAATTATGAGAATATGACTCTTGATGGTAATTTGTTATCTTGAATTATTATAGTTATGGAATACGTTGACATGTTGGGAGGATTTATTGGGTGTTGGCACAAGGTTTTGTCGTGTGATTGTGACTGATATCGTTATTGTGTCATCGGGACATTGAGAGATAAGGGTGGATATTATTATTATTGTTATTATTATAGAGCGATAAGGGAAGATATTGTTACTACGGAGCGATAAGGGTGGACATTTGTCACGACCCTAATCTTCCGCCATAGGATATCGTGATGGAAACTAGTCTCTAAACTAGGTAATCCTAATATACATGATGAAATAATGGAAATAACAATAGAACTTCAAACTAAACCATCTAGCTACTATAATAGAACAATACCGCTGACAATAACTCCTAAAATCTAGTGAGACTATGTCATAAGCTCTACACGAGTATACTAAAACATCCCTAATACATCACTGTCTAATAAAGAGTATGTAATAGAAAAATAAGGAAAGAGGGTGACTCCGAGGCCTGCGATCACCGGCAGGTATACCTTGAAGTCTCGGATCTGAAAGCTCTACTCACTGGTGCCTAGCCTGGTATGAGGTACCTGGATCTGCACAAAAGATATGCAGAAGTATAGTATGAGTACACCACAACGGTACCTAGTAAGTATCAATCCTAACCTCGGTAGAGTAGTGATGAGGGTCGAGACACCTACTAGGATAATAAAAGAAGTTGAACAAGTATAGTACAGTGTAATAATGGAAATGAGGAGATGAGGCAATGAAGAAATACAACAAGATAAGCTACAACTGAATTTAAAGCAATCCATAACGGAGTACCAAAATGATAAGCTTCTTCAGGAGGCTTATTTCCAATAGAGTACTAAATAGATAAACATATTTACGGCGGAGTCTCATATGGATAAACTTCTTCAGGAAGCTTATTTACAACGGAGTAATGAACATCCATAATATAATATATTTATAATACTCCCCCTTGGATGTTCATTAAAAGATAATGTGCCTCATTAAAACCTTACTAGGAAAAAACCCTGTGGGAAACAATCCTAGTGAAGAAAAAAGAGTACACATATTTAGTAATATGCATTGCTAGCTGCCTCATTAAAAACCTTATAAGGAAAACCATGTGGGAAAAAACCTTAGTAAGGAAAAAAGAGTACATCGCGTATTTTACTCCCCCTGATGAAAATCTTGTTTCAAATATTAGAGTCTCCGCATTCCAATCTTGTATACCATCTTGTCAAAAGTTGAAGTTGGTAAAGATATAGTGAATAAATCTGCCGGATTGTCACTTGAACGGATTTGTTGTACATCAATGTTACCATTTTTCTGAAGATCGTGTGTGTAGAATAATTTTGGTGAAATGTGTTTCGTTATATCTCCTTTTATAAATCCTCCCTTCAATTGGGCTATGCATGCAGCATTATCTTCGTATAAAGTTGTGGGTCTTTTCTCACATTCTAAACCATTTTTTTCTCAAATAAAATGAATTATTGACCTCAACCATACGCATTCCCTACTTGTTTCATGAATAGCTATTATTTCAGCATGATTTGAAGAAGTAGCAACAATAGAGTGCTTTGTGGAGCGCCATGATATGATAGTACCTCCACATGTAAAAACGTACCCGGTTTGAGATCTAGCTTTATGGGAATCAGATAAATAACCTGCATCTGCATAACCAACAAGATCTGCACTATCTTTATTAGCATAAAACAAACCCATATCAAGAGTTCCCTTTAAATATCGCAATATATGCTTAATCCCATTCCAATGTCTCCGTGTAGGAGAAGAACTATATCTTGCTAGTAAATTAACAGAAAATGCTATGTCAGGCCTTGTAGCATTAGCAAGATACATTAGTGTACCAATTGCACTGAGATAGGGTACTTCGGGACCAAGGAGTTCCTCGTCCTCTTCTGAAGGTCGGAACAAATCTTTATTCACTTCAAGTGATCGAACAACCATTGGTGTACGCAATGGGTGTGCTTTGTCCATGTAAAAGCGTTTTAAGACCCTTTCTGTATAGGCAGATTGATGGATAAAGATCCAGTCTGCTAAATGTTCAATTTGCAGACCAAGACAAAGTTTTGTCTTTCCAAGATCTTTCATCTCAAATTCTTTCTTAAGATATTCAATTGCTTTTTGGAGCTCTTCTGAAGTTCCAACAAGATTTATGTCATCAACATAAACAACAAGTATAACAAATTCTGAAGCCATTTTCTTTATAAAAATACATGGACAAATAACATCATTTATGTAACCCTCTTTCAGCAAATATTCACTGAGGCGATTATACCACATGCGCCCAGATTGCTTTAAACCGTACAAAGATCTTTGTAGACTGATTGAGTACATTTCCCGAGATTTTGAATATACAATTAGAACGGAAGGTACTTAAATTAAAAGATCAGTTAAGAAGGGACCTTAGAATAGCAGAATCAGATTTCCTTCAAAGCTTTTATAATCGTGCATGGACTTCCAAGTAGAAACCAAATGGAGTTGGCGAACTCAAAGCGGAACCGCGAACGGAACTCGACGGGAAATGGTGACCTCGGTGTCAACCTCAATCGGCAAACCTTTGAACTCTCGAACGAGAACTCAACTTCAAGCTTAGACAAAACTCAGATCTTTTGACCAATTCCCATTTTCATTGCGTAACCTCGAACTGATTTAAGATCTAAGACTGGGGGTTTTGATATAGGAAGTTAGCGGCTATTTGATGATGAGAAAAAAAATGATGAAGCTAAAAGATTGGTGGTGGAGATCTTGACGATTAAAGGTGTTTTACATGGTTATGGAGTTTATTGGTATTGGGTTTTCGAGTCCATGATTGACTGTTGGAACAAAGATGAGGGACAGTGACTTTGAAGTTGGAGCTGTGGAATTTTGGAATCCCTATATTTTCCTCTATTCTTCCATTCCCCTCTTCTTCGTTTCTTTTTTGCAGCTAGGTGGTGGCGGCCGGATTCTCAAGTCCTCCTCTCTGTTCGTCCACCCTATCCCTATGTGCGTGTATCATTTCAAGTTGAGAGAAAGAAGATGAAAAAATCAGAATGGGGAGGCGGCTTTTAGCTTCTTCTTCTTAGGGTTCCTCCTGTTCACTTTTTTTTGGAGAAGGAGTTTATACATGGAGGTATAGGGGAATATGGACCATTAGATTAAATGAAATAAAAGGCTAGGATTTAAGGGGAGTTGGGCTGCTGGGTTAGGGAAGAAGTGAGCTCCAAATTTGGGCCTAAGATTTGGCCTGATTAGGCTCAAAGTGTTGGTCTTGTGACATAAAAACAAGAACTAATCCAAAAATTCATTCTTTGTTATAAAATAAAGACAGTAAAGTAAATAAACCAAAGACAAGTATGGAGAGAGATTGACATATTATTCAAACTTCAAACTTATGTATATAATGAACTGAAAACTCCTCTATTTATAGAAGGAAGGAAGTTGCTGCGTAAGCTTCTACTGCAAGCTGCTGTGTAAGCTGCTGTGTAAGCTGCTTGTAAGCTGCTACTGTAAGCTGCTGTGTAAGCTGCTACTGTACCAGATATAGATAATCTTCAATCGGGGGTTATGGCATTTTAAATCCTTCAAGGATTTTCATGTAAATTTCATTATCAAGTGACCCGTACAGATAAGCTGTAACCACATCCATTAGATGTATTTCAAGCCTTTCACATAAGGCTAAACTGATGAGATATCGAAATGTTATGGCATCCATAACTAGTGAATATGTTTCTTCATAATCGACTCCAAGTCATTGTGAGAATCCTTGTGCAACAAGGAGAACCTTGTATCTTTCAACTTCATTTTTATCATTCCTTTTTCACACAAAAACCCATTTATGACTAACTGGCTTTATACCAACAGGTGTTTGGACTACTGGTCCAAAGACCTCTCTTTTAGCAAGTGACTTCAATTTTGATTGAATTGACTCTTGCCTTTTGGCCAATCAGATCTTTGTCTACATTCTTCGACAGATCAGGGTTCAAGATTCTCACTATCTTGCATAATGTTAAGTGTAACATTATATGCAAAAATATTATCCACCACTATTTCAGATCGATTTAAATTAATCCCATCACCAGTAAAACTTATTAAAAGTTACTCACTCACTTGAGTCTCGGGTTCATTGATTTCTTCAGGAATCTTAGAACTAATCAGATCTTGGGTCTCTTCAGGAGATCCCTTCATAATATCATTTTGATCATTTGTCGATTTTATTTTTCTAGGATTTCGATCCTTAGAACCCAAAGGTCTACCACACTTCAGGCGTGCTTTAGGTTCACTAGCTTTCATGCTAGTATATGGTCCTGCTGGGACATCAATTCGGATAGGCACATTCTCTGCAGGTATATGCGACTTAGTTTTCCTTTTCAAATCAGTAAATACGTCTGGCATTCGATTTGCTATATTCTATAAATGGATGATCTTCTTGACCTCCTGATTATATATAGGGGTACGTGGATCAAAGTGAGATAATGATAAAACTTTTCACACAATTTCTCTTTAGATTTCCTTTTTCTCTCCCCCTAATTGTGGGAAATTTGTTTCATCAAATCGACAATCTGCAAATCGAGCAGTAAATAAATCTCCCATCAATGGTTCAAGATAGCGAATAATAAAGGGTGATTCAAACCTAATATATATTCCTAACCTTCTTTGGGGGCCCATTGTGACGGAGAATATTTATTATAATGTGTTGGTCTGAGATGGATAAGTGATGATGCGTACAAGATAGCATGGCCCCAAACAGTAGTGGACAATTTTGTTTTCATAAGTAGTGGTCTTGCTATCAATTGCACCTGTTTAATAAATGACTCTACAAGGCCATTTTGAGTATGAACATAAGCTATAGGATGTTCAACTTTTATTCCAACTGATAGATAGTAATTATCAAAAGCTTGAGATGAGAATTCTCCAGCATTATCAAGGCGAATAGCCTTTATAGGATAATCTGGGAATTGTTCCCTTAATCGAATTATTTGGGCTAATAACTTTGCAAACGCCAGGTTGCGAGATGATAGTAGGGGCACATGAGACCATCTTGAAGATGCATCTATTAGGACCATAAAATATCTACACAGCCCACTTGGTGGGTGAATAGGTCCACATATATCCCCATGTATACGTTCTAAAAAGGCAGGGGACTCAATGACAACCTTCATTGGTGATGGTCTAGTGATCATTTTGCCTTGATAACAAGCATCACTAGAAAATTCATCATTTGTAAGAATCTTCAGGTTCTTTAATGGATGTCCACTCGAAATTTTAGTAATTCGTCTCATCATTATTGATCCAAGATGGCCCAAACAGCCATGCCAAAGCACAAAAGTATTTGAATCAGTAAACTTCTGGTTTACGATAGAGTGTGCTTCAATTGTACTAATTTTTGAATAGTATAAGCCAGAAGATAAAGTTGGTAACTTTTCTACAATGCATTTCTGGCCAGAAATATTCTTTGTAATACAAAGATATTCCATGTTCATTTCATCTATTGTCTCAACATGATACCCATTTTGGCGGATATCTATAAAACTCAACAAGTTTCTTCGGGACTTGGAGGAGAACACTGCATTGTCGATAATAAGTTTTGTTCCCTTAGACAGAAATACAGTAGCTCTTCCAGAGCCTTCAATCAAACTTATATTACCAGAAATTGTTGAAACATTTGCTTTTCCCTTATGCAAATTAGAAAAGTATTTTTGATCTTTGAATATGGCATGAGTTGTTCCACTATCAATTACACAAATATCTTCATGATTGGTCTTTGATCCAAACATAATTTGAGGATTATTCATATTCTTCAAAATGACATAAACAAAATAAATATGATAGTAAACATCATTTTCAAAGCATAACTTTTATTTATGTACAACAATTACATAACCATACTATGTACTGCAAACAACAAAAATTAAAATATTTACATTTCTACAGGTTCACTACCGATCACATGACTTATTTCTCCTTCTGGGAGTGCAAAGTAATCAGCTACATCTAGATGCATGAAGTCTAAATTATCTTTAGAAATAAAATTTGCTTCAGCATTTTTCTCTGCCTTTTTCAGGGAGGCTTGATACAGCTCAACCAGGTGCTTTGGCGTATGATATGTACGTGACCAGTGCTCTTTTCCTTCACATCTATAGCATGCATTTTCTGGCTTTGCTGCTTTCACCGCTTCATGCTTTTGTTCCTTCCTTTTTCACTACTAGTGGTGAGGAGGGTTCTTTGGTGCATTGTTATTACCACGATTAGAGTTTCCTCCCTGACCACGGCCATGACCACGACTGAGGCCACGTCCTCTTCCACGCTTAGCTTGGTGGAAGTTCGTCTCAACCACTTCATTAATAGCCCATTATATTTCTCGGCTACAAGAACATGTGAGATAAGTTCAGAATACTTTTTGAATCCCATCTCTCGATATTGCTGTTGTATGTGCATATTCGAGGCATGAAAAGTGGTGAAGGTTTTCTCCAATATATCATGATCAGTAATATTGTCACCACATAGTTTCAATTGGGAAATAATTATGAACATAGCAGAATTATACTCACTGATAGATTTAAAATTTTGTAGACTTAGATGAGTCCAATCATAACGTGCCTGTGGAAGAATGACCATCTTCAGGTAGTCATATCTATCTTTCAAATTATTCCATAGTATGACTGGATCTTTAATAGTAAGATATTCTAATTGCAGGCCCTCATCAAGGTGATGGCGTAGGAATATCATTGCTTTGGCACGGTCTTGATTTGATGCCTGATTTTTATCTTTGATGATGTCTGCCAGACCCATCGCATCAAGATGAATTTCAGCATCAAGCACCCAAGACACGTAGCTTTTGCCCGATATATTCAGGGCTACAAACTCAAGTTTAGAAAGATTTGACATTATTTAGAAAAAGAAAGTTCGTACCTCTGATACTTTCAAAGTATTTTCTCGAGATGGCAGAGTCTCGTGCTGATAACGTATTATAAAATAAAGACAGTAAAGTAAATAAACCGAAGACAATTATAGAGA
Source organism: Nicotiana tabacum (assembly GCF_000715075.1). Classification (NCBI taxonomy): domain Eukaryota; kingdom Viridiplantae; phylum Streptophyta; class Magnoliopsida; order Solanales; family Solanaceae; genus Nicotiana; species Nicotiana tabacum. The sequence goes on from NC_134094.1 coordinate 44,566,217, forward strand.
GAGATTAATATATTATTCAAACTTCAAACTTATGTACATAATGAACTGAAAACTCCTCTATTTATAGAAGAAAGGAAGCTGCTACTGCAAGTTGCTGTGTAAGTTGCTTGTAAGCTGCTACTGCAAGCTGCTACTGTACCAGATATAGATAATCTTCTACCGGGGGTAATGTTTATCCATAACGGAGTACCAAAATGATAAGCTTCTTCAGGAAACTTATTTCCAATAGAGTACTAAATAGATAAACATATTTACGGCGGAGTCTCATATGGATAAACTTCTTCAGGAAGCTTATTTACAACGGAGTAAATGAACATCCATAATATAATATATTTATAACATTCTTTTCGTTTTACAAAAATAATATTGATAACAAGATATACTACCAAAATACTAATTAACAAAGAACCGAAATAAATTAATTAAGAATACTTGAAAAAGATACAACCCTGGCCGTGAAGCGAGCTTCTCCGAAAGCAAGAATAAACAGAGTATTGAGCAAAAAGTTGCTAATAGAAAGCAAGGATAAGTTTAGCCTTTTTTTCATACAAGTATTTCGTCTCCCTACAATGAGTACAAATTCCTATATTTATAGTAAAATTCAGGGATACAAGATCCCTAAATCAAGATCCTCTTTAATATGAATAAAGACCCCTCTTGATAGCTGCATAAAATTTGAGTAAAAATGCTAAGATTCTTTGTAACAGCCGTCCCTTGAATGATGCTTTCTTCAACCGATATCTTATTTTTAAACTTTCGTCTCCGGTTCTAATATTTTCGGAACTTACACCATACCGGTCACATGCTCGTAACCGATGCCACCTATTTGCTGACTCATTCCCTACCCGTCTTTACTGCCATGTGCCAACTCGATGAATGTCTACCTGTCATTCATCATTTTTACCCCATACAGATAGTCCCCTTACTTTCTAGTGACTAAACTTATTGCTTTTGGGAAGTAGATAAGACTCATTTACTTGGCGGGAAAGTTCCTGAATAATTTCTGACTCTTGAAAGGACGCACATCTCCTTACATTTAATGAGCCGGACACGTATTATCCTATGATTAGACCAATAGGGCACTGCTCTCCGCCGCCGGTGAATCACTAATCAAAGAGCGAGCAGCCGTCAGGTTTAATGATTTGGTGGGATCTACAGATGTAATGGCTGGCTGAACTAAACTAGATTTTGAGGATGAGTAGTGGATAAAAAGTCATCTCGAGGTATACTTATAAACTCTTTCACGAGCTGGACTCGAACCAGCATTTCTGGGAGCAAAAGACAGGCCATGTTCAAGTTGCGGATCTCCTTCATTAGCTTTGAGTTCATTGTTGTTCTTCTAGTTCTCCTTTAAAAGAGGGGTGTCCAATCTTTTTGTAGAGGCGGCGAAGGGATGGTAAGGCTTTAAAGCCAAGCAATCAGTTATTAGAAAGAAATCCCCGAGATTGTTTTGGGGTGGGAGATTGTAGTAATCTTGGTTCTCCAAGAATCTTATTCGCTGATGGATTGCCGAAGACTGCGAGGCAACATGACGCTACTTGGGTGATTATTGATTGGCTGACCAAGTCAGCTCACTTCCTGCCGATCAGTATGATGTACTCTACGGGAAAGCTAGCCTAGATGGCCGGCTTGGAAGCAAGCTACCTCTAGCCTATCTCACCTCCTTCCTTCAGCTGGGTGAGCCTTCACTTTAAAGATATTACTAGAGCGTCATTGTGTAGTAAAATAAGGACGTCAACATCTTCTTCCATATTAGTGATTTCATCATTTTCTAATGCATCTCGGATTCTCTTACCATGAGTTACTGATATCTTCGTATTCTTTGCTGCCGAAAAAGACTCCCCATTAACTTCAACACCACCAAAGATCATGTTAATCATTACGTGGGGAGAATCGGTGCCTGTTTTTGCCGATTCCGTCGCATCTTGACTCCTCCCGTAATTGTTCTTAGCTCGGTCACTCAAAAATTCTCTAAGGTGACCATTTTTCAACAGCATCGCCACGTCCTCATGAAGATTCTGGCAGTCCCCAGTCCTGTGTCCTTGTGTTCCGTGGAATTCACACCACAAATTAGGATCCCTTTGATTGGGATCTGATTGAATTGGTTTCGGTAACCTTGCCTCTTTGATATTTCTCATAGCCGAAACCAACTCTACCAAACTAATATTGAAATTGTAATCTGATAATCAAGGATATCCCGATTTCACGACCTAAAATCTATAATAGGTCGTGATGACGCCCAACACCGTTGTTAGGCAAGCCAATACGTGAACCTCCAATTTAATTATTCCATTTTAACTATAAAAACAGAAATTTACTTAAATACACTTAATAAAAGTAAAATCTCATGGAAACATACATACCTCTTTCCCAAAAATATGAAGCACGAATAATACATAGATCATAGTGATAATAATAATAATAAGTACAACAGTGAATAAGCGCTAGTAGCCCCAAAACCTGGTTCCACAAGGGCATGAGCAATATAAGGAATATTAAAAACTACTACAACTACTGTCCCACATGAAATAGACAGAAACAATAAATAAGATAGAGGGAGACTTCAGGTGCTGCAAATCGGAGCATGGAAGGTAGCTCACCACTAAGTCCCCGTACAATGCGTCTACACGCCCATCTGACCACTAGAAGTACCTGTCTCCGTACCTGCACAATCAGTGCAGAACTATAGCATGAGTACGTAAATCAACGTGTACCCAATAAGTATCTAGTCTAACCTCAAAGAAGTAGTGACGAGGGGTCGACTTGACACTCACTAGTGGTCAAATAATAAAATACATAAGGTAGACATGTATAAATACAACAAGTAGTAACGAAATAGACAAACTATAATAATAAATCTCCAAAAATGGATCACTATGAAATCGCTAAAGTGTCATAACCGGCCTCGTAGGAACGAACCCAACTGATATCAATACCAAATTAAATCTCAAGTATTATGCACGAGTCTGACAAGGCAAACATGCCGATCCCATATGTATAGTGATACACAGTAATGCCGAGGAGAACGGCCCGATCCCATGAGAATAGTATTACCATACTGCCAAAGCGAACGACCCGATCCCATTAGAGTAGAGAAAGTATTGCACCCACAAAAATACATATGAGTCGAGTAGACGCGGATCTAATGTTCATCAAATATTCCACGAATTTCCAAAATAAGAGACTCAATCAATATTATATTTTTGCCTCAATCCCAGTCATAAATTAAAGAAGTCAAATATTCAAGGTAAATACAAATAGCACGTTTAAGGCATGATGTGAATCTAAGTCAACCCGGACATAATATGAATATAGCTATGTATGGACTCTCGTCACTTCGTGCATACGTATCTCCCACAACAAGTAGCACACAACAATTAATACACCTAAGAGGATAATTCCCTCTTACAAGATTAGTCAAGAGACTTACCTCGCTTCCAAGCTCACTATTCGGTTCTTAACTTCACTAGAAATCCCAAACGACGCCGAGAAATCCTAAACTAGTCAAAGGTCGTACAAACTAATCAATATATGCTCAAAAGTTCATAATTATACTATTAAACTAATTTTCGAACCAAATTCGGAAAGTCCATAAAAGTCACCCCGGCCCCACGTGCCGGGATTCCAGAAATGTTTGAAGACAAACGTTACACATGACATTGCGAACTCAAATATATAAATTATTTCCAATTCCATAATCAATTTCATGGTCAAATCCTATTTTTACCAAACCCTCGGTTTCCAACCAAATCCCACAATTTTCATTAATTCTTATGTTAAAATCTACACATAATCCATGTATTTAACTCAAAATTTGGTAGAATTCACTTACCTTGTGATGCTGGATGAAAATCCTCTCAAAAGAGCTCTCAAAACTTGCCAACCCAAGTGAAAATGAGAGAAAATGAGCCAAGTCCCGTATTAAAAATCAAATCTGCCCAGTGATTTCTTTTTCACGATAGCGGAAGGCCTTTCGCGATCGCGAATACCAACTACAGCCACTGACCAAAAATACTCTTCGCGTTCGCGAGCATCCGGCCATGTTCATGATGAAACACCTCCCAGCCTTCCGCATTCGCGATCTCCCAGTAGTGTTCGCGAAGGTAAAATGCCTTCCAGCCCAGCTCAGCTCCCCACTTTTTCGCATTCGCGAAGAAGGACTAGATCCTCCCTTGCGTTTGCGAGGACTTCTTCGCGTTTGCGAAGAGTAAAATCCCAGCCTTCTTCGCGATTGCGGGACTGCCTTCGCAATCGTGATCGCGAAGAACACCAACAAATTTCAGCGAACTTCAACTTGCTCCGGGTGGTCCGAAACACACCCTAACAACCAGGGACCCCGCCAAATATATCAACAGGTCCATAAATATTCTACGGAGTTACTCGGAACCTCAAAATAAATAAATAACACCGAAACTATGAATTGCACCTCAAAACCAAATTAATCAACTTCTAAGCTTCAAACTCATTTCAACCAACTTCGGATGCGATGAAACATATTGAGACTACTCGGAATGACGCCAAATTTTATGTACAAGTCACAAATCACAATACGAACCTATTCCGAGACTCAGAATCCCAAACTACCATCGATAACACCAAAATTCACTTCAAGTCCAACTTAGGAAATTCTAAAAACCTTCAAAATGTCAACTTTCAATAATAAGCGCTGAAGCACTCCTGTCTACACGAAACTCGATCTGAACATAAGCTCAAGTCCAAATTCATCATACGAACCTATAGGAACCTTAAAATCCCAATTCCGAGGTCGTTTACTCAAAGCGTTGACTCAAGTCAAATTTGGCCACCTTAGGCCACTATTATGGAACTAAGTGTTCTGAATTTGACCCGAACCCTTCCAAAACCAAACCAACCACCCCAAGTCATAAAACAGTAAAATCACATACAAGGAGTCTTAAATAGGGGAACATGGATATAGAAAGAAAATAGACTGGTCGGGTCGTTACATTCTCTATATGTTAAGCAAACGTCATTCCTCGAACAAGTCTAGAATCATACATGGAGTGCTGAATAAGTGTGGATATCTGCTCTGCATGTCCTTCTCGGTCTCCTAATTCACCTCCTCGACTGACCCCTCCACTGCTGAAACCTTCTTAGACCTCAACTTGTGAACCTTCCTATCAACAATGGCAACTGGCTCCTCTTCATAACCCAGGCTCTCATCAAGCTGCACTGTATTGTAATCTAACACATGCGACATGTCGGCATGGTACCTCCGGAGCATAGACACGTGGAAAACTGGATGAACTCCCGATAGACTAGGAGGCAAAGCAAGCTTGTAAGCAACCTCTCCAACTCGCTTCAATAACTCAAATGGACCAATGAACCTCGGACTCAACTTACCCCTCTTTTCGAACCTCATTGTACCCTTCATCGGCGAGACTTTCAAGAGAACTTTCTTGCCCACCATAAATGATAAATTCCTCGCTTTCTGATCCGCGTAACTCTTTTGTCTGGATTGAGCTGTGCGAAGTCGCTCCTGAATTAACTTTACCATATTCAAGGCATCATTTACCAAATTAGTACCATATAACCTAGCCTCGCTGGGCTCAAACCAACCGATTGGAGAATGAGACCGTCGACCATACAATGCCTCAATTGGAGCCATCTCGATGCTGGATTGATAACTGTTGTTATAAGCAAACTCAGCCAATGCCAAGTATCGATCCCACTATCCACCGAAGTCAATCAAATATGCCCTTAGCATATCCTCTACCCTGAGAATATCCTCTAGAATCTGAACTGTCTGCTCCGACTGCCCGTCGGTCTATGGATGAAAGGCCGTGTTGAGCTCTTCCCAAGCATCCAACTCGCTATGTACAGCTCTCCAGAAATGCAAAGTCAACTAAGCGCCTCTATCTGAAATGATGGAAATAGGCACGCTATGCAACCTGACGATCTTCTAGATATAAATTTGGGCCAACCTCTCTGAAAGTGTGCAGACTTGGTCAGTCTGTCGATAATGAACTAAACAACATCAAATTTCCTCAATGTCTACGGCAACCCAACTACGAAGTCCATAGTGATGCGCTCCCACTTTCACTCCAGTATAACTATCTGCTAAAATAACCACCTGGCCTCTGGTGCTCCTACTTAACTTGCTAGCAATTTAGACATCTTGCAAAATACTCTACTATGTCTTTCTTCATCCGCCGCCACCAGTAATTCTGCCTCAGTTCACAATACATCTTCGTGGCACCTGGATGAATAGAATACCACAAACTATGTGCTTTATCAATAATCGTCTCCCTCAGGCCACCAACATTAGGAACACATAGGCGACCCTGGAGTCGCAGAACGCCATCATCGCCGATAGTAACTTCCTTGGCATCACCCCGTAGAACTGTCTCCCTAAGGACTAGCAAGTGCGAGTCATCATACTGACGAGCGTTGATCCGCTCAAATTAAGAATATTGAGCCACAACACATGCAAGAACTCGACTGGGCTCTGAAATATCCATCCTCACATGTTTGTTATCTAAGAACTGAATGTCCAAAGCCAATGTCATCTACTCTGCTGAAATGAATGCCAAACTACCCATACTCTCAGCCTTTTTGCTCAAGGAATCCGCGACTACATTCGCCTTACACGGATGATAGAGGATAGTAATATCATAATCCTTCAGTAACTCAAGACACCTCCGCTTCCTCAGATTAAGATCCCTCTGCTTAAACAAATGCTGCAAACTGCGGTGGATGTAAACCTCGCAGGACACCCCATAAAGATAATGCCTCCAGATCTTGAGGGCATGAACTATCTCAGCCAACTCCAAATCGTGCACAAGATAATTCTTCTCGTGGGGCTTCAACTGATGTGAAGAATATGCAATAACTCACCCCTCCTGCATCAATACACAATCCAAACCAACGCGTGAAGCATCGCAATATACACTATACATCCCTGAAAAAGAGGGTAGAACCAACATTGGTGTTGTAGTCAAAGTGGTCTTGATCTTTTAAAAGCTCGCCTTGCAATCATCGGACCATCTGAACTGAGCACCCTTCTGGGCCAATCTAGTTAAAGGAGCTGCAATAGATGAGAAACCCTCCACAAATCAACGATAACCAGGAAACTCTTGATCTCGTTCGCAGTGGTGGGATGAGGCTAACTCTGAACTGCCTTGGCCTTCTTGAGATCCACCATAATACCCTTTCCTGATAAAACATTCCCCAAGAAAGCCACAGAATCTAACCAGAACTCGCACTTGGAGAACGTAACATATAGCTTTTGTTCCCTCAAGGTCTGAAGCACTAACCTCAAATGCTGCTCATGCTCCTCCATACTACGCGAGTAGATCAATATGTCATCAATGAAGACAATGAAAAATGAGTCAAGATATGTCCGGAACACCCAATTAATCAAATCCATAAATACTGTCGAGGCATTAGTTAAGCCAAAGGACATCAGTAGAAACTCATAGTGCCCATATCTGGTCCAGAAAGTCGTCTTCGGGATATCTGAAACACAAATCTTTAGCTGATGATACCCAGATCTCAAGTCAATCTTCGAGAATACTCTATCACCCTGTAGCTGATCAAACAAATCATCAATGCGTGACAATGGGTACTTATTCTTGATGGTGACTTTATTCAACTGGCGGTAATCAATGCGCATCTACATAATCTCATCCTTCTTCTTCACAAATAACACCGGTGCGCCCCAAGGCTACACGCTTGGCCTAATGAACCCCTTCTCAAGTAACTCCTGAAGCTGCTCCTTCAACTCCCTCAGCTCTTTTGGAGCCATGCGATAAGGTGAACAAGAGATAGATTGGGTGCCTGGCACCAAATCAATGCCGAAATCTATATCCTGATCTGGTGGCATACATGGTAGATCAGTAGGAAATACATCGAAAACCTCCCGGACCTCCGATACTAAATATATCATGGGAGTCTCTGTAGTAGGATCCTGAACAAAGGCCAAATAACCCAAATAACCCTTCTCGACCATATGTCAAGCCTTCAAGAAAGAAATAACTCGGCTGGAAGTACGAACAGATGAACCCCTCCACTCTAATCTGGGAAACTCATGCATCGCCAAGGTAATAGTCTTGGCATGGCAATCGAGAATGGAATGGTACAGAGACAACCAGTCCATGCCCAGAATAACCTTGAAATCAACCATATCAAGCAATGGAAGATCTGTTCTAGTCTCATAACCACAGAAAGTCACTACACAAGACCGATAGACCCGATCCACATTAATAGAATCACCCACTGGTGTGGACACATATACAGGAACACCCATAGATTCACGAGATACATACAGATATGGAGCAAATAGAGAAAAGACATAGGAATAAGTAGACCCTAGATCAAATAGTACCAAAGCATCCCTACGGCAGACATAAATAGTACCTGTGATCACTGCATCGGAGAAGAAACATAGGAATAACTAACCTTGAAGCTCCTCTCTTTCTAAAGGTGGTATGTACTTCTCCAAGAATAGATGCGTAGACTGATCCCAAGTCAAGGGAGGTAAACCTGCTGGTCTGCCTAGGAGGTAAGCCTGCCACCATCTGCGGGCCCTGTCCTATAGCTGAAATGTGGTGAAGTCCACCCCGTTGGACTCCGGTACTCCCATATTATATAGCATGTCCCTGCAACGATCAATGAAGTCCTGTGGGTCTTCAAGCCACTCACCGCCAAATATAGGAGGATGTAGCCTTGTCCATCTGTCCAACCGCTTTTACTGCTCAATGGTCGTGGCTGGTCTCGGTTCTAATATAACCGCTACAATTGATTAGGATACAGGAGTGCGTAGATGCATTGTACGGGGACTTAGTGGTGAGCTGCCTTCCAAGCTCCGATCTGCAGCATCCAAAATCTCCCTCTATCTTAATTATTGTTTCTGTCTATTTCATTTCAGACTGTAGTTATAGTAGTTTTGTATATTTCTTAGATTGCCTGTGCACTCGTGGCACCGGGCTTTGGGGGCTACTAGTGCTTATTCACTGTTTTACTTATTATTATTATTATTATCATGGTGATTTATGTATTATTCACACATGGTATTTTTGGGAAAGAGGTATGTATGTTTCCATGAGATTTTACTTTTATTTGATGTATTTAAGGGAATTTGTGCTTTTAAAAGTTAAAAAGGAATAATTAAATTGGAGGTTCATGTATTGTCTTGCCTAAAGGCGGCGCTGGGTGCCATCACGACCTATTATAGGTTTTAGGTCGTGACAGCTTGGTATCACAACTCTAGGTTCATATAGATCTCACGAGTCATGAGCAAGCCTAGTAGAGTCTCGCGGAGACGTTCGTACTTATCTTCGAGAGGCTATAGGGTGTTAGAAAACATCTCTTTCTTCATCTCCTATCATGCAGTTGATATTGTGCTATGTAACTTTCTCTTATTCTCTCACAGATAGTAAGAACGTACGCTACAGCTGTTCCCTGCGGCAGTGGGGCTGCTCCCCCGGTCATCAGAAGTAGAGGCATAGGCCGAGGGAGGGCCACATCTCCTGCTGTAGAGGATGGGGACATCCTAGAGTTGCTTCAGTAGTGCCACCAGTGGATCCAGTCATTGCGGAGCAGGATGAGATTTCATGACTGCATTGTGCTTTGAGGAGGTCTTATGTTATATGCTACGGTTCATGCATTCTATGACCTAGGTTGGTCTATTTCCAGCAGATCCAGCCACATCTCAAGCGGGGGGAGGGGGAGGGGGGAGAACAAACCCCTACTACTCAGGCTCCAGAGCACACTGCTACCATTTATCAGACCCTAGGTGCACTACCTACGCATTAGAAGTACCTATCTCAGTACCTGCACAATTGGTGCAGAAGTGTAGTATGAGCACGTAAATCAACGCGTACCCAGTAAGTATCTAGTCTAACCTCGAAGAAGTAGTGACGAGGGGTATACTTGACACTCACTAGTGGTCAAATGATAAAAATACATAAATTAGACATGTATGAAATACAACAAGTAACAACGAAACAGATAAACTTTAATAATAAATCTGCAAACATGGATCACTATGAAATCGCTAAAGTGTCATAACCGGACTCGTAGGCACGAACCCAACTGATATTGTTAGATAATTATGTAAATTATATGAATTATTCCTAGTCCCATATAAAATAGGAGTATGATATGTATTGTATAAATAAGTCACATTGTATTATAATTAAATAGAAGATCAATAATAATATTCAATTTTTCCGGTGACCTAAGGTTTGTCTACGTGAAAGTCACTTTCTGTCAGTATTGTGCAAAAAACCAACACTACCACGAGGTAGATCACCCTCCGGCGACAAACTCTAGAAAATTTCTCCGGCAGAAAAGCTGCCACGCGCCAGCAACAAAAAAATTTCCGGCAAGGGTTCCGACTCACGCGCCGGTGCGTGGGCCATTTTCCGGCCATTTTTACGCAAAACTTGTTCAGGACAGTCTGCTCTCCGCACAATTCCGATCCTGACCATCTAATGTAAATCAAATTCTCACCACATTTATAATTTTTCGGTGCGAACAGTGATTTTACTGGCGTGAACAGTAATTCCCAGAAAAGTTCTGCTTTTTCCAGCATAAAAATTTTAATGGCATTTGTATCAGAAGCCTTTGACTCACAATCCGTTGGATTCAATGCATTGAATCCAATACAGATGGTTTCTTTACCGAATTTTATTAAGTTCTTTCAGTACAAAGCATGTAAACAGACATCTTCAAGGATAACTTCCGTTGTTCAAACAGATAGTGGTGTGACTTGTGTCTTCTAATCTTCAACCTCTGAGTCTTGGGTCATTGATTCAGGTGCATCGGATTATATTTCTGGTTACAAATCTCTTTTTACTATCATTTCATGTTCTCAATCTCTCCCAACAGTACCAAAGGGTCTCAAACAATGGAAACTGGAATAGGTCAAGCAAGTCCACTTCCTTCCTTACCTTTAGATTCAGTTCTTTATGTTTCCGGTAGTCCTTTTAATCTCATAGCCGTTAGTCTCTTAGTCAAATCACATAAATGCTCTATTTTATTTCTTGATCACTTTGTTTTTATACAGGAATGCAGTACAGGGCGGATCATTGGTACCGGATGTGAATCAGATGGACTTTATTACCTTATCCTTGCAAAATCACATGGACTCACATATTGTCTTCCTTCAACAACTTGTCCTGTTACTGATTCACCAGATTTAGTACATAAACGGTTGGGACATCCTAGTTTGTCAAAACTTCAGAAAATGGTACCTGGATTATCTCACTTGTCCACTCAAAAGTGTGAGTCATGTCAGGTCGGTAAGCGTACCCGCTCCCATTTCCCTCGGCGTCTTGATAATCGAGCAGTCACCTTTTACTGTAGTCCATTTAGATGCTTGGGGTCCTAGTAAGGTTAGTTCTACCTTGGAATTCTGCTAATTTGTTAGTTTCATTGATGATTATTCCAAGTGTACTTGGATATTTTTGATGAAAAATCGATCGGAGGTTTTTTCTATTTTCCAAACCTTCTGCGCTAAAATTTAAAATCAATTTGGGGTTTCTATCCGCACATTTCATAGTGATAAAGCCCTAGAGTATTTGTCTTCTCTATTTCAATAGTTTATGAACTCTCATGGGATTATTCATCAAACATCTTGTCCGTACACATCGCAACAAATCTTGTTCGTACACATCGCAACATCTTGTCCGTACACATCAATTTGAATCTGCTCGTACCCTACTCATACAATCTCATATTCCGTTGCATTATTGGGGGATGCAATTCTTACATCTTGTTATCTTATTAATAGTATGCCATCTTCAGTTATCCAGAATCAAATTTCATTCTCTGTCACGTATCCCCACTTACCTTTGTTCTCTCTTTCACCCCATGTCTTTGGGAGCACGTATTTTGTTCATTACCTTATTCCAGGAAAAGATAAGTTAGCTCCTCTTGCTCTTAAGTGCGCATTTTTGGGTTACTTGAAAATGCAAAAAGGATATCGATGCTATTCTCCTGACCTCTAGTGATACCTTATGTCTGATGATGTTACCTTCTTTGAAACCCAATCATACTTCACAGGTTCAGGTAACCACTTAGATATTTCTGAGGTGCTACCAGTTCCATCTTTTGGAGATTCAGTCGGTGTCTCCCATTCATCTTCCTCTATAACTCTAGCTTCACCACCTACAGCTCTAGTTGTAGCTCCACAACCTATAGCTCCAGTTCCACAACTTATAGCTCCAGTTCAACCACCTAGTCCAGTTCAACCTTCTACAGCTCCACCACTCCTGACTTATCATCGTTGTCCGCGCCCAACATCAGGCCCACCTGATCCACGTCCTGCACCTAACCCTGCTAATACTGCTGACTTATCTCCTCTTAGTCAACTGATTGCACTATGGAAAGGTATACGGTCCACACTTAATCCTAATCCCCATTATATCGGTTTAAGTTACCATCATCTGCCATCACCCCATTGTGCATTTTTATCATCTTTGTCCTCTGTTTCCATCCCTAAGTCTACAGGTGAAGCATTGTCTCATCTAGGGTGGCGACAAACTATGATTGACGAGATGTCTGCTTTACATATGACTGATACTTGGGAGCTTATTTCTCTTCCTTCGGGTAAATCAACTGTTGGTTGTCGTTGGGTATATGCAGTCAAAGTTAGTCCAGATGGCCAGGTTGATCGACTTAAGGCTCGTCTTGTTGCCAAAGGGTATACTCAAATTTTTGGGCTCGATTACAGTGATACTTTTTCTCCCGTGGCTAAAATTGCATCAGTTCGCCATTTTCTATTCATGGTTGTTGTTCTCCATTGGACTCTCTATCATTTGGACATTAAGAATGCTTTTCTTCATGATGACCTTGAGGATGAGGTTTATATAGAGCAACCACCTGGTTTTGGTTCTCAAGGGGAGTCTAGTGGTCTTGTATGTCGGTCCCTCTATGGTCTAAAGCAGTCTCCTCGAGCCTGGTTTGGTAAGTTCAATACAGTTATTCAGGAGTTTGGCATGACTCGTAGTGAAGTTGATCACTCTGTGTTTTATCGGCATTCTACTTCAAATCTCAGTATTTATTTGGTGGTTTATGTTGATGATATTATTATTACTGGCAATGATCAGGATGGTATTACTAAGTTGAAGCAGCATCTCTTTCAGCACTTTCAAACTAAGGATCTGGGCAGATTAAAGTATTTTTTAGGTATTGAGGTTGCTCAGTCTAGCTTAGGTATTGTAATCTCACAACGTAAGTATGCCTTAAACATTCTTGAGGAGACAGGAATGACAGGTTGTAGGCTTGTTGACACTCTTATGGATCCGACGTCTAAACTTCTACTAGGACAGGGGGGCCGCTTAGCGATCCTGCAAGATATAGGCAGCTGGTTGGTAAATTAAATTACCTCACAGTGACTAGACCTGATATTTCCTTTTCTGTGAGTGTGGTAAGTCAATTCCCATATTCTCCCTGTGATAGTCATTGGGATGCAGTTGTCCATATTCTTTGTTATATAAAATCAGCTCCAGGCAAAGGATTATTGTTTGAAGATCAAGGTCATGAGCAAATTGTTGGGTACTCAGATACTGACTGTTGTAGAATCACCTTTTAATAGACATTCTACGTCTAGATGTTGTATTTTAGTCGAAGGTAATTTAAATCTTGGAAGAGCAAGAACTAGAATGTGATTGCTCGATCTAGTGCAGAAGCAGAATATCCAGCAATGGTCGTGGAAACATGTTAGCTAGTTTGGATCAAACATTTTCTTAATGAGTTAAAATTTGGTGAGATCAGCAAGACGGAACTTATGTGTGATAATCAAGTTTCCCTTCATATTGCATCAAATCCGGTGTTCCATGAGAGAACTAAACACATTGAGATTGACTGTTACTTCGTCAGAGAAAAGATACTCTCAGGAGATATTGCTACAAAGTTTGTGAAGCCGAATGATCAGCTTGCAGTTATTTTCACCAAGTCTCTTATTGATTCTCATATTAGTTACATATGTAACAAGATCGGTATATATGATTTGTATGCACCGGCTTGAGGGGGAGTATTAGATAATTAGGTAAATAATATGAATTAGTCCTAGTCCCACATAGAATAGGAGTATGATATGTATTATATAAATAGGGCATATTGTATTATAATTAAATAAAAGATCAATAATAATATTTTCTCCCGTGCTTTCTCACAGATATCAATACCAAATTAAATCTCAAGTATTACGCACAAGTCTGCCGAGGTGAACGGCCCGATCCCATAGGAATAGTGATACACAGTACTGCCGAGGTGAATGGCCTGATCCCGTAAGAATAGTGTTACCATACTGTTGAGGCGAACGGCCCGATCCCATTAGAGTAGAGAAACTATCGCACCCGCGAAAATAAATGCGAGTCGAGTGGACACGAATCTAATGTTCATCAAATATTCCATGAATTTCCAAAATAAGAGACTCAATTGATAATGTATTCTAGCCTCAATCCCAGTCATAAATTAAGGAAATCAAATATTCAAGGTAAATACAAATAGCACGTTTAAGGCATGATGTGAATCTAAGTCTACCCGGACATAATATTAATATAGCTATGTACGGACTCTAGTCACCGTGTGCATACGTAGCTCCCACAACAAGTAGCACGCAACAATTAATATACCTAAGGGGATAATTTCCTCTTACAAGATTAGGCAAGAGACTTACTTTGCTTCCAAACTCACTATTCGGTTCTTAACCTCACTAGAAATACCCAAACGACGCCGAGCAATCCGAAAACTAGTCAAAAGTCATGCACACTAATCAATATATGATCAAAAGTTCATAATTTAACTATTAAACTTATTTCCCAACCAAATTCAGAAAGTCCATAAAGTCACCCCCGGGGCCCACGTGTCCGGATTCCGAAATTGTTTGAAGATAAATGTTACCCATGACATTATGAACTTAAATATATAATTTATTCCCTATTCCTTAATCAATTTCGTGGTCAAATACCATTCTTTTTATCAAACCCTAGGTTTCCAACCAAATCCCACAATTTTCACCAAATTCCATGTTAACATCTATCCATAATACATGTATTTAACTCAAAAATGGGTAGAATTCACTTACCTTGTGATGCTTGATGAACATTCTCTCCAAAGAGCTCTTAGAACCGGCCAACCCAAGTGAAAATGAGAGAAAATGAGCCAAGTCTCGTATTCAAAATCAAATCTGTCTAGTGATTTCTTCTTCGCGATCGCAGAACGCCTTTCACGATCGTGAAGACCAACTACAACCACTGACCAAAAGCACTTTTCGCTATCGCAACCATCCATTCGCGTTTACGATGAACCAGCTCCCAACCATCCACGTTCGCGATCCCCCAGTCGCATTCGCGAAGTCCAAATGCCTTCCAGCCCAGCTCAACTCCCCCCTTCTTCGCGTTCGCGAAGAAGGACTAGATCCTCCCTTGTGTTCGCGAGGACTTCTTCGTGTTTGTGAAGAGTAAAGTCCCGACCTTCCTCCAGCCTTCTTCGCGATCGCGAAGTACACCAGCGAATTTCAGCCAACTTCAACTTGCTCCGGATTGTCCGAACCACACCCGAGCCACCCGGGACCCCGTCTAAATATACCAACAGGTCCATAAACATACCACGGACTTACTCGGAGCCTCGTAACACATAAAATAACACTAGAACTAATGAATCTCACCTTAAAACCAAATTAATGAACTTCTAAGATTCAAAACTCATTTCAACTATCTCCGGACATGACGAAACCTACTTAGACAACTCGGAATGACGCCAAATTTTACGCACAAGTAACGAATCATAATACGAACCTATTCCAAGGCTCAGAATCCCAAACAAACATCGATCAGACAAAAACCCACTTCAAGTCCAACTTAGGAAATTCTATAACCTTCTAAATGCCAACTTTCAACAATAAGCACCAAAACGCTCCCGGTTTACCCGAAACTCGATCCGAACATATGCCCGAGTCCAAAATCATCATACGAATCTATTGGAGCTTTCAAATCCTAATTAAGAGGTTGCTTGCTCATATCTTTGACTGAAGTCAAACTTGGCCACCTTAGGCCAATATTATGGAACTAAGTGTTCTGAATTCGACGTGAATCCTTCCAAAACCAAACCAACCACCCCCACAAGTCATAAAGAATCCCTCTTCCAAATTGATCCCGAATAATCCGAAACCCAAACTCGACCGCACACGCATGCCATAATTCACAATACGAAGCTGCTCGAGACCTTAAGCCACCGAACGAGATGCTAATTCTCAAAATGATCGGTCGGGTCATTTCATTCTCCTCCTCTTAAATAGACATTCATCCTCGAACGTGCCAAGAACCATTCTGAAGTCGTCAAATCACTGAGTGATCTACCATACATACACTCGTGGGTGATCCCACGTCACCCCAATCCACATAGGCCTGACGACACCATCTCAACTGAAGATTATTTATTCCACTCATACTGATAGGAACAGTAAAAGCACATACGGGGAGTCTTAAATAAGGGAATAAGGATCTAGAAAGCAAAACTACCAATCAGATCATTACACATGAATGCTAGAACCCCAATAGCTTTTTATCCTGCAAAGCACTACTACTCCATCCACGATCCGTCCTTCTGTCCGGTCTGAATCTTTTCAAAGATTGAAAACTGTTAGTTCCACGCCCATCATATCTTTCATTTGATGAATAAGGTTGGAAACAACTTGTGGAAGATCTCAAGTCTGCATCAAAATTATTTTTGAATTTTTCCTGATTCCAATCACAATTACGACCTTTGGATGACACCAAAGAACTTAATTGAACATCTACAATTCTGATTTTTGATTCATATTATTATAGACATTTGTCCATGTGGTTTCCTGAAATTCCAACATGCTCTCATTCAATTTCTTTGAAGCATCGGAGCTTTAAAAGATTGAGGCCTTTGGTGAATGCCTCTGCTGCTCATTCATCAAACACTGTCGGCAATAGCATCATCTCCTTTTGGAACCGGATCACGAATTCACAAAGCGATTCGGATTTTCCTTGAGCAATTCCGAATCTATCCACTTCCCTGGCTTGGACTTTCCTTGTCCCGGTATGAGCTTTGATGAAAGAATCTGCAAGCATTTTAAAACAATAAATTAAATGTTTAGGTAAAAGAGAATACCACGTTAAAGCTCCCTTCGTTAGGGTTTTGCCAAATTTCTTTAGCAAAATGATTTGATCTCATGCTGACCCACATCATTTCCCTTTATAGCCGTAGTGTAAGTTGTGATATGTTCCTGTAGATCCGAAGTTCTATTTTATTTTGGTATATCTAGAATCTTGAAGCTCTTTGGGATCAACTCGGGGCTGCACTTGGTTTCAACGGTAGCTGAGTATATTTCTTTGAATCTGGACCCTTCAATACCAAAGGTGCCCCCAGGAGTTGATCCATCTGAGCGTGGAATGCTTTAGCGTCTTGGTCCATCCGATCATTCATTTCCCTCATAAAACTCATGAGATCGATTTTAAAATGATCATTTGTGTTATTATCATTCCCGGATCCACTTGTCACACCCCAACCTTCGGAGGTGTGATCGGTTTGGAATTAGAGTAGGTTTGTTCTAGGGATTCTATAAGTCGTATCTAGTAGAGTCTTGTTTATGGGTGTGACGTGCACCATATTTATAAACATGAGGCTATAAGATATTTAGGATGGATACCTTTCTTTCTGCTCTAGATCATGCGATAGAGCTGAACATGACATCAGGTACAATCAAAATCTCCTAAGACCGGGTACGACCGAGTCCTCTTGAGGCCAGTTATGCCGAGTTCTGTTGATACAGGATACAGCCGAGACCTCCTAAGGCAGAGTATGATGTGAAAAAGGCACAAGACTTTACCTAGTCCTCTCCGAGGCGGGTACGATATGATATGATATGCCCCAAAGAGTGGCTGTACATGACATGGAATGATATGCCCCAAGAGCAGTGGAAATTTACTATAGTATATTAATGCATATATTGACTTTTACAAAACTTGCATACATTTATAGTTCATGGTTCCAGCAGTGTACGCTCCCGGTTGCTTGTCTTCAGTATTTAAGTCGAAATTCTATATTTATTTGTCTTATGTTATGTCTTTGGTTTATCTACATTATCTGTCTTACATATTGAGTACATCTTTCGTACTGACGCCCCTTTCTTCTGAGAACTGTGTTCATGCCCACAACTGCAGGTAGACTTGGTGACGTCCCTCCTTAGTAGGGTGCACATTTCAACTGTTGGTTGTCGCACTCCACTTCTCCGGAGTAGCTGTACGGAAGTCAATATGTACCAAAGTATTTGTATATGCTGTTTTGGATACGGTGAGGCCCTGTCCTGACCAAGTTATGTATTATGGAACAATTAGACGCTTGCAGATTAGTATCTAGTGTGTATGTAAATGTTGGTTATAACTTTATTGGCAACAGTTGTGTATATAAATAAAATATTGAAAGTTTCTTCCCTAATTAGTTGAGAGCGTTTTTAATTGGCATTATATCGGGAGGCCGTGTTGGCCCAAATCTCATGTTGAAGGGTCTAAGTATGGAAGTTGGTTCGCACAGGCCTTCAGGTGTCGTGTGCTGGTCATACCTCCCAAGGTTGGGGTGTGACACTATTGCCTGCACCACCTGCTTGATTATTATTAAAATCGAACTCCTCCCTTGAAGCGGTTTTACTAGTTCTTTGTGCTGTTGGATTTGCAGGCACGCTGGAGGGACTCGAACTCCTCTATTAGAATTATTAGAGGCAACCGAAAGTGCATGCTGGAGCTCAACCATTATCCGATTTTGTCTCGAGAGATGATTCATGATTTTCCTTTGTTGTGCTGTCAAAACTTTCACCGTTTTGACAACAGATTCATCTTCCATATGATTAGGGGTAGGACTCCTTATACACCGAGGATTTCGTTCTTCCCGAACCGGAGTTGTCTCATCTCCATTGTTGCGAGTTTCATTGGTCGAATCATCACTTTGATCTCTATTAGAAAATATCCTCACGCTCGTTGTTTGTACCAACATTGAATGAGTTGTTAACATCATTAGTTGCCATATATGTTTTTACTTTACTGGAAAAAAAAGTGTCAAAATATGTTAGTAAAAGAGGAATGGATCAAAGTAATACCACAATTGTCTATGCCCCATGGTGGGTGCCAAACAGTTTAACTGTAAAACAATACAATTGAATTTGTAATGTGATTTATAGACACATGAATTAATTTAATCCAAGAATATAAAGTAACAAAGAACATAAATAAATTAATTAAGAATACTTGAAGAAAATACAAGTCTGACAGTGAAGTGAGTTTTTCCGGAAGCAAGAATAAGAACAGTGTACTGAGAAAAAAGATGTTAATAGAAAGCATGAATAAGTTTAGCCTTTTTTCATACAAGTATTTTGTCTCCCTACAATGAGTACAAATTTCTATATTTATAGTTAAATTCAAGGAAACATAATTCTCAAATCAATCTCCTCTTTAATATGAATAACGACCCATCTTGATAGTTGCATAATGGTTGAGTATAAATGCTAAGATTCTTTGTAACGGCCGCCCCTTGAATGCTGCCTTCTTCAACCGATATCTTATTTTTAAACTTTCGTCTTAGGTTCCAATATCTTCCGAACTCACACAACACTGGTCACGTGTTCGTAATCGGTGCCAGCTATTTGCTGACTCATGCCCTACATGTCTTTACTACTGCGTGACAACTCGACGAACGTCCACATGACATTCATCATTTTTACCCCATACAAAAAGAATTGAAAAGTATTGATTTAATAACTGGCAGGATTTTAATATAATTAAATAAAGACATGATCAGTGTCCTTCAAGAAAAAAAACTAAAGTTAAGGAAATCAATTAGTAGGAATTTGTTAAGACATGGTTCAAGTAAAGGAAGCAAAATTGGATATTCAAAGGCAGGGACGGCTAGACAGGTGGAAGGGGTGAGGATGGGCACGTGGATGAGGTTGTAAAGACAAAAAAGTCCTTTCAGTTCATGAGTCAGCTAAATGCTACTAGGGACATTTAAGGAAATTTAAAAATGGGTATATTGCTAACATACTACATGTTTCATGTAGTATGTTAGCAAGACCATATATATAGATAGAGAGAAAGAGTGTGCGCGATAATTAATCTAATTTTTTATTACTAATATTAGTTAATATAGATAATTATATATATCTTTTGGAGTATCTGATAGTATAAGAATTATTATACAGTGTTAGTATATAAAAATTAAACTTATTTTTGAATTATCTCTATAGATAATTACATATATCTTTTTGAATATATAATAATATTAAAATTATTATACATTATTAATATACTAATCTTAGGGTACGCGCTTTGTGTGTGTCCCCCATATTAATAAGTACGCGATTATAAAAAGATCACATAAATATTATTAAATAATGTGCTTGAGTTATAAAATAAAATTTTAAAAATATATAAGTTCTAGAAAAATAAATGTTGGTCACATTTAATTACCTCAATAAAAGAAGAAATTATGTCCGATGGAAGTTTGCAGATGTCTTGTTGTGATTTCTGAGAACTTTTGTGTAATATCTTATAAATATTATTGTTATTTATATGACTTAATACTTGTATACGGTAAAAAACCAGTTAGTTCTTCGTACAAACTGGTTTAAATGGTAATACATTGGATCGAAGAAGTGTCTTCATAGTATCAGGTTGAGGTCCGAAGTCAGGTCACTAAGATTCGAGCCCGAAGGACTGATCAATGTCGAGCTCGATGTTATTATCAAGCTCGAACCCAAGTCGAACTATGATGCAAAGTAAAGTTATCGAGCTTATGATTCAGAGACCGACCAACACTGACCCTGAATCAATACAGGGATCCGAGTCAGAATCGAGCTCGAGTCAAGATCGAGAGCTCAAGTCAAGACCGAAAACTCGACTCAATATCGAGCTCACAGACAAGAGCCGTTGCAATCCCACTAAAGGAGGAATTATGGAAAAGCTGATTTATCATGGGTCTCCCATTATGTATTTTTAATTATATCTAAAAGTAGGATCCTCCACTATAAAGAGGATGGCTACATTTCTGTAAAGGATAACTTTTTGCTTACATTGTAACTCAAGCACCATATTCTCCTATATTCAAGAGTTATTCTTTTAAGCTTCATAAATTGATTCATCTTGCTTAGTCCTAAAAATCATATTCTTTCCAACCTTATTTATTTTGGATTCTTTGCAATCCATATTTGATATTTCTATTTATCCTTACGATTTGTATTAAGCTATACCGCATATCCTTAGAACTACGTACAAATTCAACTCTATCTATTTTATGGGTAGACAGTTTAGCGCCCACCGTGGGGCTAAGGATAACAGTGGTTATTTGATACGAATCTGCAAAAACACACCGTTTTGCGCTTGTTTCCGGAAGTATCTTGGATTTCGGATTAGCAACGACTAACTATCAATCAAATGACCTTACCTATCGACAACGAAGCCGGTCTGCAACATGAGAACAATAACTTGACACCCAGTACCGAAAGACTACTAGTCAACGCCGTTGGAGCTCGAATCGAAGTGCCGATAGATATTAATTCACATGTGGCCATTGAGGCGAACCTACATTCTGAACCTGAAAATAGCATTCATGATGGCACTCGATCTGTAGCTCGAGATACCCATAACGTCGAGGAAAACGGCACCATCTTGCGTATGATTTTTGAAATATTGCAAGCTTAACAGGAAGAAATAGCTCAGTTGTAGAGTGAAACCCAGATACCGAGTAGGCTGAAGCCCAGTCAACCTCAAGAAATCGCCCATACAACGGAACCAGCTATAGTGAAATCAAATGAGCAGGAGTCGGGGACTAATCCCGAAATTGCTAAGATGTTCAAAGAACTGACCATACGAATAGAATCGGGAGAAAGAAGGATCGAAGTAAACGACAAAAGGTGGAAACATACAACTCCAGGGTTGATCAGATCACGGGGGCATCACCAATATTGAAGGGCTTAGATTCCAAAAAATTCATACAAAAGCCTTCCCCCCCAAGCGTGGCTCCTAAACCGATCCCAAAGAAGTTCTGAATGCCCGAGATTCCTAAATATAATGGAACTATCGACCCCAACGAATATGTCACCTCATACACATGTGCCATCAAAGGGAACGATCTAGAGGATGATGAGATCGAATCCATATTATTGAAGAAATTCGGTGAAACCCTGTCAAAAGTAGCAATGATATGGTATCATAATTTGCCATCTAATTCTATCGATTCTTTTGCTATGCTTGCGGATTCCTTCGTAAAAGCACACGCTGAGGCCATAAAAGTCGAGACTAGGAAGTCGGACATGTTCAAGGTAAGACAAAAGGATAACGAGATGCTAAGGGAGTTCATGTCTCGTTTTTAAATGGAACGAATGGATCTACCCCCACTCACAGACGATTGGGCTGTTCAGGTTTTCACTCAAGGTTTGAATGAACGAAGTTCGACGGCTTCACGGCGGTTGAAGCATAACTTGATCGAGTACCCAGCTATCACTTGGGCCAACGTGCACAATAGGTACCAATCAAAAATTAGAGTCGAAGATGATCAGTTGGGGTTTGAACCCGCTGCTCAAAGGGATATCAATCGAGAACAAATTTCAATCAGGGATCGATACCGACCGTATAACAGAAACCACAGAATCAATGAATCGAGATGTAACCCCAGACAAAGCAACAAAAGAAGCGATCAAGGTCAAGGGTCTCGGGGGTTGATGAATAGAAGTGGGTTCGACAGGCCTACCAGATCTAAGGAAGCGCCTCGTTTATCGGAGTATAACTTCAGCATTGATGCATTCTCCATCATGTCGGCTATCGGACGCATCAAAGATACTAAATGACCTCGACCCATGCAGACTGATCCTGCCCAAAGGAATCCCAATCAAATGTGCGAATATCATGGCACTCATGGCCACAGAACGGAAGATTGCAGAAAACTAAGAGAGGAGGTAGCCTGGTTATTCACGAGAATATTTAAGCGACAGGGCGAAGACATTTCAAAAACAGAGATTTCGGCAAACAAAACGAAAAAGAAGAACCACAGCACGTCATCCACATGATCATCGACAGTGTCGATACCTCTCAAGGGCTGGTGCTTAAACGCACTAAGACATCGATTATGAGAGAAAAACGATCTCGAACTCAGGATTACGCACCCATAGGAACTTTGTCCTTCAATGATGAAGAAGTAGAAGGAGTCATACAACCTCATAACGATGCACTGGTAATATCCGTACTTATGAATAAAACTAAAGTTAAGTGTACGTTAATTGATCCAGGTAGCTCGGCCAACATCATTAGATCGAAGGTTGTAGAACAACTCGGTCTACAAGATCATACTCGCAACCCTGGTTCTAAACGGATTCAATATGGCATGTAAAACCACCAAAGGCGAGATAATTCTACCAATAAATGTGTCCGAAACCATCCAGGAAATGAAGTTCCACGTAATCGAAGGTGACATGAGGTACAACGACTTTTTTGGAAGGCCATGGATCCACAACATAAGAGTTGTACCTTCGACCCTACACTAGGTTCTTAAATTCCCAACATCAAGGGGAGTCAAAACAGTGTACGGAGAACAACCGGCCGCAAGAGAAATTTTTGTCGTCAAGGAAGCGAATCTGATATCCTCGCCTTTGACAATAAAGGGATTGGATTCAAAGGGGGAACGAGATGCCAAATAGCAATCACAGACATCGGCTTTAACCCAACCAGAAAATCAGAAGATCGACGAAGATGATGATCAAAGGATCCCTCGATCCTTCGTGCTTCCCGATGATTCCGACGCTACCCAATCAACGATTAAAGAGTTGGAGCAAGTAATACTAATCGAGCATTTTCCCGAATGAAAGGTATACCTGGGAACGGGATTAACCCCCGAACTTAGGAAAAGGCTTATTCAATTTCCTATCGATAACATGGATTGTTTTGCTTGGTCCCATTTAGATATAATAGGGATCCCACCGGATATAACGACGCATCGGCTAAGCCTGGACCCTAGGTTCCAACTGATAAAGCAAAAGAGAAGGCCCCAATCCGAGGTAAAGCACGCATTCATAAAGGACGAGGTAACTAAACTTCTCATAATAGGGTCCATTTGGGAGGTGAAATATCCCGAATGGTTAGCCAATGTAGTTGTAATCCCTAAAAAAGGGAACAAACTTAGAATGTGTGTAGATTTTAAGGATTTAAACAGGGCATGCCCCAAAGATTCTTTTCCACTGCCTAACATCGATCGCATGATCGATTCCACGGCCGGCCACGAGATCCTTACTTTTCTCGATGCCTATTCCGGGTATAATCCAATCCAAATGAACCCGAAAGACCAGGAAAAGACTTCATTTGTCACCAAGTATGGAACATATTATTATAATGTGCTGCCTTTCGGGCTAAAAAATGCAGGAGCTACTTACCAACGCATAGTAAATAAAATGTTCGAGGAAAAAATAGGTAAATCAATGGAAGTTTATATTGATGACATGCTAGTTAAGTCACTGCGCGCAGAGGAACATTTGGCTCATTTGCAAGAAACATTCGAGATTTTAAGGAAATACAACATGAAGCTCAACCCCGAGAAATATGTTTTCGGGGTCGGTTCGGTCAAGTTCTTCGGCTTCATGGTATCAAATCGGGGGATCGAGATTAACCCCGATAAATCAATGCCATCGAGGACATCACCGTCGTGGACAGCGTAAAATCCGTGCAGAGGCTAACGGGACGGATTGCTGCCTTAGGCCGATTTATTTCAAGGTCGTCAGATCGAAGTCACAAATTTTTGTCTCTACTCAAAAAGAAGAATGATTTCGCTTGGACCCCGGAATGCCAAAAGGCATTAGAGGAATTAAAACGATATCTATCGAGCCCACCACTGCTTCATACACTAAAAACAGACGAAAAACTTTGCTTGTACTTGGCGGTATCGGAAATCGCAGTAAGTGGTGTCCTAGTTCGAGAAGATCAAGGTACATAATTTCCCGTTTATTATGTAAGTCGAACCTTAGGAGAAGCATAAACTAGATATCCACACTTAGAAAAATTGGCACTTGCACTGATAAGCACCTCTAGAAAGTTAAGACCGTACTTTTAATGTCACCCTATATGCGTATTGACCACTTACCCACTCCGTAATATTTTGCACAAGCCCGAACTATCAGGCCGATTGGCCAAATGGGCCGTCGAACTCAGTGGATACGATATCGAATATCAACCCCATACGGCCATCAAGTCTCAAATTTTAGCGGACTTCGTGGCCGATTTCACGCCGACCCTCGTACCCGAAGTTGAAAAAGAACTCTTATTGAAATCGGGTACGTCATCGGTAGTGTGGACCCTTTTTACGGACGGGGCTTCGAACGTGAAGGGGTCCGGGCTAGGCATCATTTTAAAGCCACCCACGGGTAACATTATTAGGCAATCTATCAGAACTACTAGGTTGACTAAGAACGAGGCCGAGTATGAGGCCATGATTACAGGTCTCGAGCTAGCTAAAAGCTTGGGAGCAGAAGTCATTAAAGCCAAGTGTGACTCTTTGCCGGTGGTAAATCAAGTAAACCAAAACCTTCGATGTTCGAGAAGATAGAATGCAAAGGTATTTGGACAAACTGCAGGTCACTTTGCACCATTTCAAAGAATGGACTTTACAGCATGTTCCATGAGAACAAAACAATGAGGTCGATGCACTTGCAAATTTGGGATCATCGGTCGAGGAAGGCGAGATAAGCTCGGGGACTGTCGTTCAACTCTCGAGATCCGTGATCAAAGAAGGTCATGCCGAGATAAATTCTACAAGCTTAACCTGGGATTGGAGGAATAAGTATATTGAATACTTAAAGAATGGAAAGCTCCCGTCGGACCCTAA
Source organism: Nicotiana tabacum (assembly GCF_000715075.1). NCBI lineage: Eukaryota > Viridiplantae > Streptophyta > Magnoliopsida > Solanales > Solanaceae > Nicotiana > Nicotiana tabacum. The sequence goes on from NC_134094.1 coordinate 44,592,068, forward strand.
AACTTCGAGGGCCCTACGAACCAAAGCTGCTCGATTCACATTAACTGCAGATGGAACGTTATACCGAAGGACATTTGATGGACCATTGGCAGTATGCTTAGGTCCAGGAGACACCGACTACGTCCTACGTGAGGTGAACGAGGGCACTTGTGGAAATCACTCCGGTGCCGATTCATTAGTTCGAAAAATAATTAGGGCAGGGTATTATTGGATCAATATGGACAAAGATGCAAAGGAGTTTGTTCGAAAATATGACAAATGTCAAAGGTTTGCACCAATGATCCATCAGCCCGGAGGGCAACTTCACTCAATCCAATCCCCATGGCCATTCATGAAATGGGGAATGGATATCGTCGGCCCTCTGCCATCGGCCCCAGGTAAAGCTAATTTCATTTTATTTATGACTGACTATTTCTCTAAATGGGTTGAATCACATGCGTTTGTGAAAGTAAGAGAGAAAGAGGTTATAGACTTTATCTGGGATCATATCGTATGTCGATTCGGGATACCCGCCGAAATAGTGTGTGACAATGGGAAACAGTTTGTCGGCAGCAAAGTGACGAAATTCCTCGAAGACCACAAAATAAAAAGGACATTATCAATACCGTATCACCCCAGTGGGAACAGACAGGCCAAATCAACGAACAAAACTATCATTCAAAACCTAAAGAAGAGGCTGAACGACGCTAAGGGAAAATGGAGTGAAATCCAACCCGAAGTTCTTTGGGCATATCGAACAACATCAAAATCTAGTACGGGGGGAACCCCTTTCTCCTTAGTATATGGCATCGAAGCCTCGATTCCAGTCGAAGTCGGGGAACCCAGTGCCAGGTTTTGATATAAAATAGAAGAGTCAAATAACGAGGCTATGAACACTAGTCTCGAATTATCGGATGAAAAACGAGAAACTGCTCTCATCCAATTGGCCGCCCAAAAGTAGCGAATCGAAAGATACTATAATCGAAGACCCAAGCTTCGCCATTTTAAACTCGGGGACTTAGTGCTAAGTAAAGTCACCCTCAGTACCCGAAATCCAAAAGAAGGAAAACTAGGACCGAACTGGGAAGGACCGTATCAGGTTCTCGAAAACGTCGGAAAAGGATCATACAAGCTCGGTATTGTAAACGGCAAACAACTATCAAGCAATTAGAATGTGTCGCACCTAAAGCGATACTACTGCTAAGGTACGACCCTCCCATATTGGTTTATATTTCGAAACTAACCCCTGCAGGAGTCCGATCAGGAGCTAGGATGGATCCTTCAATAGGAAGCCCTAGGTCTGAAAGCATGCGTTGTATTCTTTTTCCCTTAGACTGGTTCTATCCCAAATGGGTTTTTCGGCAAGGTTTTTAATGAGGCAACTATTGATCGTGCTAACTTAGAAACAATTAGACAGTATCCGAGGCCTCTTTACAATCGACCTCGAATACTGGGGGGGCATTAGCCCCTCAAATATATCAAGTTTGATGCAAGAAAGTTACTTCATAATAACAGGGTTCCGATAGGAAAAAATTTTAAGAGCCAAATGGTCAAAACGAATCATGCTCATGTAGTTGGCCCGAGCCCGGACACAAAATATGGACACATGTATAATGACTTGCAAAGAAAAATTTCTTCTGTACCGATATCTTATATCCAAGGAAGATTCCCCTATTTCGAGATTTATTATGCAAACAGGCTTAAGGTAAATCAACGAGTTCGAGCAACACTCACTCAACTATAAAGCCCAAAGGCTACACCAACTTGAGTTCAAGCAACCATTCTCACTCGGGGACTATCTACTAAGCCTACGGGCTATATTACTTCGAGTTCGAAATTACTCACTCGACTATTAAGCCTACAGGCTACATTACTTCGAGTTCGAAATCACTCACTCAACTATTAAGCCTACGAGCTACATTACTTTGAGTTCGAAATCACTCACTCGACTATTAAGCCTACGGGCTACATTACTTCGAGTTCGAAATCACTCACTCGACTATTAAGCCTACGGGCTACATTACTTCGAGTTTGAAATCACTCACTCGACTATTAAGCCTACGGGCTACATTACTTCGAGTTCGAAATCACTCACTCGAATATTAAGCCTACGGGCTACATTATTTCGAGTTCGACGCCTACGGGCTACATTACTTCGAGTTCGAAATCACTCACTCGACTATTAAGCCTACAGGCTACATTACTTCAAGTTCGAAATCACTCACTCGACTATTAAGCCTACGGGCTACATTACTTCGAGTTCGAAATCACTCACTCGACTATTAAGCCTACGAGTTACATTACTTCGAGTTCGAAATCACTCACTCGACTATTAAGCCTACGGGCTACATAACTTCGATTTCAAAATCACTCACTCGACTATTAAGCCTACGGGCTATATTACTTTGAGTTTGAAATCACTCACTCGACTATTAAGCATACGGGCTATATTACTTCGAGTTCAAAATCACTCACTCAACCATTAAGCCTACGGGCTACATTACTTCGAGTTCGAAATCACTCACTCGACTATTAAGCCTACGGGCTACATTACTTCGAGTTCGAAAATGCTCACTCGGATATAAAGGCTACGAAGTTCGAATTCGATCAAATTGCCTAAAGCCTTATGAAAAACATTCATAAGGCATGAATAAAACAAAATCTTCACAAGATAGAAAATAAAACAGAGGCAAGATGGGAAAAGAAAAGATATTTGTATATATATTTACAGGATTGTTTATATTATTGTTTGCAACATCCGAAATAGAAACTAAGGGACTAAGTTTCTTGGTTATCCCCCGGGGCGATCTCTTCTCCATCGGGCTCCTCCCCGCTCTCGGACCCGCTATTGCTCCTATCATCGTCATCATCATCATCGTCATCATCGGAAGCTAAGGCTTCAATATCGGCTACAAGCTCCTTAGCTCTTTTTATCTCTTCAGTGAGGTCGAAACCTCTAGCGTGGATCTCCTCGAGGGTCTCCCTCTGAGATTGGCACTTAGCAAGCTCAGCAACCCAATGTGCTCGAGTGTTGGTGGTCTCGACTGCCTCTCTTGCTTGTGCCTGAGCAGCTTTAGCATCGGCCCGATAAACGGCCACGAATGCATCTGCATCGGCCTTTGTCTTTTCGGCGTCAGATTCGGCCTTGCGAGTTCAGAGGCCAACCGAGCCTCGAGCTCCTCTATTCTTCTTACTTGAACCGAGCTTTTCTCCTTCATACTTTGAAGCTGGTTTTCGGCCGATAACAATTGGGCTCGAGCAGCCTCTTTCTCTACAACAAAGCGGTCCATACCTTCTTTCCACTTCAAGGACTCCGCTTTTATCACATCAACCTCTTCACGGAGTTTCTTGATCATCTCAATTTTCTGCTGCAGCTGTGAGACCAAATAATTAGCCATCATTCTGGTATCGAGCCCATAGGCTTTTAAAAGTATCATTACCTGCTCAGACAGATCGGTCTGATCTTGATGAGCCTTGACCAACTCAGCTCGGAGGTCTTTGATTTCCTCTCCCCTTTTCCCTAAAAGGAGTTTAAGGGAGTTCCTCTCCTCCGAGACCCATTAAAGATCGGTCTCAAACCGATACAGCTCAGCTCGAGACCGAGAACATACTTCTCGATGAACCGCCATTGCATGTGAAGAAGGAAGAAACGAAGTTGGGAAAGAATAGCAAAACATGAAAAATAATATAAACAAAGAGAGTTAAGAGCTTAACCGATTCAGAGCTAGCTGCATTTCACAGAGAAGGCCCGACGCATCACTAGGGCCAGCAACATCCTCGACCCCAGTAAACAGATCACAGAAAGGGTCCTCCCCTTCATGAGACCGGCTCATCTCGAGGGCCCCCAAAGCTTGGGCTTCCCGAATAGCCCCTTCGGAAAAGGCAGGGAGAGTAGGCGAATCTCCGATTACTATTGTCCCAGGCAACTCACTTGGGGAGTTCTCCTCAGTTCGGAGAGCTTCAGGACCGGCCCCTTCCGATGTACCCACTGTTTGTTTACTTCAGTAGGAAGCATCCTCGATCTCTAATGACTCCGGGACTTTGCGTGAACCTTCCTCCGATATCTCCTCGGTTCGAGGCGAAGCCTTATAAATCACCGTCGATTCAGCCGCCTTTGGGGCATAGGTGCTTTTCTCAATTCGGGCCGCCAGCGCGGACCCGTCGTTTTCTTCTTCTTCTTCTTCTTCTTCGTCTTCATCCCTTAGACGCAGAACTGATTCTACGGTCAAGGAAATGGTATTCTTCTTCGGCTTACGAGCCGTCCTTTTTTCGGTTTTGGATCTTCGGGAACGGAGGCCCTTTTCCTCTTATTATCCTTCACCGGCTTTGAAACGGATGCCGATGCCTCTTTCTCAACGGACAAGGGCCTCAAAACTGCATCTTTGCCCACACCTACATACAGGAAAATTTATTGAAGTATATGGAAAGCATCCCGTTCGAACTGCCAAAAAATAAGAGAAAGGGGCTTACCATGACTTTTGGCCTCCCATCGGCCTTTTGACAAATCATGCCATGAGCGCTCGGCGTATGTAGAGGTCGAAGCCAGAGCTCGTACCCAGTTCTTGAGATCGGGAACTGCACCGGGTATCCTAGGAACTGTTGTATCACAAAAAGGTGGATATCGGTGAGAAAAGAAATGAAAGGGCAAAATAGAAGAAATAACAACAGAAGTACACTTACGCTTCATGTTCCACTCCTCGGGAAAAGGCATATTTTCAGTCGGAATCAGGTCTGAAGTCCTTACTCGAACGAACCTGCCCATCCAGCCTCGATCCATGTCCTCGTCTATTCTCGAGAATAGAGCCTTGGTAGCCCGACGCTGAAGTTTTATTAACCCTCATCGAAAAAGGCGAGGACGGTACAATCAGATGAGATGATCGAGGGTGAACGACATCCCCTCGATTTTGTTCACAAAGTATCGGATCAAAATAACGATCCGCCAAAAAGAAGGATGGACCTAGCCTAGGGTTATTTGGTATTGATGGTAAAAGTCAATAATAACAGAGTCGAGGGGACCTAACGTAAAAGGGTAAGTATACACACTTAAAAACCCTTTCACCTAAGTGGTGATATCTTCGTCAAAAGAAGGGATTATTATTTCTTTGATCTCCTAATTGCAATCTTTCTTTAGCTGTTTGAGGTGTCTCTCAATTATCGAATACATATACCTCGATACTGGCTCATATCGGTCGGGAACCGACGAGCCTTTATCGACCTTAAAATCAGAGGTAAGAACACACGCCCCAGGAACGCACTCCTCAGGCCGTGGCTCTACCGGTGTTTCGTCAGCGGCAGACTGTGAAGATGAAGCTTTGTCTTTCTGAGGAATGGTTTGTGATGTTTTCGCCATTTTCGAATCTAAAGGTCGAGAATAGAAGAAAGTGACAAAGATTTGGTTGTTTTGAAGAAGGACTTTTGTATAGAGGAATTACAGATTTGCGAATAAACTCAGAGGGTACGAAAAAGAACTTGGATAATTTGGAAGATTGAAGATGTAAAAGTGATAAATGGTAAAAAGAAGGGCTATTTATAGATTAAAGCAGTGGCGGTTCAATATCAGCGGTGGCCGATCACCATCTGACATGCATTAAATGTCTTGAAAAACTAAACCGACGGGACAGCTATCACATGCGTCATGATCGAGCCCAATGTGAATGTCAGCTTATATCTAATCGAGCCACTGTAAAATCATGTCGTTTCTCGCTACATCCTTCTCGAGAAACGAGGGGACTATCTGTATACGGTAAAAATCGGTTAGTCCTTCGTACAAACTGGTTTAAATGGTAATACATTGGATCGAAGAAGCGTCTTCATAATATCAGGTTGAGGTCCGAAATCAGGTCACCAAGCTTCGAACCCGAAGGACCGATCAATGTCGAGCTCGATGTTATTATCAAGCTCAAACCCAAGTCGGACTATGATGCAAAGTAAATTTATCAAGCTTATGATTCAGAGACCGACCAACACTGACCCCGAATCAATACAGGGATCCGAGTCAGAATCGAGCTCGAGTCAAGATCGAGAGCTCAAGTCAAGACCGAAAACTCGAGTCAATATCGAGCTCACAAACAAGAGCTGTTGCAATCCCACTAGAGGAGGAATTATGGAAAAGTTGATTTATCATGGGTCTCCCACTATGTATTTTTAATTATATCTAAAAGTAGTATCCTCCACTATAAAGAGAATGGCTATATTTCTGTAAAGGATAACTTTTTGCTTACATTGTAACTCAAGCACTATATTCTCCTATATTCAAGAGTTATTCTTTTAAGCTTCATAAATTGATTCATCTTGCTTAGTTCTAAAAATCATCTTCTTTCCAACCTTTTTTATTTTGCATTCTTTGCAATCCATATTTGATATTTCTATTTATCCTTACGATTTGTATTAAGCTATACCGCATATCCTTAGAACTACGTACAAATTCAACTCTATCCGTTTTTCGGGTAAACAATACTAAAAACAAACAAGTAATACAAAATATTTTTATCACAATTCTTCAAAGATTTATCAAATAATACGAATTAAAATATTAAATTTTTTTATCATTTAGAGATTTAGGAATGAAAGAGGTTTAAATTATTACTCATAACAGTTGATCCGAGTAGATTACACATACTTTATTTTGCCAAACGATTATACTAAAACATATGTCGATGTCACACAAAGAATTTTGCAGCAGTGAAGCATGAGAATGTAATTAATGAGAGAGTGGACCAAGTAAGAAGAAAATATGTTGTGGAAGAAAAAAAAAAAGATATGTAAGAAAAGAACTTAAACTCGTAATTATGTAAGTTATGTACTTATATTTTCTTGTTAGTGTAAGCATTTTTCCGAAGATAAATTTTCTTACAGTTCAAGAAAATCAAATATCAAGTTATTTAATCAATTAGAAATTTTGTGAGGAAGCTTTTCTTTTCGACTAAACGTTCGCTTGTTGGCAACACTAATGCAAATGACCATAATCGGTAAAAAAAAAAAAAATCTCAATCGAACCCTAAATTACACTCTTTGTCAGTTGGGCCAACATCCCAGCCGATTATGGCCCACATATTTGCTTCTAACCTGGATTAGCCCAGGTTGTATATGGGAAAAGATTTATCATTTGGCCCAATATTAAAACCCTAATTCTCTCCACAATCTGAAGCGTGACTCCTAACACGTAACTTTTCTCTAACTCTATTTATAATTCTTTCTTAATTAAAATATTATTCTTAAATTTAGGGAATTAATTAAATACTATTCTTAAATATTAAAAAATTAATTAAATAATTATTTTTAAATATTAAAAAATTAACGAAATTACTATTTTGTCCAGTGTAAACTCTATTTTTAAAGGGTAGAAAAATAATATTTTGACAGGAACTTCATGCTTTTAATATAATATAAATAAAAGTTAAACTCATTTTTGAATAATCTCTTTTTGGTAAATTAATGTGATTGGATTTTAATTTAAAATACTGTTTCTGAGAACTTTGTGCATTCGGACACCTACAAACTTTATCATAACAAAAAATAAAAATTGTAATTCAGCTTTTTGTCAAAACTATCATTAAAATTCCATCTTACATTTCATATTTCATATTCTAATTTATATAATAACTGTTCTGACAATATTTTTATGACTTTGTCACCCCATTTTTCATAGAACGGGTCCTTAATATCTAACTATCAATTTATTTTATTTATTCCCACTCTACTTTTTCTGAATGTTTTTATACCATTCTTTTCTCACTAGGAGGTCAACCAACACATCAAGTCTTAGACCTCACAGAACTACTATTGTTGCTATAGCCTCAAGCTCTCTGATCGTGTCATGAATGCCACTCATTCCCGAAATGAGTAACAAAAAAGTAATATTCTTACCTTAAGCTCTAATACATGATATAAAAATCAAATAAGAGAATTTTTCTAACACATCATATAGCCTCCCATAGCGCGCTACACACTACAATATATGATCCATGACTCCCCAAGACTACTAAACTTGAAACTCTGATACTAACTTGTAATGCCTCCAAATTAGTGTTGGACGTGATTGCCACCGAGCTTGTACTACTTGTTGAGTTATCTAATGTACCTCAAGATCAAATTGTGGGACTAATGCCATTATAGTCCCAAAAGAGTCTTTCAATGAAGTCGCAGATACAGTCTCTTTATAGTCGATGCGTTATTTATGGGTGAAGCCTTTAGCAACAAGACGTGCCTTATACCTCTCTACATTATCTTCGAATCCCTCTTGGTTTTTAATATCCAGTTGGAAAAATTGGCTTTGCACCAATTTTGATATCTGTACTAAAATATGCAGCAAGTGTAGTATAAGTACATTATTGTAGTAGTCAGAAAGTATCATGATTGTCCCAACAAAATAGTGGCGATGGTTTAGTAGAAAATATTTATTTTAATAACCTGTGTAGTTCATATACATAACAGTAAGAGAGAGAAAACACAAAAATATCATGATAAGCTAAAACACAGTCAACGCATGTATCAATGTAAACAGATAGAGTCTACGAAGTAATGCGCCCTATCTCGGCTAAACAAGCCCAATGCATCAATACGATGTAAAGCCCCGACTATTTATAATGATTCCTTATGTCTTGAGTTAACACTTATTTGACGAAAAGCTCGTGGGAAGATCGATTACTAAGTGACAAAAGTGCTTAAATATATATTTATGATGATTTGAATCAAGATATGTAAGTACAATGACCAAAAGATTGGAGAAAAGTGTTGGAGGCCAAGTATAGAAAATAACTCAGTTTTGCTTCAATACGCAACTGTCAAGCGACCTGAAATTGGTCAGGTATAGAAAAATATCTCAGTTTCGCTCCATTATGCGACTGCCACACGGTCGTCTATAGGTAATTTTAGATTTCGGGAAAGGCCATTATTTTAGAGTTTTGAAAATTGAGTCTTCTTCCACAAAGTGATTATGACTTTGGGCAAGCTCTCACATCACTAGGTGACTGTTATGAACATTTTTAAGTTAATTTCATTCCATTAATCCTAGTTTTAATATGGGTTTACATTAAAATCTTTATATTTTATCATCAAAGCTTCAAAGGTTGGGCAAGAACACCCATCAAGGAAGAACTAGGGATTTGACTTTGAAAAGTAAATTCCATTTCATGGAATGACATATTGATAGTGATTAACATACTAAAATAGTATTAGAGAAAAGAAGTACCATAAGAAACAAGACTTTTACCCAAAATATTTAAAGATTGAATCTTGAACAAGGGGTTCTTCATGGTTGAAGAAGGTGGTAATAATGATTGTAATTATGGGTGTTGTCTAGCAAATTTTGATGTAGATTACGGACTGTAGCAGTAATTTGGTTGAATGGAGCACACATTTCTTGAAAGGGAAGATTTAAATGAGTTAAGCCTGTTCTTAAAGTTCTTTTCTCACAAATTCATGCCCATGAGGTGTTTGATCAAATATTTATAAATATTAATGTGAATTTAATTGGAGCGACTGAGCTCATATTATTCATAATAATATTTTGTTATGACTCCTTGATTAAATTGTATTGTATGCGTATTTCCTATATAAGATTGGAAATTATTTCATTATCTTATACACTTAAATTCATGATTGTTAGAAAGAAAATTTTAGATATCAGAAAACATGCTCATACTTATATTATGTCTTGAATATCAGAATGGCATGCGAATTGATTGTTTCATTTTCAAAGAATAAAACTTTCTTCTGACAGTCATCAATAGCATTTTAGAATCAAAAATAAACTCATGGGTCAAAGAATGAATTTCCAGGAAAATAATTTAGGAATTTTCTTAGGTTTCTGAGAAGGGTTCATAACCTATAGTTATTTATGTTAACTCGAAACTAATCGTGCCATAGTAGGAGATTAGTGTACTGTTGGTTCGGGCAATATAATAATAGTGCCCTGGTAAGGTACGAGAACGCAACCATGCTAGAACCTTGAATTGTGAGGCGCTACAGGAATGGGGTCTAAGCGATTAGGATGGGTTCATATACCATATTGATCATATGATTACATTTTCAGACTAAGAATAAAAAAGAATGTCAGAATCAATGGTATTCCTAAGAAGAGAAAAGAAAGATTAAGTTTTAGAAAAGAAAATTCAAGTATTATTTTGACCAAAAGTTTTAATATTTATTCGTCTGAATTTTGCGTATTGTTTCAGAAAAGAAAGAAAGAAGAAGCGGTTTATCCGGAAGTTATAAGAATTGTTTTGCTCATATGCTTTATTGGATTTAAAAATATTTATGCTTTAAAGATGCTTTTAGAATGTCATGCCTTGAATTCATGTTTTCTCTGAGTCTCGTCTGTAACAATCCGGCCGGCAGTTTTGTGTATTTGAATCTTGTTCCCCTATTTGATGCTTCCCGTATTTGAGTATTATTTTGTAACTTGCGAGGATAGTTGGTTCGATTTCGATAAGGTGTTGGAGTGATTCGGGACACTTAGTTTCATTGTTGGAAGCTTAAGTTATAAGAGTTGACCTGTCACGATCCCAATTTCCCACCTTAGGATGTCGTGATGGCACCTAATCTCTAAGACTAGGTAAGCCTAACATATGCTGATTTAATAACAGAATTGAACTATTTAATTATTTACCATAAACCATTAAATGACATATTGATGTCGTGCGATAATTCCATATATTTTGACATTATTTACCCTACTTGCTTGTTGTTTGGATGCTAATTTGTACGACAATTGCGCTTAATAGAGCTTATTTCACGTGTAGGAATGCTTGAACATGAATTGGAGAAAAGTTGCACGAAATGGTAACTCAGAACTACAAAATGGAGCAATAAAAGAAGACGTACAAGACAATGAAAAGCCATGGCTATAGACAGTGCAAGGCATTGTCCAGGGCACTGTTGTTGGCGCCCCAGACAGTGCCTCGCGCAGAAATATTGATGCCACAGACTGTGCCTGGCGAAAAAATAGTGATGCCATAGACAGTGCCTCGCGCCGACGATGCCATCCGAGCAAATTTTAATTCCTCACTAGTTTTGGATATATAGAATTCGGCCCCTACCCTATAAATACCTCTTAAAGTTAGTTTTTGAAGGGTTAGACATCATTAGAGAGGAAAGAGGCTACAAAACACTTTGGAAGCACGAATCACTCGAGTTTTTCTTTCCGCTTTCCTTTAATTTATAGTTTAATGCTTTCAGTAATCTATGATTATTTACAAAGTTATGAGTAGCTAAACCCGTCATCTAGGGTTGATGAAATCAATTGTTGGATGAAGTCTTGATTGTGTTTTGATATAATTGAGCCGTTATTACTCTTTAATTGTTCAACTATGTATTTTTTGTGGTTAATTGAAGGGCCCTTGATTAATCGTGTCTAGTTATCTTGTGTTGCTTGGGAAAGAATACTTGATTAGATTGTTGTTGAACAACGCCACTTTCAAGTAAGTTAAGAGATTAATTATTTGAATTTAAAAGCGGGATTACAGATAACGAAGCTTTGGCGCGATATTTATGAGTTGTATGAATTGTCAACTAGAGTAGTTCGAGAGAATACCTTTAGTAAATTATCATAATTGATCGAGAGATAATTATGGTAAACAAGAACTCATCATCTTTAGAGAGTGTTACGACGAGATTATAGCTAACGTGTCAGGAATTAATCCGACAATTGGGCAAATCGTAAATCATAGATTTTTTTTTCCTTGATTCAACCTCATTCTTGCTAATTGATAGTTTTTATTATCATTTTTCCTTAGTTAAGTAATTTTGTTAATTCACAAATCAATTTTTGAACTCTGAAAGTTGTCTGAGCTTATCATTAGTGATACTGAAAAGTTGTAGCAAATAGGTTAGTTCCCTGTGGGATTCGAATCCGGACTCTTGAACCGGATTATTTTTGCAGCGATAGCTTAGACTTTTTTATAAGGCATAGTTGGGCGTGATCACATATATAGCGCCGTTGCCGGGGAACTAATAGTGTTATTTGTTACAACTTGAAAGAATTGCTAGGATTTTTAGTTTAGATAAATTTTCCGTGGTGCTAAAAATATTTCCATTGAAATTCTCACGTTTGAATTCTTCTGTGCCTCAAGTGCAGGCCTAGAAGCTCCTTGAGAACTGGTGAACTATTTGAAGGTCTACCAGATCCCGAGAAAGCATTCAGGACATTGAATCGGGCTAACAAGAAGGGCAAACAGCTAAAACAGAACGAACAAATCGAAAATGATATGGGTGACGTCGAGAACGTCAACAGGAACAATATAAATAATCAAGTGGACCCAAACATCAGAGTGGTAGCACCCCTGGTGCCGGAGGCTGCTCTATATGATTGGGCGCAACCAACCGCTAACAATCTGGCAACTGCAATTGCAGTCCCTCCGATACAAGCGGAGACTTTTCAAATTACAAACAACATGCTGCACTTGTTGCAGAACAAAGGGTTGTTCTTCAGGTCTTACATCGAAGACCCACAACAACATCCGAAGAATATCCTATCAATTTGTGTCACTCAAAGACAGCCAAATGTGACACCCGAAGCAATCAGATTGTTACTGTTTCCTTTCTTAGTGACTGGGGAGGCTCAAACTTGGCTGAATTCGCTCTCAATAAACTCCATTGCTACATGGGAGGAACTAATCAAACAGTTCTTAAACAAGTTCTATCCACCCAACAAAACTTCAAGGCAAATTGATGAGATATTATAGTTCAGGCAGAAACTAACTGAAACTTTGCAAGAAACCTTGGAGAGGTTTAAGGGCATGTTGGTGAAGTGTCCACGCCATGGCATCTCAGATTAGATGCTAGGAAAAATATTCTACATGGGTTTGGCTGACAGTCTGAAGGCCAATGTAGATGCTTCAGCCGGAGGTGCATTCTTGAGCAAATCATTCACAGAGTGTAAGATTCTTCTTGACAAGATGGCTCAAAATTCAGGCTGGATGACGAGGGATACAACACTCACTCCAATAGTGTATTTTGTTGCTCTTGAACGAAACAATACAAATGCAGAAAACAAAGCCACTCTCATGACCCAAATGAGCTTGTTGACAAAGAGAATTGATGAGATGGGCACGAAACAGGTTCATATTGTTGACATAACAAATGGAGGCCTATGCACTCACTACATCAATCAGTCGTATGTTTGCTCGTGAAGTGGAGAGAATGATAACCAGGGCTTCAGAGAAAACATGAATTACATAAATAATTTTGGGGATCAGAGGCAAGGTGGACAACAATGGGGACCTCAAAATCAGCAGTACAAACCAACCCAACAACAGTACAATACCAATCCTAGGGGAGCACGACCACGAGGCCAAGTTATGCCCTATCAAAGGCAACATGGTTATAATCAGCAGCACCAGCAACAATTGTCTTACCAACAGCCTCATCAATAACAGGTGATTAGATAGGACGACAATAATATGATAGAAATCAAGGGCATGCTGCAACAAATCATTGGGACAAATGGAAGGATGCAAGAAATGTTAGCCGCACATGACTCAACTATTAAAGGCATTGAAACTCAGTTAGGCCAGCTGTCCATGGCTTTGAACAATCGTCTATAAGGAACATTGCCTGCAGGCACAAACATCAATACAAAATAGTAGAACCCGAATTAGTTAATGGCAGTGAGTCTCAAGAATGAAAGGGATTTGGATGGAGAGCAAGAAGTTGCTCAATCTAATAGAGAGGCCGTGCCACTTACTCCAGTGCCATTCGAGATCGATGAGTCGACGGAGCTCACAAAGGTTGTAATTGAACAAGCACAAGTTGACAAAGGCAAGGAGAAGGAAATTGAACAGCTCCCGGAACAGGTAGTGGAAAAGACTTTTAATCAGGAAAAGACACAGGGCAGTGGGCAGAAGCTAATTCCAGCACCGTTCCCTCAAAGGTTGGCAAAGCAAAAGAAAGATGATCAATGCAGGAAATTCATGGAAATGCTCAGACATATTCAATTTAATATTCCACTAATGGATGCCTTAAGGGAAATGCCAGGTTATGCTAAAATGATGAAGGATTTAATGTCGCGAATGTTTGACTTCTAGTACCTGCTACTGTAACTCTGACTCAAACTTGTAGTGCGGTAGTGACAAGACCTATGGCTCAAATATTGTCTGATCCCGGTAGTTTGACTATCCTATGCACAATTGGAAGTTAGCTTTTGCTAAAGCATTGTGTGACTTGGGAGCTAGTATCAACTTGATGCCCTTGGCAATCTACACAAAATTAGGCATTGGCAGAGCTAAACCGACCTCAATGTTGTTGCAACTGGCTGATCGCATAGTGAAAAGGCCAACAAGAATACTGGATGATGTGCTCGTCCAAGTGGGGAAGTTTGTATTTCCCGCTGATTTCATTATTCTTGACTGTCAAGTTGACGAAGTTATACCCATAATTTTGGGAAGGCCGTTCTTAGCCACTGGGAGAGCATTGATTGACTGTGACACTAGAGAGTTGAAAATAAGGTTGAATAATGAAGAAACAATATTCAATGTTCAACAATCTATGAGGAGGCCCAGCGAATTTGCAAATTGTTTGCTAGTGGAGGCAGTTGATGTAATACTACAAGAGGAGGATGAGACCCTTAATGTCAGAGACCCATTAGAAGCTTGATTGATGAATTTGGAAGATATGGATGGTGAAGAGTTGGCAGAGAGGGTTATGGCTCTCGAAGGTCAAGGGTTTTGGAAAAGGGAACCCCAGTTCGAGCCACTACACTTAGAAGAAAGAGAAACACCACCTGCGAAGCCGTCAATAGAGGAGCCACCACAGTTGGACCTAAAACTGCTTCCAGCTCACCTCAATTATGCTTTCTTAGTGCCTAACTCTACTTTACCTATTATTATCTTATCTGGTTTGTTAGTTGTACCGGTAGAACAACTCCTACAGGTGTTACAAGAATGTAAGACTATTATTGGTTGGACCATGGTAGACATAAAGGGTATCAGCCTAGCCTAGCCTTTTGCATGCACAAAATTCTCTTGGAAGAGGGGCACAAACCTTCCAGGGAACATCATAGAAGGCTGAACCCGAATATAAAGGAAGTGGTGAAGAAGGAAGTGATTTAAGTGATTGGATGCGGGCATCATTTTCCCGATCTCGGATAGCGTCTGGGTAAGCCCAGTCCAATATTTTTCGAAGAAATGTGGTATTACTATTGTACAGAATGAGAATAATGAGTTGATCTCTACTCGTACAGTCACGGGCTGGCGAATTTGCATAGATTATAGAAAACTGAACACTGCCACCCAGAAAGACCACTTTCCCCTGCCATTTATTGACCACATGTTGGATAGATTGGCGGGGAGGTCTCACTTATGCTTTCTAGATGGATATTCAGGGTACAATCAGACCACAATAGCCCCTGAGGATAGAGAGAAAACGTCATTTACTTGTCCGTATGGCATCTTTGCCTTTCGGAGAATGTCGTTTGGCCTATGCAATGCACCAGCGACTTTCCTGAGGTGTATGTTATCCATTTTCACTAATATGGTTGAACATATTATGGATGATTTCTCAGTGATGGGGAATTCATTCGATGACTGTCTTTACAATTTAAGAAGAGTGTTGAAAAGATGTGTGGAGACAAACCTGGTGCTGAACTGGGAGAAGTGCCATTTTATAGTAAAAGAAGGCATAGTTTTTGGGGCATCGAGTGTGTAACAACCCGGCCGGTCATTTTGGGTATTACAACCCCGTTTTCCCATTTATTTCTCAGTTTGTACTTTACAGTGGTTGTGTGAATTGCCGGGGTAATTGGTTCGGGTCCAGTGAGGTTTTAGAATCAATTGGAACACTTAGTTCCAAAGTTTAAAGCTTAAGTTAAAATAGTGACCGGATGCGGACTTATATGTAAACGACCTCGGATTTGAATTTTGATGATTCCAATAGCTCCGTATGGTGATTTTGAACCTAAGAGCGTGTCCGAAAAATTATTTAGAGGTCCGTAGTGGAATTTTACTTAAATTGTCGAAAGTTGAATTTTTGGAAAGTTTGACCGGGGGTTTGACTTTTTGATATCGAGGTCGAAATCTGATTTTGGAAATTGTAATAGGTCTATAATGTGAAATGTGACTTGTGCGCAAAATTTGAAGTCATTCCGGATTGATTTGATGTGTTTCGGCACAAGATGTAGAATTTGAATGTTCAAAATTCGTTGATTTTGAATTGAGGAGTAATTCGTCGTTTTGATGTTGTTAGGTGTGATTTGAGGCCTCGAGTAGGTCCGTGTTATGTTATGGGACTTGTTGATACAATTGGTTGAGGTCCCGGGGGCCTCGGGTGAGTTTCGGACGGTTAACAGATCAAATTTGGACTTAAGGAAATGCTGAAACTGCTTCCTACTTATGTGATTGCACCTGCGAAGCTTTTGATCACAGGTGCGAAGCCGAATGTGCGTGAAATAAGATACAGAAGCATCCAAGTATGGAACTGGGCAGTGCTCACAGGTGCGAAGAATTTGCTGCATCTGCGAGGCCGCCTGTGCGAGGGTGTTGGCGCAGATACGGACTGGGGCTGGCGTGAGGCGACCGCAGGTGCAAAGGGGAATGCGCATCTGCGAGCCCGCAGATGCGAGGATGGCACCGCAGATGCGAGATTTTAGAGGGCCGACTGTTTCCGCAGGCACGCAAATTGTTCTGCAAATGCGGATGCGCAGGTGCGAGCCCAGGCACTGCAGGTGCGAAAATGCCTGGGCAGTGTTTAAAACGAGGGTTCCGTGATTGTTTTCTCATTTTGGACATTTTGGAGCTCGGTTTGGGCGATTTTGGAGTGGAAATTTTCCACACAACTTGGGATAAGTGTTCTTAACTCCGTTGTGATTATATTCCATGAATTAATCTTCATTTTTGGTGTAAGATTATTGAATCTTCAAGAGAAATAGAAGGAAATTTCTATAATATCACAAAACAAATTTTTCAAATTTGAATACCGATTTGGAGTCATATTTGAGTAAAATTAGTATGGTTGAACTTGTAATTGGATGGGTTGTCATATTTTGTGAGTTTCATCGGATTTTGAGACGTGGGCCCCCCACGGGTGATTTTTGGGGCACAAATTTTGGATTTTTGAAAAATATTAGTATTTTTATATGGAATTAATTCTTATAAATTGTGTGGACTGAATCAAATTATTATGACTAGATTCGAGCCGTTTGGAAGTTGATACGCGCAGAATGGAATTTCTGGAGCATTGCTTAGCTTGCTCGAAATTGGATTTGGCATGTTCGAGGCATGTAACTCTTCTAATCTTGGAGTTGAGGGTATGAACCCTGAATATATGTATTTCGTGAATTGTTGGGAGGTGACGCATATGCTAGATGACAGGTGTGTGGGCGTGCACTATAGAAATTGTGACATAATTGTTTCTATGGAATTTTGTAGTTAAATAATCTTGGTATTTTCCATGCGTTTTATGGGTTAGAGAAATTAAGCTGAAAAGCATATTAAAAATCATGATTGAGGCTATGTGCTAGTATTATTGGGACCCATATAGGTCATATTACTGTGAATTATTTATTTTAAATTAAAAATTCATACTCAGTCATATTCATTTCATTGCATATCATAACTCCATTTTATGACTCTATTTCGATGCATATAAATATTTTGGGCCGAATGCCCTGTTTTGCTGAAATGCCCGAGTGACTTGAGAGGTTTATGATTGAGTGAGGCCGAAGGCCTGATTTGTGAGGATATTTATGGGATCGGGCTGCACGCCGCAGCATGTTGCATATTTATGGGATCGGGCTACACGCCGTAGCATGTTTGATATCGGCCCAGGGCCTGATTGTGAGGATGAGTGTGGATCGGGGCTGCCCGCCTGTAGCATACTTTATTATTATAGCACGTGATTTGTCCGTGCAGCACGTCAGTTGTCCGTTCAGATTATAGCGCTTGGGCTTAAAGAACCCCTTCGGAGTCTGTACACACCCCTAGTGAGCGCAGGTACCTACTGAGTGCGAGTGCCGAGTGACTGGGAGTCATGAGTGATTGTGAGGTATGCCCGAGTGGCAAGAGTGATTGTGAGGTATGCCCGAGTGGCATGAGTGACTGTGAGGTATGCCCGAGTGGCACGAGTGACTATGAGGTTTGCCCGAGGGGTTGTATATGAGTGATGTTCTGCCCGAGGGGCTGTACATGAGTGATGTTCTGCCCGAAGGGCTGTTTATGATTTTATCACTGAATTGCATCGCATTGGCATGCACACATGATATACAGGCATATAGATGTATTTTTTCTCATGCTGTACAACATCACATCATTTATAATTTCTCACACATTTTTGACAGATGGGCATAGTGATGCATTTATTTTACACGGGTTATCCGGAAGGAAAATGAAACATATTATTTATTATTGAAAAGATTTTTTGGAGAAATTTATTGTTTTCAAACTATTCATATTGTAGGCAACTTCGGCAAACGATTTGGGTTTTCACTGATGTATTTGAAAGAAAGAACTACTATTTTTGAAATCATTATTTGGCTGAGTATTTTATCCCTGAGTTACTTCGGGTATTATTTGCTTTATGTTGTTATCGATTGTTGTGGACTATTGGTGTTGTACCCAACCTTGGTGGAAGCTCGTCACTACTTTCAACCTACGGCTAGGTTTGTTACTTACTCAGTACATGGAGTCGGTTGTACTGATACTACACTTCTGCACATTGCATGCAGATGTTGGTTGTTGTTGTTGTTGTGCTCGATGGTTGTGGGATTTGAAGATGTACCTACGTTCCTGTCGTAGCTGCCTCTTGTTCAAGGTAGCCTTAGATTTATAAAAGCTTTGTTTATGTATTATTCAAACAGACTATGTATTTATTTCATTTTCGCTTTGTATACTCTATTCTTAGAAGCTCATGATTTGTACTACCAGTTCTTGGGGATTGTATAAGATCAGGATCTTTATTCACTTAAATTGTTTTAATAATTATTATTGAAATTTGGTTAGTTAGAAATTGGCTTACCTAACGAGATGGGTTAGGTGCCATCAAGACTAGTTGGATTTTGGGTCGTGACAAGGTGGTATCAGAGCTCTAGGTTCATAGGTTCTACAAGTCATGAGCAAGTGTCTAGTAGAGTCTTGCGGATCGGTATGATGACGTCCATACTTATCTTCAAGAGGCTACATGGCATTTAGGATATATACTTCCCATCTTTCTTTCCTTATCGTGCGAGATTGATTCAGCTTGAGACATAACTCTTTGAATTCCTTCCACGTATTTGTATGCGCACATGAGCGCTCGGTATCAGCTGTGCATTGCCAGCTTGTGATTCTATGAACAAGGTTCAAGATGTGTATTCTGTGTTTTGGTGATGGGCCAGTCTGGAGGACTTGAGGCCAGGTTTAGACCGCAGCTTAGGCTCGGTAGCTTCAGTTGTAACCTGTACATTTGGACTCATATGTCCGGTAATATCCCTATGAGTAGAAGTTGTGGCTCGATGAGCGGCAGAATGGCTTTGTGATGAGTATGATGTAAATGCGGGATGTGTTAAGATGATTTGAATATGACGAGAAGTGTTTCCTTGAAATGTAAAGGAAAGGCCATTGGATGCTTGATTTTTGATTTGATGTGACGTACAGTCTCGAGTGTGAATGTTTTGAAGGATCTTTCATGTGTTTAAATTATGGGACAAATTAAACTCTCAGGTCTGGTTAACGAGTTTGGACTCAGAAAGATGTAGTGATTGCGTAGAAATTGTGGCTGCGAAAAGATATAACAAGATGCCAATTTGAAGCTAGGGAGGTGGGTTATCTCCTGGAGAGCAATCTACGTAGGTGTGTTCCTTGTAATATGAGTGGAGGGTTTCTTTTTTGCCAGTGGGACGTATGTGTGGAGATTTGAATTCGAATTTGGCTGAGAAAGTCGACCTGAGTATCAAGAGAATGATTGCGATCTTAGCGGATGATTTGGGGTATATTTATGGTTGGCATTGCATGAGCTTGAGAAGAATTTTATGGCACTGACTATGGTATTATGACAGTAATAGGGTATGGGTATTGTGAATTATGGAATATTTTAATCTATGGCTTTGAGCCAAGTGGGGGAACCTGCTATAGACAAATCAATTCATGGGTATGTGTCAAATTTTGTTTGGGTCTAAAGTATACTTGGGAATCAGTGATGACTTGTAGAGGTGGAGTTCAAAAATGACTCGAATAAGGAAAATTCCTGGTTACGGATTATAGTGCATGGATGAGTATATGAAAAATCATGGAATGAGTGAGTTGTTATTGGTGAATGATATAGTGCACACAGAGTATGAATTTGATATGTGATGTTAAAGTACAGTTACTTCTTTGAGTGTTGTTGTGCTAATGGGGCACGTGTCTTTTGGCCCGTTTGGGTGGTGCAATTAGATTTGAGCAAAGTGGGTGACTCTCGAGAAAATTCCATTGGGTTTGAGAATTATATATAGAAATTGAGAATGTTTCCAGACTTGTGTATGTATAAAACCTAAGATTTGCGTTTGATGTGCTTGGATTGCGGAAATTCTATATGACTATGGATTCTATATTTTTGTATAAGGAAGGTAAGAAGAACAATTTCAAATTCACATAAGGTATTCTCAGAATGAGTGTTATAGTTGTGGTATTTTTGAAGGTGCTTAAGAAGAATACAGTTGCTTATGGGCCGTAGGGCGTTGTGGTTCTATGCTAAGGTTTGTAGGGTGAGTTGTGGTTAAAGATCATGGTATTTTGGCAAGAAGAAGTATCTATCTGAAGACAAATTCGAAAGGGACTCGAAGAAAATAGGACAACTGGGTAGTAGGTTGGATTAGTATGGTAATGGATATGATCGGTTCCTTAGGTGCATATAATATGGGGGGTTTCTACAGGTGCCTTGTGGCAATACACCTGGACTTGGCAACTTGCGTGGCTTGGTCGAGTTAGAGGAATTTAGTTTTAAGGGCTTGGTTATGTGCAAATGGATTCCAAAGTATTCTTGATGGTTTCTACCGGTGTGGAGAACGTGTTGTGTATTGTGATTTCCTCCTGGAAAGAAGCAAGAGAAAGGTTTCTATCTAAAATGGTATGTAAATTATTGGTGACTCAAAGTTGATAATAAGATTCTTATGCTTTTCACATTATGGCAAGATAGATGTTATGTGTTGTACGAAAGCTAGATTTTTCATGTACAATGTGACAGTACAGTCTTAAAGAGAAGGTAACGAATGTTGGACAACATGCACGGTTTCAAATAACTAGATGAATACTATTACTACTTGGTGTTGTATGAGAAAGGGGCGGACTTCAGAAGGCGCATTGTAATTTGACTTACGGATATATAAATTAGTATTGCGGTACTCACATGGTTGATAGACTACTGATATTCAAATTTTTTCAAGTGGTACGGAAGAACTTTCAACGTATTTCTCGTGGGATGATCGTGTATGAGAGAGGTGTTAGGCATTCGGGCGGTGGAGATGGAATCAAATATGGTGATTCGCATGTTCTATGGATTTGGAGATTGGGAGTTCCCAGGAGCAGATTGTTTCATGGTTGTGGGCTGTGAAGTTGTGGCCGGAGCTAGCCGGATGATGAAATGTGTTATGATTCAGTCACCATGGATTTTCGGAGGGATTTTTATCTATTTATGGGTAACCCGAGTTGATTTGGGGGTCCATAGATAGGCCCAATTAAGATGTGTATTTTACACCGAGCCGAAATGGTTGGCTCCATACTGCCATTATTGAGGGATGTGTCATTCGGTTGATGTTGAACTTATTCGTGTTCTCAAATGATCTGTGAGTTACTCCTTTATGCTACGAGGAGTTGTGATTTATTGGTTATGTGCACAGATGGTGCGGTTCTATTTGAGCTTTATAGCGGAATTTGAGTGTGATGAGTACTTGGTGTATTGCATGATCGATAGCATAATGGTGATGTCCTTTCAGGTTTTGTGTGGTATTTTTGTCATTTGCCTCTCTATCGTTATTAATTCGGAGCAGGGTGGCTCGGAGTATATAACATGAACCTCGTGTTAGAATCGGGTGATGGTTCTACGGTGTATGATGAATTTTCAGCGTTTCGTTGTGGAGGTACTTGTTAATCTGGCGGAGCATTTCTCTCATTTGAGTCATTTTGCATGACTGGGTATATTTGAATTATTGCGTATTGGTGCACGGATGGTACGAGTTGTGGCTCTGAGTTATATTGGTGAGGCATGTCTATGGAACAGTTGTGTTTAGTAATATAAGGTCATTGGACCTAGAATGGGTACTATTAGGTTTGATTTCGGTATATTCGGGAGTATAATATTGAAAGTCGGCTCAGAAAGTGATTACGATTCTGGTTGGGGCGAGAGAGCTCCGTGACTTATTGATGTGGTGAGTGGTCATGAAATTTCGCATGTTTCTTTTATTATCAACAGTGTACGAAGGTTTTGGGATGAGGTTTGGTTCGATATGGGTTTGATACTAGTATGCGGTTGGTTTTGGAGTAGTCACTGTGATCGGGAATAGTGCTACGAGCATGCGAGTTGTGTAATATGTTGGTTGATTATATCTGTGGTTATAGTTATAGCTCGATGCAACTTGTTCGGACTTATACGGTATGTAAATACAAGGTTGGTATCTTAAAAGAAATTCTAATGGTTGGAAATTAAACTCCAAGGTTTATGGGCTAAGGTTAAATTAATGATTTTCAGTTGCATTGTGTAGTCAAGCCTTATGTGGGATAGGGTGATATGGGTTCACCCCCGGGTACGTGTGTGGTAAGATGGAATAGTGATTTGATGGCTTGGAAACAACTCTTGGCACGTTCGAGGACGAACATATATTTAAGTGGAATGTAACGACGCGGCCGGTCATTTTGGGTATTACAATCCCGTTTCCCCATTTACTTCTCAAATTGTACTTTACAGTGGTTGTGTGAATTTCCGGGGTAATTAGTTCGGGTCCAATGAGGTTTTGGAAGGAATTGAAACACTTAGTTCCAAGGTTTAAGGATTAAGTTAAAATAGTGACCGGATGCAGACTTATGTGTAAACGACCTCAGATTAGAATTTTGATGATTCCAATAGCTCTGTATGGTGATTTTGGATTTAGGAGCGTGTCCGGAAAATTATTTGGAGGTCCGTAGTAGAATTTGGCTTGAATTGCCAAAAGTTAAATTTTTAGGAAGTTTGACCGGGGGTTTGACTTTTTTGATATCGAGATCGGAATTCGATTCTGGAAATTGGAATAGGTCCGTAATGTGAAATGTGACTTGTGTGCAAAATTTGAAGTCATTCCGGATTGATTTGATGTGTTTCGGGACAAGATGTAGAATTTGAAAGTTCAAAGTTCGTTGGTTTTGAATTGAAGAGTAATTCGTCGTTTCGATGTTGTTAGGCGTGATTTGAGGCCTCGAGATGGTCCGTGTTATGTTATGGGACTTGTTAATACAATTGGTTGAGGTCCCGGGAGAATCGGGTGAGTTTCGGACGGTTAACAGATCAAATTTGGACTTAAGGAAATGCTAGAACTGCTGCCTACTGGTGTGATCGTACCTGCGAAGCTTTTGATCGCAGATGCGAAGCCGCATGTGCGGGAAATAAGCCGCAGAAGCGGTAAAGTGTGGAACTGGGTAGTGCTCGCAGGTGCGAGGAATTTGCCGCATCTACGAGGCTGCAGGTGCGGAGGTGTTGGCGCACATGCGGACTGGGGCTGACGTGAGGCAACTGCAGGTGCGAAGGGGAATGCGCATCTGCGAGCCCGCAGGTGCGAGAATGGCGCCGCAGATGCGAGATTTTAGAGGGACGGCTATTTCCGCAGGCGCGCAATTTGTTCCGCAAATGCGGATGCGCAGGTGCAAGCCTAGGCACCGCAGGTGCGGAAATGCCTGGGCAGTGTTTAAAACGAGGGTTCCAAGATTGTTTTCTCATTTTGGACATTTTGGAGCACGGTTTGGGCGACTTTGGAGAGGAAATTTTTCACACAACTTGGGGTAAGTGTTCTTAACTCCCTTGTGGTTATATTCCATGAATTAATCTTTATTTTTGGTGTAATATTATTGAATCTTCAAGAGAAATAGAAGGAAATTTCTATAATGTCACAAAACGAATTTTTCAAGTTTGAATACCGATTTGGAGTAAGATTTGAGTAAAATTAGTATGGTTGAACTTGTAATTGGATGGGTTGTCGTATTTTGTGAGTTTCGTCAGATTTCGAAATGTGGGCCCCACGGGTGATTTTTGGGGCGCAAATTTCGGATTTTTGAAAAATATTAGTATTTTGATATGGAATTAATTCCTATAAATTGTGTGGACTGAATCAAATTATTGTGACTAGATTCGAGCCGTTTGGAAGTTGATACGCGCAAAATGGAATTTCTGGAGCATTGATTAGCTTGCTCGACATTGGATTTGGCCTGTTCGAGGTAAGTAACTCTTCTAATCTTGGAGTTGAGGGTATGAACCCTAAATATATGTATTTCGTGAATTGTTGTGAGGTGATGCACATGCTAGGTGACGGGCGTGCACTATAGTAATTGTGACATAATTGTTTCTGTGAAATTTCGTAGTTAAATGATCTTGGCATTTTCCATATGTTTTATGAGTTAGAAAAATTAAGCTGAAAAGCATATTAAAAATCATAATTGAGGCTATGTGCCAGTATTATTGGAACCCACAAAGGTCATATTGCTGTGAATTATTTGTTTTAAATTGAAAATTCATACTTAGTCATATTCATTTCATTGCATATCATAACTCAGTTTTATGACTCTATTTTGATGCATATAAATGTTTTGGGTCGAATGCCCTGTTTTACTGAAATGCCCGAGTGGCTTGAGAGGTTTATGACTGAGTGAGGCCGAAGGCCTGATTTGTGAGGATATTTATGGGATCGGGCTGCACGCCGCAGCATGTTTGATATCGGCCGAGGGCCTGATTGTGAGGATGAGTGTGGATCTGGGCTACTCGCCTGCAGCATACTTTATTATTATAGCACGTGAGTTGTCCGTGCAGCACGTGAGTTGTCCGTGCAGCACGTGAGTTGTCCGTGCAGATTATAGCGCTTGGTTTGAAGGAGCCCCTCCGGAGTCTGTTCACACCCTCAGTGAGCGCAGGTACCTACTGAGTGCGAGTGCCGAGTGCTGAGTGACTGGGAGGCATGAGTGATTGTGAGGTATGCCCGAGTGGCAAGAGTGATTGTGAGGTATGCCTGAGTGGCACGAGTGACTGTGTGGTTTGCCTGAGGGGCTGTATATGAGTGATGTTCTGCCTGAGGGGCTGTATATGAGTGATATTCTGCCCGAGGGGCTGTTTATGATTTTATCACTGAATTGCATCGCATTGGCATGCACACATGACATACAGGCATAGGGATGTATTTTTCCTCATGTTGTACAACATCACATCATTCATGATTTCTCACACATTTTTGACAGATGGGCATAGTGATGCATTTGTTTTACATGGGTTATCCGAAAGGAAAATGAAACATATTATTTATTATTGAAAAGATTTTTTGGAGAAATTTATTATTTTCAAACTATTCATATTATTGGCAACTTCGGCAAACGATTTGGGTTTTCACTGATGTATTTGGAAGAAAGAACTACTATTTTTGAAATCATTATTTGGCTGAGTATTTTATCCCTGAGTTACTTCGGATATTATTTGCTTTATGTTGTTATGGATTGTTGTGGACTATTGGTGTTGTACCCGACCTTGGTGGAAGTTCGTCACTACTTTCAACCTACGGCTAGGTTTGTTACTTACTCAGTACATGGAGTCGGTTGTACTAATACTACACTTCTGCACATTGCATGTAGATGTTGGTTGTTGTTGTTGTTGTGCTCGATGGTTGCGGGATTTGAAGATGTACCTGAGTTCCTGTTGTAGCTGCCTCTTGTTCAGGGTCTCCTTAGATTTATAAAAGCTCTGTTTATGTATTATTCAATCAGACTATGTATTTATTTCATTTTCGCTTTGTATACTCTATTCTTAGAAGCTCTTGATTTGTACTACCAGTTCTTGAGGATTGTATAAGATCAGGATCTTTATTCACTTAAATTGCTTTAATAATTATTATTGAAATTGGTTAGTTGGTAATTGGCTTACCTAACGGGTTGGGTTTGATGCCATCACGACTAGTTGAATTTTGGATCGTGTCAGAGTGTCAGGTAAGGGTATTGTGGTCGACCATGCTAAGGTTGACGTGATTGAGAAGTTGCCACCACCCACTTCGGTCAAGGCAGTAAGAAGTTTCCTTGGGCACGCCGGTTTCTACAGGCGTTTTATAAAGGATTTCTCTAAAATTGCTAATACCTTGTGTAAATTGCTTGAAAAGGATCACCCCTTTGTATTTTCTAATAATTGCAGGTTAGCATTTGAGGAGCTGAAGAAGAGACTGGCGACTGCACCAATCATCGTTGCACCTAATTGGGAGCAGCCATTTGAGCTCATGTGTTATGCGAGTGACTACGATATAGGAGCGGTTTTGGAGTAGTGAAAGGATAAAATGGTGCACCCAATTTACTATGCAAGTCGTATGCTAAGCGGTGCAAAACTCAATTATACCGTGACTGAGAAAGAGATGTTGGCTGTGGTGTTTGTATTCGACAAATTCAGGTCTTATTTGATAGGTTCAAAAGTGATTTTTTATATTCACCATGCAACACTTAGGTACTTGATAGCCAAGAAGGAGTCAAAGCCACGCTTGATCCGTTGGGTTCTTTTGCTACAAGAATTTGACTTGGAGATCCGTGATAGGAAAGGAACGGAGAACCAAGTGGCAGACCACCTTTCACGGTTGAGGGAGCTGAAAAGAAAGTAGAGGTTGAAGATATAACAGAGACATTCCCGGATGAACAATTACTAGCACTAGCAATGGAGGAGACACCTTGGTATGCTGATATTGCTAACTATTTGGCTAGCGGTATTGTACCTTATGAACTCTCTTCGATTCAAAAAAAAAAGTTCTTTCGTGATTGTCGGTCTTATTACTGGGATGAACCTTTACTTTTCGGACAGCTGCGAAGGTGTTGGAATCGGGTTTGTATTGAGCGAATTTATTCAAGGATGCCCATGCCTGGGTGAAAAGTTGTTATGAGTGCCAAAAGACTGGCAACATATCTCGTCGTCACGAGATGCCAATGACTACAATTCAAGAGGTGGAAGTGTTTGACGTGTGGGAAATTTATTTTATGGGACCATTTGTCAGCTCATATGGTCACAAATACATATTGGTAGCAGTTGACTATGTCTCCAAATGGGTTGAAGCAGTGGCTCTTCCAACAAATGATGCCAAGGGGGTGATAGGATTTATAAGGAAAAATATTTTCACACGGTTTGGAACTCAGAGAGCTATAATCAGTGATGGTGGAACTTATTTATGCAATAGAGCGTTCGCAAGGCTGTTAGAAACGTATGGAGTTTGCCATAAGGTTGCCACAGCTTACCACCCGCAAATGAGCGTGCAAGTGGAAGTGTCCAACATGGAAATCAAAAGTGTCCTGACCAAGACAGTGAATGCGACTCGGACTGATTGGGCAAGGAAGTTGGATGATGCGTTATGGGCTTACCGCACAGCATTTAAAACTCCAATTGGTATGTCTCTGTACAAGTTGGTGTTTGTAAAAGCATGCCATCTTCCGATGGAGCTTGAGCACAAAGCCTCATGGGCACTGCGGCAGTTGAATTTGAATATGGAAACCATGGGCACAAGTAGAGTTACAGAGTTACATGAACGCGAGGAGTTCTGGTTCCAAGCATTCGAGAGTATGAGATTATATAAAAAAGGATGAAGATGGTGCACGATAAGTACATTCTAAATAGGAACTTCAAACCCGGAGATCTAATGTTGTTATACAACTCGAGATTGAGATTATTTCTGGGTAAGCTGAAATCTAGATGGTCGGGACCATTTAGAGTTGTGTAGGTGTTCCCAAGTGGAGCGGTAGAAATTTAGTCCGATGATGGAACAAATAGGTTTAAAGTGAATGGGCAAAGGTTGAAACACTACCTTGGAATGATTGAAGAAAAAGGGGAGAAAGATGTGATATACTTGGAAGAGCCCCAATATGTGAGAGAAGTGTAATCCTGAAAGCTTGCGCCGTGCCGCGACGTTAAATCAGGCGCTTCCTGGGAGGCAACCCATGGTCGTGTTGTATTCGTCATTCCATGACGTTAACTAAGGCACTTATTGGGAGGCAACCCAATTCATAGCGTAGAGTTAGTTTAGTTTAGTTTTTGTTTTTGTTTGATATTGAGGCAGACTAACAAATGAGTTTTGTGTGAATTTGAAGTATTTTGATAGGTTGTGGAGCTACGTGGAAGGAAGATGTACTCGGGTGTACTAAACAAGCTAAAAGGTTGCAAAACGAACAAGAGAACATCGAGCCATCGCGAGGCGAAGTCCAAATGGTAAGTGTTACATGCCTCGTGTTGCCTAGCGAGGCAATGTCAAGACGCCGCCCCACACCCTGCCATGCACTATTTTTTCACTACCCCACACGAAGCCTCGCAGGGTCTAGCACGTAGCTGTTAGCGCGCCTACTGGCGCCTCGCGCAACTAGGACATCGTCCCTTACACCGTCTGGCTTTGTCCAGCACGGTGACCTTATCACGACTGATGGTGCCTCGCGGCGTCTCACTGCCGCTCCCCACGTCGCCTCGCGCCGAGGCCCAGGTAAGTCAATTTTTTTTATTTACCCACCCCAACCCAATTATAACAACAACAACATTAAAACCCAACCCCCACGCCCCAGTATCTAAAACACAAAGAAGGCCAACCCCTCTGCCTGACGTCCAACTCCACTATGTTGTCTCCTCCACAAACACACACACGCACTTCCATCATCCCACCCCACTATCTTGCCACTCTCTTAGCCACCAGGTATGGTTCTCTCTCTCTCTCTCTCTCTCTCTCTCTCTCTCTCTCTCTCTCTCTCTCTCTCTTCTTTTCTCTCTCTTTCTATGTAAATTTTAGTATTGGGTAATATGCTCTACAAGGTACAACAATGGTGCAATTATGCTAAAAAAAATTCCAACCCCAAATACCCCATAGGATATCTTGTGATTGTTGTAACGAATGTTTCACACTCAATTCCCAAGCCGATTTGGGAGGGTGGAGCAATCCTTCACCCACAAAGAAGCTCACACACAAATAATGCATACAAGGTGTTCGATAAATGGTCTCATTGGCGATTTTAGTCCCAATTGGAGCCCGAGTCTCTGGGATTAATTGTTTTATATTAGGTGAGCATGATTGATATGAAAACCTAAGTGTGAGGTGACTCTACGGAGCCGAGGTCAATTGATAAAGTGTGTTTCCAATGACATACGGGCTATGTGTAGTGCCGAAATATTGATGCTAATACACTTACTTGATGAAGGCGAAGTCTGAGTAGCCTATGGTTTAAAGTAATTATCATATCTTAGAGCTTTAAGTATGGGGTCACTCCGACCTTATTTTTGTGATAGTTGTTGTTTCCTTGCATTGACAATTGGCATGGTTGACAGGTACGTACAATATGGGTCGTCCAACAACTAGTTCTAAGGCACCGGCTAAGGCCAAGGCACCACCAAAGGCAAAGGCTACCTCGTCAGGACCACCGCTAAAGAAAAGGACCAGAGTTGAGGCTATGTCTGGTAGTCATAGTAGTAAAGGAAAGGAAGTGTCTTCTTCTTCTATCGGGGTACAACCTCAACAGAGAGCGACTCGTGAGTATGGCATCAAGAGTGTGCCCCCGTCTAGGAGAGCATTTTACAGGAAGTGTCACCCAAACTCATATCTCCCTGATTTTGCAGTTGATGAGCACAAATTGAAGTCCCATTACCCTCAGATTTGGGAAAGAATACATGAACTAGGACTGGGTTTTGTATTTAAAAATCCGGGAGAGGCAAACTTTAGCTTAGTGCGCGAGTTTTATTCCGGGTGGAACATTGAGGATAAGGAGCAATTGGTACATATTCGTGGGAGGTTGACTGATATTTCGTCTAGTGCACTATGTAGATTCTTGGATGCCCCTAATGTCCCATGTAGTCCGTTGTGTGACTTTATTGACCGGCCTTCTTACAGAGATATTAGGCACACACTGTATGGGGTTAATTTGAATGCGGTGTAGACACGGGACAAGAGATACAACACCCGTACTTCTTTGCCTAAAGTGAAGTTTACAAAAATTTCTAAAGTATGGTTGCGCTTAGTGAACACGAGACTACTTCCATGTGATCATGATTCTGATGTTGTCCGAGAGAGAGTATGTATAGTGTATTTCTTGATGAAAGGGTGGCCGGTGAATGTGGGCTAGTTGATACGTAGTCTGATGACACAATCTATAAAGGGCATGCTTACTAGGATATTCTTTGTGAATCTGCTTACGCAATACTTGCATAAAGAGAAGGTAGGTGAGGAGTCCAGTTTTACATGTTGCTTCCAGCCACATCTCGAGCTACCGACATTACTGTTATCCGTGGGCCAGATGAGGAAGATGGTATGACATTGACTACAGCGGAGCATCAAGCTCGCGATGAGAGCGTCCTGACTCATTTGTATGAGATGATGGATTTGCAGTTGAGGATTGGGGGTAGGCCTGCTACTTCAGAGAAGAGGACTCAGTTGACTGAGCGGTTCCCGCTCAACACACTGGAACATCGATTGGTTGGTTTAGCTGCGGATCAGGGGGTGCCACCAGAAGAAGATATCAACACTCCAGAGCATTCGGTACATGGTGACGTGGAGCAGTTTGATCTAGCAGTTGAGCCAGCAGTTGATGCCGCTGGTGAGGATCTGGGTGATGATATTGATGATTGGGATGAGGCTGACCAAGCCTTCTTCGATGAGGGCCTCGTCTCGAGGATTGATCAGGGAGTTCTTATTCACCCTTTCTACTTTAATTATGCATTGGGGACACTGCATGTTTTAAGTGTGGGGTGGGTAACTCTCATTGTGCATAGTAGGAATAGATCAGTAACCATATTATCTTCTTATATTTTTAATTTTTAGCTTCTTATTTTCTTTGTTATTAGCTTTTTGTTTTATTATTTGAGGATACTCTAGAATAGTATTGAGTAGTGTAGTAGTTTTTATTTTATTTTCGAAAAAAATAGGAAAAAAGAAATACAGAAAAAAAAATAAACTTTTCCCAATGATGGATCTCCTAGACAGTTTTCTTGAGGGATTTAAGTCTAAACAAAAAAATACAAAAAATAAATTAGAAAATAGAAAAATACAAAAATATGTCTTTTTTTATTTTTTCTTAGGTAGTAATAATCTCACGTGATTTTTCTTTGTGCCTCAGTTCTTTTCTATGGGATGTAACTTGAACCGGGTAATAGTTTATTTTTAGAGTAGTGTGTAGGAAATAAAGGAGAAGAAATGATGTGATTCGCACCTTTTGACTTGTTTGATAGTTGCATACTTATGTTCTGGCATGTGTTTCATCTTCCCTGAATTTTAAATATATGAATAGCATGTGTTATGACTCTTATGTATCGTTTGTTTGACTTGTGTTCACTTTGTGCCTTATGCTTAATATATCTCTTGAATTTGTGAATAATTGTTTGATTGAGAGTCCGAATGAAACCACCCTTAGGGAGTCATGTGCCATGTGTGAAATGAGTTCTTTGCATAGTCCATGTTACTGCAATTGAGTCTAAAACTTGCCCGGAATGTGAATTGAATCAAAATCCTAGGTGTTGCTCGGTTTGAAAAGTGATGTTAAGCTCTCTTTGATCTTTTTGAGTTTTGTTGTCTATCACAAATAAAATCATCCCTAGTTACCCTTTTGATCCTATAAGCCTTTCTTTTGGCACCCGCATTATAAGCCTATCCCCTTTTATTTTTAATTGAATCATTTTGATCCTTAGACCTCTTATAGAACTTGAATTGCAAAGATAGCGGTAAAAAGAAGTAATGAGGAAACTTGGGGTAGCTTTTGAGTGGAACCAATAGAAGGAAGAAATGTACAATTGTGCTTTAAATAAAATCCACTAGCAGCAAAGCAAAAATACAAAAACAAAAAAAAAGAAAGAAAGAAAAAAGAGAAGAATAATTGAATAAATAAAGGTTTATTATTTTTGCTAGTGGATATGATATGAAGTAGCGTGTAAAGAAGAAGGAAAAATATTTTGGGGTGAACTATCTTGTGATGATTGAAGTGGATTGAAGGAATTGCGCTTAAAAATTGAATGCGTGATGTGTTAAAGTTCTTAGGAGGGTTAGCCCCTATATCCCAAATATTTCCTACCTGTCCCTTAGCCCACATTACAACCATAATAAGTCCTAGTTGATTTTATACCGAGCGAGACTACATTAGTAGAGGTTTACATAATGGGCAAGCCTATGGTACCTTTTGCGTGCATGTGACTTCTTTGAGAGAGTGAGTGATTTTTCTTCATATGCGTGAGTCCTTAAATTATATTCGATCATGTGATTTGGATGTGTGGACTACTTACTCTTTTGTTTTGGTGTGAGAGCACATGGTTTCACAAAGGATAGGTAACGTTATTAGACCTCTCTGTTAGATTAAGTATTCAAGCCTCGGGTGCATTATGACATTGAGTTAGTTTTCAAGACTAGGATTGTTATAATCATGTTGTTCTTGTATTGGATGTTTTGAAATTGGGCATAAGTATGGAAAGTGTATTATGACAGCATATACTAGAGCTTAATTGTTGCTATCAACTATGGTCATTGGTGTAGTGTGTTATAAATGTGTATCTTGTTGGGTCCTTGAATAGGAAGTGTGTTGTTGGTTGACTCGAGGGCGAGCAACATTTAAGTGTGGGGTGTTGATGTCGTGCGATAATTTCATATATTTTGATGTTATTTACCCTACTTGCTTGTTGTTTGGATGCTAATATGGGCGACAATTGCGCTTAATAGAGCTTATTTCACGTGTAGGAATGCTTGGACATGAATTGGAGAAAAGTTTGCATGAAATGGTACCTCAGAGCTACAAAATGGAGCAATAAAAGAAGACGTGCAAGGCAATGGAAGTCATGGCTATAGACAGTGCAAGGCATTGTCCAGGGTACTATTGTTGGCTCCCTAGACAGTGCCTTCGCACAGAAATATTGATGCCACAGAAAGTGCCTCGCGCAGAAATAGTGATGCCACAGACAGTGCTTCGTAGAGAAATATTGGTGCCACAGACAATGCCTCGCGCCGACGATGCCATCCGAGCAAATTTTAATTCCTCACTAGTTTTGGATATGTAGAATTTGGCCCCTATCCTATAAATACCTCTTAAAGTTAGTTTTTGAAGGGTTAGACATCATTAGAGAGGCAAGAGGCTACAGAACACTTTGGAAGCACAAATCACTCGAGTTTCTCTTTCCGCTTTCCTTTAATTTGTAGTTTAATGCTTTCAGATATTACTATGATTATTTACACAGTTATGAGTAGCTAAACCCGTCATTTAGGATTGATGGAACCAATTGTTGGATGAAGTCTTTATTGTATTTTGATATAATTGAGCCGTTATTACTCTTTAATTGTTCAACTATGTATTTCTTGTGGTTAATTGAAGGCCCTTGATTAATCGTGTCTAGTTATCTTGTGTTGCTTGAGAAAGAACACTTGATTAGATTGTTGTTGAACAACGCCACTTTCGAGTAAGTTAAGAGATTAATTATTCGAATTTAAAAGCGGGATTAGAGATAACGAAGCTTTGGCGTGATATTTATGAGTTTTATGAATTGTCAACTAGAGTAGTTCGAGAGAATACTTCTAGTAAATTATCGTAATTGATCGAAAGATAATTGCGGTAAATAAGAATTCATCATCTTTAGAGAGTGTTACAGCGAGATTATAGCTAACGTGTCAGGAATTTATCCGACAATTGGGGAAATCATAAACCCTAGATTCTTTTATTCTTGATTCAACCTCATTTTTGCTAATTGATAGTTTTTATTGTAATTTTTCCTTAGTTAAGTAATTTTGTTAATTCACAAATCAATTCTTGAACTCTGAAAGTTGTCTGAGCTTATCATTAGTGATACTGAAAAGTTGTAGCAAATAGGTTAGTTCCCTGTGGGATTCGACCCCGAACTCTTGAACCGGATTATTTTTGCAGCGACAACTTAGTCCTTTTTATAAGTCATAGTTGGGCGTGATCACATATATAGCCGCAAGCGGCCAATAGTTATATATTTTCCTAAAACTGGTAGTACGGAGTCATAAGCACTACTAAAACACACTAAAATTTCTAAACACAACACTGTTTTGAATTACAATTTAGCAGTAGCATAATGAAGTAAGATGGTGACTCCAAGGCCTGCGAACATCAAGTAGGTATACCTTGAAGTCTCCCGCCGCGCAGACGCAACTCTCAACAACACAATCAGAATACCTGGATCTGCACAAAAATATGCAGAAGCGTAGCATGAGTACACCAAAACGGTACCAAGTAAGTATCAAGCCTAACCTCAGTAGAGTTGTGACAAGGCCAGGTCAAGACACCTACTAGACATAGAAACCTGTTCAAGATAATATAAGCTAACAATGGAAATAACATCAATGTAAGACCAACGACAGAAAAATTATTGATTTACAACCAACAATGAAGTAATAGAGACATAAATGGAAGCAAGTAGTAAACGAGTAATAAAGAAACAACATAATCAGAACACCGATGAGATGTAAATGAACTCAAATAAGGAAAAACAGGATGACAACTCAAATAATCAAATCGCTCCCAATGCATGGACTTACAACAAGAATTACCCCGAGGCACCACACCTCATAAACCACAAGTCATGAACTACAAGTCACGAGCCATAATTTCCAAATCTTACACATATGGCACCTCGTGCCCACAATAACAATCACCTTCGCATGGCAAAGGCCACGTGCTACAATGTACTTTACAACAATGATAAATATTAATTTAGATGAACGAAAGATATATTTAGACATCATAAAATATAATAACAATCTTGAATAAAGTAAGGTGTCAAATGAAATAATGAGTTTATTTTAGAAATCAAGTAAAGTAAAATAATATACAATTTGTATGAAACAGAGTATAAGATGGGTTTAGTTTAGAAATCAATAAAATTGAGTAAAAGTATCATTTTTAAACAAAGCATAACATAAGTTAAATTAACGAATTAAATATAGAATTTGTTAAAGAAAAATATGATAACAATTTTAAGTAAGGTAAACATCTAGCGTGGTGATAAGTATAATTTGAGAACCTAATTATAGTGAAAGTGCGATAACCATTTAGAATAATAAGGAACCGAGTGAGATAACTAGTTCTATCTTAAGAGGCATATAGAATAAAGCATATTAGTAATTCTTTTATTTAAACCATTACGTTACCAACAATTCAACAGAATGTGATATAGTGACTCCACCCAATTAAATTCACATTGATAATCAATTCACCAAATTATAACGGAGGCACAAATTGGCATGTTAAAGCAACACAACAAATCACATAGAATGAATGACTCAAACAAGAAACCGTAATCGTTCCAACACCAAGATAACAATGAATAACCAAATACAATCAAAATACAGATGAATGATTGAAGGAAGAACAATGACCGTTCAAATCAACAAGTTGTTCTAACATGGAATGTATAATGAAAATCACAATCGAGGTACCGCCTCGTATTCACATTTCACAATTTCAATCACAATCTTTCATTATATCACTGCGTGAGCCATACATTTAGTTTTGAAAATTATTTTTCCCAAAATAGCTACACGCGTTTTAGCCCACCTTGTCTCACCGTGTGGCTTCAAATAGTTCCCCTACTAGCAACACACATATCAAGCCCACCTTATCTCACCGCATTCATATCAATATCATAACACAATCACAACTCGCACCACAAGTGCCCATATGCCAAAACTGGCCACAAAGTTAACAACACCAATATTTCCACAACAAATAGCCCATGGCTCGATCACAATATGTACAAAAATTTCAACAATAATAGAATGAATGAGAATGCTCAACAAGGAAAGGTATCTAAACAATTAACAACTTCTCCTCAATGTGATAACGGCTATTACAACTTCAACACCAATAACTCAACAAGATGATATTCAATGAAATAACAACTTCAATTAAAAGTGATTCAACAATTAAGAGGTAACAAGATAATAAGGAAGGTAATAACTTCAACTAAAGCATATAAGAGCAAAATAACAAGTAAGAGTTAGAACAAGTGCTAACAACGTCAAATAGAGCATGTAAGAGTAGATTAAAAATGAGAGATATAACATGTTATGACAATTCAATTAAAGGCATATAAAGAGTCTAAATAATCTAAACCGGTCAAATACCACATATAGTCCAAGTACCCACGCGTCACCTTGCGTACATGGCCTTCACATAACACAAATAGCACAATCAACCCAAATCTTAAGAGATAGTTCCCCCACACAAAGTTAGGCAAGGTACTTACCTCAAACAAACCCAATCGATACACTAGAAGCATCATCCCACTCAAATCATCCTCCGAACAGCTCGAAACTAGCCAAAAGCAATTCAAAATCATCAAATAATGCCATAGGAAGCAAACCCAATCGATAAAGGTCGAATCTTTACACATTTACCCAAAGTCAACCAAAAAGTCAAACCCGGGCCTGCACCTCAGAACCCAACAAAACTCAGAAAATCCGATAACCCATTCAATTATGAGCCCAACTATACTAATTTTATTTAATTCCGACTCCGTATCGGCGTTCAAAACTCAAAAATTCACTTTCGAAAAGTTTAGACAAAAATCCTCAATTTCTCTTTTGAAATCATCAATCAAATGCTAAAAACTAAGATGAATCACGAAATATAATCAAAACCGAGTAGAAAACACTTAACCCATGGAAGAAACTTGAATAACATCCTTGAATTCTCCCAATCCCAAACTTTCAAGATGAGAAAAACTCCAACAACATTAATAGCCAAAAATGCCCAGCTATTCTGCCTCGTTTCTTATGCCAGACGACCTCAAAACTTGCTTTTGATGTCTCCAATGGATTCCTCGTGAAATTCCAGTCAATTTAGGTTTTTGAATTATTCCATTTGACCTTAAAATAAAGGAGATATGTTGGTTTCAATATTTGAAAATAGTGCAGATTTTTAAATACGAATTCAGTGGCAATTTCGTAAAATCTAGCAACCCAATTCTTAGTAAAATGACCAAAAATTTCTCATATGATGTCGAAAGTTGATGATTTTAGTTGCTATGGTTCCAAAATTACGATACGGATATACTGGTTTAGTCGAAACATAAATCAAAAGCCGTTTGCTCAATATGGTAACTTTTATGCTGAAATCGACGTCGAAATAAATAACAATCACCATACAAACCAAACTTATCCAAAGCTCATCGGAATTTAACGAAACTTTGTGTACATGTCCAAAATAATCATACAAACTTATTGGAATAATTAAAACCCGATTTCGAGTCCGTTTACCCAAAAGTCAAACATTGATTAACTCTTCCAACTTAAAACTTCTAAAACGAGAATCATTCTTCCAAATCAATCTTGAACTGCTCGAAAACTGAAACCAACCATATACACAAGTAATAATACATAATATGAAGGTACTCAAAGTCTCATATCACCGAATGGAATGCTAAAGCTCAAAACAACCAGTCGGGTCATTACAAGACCAAGGTTTGATTTTTGAGTAAACAACCTCGGAATAGAATTTTGATGGTTCTGCTAGGTCCGAATGGTGATTTTGGACATAGGCATATGTCATGATTGGGATTTGAAATTCCCTAGAATATTTTAGCTTTAGTCGTTGAAAGTTGGAAACTAGAAGGTTTGGAGAATTGATAAGTTTGACTCATAAATGCCGTTGTGGTTATCGAGGTCCATTTAAGATTCCTAGCCTTGTGATAGGTTCGTGTATTGATTTATGACTTGTGCGTAAAATATGGGGTCATTTCGAGTTGATTAGATGTAGTTCAGTATGAGTTTGGAAGTTAGAAGTTTGATTAGTTCTTTAAGTTTGAATTGAGGTGCGACTTATGGTTTGACGTTACTTTGTAAGATTTGTGACCTCTAGTAGGTCTGTATCGTATTTTAGAACTTGTTGGTATGATTGGACGGGGTATCGAGAGGCTCGGGAGTGTTTTGGATGAATTTCAGATCATTTTGAAGAAGGTTGGCATAACTGGTTTTGGTGTGTCACACTTGTGGAAATTTGGTCGTAGGTGCATGGGGAAAGACTGTAAAAGTAAAATTGGATTGAGCAGGAGAAGTCCGCAGGAGCGGAGCTGGAAGTGCATTCTCAGAAGTGCGATTCACATTGAGTTCCACATTTGCGAGGTTTTTCCGCAAATGTTGTATTGCAAAAGCGATAGTTGGGTCCGCAGAAGCGATAATCGCTAGGCAAAGACTTAAGATCGAGGATTTATTCTATTTTTTATTATTTGGAGTTTTGGAGCTCGGCTAGAGACGATTTTTGGGGAGAATTTCATCACCACATTGAGGGTAAATAAGTTTTACTTGATTTTGATGTTGTATCTTGTTTCCCCATGGATTATTAGCACCTAAAACATAAAATTTGAGGAAAATTTTGGGGATTTTTTCTACATCTAAGAGAGTGAAAATTGAGGATTTGAAGGTTGATTTGGACTTGGTTTTGAAATCTAATCACATATTTGGACTCGTGGGTTTAAGGGTAGTCGGAATCTACTCCTTGACTTGGATTTTGACCAAGTGGGTCTGGGTTGGCTTTTATTGACTTTTTGGGAATTGAATAAACATCGAAGCTTTATTGTTGGAATTGATTCCTATGGCTTTATTTGACGTTATTGAGTTGTTTTTGGCTATATTTGACATATTCGGAGCCGATTTGACAAGCAACAGATTTTTGGAGTATTGATTCGCGCGCTTTGAGGTAAGTATCTTGCCTAAGCTTGGTTTGAGGGTTATTTCTCCGTTAGCTATGATATTTGAGATATGATGGGGGTGACACACGTGCGAGGTGACGAGCATACATGCGTCCACCATGATTATTCATGATCTGGGTAGAACTTAGGCTTTTATGTGCCTTGTTTTGCTATCATGCCTCGTTGTTTGCGTATTTTCTACACTTGTATGACTACGTGAGTTATTATCTATATTAGAATTCATGTCTAGGTTTTGTACTTTTCTGTTCGAGATATGATAGAGCCATTTTTTCTATATTGAGTTGTTTGTCTTAACTGTAGTTATATTTTCACTCGTTATATCATATTTGCGTATTATATCTTTGTCTCTTTGTACTCTTTATATGTTATCTTACCTGTTATTAGTTCTTATTTGCAAGACACAGGTTGAGCTAAGTTATGGCATGTTGGCATATTTCGTCCGGTATTCTTGAGTATGGTTCCTTGAGATGTGAGCATATTGAAACTTGAGCAAATTTATGACTAATCTTGGGCCATTGAGCGTGTTGATTGATTGTGAGGGGACGTTTGCGTCCAGGCCCTATATTGGGTTGAGTAGTATTGATTGTTGAGTGTGATATTAATTGTGATGGGATGCTATGTAAGGCCCATATTGGGCTGAGTGATATTGATCGTTCACTTTTGATCCAATCAGTGCTTGGCTTAGGATCCGCCCTCCGGACTCAAGTATAATCTTGTGAGTGCAGGCACTTGATATATTCTTAGTGAGGGGCATATGATAGGCACCCGTATAGTGCTGAATGTGAGTGTGTGATGATTCAGGGGCTACGAACCAGGCACCGTGAGCGTGCTGGAAGTAAAATCGAGGGATCGTGATGTCAGGCAATATGTATGTGTTGAGACTTGTATTTACTTGGTGGCTACACTATGATGCTGTTGATTTTAGCACGAATATTTGTCATGCAGACATAGAGTTGTACTTTCCTCATGCTATTTGATATTTGTTGTCTTTAAAGTTGATGCCTTGACTTATATATTTGGGAAACATGCTGATTTTCCTCTTAGGATGATAGAGATGAACTTGATATTATTTAGCTTCTTTTACTTTGTTGTTGTTGTTATTATTATTATTATTATTATTATTATTATTATTATTATTATTATTATTATTATTATTATTATTATTATTATTATTATTATTATTATTATTATTATTATTATTATTATTATTATTATGCTATAAAAAAAGGGTTGTTGGAAATGAGTATTGAACCTTGCCGAACCCGTCACTGCTTTCAGCCCGAGGTTAGGCTTGCTACTTATTGAGTATATAGGGTCGGTTGTACTCATACTACACTATGTACTTCATGTGCAGATCCAGGTACATCTAGTCGAGGTGATTTTCCTACTTGAGTTGTGCCAGCTTGCTTGGGAGTCTACGAGGTAGCTTTCATTCCATCCGCAGTCCTTGAAGCTCTCTTCCCGTTATCTTTATCTTTACTGTTTCTTATGTTCAGACAGTTGTATCAGAGGATTTATTCCATACTTTGTTAGAGCTTATGTACTCGGTGATACCAGATCTTGAGATGGTTTATGTTGTGCCGTTATCTGACTTTAGTTATTTATATTATTCTGCACTTGAGACTATCTAATACTGTCATTTTAGTTCATTTCTGCGTATTGGTTGTTGGCTTGCCTAGCAAGTGGTATTAGGCGCCATCACGGCTCCGGTGAGATTTTGGATCATGACAAGTTGGTATTAGAGCACTAGATTGCTTAGGTTTCATAAGTCATGAGCAAGTCTAGTAGAGTCTTGCAAATCAGAACGGAGACGTCTGTACTTATCTTCGAGAGGCTATACAGCTATTAGGAAAACTTATCTTTCTTTCATTCTCTATCGTGCGGATTAGTTTATCCCTAAGTCTGAATCTTTGATTTTCGATTCCCTCACAAATGGTGAGGATGCATTCATCTGGTTCAACTGAGCAGGCGCCGGTTCTCCAAGTCAGGGCCGTGAGAGGCCGAGGCTGATATAGAGGTAGGGGTTAAGCATGCACTGCAGCTAGAGCCCCTTCTTGAACCACTGCCATAGAGCCACCAGTAGCTCTTGTTGAGGAACATGTTCATGAATATTTTGAGCCAGAGGTACCAGCTCAAGTTCCCTAGAGGGTTCTTGCTATACCAGTTGTTCATGATGCTTTGGTCCGTATGGTTAGTTTGTTCGAGATTTTGGCTCTGGCCGGGGCATTTTCTACTGTATTAGTTACTTCCAGGCAGGGGGTGGAGCGTAGACTCCAGCTACTCGTACCCAGAGTAGATAGCCTATGGTTATCATATCCCCAGAGTATTACCAGTTGAGGGAGTTAAGCCTATTATTGTCGCACAACCTACAGAGAGGCTTGCGATGTCAGTTGAAGAGACTGGATAAGTTTTCAAAGTTGCATCCTTCTGACTTCAGTGGTACACCTTCAGAAAATGATAGGGGTTCATGGATCGTTGTCATGAGATTCCATGTAATTTGGGACTAGTTGAGTCCAATGGAGTTGACTTCAATGTTTTCCAGATGCAGGGTCCAACAAAGAGGTGGTGGTAGATCTATGAGCTGGGTAGGCCAGCAGGATAACCTCCTCTTACTTGGGCTTAGTTCTCCAAAGTCTTTATGAAGTGGTTTGTGCCTCGCACTAGGAGAGAGGAGCTGAGGTGAGCACCTTCAGCAGGGTCAGATGTCAGTCACTAATTACGACATGAGGTTTACAGAGTAGTCCCATCATGCTACTATTTTGATTCCACATAGGAGGAGAGGGTAATTGTAACACCCCGAAATTTTTTGAAGAACTTAAGTGTAAAGCCCCATAAAAATTTGCAAATGAATTCAAGGTTTCATAGTCCCAGAGTAGGCTTACATGCTCGAACTTTTTGGGTTAAACAATGCACCGGGGAGTAAAGGAAAATTTTTAGGTGAAGAGGGCATTTCTGCGGACCACTATGTGGTTGCAGAATCACTTTGCAGACCGCATAATGGCCGCAGAGTGAAGCAGGTGAGGGGCAAAAATTTGGAGGAAGTCTGCGGTACATTATGCGATCGCAGACCAGTTCTGCGGTGCATTATGCGACTGCAGAATAGGTCTGCGGGCCGCATAATCACCGCAGACCTAGGTAGGCGACATCAGCTTGGAGGGGGCAAATTGTGCGGCCGATATGCGGACCACATATCCTGTTCCGGAGCTTCATTTTTGAGTTTTTATAACCCGACCCTACTTCGTTAAATAGACGCAATGGAACATGTTTGAGCTAAAATTTGATGTTTTAGAGAGAAGTGCGAGTGTTTTAGAGAGAGAGGAAACCCTAGGTAATTATTCATCAAGTCTTGCTCAAATCTTTGAAGATTAACAAGGAAAACGCACAAGGTCTTCATCCTCAAGGTGAGATTCTACACTCTAACCCTCAATTTCGAATTTTGTCTAGAATTGGGTAATTAGTAAGTTAATATTTGGGCATGGGGGTTGTCCATCTTGCATGCATGTGTTATGAAAGGGTGTAAGAAGATTGTTGAGCTAAGAATGGAAGATAATGGGTTTAGGATGATGGACTCCACCATAAAAGAACCTTGAAACCTTAATGCACACCTAGTGTTTTATAAAATGCTCAAATGAGCTAGAACCATGATCATCTTCCTAATTTTGGTTCAATTTGTTATATTTCTAAAATAGATTGAAGTTGCTAAGAATTCCAGAATATTTTAGAGTTTAAAGAAGCTCCACTGAGGTATGTTGGCTAAATTTTCTCTCTTAGAATTGAATACCATGATGTTCCCGTAAGTTCCAAGTACGGTTGTCTCAAGTTCCTTGTTCTATGTTCTGAGTTGTTTTTAATAAATTCGGTTGTCCGAATAAGCAAAGTGATGAGAATTGTGTAATCAAAACTTGTTCTGAATGTTCCTATCATATTATGTTATCCTTCGAGAATATGTTCAAGAATGATATGTGTATTAAAATGTTATGGCATTGAGTCGTGTTTCAAATAAAAGCTAATATGCCAAATTGTGTGAGAAAAACTCAATATGCTTAAGACACTTATTGCTCATATGTGTACCTAAAGTCTTGATTTAGAAATGTCTTATTGTTGATAATCTATAAAGATGGTTGGAAGTGAAATAAGTGAATTGGGGATATAGAGTGTGGCCAATGTGCCAAGAATTTAAGTTATGATTATGGCTAGTTGTGCAAATGATTTGAGAGGATGCGATAAAGAATATGAAATGAGCCTCGACTCAATTGTTTAAAAATGATTTCAAAAATAGAATTACCTAAAAGCTTTTGTAATCAATTCATGCCCATAATTGGCTGCTTTAACTAATGCTTTGCTTTATAAATATATCCAGTGTGATTTGAGTTCTTACATACTCATGTATTGAAATTGTACATTGTCATTTCTAGGGAAGAGAATTGCAAGAATAAATGGTGTATTGATTGTTTATGATTTTGATGTGTGTTTCTATTGCTGGTTGGTATGCCCCATTCTTTGGGAAAAACCATTTGTGTTTAAAATTCCCATTACAAATGGATTTGAAGTATATGATTTCTGAAATATTCTATATATTGATATTTGATGGTGACCTTTGAAATTGAAAGAGGTGAAAGTTTGGAATATGAAATACGGCCATCGTGCCAAGAATAAAGAATCTTGTGAATGGCCAAATGAGCCAAGGAAATATTGTCGCTATGAATGACTGGAAATACTAATGAGAATTTATACAATGTGAAAGATGTTGAGGTGAGTACAATTGTATTTATGTTACCTCTGTGTACAAATCAAATCAAAAATATTTTTGGGAGCATCATTAGCAAAATCGAGGAAGGGTGGGTCATAATGCCCACACCTGAAACTACATGTGCCAGTGTAGGGGTGGATTGTGATTATTCCCCCTATTTGGGATGAAATTGAAATATTGGAGAAATTGTGATATTATTCCCCTTAATTGGGATGAAACTGGTAACAATTGTGGATTGGAAAAGTCAACCAACGTAGCATATGTAGGAAGTCGACCTAGCTGATCGGGTGAAGATCAGATGCCATGTTGCGCACATGGTGGTACTACTCTTGGTAACAACTTTCTTTCGCATCACATATCAAACCACAATATTCGTGAGGAGATGGCCTAGCCGATCGTGCGTGATCGGAATCCGTACTAATAAAGACGG
This sequence comes from Nicotiana tabacum, assembly GCF_000715075.1. NCBI lineage: Eukaryota > Viridiplantae > Streptophyta > Magnoliopsida > Solanales > Solanaceae > Nicotiana > Nicotiana tabacum. Next base: position 44,636,026 of record NC_134094.1, read on the forward strand.
TGGTATATCAGTGCTAATGATCTCCCAACCAAAATTGTATATGAAGTTCGTATTTTGAAAATTATTATGTTTTAATTGGACATTTGGATATTGTTGATAGTGACTTGTTGTTTCTATGTGTTGCATTTTCTTATATGGGCATTCTATTTTGAAAGAGGACTTTTAGTTATACATACTAGTGCTATTCGACAGTACTAACGTCCCTTTTGCCGGGGACGCTGCATCTTTAATGGATGCAGGTGGTTCTACAGCAGGCGGCATTGATCAGTGATAGCAGTACACTCTTTTAAGCTGATTTGGTGAGCCCCACTTCATTTCGGGTTCAAGTATTTTTTGTTGCTCATGCACTGTATTTTGAGGTATAGCCGGGGCCTTATTGCCGGTATTTTCATATTACTCTTCTATTGTACTTAGAGGCTCCGTTGACAGGTTGTGGATTGTGGTTAATGTTGGGAATTGAACTAGAAATATTGGTATTTGGAAATCATGTTTTTCATTAATTCTATAAACTCGTAATATTTTGGAAATTATGAATGGAGCTGCTAATGGGAATGAAAAGGAAGTTGTTAATAAAATCTTTTCAGTATTTGATTAATGGAGTACATCCCCTCTTTATTCATGGATGAGTTTGGGTAGAAGGAAATCTAACAGGCTTGCTCGACCGGGTTCTCTAGGTTGAGCGTCGGTCGCGCTCCCCGAGTTTGGGGCGTGACAATAATGAGATTCATTGATGGTCTTCACCCTAGTATCCGTCTTGCTTGTCACGACCCAAAATCCCACCACATCGTGAAGGCACCTAACCCAACTTGCTAGGTAAGCCAAACAGTATAAGTAAAACTATAATGAGAGATCATCAATATTAAAAATGGATCGCAAAAGAATTCAATACAACTATCCCAAGGACTAGTAGTACAAGTCATGAGCCACTATGATTTAGATTTACAAAAACTGATGTGAAGAATAAATACAATACTTGTTCAAAGGTTACATAAACAGAAATGAAGTCCTAAACTACCATGAGAAAGAGGTAACTTGTATCTGGAATGCAGGTAAGTCTTCAAGGCATGGCTTTGTCTTCCACAGCTAATCAGCTCCAAGATCTGCATGCAAAGTGTAGAAGTGTAGTATGAGTACAACCGACCCTATGTACTCAGTAAGTATTTTGACTAACCTCAGAGAAGTAGCGAAAATGTTTTAAGTCCAAAAGATACTCACATAACCTGTGCAACTCAATAACATATATAACACAGAGAAGAACCCAAGGAAGCAGTCACAAAATAACGAATATCAAAAAGTAAGATTGCACAATTGAGATAAGGATAATAAACGGGTTTTGCAAATTACACAGATCATGAAATTACAATTTGTATCAACCCCACACAATAAGAGACTTGCAACAAATAGCGTGTGCTCAACAACAACATAACCATATGCTATCAGTGCATAACAATGGCCCAATTACGTATTAATTACCAAATAATGTGTTATTGTCTTCCTTATTGTCCGTTACTTCTTTAATTGTTGAATTGGTTACTTGAAGTTGTTGTTTTCACGGAATGGCTTCTTATTGAGTAATTGGTGCTGAAGTTGTAAAAGTCGTGATCACATTGAGGCAAAGTTATTAATTGTTGAAATACCATTCTTGTTGAGCTATTCAATTTTAGTTTTCTATTATTGAGACTCTTGTACAGATTGTGGTTGAGCCATGGGTTGTTTGTTGTGGAAACATTGATATTGTTGATTCTATTTGCAAGTTGTGGCATTTGGATACTTGAGGTGCGAGTTGTGATATTGATATGCATGCGGTGGTCTAAAGCTAGGAGTTGATATGCATGCAGTAAGATAAGGTGGGCTTGTACGCCTGTTGCTAGTAGGGGAGCTAGTTGAAGCCGCGCGGTGTGATAAGGAGCGCTAAAATGCGGGTAGCTATTTCGGGAAAGATGATTTTCAAAACTAAATGTAAGGCACCCGCGGTGATATAAGGAAAGATTATGATTGTGATTGTGAAATGAGATACGAGGCGGTACCTCGGACGTGATTCTTGTTGTTATCTTTCATTTACATCACTTGTGTTTGCCTGCATCGTTTCCTTGGTATTCTTATTATGTGTTCCTCCCTTGTTGCCTTTATTGCCTTAAATTCAGTTGTAGCTTATCTTGTTGTATTTCTTCATTGCCTCATCTCCTCGTTTCCATTATTATACTGTATTATACTTGTTCAGCTTCTTTTATTATCCTAGTAGGTGTCTTGACCTGAGCTCGTCACTACTCTACTAAGGTTAGGCTTGATACCTACTGGGTACCATTGTGGTGTACTCATACTATGCTTCTGCACATCTTTTGTGCAGATCCAGGTACCTCATACCAAGCTAGGCACCAGTGAGTAGAGCTTTCAGATCGGAGACTTCAAGGTATACCTGCCGACGATCACATGCCTCGGAGTCACCCTCTGTCCTTTTTTTCTATTACATGCTCTTTATTAGACAGTAATGTATTACGGATGTTTCAATATACTCGTGTAGAGCTTATGACTCAGTCTCACAAGATTTTGGGAGTTATTGTCAGCGGTATTGTTGAGTTCTATTTTAGTAGCTAGATGGTTTAATTTGAATTTCTATTGTTATTTCTGTTATTTCATCATGTATGTTAGGCTTACCTAGTCTTAGAGACTAGGTGCCATCACGACATCCTACGGTGGGAGATTGGAGTCGTGACAAGTTGGTATCAGAGCTCTAGGTTCATTGGTGTTACGAGTCATAAACATGTTTAGTAGAGTCTAGTAGATCTATATGGAGACGTCTGTACTAATCTTCGAGAGGCTAGGGAACTTTTAGGAAACTTCACTTCTTTGATTCCTTATCGTGCGAAATTGTTGACCTAAAAATTCTGAATCTTTGTCTTTCTATTCTCTCACAGTTGGTGAGGACACACACTGCTGGATCCGACGATCAGACACATGCGCCCCCTAGTAGAGCCGCGAGAGGCTGGGGCCGGGCTAGAGGCCGAGGAGGGGCACATGGTGCAGCTAGAGCACCTTCCCGAGCTGCAACAAAGGAGCCACCAGTAGATCCAATTGGGGGACAGGCACCTGAGGCGATGTCGTGATGACACCTAGTCTCTACGAGTAGGTAAGCCTAACAAATAATAATAACTTGGCAGAAACAATTTATCAAAATACTAAAACAAGATGAATACTGGTATAACCTTCCGAATCAAAACATTATCTCAACAGTGCGCTACCCAAAACTGATGGAACTGAGTCACAAGCTCTATTGAATAAACTAAAATATCTAATACATCACTGTTTGAAGGAAATGCAACAGTAACTGAGAATAAGGGAAGGTGACTCCGAGGCCTGCGGACGTAGAGCATGTATACCTTTAAGTCTTCCAAGCAGCAGCTAGAAACAACCTCTAACAACTGGCATGAGTAGACGTACCTGGATCTGCACAAAAAAATGTGCAGAAGCGTAGTATGAGTACACCACAATGGTACCCAGTAAGTTTCGAGCCTAACCTTAGTAGAGTAGTGATGAGACTAGGTCAAGACACCTACTAGGATATAAATAAATAGTATGAAAATGTAATACCGATATATAATGGAAAGTGAAGAAACAACTAAATACAAAACAAGATGATAGCATGAACTAGTACCAGAAATCAACAATAGAAATAGCATAAAAGAGGCAACTAAAGGGGCTACAATGATCATGTAAGGACAACAACTACTAGAACCATAAGAATGAAACAACAAAATTTATTCCCGCCAAAACACTTTTGCAACATGAATTAAATAGCAAGAATCACAACGAGGTACCGCCTCGTGTATAATGAAATCGAAACCGAGGTACCGCCTCATATAATCAAGAATCACAACCGAGGTGCCGCCTCGCATTCATATTTCTCAATTTCAATCAAAATCTTTCCTTATACCGCCGCGTGAGCCTTACATTTGAAATAGGTTTTGAAAACAGTTTTCCCGAAATAACTACAGGCACTTTAGCCCACCTTATAACGCCGCGTGGCTTCACGTAGTTCCTCTATAAGAAACACGCACATAAGTCCCACCTTATACCGCCGCATGCACATTAACCCCAAGCCTTATACTGCCGCATGCACGTCAATATTATATCACAATAACAATTCGTACCACAAGTGCCTATATATCATAACTTGCCAACAAAAACAACAATACCGATATTTCCACAACAATAGCCCATGGCTCCACCACAACGTATATAAGAATATCAACAACAACAACAATGAATGTAAAATGCTCAATAAGATAGATGTCTCAACAAGACCAACTTCGCCTCAACGTGTTAACGACTTTAACATCTTCAACACTAAATAACTCAACAATGAGAGAAATAATGTATAACCATGATATTAGATAAGACTGACTCTCAATACAAGAGATAACATTTGACAATGAGTTTCTAATAATGGAAATCAACAAGGAAAGGGATAACATGAACAATTACTTCAAGTAATGATAATAAATAGGGAAAGAGATAACACGATCAATAACTTCAAATAATGATAATTAACAATGAAGAGATAGCATGTAACAATAAAAGAGTCAACAAATTCAAATAGAGCATGAGAGCAAATTATCATTTAGGAGGTAGATCAAGTATTAACGAAATCATTTAAGGCATGTAAGGATAGACTAACACAAGTAAGAATAGATTGACTAAAAGAATTAGAACATGATATGGAATTCAGTTAAAGCATGGAAATAATCTAAGTAGCCTAAACCGATCATATACCACGTACAACCCGTGTACCCACTCGTCACCTTGCGTATACGGATTTCACTTAGCACAATTGAATCAAACAATACCAACCCTAAGGGGTAGTTCCCTCACACGAAGTTAGGTAAGACACTTACCTCAACTAGGCCAATTCAACACTCGGAAATAGCTTTTCCCTTAAAATCTGCCTCTACACGGCTCAAATCTAACCAAAATCGACTCAATATCATCAAACATTGCTAGGGAATTCAATTACAATAGATAAAGTTAAGATCTTTACACTTTTCCCAAAGAGTCAACAAAAGTCAATTCGGTGTCACAACCCAAAACCCACTATATGCCATGATGGCACCCAACGTCGCTGTTAGGCAAGCCAACAGTGAACTATCACGTAAATTGTTCATTTTATTACTTTCGAAATCATAAACTTTTATTAAGTAAGGAGATTTACACCTTTAAAATTTACGGGTACATACATAATTAGTATTGCATAAAATAAAAGGTGATAACAATATGCAAATCCGTAAGCATCAACTAGAATATCCCCAAAACCCGGTGCCACACGTGCATGAGCATTTACTAAGGAGTACAACAATAATACAACATCTGTCTGGAATGTAAATAAGACAGGATAAAGTAAATAGTACGACGGAGACTCTGTGGGCTGTGATACATAGCCTGGAATCTAGCTCACCATAAAGTTTCCTCAGCAGCTGTGCCTACGCGCCCAGATGTCGACCAAATGAACCTGTTAAATCATGCACAATTAGTGCAGAAGTGTAGCATGAGTACATAAATCAACGCGTACCCAGTAAGTATCTAGCCTAACCCCGGAGAAGTAGTGATGAGGGACCAACATCGACACTTACTAGAGGTCCAATAAAGCAGTATGCTAAATCCTAAACAAATATGAAGCACAATAGTAATAGTGGGATAAAACGGTAACCAACATAATTTTCCAAAATTTCTTTTAACGATATAAATTTCTCAATCTCCTATTCTATCTCAACAGCTCATAAAATATCAAGTGCCAATATCAAATGAATAAGGAATACCATATGAAATTCCAAGCATCAGTGGAAGGATAATCTCGTGAATATTCGGACTGCTAGCGATATAATGCATGATTATGCCGAGGTCGTACGGCCCGATCCAGAATAATGTGTACACTGCCGAGGGTCGAGCGGCACGAACCATAGATGTATCTATTATATTGCCGAGGCGTTCGGCCCGCTCTACAAGAAAGGAAGAAACTTAACGAATCATGAGGCATGTGCTTACAACACAGATACAGGTGCATAATAGTGAATATACCCCTTTACGTTTATCAAATATCTTGGCAACAACTCAAGGTGATAAAGCTCGGCCTAATATATATATATATATATATATATATATATATATATATATATAAAGCTCGGCCTAATCTATATATATGTTTCTAAATCAATTTCAATTGTAATTTCAATTAATTAAGCTAGCAAAATGAGTCCAAACAATTCAAATATTACATGATAAAGTCCTAAGTCTACCCCGGACATAAACATTCTTTAGCTACGTACGGACTCTCATCACCTCTTGCGTACGTAGTACCCACAACTAGTAGCACATAATAATTACATTACCTAGGGGTAGTTTTCCCCCTCAAAAGGTTACACATGAGACTTACATCGCTCTGAAGTTCCATAACCAGCTCCAACGCCTCTCTAACACCTTAAATCAATGCCCATCGATCTGAAACTAGTCAAATAAGGTGCAAATCAATCAAAATATACTCCAATGCGTATAATTTAACAATTTATAATAATTCTCAACTCCGCTCAAAAAGTCAACCCTCGGGCCCACGTGCACGGATTCCAAATATTCTTGAAGATATTCATTACCCATAACACCACAGACTCGAATATATAGTTTATTTCTAATTTTATGTCCAATTTCGTGGTAAAAATTCAAAAATACCAAATTCTAGGTTTTCTTCAAAATCTCACAATTTCTATCAATTTCCATGTTCAAATCCATGTATAATTCATGTATTTAACTCACAATGTGAAGAAATCACTTACTTAGTGGAGGATGACGAAAAAGCTCCTTCACAAATCGCCCCAAGCTCGGCTCCAATGGAAGATTTGGGATAAAATGTGCCAAAACCCGTCTTTGCTTACTTATACACTGCCCAGACGACCTTCATCGCGAACGCGGCACTGCCTTCGCATTCACGAAACACAACCTGCTTTAGCTCCAAAATCCTTCTTCTCAATCGCAAAGACAGGCTCGCGAACGCGATGCCTTACTAGGCCTGACCATCGCGAGCGCGACACCATCCTCCCGAACGCGTAGGCCAAGACTCTTAGGCCCAGTTAACTATACGCGAACGCAACCAGTCAATCGCGAATGTGACTGCCTTATCGCGAACGCGTTGAACAAAAAGGCCTCCAGTCCAACACCTTCTTCGCGAACGCGTCTCTTCCTCCGCGTTCGCGTAGAACAAAACCAGCAACCAGCAAACCAGCAATAACAATTCATCCAAATTTGGTCTGGAACCACCCCGAAACCCACCAGAGGCCCCCGGGACCCCGTCCAATCACGCCAATAAGTCCCGAAACATGACACAAACCTACTCAAGGCCTCAAATCACACCAAACAACATCAAAACTATGAATCGACGATCAAAACCTTTCTTTAAACTTTCAAACATTCAAACTTCAACGAACGCATCTGATTCATACTTAAAAATTTCGGAATAATGCCAAACTTTACGTACAAGTTATAAATCACGATACGAACCTATTCCAAGACTCGAAACCTCAAACAGACATCGATAACACCAAAGTCCACTTCAAATCAAACTTAAGAAATTCAAACTTTCAAAATGCCAAATTTCCATAATAAGCGCTGAAATGATCCCGGACCACCTGATACTCAATCCGAATATACGTCCAAGTCCGAAATCATCATACAAACCTATTGAAACCTTCAAATACCGATTTCGAGGTCATTTACTCAAAAGTCAAACCTTAGTTAACTCTTCCAACTTAAAGATTCCGAATTTAGAATTTTCGTTCCGAAACAACTCTAAACTTCCTGAAATTCAATTTCGGCCACACGTACAAGTCATAAAACATGAAGTGAAGCTACTCACGACCTCAAACCGCCAAACGATGCACTAGAGCTCAAAACGACCGATCGGGCCATTACATTCTCCCCCACTTAAACATACGTTCATCCTCGAGCGTGCCAAGAACCGTTCTGGAGTCGTCCAAAATCACTGTTCAACACCTCGTGCACCTACCCGTGCCACCACAACCCATGTGAGCACATTAGCTCGAGCCAGACTGAAGATCCTCCCTATAACCTTAGCTAACAAGCCTTAGAACCAAATTCCAACATCCGGAATTCTCTACGAGACTCAATTTTTAACATACGAACACCGCATCAATCACTACACTCTGTACCAAAACATGATCATGCACCTATGCTGAAATCACACCATGCACCACATAAGTCTTTTGCCCATAATAACATCCACCAACCACAATAGCTGCAATTTCACGAATCCGATGCCCGCAATACACCTCATAACACATATAAGCCATGTTCCAACTCTCGCAATACTGCCACGGCGAAAGAGATGTGTAGAAACTCATAGCTACCTAGCCAAATCAATAAATCATGGAGTCCCTTCACTTGACAATAACCATTACCTCATTCTGATCTGAATAACGATATTTTCTCTCTAATATACCCTACATTATTCTGATCGCACTGATCTTATGTCCAATAACTTCGTCTCACCCAGTACAAGCTGTTCGGGCAATAAGCCACCTCAAACATCGTCTAAAATCTCATCCAGCACTATCAAAGCGCCAACTAGCTACAACTCGAATGTGACCCATAAGGAAGAACGAACTCTGGAAAAGAACCACCAACCCGCGTAAAAAATAAAATGGACAAACCGATGTTATGGCTCTATCTCAAAGATGGGAAACAAGGTACACAAAATAAGTATAAGGAACCGTACTTAATATCTCACTGTTGCGGCGTGCAACCCGATCCAAATATGACACTGTTGCGGCGTGCAACCCAATATAAATATTACATCATTGCGGTGCGCAACCCGATCCACACAATATACCTGTGATAGCATGCCACCCGATCCAAACAATATACCCGTGGCGGCGTGCCATCCGATCCACACATAACAATCAATAAGGAAACACCCATCAAGTCGAAATGCTTATACTTACAAATGTCTGAATATCGACCACAAGCGCGCCAAGTGCATAATACAACCCTGGGGAGATGGATAACGCCATACGCTACAAAACCCCAAACACGAGTAAGGTGCAAAAAATGACCTGCATCACAAGAACCATCTTGCTTATATAACTCCACAAGCTACACGACATCACAACCCATGTGCAAATAATCAAGTCGTCTCACAACCCACCTGGCACAATAGAGTATTACATGGAATAGCTGACGACGGGAATAATATCCAACGCCCGAAGACTCCTCCGTAAGAAATGTTATGCCGAATGAACACATCCGACCTGACATAGAGCACTCATTCACATTAGACCCACCAACGGACCTCAAGCCGATTTTGATCATACCATACTGGGCCAACAATCTTTCAAGGATCCACAATGGCCCTATTAATGACACACACGAGCAGCCGTCCAATCCGGAACAAACTCCCACAGTCCACAACCAAAGGAATAGAGCGCCTTCCAAGCATAAACTCTCACATTAGCGATAGTACCAGATCTCCATACTTGGTTTCAATCCTTGACAATCAAGTGACTAACATGTCACACTTATACAATTTTCCCGTGGGATACGCTCCCACGACCTTTCGCACCAGGTAGCAAAGTCTGCACCTCCATACCACCAACCGTACTAATTCTATAAAGCAAATCACGAATCCGCAAATCAATACACAATGCCTCTTCTACAGAATACCATTCTCAGGCGACACTAAGATAATGCCAGCTTACTCTAAACATCTGAATTCTTCCCTGCCCATCCGAGCTCGTAACATTCTTATCAACACCGAGACACAACCTTTATCCTCAACTTTCAATTCCCATGCCGCTCACTGCACCTATCATACCACTACGCAAGAGTACAAGAATTCATCATAATCCCTAAACTACTAGTAGAATAAGTACTTCATTGGCTAGAAACCTTTCACTTAAATCATTTCAGAAGAACCATTGCAACACACAACTGAATTCCCATGACCGTAGAAAATACAAACCTCAAGTCATAGTCTAAACCGCCATAACTCTTCTGGGATCCATTTACACAAGGCCATAGGAATCAAATACCTCCCAAATCAAGCAAATTATGGTGGTTGTCAAGCCCGTACGTAAAACCACAAACCACCTATATAACTTAACACGCCGAAGGAATGGATCATCGCCACAATCATGCCGATTCAAACCATTACTAACCGACCTCACTTCTTCCAATTTACTCTTGATTTGTCTTAGAAATAATAATAGCTCCATTCAAAACATAACGAAATGCAAGAACACACATCCCGAGTGACCAATTCATGAGACCACATCGTCTCAATACCCATGAACCATCTCATACCCTCATTATGCGCACAATAGCATCTCCAATTGGTACACCCATTCTGAAAGACCTTCCGCGAATTCGAAGCTATTTCTCTTATTTCTCCAATACTACCCCGCAGATCCGATGATAACATAGAAAATTCCCCCAAGTAATCTTCACATTCTGCTGCAAAAATCCCAGTCTTCAACCATACCACGAACCCAAAAATCCTTAGACACCACGCTTACATCCTTGAACCAGTTAGAACCACTATTGAGAGTCACCCACTCTGACCTGGTCCCGAATATAATCAAACTCCAATGCTCTTTTAGCACATGAACACTCCCAAAGAAGCAACCGAATGGATTCTTTTCCTTGTACATCACATACACAAGAAGCATAAACTCCGAGTCTTCCCAAAACCTGCACATGAATCGATAAGGCAAAATATAGCACACATTCATCAAGTTCTTTGCTCGAATTACCCCTGATGTTTTCTTTTCTTAGTCATAAATAATCCAACAATGCACCGATAACCAGAAACCGCACAAGCAGACAACCACGTGATCCAATCGTAGACGATGGGCTCCCCCATTTAGCTTTAAGCTACAAGCACATAAATCTTGAACCCATAGAGATTCCTCCTTCTCAATCACCATGATCACGCACCGTTAACCAGCCAAATTTCTCATAATCTATTGTCAAACTTTTCACGAGCATTCTAAATTATCAGCCACAATCGCATATTCGACCTCTTGCTGGGTAGTAAGTAGAACACTTCGCAGAAACTTCATCAAAATCACGCAACTGCTAACCCTTTCACAGGAGGTAGCCCACTTGTGGAATCCCATACTGACATCTTCCAATGACGCTGCACTGGGTACAACTACTACAAAATCAGTAAACCCTCCTGAGGCTATGCTCGTCCACCAGCTGTAAAAGTCTATTCATTCCCCATTGACATCAACTGAAAGTCCGATAATACGTTCCAAACTAGAAGTCACGTTGCATCCAAATACGATAATCAAGTTTTCACACCCTCTTCATTTCAAGCAAACTCCTCTCTGCCATATTCAATCTTCCTCAGTACAGTAGCCACCATCCCAAATAAAATCCGTAGACCTAGTCACTTTCTACCATGAGTCGCAAATCGCTCTAAACTTTCTCAAAGCACGTGGCTATCCTACCACAAAATCCATACGCTACTCTGCAACTCCCACTTCGGTTAAACCATATCCTTAAGCAACTTCTCGACCTCTGTTATTCATACTTGACCTGCTAGCAATTCAATCACCGCGAAACACCTCCCATCATGTCCTTCCTCCTCCTTTGCTGTCAAAATACTACCTTAAATCATAATCCGTCTTTGTAGCACCCGAACGGATAAATTGCCACCAACTCTAAGCCTCCTCAAAGATCATCTTTCTCGAGCCATCAACACTAGAAAACCTTATTCGACCCTGAAGCCGCCTTACACTTCCATCTCTAATAATCGATGCTCAGGCACCATCCCGCAACACCCTACCCCGAAGGCAACTCAAAGGAGACCATAACACTGAGGAGCCTCAATGCGTTCCAATAAGGACGACTACACCACGTCACAAATGAGAATTTCCACCAAGTTCAAAAATATCCGATCTCACTACTCCGTCAACCGAGGCCTGAACATCCATAGTCCAAATGTCTCTCCTCCGCTGGAACTAAATGTCGAACCTCTAAACCATGAACCGAGTATTCCTCCTTTCGAATCATTCATTGTCGCGGCATATAAATAAGCACCTTACCATTTACACCTAAACCATGCGATAACCACTCATGAACATCATAAATGCACCATGCATAGCCGTGAAACCGTAGGCAACACTAATCATTGCGCTAAAATGACAGAACATCCCTCCACGAGGCGATGATAATAGCCCAATCGAATACGTAGGGAGAAACATCCTGCACCACATCTGTAGTACCATTACAACTCCTCGATGCCCAATTGATAACCAGAGCTCCGCGACGCATAAGATTGAGTGAAGGAAATGAAGGCATAAGCTTCAGTGGAATCAAATCGCACGACGAGGAATCAAGAAGGGAAGTGCTCCTAAATGCCCTGTAGCCTCTCGAAGATAGGTACAGACGTCTCCGTACCGATCTGCAAGACTCTACTAGACTCGCTCAAGACTCGTGAGACCCAAATAAAACTAGAGCTCTGATACCAAGCTGTCACGACCCAAAATCCACTATAGGTCATGATGGCGCCCAACGTCGCCGTTAGGCAAGCCAACAGTGAACTATCACCTAAATTGTTCATTTTATTACTTTCAAAAATCATAAAATTTTATTAAGTAAGGAGATTTACACCTTTAAAATTCACGGGTACATACATAATTAGTATTGCATAAAATAAAATGTGATAACAATATGCAAATCTGTAAGCATCAACTAGAATATCCCCAAAACCCGGTGCCAAAAGTGCATGAGCATTTACTAAGGAGTACAACAATAATACAACATCTATCTGGAATGTAAATAAGACAGGATAAAGTAAATAGTACGACGGAGACTCTGTGGGCTGCGATACGTAGCCTGGAATATAGCTCACCATAATAGTGGGATAAAACGGTAACCAACATAAATCATTCAAAATTACTTTTAATGATATAAATTTCTCAACCTTGTATGCTATCTCAACAGCTTAGAAAATATCAAGTACCAATATCAAATGAATAAGAAATACCATATGAAATGCCAAGCATCAGTGGAAGGATAATCTCGTGAATATTCGGACTGCTAGCGATATAACGCATGATTATGCTGAGGTCGTACGGCCCAATCCAGAATAATATGTACACTGCCGAGGGTCGAGCGGCACGAACCATAGATGCATCTCTTATACTGCCGAGGCATTCGGCCCGCTCCACAAGAAAGGATGAAACATATATAATCATGAGGCACGTGCTTACAACACAGATACAGGTGCATAATAGTGAATATACCCCTTTACGCTTATCAAATATCTTGGCACAACACAAGGTGATAAAGCTCGGCCTAATCTATATATATGTTTCTAAATCAATTTCAATTGTAATTTCAATTAATTAAGCTAGCAAAATGAGTCCAAACAATTCAAATATTACATGATAAAGTCCTAAGTCTACCCGTACATAAACATGTTTTAGCTACGTACGGACTCTCGTCACCTCGTGCGTATGTAGCACCCATAACTAGTAGCACATAACAAATACATCACCTAGGGGTACTTTCCCCCCTCACAAGGTTAGACAGGAGACTTACCTCGCTCCGAAGTTCCATAACCGGCTCCCATGCCTCTCTAACACCTTAAACCAATGTCCATCGATTCGACACTAGTCAAACAAGGTGCAAATCAATCAAAATATACTCCAATGCGTATAATTTAACAATTTATAATAATTCTCAACTCCGCTCGAAAAGTCAACAAAGTCAACCCTCAGGCCCACGTACCCGGATTCCGAAAATTCTTGAAGATAATCATTACCCATAACACCACGAACTCGAACATATAGTTTATTCCTAATTTTATGTCCAATTTCATGGTAAAAATTCAAAAATACCAAATTCTAGATTTTCTTCAAAATCTCACAATTTCCACCAATTTCCATGTTCAAATCCATGTATAATTTATGTATTTAACTCACAATGTGAAGAAATCACTTACCTAGTGGAGGATGATGAAAAGGTTCCTTCAAAAATCGCCCCAAGATCGGCTCCAATGGAAGATTTGGGATACAATGCGCCAAAACCCATCTTTGTTTACTTATACACTGCCCAGAAGACCTTCATCGCGAATGCGACACTGCCCTCACGTTCGTGAAACACAACCTGCTTCAGCTCCAAAATCCTTCTTCGCGATCGCAAAGACAGGCTTTTGAACACGATGCCTTACCAGGCCTGACCATCGCGAACGCGACACCATCCTCACGAACGCGTAGGCCAAGACTCCTAAGCCTAGTTTCCCTTACGCGAACGCGACCAGCCAATCGCGAACGCGGAGCACAACTTCCCAGACCTTCGCGAATGCGACTGCCTTATCGCTAAGGCATTGAACAAAAAGGCCTCCAGTCCAACACCTTCTTCGCGAATGCGTCTCTTCCTCAGCGTTCACGAAGAACAAAACCAGCACCAGCAAACCAACAACAGCAATTCATCCAAACTTGGTGTGAAACCACCCCTAAACACACCCGAGGCCCTCGGGACCCCGTCCAATCACACCAACAAGTCCCTAAACATGATGCGAACCTGCTCGAGGCCTCAAATCACACCAAACAACATCAAAACTATGAATCGATGATCGAAACCTTTCTTTAAACTTTCAAATATTCAAACTTCGACGAACGCGTCCGATTCATACTTAAACATTCTGGAATAACGCCAAACTTTACGTAGAAGTTATAAATCATGATACGAACCTATTCCAAGGCTCGAAACCTCAAACAAACATCGATAACACCAAAGTCCACTTCAAATCAAACATAAGAAATTCTTAAACTTTCAAAATGCCAAATTTCCATAATAAGCGCCAAAATTCTCCTGGACCACCCGATACGCAACCCGAACATACGCCCAAGTCCAAAATCATCATACGAACCTATTGGAACCTTTAAATCCCGATTCCAAGGTCGTTTACTCAAAAGTCAAACCTTAGTTAGCTTTTCCAACTTAAAGCTTCCGAATTTAGAATTTTCGTTTCGAAACAACTCATAACTTCCCGAAATTCAATTCCGACCACACGTACAAGTCATAAACCATAAAGTGAAGCTACTCACGGCCTCAAATCGCCGAATGATGTACTAGAGCTCAAAAATGACAAGTCGGGTCGTTACACCCAGGGCTTGCCCGGTCAAAACCTGGGTCCAATGGTAGATTACGTCTACCCATGACCCCACAAGTTTATATACGTGATTAGTTTCAAAATTCGAGTCAAAATCGACTCTCAAAACTCAATTTCTTATTTTCCAAAAACTTGATAAAGTTTCACAAATTTTCACTTTGATTCACATGATTTTGATGTTAAAATCTAAGATATGTTGATGGAATATGATTAGAAATAGATTAGAATCACTTACCCAAGGTTTGTAGGTGAAAATCCCCTCTCTATATCGCCTCCTACCGAGTCTAGGATTCAAAAATGATAGAATGAGAGATCAAATCCCGACTTTCAGCCCTTATGTTCAGCTGCAGTTATCGCAATTGCGATATGGGTTTGCAATTGTGGAACTGAAGGCCTGGGAAGCTCTTCGCAAATTCGAATATGGGCTCACAATTGCGGACCCTGCTTCCCTCGCAATTGTGACAAAATTATCGCAAATGCAAGCCTATCCCAGCCCAGAATTTCTTCACAAATGTGACTGATGCATCGTATTTGCGATACCTGTAGGATCCCTGTCATAGTCGCAAATGCGACCCTGGTGTTCGCAATTGCGACACCAGAGGGCACCAGACACCAGTTTTGCAGAATTCAGTCCAAAAAGCTTCCGTAATATGCCTGAAACTCATCTGAGCCCTCGGGGCTCTAAACCAAACATCCCCACAAGTCTAAAAACATCATACGAACTTGCTCGTGCGATCAAAACACAAAAGTAATATCTAAAACTACAAATAGAACTCTAAAATGCATGAACTTCAAAGAAATTTTCAAGAACTTCTAGAATTACAACTAAGCGTCCGAATCCTATCAAATCAACTCCAAACGACATCAAGATTTGCATACAGGTTCTAAATATCATAACAGACTTATGCCAAGTCCCAAAATCATATTCCGAGCTCGATAGCTAAAAGTCAACCTACGGTCAAACTTTTCAACTTTAAATTTCCAAATTTAGGCAAATCAACACAAAACAACCTACAAACTTCCAAAATCTATTCCGGGCATATGTCCAAGTCCGAAATCACGATACAAAGCTATCGGAGCCATAAAAATACAGTTCTGGGGTGGTTTTCACAAAAGTCAAAGTTTGGTCAATATTTTCTAATTTAAACTTCTATGTCAAGAATCAAAGGTCCAAATCAACCTGAAAGCTTCTCGCAGTGAAACTAACCAATCCCGCAAGTCATAAAATCGTAAACACACAAGTGTGAAGACATAAAAGGGGTAACGAGGCACAATTACACAAAAAAACTAATCGGGTCGTTACATTCTCCACCTCTTAAAACAAACGTTCGTCCTCGAATGTGCATAAGGACATACCTGAAGTGGTGAATAGATAAGGATAACAACTCTGCATGTCATGCTCGGTCTCCCAGGTCGCCTCCTCGACCGGATAACCCCTCCATTGAACCTTCACTGAAGCAATATCCTTTGATTTTAACTTCCGGACCTGTCTGTCCAAGATCGCCATAGGCTCCTCAATATAAGTCAAATCCTCGTCCAATTGGAGTGTGATGAAGTTTAAAACATGAGACGGATCCCCGTAATACTTCCGGAGCATAGAGACATGGAACACCGGATGAACCATAGATAAACTAGGTAGAAAGGCAAGCTTGTAGGCCACCTCTCCAATCCTCTCAAGGAAATCAAAAGGTCCGATATACCTAGGGCTCAACTTGCCCTTCTTCCCGAACCTCATCACACCTTCATGGGTGAAACCCGGAGCAAAACTCGCTCTCCAACCATGAATGCAACATTGCAAACCTTCCGATCCACATAACATTTCTGTCTAGATTGAGTTGTATGAAGCCGATCTTGGATCATCTTGACCTTCTCCAAAGAATCTCGAACCAGATCCATGCCTAATAACTTAGCCTCTTCCGGCTCAAACCACCCAACCGGAGAACGACACCGTCTCCCATATAGAGCCTCATATGGAGCCATGTGAATACTTGACTGGTAGATGTTGTTGTAGGAAAACTTTGCAAGTGGCAAGAACTGATCCCAAGCACCACCGAAATCCATAACACAAGCGCAGAGCATATCCTCCCAATATCGGGATAGTGCGCTTGATTTGTCCGTTTGTCGAGGGGTGAAATGTTGTACTCAACTCAACCCGTGTGCCTAGATCTCACTGTACAGCCTTCCAGAAATGCGATGTTAACTATTTACCCCAGTCAGAGATGATGGATACCGATATGCCATGAAGTCGGATAATCTCGCGGATACAAACCTGAGCCAGCTGCTCTGAAAAATAGGTAGTCATTACCGGAATGAAATGAGCTGACTTGATTAACTTGTCCACTATCACCCATACCGCATCAAACTTCTTCTGAGTCTGTGGGAGCCCAACAACAAAGTCCATGATGACACTCTCCCATTTTCACTCAGGAATCTCAAGTCGCTAAAGCAAACCACCCGGCCGCTGATGCTCATACTTTACCTGCTGACAATTTAGGCATCGAGTTACATACTCCACTATGTCTTTCTTCATCTTCCTCCACCAATAATGCTGCCTCAAGTCCTGATACATCTTAGAGGCCCCCGGATGAATGGAGTACCGTGAATTGTGGGCCCTCTAAAGAATCAACTCATGCGGCCCATCCATATTGGGCACACATAACCGGCCATACATCCGCAACACACTGTCGTCTCCAATAGTAACCTCCTTGGCATCGCCATGCTGAACACTGTCCTTGAGGATAGCAAATGGGGGTCGTCATACTAACACTCTCTAATACGGTCATATAGAGAACACCGAGAAACCACGCAGGCAAGAACTTGACTGGGCTCCAAAATATCCAATCTAACAAACTGGTTGGCTAAGGCCTGAACATCCAATGCTAATGGTCTCTCCGCTACCGGTAGATATGCTAAACTACCCAAACTCTCCGTCTTTCGACTCAAGGCATCGGTCACCATATTGGTCTTCCCAGGATGATGCAGAATGGTGATATTATAGTCCTTAAGCAACTCTAACCAACTCTGCTACCGCATTGGCAAAACACAAGAGTGATGTTAGGTATATAAGTTAAACAAGCCTTAGACTCTAGTGACGTATTTTAAACCCGTGAGGGCCTAGGCCTAGAGCAGACAATATCACTAGCGGGCTGGGCTATTACAGATAGTATCAGAGCCACTCTTGTGTTAGCTATGCCGATGGTGGGTCAGGGTTTAACTGAGTTTAGGCAAATCCCGATTAGGTGGGGCAAACCTTAGTGCTAAGCCTAGGAGAATCCCATACGGTGGGGCAAAACCTCAGTGAGGATGCTGAGTTCATAAGAGGAGATGTATGCAACACCCTAGACTTTAGACAGAGTCCCACATCGGCAAAACAGAAGAGTGATGCTGGGTATATCAGTTAAACAAGCCTTAGACTCTAGTGACGTATTTTAAACCCGTGAATGCCTAGGCCCAGAGCGGACAATATCACTAGCGGGCTGGGCTATTACAAATGACACCCCTGAACTTCAAGATACCCTCGCACAGTTCTTGAGCATGTTTGGTACTCTAGCTCAGGCAGGGTTGATTCCACTTGCACCAACCACATCTCAGGCTAGGGAAGGAGCTCAGATTCCCGCAGCCCGTACCCGAGTGCATCGGGTCCATGTTGATCAGGTCCTAGAGGTTATACTAATGCAGCCTATTTTTCTGGTTCCACCTGACATTAGGGCATCATCATCTGAGGAGGAGCAACTTAGACTTGAGAGGTACAAGAAATACCATCTTCCTACTTTCAGCGGCCTAGCTACAGAGGATGCATAAGGTTTTCTAGAGAAGTGCCACCGTATTCTCAGCACCATTGGTATTGTGGAGATGAGAGGGGTTGCTTTTACTACAATCCAACTATCAGGGGTAGCGAATTAGTAGTGGAGGGCTTATGAGGAGGGTAGCCAAGCTGATGCAGCTTCACTCACATGGGCTCAGGTTTTAGAGATATTCTTGAGAGAGTTTGTTTCCCAGAGCCTTCGGAATGCATGGCGCGTGGAGTTTGAGCAGTTGCGCAGGGTACTATGGCAGTGTGGGAGTATGTTGTCAGATTTAGTGAGTTGTCCAGACATGCACTGGCTTGTTTTCCACAGTTAGAGAGCAAGTTCACCGATTTATAGAGGGGCTCAACTATGGTATTAGATTTAGCATGGCTCGAGAGTTGGAGACAGATACCCCATATCAGGAGGAGGTAGATATTACACGGAGGTTAGAGGGTATGCGGGGACGTGAGAGAGAGGACAGAGAGGCTAAGCGGCCTCGAGATTCTGCCAGATAAAGTGGTCCTCGTGCCCTAATTGCAGGTCATCATGGTAGAGGCTATGTGAGTCGTCTTGTTCATTCAGCACTTCCAGCTTCTAGTAGTACTCCGGCTGCTTCTAAGTCTCAGGTTGCCTATTATGCACTGCCACTGTCTAGTGCATCTCCTGCACGGGGTGCTTCCAGCGATCAGTCCAGCCGATCAGGCCCGAGCCAGTTTCAGCAACCACGCCCACCGAGAGCTTCCTTTGAGTGTGGTGATACCCGGCATATGGTGAGGGACTAACCCAGACTCAGGAGGGGTGCACCTCCAAAGACTACTTAGGCTCCTCGTGTTCCATCAGGTCCATAGACTTCTCAAGCCTTGGTTGTTGCTCCAGTTGCCCCTCCACCTACACAACCAGCTAGGGGTGGAGGTCTGGCGGGTAGGGGTCGCCATAGAAAGGGAGGCCAGGCTAGATGTTATGCTTTTCCAGATAGGACGGAGGAATCATTCACTCGACTGCTAAGCCTACGGGCTACTTCGATCATTACGTCTACGGGCTATATTGCACCGAGTTTGAATCATTCACTCGATGATTAAAAGCCTACGGGCTACTTTCACTTCTAGTTCAAGCAAAACATTCACTCGACTGCTAAGCCTCGGGCTACTTCGACCATTACGCCTACGGGCTACATTGCATCGAGTTCGAATCATTCACTCGACTTCTAAGCCTACGGGCTACTTCGACCATTACGCCTACGGGATACATTGTATCGAGTTTGAATCATTCACTCGACTGCTAAGCCTGCGAGTTACTTCGACCATTACGCCTACGGGCTATATTGCACCGAGTTCGAATCATTCACTCGACTGCTAAGCCTACGGGCTACATTTTTGAGTTCGAGCAAGAACTCACTCGACCATTACGCCTACGGGCTACATTGCATCGAGTTCGAGCAAGCACTCACTCGACCATTATGCCTACGGGCTACATTGCATCGAGTTCGAATCATTCACTCGACGATTAAAAGCCTACAGGATACTTTCACTTCGAGTTCAAGCAAAACATTCGCTCGACTGCTAAGCCTACGGGCTACTTCGACCATTACGCCTACGGTCTACATTGCATCGAGTTCGAATCATTCACTCGACTGCTAAGCCTACGGGCTACTTCGACCATTATGCCTACAGACTACATTGCATCGAGTTCGAATCATTCACTCGACTGCTAAGCCTACGGGCTACTTTTTTCGAGTTCGAGCAAGCACTCACTCGACCACTAAGCCTACGGGCTACGTCGACCATTACGCCTACGGGTTACATTGCATCGAGTTCGAATCATTCACTCGACTGCTAAGCCTACGAGTTCGAATTATTCACTCGACTGCTAAGCTTACGGGCTACTTCGACCATTACGCCTACGGGCTACATTGCATCGAGTTCGAATCATTCACTCGACTGTTAAGCCTACGGGCTACTTCGACCATTATGCCTACGGGCTACATTGCAATGAGTTCGAATCATTCACTCGACTGCTAAGCCTACGGGTTACGTTTTTCAAGTTCGAGCAAGCACTCACTCGACCATTACACCTACGGGCTATATTGCATCGAGTTTGAATCATTCACTCGACGATTAAAAGCCTATGGGCTACTTTTTTGAGTCCGAGCAAGCAATCACTCGACCACTAAGCCTATGGGCTACTTCGACCATTACGCCTACGGGCTACATTGCATCGAATTCGAATCATTCACTCGACTGCTAAGCCTACGGGCTACTTCGATCATTACGCCTATGGGCTATATTGCACCGAGTTCGAATCATTCACTCGACGATTAAAAGTCTACGGGCTACTTTCACTTCGAGTTCAAGCAAAACACTCACTCGACTATTACGCCTACGGATTATATTTCTTCAAGTTCAAATCATTAACTCATCTAGTAAGCCCAAGGGATACGTCACTTCGAACAAATCAATAATAGAGACTACAAAGTCCAAATTTGATTGAAGATGCGAAAGATGCTCCCCCGGAACTTGAAGAAGGGGCGAAGGCAACGATTGATGCCTTAAAAGAAGTTAACCTTGGCACTGATGAAGAACCAAGACCCATCTACCTAAGTGTTTTACTAGAAGTTGATGAAGAAAACACTTATATTGAGTTACTCAAGGAGTTTAGGGATGTATTTTCTTGGAGTTACAAAGAAATACCTGGCTTAGACCCTAAAGTAGCAGTCTATCACCTTGCGGTCAAGAATGGCACTCGTCCTGTTAAGCAAGCTCAAAGGCACTTTAGGCCGGACTTGGTTCCCCTGATTGAAATCGAAGTTAACAAACTCATTGAAGCTGGATTTATTCGGGAAGTTAAATACCCAACGTGGGTTTCAAGTATTGTCCCTGTAAGGAAGAAGAATAGCCAGATTCGAGTGTGCGTCGACTTTAGGGATGTCAACAATGTGTGTCCCAAAGATGAATTCCCGCTTCCTATTCCAGAGCTGATAATCGATGCTACTACTAGGTATGAGGCAATGTCGTTTATGGATAGTCGTCAGGCTATAACCAACTTCGCATGGCACCAAAAGATGAAGAGCTTACTGTATTCCACACCCCTAAAGGTTTTTATTGCTACAAGGTAATACCTTTTGGCTTGAAGAACGCTGGTGCTACTTATCAAAGGGCTATGCAGAATATTTTTGATGACCTCCTCCATAAAAATATTGAATGCTATGTGGACGACTTAGTGGTAAAATCAAGAAAGAAGGGTGACCACTTGAAAGACTTGAGAATGGTGTTTGAGTTGCTCCGGAGGTACCAACTTAGGATGAATCCATTGAAATGAGCCTTTGGAGTTGCTTCCGGAAAGTTCCTTGGTTTCATTGTCTGACATCGAGGGATTGAAATAGATAAAGCCAAAGTAGATGCAATCTTAAAAATGCCTGAGCCTCGGGATATTCATGAATTGAAAAGTCTGCAAAGAAGTTAGCGTACCTTAGGGGATTCATCTCAAACCTAGCTGGGAGGTGCCAACCATTCAGTCGCCTTATGAAGAAAGGTGTCCCTTTCAAATAGAACCAAGCGTGTAGCAATGCCTTTGAGAGCATTAAATTAGTAGCCCCTATACTTGGAAAGCCGCTGATACTATATATTTCATCACAAGAAAGGTATGTTGGAGTGTTGTTGGCCCAAGAAAATAGTGAGGGGAAAGAAAACTCTCTTTACTACTTGAGCAGGATGATGACACCAAACGAGCTGAATTATTCGCCAATTGAAAAGTTGTGTTTGGTGCTAGTCTTCTCAATACAAAAGTTGAAACACTACTTTCAAGCTCATGTTGTTCGTCTTGTTTCTAAAGAAAATCTCATCAAGTTCGTGATGTCAAAATCTGTTCTTAGTGATCGACTAGCGAGATGGTATCTCCAATTTCAACAATTCGAGATTTTGTACATCCCTCAAAAAGCTGTAAAAGGACAAGCATTGGCAGACTTCTTGGCAGATCACCCTATACCTGATGATTGGGAGCTAACTGAAGAACTACCTGATGAGGATGTAATGGTCATTGAAGTTCAACCTCCATGGAAGATGTACTTTGATGGTGCTGCATATCGCGAATGAGCTGGTGCTGGTGTAATATTTGTCACTTCTCAAGGTGAAGTTCTGCCCTACCCTTTTGCTTTGATGGTGCTGCATATCGCGAAAGATACATATTGCCCTAGTCGTTGTCCAAATGAAGTATGATGGAAGTAATTCATTCAAACAACACTTGAAAATGAGGCTGAAATTTCATTCTTCTTTTAAACTTTGGATCTCATATGACTCAGAGAGGGCAAGCCTTCATGATAAACCAGTGTCTTCAATAGGGCATTTATAGTCTTTTAGGAGGCTACCAAGTATTTGCACTGAAGTTCAGGGATTTACTATGTCTTCATGTTCACCAAATCTTTAAGTCCTCCGGTCTTCAAGTTTGCTGCTCTTCAAGTTGAAATATTTAAACCCTCCAAGTCTCCAAGTTGAAGTCTTCAAGTCCGTCGGTCTTCCAGTTAAAGTCCCCAAGTTGAAATCTTCAAGTCTGTCGATCTTCAAGTTGAAGTCTTCATGTTCTCCACTCTTCAAGTTGAAGTTTGCAAAGTCCGCCAAATCTTCAAAGTTTCCAAATATTCAAGTCAATGTCGTCAAGTCCACGAATTCTTCGAGTTGAAACTTTATAATTTTCCAATCTTAAGGTGGACATATGAGTCCCTTTGCACCTTATGTTGGCCTCTTCGTGGATTTGTCCTTAAAAGAAAACTATAACTTTCCAATCTTAAGGTGGACATATAAGTCCCTTTGCACCTTAAGTTGGCCTCTTCGTGGGTTTGTCCTTAAAAGGAAACTATAACTTTCCAATCTTAAGGTGGACATATAAGTCCCTTTGCATCTTAAGTTGTTCTCTTCGTGGGTTTGTCCTTAAAAGGAAACTATATTTTCCAATCTTAAGGTAGACATGTAAGTCTCTTGAGAGTAATGTCTCCGATAGTCGGGGTACATTGAGAGTAATCTCTCCGATAGTCTAGCCACATTGAGAGTAATCTCTCCGATAGATGAGTACCCATTCCTTCACACTCTAAGATTGTCTCTTTCATGCATGAATCATCCCGTTAAACAAGAACACACCCTTCTCGTTTGACCTTAAAAAAATAGGAATAAAAGGAATAATGCTAAAGAAAAGGGAGGAGAAATTACCAGATGTAAAATCGCTAAAACAAAGTGGAGCTCGATGAAGCTTGCAACAATGTAATTGATACTAAAAAGGATGAAGAGCCTATGGTTTATATAGATGGTGATTGAGAGCATCAAAAGACTTATTTCTCGATGTGGGATTAATTGTAGTGGCGGTGACTTCATCCGTGTCCGAGTAGATAATAGTTGAAACTATTCTACTCCTAATAGGATTTGTGAAAGTGGGCGTCCAATAATCTAGTGTGTCATGCCCTTAGTGAAATGATCTTTATCTTTGTTAACATCTAAATTTAATATGCAAAGTGTTCACAGAAGAGAACACGTAAGCATCAATGTGCAAAGGAGTATTTATTGATTTAAAGTGTTGTTTCAAAGGCAACACTCAACACCAAGTAAAAATCATGGTCCAACTTTTGACAAAATGAAAATTTTCAATTAAATAAAAGTAAAATCTCTTAAAATATAATTTGAAGGAGGCATGGATAAATAAATCCATGAAATTGTTTGCAAGAAGAAAGGCGCAAAGTCCCCTTGTTGATACTTCAAGCCTAGTCATTATGTTGATACTCTGACAAGTCTTGAAGTATGAGGCATTTGTAGATATGTAAAATTTATTCGATTCAAATTAAATAAATAATTTAGATTATATCTTACATATACTAGTCCAAATAAATATTATGGGCTAATATATATTGACTTAGTTATTTAAATCTAATTAAATTGATTTAAATAAAAGTCCAATATTATTGGGCTATCCTATTTAATTGGACTACGAATGATGAGCCCACTTCATTAGGCCCAAGATGTCATCTTCCTAGAGGCCCACTGCCACGTGTCAAATAACGTGGCACTCCAAGTCAAACGGAAGAGCCAGTGGGATCACGCCACGTGTCAAAATGACAAGGCATGCCAAGTCACATTAAAAGGCCAATGAAACTGTGCCACGTGTGCAAGTGACATGTTCTTGCCAATCAAATGCGGCCTTGTCACACTTCAATTTGATTGGTCAGAAAGAGTTTATTCTTATCATAACTCTTCCCTCCCACAACTATAAATATGAGTCTTCATAACCCTGAAAAGACACCAGAAGTTATAACAAGAAGCAAGAAAGAGTTCGTGGATCAAACACTGCAAATTACCCCACTAGTTTCAAGTTTCAATCAATCAAGTTCAAGCTCAAGAACGAAGAACAAATCAAGTTCAAGCTCAAGAACGAAAAAACAAATTAAGGTCAAGTTCAAGCTCAAGAACAAGGTAATCGTTCGTGGCAACAACTACATATTCAAGATCAAGCTTAAATGCCCTTGAATTTAGTTACTATTTGAAAGAAGAATTAGAGGATTCATAGAGATTGTAATACCTAAATATATAAAATAAAATATTATGATTGTTATAATA
Source organism: Nicotiana tabacum (assembly GCF_000715075.1). Lineage (NCBI taxonomy): Eukaryota > Viridiplantae > Streptophyta > Magnoliopsida > Solanales > Solanaceae > Nicotiana > Nicotiana tabacum. Next base: position 44,661,585 of record NC_134094.1, read on the forward strand.
TTTTTTGATATTAATTTTATTTTCTCGACACAAGTTATTGTCTACCGGAGTACCAATAGATTATTTTTGTGAAAATCAGTAAACTATAGAGTGTAGTGTAATCCAGCTGTATCCCCAATAAAAGTGTTTCAACACGTGTTATCAAGAAAGAGGAATAGAAGGGCTGAAAGTAAAATACCAAAATGCCCATAATAAATAATATTATTCCAAAAGTACCCTTCATCGTATAATTAATATGAATCAGTGTAGTTCTTGGTAATTCTATGTAAATTCACGTTATTAGTAGTTTTCCGTTGACTGAAATCCAAAATCTAATCAAATGAGAAAAGAAAATAATATTATTGATAAACAAAAAATATGAAAATTAAAAAAGAAGTAAAATATAAACATAAACGCCAGTTTTTACTTTATAAATACCAAAAATAATTTTATCTAATCAATTTTGAAATAAAAATATATTAAGACATAAATAATTTATAAGTGAATCATTTTGGAATTTAAATTTTGTATAATAATTATGTGCCCTTTATGGGGGGAATATCTTTCCCTTCTTTTGCTTCCCTTTCACTCTTAAATTACTCGAACAAAGAGGGCAATGAATGCTATCGTATATAAGAAAAACAGTTGTATTTTGGCAAGGGTTAGCTCTCTTTCTAACTAAAAATTTGATAAGAGAAGTGCGAAAGAATTGCAGGATAGATTCAAGGTACGTCAGTTGTCCACGAAACTTTCAAGATTGGTTGAATCTAGAGTATAAAAAACTTTCATGGCATTTTAGTTTGCAGTAAATATATGCTTATCACTACTTGTGAATCAAATACTTCAATTGCTTGTTATTAATTTCAAAACATTTTTATTCAAATACCTATTAAGTTACTTTACGACACATAATTTATCAACTACTTTAAATCATCATAGCCAAACGGGCTAAATTCCAAAGAGTTCATATTAGCCCTACATGAGTATAATACTGATATTGTCATCAGCAGCACCTACGGGCCGTATCGTATCTTCCCTCTTCCCCCTGTTTTTCTACCTTGTCTCAGCCAAGCAAGAAAATAAAAATAAAAAATGGCTGAAATGAGTGTACCCACTACTTCAATTCAATTCTTTCCTAAATCAGCACTCTGCTCCCTCTCAACCAGAAAATTTAACCCTCACGACTTGTGGGTTAGTTCAGCAATTGTATCTCCCAGCCCTAGGTTTTGCTTAAAGTCCAAGTACAATTCACTTCCTTTCTGTGCTGCTGCTGTGAAGGCTGCTTCTTCTTCAGAGAAAACTCAAACGGAGCCCATGATCCCTCCTTACAATGTCTTAATTACAGGTGGTTCCAAAGGTTAGTGGTTTGCCGCCCGAAAATTTCCAAAATACAGCCATTGAAATGGGTTTTGTTATAATTTGGCATGTTACTCTTAACTTCTGTTTTTCTGTTTTCTTTCTGGAGGCAAACTATTGTTCTGAAATTTGCGGATTGTTGATTCTCGTGAACCCAGGTGTTTTCGCTTCTCTCTGTTTAGGGTTCTGTGTTGAGCTTGCTTATCTCTTTTTAGGATTCTGTCGAGCTTTCAAAGATCATATAGAAGAAGTAATCTGTAACTTTTATCTGTAACAATTTGATGTTAAACTTGGTCATTATATCTGTAACTTTTAATCTTTGTAAGAGGCCACTGCGGCCAGAGGATCAATGCCATTGTCAAAAGTTAAAGAAGATTAGATTTGGTGTACACTGAGAAATAACGAACTCATTGGACATATTTTATGTTTTGAGTTATGGAGTTGGAAATTGATTATTGAAGGCAGGGCTTGAACTACATCCAAAAGGACAATGGTGAAGTGGTATATGTTCTGACTAGTCATATGAAATATGAGAAACTATAATGTTAGAAGATGCTACTAGATATCAGCCTGCATGAACTCTACGCTGGTTGACTAGTAGGTGTATACATGGCAACTTATCTTTCATTGATCAAAGATATATTATATTTATAACAAGGATGTATAGCTAAACCAAGAAACGCAATTATAAATAAGGTAGGTATCTACCAAATTCTTTTACACCAAATGTACAACTAAGAGAATATTTCTTATCAAATATACAACCAAGAGAACATATTGCTACCAATATGCAACCAAGAGAATACATTCCTTGTTATCCTCCCTCAAGTTGAACCATTGTAGAAAAAATGATCAACTTGTCTCGTAAGGACGAAAGTAACCCTCAAGCAAAGGCATAGTCAATACATCTACAACTTGATCAATGAAGGAGATATACCGAACTTGAAGTTATTTTTGGCGAACTAAATCACCAACCAAAATGGAAGTTTATTTCCATATGTTACATTCGGGTATGAAGCACTAGATTAGCAGTTACATACATTGCACTAAGATTGACACACCTAGGACATCTAAGCCAATCTTAGAAAGCAGGTTGTGAATCAACATTATGTCAGAACTTGCAGCAACCAAGGCACGATACCCGGCTTCAGTGGGCCGAGACACTGAAAGCTGCTTTTTGGCTGACCAAAAGGCAAGAGACCATAAAAGAGTTGCAAAACCTGCTGTGGAATTCCTATCGTTGACGTCTCTTCCCCAATCAACAGAAGCCATAAAGCACGTGTATACTATGAATTGGAATTCACAAACCATGTGTGGTGTTATGGGCGGCTTTCAAGCCATGCCCCATGACCCCTTGGACGCGCCCCATGGCGTCCTAGCAAGCCTCCCTACGCCTAGCGCCATGGACGGCCTCGGGCCGAGCCAAGTGACAAGCGCGCCTGTGTCTATGTTGCTCCACCGATAACCCTCGCCTGCGCTCAGCCGCAGCATATGCCAATAGCGCCGTGCGCGCTGACTCTGATGCTAAAGACAAGGTTGCTGCCAACGGACCTGCTTCTGCTTTGTAGGAATCTAAGTCATTTCTATTGTAAATATAGAGTAGCTTTAATTCATGTATTTTCATTATGTTTCTCTAGCTTAGTTATGTCAAGTCCTGTAACTTTGGTTTATTTTTTTTAAGTACTATTAGAGGGGATCAAGCAATCAAACTTTCTAGCAAGCAAACAATTCTTTGTACTGGCGTCTCTCCCCCTCGACATCGTGTTGCTTTTCTGTAATAGCTTTCATTAATGTGATCAAGCTTTCTTTCATTCTCAATTGCTTTTGACATTGGTTTTCCCGTACGGCACTGACAATCTTCTCTAGCGTATAGAGTGGACCCTAGTTGGCGGATAGTAACTACACGGACATCGGTTGCTTAGCCTTACGTCGCCCTTCCAAGGAATCTCAAGAAGGCGCCGCGTAACAGTTGGTATCAAAGCCTAGGCTCGACATCGGACGAGGGAACACATTGTCATTACCACCATTTCTGACCATGGTGAATCATGGGGACCGCATTGCGGCCCTTGAAGAGACGGTTGACGTATTACGACCTATCGTGAATATGGTGCCTGATCTAAGAACCAACCTAGTGCAAAGGTTGGACGACCTGGACCGCAGGATGCGACAGGCCGGAGGTGACATTACGAACATCGGTCGCGACTCTGAAGGAGATCGGCAAATGGCAGCCACAGAGGCAGCCGGAATTTTTGGCAAATTCGAGGGCCTTCAATAGGAGCGTACCGAAGATTTAGCCTATTGGGCACAAGAGGCAGACATGGTGACTGCCATACAACAAACCATAGACAACTTGACAGACCAATTCAATGTTGTCAATGCTGCACTACATGGCCTACTTCGAGGAGGCGGAAACCAGATCGTGGGTGTTGTGAACCTCGCCCCGTGCCACAAAAGCTGAAGATTCCCGAGCCAAAACCATACTATGGACTCGGAATGCCAAAGAAGTGGAGAACTTCATCTTCGACATGAACAGTACTTCGATGCCGTGGGGGAGTTAGAAGAAGCAAAAAAGGTAGCAACTGCTGCCATGTATCTTCAGGGTGATGCTAAACTCTAGGGCGGGGTGAAATACGAAGCCATCAGGGTCGGTGAAGATACTTTCGAAACATGGGCAGAACTGAAGGCAGTCATACGCCTACAGTTCTTCCTCGAAAATGTTGAGTACAATGCATGGAGAAAGCTGCGGGAGCTCCGCCAGACCAAGTCATTGCGGGATTACGTGCGGGAATTCTCCGCGCTCATGCTGAACATACGGGATATAGGGGACAAAGACAAACTTTTCACATTCTTGGAAGGTTTGAAACCTTATGCCCGTATGGAGCTGCAAAGACAAAGGGTAGACACTTTACCCAAGGCGATCCAAGCAGCGGAATGCCTTGGGGACTATCAAGTAGAAGCTCGGAAGGATAGGCCTCAGCCACACGTCCGAGGGGGGTACAAAGGGGGCTAGCCTAGCAGTGGTGGCTCTAGCAGAAGTGGAGGAGATCGGAGTGCAACCAAATCTAAGGCTCCCTCCTCAGGCAGCAATAGTACCGCATCCAACAACAACGATTGGGGGAGGAAGCCCCCTTCAGGATGCTGTCATTGCGGCGGGCCACATTGGAACAATGAATGCTCACATGCACAGATGAACGCCCATCAAACTCTTGATGATGGGACGGATGACGACACAGATGATGCTGACCTGACAGAACCTATAGGTGCCTTCAATGCACTTGTTTGTTATATTTCTGAGGCTTTAGCAGGAACCAGTGCTGGTATCTGTAAGAAGAAGGACCCCTGCCCTACCACCAAGAAAGGGAAAAAGAAAGCGAATGAGGGGCCTCCTCTTAACCAAGAGAAGACCTTGATGTTCGTCGAGATGAAAATTAATGGTAAGCCCATTCTGGCGATGATAGACACGGGCGCTACTCAGTGTTGTCAAAGGAGCGCTTAAGCCCTGAAGCGAGGCTCAAAACACGTTGAGCGCTTCGCCTCGCTTTGTGGGTGCTTTAGTGTCACATCAAATCTCTAAGGCATAATTTTCCTTGCCAATGAGTGTAATCCTGAAAAGGCGACCTTAAACAATTGATAATTCACTTTATCGTGATTTTTTTTTCAATTTCTTTTTTCATATATTTGTTATTCATGCTTATAATGATTAGAACAAGAGTGAGTTACTCTAGTGGTGAGCACCCTCCACTTCCAACCAAGAGGTTGTGAGTTCGAGTCACCCCAAGAGCAAGGTGGGGAGTTTTTTGAGGGAGGGAGCCGAGGGTCTATCGGAAATAGCCTCTCTACTCCAGAGTAGGGGTAAGGTCTGCGTACAAACTACCCTCCCCAGACCCCACTAGTGGGATTATACTGGGTTGTTGTTGCTTAAAATGATTAGTCTTGGACTACATGCATATTTTTACTTTTTTCTCTCGTTGCGCCTTTTTTCATTAAAGCTCACGTTTTATTTGCGCTTTGCACTTAAAGCCCCAACGGACTTTAGAACTTTTTTGCGCTTTTCGCCTTTGATAACACTGGTGCTACTCACAACTACTTAGCCTCAACTCAAGTAGAGCGCCTTGGTCTAGTTGTGGGAAAGGGCAGAGGTCGTGTCAAGGCTATCAACTCACCGCCTCAGCCAGTGGGTGGAATAGCCAAAGGAGTGCCAGTGAAGCTTGGTCCTTATGAAGGAAAATTCAACTTGTGCGTGGTGATCATAGATGACTTCGAGTTGATAGTTGGGTTGGAATTCATGCGGCAAACCAACACCATTCCTGTTCCTTATGCCGATATGCTACTCATGATGGGAGCAAACAGGGCCAATCCCTACATCATCCCATGCACAACCATAAAGATGGCCGCTGAGAACATCTCGGCCCTGCAGTTGAAGAAGGGAGTCAAAAGACGTCAACCTACGTTCCTGGCTACCCTCTGTATTGAAGATATAAAATGCTCTTTGAGTCCCATTTCTGCACCCGTGAAACAGCTGCTAAAGGAGTTTGAAGGCGTCATGCCACAAGACATGCCAAGGAGATTCCCGCCTAGGCGCACTGTGGACCATGAGATTGAGTTGGTGCCGGGTGCGAAGCCACCTGCCCGGGCGCCTTACAGAATGTCACAACCCGAACTCACAAAGCTTCGGAGACAGTTGACGGAAATGCTAGACACGGGGATCATTGTGCCCTCCAAGTCCCCTTATGGGTCCCCCGTGCTATTCCAAAAGAAACAGGATGGCACCTTACGACTCTGTGTGGATTATCGGGCCCTGAACAAAATCACAGTGAAGAACAAATACCCTATCCCACTAATGGCAGACTTGTTCGATAGATTGGGTGGTGCTACAATGTTCACCAAAATAGACCTGAAGACAAGTTACTAGCAAGTCCGAATTGCTGAGGGAGATAACACAAGACGACCTGTGTGACAAGATATGGGTCGTACGACTTCCTGGTCATGCTATTCGGCTTGACTAATGCTCCAGCCACATTTTGCACCTTGATGAACCAAGTCTTCCGAGAGTGCATTGACGAGTTCGTAGTGGTCTACTTGGACGACATTGCGATAAATGGTAAAACATTGGAGGAACACCTGGAGCACCTGCGGAAGGTCCTAGCCCGACTGCGGGAGCATGAATTATATGTGAAGCTATCCAAGTGTGCATTCGCCCAAAAACTGATTAACTTCCTTAGACATGTCATCGAGGAAGGGCGGATAAAGATGGACCAACAGAAGATTCAGGCTGATTGGCCGCCGCCTAAGGTTATCCACGCCTTGAGGGCGTTCCTTGGCCTATGCAACTTTTATTGGGGATTTGTGAAGAATTACTCTCTGCCGTTGACAGAACTCCTAAAGAAAGTCACGCCTTGGGATTGGGGTCCCAAGCGAGCGGAGGCCTTCAACGCATTGAAAGCGGCCATGTCTAGTAGCCCTGTCTTGGCCCTTCTTGATTTGGCCAAGTCATTCTAAGTACAAATGGATGCCTGTGACTATGCTCTGGGCTGAATCTTACTACAAGAGGGGCACCCAGTGGCGTACGAGAGCCCAAAGTTGAAGGATGCAGAACGACATTATGCCGCCCACGAAAGAGAACTATTGGCTGTCGTTCATTGCTTACGCCTTTGGAGGCATTATCTGCTGGGAACCCCGTTCGTGGTCAAGACAGGCAACACAACAGTTAGCCATTTCATGACCCAGCCAAAGTTGAATGGTCGACAGGCCAGATGGCAGGAACTCCTAGCGGAATTTCACTTCAACCTAGAGTACCGAAGTGGGAAGACTAACCAAGTTGCTGATGCGCTCAGTCGAAGGGCTGACTTAGCATCGGTGTGCCTACTCGCCACCCTAAGGGGGAGCGAAGTGGCCCCCACTATAAGAGACCAGATACACGATCTACTCCCAAAGGATCAGGCTGACAGTATTTGGTTGATTTGGTAGGACAAGGCAAGACTCGCCAGTTCTACATGGAAGATGGGTTCCTGAAAGGAAAAGGGAGCCAACTTTATGTTCCTAAAGAAGGAGATCTGCGAAGGACTCTTCTGACAGTATTTGGTTGATTTGGTAGGACAAGGCAAGATTCGCCAGTTCTACATGGAAGATGGGTTCCTGAAGGGAAAAGGGAGCCAACTTTATGTTCCTAAAGAAGGAGATCTGCGAAGGACTCTTCTGATAGAATGCCTTGATACTTTGTGGGCCGCCCTTCCAGGTGAAGAACGTACCATGGCGTTGTTGCGCCGTGCTTATTATTGGCCTCAAATGGCTGATGATGTTGCTCAGTATGTGAAGACTTGCCTAGTATGCCAGAAAGACAAGTCAGACCGCTTGACACAAGCGGAACTTTTGGAGCCATTGCCTGTTCCAAAGAGACCTTGGGAAAGCGTTTTACTGGATTTCATCACTGGATTGCCCAACGTCGAAGATCTTACAACTATCTTGGTTGTGGTAGATCGATTTTTCAACTATGCCACATTGATAGCTGCCCAACAATATATATCAGCAGAAGATACCGCTCAACTCTCTCATGTTGTCAAATATTGGGGTCTTCCTAAAGACATCGTTAGTGATCGCGACTCTCGCTTCACTAGCAACTTTTAGATTCAACTCTTTAAGTGCCTCGGGTCCAAATTGAGCCACAGTTCAAGTTTTAATGGCGTGCTGGAGGAATATCTCCGCCATTTTGTTACCGAATTGCAGAAGAATTGGGTGAACCTTCTGGATGCTGCTCAACTGTGTTTCAATTCACAAAAGAGCTCTAGTACAAACAAAAACGCTTTTGAAATTGTTACCGGACAACAACCGCTACTCCCACACACTGTGAATGCCCCAAACATGTCAAAATCTCCTCGAGCTGCTAGCTTCTCGAAGGAATGGAAGCGAAATTTGGAGATAGTGCGGAGCTATCTTGTCAAAGCCCAGAAGCGGATGAAAAAGTATGCTGATCAAAATCATCCCTTTGTTGAATATCAAGTAGGAGATAAAGTAATGGTGAAAATCCCAAAGCGGTACTTGTTTGCCGGGGGTCCATGACCCTCGCCTATTGCAAAAGTACATTGGACTCTTGTCCATTGAGAAGCGCATTAGGAAAGTTGCATACCGGGTGGATACCCCAGCCTGGTGGAAGATTCATCCAGTCTTCCATGTTAGCCTTCTGAAACCTTTTCGGGAAGACATGGAGGATCCTTCGCGGAGCCAACTCACAATACCCAGTATTCGAGGCCCTAATTCAACCGGGAAAAGGCTGGTAGAAGCTATTCTCGATGATCGAGTGATTCATGCTTCACAGAAAGATCACCAAGAGTTCCTTGTAAAATGGCAGGGCTGTGATGCGGAGGAGAATACATGGGAGAGGGGAACAAACCTCACAGCCTACAAGAGCATGATCGAAGATTATCTTGCAAGTAAGGCGCCGAGGACGTCGCCAACTCAAGTGGGGGAGAATGACATGGGCGGCTTCCAAGCCATGCCCCATGACCCCTTGGACGCGCCCCATGGCGTCATGGCAAGCCTCCCATTGCCTAGCCCCATGGACGGCCCCGTGATCTTGGCCGCGCCAAGTGACAAACGCGCCTGTGCCTATGTCGCCCCACCGATAGCCCTCGCCAGCGCCCAGCCGCAGACAAATGCCAACAGCGTCGTGCGCGCAGATTCTGTTGCTAAAGACAAGGTTGCTGCCAACGGACTTGTTTCTGCTTTGTAGGAATCTAAGTCATTTTTATTGTATATATTGAGTAACTTTACTTCATGTATTTCCATTATGTTTCTCTAGCTTAGTTATGTCAAGTCCTGTAACTTTAGTTTATTTTTTTTAAATACTATTAGAGGGGATCAATCAATCAAACTTTTTAGCAAGCAAACAATTCTCTGTACTGGTGTTTCTCCCCCTCGACACCGTGTTGCTTTTCTGTAATAACTTTCATTAATGCAATCATGCTTTCTTTCATTCTCAATTCTCTTTTATGTTCTCTCAATTGCTCTTGACATTGGTTTTCCCGTACGGCACTGACAATCTCGTGTAGCGTACGGAGGGGACCCTAGTTGGCGGATAATAACTATAAAGACATCGGTTGCTTAGCCTTATGTCGCCCTTCCAAGGAATCTCGGGAAGACGCCGCGTAACAGTGGTCATGTCTTCAAATATCAAAAAATATGTGTCCCAACAGCCTAATGATGAATAGTGGGAGCATGCATAAAGTGGCTTACTTTATTGACAGTGTAAGTAATATCGTGTCAGGTGAAAGTGAGATACTGCAACTTACAAATAATACAATGAAACAGAGTTTCATCATAAAAGGTCTCACTATCACCCAATGTAAACTTGTCAATAGGAGTAGATGGAGTAGAAATATTACTACAGGTAGCCATACCCGTTTGTAAGAGGAGGTCATTAATATACTTGGACTGATGAAGCATGAGTCCAATGTTTTTGCCATGTAGCCTTAAGGACTAATATAGGTCCTTAATGAGGAATATATTCTTTTTGTTGTATATTTGGTAGGAATATTTTCTCTTGGTTGTTTTTGGTTGTATATTTGATGTGTGATACTAGGCGTAGGGGAGAACAATGGTGCTGACTCTGAAGCAGAAGTCGCAACGTGTTCATTTCAGACATGATGGCGACGACAATCAAAGAAAAGTTAAGAAGACGGCTTAGGCTCTGATACCATATAAAAGTTGCAATCATCTGTATCTTTTTTGACTAGAAAGATATATTTATACAAAGATGTTTAGTTGAACTAGGAAACAAAATTACAAGCAACGTTGGTCTACAAGATTCTCATGTATCAAATATACTACCAAGAAAGTATTCCAGCCAAATATACATCAAATACTAAACATACAACCAGGAGAATATGTTCCTATCAAATATACAACCAAGAGAATATCTTCCTTTTTAGTAGAAACCTTGCAGTAATTCCTTAGGAAAGAAATGCATGTGTTAAGTTAAGTGTGCTTTCAGTCTCCCAAACTTATGAGGTTTAAGCTGAATAACTCTCATCCTTTGACCCAAATGATGCTTCCTTAAAGTCGTCTCAATTATTTTTGGTTTACTTTAGATTGTGAACTCTGTAGTACCATGAACTCTGTAGTACCATAGGTATAGGGAAGATCTTGGCACTTAGAGAAAGTAGTGAAATGGAATGTGATTTCATCTTTCCAATTGCTTGACTACGAAAATTTCTAGTGATGCAAAAAAGTGAGATTTTGAAATTTCTAAAATGTCCCTCTCTTGAATTGAATGGAGACACATACTGGAGAACACTTGTAATATATGCAAATGAAAAAATTGAACTTCTAAAGAAAGCCAAATTTGAATTTTAATCTTTAACGAAGGGTTTAATTTGAGAAGGAGATCAGTCGGAGGAGGAAGAAAGGATCAACATCTTTTCTTGAATAAATTGAGATCAACTAATGCCATGATTGATAGTTATGGGATTAGTCAAGTATGTGTCGAATCTTTTCTCCATCTTTTACAATATCTTTTTTGGTTAAGATATTTATTCAAATATTCCTTTTTAACTTCAACTTCAAATATTCTTTTTCTCAACTTCAATAAAATATTTTTCAAACGCCTCTTAATAAATGCTTTTCAAGTTGTTTTCTTTCTGTGATGCATTTCAGTAATCAGTTTTTTTCTTGTGAGAATGTATGGGAGAAAATATATTATTGATATTGGATGTTAAATACAATACAAGAGGTCCCTATTTATAGTTATACACTACAAGGAGATATTACTCCTATTCCAATGTGGGACAAGACTACACTATACATATCTGTAAACTAACACTCCCCCCCAAGCCGGTGCATACACATCATATGTACCGAGCTTGTTACACATGTAGCTAATACGAGAACCAGTAAGAGACTTATTGAAAATATCTGCTAGTTGATCATTTGACTTTACAAACTTTGTAACAATATCTCCTGAAAGTAATTTTTCTCTGACAAAGTGACAGTCGATCTCAATGTGTTTAGTCCTCTCATGGAACACCGGATTTGACGCAATATGAAAAGCAACTTGGTTATCACACAATAGTTCTATCTTGCTGATTTCTCCGAACTTTAGCTCCTTGAGCAACTGCTTGACCCAAACTAACTCACACGTCGCCATAGCCATGACCCGATGTTCGGCTTCGGTGCTAGATCGAGCAACTACATTCTGTTTCTTGCTCTTCCACGAGACCAAGTTACCTCCTACTAGAACACAATATCCAGACGTAGAACGTCTATCAAAAGGTGATCCTACCCAATCAGCATCTGTGTACCCAACAATTTACTCATGGCCTCGATCCTCGAATAGTAATCCTTTGCCTGGAGTTGACTTTATATACCGAAGAATGCGAATAACTGCATCCCAGTGACTATCACAGGGAGAATCCATAAACTGACTTACAACACTCACCTGAAAAGAAATGTCAGGTCTAGTCACTGTGAGGTAATTCAATTTGCCAACCAACCTCCTATATCTTATAGGGCCTCTAAGAGGCTCCCCTTGTCCAGGCAGAAGCTTAGCATTCGGATCCATAGGAGAGTCAATAGGTCTGCAACCCATCATTCCAGTCTCCTCAAGAATGTCTAAGGCATAATTCCGCTGTGAAATAACAATACCTGAGCAAGACTGAACGACCTCAATACCTAGAAAATACTTCAATTTGCCCAAATCCTTAGTTTGGAAGTGCTGAAAAAGATGTTGCTTCAGATTAGTAATACCATCCTGATCATTGCCAGTAATAACAATATCATCAACACAAACCACTAGATAAACACGCAGATTAGGAGCAGAATGCAGATAAAAAACAGAGTGATCAGCCTCACTACGAGTCATGCTAAACTTACCAAACCAAGCTCGAGGGGACTATTTCAAACCATATAGTGACCTGCGCAATCTGCACACACAACCACTAAACTCCCCCTGAGCAACAAAACCAGGTGGTTACTCCATATAAACTTCTTCCTCAAGATCACCGTGGAGAAAAACATTCTTAATGTCTAACTGATAAAGAGGCCAATGACGTACAACAACCATTGACAAAAAGAGACGAACAGATGCTATTTTAGTCACGGGAGAGAAAGTATCACTATAATCAAGCCCAAAAATCTGAGTATATCCTTTTGCAACAAGACGAGCCTTAAGCCGATCAACCTGGCCATCCGGGCCGACTTTGACTGCATAAACCCAACGACAATCAACAATAGACTTACCTGCAGGAAGAGGAACAAGCTCCCAAGTGCCACTCACATGTAAAGCAGACATCTTGTCAATCATAGCATGTCGCCATCCTGGATGAGATAGTGCCTCACCTGTAGACTTAGGGATAGAAACAATGGACAAACAAGATATAAAAGTATAATAAGATGACGACAGACGATGATAACTTAAACCGACATAGTGGGGATTAGGATTAAGTGTGGATCGTACACCTTTGCGGAGTGCAATTGGTTGACTAAGAGGAGACAAGTCCGCAGTAGGTGCAGAATCTGATGCGGGGCGTGAATCACCTGGGCCTGATGCTGGATGTGGACGACGATGATAAGTCAAGCGTGGTGGAGCTGCAGAAGGTTGAACTGGATTATGTGGAGGAACTGGAGCTATAGGTGGTGGAGCTACAACTGGAGCTGTAGGTGGTGGAGTTACAACTGGAGCTGTAGGTGGTGGAACTGGAGCTATAGGTGGTGGAGCTACAACTGGAGCTATAAGTGGTGGAGCTGGAGTGACTGAATCTCCAAAAGATGAAACTGGTAGTACCTCAGAAATATCTAAGTGATGACCTGAACCTGTGAAGTATGATTGGGTTTCAAAAAAGGTAACATCAGCGGACATAAGATACCGCTGGAGGTCAGGAGAGTAGCATCGATACCCCTTTTGTGTTCTCGAGAAACCCAGAAATACGCACTTAAGAGCACGAGAAGCTAACTTATCTGTTCCTGGAGTAAGGTTATGGACAAAACAAGTGCTTCCAAAGATACGGGATGGAAGAGAGAACAAAGGTAAGTGGGAAACATGACAGAAAATGGAACTTGGTTCTGGATAGCTGACGATGACATACGATTAATAAGATAGCAAGATGTAAGAACTGCATCCCCCAAAAACGCAACGGAGCATGAGATTGTATGAGTAGGGTACGAGCAGTTTCAATAAGATGTCTATTCTTTCTTTCAACTATCCCATTTTGTTGAGATGTGTACGGACAAGATATTTGATGAATAATCCCATGAGATTTCATAAACTGCTGAAATGGGGAAGACAAATACTCTCGGGCATTATCACTACGAAATGTGCGAATAGAAACCCTAAATTGATTTTGAATTTCAGTGTGGAAGGTCTGGAAAATAAAAAACAACTCAGATCGATTTTTTATCAAAAATATCCAAGTGCACATGGAATAATCATCAATGAAACTGACAAAGTAGCGGAATCCCAAGGTGGAACTGACCCGACTAGGACCAAACATTTGAATGGACTAAAGTAAAAGGTGACTTTGCTCGATTATCAAGACGCCGAGGGAAATGTGAGCGAGTATGCTTACCGAGCTGACATGACTCACACTCTAGAGCTGACAAGTGAGATAAACCAGATACCATTTTCTGAAGTTTTGACAAACTGGGATGTCCCAACCGTTTATGTAATAAATCTGGTGAATCGGTAACAGGACAAGTTGTAGAAGGAAGACAAGATGTGAGTCCATGTGATTTAGCAAGGATAAGGTAATAAAGTCCGTTTGATTCACGCCCGGTACCAATGATCCGCCCCGTACTGCGTTCCTGTATAAAAACATGGTCATCAAGAAATAAAACAACGCATTTAAGTGATTTAGCTAAGCGACTAACAACTATGAGATTAAAAGGACTATTGGGAACATAAATGACTGAATCTAAAGGTAAGGAAGGAAGTGGGCTTGCTTGACTTATTGCAGTTGCCATGGTTTGAGACCCATTGACGATTGTGACTTTTGGAAGAGATTAAGAATACGAAATAGTAGTGAAAAGAGATTTGTTACCAGAAATATGATCTGATGCACCTGAATCAATGACCCAAGACTCAGAGGATGAAGATAGGGAGAAACAAGTCACGCTATTACCTGTTTGAACAATAGAAGCTATCTCAGAAGATGTCTGCTTACACGCTTTGTACTGAAGGAACTCAATATAATCTGCTAAAGAAACCATCCGTCTATTCAAAGCATCGGTTCCCATGTCGCTACGAGATGTCTGCTTACATGCTTTGTACTGAAGGAACTCAATATAATCTGCTAAAGAAACCATCCGACTATTCAAAGCATCGGTTCCCATGTCGCTACAATTTGTAGTAGTAGGGTTAACTTGAAATAGTGGAAATAAGTAACTCCTGTGAGAAAATTGAAGAAATAGCTTGAAAAACACTGTTTGCAGCAGGAAGACAGAACATTGTTCTGCGCCGGAAACACTGTTCACGCTGGAAACACTGTAGCTGACGGAAAAACTCAAAGTGGTCGGAATGAAACAAAACAAGTGAGGGTAGGATCGGAATTACCAGGCGATCTTACTGTTCAACTGGAACTTTTTCAAAATCTGGCCGGAACAGTGCTCACGCGCCGGTGTGTGGGTCAGATCTCGCCGTAAATTTTTTTCTTTTATTGATAATCATATCCTATTAAAAAGTTTCACTCATCCTGAAGGCTAGTATAAGATCCAGATTCACTGAGTCTTAAATTGGTCCCATGTGTAATCAAGATTTGATCCGTAACTAGTAGCCTGACCTGGTGTGAAATTCTTGGAGCAAATGACAGGACTTCCTGGATCCATATTTCAGTGGATACAGCTTCTCAAGAAAGTATTTAGCACTCGGCACAAAACTTTTAGATATAACTGTCTCCCTTTTGTACCTTCGTATTGATTCATGACCACCTGGGTTTTTGAAGATAGACCTAAGAGTCATGAATTTGCTCTCAGTGAAACAAAATGAATATGGGGTATCCACCTAGATGGCATGGGAAAGATAGTTTGCATTGTAGCGCAGACCTTATTTATCATGGTCGAATAACAAAGCATAACTGCTGATGGTATGAATTAAGTAAACTTTACAGCCCTATTTCTTCAGCTGGAGTGCTAAATTATGTGATTCTGGATTTGTAGCTCCTTTGGGTGCTTTTAGTGTCCACCCTTTCCCCGACAATTCCTAAAATGCAATGCGTTGGTTATTAAAATGTATAATTTCTTGTTTCATGGTTGAAAAAGCTGCCGACGCCTACTTATAGGTGGTCACTTCAACCTTTTTGTAGATGGTTTTTATTGTTCTTTAGATGCTTTAGAACTCTTCACATCTTTTCTCCATTTTGATCCTTAGTTTTTATCAATTGTGTAGTAACTAAAAGTTTGTATGCTGAAACTTCACCCATGTTTTTGCATAATCACCGAATACATGAATTTGAATTAGATTGGGATGTAATATGTTCAATTTCATGTTGCTTGACAAGTTCAATGGAATTCTTTACTTTCTAGCAAAGAGAACCATAAAATTTGTAGCTAATGCCATGTGTTCATGGATTATCTTTCAATCTGCCCACTTTGTTTCTCAGAGTTGTTACATGGATACAGAATAAGTCACACTGAAATATGCTGCAGTTTCTCTTTGTGATTTCACTTCACTATAGATGTCTACAATCAACATTATTTTATTATTTCAGGAATAGGCTATGCATTAGCTAAAGAATTTCTCAAGGCGGGTGATAATGTCATCATTTGCTCCAGATCAGGTGATTTCATATCATAGCAACAATCGTTTGAGACCATGGACGTTAATGATGTCATTAACCAATAGATTATTGGGTTTCTCATTGTTCATTTCCTCTTTCATTTTTTTCTTTTTCTTATAGGTTGTGAAAAGGCAGTCAATTGTGTAATAATGATATATGCTGAATATATAGTGGGATCATGGTAATAGATGTGCCATTAGTGGTGTACCTTAGTTCGAGAATCATGATGATATAGGAGTTTGGGATAGATCTAAGGTGGAGACTTGCTGCCAAATGCAAGGCTGAGATTCAGCCAACTCTGCAACTGGGGGGCTGAGATTTGGCCAACTCTCCACTGAACATTGTCTTAGATGTCTGGGGATCTTTCGCTTGTTAAACCGAACTAATGTATAGTCTTTGCCAAGTTCTCCTTTAAAAAGATGTCAGATCCTATCTTAACTTGGACCCCAGAAATATTTGATATTTCTCAAAAAGCTAAAAGCCATCTCTGAATCTTGAAACTGAATATAAATGTTATTCTTTAGCAAGTTGTGGAGGATTAAAACAACAACAACAACAACCCAGCAAAATCCCACTAATAGGGTCTGGGGAGGGTAGTGTGTACGCAGACCTTACCCCTACCCCGAATGAGTAGAGAGGCTGTTTCCGAAAGACCCTCGGCTCAAAAAAAAGAAGACAAAAGGGACAAAAAGGGAGACAATATTAGTATCACAACAACAATCATAGGATAAATAGGAACACCATGAAATCCAGAAGAAAGATGCAAAGTAAAGGGAGACAATATTAGTAAATATTAGTATCACCACAACAGTCATAAGTAAAATAGGAACCTCATGAAATCTAGAAGAAAGATGTAAAGCAAAAGCGATAGCTAGTAAATAGGACCTGCACTGAAAAGAGAAATAGTAAGCCACAACATTCCCACTAGTTATCTTAAAAAAAAAAAAAAAAAAAAAAAAACCTACATGGCTAGTCCCACCATGTTACGAAGTAAGGCACGACTCAACTACCTCCTAACCTACAACCCTAATACTCGACCTCCACATCTTCCTATCAAGTGTCATGTCCTCGGAAATCTGGAGCCTCGCCATATCCTGCCTGATCACCTCTCCCCAATACTTCTTAGGCCGCCCTCTACCTCTTCTCGTGCCCTCCGTAACCAGCTGCTCACACCTCCGTACCGGAGCATCTGGGCTTCTCCTCTGAACATGTCCGAACCATCTAAGCCTCGCTTCCCGCATCTTGTCATCAATGGGAGCCACATACACCTTCTCCCGAATATCATCATTCCTAATCTTATCATCTATCTTAGTGTGCCCGCACATCCACCGCAACATCCTCATCTCTGCTACTTTCATCTTCTGGATATGTGAGTTCTTAACAGGCCAACACTCAGCCCCATACATCATGGCCGGTCTAACCACCGCTTTATAAAACTTACCTTTGAGTATCGGTGGCACTCTCTTGTCACACAGGACTCCAGATGCTAACCTCCACTTCATCCATCCTACCCCAATACGGTGTGTGACATCCTCGTCGATCTCCCCTCCCCTGGATAACCGAACCAAGGTACTTGAAGCTGCCTCTACTCGGGATGACCTGCGAATCAAGCCTCACATCCACGCCCACTTCCCCTGGCTCACCGCTGAACTTGCACTCCAGGTATTCTGACTTCGTCTTGCTCAGCTTGAAACCCTTAGACTCAAGAGCCTGTCTCCAAACCTCCAGCCTCTCGTTAACACCGGCTCGCGACTCATCAATCAGAACTATGTCATCGGCGAATAGCATGTACCATGGCACATCCCCTTGAATATGGTGTGTTAACGCGTCCATCACTAGGGCGAATAAGAACGAACTGAGCGCAGAACCTTGGTGTAGCCCCATTATAACAGGAAAATGCTCAGAGTCGCCTCCTACTGTCCTAACCCGAGTCTTAGCCCCATCATACATGTCCTTAATCGCCATAATGTAGGGAACTGACACACCTTTTGCCTCCAGGCATCTCCAGAGAATTTCTCTAGGAACCTTGTCATATGCTTTCTCTAGGTCAATAAACACCATGTGCAGATCCTTCTTCCTCTCTCTGAATATTGTGGAGGATTAAGTATGAATAATAAACGAACTTCTGTTTACCTATCAAAAGTCGAAAAATAAAAATGAAAGGAGTACAACTCTGTTAATGCAACTTCACTTTCCAAAGTTAGAGCAACTAGAGTCTGAGAAGGTCTGATGACCAATATTGATTCTCCTTATTGAATAGAAAAGAAATCCAGACCTTCGAGCCAATGAAGATTGAAGACCGAGAAAATTTTATAGCCAATATCATTCCAAGCTCCATGTTAGAATTTGGACATTACAATTAAGTAAGAAGTGATGAGACTGGCGTAAGTGCAGTTTTTTATGTTCCTTGTCAATGTGTTACTCAATTAAATACTCCTTGATCAAATCATTCACTCCATAATCTTCATAGTTTGGTAGATCTTTGCTTACACGTATAACGGCCTTTGATGGGCCACACAATCAAGGAGATTATATTGCACTCAAGGATGTGGCCTAGTGAAGTAGATACAAACCTCGGGGACTAGCGTTCAGATTCACAGAGAAAAAAAATATTCGGTGATTTCTTTCCATCTGCATAAGTCTTGGTAGACAGATTTACCAGTATAAGTCTTTGTGTTGATGGAGGTAGTAGGTATCCCGTGGAATAGTCGAGGTGCGCTTAAGTTGACCCGTACGTCACCGTTGTAAAAAAAGCTAATTATGTAGTTAGCTCCTTAAACTTGGCACGATTTATCAAGTAGACATCTTAACTTTGTTAGTGACTATTTAGTTACCTCTTCTTGGCATAGATGTATTTCCTAAACACCAAGTCCAACTGACCATGTGTCTGACTAACAATCGGCGGTGATTTGTCAAACGAAAGAACAAAACAACGACAGGTGTAATTTATAAGGAAAAAATGAAATATAATATTTAAAAGGTTCCATCTTCCCCATTTCAGAACCCTTTCCCCTACTTCTTTGCTTAACAACCCCTTCTCCACAAAAATTCCTCATCTCCCAATAGTTTGAAACAGAGGGCAAATGGGTAGGGCAGTCAAATATACTGGTTGAAAAGATTGATGGGTGGCTATCAGTTTTCTGTCCGGCCATGACTAGACCTATTGTTGGTGACCTCAATCTCTATGTGCAAGTGATGAGTTGTGCAGTGGTGGTTGGAACTTCTCTCTTTTTATTTCTTATTGCTCTCTTCAGGCACTAGAAATTTGATTGCTTGATTATTGCATTTATCCGTTCTTGGAGATGGTGGAGGCAATGTGATTGATTTTGTAAGGAATTTAGGAGCTTTGGTTGTGGTAGAAGCTGGTGGGTTCTTTGTCCCATTTTTGGTTCTTTCTTTCAGACTATGGTCAGATTCCTCTCAAGGAAGACAAATCTGTACTCTCGATGACCCACTAGAGCCTTATAACAACCCAAATCTTTTGTCTATTGTCTGCACTCGATACTATTGCAGCCTATAAATTATGGCTTTCAGGTTGCCTCAACCTATTCCTCTTCTTGACAGGATATTATGATAGTAGATTTTGCGTTTTTAGGTGAAGGAGATGAGGTGATTGAGAAGCCCCACCCCGGCTGCCAGCTTCTTTTTCATTGTTTCCGTCGACTTCTTCCAAGAAAAGTAAGGAAGAAGAATGTGGTGATTAAAAATGAAAAAAAAACGGAAAAGCATAATTTTAGTCATTTATACGCTAAAGTGTAAATGAAAAACACAGGTTTTGCCATGTCAGCATGAGGTGTTTATGAGACACATCTCTGTCAAGAATAAGTGTCTAAATGGTCACTGGTATAGTTGAAGTGTCTACTTGACAAATCGCGCCAAGTTTAAGGGGCTATCTAGATATTTAGCAAACAAAAATCAAGGGAATCATATCATTTAGGGTGTGATGTCCAATTAAAGCGATCTGAACTTGAGTGGGCTATGCAATGAAAGCTATGTCATTGTTCTCCACATTACTAAAGCAAAGAGATGGAAAGCACATAAATACTTCAACTACTGGTAGTTCCTTTTTTGGTTGCTACAGTAATATAAGAAAGAAAATCAAATGGTAAAAGGCTAAGTACGACTTGGATGTCGGGATTTTTTTTATGACAATTGGCATTACTCAATACTATAGGACTCAGCTTGTTGTGATTGTTCTGCCTGCCAAATAGAAGATGAAGGAGAAGAAGATCGGAAACCAATATGTGTGAATATGGCTGTAATGGATTTTTTACCTGCACACTATATTTTTTTTTTGAGAAGGTAACATTTGTTGCATATATATTAACTGTATCAAAACAGGTATAGTTAACCATAATTACAGAGGGTGGTACAGGAAGATTATCTAGTCCTTACAAGGATCCTAACACATCAACAAAAGATTCTTGATCTTCCATGTACTCTTGCTTACACCAAAAATAAAAAAGAGCTAAACAATGCATTTTCATTCTCTGGATACTACTATGTCTATCTTCAAAACATCTTTGATTTCTCTTTTTCCAAACAGTCCACCAAACGCAAGCTGGGACAATCGTCCATCTCTCTTTCTAATTAGGGGAGCTACTAAGTCTGTTCCAGCATTCTAGAAGTTCAATAATACTCCTTGGCATTACCTACATGATTCCTTTCAAGATAATGAAAATCCTCCAAATTTGTTCTGTTATCCTGCAGTGCAAAAAAAGATGGTTGATTGTCTCTGCCTCTTCTCCACATAAGTAACATCTGGAGCATAGGTGGAAGCGTCCTGAGTTAAGACTGCTTTTCTGGCTAGCAGCCACGTGAAGCAAGCAACTTTGTATGGAATTTTGACTTTCCAAATTAGTTTCCAAGGCCAACTTCCAATCTGATTATTAGAGGTGTTGTATTCCTTGTAGGCAGACTTGACTGAGAATTTACCTTGCTTATCCCTTTGCTAGAACATACAATCTTCAGGAGTGGATATCCCTTTGAATTGATCCAAGGTGTTGTAGAATTCTGTTAGCCTGGCGATCTCCCAGTCATTGAATAATCTTCTATAGCTAAGGTTTCATCCTTGGTTTGACCATACATCTCCCACAGTTGCTCCTTGCTGCTGGTTCAGGCTATAAATGTCTGGGAAAGTTTGTTTCAAAGGACATTGGCCTAGCCAGGTGTCATCCCAGAAAGAAGTTTTCATTCCATTGCCCACCTTGAATCTAGATTTGTTTTTGAACTTTGGCCACAAGTTCATGATTGATCTCCATAGACTGACACCATAAGGATTGGTTGTAAAGTTGGTAGTCCAATTACTTTCCATTCCATACTTCACTCTAATGACATATTTCCATAGTGAGTGTTCACTCGAAGCAAATCTCCGGAGCCATTTCATCATTAGGTTGTGGTTCTGAATTCTTAGGTTCCTAATGCCCAACCCCCCTTCGTTCTTGCTTGTTACAAGTGAATCCCAATTGACAAGACGAATTTTTGCCTTTGTCACTGTTGCCTTGTCAAAGAAAGTTCCTTCTCAATGCATCTATTCTTTTGACTACATTTGTCGGGATAGGAAATAGAGACATCATGTAAGTGGGCAAGGCATCCAGTACACTATTGATTAAAACTAGTCTGCCCCCCTAGGAAAAGATATTGGCTTTTCCAGTTAACTAGTTTCTTTTTACACTTCTCTAGTACACCATTTCAAATTTCTTTTGATTTGCTGTTTGCTCCCAGAGGCATTCCAAGATACACTGAAGGAAGTTCTCCAATTCTCCCTCCCAGAATGATAGCTAGGTATTGGATAT
This sequence comes from Nicotiana tabacum, assembly GCF_000715075.1. Taxonomy (NCBI): domain Eukaryota; kingdom Viridiplantae; phylum Streptophyta; class Magnoliopsida; order Solanales; family Solanaceae; genus Nicotiana; species Nicotiana tabacum. The sequence goes on from NC_134094.1 coordinate 44,683,474, forward strand.
CAGGGACCTCATTGACCGGATATAGATGACTCTTGCCCCAATTAAAATGCAACCCAAATATGGCTTCAAATAGAATAAATATCACCCTCCGAATTTTCAGTTGATCTCTATCGGCTTCACAAAAAACTAGTGTGTCATCGGCATACTGAAGGTGTGTGATTTCTAGATTGTTGACAGCCCTAGTAGATACATTGAATCCCTTGATTCAGGTGTTACCCTGAGCAGTTTTCAACATGTCATTAAGACCTTCCATAGCAATGATAAACAAGAAGGGGATAAGGGATCACCTTGTCTCAGGCCTCTCTGGGATGAGAAGAAGCCAGATGGGGAGCCATTGATAAGGATGGAGAATTTGATAGTGCTTATGCAGAATTTGATCCAGGAGATCCATCTGCCTCCAAACCCCATCTTCTTCAAAATTCCAAGCAGATAACTCCAGTTCAAATGATCAAAAGCCTTCTGAATGTCCAGCTTACATAGGATGCCTGGGAGTTTGCTTTTGATCCTTGTGTCTACACATTCATTTGCTATAAGTATGACATCCATTATCTGTCTCCTTTTATAAATGCCATCTGTTGAGCATCCACCAATTTATGTACCACTTTTTGAGTCTCTAGTCAACAACTTAGAGATGATTTTGTAGATGCTACCTATTAGGCTGACGGGTCTAAAGTCTTTCAATTCCTTGGCACCCACTTTCTTAGGAATCAAAGCCACATAGGTGGCATTGAAGCTTTTTTCAAAAACACCTATATCATAAAATTTTTGAATAACAACAGTGACATCAGCATTGACTACCTCCCAACAGTGAGTGAAGAAGGCCATGGTATAGCCATCAGGGCCAAGAGCTTTATCCCCAGCACATGCTTGAACACTGCTCCATATCTCTTGGGCTTCGAGCGGACTCTGTAGTATCTGGTTTTCTTCTGGAGTGATCATAGGACAAACTCTGAGGTTTCCATGGGGCCTCCATTCTTCTGACTCAGCGTAGAGGTTTTGATAGAATGAAATGATTTCCATCTTGATGTCTGCAGGATTTCTGATGGGCTCACCTTCAACTTCTAACATGTCAATGTTGTTGTTCCTCTTATGAGCATTGGCGGTTCTATGGAAGAACTTGGTATTATTATCTCCTTGTTTCAACCAAAGAGCTCTTCATCTCTGTCTCCATGTGACTTCTTCTTTTCTTGCGATCTCCTCAAATTCCACTGTTAATGTTGCTTTTGAGAGTATTTCATCTTCATTTAGATTCCTGAGGTCCTGAATCTCATCTAATTCACTTAATTGAGAGAGAATGTTAAGCTTCTGCATTTCTAGATTTCCCTGAATAGTTTTGCTCCACTCTCTGAGTTTTCCTTTCAGAGCCTTCAGCTTGAAAGCTAGAATATAGTCAGGTCTTCCTTCACAGTTGAAAGAGTCCCACCATTCATTGACTCTCTCTTTGAAACCCTCTGTCTACAGCCACCAATTTTCGAATATTAAATAGGATTTGATAGGCTTCCAATTTCCACATTGAAGTAACAGAGGCGTGTGATCAGAAGTCACTCTATGCAAGGTTGATTGTTTGATACTCCTGAAGCCCTCATCCCAGTCTTCAGAAATAAGAAATCTGTCTAGTCTAGCTGCAACGTCATGTCTGTCTCCTTTCCTCCAAGTGAACTTACTTCCTAGTAGTTGTAGATCTACCAACTCCATATCCTCGATAAATTCAGAGAAATCAGTCATCGATCTGGAGATTCTGTTACAGTTTTTCTTCTTTGAAGGAAATCTAACTGTATTAAAGTCCCCACATACCACCCAAGGACCTGAGAACAAGCCTCTTCTTGCACCAATTTTCCACCAAACTTCTTCTCTCTCTGCCCTGTCATTAGGAGCATAAATACTGGTTAAGTGCCAAGACAAGTCCTGTGTTTTTCCAGTGAACTTACATGTGATAGAGTAGGAGGCCAAGATGGTTGTTTCACCTTCCCATACCCTGCTGTCCCACATCAGTAAAATGCCTCCCCTAGTACCGCTAGCCTCTAGTTGTGCAAATCTGCACCATCTATTGGCCCATAATTCTCTCACAATTCCTGTGATATCTCCTTCAATTTTGGTCTCCTGAAAGCAGTAGACATCTGCTTTCCAAGTGTTAATGCAACTGTTGATTAGTTTCCTCTTCCTTGCCTTGTTCAATCCCTTCACATTCCATGATACAATGTTGACTTTCATTGATCTTGATTGATGTGGTAGCCCCCTCTGCTTCTGGTACCATTACTTTTGAAATTGCTCCCGATATCCAGGTTCTTCAGTTCTTTAGAACCTTTAGTTTTAGGAGTTGTTGTCACCGTTGTTCCTGCAATACCCATATGTGTTTGTCTTTTTTGATCAATCTTCATGAAAAGCTGTAAAGCCTCTTTTTCGCAACCTTGGAAATCAACCCCAAATTCTTTACCAAGTTTGCTGATGTTTTGGTGCACCCAGATAGGTGTATCAAAGTAAGGGTCCTCAGGCTCTTGGGTGTGTGGATTCAAGTGTTCAACCTCTTCAATTGCCCACTCAGTAGTTTCCTCCCCTTTTATGTTTTGCAAGGGTTGGAAACCTAGTGGAGAGCAATCTGATTCTTCCGCAATGAACATGGCACTTTCCTTGTCAACTGGGTCAGTTGGGCTTCTTCGTTTCCTTCTTCCTCTGATGTTGCCCTTTCTTCGATTAGGTTTGACTCTGGTTTGATGTTTGCAGCATGCAAAATGTTAGGAGGCAGAGATATTGCCAATATTTCTTCAATTAGTGGGTCTGGTCTGTATTTACTAGAGTGTTCCAAATTGGACTTGTCTCCTGAAATGACTTGGGCCATGATATTTGGGCCAAAGATTGCTTATTATGTAACATGGACCTTATTTGTATCGGGTCATTTAATTTAAATGCCCCTGTTAGGTCACGTGTATCTTCAGAAAACCTAGGCTGTAAGGCTTTTGAGCAACCCACGTGCCCCGTCCCATCTCCATAATCTTGAGCCCCTCCCACTGCCAACATAGAGTCTACGATTACCCGCTGGTCGATGACCTTCATCTCTCTTCCTTCACCGGAGGAAAATCTTACCGGCGACTTGCACAAGACTTGGATCGTGTAAGTAATTCCTTCGTTTTCAATGATTACTGCCCTCGGGATAAAATCCCTATCTCCTCTCACCTTCAATCTGGCCCATTTCAGGTGATTTTTGAGTTACGTCTCTTCCTCAGTTTGAACCCAACCTCCACAGTGATCTCCAACCTCTTTGAAGACTTTCTGGGACCAGAGATGAAGTGGGAGTCCAGCAAGTCTGATCCAAACATGTTCTATCTTCTCAATTTTTGATATAGAGCCCATTGTCGGCGACCACCATTGAAGATTAAACTTATGAAACTTCCAGCTCCAGTTCCCTTTTAGCACATGTTCGTTAGTTTTTTTCGAGGGAAACTCAAACAGAAAGTGATTTTGGCCTATCTCATAGATGTTTACCCCATGAGCCTCCTTCCAAGTGCTGCTGGCCCACCGCCGGATCTCCGAGAGTGTAGGGATGTCAGAAATCCCAACTGGAAGGCTACCCACCACACTCCTGGAAAGGAGTTCATTTTGGACAGTGCTGATTCCTCTAGAGATTTTGATGTTGTCCCCTTTTTCATGAACAAAGGCCTTTTCCATTTCTCTGGTTGTCCATTTGTTTTTTCTGATTGTGTCTGAATAAAGGAGTCCTTCCTCTGTATTTCTAGGGACAATTGTAACTGTCCTCTGGGCTCTGCCATAAATGAATCTTGATATTTTAACTGCAATGTCCAACCACCCTGTATTAAATGCCAATTCAGGTATAATAATAACAGATCTCCTTCTCTTTTGCATGTTTATAATACTTATGTAGCGACCATATTTGTTGAAGTTTCTCGAGCAGAAGAACTCAGAAAAGTGGTCTTTGGACTTCCATCTTCTCACTGAATTACCCTTCCCTTTCGAAGCTTCTGTTAGTGCATAGCATAACCATTCCATCGTCTTCTGGCTGCAGAAAGTCCTCCTGAACATGTTATGACCTCGTTCTGTCCAGTTATACCATGTCTCTGCTCTAGTTTCCTCCCTGATTATTTCGTATGATCTGGAACCTACAGCAAAGTAAATTGCATTGTCATCAATTTCCACTGATATGTTAATTCCAATCAAAAGACTACCGGAAAATCTGTTCTGAATTGGGTACAACTGACTAGAAAGGTTGGGAGGTGTTAACCTCGGGAAATATGCCTGGGAGCACTTTTAGTGTATCTGTTTTTTTTCTTCTTACCTACCTGCACACCATTGTAGGAGGTAAAACTAATTTGTAGGATGAATTTCTCTTTTCAATAGATAATTATAATAGTTTCATCCCATTTTCTTGTCCACTTTGGTTAAGGATGTGAATGGACACTCGAGATTTTAGGAATGTAAATATAAGAAGCTACGGCTTGTGGGAAGAAAAAAAAAAAAGAAGCTACGGGCTTTGGGTCAGTGATTCCTAGACATTAAGTACCACACATTTAAATTAAGGAAATAGTGAAAAGCAATGGGTGCAATCTTATTAGGATAGGGCAAATGGGATGCTGGCTGCTTAATAGCTTGTTTGGTCAAGCTTCTTTTTGGCCAAAAATGCTTTTTTGGCAAAAAGTGTTTTTTGGGCCAAAAGTGCTTTTTTTTCAAAGTTAAGGTGTTTGGCCAAGCTTTTAGAAGGAAAAAAGTGCTTTTGAGTAGAAGTAGAAATAGTTTTTGAGAAACAGAAAAAAGTAGTTTCTTCCCAAAAACACTTTTTTGAAAAATACATGTAGAAGCACTTTTTAAAAGCTTGGCCAAATACTAATTGCTACTCAAAAGTATTTTTCAAATTAATTAGCCAAACACAAGCTGCTTCTCACCAAAAGTACCTTTTTGAAAAGCACTTTTGAGAAAAACACTTTTCAAAACGAGCTGATTTTAGAAGCTTGGCCAAATAGGCTATAAATAGGTGATAGTATGGGTTGACCGGAATAGAGCTTATTGAACTTAACATAACAAAGAAAGGAAGAGAATTTGCTGATGTAGTTTGAATTAAAGATGTGGAGGGATGGCATATTCATGATCTAGTTTGATCTCTTTTGAAGTCCTATACCAATAATTGCTGCTATCCTACCTTGCTGAATCTTGTCCAAATCCTGAATTCACCATAATTGGACAAGCATAAGACTGATGATCTGGCGCGTAACCTGGATACATGAGTTTTTTTCTCCTCAATTTGTAATCTTGTAACTTGTGAGGAAGTGTTCCTATTCTCTTTTTACTGCTTTAAAGCTCACACTATTTTTATGTTAGCTCTTCAGATCCCCCTACTCCTGAATGACAACGAAAACAAAAATTCTTTGGGAGATGTAGTTCAAAACTAAATGTAATTATGTCTTCAGAATTGACTAGTTTGTTTCTTTGACAGATGAAAGAGTTGTATCTGCTCTTGACAGATTAAGAGTTGAAACCGGGAAGCAGCATGTGTGGGTATCTCCATTCTAACTTCATTTCTTGATACATCTTTTTTTGTTTTTTGATACTTTCTAATTGCTCATCCATAGTTTATGGACTTCAATCTGCTGGTTCTATGATGAATGTTCTATATGCCTATTGACTAAGATACCATTGTGGGAATAATATTTTCTGTGCTTCATGTCTATCAATTGACTTTAACTTTGATGTCCTGAAAGTTCTGTTGGAAGTAAAGTTGTAAAGTAAACAAAAGGTCCCGAAATATATTTACTGATCCTTTCAGGTGTTTTAGGCTTTCTTTACATGCTTACCTTAAGTATTATTTCGTCTTCACATGCTAGTTAATAATTCAGATCCATATGCAGGGCATCAGATGTGATGTTAAAGAGGGAGAAGATGTGAAGAACTTAGCTGCCTTTGCGAAACAAAAGCTTAAATACATCGACATATGGGTATTTTATCTGGATCCTCAATTTGCTTGAGTTGATATGGCTGCAAAAGCACTTTATGTTCTTTATCAAAAATCCAATATTTGCTTGAGTTGATATGGCTACAAAGGCTCTTTATGTTCTATATCAAAAATCCAGTTATCTTTCTGATTTAAATGTTAATGTTTTCTTATTCTTTCATTGGATAGATTGTTTGAGAATTAATACTGGTACTTAATCCATAAAAGATAAGTTTTTTGTGCTGCAAAAGCCATGATACAAATATTAGCAGTCCAAAACCAAAATGACTCAAAAAACTATTTTTTTAACGAAAAGAAGTGCAAAAAACTAAATGTAACCAAAATACGTATATTTTATAAAATTCATGCGTTATAAGGCCTTTGTCTCATGTCGCATGTTGACGACCGTTAAGACCAAGTAAAAACATGGGATAATGTAAAAATGCCTTTGAAAGGCAACTAATGAGAGGCTAACGTATCCCTAAAGGCATATCGTCTAAGTCCAGGAGTTAGTGCATGGATTCCTGTGCATCTAGTAGAGTTGACTTAACACCAAGCAAATCTCCTTTCTAGTCTAGGACTTATAGCTTTGGAAATTAAATTAGTCCTGCAACTCCCCTAGCTGCACATGAATGCACAGAGAAGGCCCTCACTCGGGTTCTTTGACATCGACTCGGTTGCTAGGAAGAATGCGGGCTTAGAGCCAATAGAACTAGTGTTCCTTCGTCACCCTCTAGCGTACCGAACTTGTGAAAAGCATGATTTAAGATATGCACGGACAAAAGTAGCTGCTTAGGTTGCATATATAAGAATAGGAATCGAATTCACAACTATTGATATTGAATCCGCTGTTCTCACCTTAAAAGCTGGGTAAGCCAAGGGGGGACTTTGAACCATTAAGAGGTGCCTAGCGCTTTCATCAATATGAAAAAGGAAGCTTCTGGGTTGTACCTGTACAACTGGGGATTGGGGGACGTTGAATAGTAAACTAAACGAAGATGACGCTGTCCAATTGGCCGAACGGAAGATCGACATGAGAAGCCGATGTTCTTGGTACAAAATCCTATGCAGATTTCTTAACTGTTTTGTTAGGCATTGGCATGAGCAAGAAAGCAGACAAGAGGAAATCAGAAGAACGGGGATTCGAACCGCCTATTTTTTTCCCTTTTTGTTTGCAAGGAAAAAAAAGTAACTGAACCAAATAGTAAACAGGAGGCATAGTAGCAGAAATAGAAAGATGCCCATCCCATTGTATTTGGATTTGGAAAGAAAGAAGAAGATAGACTCTTTATTCTTTTATAGAATCTTTTCTTAAAGTTAAGTTAATCCGATAATAGAAAATTGCGTATAGTATATAAGAAAGGTATCCGCTTTGGCTTTTTAGGAAGAGCGCTTTTTGCAAGATCCGGTCTTAGTGAGAGAGTTGGGATTGAGCTTTCACTAATACTAATAGAAGAATTTTTAGTAAAGGGAGGAAAGAGCTAGGTCTCGTATAGAAGAAAGGGTTTTTTCGCTTTTTGACAGGAGATGATACATAAGTGCTCTTGGTCTTCTATTCGTACCGCTGCTCTTAGCCTTGTTAGAATCCAGTGTTAGAAGGAAGAATTCAATAGGCATCCCAATATCCGTTTTCTTAGATGGATAAGAGATAAGCTAAAGTAATGGTCATACCCCTCCTCCCCCTCCGTTTGAGAAAGATATCTCAGGTATTCGCCTACGAGGTCTTCACATAATAGGTTGAAAAAAATCCTTATTAGGAAAAAGAGTTGGACAAATCCCCGGTCTTATAGAAGTAGCTAGCAAGTCTAGGCACTTGATGTGAAGACCCCTGTCTTACACGTGAGGGTAAGGAAAAGAAGTCTCTTTGGCACGTATGAGTAGCTGTCACGAATCGAAGTTTCAAAAGCCAAAAGAGAGATTTTCCGACAAGAAAAAAGTTGGTTGAGACATAGGATGATATGGCGGGCGGCCGACTTTCGGTACCTTCTGCCAACTCGATTTCAATACTAAGTAAGCTCCTCATCGCATAAGTAAGAAAGTTCAGCTACAGAGGGTAAAGAGAGGGGCAGACGAGAGTTCTAATAATTCTCTTCCTTCCATACAGGTCTGCGAGCGTCCTATTTTTTCTTACTTGAATGAAGAAAGACAGAACCTCCCTTTTCGGCCATAACCAACAGTTCGCTTTCCACTTCCGAATACCAAAGAGCGATTGAGAGAAGAGCAGCATGTAGGACTTAAAAAGAGGGTTCCTTCCTCTCTTAACTCTCCGAATTTCGATCCTCACCTTTCTGGTGTCAAAGGCCTACCCTTCCACTTTACAGAAAGTTATAAAGGAAGAAGTCGAAAAGGAAAAGAAAGTCACCTTCCCTGCCAACCTCCTGGCTTTATTCTTATACTCATCGAGCTGCACTATTTTCTATTCTAATAGATTTCACTTCGCTTGCTTGCACGACTTCCTCTTTGCTTAAGAAAAAGGGGGCAAGTCAAGTAAGTAAGCAGTGATCTGAACCAATGCACAAGCTTTGAAATAGAAAGAAAGATAGAAGGAAAGCAAGAAAGAACTATCTGACTTCGCTATCTTTCTATGAGCTCCTAGGAAAGAGATCCTACTCCCAAAGAAAGGAAGCTTAAGAATAGTCATTAAGAGAGGTGACGGTGACCCTCTTTTGCTTTTTCAAGCTATGAATGTAGAGATCAGGTTGAAGAGTGAAAGGGACGAAGTGGTATGAAGTTGCTTGAACCTAGCGCTCGGGAGGTTGTGCTCGACCGAAAGGGTAAGGGCAAGAATACTTGGATGGACGTAGTTCAGGATCGATGTAATTGAGACAACTAAGTAGAGGATGGGAAGATGTGAGACCGGCCAAAGGTGGTTCTATATAGCTCTTACGCTTTTACAACTCGTACTATTTTATTATAAACTTTGTGAAATCGTTCTTTACTCGCTACAAGTATTTCGCTCTAGCTCTCTAGTTCTCTTAGCTATCGTTACATTTTTTGACTCATGGAAAGTGGAAAGGCAGAAGCGTCGGCTAGTCAATCACGGACTTCTAGGCTTCCTTATGATGATTCAATGTTAGTGACCTCATTCAATCTTTTTTTTGAGCCTTCGCTATCGTGGGCTAGATGAATAGCTAGTAGTTATGAGTAGCAGTCCCCTGTCTATAGGTAGGAAAAGATGTAGAGCTGCGTGCCACACTCACGAGGGACTGGGAAGTTGACTAAGTTGCGAGTTAAATGAGAGGCTAGAGTCAAAGGCGAGCTAATGAGCTTCTCAGTTAATGAAGAGCTTCCCTTGATGTGAGCAGATCTATTTGAATTATTAAGAAAGTTGCCCTCCATTCTTGCTTTGAGGAGTAGATTGAAGGGCTTATCGCTTCTCCTACTGCTGCTCCTGGCCCCGTCCCCGTCCCGCAGTTGACCGATCTGCTGCCTTAACTTTAGAAAGATCGTTTTTGTTCAACATTTTTTTTTTTTTTTCTAGAAGTAGGGAAAGTAAGAGAAGAGTGAATGAAGACCCCCACGGAGCGGTAAGGAGATCGATGAGTTTTTAATCTTCCTCTTTATGTATGAAATTACAGACATATAGTGAATGGACGAGCCCCTTCAACTTCGAAGCAGCTTCCTTTGTACTTCCCTTCGTAGGGGAGGTAGGAAAAAGAAAGAGATTAGATAACTATAGAGCAGATTCAGATCCAACCAGCAAGGCATACGGTCTTGGACACTTAACCAAGCTCTTGATGAGCGGTATCCACCTTCACCATATTCTGCTCTCCTTAGCCTCCGGCTTGGGCATGGTGAAGCAAGGGGTCAGTGAGATCGACCCAGATCAGTGCAGTTAGATAGTTAGAGTTAGTAGTTTCTTCAATAATTCTAAAAAGAGGAGTTACTCTTAGAGTTAGGAAGCGAGTGGAATAAACGAGTTCAATACGCTGGATAAGAAGCGTAGTATACGAAGCGATCACTAGAGCGAAGGAGTGTAATAGGCAGAAAGGACTACTAGAGCTATATACTTTGAGAACGAGTGGAATACCTGAAACAAGAGAGGGTAGGTAGAGCACTTTCGCCTTTTAAGCTTTGCTTTCTCGATCCACTACTATCTTACTAAAAAAAAAAAGAACTTCTGAGTTAAGAGAAAGAAAATAGACACACCCTTACACAGCCTTAATTAATAATAATATAGAGGGCCTTCTTCTTTTTCTTTATTTTATTTATTTTATCATATTTTGCCTTCTATATCTTATATAGACTTTTAGCGTATAATAATTACCAATACGAGGACTATCGTAACTCTTATTAAAAAACGTGTACAACATAGGTCTCTTCGTTCACTTATTGACAAGTAATACATGTCATTGATTTGTATATGTTGTGAAGTAGGTGAATCTACTTACAATTAACATGTCATTGATTTGTACATGTTGTGAAGTAGGTGAATCTACTTACAATTATTAAAGTCGCATTAAAAATTGTATAACATTGTACATAACATTGATTCTTATTGAGTTATGTCATTTAAAGCAAGAGAATGTAATTGTTTTTCCAAAAATTGCAGTGTACTTCTAATATTCATCCATGCAAAGAATGTTACTTTAAGTTTCGTTTACACAATAAGACAAGTTCAGCCCATTATAAATACAATACATACCATATTTACCAAATTATTCTCAACATTTCAGCCTAAAAGTCACTTTATAAGTGTTGAACTATGCCTTAAAAACTTTCTTGTAACAGTTGGTTTAGAAAAGGCAAAAAGGGGAGGGTAGCTGAAGAAATCCCTATGGTAGGAGTTGGACATTGAATGAACTTGAAACATATTTTGAAACAAACATGCTCGGTTGTTATACTGACCTTTCAGATGACATATGGTATAGTATTCTTCGTCCTTTAGAAAATCAACCCATCTATATCTATACAGATCTCAAAATCGTTGGACACATTATGTAGGGTGATGCACACTCTACAAAGACAGAAGGTGTGTGGATTTGGGGTTGAAAAGTAGGTGGGTTGAGTTGTCTTCGAAGAGGTGCCATTATGAAGTCTTATGTTGCTAGCATAATCTGCCTGTACCACAAGCGTTATTAGCAACTTTTCAGACCATCCGATTCATAGATTAACCACAAGTTATCCTAGCCTTGTACAAAGAAATCTTTGAGATGGAAAAATCACTCGCCAACTTTCATGCTTTGGAAGATCCTAACTTCCTTCAAGCGGATGAAGAGATTTCCCATCTCAAAGATTTGTTTGTGAAAAATTGGGCCTATTAGAAAGTGAAAAGTTGAATTGAGATTTTTTCTTATTTGGTTATATCCAACAATGAATAGTGGAAAGGGCTTGCAACATATTTATCACAAACATTGGATTGTGGAGTGCCATATTGCTGCCAAAACCAAGCAAGTGGTATGTTTGATGATAGTCAAGATTCAAGAAATGTGTGATAACTGGGACTAAACTATGATTCTTCAGTGCAAACGAAGAATCATAACTGGGACTAAACTTTGTTGTTGTTGTTTGTTGTTCTTCGGTGCAAACGAATGTTTCAAAGAGGATGAAGTTGAACAATAAGGAGAAGAAGAAGAAGAAGGGAAGGGGAAGATGTAGGCGAAGATGAAGACGAGGTGGTACCGGACAATGAGGAAGACAAAGTTTGTCTCTGTATGTTTTATTGAGCTTCTTAACTTGTTAGTTCTGTTTTCCATATTTGTATATGCTTGCTAGTGTTTTCTAGATCATTACTTAGTTTGTTAAGTAGTCCTATGGACTTGTCAAGAAAAAAAACACTTTGTTATTCTGAAATTCAGCAAAAATTAAGTGCGATACAATGAATAAGTTGAGAAATTAAAATGCTTCAAACCAAATATCATTAAACACAAAATTCATACAAACAATACATTAAACAATGCAAACACGGAAATTGAAAATTCATACACATTCAACATTACAAAACTCAAACAATAACATTGAAAATTCATACAAACAACACATTAACTAGTGCAAACACAAAATTTTAAAATTATTAACGGAAAAGGGTCATATATGTCTCTCTACTAGCTAAAATAAGCTAGATGTGCCCCCCGTTATACTATTTGATTAAAATTATCCCCACCGTTCAAGTCTCTCGTTTAAAATACCCATCTACCTTCAAATTCCAATTTTAAAGTATAAAAAGCCAGGTGTCAGATTCCTATTGGCTAACTAAACCCACCCTTTTCTCTTTGACCCAGCCGACCCACCCAAATCTCTCATCTGTCATCTTCCCCAACCTTACCCTTTCCTTCTTTCCAATAACTCATTCCTCTAAATACTACGGGCGAATCAATGGCACAACCCAAAAAGAATCTGATCTCACATACATCCCTAAAAAAGAAAAAGAAAAAAGTCATCGAAAGGTCAAAATCATAAATTGTTAACATTTAGAGCAAATTCCTCAAACAATGAAGATTGAAAATTTAACATTCAAATACTTAGCACATTAAGCTCAGTGCTACCTTTCATCTATGAAACTAAGCGCTAAATCTAAAAATTCTACACCAACACAAAAAGAAAACTGATTTAAAAAAGAAAAAAAGAAATACATGTATAACTATCGAAAAAATCAAAGGAATTATAGTAAGTGCTGATAGAGAATCAATTATCTCTGCCAAACATGTGGTCTGCTTCATCAAAGACAAGAATCTTCATGCAACTCATGCCCATTTTTCTTGTTGTGACTCAGTTTTGTATAGTTTCAGGAGTGTCAACTATTACTTGTGCTGAAACAGGTGGCCACTTTCAAATTGGTACATAGTTGGCTGCATCTATTTGGATAGCTAATTCTGATGTTATACCAGTGAATTTCCCCATTTATAACAGCACTTCCATATTCTGCAGCATTTTCCACCATTTTAAACCAAACCTTTTGAAGTTTTTATTCTTTGAATTGATGAGGAATCTTCTTAATGTTCTCTTTGAAATATAACAACATTAAAAGAGATCATTCGTCATCTCAACATTAGTACAAATCCTTCTTCCTCCAAGTACTATGGGGTTGAATGGAGGAATGAGTTGCTGAAGGAAGAAGGAAAAGGTGAGGTTGGAGAGAGTGTGTACTTTTAGGGTTTTTTTACTGAGTTGGTTTCGGGTGGGTAAGATTATTTGGGCGGGTCGGTTGGGTAAAAGAAAAAAGAGAGGTGGGTTTAATTTAGCCAATAGGAATCTGACGCATGACTTTTTTTAATTTAAAATTAGTATTTGACGGCAGAGGGGTATTTTGAAGGAGAGACTTGAACGGTGGGGACAATTTTAGTCAAATAGTATAATAGGAGGTAATCTAGCTTATTTTAGCTAGTAGAGGGACATATATGATCCTTTTCCGAATTATTAATGCCTAGAGGTACTGCCACCATGAGCCTAGCTTGGGCAATTATGCCTATCTTGTCCTGTTTGCTTGCAAATTCCACATTGCCAAACATATCGAGAAGGTCTAACATCCATCTGATTTGGAATTTGAGTTCTTTTTTGGATTCTTTTTCGACGCAAATATTTTTTATAAGCAACCTTACTAAAGGCTGATTCTGGCCAATATACCTCATCACCGAGTGGTTCGAACTGCCCCCTATATGTATATGAGTAGCTTGCCAGGGTGTAATTTATACTGACATATGTCATGGCTACTACGACATGCTCGCAAGACTTCACACATGAGAGCATGGAATATGGTAGGATTTCCATTTATTGCCTGTATAGCTCTTGGTTCTCTCATGAAGCTTGTGCGTGCTAGCCCCGTGACCATTATGCACAAAAGTTTTGACTTCAAATACACCACGTTCCTTGGTGTAGTCCACAATTTCATGTCACTTTGTTTAATGCTCATATTGGTCGAACCGGTTTTTGGGTTTCACCATAATTTTTACTCCCTTGTTCTACAAAATTTGGCTACTTGTGATTTTTCCACCAATCACTCCACAATTTGGCCAACTGTGATTCTGTCTATTGCAGTATCTGGTAGCCCTCTAGCAGTCTTTGCCAATCCATTAAATGACGCAGACTAATTAGCTATAAGTATCCCCATCTTCTGTAATGTTCATTTATCCGGCGGTATACGTGACAACTGATTATACGCTTCTTGGTTCGTCTACAACAGGTTATACGCTTCTTGGTTCGTTTGTCGAATCAGTTCTATCCGTCGAGTGTTTTTTCTTAATGATCTATGGCAGCCATCCACATAAGGTTTTCAAGTTGCTTATTAGGAAATGCCTTTACAAAATTACTCTTTAAATGCCTAACACAATAACGATGGTAGCCAGCGGGCTCCTTACATTCAACCAAAGAATACAATATTGAGAATTACATGATAGCAATCAGATATTAGACAAATTCATGAGCGCTCCTACACCACATATTGCTTCAATAGGTTAAAAAACGATGTTCATTACTACGACTTTCCTTAGCCACAGTTGCAAAAGTGAGCGGAAATATATTACCATTTACATCAACTCCATCTGCAATCAATAGCTTCATCTCATAATTTTCATAGACGTAAGTGTCGTGTCGTCTATTGTGATAACTGGCCGACAATGCACGAAACTATAGATGCATGGTTTAAATGCAGAAAATACATATTTGGAAACTTTTTTTTTTCAAAGTATCGTCGTGCAACCTTTCAACAACGGTTCCAGGATTGAAGTATTGGAGAGCAGCCATGTATATATGCAAAGTGGAAAATGACTAGTCCCAGTTACCAGATACCAACTCAAAAGCCCGAGATACGCCTTTCTTTTGTTATCGTACTGCCATACGTGCTTTTAATTGTAGTTATACAATCTTTCACCTTGCACTATGAATTCGTTTGAATAAATGGAATCAACACATGAGCAGTCATATCAGTATCCAAGTTAAAATGATCTTAAGCGATTACGCCCATTTCACAATTGTGATTGCTGTGACATTTGCCAATCTTTTCAACCAACTTAGCGTAAAGCATCCAGCGACAACCTTCTTTCCATCTCCTGCAAATTACAACAACAACCCAGTATAATCCCACGTGTGGGGTCTGAGGAGGGTAGTGTGTATGCAGACCTTACCCCTACCCCGAAGGGTAGAGAGGCTGTTTCCGAAAGACTCTCGGCACAAGGAGATGAAAAAGAGGCAATGGAACAATAACAACCACATACGTCAAGAAGACAGTGCCAGCAACCTAAGAATCAAAAAAATATAAATGGAAAAAGCAATATCAATAATCAGAATAATGGAAAGTTACTAGGCAATCGGAGCAGAAAACAACACAAACACAAGAAGTACTACTAATAATCTAAAGCAAAACACTACAAACTAGCCCGACACCCTCAACAGGGAAGAAAAACGCTCAACTATCTACTAACCTACGACCCTAATGCTTGCCCTCCAAGTCTTCCTATCTAAGGTCATGTCCTCGGTGAGCTGGAGTTGCGCCATGTCCTGCCTGATCACCTCTCCCAATATTTCTTAGGCCGCCCTCTACCTCTTCTCATGCCTGACAAAGCCAACCGCTCGCACCTCCTAACCGGGGCGTCAAGGCTTCTCCTCCGCACGTGCCCGAACCATCTAAGCCTCGCTTCCCGCATTTTGTCATCTATGGGCGCAACCCCCACCTTAGCCCGAATATCCTTATTCCTAATCTTATCCAACCTAGTATGCCCGCACATCCACCTCAACATCCTCATTTCTGCTACTTTCATCTTCTGGATATGAGAGTTCTTGACTGGCCAACATTCTGCCCCATACAACATAGCCGGTCTAACCACCGCTCTATAAAATTTGCCTTTAAGTTATGGTGGCACCTTTTTGTCACACAAGACGCCAAATGCTAACCTCCATTTCATCCATTCCGCCCCTATACGGTGTATGACATCCTCGTCAATCTCCCCGTTCCCCTGGATACTAGACCCAAGATACTTAAAACTCCCTTTCTTGGGGATGACTTGTGAATCAAGCCTCACATCTCTGTCCGCTTCCCCCATCGCGTCACTGAACTTGCACTCCAAGTATTCTGTCTTAGTCCTGCTCAACTTGAAACCCTTAGACTCCAGGGTCTGTCTCCAAACCTCCAGCCTCTCGCCAACACCGCCTCGCATCTCATCAATCAGGACTATATCATCAGCAAATAACATACACCATGGCACCTCTCCCTGAATATGGTGCGTCAGAGTGTCCATCGCCAAGGCAAATAGGAAAGGACTGAGCGCTGATCCTTGGTGCAACCCCATAACCACCGGAAAATGCTCCGAGTTACCTCCCATTGTGCTAACCTGAGTCTTAGTTCCATCATACATGTCCCTAATCACCTTAATGTATGTTACCAGAACACCTTTAGCCTCCAAACACCTCCAAAGAACCTCTCTCGGGACCTTGTTGTACGCTTTCTCTAGGTCAATAAACACCATGTGTAAATCTTTCTTCCTATCCCTGTACTGTTCCACCAACCTCCTGATAAGATGGATAGCTTCCGTAGTTGAACGGCCAGGCATTAACCCGAATTGGTTCTCTGATATAGACACCGACCTCCTCACCCTCACTTCCACCACCCTCTCCCACACTTTCATAGTATGACTAAGCAACTTAATACCCCTATAGTTGTTGCAATTCTGAATATCACCTTTGTTCTTATACAACGGAATCATCGTACTCCATCTCCATTCCTCTGGCATCTTCTCCGTCCTAAAAATAATGTTAAACAATCTTGTCAACCACTCTACGCCCTCTACCCACATACCTCCAAAACTCAACCGGAATTTCATCTAGCCCAATCGCTCTGCCCCTGCTCATCTTACGCATAGCCCCCACGACCTCCTCGACCTTAATACGCCTACAATACCCAAAATCACGGTGACTCTCGGAGTGCTCCAAATCACCCAACACAATGTCTCTATCCCCCTCCTCATTCAGAAGTTTGTGAAAGTAAGTCTGCCATCTCTACTTAATCTGAGCCTCATTCATTAAAACTCTGTCATCCTCGTCCTTGATGCACCTCACTTGATCCAAATCACGCGCCTTTCTCTCTCACCTTGGCCAGCCGAAATAACTTCTTGTCCTCGCCTTTGTCCCCTAATTCTTTATACAAGCGACCAAACGCTGCATTCTTGGCCTCCGTGACTGCTAGTTTCGCCTCCTTTCTAGCCTTCTTGTACCTTTCTCTATTCGCTCTTCTCTCCTCCTCATCTGAGCTCTCCACTAACTTCAAGTATGCCGCTTTCTTGGCCTCCACTTTTCCTTGAACCTCTTCATTCCACCACCAATCCCCTCTGTACCCCCCAGAGTAACCCTTCGAGACCCCTAACACCTCCTTCACGGCCTCCCTAATACAGTTCGCCGTCATTGTCCGCATGGCACTCGCGTCCCCACTACTCCTCCAGGCCCCCATATCCATCAACTTCCTCTCCTACTCCTGCGCTTTATCCTTAGACAAAGCTCCCCACCTGATCCTCGGACGACTCCAGATAACCCGCTTCTTCTTCTTTATTATGATGCCGACGTCCATCACCAAGAGCCTATGTTGTGTCGCGAGGGACTCACTCGGGATAACTTTGCAATCCTTGCAAAGAACTTTATCACCCCTCCTGAGGAGAAGGTAATCAATCTGAGTCTTAGCCACCATACTTTGGAAAGTAACCAAATGCTCATCCCTCTTAGGAAAATTAGAATTCGCTATCATCAACTCAAAAGCCTTAGCGAAATCCAACAAAGCATCACCTCCTCTGTTCCTAGTCCCAAAGCCGAAACCACCATGAACCTCATCATAACCCCCAACATTCGTCCCAATATGCCCATTAAAATCCCCTCCTATAAACAGCTTCTCAGAAGGCGGAATACGACGCATAACCTCGTATAGATCCTCATAGAAAACGCCTCTTAACCTCCTCGTCTAAACCCACATGGGGTGCGTACGCGCTAATGACATTCAGATTGAGCTCTCCAACCACTAACTTAATAGCCATCAATCTATCATTCATCCGCTTAACCTCAACCACTGATTCTCTGAGGTCCCTATCCACCAAAATACCTACTCCGTTCTTACCCTTCGTAATCCCTGAGTACCACATTTTAAACCCGTCCGCATCCTTCGCCTTCGACCCTACCCACCTAGTCTCCTTGACACATGCTATGTTGACCTTTCTCTTCTGGAGAATCTTAGCTAACTCTATAGACTTACCCGTCAACGTCCCTATGTTCCACGACCCAATTCTCAACCTAATGGTTCCCTTACTCCTCTTACCCCTACCCTACCCCCCGCCCTCTGACCCCCCCCCCTCGAGGACATGACTTTAATCTACCATCAAAGTCCGCAACCACTAAAGCCTACAGTTGATTCAGGCAATCGCTAATGCAAAAACAAGCAACGGACCAACCTTAAAGAAAACAAGCTACATGTATAGGCACGCTAGTAGTAAGTCTAGACCGAAAGCGAACTAATAATGGCCGTAAATTAAATGAATCACAAGAAGAACAAGGCAAGAAGGCAGGAGGTACCAACTCTTAAAAGTAGAACCTGGAATGTAGTCTCGGCGAACACCCAACCATGCGAATTTGACGCGCTCACTTCCAAAGGCTCCAACAGGGGGTGCTCTGCTCTGCTAGCACGTAGGTCTCCCGCTTGTTGCCAAAAACCACTGCCAAAATCCTGAAAAAATACAAAACGACCACGAAACCAAGGTTTGTTTGGGGGGGGGGGGGGGGAGGGGGGCTGTTGCCGCTGCTGCTTAGTTACCTAGCAATTTGATGCTGCCGGAAACTGCCAAACGTCGCCGGCAAGTGCGGTGGCAGAGAGCCAACAGACCAGAAAAACAACAGTAATAATACTAAGGGAGAAAGAGTTTGGGGGGGAGGGAACGGGTACGGTGGCGCAATAGGCGAGAAGGGGAAAGGGGGACGCCGGTAGTGGCGGTCGCCGGCGATGGATACCCCTGCTAGGGCTTGGGGAGAAGCGGGGTAGGAGAGAAACGGGGAATGAGAACGAAGAAAGGGGGTAGGGTAGGCAGAGAGTGAATTGCCGGAAAGTAGAAAGGTAAATGCCTTCCAAATTTTTTTCGTAGACTCTTCAACCATAATTCCCCTATATTTCTTCAAGACTCCAAATTTGTACACATTTGTGGGATTACACACTTGTGAGATTACAATTGGTATGTTATTGTTGCTTGCTGCTAAATAGCATACCTGATCGAAGATCGGATGGCGAATCGTCAATCCACATTGTTGACGAACATCATCTAACTCCCTTGTGAATGCAAACATATTAGACCGACCTTGGAGGTGATCCAGAAAAGGAATCTCGTTGGTATGGTATTGCACATGCTCCGTGGTTGCTGTTGCGCTTCTTTATCCTCACTTTTAAATTCTAAAGTAGGCATTTCATCGCCCCACTCATCGGCTTTGTTCGGTATATCACTGTCATCCTCTTCATTTTGTGCATTTGCAACATTACTATTGTTGATACGTTCGGCCAGCCGTGTTATTATAGGATCGTCTTCTACTTCATAACCACTATAAAAACAGGAAAAATCATGTTAATTTCTAATGAATTAAATAATATATTTAATTATAGGACCTACCAGTCAAAATTTGTAGATGTCCCAGCATTACGTGCTTGTTTAAAACTAGTAAATGTCTGTTTCGGTTGTTCAAATTAGTAGATGCCCCAGCATTATGCACTATTCATTCCCTCTAAATGCATCATTGAAGAATTCATTTTAGGCCGATATCCCTTGCAAAGATAAGCACAATAAAGATATCACCAATAATACTGAAAATGATGCTACAGATATGGAATACTAAAAACATATACCATTCACATTGAGAAGTCTGCTGATATGTCGTTCCAGCATATTGTGTTTGTTCATTCCCCTACTAAAATCTCATTCTTGTATCGACATTCCATAGAGATTGGTTAAAATCAGGCCGAAATGTTTCATATGGTATTTGACCCGATAAAGTACCTCCAAAAATACCCACGTCGGGGAATATGTTAAATGTATGGGGGACTTCATTCGGAGTCACAGTTTCCGTGCTAACATACATTTGAAGCATATTTAGAGCCACTTGATCTTTAAGATCTTGCCCTCTTAAAAAATCGTGTAGCATTTCGTCATCGAAAATATTTATCTCGACATAAGGTGACCCACATGTCAGAAATTGGAAATGTATATACTTGTAGTTATATAGAGTCTTACCGCTTGCAAACTAACGTACATTGTTTTACATATCATAGATACTAGTGTTTCGTAGTCGAGTTAAGTTGGCAGCTTCACCCCCGCTTTAGGACCACAACTGAGTTATTTTCATACACAACCTCACTGCCCCAATATAACGAAACCTTAACTCTTTACATCATGTGCCGTTAAAGAATGACTTTTTACAACTACCAGCAGAGTTTTTATAAATATGAAGGATGACTTTTAGTTTTAGTCTTTGAGAAGAAAAGTTAAGTTTTTAGTCATTGAGAAACTTATATGTTGAAATGTTGATATTCTAATTTTTGTTGGTTGCTTACAAATTCTTGAGCATGATGCAGATCAATAATGCAGGATCAAATGCATATAGCTTCAAACCCCTGGCAGAAGCTTCTGATGAAGATCTAATGTGAGCTCTTTTACACTTCACTTGTGTCCTATCTTTGTTTATTGAAGGTTTTCATGAACTCGATTTGCATGCAGTCAAGTTGTCACTACAAATACTCTTGGTTTGATGATATGTTGTCGTGAGGTAAATTCTGTTGCTCAGTTGTTGAATTCCTCTTTGTTGATTAGCCTCTGTTTGCTAACACTTGTTATTTTAGGCTATAAACTTGATGCAGAATCAGCCTCGAGGAGGTCATATTTTTAATATTGATGGGGCTGGTTCAGATGGAAGACCAACCCCCAGGTATCTTTATTCCTTTCCTAATGGCACTCAACTTATGCATAATGTATCAGAAGAGATGGGGCCGTGTGCTAGAACATTTTCATAAGGGATATTTGAGAAGTGAATAACTTATCAAGAAAAAGTATCTCATTTTGCTCCATATCCCCGGAATGTCACCTGGATGTCTCACCTGGTGCACAAATTGCTTCCCATTGACATTAGTTCATCAACCAAGAATTTGCCCTACTTTTGAAATTGGAACCACAAGAGTTCTTTCTTAACTTTACCAACCTCTTGGTGGAAACATCAAGTTGGTCATTTAATAACTGGACCTTAAACTCATTAAGTACAACCATTATGCAAGTTATAAGTCAGTTGGTAAGAAAGTTATGGAAAACCTTCGTGCAAGAATAGTATTTCTAAGAACCATTAAATGTGTTACTTCAGTACATGCATGTGTTTCTTTGCAGATTTTTGCTTGTCCGTTTATCTTCATGATCTGAGGGAGGGAGGGAGGGAGGCTATAAAAGAATTTTCTAGAAAGGGACTGAAGAAGAAATTGGATTATGATTTGTTTTTCGGCACCCTCATCTTTTTCCTTTGATAGCAGAAAATGGGTAAGAGTGCAAAGGGAACTGGGAAAAAATCAAAGCTTTTGATTCAAGTTTTCTGAAACCTCACTGTAGCGCCCCAAAGTTAAATTTTAATAAAAAGTTCATGGGAGGCAAACTTCAAGTTTGTTTCAGACAAGAAGGATAAAACAATAGTCATCTAAACAGCTTAATAAATTTTCTTTAGTTAGACGCATTTGGTTGTTGCTAGAGTAAACTTAACTTTCTGTATCGTGAAGCTCAAAATATCATAGCTGATCCTATTCCATGATAATCCTTGTACTGCTACATGATACATCCTCTGACCAATTGTAAAAGCGTTATGACTTCAAATAATTACTGGTGGCTATAGGCGTTATGACTTCAATACATGATGTTGCGTCATTAATAGATCAAGTAACATACTTTGGAACAAAATTGGTAACGTGTCATGCTTGAATATTAAACAATTATCAATATGTCCCTGATTGTCTCTTCAAGTTTTCTCTTTATGTTGTCTGCTCCCATCTCCATTTTTCTTTTTCGAATGTGCCCCTTCTGTTTGTTTCAGATTTAATCGTTCCTTATTTTTAATATCTTGGAATTGCATTGCTATCAACTTCATATAGGAGGTCACTAGTGAGAATAATGCAACTAGTTTCTCACTTGCGTCCCTTCTCGCAGTTCTTCTCAGTGATGGGTCTTGTTTCTTCTTCCCTCTTCAGATTTGCTGCATATGGAGCGACAAAGCGCAGTGTTGTGCACTTAACCAAATCATTGCAGGCATGTACTCAGTTTGCAGACCTAAAAAATATTTATATATGTATATGAAAATGTTCCCTCTCTAATTGTTAATGTTTTGTGAGGCAGCTTACACTATTCAATTTTGTATTAGAATAGGCAGACGATTCGAGTCTCACCACTACCTATCAACAAATATATCCATGTGCTTGGGAAAGAAAAAGAAGTAGGCGCGTACATAAGGGGATGTGTTACAGAACTAAAATAAAGAAATTTGTCCTGTCTAACAATTTTATCATACTCCCTCACCCTTCTCCCCGGGTTGTTGTCAAACTCTATGCCGGATCATTTAGATGAGGCACACCTTCAACCCCCCCCCCCCCCCCCCTTGTTGGTTGTTCAACTCTATGCAGGATCATTTAATGTTGGGTTTGATATTAAGACACATTAATTTTGCTAATTTTGAGTTCCAGGATGATCAATTACCCATCACGTGCTTGGCACCCTAAATGTTGAATGGCTGAGAGGATAAAGGTCAAGACTAGTTAAAGACATGAAAAATCACGGATTATACTTCTATTTTCCTGTATTATTTTCCTTTACAGCTGCCACAGAAAACTGGAATTACATAATTCTTGAAATCATAAAATACAACTTTGATAGATGAAGTATTAATCAACATTTCACAAAACGTTAAACCTGCAGTTGGAAGACTTGAATGCTGGCTGGCTTTCATTCTTCTTAGATGCGTCTCTATGTAGCAAAAGTAGGATAGCTGCAAAAGTTATGTCATTGTGCAATCTGGCGTCACCTTTGTTCTCTGTTATATTTCGTGATGAATTATTACAGCATAGATTTTTTTGATTTTGCTGCAGGCAGAATTGGAAATGCAAGATGTTAAAAATGTTATAGTGCATAATCTATCGGTATGCCCTGCTTCATTTATCTTGTGATCTTATAGTGTCTTGGATTATTGAGAAGATTGCTTTTGTCTTTTTTATTTGAATTATAATATTTTGTGGGTGTTATTTTCATTTCTTTTGCTGTATATTGAATATTCCACGTTTTTTGTCTGACGTCATTCTGATAAGCATGTTAAGTTCCTAAAAATGATGAGTATAAAGCATCCCTTATGTTGTCAAGTTTGAGATAGAAAATCCTAACAAATATTCCATCTTACATGTAATTCATCATTTTTAAAACATACTAATGATGACAAACAAATATTGTTCCTAATTTATGTGAAATTGATCTTAAGGTAGTACAGAACCCTGAATCTTGTTTTCCTGGGACAATTCTGAGAACGTGGCAATTACACTTATAATTCCACCATAATTCTTGCCACCTTGATGAATTGCTTGCAAAGTTTGCATTTTACATGCAGATGATAAATTGCAGATACTTGATAGTCTCAACGCCCAATGGTGGTGCAAATCAAAGCTTTTGTGCTGACGACATGATAGATTCCAGATATATAAGAATATAAGCTGTTAGCTGCTGATTTTGCATATTGGATGAAGTTCCAGACCCACTGACCTAATTTGTTTTTATAACATATTTGTGGCAGATAAGCGTTGCATTGCAAAAATGTATATTTCCTATATGGCGTTGTTGGATTGAGGACCTATGTAACTTTAGTTGAGATCCATAAATGTTTACCTCAAATACTTTGTTAGTTTTGTTTTGGGGCCCTTTTTCCTGGCTATGAGATTACATTCTGCTATGTATCCTAGAATTGGCTCTTTATATTTGGACTTCCAACGTGTGATTGCTCGCTCTTCTCTATCATTTGTCTCCACTCAATCCTGTTATATCTGAACCCACATTGAACTCACATTGCAGCCTGGGATGGTCACAACTGATCTTTTAATGTCTGGTGCCAACACGAAGCAGGTAAAATGCTGATTAAAACTTATGTTCTTGCATTTACGGCCTGTCTTGCACTCTTTTTGAAAATAAAAAGTTACAACAGTTTTATGTTTATTGCAGGCCAAGTTCTTTATTAACGTTTTGGCAGAGCCAGCAGATGTGGTGAGATTTTAATATCTTAAGTAGATGATTTCCTATTTGTTGTTAGAAAATGAAATATTTCCTTAATAATAGGCAGATGAAAGTTTCACCAGGAACAGCTTAAATGAATATGAAATCTGTCGCGTCCTCACCTGCTTCATCTTAGGTTTTGTGTACACGTCTATTTTTACAGGTTGCAGAGTATTTAGTCCCAAACATTAGATCAATACCGACCAATGGATCAACAAAGCCTACTTACATACGTTTTCTCACAGGATTGAAAGCATATTCCCAAATATTTTCAGTTAAGTGGAACAGTTTGCTACTATAATATCCTTCACCTCTTTGCGCCTGAAAACACCTTCTCCTACACAGATCCACACCCAGGTACATGCCTCCCTGGCACCCGATTTCTTTCTAATGATATCATGATTTTGTATTGCCATGCAGAGGATTGCATTTGGTGCTAGAAGGAATCGATATGTTCTTGAAGATTGATGAATCGATGGGTCCAAATGGATGGTTGGGGTCCAAATATATCTCTCATCTTGTTGCTCACAACTTGTGTATATCATTGGAAGCCTTACCATTTTTGACGAGGACAAAACCATGTAAGAGGTTGGGATAGAATGAGCTTATGCTTAAAAGAGTGTCTGTATCTTACTTCTTATTGACCTATTTAGATAGATAATCAAAAGGAAATTTTCTTTTCACCACAAATTCTTTTTATATGTTCTAAATTAATTTTAATACTAAAATTGGTGATTAGTAGTTTCTTTATTATGTAATTTTAGTATAGTCGTGCTTTGCCGTTGGAGTTTAAATCCGTACATCCACTCTCATATCTCTATGTTACGGAAGTACTTGCTTAACCTGGTACTTGTTATCCCATTCCAACTCGGATAATAAGCAATCCTACAAAGAAGTTTCATAACCATTGTGGACCAGCAAATTCGCAAGTTGAGGTCTAAAGAAGTCGCTTAAATGAAAGTTCTTTTGAGGAATCTGAAGAAGTCACTTGGGAAGCCGATAGTTACATGCGACGTATCCAGAGGCGGATTCAGGATTTAAATCCTATGAGTTTAACTTTCAAAGTTTTTATTATTGAACCCATTATATTTGTAAAGTTATGGGTTCATATCTACTATTTTTGTAATTTTAATAAATTTTTACATGTAAATTTTTACTCCGCATCAAAAGTTATGGGCTCAATTGAACCCATCGGTAATACGCTAGGTCCGCCCCTGGACGTATCCACATCTCTTCCACACCAAAGATATGACTTGTTTCAACATTCTAGGATGAAACTTTTTAAGTGGGGGAGAATGTAACGCAACATTACTCTGTGTAGCTCTTTTACACGTCTTTAGTTCTTATAATGCTTAATATGGGTGGTTTTACACGTCTTTAGTTCTTATAATGCTTAATATGGGTGGTTTTAACTTATTGGCAGACTGTGAAGGGGCATTTGCATCTATAACTAGTTTTTGGGTCACCATTTAATTTATACCCGCTTTGCACAAAAATTTACAAGTATATTCATTTTTCGGGTAACTTAAGACATACGGGCCTGAAGTAGCAAAAATTTATATCTGAAGTTTGAACTTCAGAATTTTTTGCCTGAAGTGTAGTCTTATCAAAGCAAAACTTAAGATATTTTTGCCTGAAGTTTAGTCTGACTTGCAAAGGCAATTACGCAAACTTTAGTTCATAGTGCAAGGGCAAACTTCAGTTCAATTGTGTATGTCTGAAGTTTGAACTTCATAATTTTTCGCTTGAAGTGTAGCCTTATCAAAGCAAAACTTCAGATATTTTTGCCTGACTTGCAAAGGCAATCACGCAAACTTCAGTTCATAGTGCAAGGGCAAACTTCAGTTCAATTGTGTATGTCTGAAGTTTGAACTTCAAAATTTTTTGCATGAAGTGTAGCCTTATCAAAGCAAAACTTCAGATATTTTTGCTTGAAGTTTGGCCTGACTAGCAAAGGCAATCAGGCAAACTTCAGTTCATAGCAAGGGCAAACTTCAGTTCAATTGTGTATGTCTGAAGTTTGAACTTGAGAATTTTTTTGCCTGAAGTGTGGCCTTATTAAAGCAAAACTTCAAAATATTTTCACCTGAAGTTTGACCTAACTTGCAAAGGTAATCGGGAAAACTTCACTTCATAGTGCAAACTTCAGACAAATTAGTCTGAAATTCTTCAATTTGTAGTGCAAACTTCAGGACAAAATTAACTTGTTATATTTGAACTTCAGATAGTGCAAACTTCAGACAATTTATAGTGCAAATTTCCATACCAGTGATGTTTTGAGATTTTGGCAGCAGTTGAAGAACAATTCTGTGCATAATTTTCAGTGATGAAACTGCACAACTACGATATTTACTTTTGATTGGTCAAGGAAAAACGGTCAGCTCAAAATCAGTGGCATCCTTTTACACTATTTATCTCAAAAGCACAACCTCTTTGAAAAGGAAAAAAAAATAATGGGTTTGGTTAGATTTTAAACTGAACTGCTCTCAGCCTCATCAGAAAAGAAGAGGAGGAAAAAATGAGCACGTAGGTTAGGAGGAAGAAGAGGAGGCGTCTGAAGTTGTCAAAATTAGGGTATAGGTTAAATAATTTTAAAAATATGGGTATATGTTAAATGGGGGCGACCAAATAGGGCGCCCAGTGTAATTTTTACGACTGTGAATGTGTGTGTTTGATATGGGGATAGCAATCCATGTTTTGGATGATATGGAAGAGCTTGGATTGGAATTAGGCAGGAAAATGGAATAATTTTCAAAACACGTTGTACTGCAATCGAAACAAGTGTAATGCTTGCAACACAACACTCGGAGGCAGCCCAAGCTCTGGATAAAGGGTTGTGTGATCACAACCAATGTTTTAAAAGGCGTTTTCGGGGCGAGCCCCGGGGCGAAGCGAACAAAAAATGACCGAGGTGATGGTGTGGGGCGAAAGTCTCAAGAGGCGTACGCCCAGCAATTCGGAGCGTATGCCCAGGCGTTGGGGCGTATGCCCGGTTCAGGGCGTGCGTTGGGGCGTATGTCCGGTTCGGGGCGTACGTCCGGGCGTTTGAGGCGCGTTTTTGTAGTAAGGCGTAAGCCCCAAAGACTTTCAAATTAAAACAAAATTTGTTGAATACGTCCTTCATATAATACCCAAACTCTCAAAAGTGAGCTTGTAATTATTCAAAAGTTTTAAAAAGGAACTGAAATGTATTAAATTTAAAAGTCAAGACCTTTTTTATTGATTAAACCCCTAATTTATGGTCTTTCCCAATTCTTTGTCTTGTTCGCTGGTATGCTGTGATGACCCAAAATATCATCTTTAAAGTTAATAATTAATTCTGTATTCTAAGATCTCGAAAAGTACTATTTATCATTACTCGACTTGCGTGCGCAGTCCGTAAAATTTTTCGAAAAGTTTTTATGTGAAAAATGGATTAAAATATGAATTAGAGCTTTAAAACTCAACTAAGTTGACTTTGGTCAACATTTTGAGCAAACGGACTCGGATCAGTATTTTGACAGTTCTGGTAGGTCCGTATCATGGTTTGGGATTTGGGCGTATGTTCGGAATCAAATTCCGAGGTCCTTAGCCCGAGATATGGAATTTTGATGAAAAATTAAAAGTTTAAGTTCAAATAGTGATCGGATGTCAAATTATGTGCAAACGACCCCGGAATAGAATTTTGATGATTCCTACAGCTCCGTATGGTGATTTTGGACTTAGGAGTGTGATCGAATTTTATTTGAAAGTCCGTAGTGAAATTTGGCTTGAAATGGCTAAAATAGGAATTTAAAGTTTGGAAGTTTGACCGGGGAGTTGACTTTTTGATATCGGAGTCGGAATCCAGTTCCGAAAAATTTCATAGCTCTGTTATGTCATTTATGACTTGTGTGCAAAATTTGAGGTCAATCGGACTTGATTTGATAGGTTTCGACATCGAATCTAGAAGTTGGAAATTCTAAGTTTCATTAAGCTTGAATTGGAGCATGATTCATGATTTTAGCATCGTTTTATGTGATTTGAGGTTTCAAATAAGTTCGTATGATATTTTAGGACTTGTTGGTATATTTGGTTGAGGTCCCGAGGGCCTCGGTTGAGTTTCGGATGGTTAACGGATCAAAAATGGGACTTAAACAGCTGCTGCAAATTTTCTTCTGCTGAGCAATCGAGCCCATAAGTCGAGCCCAAGAATCAAAGGCAAGCTCGAAGGCCATTAATCGAAGGCTCAGGATCGATGCCATGATCGAGGCCATAATCAAAGGCCCAGGCTCGATGTCATGATCGAGGTCATGATTGAAGGCCCATGATCGAGGCTTAGGCTCGAGGGCCATGATCGAAGGAACGATCGAGGCCCAGTTCCGAAGGCTTCCTAGGCAGATTTATAAAAGAAGAGATTCCCTCCCATTTGTCATTTTTGACGAACTTGAGCTTGAGCAGAAGCGATTTTGACAGATTTTCAAGGAAAAATATTTGGGTAAGTGATTCTAACTCGGATTTGATCAATATACACGAATATATCATTATTTTCACCATTTAATTAGTATATTGAGATGGAAATTTGGGAAAATTTTAGAAATCTCATAAAAATGAATTTTTGAGATTTCAGTGTCGATTCGGAGTCGGATTTGAGTGAAACTGGTATGGTTGGACTCGTAATTGAATGAGTTATCGGATTTTGTGAGTTTCACCGGATTTCGAGACATGGGCCCCACGGGCGATGTTTGAGCTAATTTCGGATTTTATTGAAAAATATAGTATTTTCTTATGAAATTGATTCCTATAATTTTTGTTGACTGTATCGAATTAATTATGACTAGATACGAGTCGATCGGAGTCAGAAAATCGAGGAAAAAGCATAATACTTGGTTAAATTGGAGCAAGTCGAGGTAAGTTACTTGTCTAACCTTTTGTGGGGGAAATTTTCCCTAGGATTGATATTGATGTGATTATTAAAATGTGTTGAAAGTCGTGTACACGAGGTGACGAGTGTGTACACGAGCTAAATGTGAAAGATTATATTTTTAAATTGTGTAGATCACTGTTGCGCATTTATTAAATTATTTTATCTTGTTATATTCTTCATCATTTATTTGAGATATATACTTTAAATTTGTTTGACTTTTTCCTGCTAATTGTTTTACCTGTTTAGTTGAAACTTGGTTTCTTTTATTCTGTGCATTATTTGAAGGTTGATTTTCTTTAAATTAAATGTTATTAATATGAAGTATTTGATATTTTTAAACTTGATATTAAAGCAACATATTAAAAATTTTGAAATATTATTTTCCTGAATTATTTATTCCTGAATATTTTTGTAAGATTTTCGTACTCATTGTGATGGAGCCGTGAGCTCTTTATTGTGGAAAAATATTATTGATGATTTATTTTGGTATGAGCCGTGAGCTCTTTATTGTGAAAAAATATTGTTGAATTATTTTGGCAAGTTAAATTATTTGAACACTTGAGGTACAAATTGTGATATATTGTGATATTGATACACATGCGGTGGTATAAGGTCTGGGTATTGAAACGCATGCGGTGAGATAAGGGTGTCTGGATACGCGTGGCTAGTAGGGGAAACTACTAGAAATTATGCGGTGTGATAAGGATGGCTAAAACGCGGGATGCTATTTCGGAAAAAATATTTTCTTTCAAATAAATTATGAAGGCTCCCGCGGTGAGATAAGAAAATGAGATATTGTGAATTTATTTATGATTTGGGACTACGAGGCGGTACCTCGTGAGTGCCCTTGTTGATATTGATTTATGGCCATAGTTGCCTTTGATTATTTGTTGTGATTTTCATAAAGTTGAAAGGAATTCTGTTTTGATTCCACGAGATATTATTTGCCATTATTTTGTGTAATTAAATGGTGACATGCTACTTGATTCATTTCCTCATTTTATTTAATTATATTGTTAAACATTTTACCATGCAATTATTATTTTTCAGTAGGACCTGACCTGACCTCGTCATTACTCTACCGGGATTAGGCTTGACACTTACTGGGTACCACTGTGGTGTACTCATACTACGCTTTTGCACATCTTTTTGTGCAGATCCAGGTACTCTTTACCAGCCCCGACTTCAGTGAGTTACCTGTGCACGGAGATTTCGAGATATATCTGCCAGCTTCTGCAGACTCCGGAGTCCCCTTCTATCATTATTATGTTCCTTCCTTATTTTCTTTAGACCTTGATATATAGAGACATTGGGTATAAAATTCTTAGAAACTTGTGACTTATTTCTACCGGATTTTGGGAGTTGTAATTAGGTAAAGTTTCAGATTTATTTGTTTCAGATTTTTATTTTTATTCCGCATTGATAGGCTTACCTAGTTCTAGAGATTAGGTGCCATCACGACATCCTACGGAGGGAATTTGGGGTCGTGACATATGCTAATATCTCCCAAAAGCAATGAATATTCAATTTATTTTTTATAAATACAAAGAGAACTCCATTCTCCCTCATAACAGCAAGTTCAAAGTTCAAATTGGATGTTAGTCATTATTTTTATTCCTCCATATAGAAAACTTTATTATTTTCGACTCAAGTTATTTGTGCTTATAAGTAGCGTATAATAGATTGTTTTGACTAGTTTTTTGTGGGGATGGAGCACATCTCTCTCTCT
Source organism: Nicotiana tabacum (assembly GCF_000715075.1). NCBI lineage: Eukaryota > Viridiplantae > Streptophyta > Magnoliopsida > Solanales > Solanaceae > Nicotiana > Nicotiana tabacum. The sequence goes on from NC_134094.1 coordinate 44,714,241, forward strand.
CTCTCTCTCTCATATACTTGACTAATTTTTTGTGGGAATGGATCATATATATATATATATATTTCACATATTTATAGTTTTCTTCAATTTTTATGCAATTTTACCTGTTTATAAATATTTACTGTAATTATATTATTTTATAAAATATTAAAAATTAAATATCTATGGAGCTTACGCCCCGTGCCTTGGGGCTTACGCCTTGCCGAGACATATATAAAACGTCTCGTCTTACGGTCATGCCTTTTAAAACACTGATCACGACCAAGAAGTATGCATAGTAGTGCTACAGTCGCAGCACACTTGCTGCAATTGTAGCCAAATGTGGAGTCCAGGACCCTCCCTAACATAAGAGGAGCTAAGATTGCAACGTGTGTTCTCCATCCAGGCAACAGCTACTTGAATATGACTGCAATCGTAGCATCACCTGTCCTAAGTCTTCTCCTACCCTGGGCAAGCATCCCCCAAATTGTTAGCAAATGCGATCATATGATCCTAATAGTGGCAATCGCATTTATGCATGCGAACCCCAAACAGCTACAATTAGTGTAGAAATAACGTGAGATAGCCACTTTTTAACATGATATTTAGTTTTTATTCAATATTTTTAATGCTGAGCAAAAATAGCCATTACTCTATTAAAATTAATACAAAAAGGTATTTTTACCCTTTCTTCATGAGTGTTGTGTAAATATTAAGGACATGATGTCCTTAACATTTACACTGCACACATGAAGTTAAGGATACCATGTCCTTAACATTTACACTGCACATATGAAGTTAATGACATGATGTCCTAAAGTTTAACAATGGAATATGCAAATACAGGACACTTTGTCCTTAATATTTACATAACATTCATGAAGTTAAGGACACCATGTCCTTAATATTTACACAACACTCATAAAGTTAAGGACACTATGTCCTTAACATTTACACTGCACACATGACGTTAAGGACACCATGTCCTTAACATTTATACTGCACATATGAAGTTAAGGACACGAGGTCCTAAACTTTAACAACAGAAGGTGCAAATACAAGTTAAGGACATTATGTCCCTAACATTTATACTGCACACATGAAGTTAAGGACGCCATGTCCTTAATATTTACACTGCACATATGAAGTTAAGGACATGATGTCCTAAAGTTTAATAACGGAAAGTGCAAATACATGACACTTTGTCCTTAATATTTACACAACATTCATGAAGTTAAGGACACCTTGTCCTTAATATTTACACAGCACCCATGTCTAGCACATGGGTATTTTCATCCGGGCGGGTAAATATTTATTAAGCACTGGCTAAAAAGTAAATACATTAGTGGCTAAAAAGTAAAGACATCTCTAATTAGTGGCTAACTGTGCACGTCTCCCACAATTAGTGGTGCCAAAATGGATTTAAAAAAATAGTTATCCATCCACATTATCTACTAAAAAAATGGGTTGAATGTTGAACTTTTTAAAAATGGATCAAATATGGATAAGATTCATATTATCCACTTATTAAATGGATAAACAATGGATAACCAATGGGTTTTAAATTTTACACTTGCAAAGACTCAAATTGTTCCACAAGTTTGAAAGATTAAGAATTCTTTCAAAAGTGATCATATTTAAGAAACCATAGATAATATAGATATCCATATTATTCAGCGGTTAACCAATTTCCTATCCTTATTCAATATGAGTCGGGTTGGATAATTTATCCATTTTTGCATTACCCATTTTCGACCTGCTCATATCCGACTGACCCCCATTTGCCCCAGTTACAATTTAAGACCCCTTTGGGAAAATTTTCACATTTTCCATACTTCTCAGACTAGGGCTCGGCTAAGAAGGGTTATATCCTTTACAAAAGAACATAGTTGACAGGGTAGTACTATAGTGAATCCCTAGTCATAGACGTTACATTTGATCAGGATTAGGTACCTTGCTTTAATAAAGATAGGGTCTCGAATCTCAGATTGATGAGCTCCAAGCAGGAGTGTTAGCCGTACTAGAAGAGGGAATCAGAATCGGACTTAGTATATGACATATGTGGGTGACTTGATAGATGACTTAGATAATACGAAATTATGATGATTTAACCAAATATGTAACGACATAGGCCAAATATACGTATGTACTATGAGAAAAAGTTTAAATATACATTTCATTATATTTTGGGTCCAAATATACCCCTGTCGTAATACTATTGGCTCAAATACACTCCTCTTTTGTTAAGTTTGTTCACAGTGGACATCCAATCCTATGTGACACTTACATTTGATGAGGTGGATGCCACATGGCATGCCATCTCAGCGCCCCCAATCCATATATAAAAGATTAAAATTTGAAATACAATATTTTTCATGGTAGCGGTAATAGTGGCAATAGTGGTGGAGGGGCAGGGAATTTTAGTGTTGGAAAAATAATTGAAGGGAGGAGTAAAATGGGTTAGGGGCGCTGAGGTGGCAAGTTATGTGGCATCCACATCATCAAATGTTAGTACCACGTAGGATTAGATGTCCACTTTGGACAAACTTAATGGAAAAAGGTATATTTGAACCAATAATATAACGATAGGGTATATTTGGACTCAAAATATAACGAAAGGTACATTTAAACCTTTTCTGATAGTACATGGCTACATTTGACCCTTTGCCAAATATGTAATAAGATTTTCACACTTGACATGTTCTTTATTTTTAGAACATTTTGATTATGATATTTGACTTAAAAAGGTAATTTGGTTAGGCCAAATACATAAGCGGCCCTTTCAAGTTTGCCTCAACTTTCATTTGGACACTCTAACTATGACATGTACATATTAGATACTCCAACATGATTTATTGTATGCTTATTGAACACCTCATGTTCACCTGGTCTGAAAATTTAAGCGCTGTATAATTCATATTCGGATGATGTGGCACAACATTGAATAAAATAGTGACACGTGGCTACGATTTTTTTTTTCCAGGTCAAATAGCGCTCTCTCTCTCTCTCTCTCTCACACACACACACACACACACACACACAAAACTTGAGAAAAAAATTCTATGACTTATCTCTCCCCCCAACTAAGGGTGGCAAGTGGGCCGGTCCTTGCCCGGGACTGCGGGATAAACGGGCCAGGACCGTTTGGCCCGATTTTAGCAGGTCTGGGCCGGTCTCGTGGGCCGGTCCTATGATTTGGGCCCGTCAGGTCCGGGACCGTTTAGCCCGCCAGGGTTCGGGACCGGCCCGGGACCGTTTGGCCCGCTAAGGGACCGGGCGTCTACTGATGTGATGATAATTCAGAAGCTTTATAAAATAACTATTTACCCCCCCCCCCCCAACTTTGTTTTAATCCCAAAATTTTTATAATTACACTTTTTCCCTATTTTCAACTATAAATATATATAAAACTCATTTATATTTTAATAGATGCCGTCTTTAAATATAAGGGTACTGAATTAGCTAGATTAAGAATTCTCTTATATGTTAAAATAGAAATCTTTAACTGGTGGAAACCTTCCAGGCATATAAAAGCCAGATGTGAGGTGTGAAACAAGTCCAGTTCCCAGTCAAACGGTGATTTCTATTTTAATTTAATTGAGAAGGCATGGCGGATTACCGCCCGCCACTTGATCCTGTTTAAATGGTATCAGAGCCTAGGTACTTTCATGGTATATATAAGATAGATATGAAATATTCGACATAGATATGTTTCTGAAATATGGATTTAGGAGAAACTAGTATGAAAAATACTAGATTGGAAGAGGTAGATATACCTCAAAACCTTGATTTGTTAAACAAATGGACTATTCCTAAAGTCCCTATTAGAACAATCTATGATTATGGATGGTTTGATAAACTCTCTTCTAAACAACTTATTAAAACAACTGAGCAATCTTTAGCTTTAAGTTCGTCTGAACAGACTATTCGTTTGTTAAACAAACATGATGTAGATATTCATAAACACCAGTATAATTATTTGCATATTGGTATGGTTCAAATTGCTTTTAAGCCTTTAACCCTTAAAGGGTTACCAGAGACATTTTTGGCTGCTCTCAGAGATGCCAGAAATTTGAATTTTAGACAGTCTCTGATGGGTTCTATTGAATCTACTGTCGCCTATGGCCCAGTATATTTTAATACTCAACCCAATTTGTAATTATCTTTATCTGATGTTAATATACTTGATGCATTAACATTAAATGTGAAAACGCATGGTTATAATTATGCGCCTGGTTCTGAACTGATATGTTTATCATATAGAATATATTTTAAATTACTATCTACGTTAAACCCCAGATGTAAATTATATGATACATCTGATCAGACTATTCTAGTGGAAACGAATTTTGCAAAGTCTAAGGTCACCACGAGAAGACCTATTAAGTGGGAAGAAATTAATTTTCCAACCACATGGACTTTGGATTCGGTTATATCCCCCAGTCAGATAACTGATACTGTTAGTAATACTGAGTATTCTCATATTACTCAAAATCCGGATGGTAGGATTTGCATTCAGTTTGACGATAATAGTTTCACTTATAGTAGACAGTCATTTTCTAATAATAGAATGTTGCCTACTATTAATTCTAGTTATAACAGACATTCCTTTACTAGTCGTAGACTGTTGCCTGATATTCAACACATTTCTTCTGTTGAACCAGTCTATGGACCAGCTAGAAATCGTGCTGCATCTTTACACACAATTTCTACTAAAGTAGGTGATAAACCTGTTGAAAGGGTTAAGATTAACCCCAAAACAAATATTGTTCAGGATAGTGATAATATTTCTGATAAGGATATTCCTTCTGCGTCCGAAATGGATTTTGACCCCAATGATTCTTAATGATTCCACACCAAATTGATTTTAGTCCAGGGTCACAAGCTAGAGGTTATATTCAAAAAGAATTTTTTACTGATAAATGGAACCAGTTTAAAACTTGGTTTTTTGATACTTATAGTAAGGAAGATTTAAACAATATTTCACAAGAGTTTTATGAAACTTGTGCTTTACATAATCAAATTATGTATTTTGTTCCTTGGTTTATAACCACATATTTACCACTTTTTATAAAAGTTTTGGAAAGATCTTATAAAGACGGGAGTGGCAATATTACTAAAGCCATTTACCCTCCTCAATCATCTTTTGTTTTACCTAATAATACAGGTATTACTTTTACTGCATTTCAAAAATTTATTGATGAAGATGTTGCTGCAGTCAGCATCGCAGAAATTAATAAATTAATTTCTCAAAATAATTATTTGAGTTTATATGTTAAAGTTTTGGGTGAAAACGTTAGTTTTCTTAATAAAAAACTTGATGATTTAACAGTCTTGATTAAGGAGATGAATACGAAAAAGACTTTGACTGATATTGCCTCTTCTTCAGGAAGCAAATCAGAACCTTAGATTGTTGTTACTCATATTCAAAGACCTCCTGATATTCAGGATTTTAAATTTAAATCTTTTGGAGACTTAGAAGAACTTCTTGATAAAAAGTTATCCGGTTTGAATATCAAACCCATTGATTTATCAAATGATTTTGCTGATAAATTAGATTCTACTTTTGACTATAAAAAGGATATTTTGTCAGAGTTTAATAAACTCAGAAGTTACCCCAAAAAGAATAGTAAGTTTGCAGATAGCAGATATGCTGATAAACCTAGAATGCAGACTTATTATTACAATCGTCCTACTCCTCAAGATGTTTTAATAGAGGAACGTGATTGGAATCAGACTAATACGTCTTACAGTGGTTCCGAAATTTATGAATGGAATCTTGATGGTTTGACTGATAGGCAGTTAACTATTCTAGTACATAGAATGCTTATGTATGCAACTATCTGTAAAAGTGTAAAAAATACAGATAGGAATATTTGCAGAATGATTGTTGCAGGTTTTACTGGCCAACTTCGTGGCTGGTGGGACAATTATTTGTCTGTCAACGAAAGGGCAATGGTTATTAACGCTAAAGCCGTTGACGAAGGACTTGATAACTTAGGCATGGCCCTAGTGGCAAATAGAGAAGATGCCGTTTATACCCTTATTCTTACTATATTAGAACACTTCAATGGTAGATTTACCAACCAAAATGAAACTGTTCGTACTCTCCTTAATAGCCTTAGATGTAAGACTTTAAGTGAGTTTAGGTGGTATAAAGACACCTTTATGAGTAGAGTGATGGAACTACCAGAAAATAAGTTTGAACATTGGAAAGCTAAGTTCATAGATGGCCTTCCCTCTTTATTTGCCGAAAGAGTTAGAAAGGTTTTAAGAGGTAGTTATGGAGAAATTCCTTATGCAGACTATACCTATGGTAAATTAATAGGAATTTGCACACAGGAAGGATTAAACCTGTGCAATGAATTAAGATTGTCCAGACAACTTAAGATGGATAAGCTTAAAGAAAGAAACCAGTTAGGGGACTTTTGCGCCCAGTTCGGTTTACCCGAAACTTCTACTCATAGGAAAAAGAAACATAAGTATCATAGATACCCCAACCAAGACAGTCCTTATAGGAAAAAGAGATCTAGATATAGATCCAAAGAAGAACGAGAAGCCAAGAAAGCACATCGCAAGTCTACTAGATTTACCAAAAATAGGTCTAAGCGAGATCTTGCTGACATTAAGTGTTATAAGTGTGGTAAATTTGGCCATATAGCTCCAAATTGTAAGCTTCAAAAGCTGAAAACCTTAGGACTAGAAGATGAACTACGTGATAAGGTTTATAGTTTGTTATATACTTCTGGATCGGAATCTGATTATTATTCTGAATCAGAATCCGAAGCTGAAATTGATTTGCTTGATTTATCTGATAGTGATAAAAATATTGATAATACTTGTACAACTTGCAAAGGTGATACATGTACTTGTGATGATGAATTTTATAAATTACAATCACAGTTTCAAGACCTAAACATGAAAACTATTACTTCTGATAATATAATAGAACTTTTAAAAGAAGTTAATGATGAAAAACTTCGTGAAAAAATTATTAATTTGGCTGCTAGTTCAAGTTTTAATTCAAGTTCTAGTTTTGCAAAACCTTTTGAAAAAGAATTTGAATATTCCCCGCCTTATTCCTTACTAGAGGTTAATAACCGTTTGTTAAACAAAAATGCATCTCCAGCAAGAGATTCTTCTTTCGATGATTTAAAAATTGAAGTTGAAAACTTAAAACGAGAGATCAAATCTCTTAAACAAAATCAAATGATTTGTGATCATAGGATTACTCAGATTGAGAAAATCAATTCTCCAGCTGAGAAATCTAATGATAAAAACAAAGGTATTTTTGAAAATGATATTGAAGAAAAACCTATTAATTTTAATCCTAAATATGATATGTTTCTAGGAATGATGCAAATTATTACTGCTCATAAATGGTACATCAAATGTACTATTCTCATTGATAATAGTTTCTCAATTACAAACATTGCCATGATTGATAGTGGAGCAGATGTTAGCTGCATTCAAGAAGGTTTAGTACCTACGAAATATTTTCAAAAAACTACTCATATGGTTAGATCTGCATCCGGACATGCTTTAGATATAAAGTATAAACTTCCTAATACGGGTATTTGTCAGAATAAAGTCTGTATTCCTCACTTCTTTTTCTTGGTAAAAAACCAGTTATACCCTCCAATTATACTTGGAACACCGTTTATTAACGCCGTTTATCCTTTTACTAGCATAGACTCGAAAGGTTTTACTGCTACTTATAAGGATAAAGAGATAAGTTATACTTTTGTTACAGATCCAGTAACTAGAGATATTAATGCTTTAATTGATATGAAGCAAAAACATGTTGATTCTTTACAATTAGAAATGTTTAGTATGAATATATTTGATACTCTGAATTCTACTAAAGTACAGGAAAAAATCAAATTGATTTCCGAGCAGATTGCTATTGATATTTGTGCTGAGCATCCTAGTGCTTTTTGGAATCGAAAAAAGCATATTGTTACTCTTCCATATGAAGATAATTTCACTGAGGATGATATTCCTACTAAATCTCGACCTTGTCAGATGAATGCAGAATTGGTGGAATTTTGCAAAAAAGAGATTGATAGTCTGCTATCAAAGGGTTTGATAAAACCCTCAAAATCTCCTTGGTCTTGTACAGCTTTTTATGTTAATAACGCAGCTGAAAAGGAACGTGGTGTTCCTAGATTAGTCATTAATTATAAGCCCTTGAATAAATATTTGAAATGGGTTAGGTATCCTATTCCTAATAAAAGAGATTTATTGTCTAGATTATATGACGCCAATATATTTTCAAAATTTGATTTAAAATCTGGTTATTGGCAGATTCAAATATTTAAAGAGCATACTTATAGAACTGCTTTTAATGTTCCATTTGGGCAATATGAATGGAATGTTATGCCTTTTGGTTTAAAAAATGCCCCTTCAGAATTCCAAAAAATTATGAATGATATTTTCAACCCTTATCTAGACTTCGTCATTGTATATATCGATGACATTTTGGTATTTTCCAAAACACTTGAAATGCATATTAAGCATTTAGATATTTTCAAAAGAATTGTTATACAAAATGGTTTGGTAATCTCAAAACAAAAAATGAGCTTATTTCAAACTAACATTAGATTCCTAGGACATTATATTTGTCAGGGGAAGATTACTCCTATTCAACGATCGATTGATTTTGCCTCAAAATTTCCCGATGTTATTACTGATAGAACTCAGTTACAAAGATTTTTGGGAAGTTTAAATTATATTTCACCTTTTTATAAAGATCTGTCACGTGATTTAGCCCCCTTATATGATAGGTTAAAAAAGAATTATAAAAGCCCTTGGACTGATAGTCACACTACTTTGGTAAAAAATATTAAACAACGTGTTAAATCTTTACCTTGCTTAACCCTTGCTAATCCTACATGGCAAAAAATTATAGAGACTGATGCGTCTAATATTGGTTATGGAGGGATATTAAAACAGATAAATCCCAATGATAAACATGAATATCTGATTAGATTTTATTCTGGTAAATGGTCTGAAGCCCAGAAAAAATACGCTACTGTGGCACATGAAATGTTAACCATAGTAAAATGTGTTTTAAAATTTCAGGACGACTTATACAATCAAAAGTTTTTGATAAAAACTGACGCACAATCTGTTAAATATATGTTTAATAAAGATTTTAAACATGATGCCTCAAAAATGATATTTGCAAGATGGCAAGCTCAATTAGCCCCTTTTGATTTTGAAATACAATATAAAAAGGGAATTGATAATTCTCTGCCAGATTTCTTATCTCGTGAATATTTACAGGATGGAACCCCCTGGGGTAGGGGAAGAGGTAGAGGTTGGGGAAGATCATCCCCACAGTCCAAAGGAAGGTCATCACCTTCGGGATCGTCATACGGATCCTCTTCAAACTCCCCAGTTATACAAATGGGAAGAAGGAGTTTAGTCAATGAGAGGATATCTCTCAGAGAAGAATCATCGATTGGACCATCCGTCCATCTGGAAGATATTCCAGAAGATAGTCCGTTATACGCACATTTGCAGGCATATTTGACTGCTCAAAAACAGAAAGATACTTCTGTTAAGCAAAGTAATACTTTTGCTTCCATTACTAAAGATGACAATGATGATATCGAGTCATACGAGAAAGTGCCAAAAAGAGAAATGATATTTCTCTTAGAAAATTCTGACATTCAGAGAAAAGAAGAACCATGGAAGATATTCCAAAGGTATTTGATAAATGGGTTATATTATCCGGGTGAGTCATACAAAACCCGTTCCTACTATGAAACGATACTGATCAGTACTGGAAGTGCAGATTTTCAGCACTTTTCTGGGTATAGCACAGACGAGAACGTTTATAACTTCTCGAAGATTATAATTAAACAGATTATATCTGTTGAAGACTGGGGTATATCCACAATGAAGGAAAGGCAGATAAGCCTTAACAAAAATAAAATGAATTTTACTTATTAGGATTATATCCAAGCTTTTGATAAAGTATTATACTACAATAATGATAGACACAAACATACTTGGTTTATAAAAGTATGTGCAAAGATATTTGCAACAACTGTTCCTAATTGGTTTCTAAACTGGTGGTCATACCACGGTCCAACAATAAAGATTTTACCAGATCCATTTCTCATGTTATACAAAGAATGGATAAAAATTTCTCCTTTTATTAACGATTTATACCACGCAGATCATATCTGCTACCCAGAAAAAATTAACCAAATATATTTCTTTCTGGAATTTTCAATCCCTTGGATACACAAATGGAATCCAGAAGTCGGATTCACTGAAGAACAAGTCCCCTGCTTATATAGGACTTTTTACAACAATTTTTGGGACAAGTTAATGAAGAAGGATCCCAAAACAAAGACCTTATATGGTCAAGAGCTCTTGGATTCAATCGAGATGAAGATCCAAGAATATTCCAGTAAACCTCAGAAAGAGGTAATTGATGACAGTTCAGTGAGGCATATTGCCAGAAGGATCTCCTTTCAAGAAGGAGATAAAACAGAGATGATTAACAGTTACTTGGAAGAGGTTAAAAGAAATTTACTGTCTTCCATTAATCAATATGAAAAGTCAGATACGTCAATGCAAAGTGAAACAAGCAACGATGATATTGCTGAAGATTCTCAGCCCATTGAAGCAGAAAGGATATTATCTGAAGAAGACTTACATGATACAGAAGAATTCATCCGCAAATTGAAAAAAGCGGAAAAGAAACCAGCACAGTGAAACAGCTGGACCCCACTCAAACAGTGAAGCCGCCGGACCTACAGCATAGTGAAGCCGCCGGACCCACTCGAACAGTAGATACACTGTTCATCAACAGTAAATACACTGTTTCTACAGTAGAAACACTGTTACAGGGACCCACGGGGACCCACTTTTACTGTTCATAGATTCCTTTTCTTTTTCTATTTATAGAAGTCATTCGTTCATTCTTAAGAGGCAGACGTGAAGACTCCCTCTCTCTAGAACTCTCTCTCTCTCTCTCTCTCTCTAAGTGTAAGTAAAGAGTTAGTTTGAAGTTTGTAGATTGTAATAGAAGAACAAATAAATAAAAGTTTTCAGTTCTTCATCTTCAGGGCTTTGCTTCTTGGCCACAAGGTACATACTTCTGTCTTTCTTAGTTTAGATTTTCTTCTAGTCTCTCCTCTCTGGCCGTGACGATGTCCGGCTAAGAGACTTCATATCTATGTTGAGTATCTAACTTCTCTCCTATATACACTATGAAAGCGACGGCATCTATTAAAATATAAATGAGTTTTATATATAGAGTTTTGACTTGGTGTCAAGATGGTTGGTACAGTCTGATATAACACTACTCTTATTGGCTTTGCCTTAGTGGCTCCGTCTAGCCAGCCGTGAACCTCAGCCCGATAAAGGAGTTAAAAGGGCATCTTCTTTCACGGTTAGAACTGCTAGACACATGGGCTCAATAAAAGTATGTATTATATTATGACAGACCCCTTGCTTGAGTAAAGGTTTTTAACCTTCCATACAGTCATTAAACTATATATAAAATTCAAGTATATTTCAATTCTTATCCTTAATGATTGTGCGGATTACCGCCAGTCTTTAAATATAAGGGTACTGAATTAGCTAGATTAAGAATTCTCAAATATGTTAAAATAGAAATCTTTAACTGGTGAAAACCTTCCAGGCATATAAAAGCCAGATGTGAGGTGTGAAACAAGTCCAGTTCCCGGTCAAACGGTGATTTCTGTTTTAATTTAATTGAGAAGGCATGGCGGATTACCGCCACAAGGTACATATCCTGTTAAATGGTATCAGAGCCTAGGTACTTTCATGGTATATATAATAGTATAATATATATATATATATATATATATATATATATATATACTATATATACATCTTATATACTATATATATTCGATATTAAATATTGAATATTAAAATTTAGGTCACAATTCTATAATAAAATTTACAAAGCATTGTCTTAGATATTTTTTTTAACATCCTTTTGTCTCTAATATCTATTTAATTTTTTTTTTTTTAAAAACAAATATGTTGGGTCCACTTAGTCCACTTAGCCCGTTTAGCCCACGGGCCGAGACCGTTTAGTCCGGGACCAAACTGTCCCGGTCCTGGGCCGGTCGCTACAAAAAAGCCCGTTTAGGCCGGGCTCCTCCTAAAAACATCCTTTTCCAGTTGTCTTTCCCCCTTTTTATAATGTCTGTTTTGTTTCGATTCTCTTCAATTTCATCGAGATCTACTGAAACACTATGTTCAGCAGGCACTTTATACCATTTCTCCAGCACATCAACCTCATTACTAAGTTCAAAACTGTTTGGAACCTTTCAACTTTCTCAGTTATTATACCTTCTTATGTTGCAAAAGATATCAAGAATTAAGGTCATTTTTCTACTCGTTATAAAGTTGGTATCGTATGGCATTACACGATATGGTTCACCTTTGGTGCAGAAGACTGTGGGCTTTTGAAACTATGGATACTTCGGTTTAAACTTTTCTCTCTTGGTTGATGATTGAAATTGTTGGTTCTTGTGGGTTTCTCTCTGCAACTATAATTTAAAGGAATGATGAATTAGTCAATGTTGGGAGTGGGATGAATCTATAGAGAAATTTGATGGTAATGGTGGTAGCTGGTGATATAGAAGTTGAAGAAGAAAGAAAAATTTAGTTGAAAAAAAATTACATTTCTTATTCATGAGGTATTTAATAGATACATTCATTGTGCCACATTAGCATGAAGTGCTAATAGATACATTCTGAAAATCATGTAAATTTGTCTAATAGGTACAGATCATTTAAGGGTCTGCTATGTAATTGGCCATTGTTATGTACATGCGTGTGAACACTGAATTATTGAACAAAATCGAGCTTTTACCCCCTTTTAGCGTAAATTTTTCTTTTTAGGTTTTTTTAAGCTAATATACCACTAAGCTAGGTGCTCAGTGGTCGTTTTTATTAATGGAAACGAAAATAAAACAATATCTTTCAATGTGAAAGAAATAAGAACTAGCTAGAATACTATAAACTAGTATCAACTTAAAAACAGCATGCCTTAAGTTGATAGTATTAAATGAAAGAAGTACAAAGTTAGCCATTGATCCTTGTTTCCAAGTCTGCATCTTCTGGACACCAAAATACCTCTTCCTATGTAGATGAAGCTCCATCAAATGCTTGCTCCTCAAGAGTATCCAGTGTTGGGATGAATTATCAATTGTATCATGGCAATTGTTGCACACATTCTGCTTTGTCAATCTGTCCATAATGCCTAAAAATATCACCTGAGCTATCTGGATTCCTTCTCGTTAAATGTTGCATGATCTGGGTTGATTGTGATCAACAATACTGCCAGCAAATTAGCATACGTAATATTGTAATCTTGACCAAGAAAGCTGACCATCCAATGATGTTGAGAGTGCCATATTGTACAACTTATTGATCCCATTTCCAACTCCACAATTAAGAAATTACCTTCCAACAGGTGAGTGCCTCTACACCTTCCAATGCCCAAGACTGCCCAGTATGGTTCTTTGTGAATGACTTGTGCACATGTCCAACTTGCCTGCCATGTTTGAGCCTTCTCCAAAGTGTGATGAGCAATGTATGTGGATTGGCCTATACATTGGTTAATCCTAAAGGTAATGAGCATCAAAGATACTAATACCACTCTTTTATGTTTTGCCAAGCATAGGTTCCAATCCCCAAAATATGTACCTGCAAAACAGTAAACCTTGTTAGCAAAAAATACCTTCCTACTCTTCTCCAAATGGATTTGAGTAGGAAGATCAGTATGATCTCCACATCTTGTATTTACACCGTGACCTATACCCATCAACATCATTATCTAGACCATTACAACTCCCTATAGCATCCCCTTCATAGCATCTCCTTTCATCATCATATAGAATTTGGCTTTGCATTCCTCACCCTAATGTATGGCAATTGTAATTTGTCACTATTTAAAATATTCCTCCCTTTAATATCTAGTTCCTCAAAAGAAGGAACCTGGACACCAACATTGTTGTCCAAGGTAACATTAACAAGATGGTCGGCTAGTTGATTTCCTTCCCTTAGCACATGTGCTATCTCAACCACACAACTAACTCTTAGCTCATTAATCTCCTCAACTAATTCAACAATATTCCAACGCGGTTCCCACACATCATCTAACAATCTTTTCATCAACAAAGAGTCAGTTTCAATCACACAAGGGGGAAATTGAGAATGAACAATGTACCTTAGTGCTTCTAGGATGGCTTTAGCTTCAACTATGTTGTTTGTAGCATCAAAAATATCCTTAGCTATGTTGTTTGTAGCATGAAAAATCTCCTCTTCTGTGCATATATTAGATCACCAATCCCATCTCTAATGCAAAAGACATAAGAAGCCCTTACAGTAGCATCTCTACATGCACCATCATTGTTGCATTTTAACCACCCAACATGAGGCAATTGCCACAACACCCTGGTATACTTCAACCTTGGAATGTGATGTTCTAATTTATCATGCAAGTCTGGCCAGTTGACTGTAATCCCTGAGAATGCAATCCTTCTGAACTTGAGAAGCATGTATAGGTCATTGGACACTTGAAAGATCAACCTAGTAATAGAAACAGTCTTCCCATGCATTCCAGAATTCCTTCTCTTCCACAAATTCCACACAATCAAGGATGGGATGGCTTGGTAGACTATGCTCAAGCTTGTATTGCCTGGCCTTCTCCACCCCTCATTTATCACTTGAACAAGTTGTTTACCTTCAATGTTGATCCATGCCGGTGCACAAAAGTACCTCCATAAGAACATGGCCATTGGAGATCTCAGAAACACATGACATATGGTTTCTTCTCTAGAGTTTCTACAACACCAACATCTTGATGGCATTGAGTACCCCATTCTTCTTAAGGATTCATCAAGTGGTAGTTTTACTTTTCATAACCTTCACATAAAAAAGATATCTTGAATGGTAATCCCTTTACCCGTATGAACTTGTAAAGCTTGTTCTCCTGTCTTCTCCTCCTAATATAGTGCCACGCAGTTTTCACTGAAAATTGGCCCTTGGACTCCAACTGCCACCATGGCCATGTCATGACAATTTGGTGGTACAATATTCTCCAGTATATTCTCAACTAGCTTATCAGGTAGAATGTCCCTCAACAGGTCTACATTCCAGCCCCCACTTTCCACAACATCACTAACATGTGTGATAGTTTCACCATACTAATGTTTTGGTCTTGAAGCATAGTAAAATAATCCAAGACCAGTCCAATTATCATATCAAAAGAATGCATTGTCCTTTTTTAATTGTCACCATATTTAATATTTAAGAATGTCCCTCATTTCAATCATCTTTCTCCACACATGTGAGCCATATTTCCAAAGACATTAGGACCTCATTGATCTTATTTGTTCCTCATAAATGTAGTCCACAAGGTGTCTTTTGTTCTAAAGTTCTATCAAAGCTTAGCAAACAAAGCCTTAGAGACATCATGAAGGGATCTAAAACCAAGACCCCCTTCATCTTTACAGAGTGTATCACATGAAGCCCAATGTCTTGCCCTTCCATTTCCTGAATTACTCCAATAGAATCTAGCGAACATCCTGTGCAATTGAGAAATCACATAGGGAGGTGGATTGACAGCTGATAAGAAATGGATTGGCATGCTTTCAAGCAGTTGTGCAATCAGTACCGTCCTTCCACCAATAGATAGTAGCCTGCCTTTCCATGATTGAAGTCTTTCCTGCACTTTGAAGATAATGTCCTTATAGAACTCCTTATGCCTTCTACTATAGAAAATAGGGCATCCAAGGTACGTAAAAGGGAAAAGATGCCTCTGAAAGTTGGTAATCAGGTGCACTGTATTAGCTTCATCAGGAGGTGCATTTTCATGCATATAGAATGATGATTTCTCCTTGTTGATCTTCTGCCCAGAAGCTGCCTCATATTCCTCCAATACATTCATGATTAATTGTATAGCCCCATAGTGTGATGAACTAAATATGAGTGTATTTTCAGCATATGAGAAGTAGTTGATGTTGAGACCCCATTTTGGCATTCCAAATCCAATAAATTTTGGATTATCAAACAAAGCATCCAAAGCTCTTCCAAGGACCTCAGTTGCTAATATGAACAATATAGGAGATAAGGGATCCCCTTGTTTGACTCCCCTTGTAGACTTGAAGAATCCATTAGCTTGACCATTCAAAAGTACTGAATACCAATTGTTGGAGACCAACCTATATACCATATCTATGAAGACTTCTCGAAACCCCATTTGCCTCAACACATTTGTCAAGAATATCTATGAAACTCTTTCATATACTTTAGCCATGTCTAGCTTGATCACCACATTTGATGGCTTGCCCCTCATTCTAATATCAGTGAGAATTTTCTGTGTTAACAAGATATTTTCCACAATGTTCTTTCCTTTGACAAAATCAGCCTGATTAGGAGAGATCAGGGTAGGCAGTAAGTCCAATAGTCTCTTATGTAGTATCCTAGAGATGATGTTGTTGGAGAAATTGCTTAAACTTATTGGTATCATGTATGAAAAGGTTGACACATTCTTCTTCTTAGGAAACAACACTAAATTTGTGTGTGTTATGAATTTAGGCAACTCACAACCACAAAATAAATCGTTGACCATGCTAAATATATCATCACAAATAACATCCCAGCATACATGATAGAATTGGCCAGTGAATCCATCTGGCCCACTAGCACTATTACCATTTAAGTCACTTTACCTCTTCCATAGTAGGTTATGCCCCTAGTCTTGTATTCTGCTCCTCAGTGACCATTCTAGGGATGTGATGCACAATATCAAAATTTGTAGGCACACTTTCTTTAGTGAATTGAGCTTTGAAGAATTCCACTGCCTCCTTTGCCATGCCATATTGATTGTCAATCCAATTGCCATTGTTATCAAGAATTTTTGACACTTGCAACCTATTTCTCTTCCCCCTAACATGAGCATGAAATAGTTTGGTGTTTTTATCTCCTTCTTGAAACTATTGCATACCAGCCTTTTATCCCTAAAACTCCTGCTCCAAGTGCAAGTATCTAGAAAGATCAACTTGTACCTTGCGAGGTTTAGCTTTATTGCGTGCAGTGGGATTGAGTTCAAACTCTACTTCATGTACTTAATGACATATTCTAATGAAGCAATTTGTTTGAATATGTCTCCAAATATTTCTGTACTCCATGTTGCGATTGCTTTCTTCACATTCTTTTACTTGTGTTGAAATATGATGAAAGGATTTTTCATGATATCAGTGTGCTGATGTTCCTTTATCACATCCAGAAATGTCTAATATTTTACCAAAAAATTAAGAAACTTGAACGGTTTCTTGATTTGGACAATATTGACATTGCAAGACAACAAAAGGGGTGCATGATCTGACCCATATTTCATGAGATGTTCTACCTCCAAAGCTGTAAATAAGTCTTGGAATTGTTGATTGGCTAAGAACTTGTCCAACCTTTTGAAAATGCAAGTATCATGATATCTTCCATTCCACCATGTATATAGACTACCTTTAAAGCCAAGATCATAGAGAGCACACGTATCAACACAATGTGCAAAGTCTTCGACTTCACTAAGATAAAAATGCAGTCCACCATACTTCTCCTCTTATGTCAAAATGACATTAAAATCACCTCCCACAAGACAATGTAATCTATGTCAGAAGCTAGATGATACAATGAGTCAAACAGTTCAATTCTCTCCAAATCATCACACTTTGCATAGATCAGTGTGACTCCATTTTTTTTCCCCAGAATTCTATGAAACAATTTAAGAGTGAGTTGTTGATCTATATCAATTATAACATATACATCAATATCTTCATCAACAAATGCCCATATTTTCCTAGATACATTAGCAAAAACAATATGAATTCCCAATCTTCTTCTATATTCTTCTAACTCGTTAATGTCTTGCCATTGTTCCATCAAGCCAATTAAATTAAAGTTGTACTTTTTGTGAAGGTTAATCAACTTTTGGAAAGCATTTTGTATGTTTACTGACCTCACATTCCAAACTAAGGCATTATCCATAAGATTATTTGGAAATAGGGACCCCACTCCTCTTTGGTTGTACCCTAATTGGCATATTCTTATCTTTCTGCTTCTTGTCCTGTTTAGCACCCAATTTCTTTTTGTTAATACTTCTTGGTGATAAATCTCCAACTCTAGCTACTTGTTGAAAGTTAGCAGATGTGGATTCCTCAGCTATGTCTCCCCTAAATCTCTTTGTTCCTTCTGTCCATCATCAACAACTTGAAGAGCTAAAGGTCTTGGTTCAGATTCTTAGCAATCATGCCCAATTCCTTTTGACCTCTCCAATTCAGTAGGATTCCCTTTTCCAAAGTTCCACTTGTGACACTAAATGTCTTCCCAGCAAGAATACCTGGATCCTCACTTCTGGGCTCAACCACTTGGACTGCCTTATTCAAAGGTTTTAGTTGTGTTTCATCCACCAAAGTGTCAGCCATAACCAGTGTTTTGTCTTGTTCAGCAAATGTGTTCTCTATTAAATTTGTTTCCTTATGCCTTGCATCATCATCTCCATATACCTCCATGTTGTGCAAGATCATCATGTAACTCAGAATCCTTGCCTGCATTATGTGGTGACTTGTTCACTGATTCATCTCCATTAGTTGGATTTGAAATAGCCAACTCATGTACCTTCTCACCTTGAGAATCTACCTCCTTCTCTCCATTGTCAACATCCCTTGCATAAACATTCTCTTCATAAGTCTGCGATGGAACCTGCTGGCATGACCTATTTTCAATGACTTGGAGTTTCACATCATTCGTAGGTACATTCTCCATAGTGTTTGTAGCCTTCTCCACTTCTCCAGCTCTATTAAGAACCATACCAAATGACTGTTCAATCCAATTCTTAGCATACGCACTGCAGGTTTTACACTAACCCTAAGGTTTGTAGTAGGTTAGGATTTAAATCTTTCTTCCTGCCCAAAATTTGGACCTCATATTCTTCTTCTTTTCTTGGTCAATTTCACCTTGTTCCAATACTGCAAAAGCATTCGAAGTAGTATCCACATGTTGCTCTTGCATATTGGCAGGTACATTCACCTGTTTGTCTCCATCAACATTATGATCCTTGCTTTCGACTAGATTTTTAGTCAGTTTTCAATTATCACGAACAACATTCCAATCTCCAGCCTTTTTAATTTTTCCAACAACCTTTCCAATGGACAATATGCGTATAGGAGCCTCTTTTATATTGCCTTGCTACTTCTCCATGTTTTTCCGGTTTCAGCAATTGTTTCTCCTTCTCATAGATCAACTGGAATTAGCTCAGGATGTAATTTTTGGCATTTTTCCTCCTTGTGACATTGTAACTTGAAATGAATGGAATACTTAGGAACATAGTTGTATCTAATTTTTAATCCACTTAGACACAACCTCCCCAGTTGACTTTTTACGATAACCAATTTGAATTTTCTGAGAAAATTCACACAACAAATCCACCTCAACCTTAACCTTTGCACAAATGGGCCTTGTTTCATTTTTGGTGGCTAAATCTGCTTGCAAAGGTTTTCCAACTGCATTGGCTAATAAAAACACAGTCTCTTTAACAAAATAATTTGGTGGTAATACTAGGAAAAAAATCCAGGCTATAGCAATCGATGTTTCCTATCTAGGATCAAAATTTGGATCCCGCTTCATGGTTCTCATCTAATTGTACCAGTCTCTCTACTTGACGTAAAAAGCAGGCTTAGATAGCCTATTAACATAGTCTTCCAACAGCGTCAATCTAATCAAAATAATATGATCAAACAACAATCCAATCTTGTATTCTCCCTTAATTTCACATTATATGGGAATTATTTCATGTAATTCCTGAAGGTCAGGCCAACCATATGAGAACTTTCCTATGATTTCATAATGCAAATTCTCCTTGATGATCATAGTTTGCACTTAATCTTCTTCCCAGATAATGGATGGTTCACCATGCACGTAGGTGAGTGGTTTTAGGTCAAGGGGTAGAGTTTGAGGCAGTGAGGTGTTAGGTTTGAGAAGGGATGCATATGGGATGGTGGTGGGGGGTGGGAGAAGGAGGGATGAGGGCTGGACAACCTCAGACGGGGGCTGTCCAACGGCCAAAGTGGCCATGTGTAATGACCTAACTGATTATTTTGTATATTTGAGCATCGTTCCCCTATTTGTTGCTTTCTATATGTGTATTTGTTGTTATGTTACTTGTACGGATAGTTGGTTTTATTTCGGGAAGGTTTTGAATTAAATTGGAACACTTAGTTCCTTGTTTGGAAGCTTAAGTTGGAAGTATTAACCAAGTTTGACTTTATGTATTTGACCTCGGATAAGAGTTTTGATAGTTTTGTTAGGTCTGGATAGTGATTTTAAACTTAGGAGTATGTCTGAATTGGGATTTTGAGGTTCCTAGATTGTTTTAGCTGGAATTGGTGAAAGTTAGAAATTTAAAGGTTTAGAAGTTTATAAGTTTGACCCATACTTGACTTTGTGGTTATCGATATACATTTGGTATTCCGAGCCTTGAAATAGGTTGGTATGGTGATTTATGACTTGTTTGTAAAACTTGGGGTCTTTTCGAGTTATTTAGGCACGTTGGGAGTAAGTTTGGAATTTAAAAATTTGGATTAGTTCATTAAGTTGAATTGAGGTATGATTCATGGTTTTGATATTATTTTGTGTGATTTGAGGCCTCAAGTAGATTCGGTTGGTTGGCGTGATTGGACGGAGTCTCGGGTCCTCAGGTGTGTTTCGGATGGGTTTCAGACCATTTTCTGTTAGTTTAGAGCAACTGGTTTTCTGATGTTCTAGTGTTCATCGCGATCACGGAAAGATTCACGTGATCGCGGGGTGTGTTTTGGTTACTGGTGATTTTTTCTCTTTGTGTTTGCAATGGAGCGTCGCACACGGAGCATGATGGGTAGTGGTCATCACGTTCGTGACCTGGGCATCGCGTTTGCGTAGAGGGAAGGCTAGATGAGGTTCCCAAGCTTTTGTCCTTAACATTCACGGGTGGGGGACCGCGTTTGCGTAGCCCAGTAGAGGTTATGAATCATGTTCGCGGGTGCGAGAATGTGTTCGTGAAGGGTCATTTTTGGGGCCAGTATTGATTGGTACTTCATGATCGCAAAGTAGGTTCCATGATCACGAAAGGAACCCCTGGGCAGATTTAAGTACTCTATTTTGAGGGTTTTAGTTATTTTATCATATTTTGATAATGGGAGACCAGATTTGGCAATTTTTGAGGGAATTTTCATGACCTGGATTGGGGTAAGTGTTCTCGACTTGGATTTGATTATTATTCATAATTCATCCTTGATTTAGCATTTAATTGATGAATCTAAGAGAGGAAAACTAGGGATTTTGGCAAAAACATTTTAAATGAAAATTAGGGATTTGAACCTCGACTCGGAGTCAGATTTGGATGAAACTTGCATGGTTAGACTCGAATTAGAATGGGTGTTCAAAATTTGTGAATTTTTCGGGTTCCAAGAGTAAGGCTTGGGTTGACTTTTTTGATTTTTGATAAAAATCAAAGTTTTATTAATTGGAATCAATTTCTATAATCGTGTTTGACATTATTGAGTTATTTTTGGCTAGATTTTACCCATTCAGAGGTCGATTTGAAAGGTAAGGGCTTGTTAGAGCATTGATTTGACTTGTTTGAGGTAAGTATCTCGCCTAACCTTATGTGGGGCAATACCTTTAGGATTTGGCCTTAATTGCCTATTTGTGTTATGTGAAAAATAATGTGTACACGAGGTGACGAGCGTGTACACGGGTACTATGTGTGGTTTGTGAGCGGATTAGACCTTAGGCTATTATTATGCCTTATTTTTGAAGATGTATTGTATATGAAACATGCTTAATCACTTGATGGCTATGTGAACATCATCACTGCACATATTTTAGTCGTAGTAATATTTTATTTGTTAAATGTCCATCCGTATTTTACTATTTTTCATGTCCTTGTGCACCTTGTTGATAAATTATGAACTCATATCTGTGATAAAAACTTTGGCATTATTGTTTTGTGATTATTATGGCACATGTGGACATGTTGAGTGGATTGTTTGGGTATTGGCACGAGGTCTTTGCCTTGCGAGCATGAGGTCTTTGCCGTGCGAGTGTGATTGATATTGGCACGAGGTCTTTGCCGTGCGATCATAAGGTATTTGGCGTGCAAGTATGATAATGTGGCACGAGGTCTTTACTGTGAGAGTGTGTCATTTTGGCGCGAGGTTTTTGCCGTGAAAGTGCGATTGATATTGTGGCACAAGATCTTTGTCGTTGGGGTATGACTTATGTTGTGGCATGAGGTGTTTGCCGTGTGAGTGAGATTGATAATGTGGGCACGAGGTGCCATATGTGTCTATTTCTATTTGATGAATTGTTGTTGAAGCTAAGATGTTACTTGAATTTAATTGTTATCACTTGTTCTGATGAGATTATTGTTATTGTTTCTCTTATACTTTTTGTTGCCAGTCTTTGATATCTTGCACATGTTATTTGACTAGTGAGTATCACATGACTTAAACCTCGTCACTAGTTCACCGAGGTTAGTCTTGATACTTACTGGTTACCGATCATGGTGTACTTGCATATTTTTGTGCAGATTTATGTATTGGTAGTAGTGAACCTCGAGAGTGAGAGCTTGCTTGTTCGCGAGGATTCAAGGTAGAGCTGAATGTTGTCGCAGTCCCTTGGAGTCTCATCTTTTATATTGATACTATTAATTTACATTCGAACAGTAATGTATCTTTTGGGATATTCCGTATGTATTCAGTTAGAGCTCATGCCTCTATACTATCTAGTTCTAGGAGGATGCTTGAGTATTGCCGTTGAATTATATTAACTCTAATTTCCGCTTTTATATTAATCTCTGCCTTGTTATATCATGAATTGTTGATTTAATATTGTTAAGTGATAGGTTTACCTATTCTTAGAGATTAGGTGCCATCACGACCCCTATGGTGGGATTTGGGTCGTGACAAGTTGGTTTCAAGGCTTTAGGTTCATAGGTTCTAGGAGTCATAAGCATGTTTAGTAGAGTCTTGCGGATCGGTACGGAGACATCTGTACTTATCTTCGAGAGGCTATTGAACTGTTAGGAAACATCATCTTCTTTCATTCTTTATCGTGCCGATTTGTTGTTTTGAAGTTTGAACCTTTACTCCTCTATTCTCTCACAGATGGTGAGGACGCACTCTACTAGATCAATTGAGCAGACACCGGTGCCCCTTGCTAGAGCCACTAGAGGTCGAGGTCGAGGTAGAGGCCGAGGAGAGGCATGTGCTATAGCTAGACCACCTACTAGACCAGTAACTGTGGAGCCTCCACTAGCTCCAGTTGAGGATCAGGAGCCCCAGCATGTTAAGCGTGCACCTAAGAAACCTATTGCTACGTCGGGGCTCCAGGAGACATCGACATACTTCATGAGTATGTTCGGGAGTTTGGCCCAAACAGGGTTGATTCCGGTTCCACCAGCGACTTCACAGGCTGGGCGAGGATCTTAGATTCCCGCCGCTTGTACACCAAATCAGCTAGCTCATGCTTATCAAACACCGGGTGTTGTGCCGGTGTAGCTAGTAGTTGCAATTTAGCCCAAAGTAGGGCCAGATGTGTTGGTAGAGGGGCAGATGGGCTTGGAGAGGTTTCAGTAGTTTTGTCCTCCCCGGTTCACTGAAGGGGCTTCTAAGGATGCAGAAAGTTTTTTTGGTTCAATGTCACCGCATTCCGTGTAATATGGGTTTAGAGGAGTCGAGCGGGGTCGAACTTACTACTTTTCAGTTGACGGGGTCAGTATATAGATGGTGGCAGACTTATGAGGTGAGTAGGCCAGCTGGCGCAGTACCACTTACATGGTCCTAGTTCTCTAATCTTTTCTTGAGAGAGTTTATTCCATAGACCCCCAGGGACGAGTTGCGCAGTGAGTTCGAGCAGTTGCATCAGGGATGTATGACTCTGTCCGAGTATGCTCTGAGGTTTGCAAAGTTATCTTGTCATGCGCCTTCCTTAGTTTCCAAAGATAGAGAGAGAGAGTCCGTAGGTTTATTGAGGGACTCGTCTATAGCCTCAAGTTTGGAGAGTTCTAGGAGGTTGGAGAGTATACGCGTGCAAGAGAGGAGGGATAAGGAGGCTAAAAATCCTCGAGGTTCTGGAGGATTTAGTGGTTCCCACTCTTCGGCTTCGACCCATCATGGCAGAGGCTTTGTTAGTCGGTCAGTTCAGTCCGTACTTCGGGTTACCCGTAGTGCTCCAACTAGTTAGGGACCCCAAGGCACTCATACTGGGGGTTCCTACATTGGTTATTCCGGTCATCCGATGCAGACTCAGTACCGACAGCTACACCCGCAGAGGAGTTGTTTTGAGTATGGTGATACTAGGCACCTTATGAAAGATCGCCCCATACTTCGGAGGGGTGGACCTAAGCAGGGCACTCGGGCTATGTTTCCTGCTCCCGATGTTATACCACCTGCACAGACCAGCTAGAGATGGGGGACATGCGGGTAGAGGTCGTCCTAGAGGGGTAGGCCAGGCCCGTTGTTATGCCTTCCCTGGTAGGACCAAGACAGTCACATCAGATGCAGTCATTATAGGTATTATTCTGGTCTGTCTAGAGATGCTTCAGTTTTATTCGATCCAGGTTCTACTTATTCGTATGTCTCATCCTACTTTGCTTCATATTTGTATACGTCTCATGATTCGTTGCATACCCATGTTTATGTGTCTATACCCATTGGGGATTCTATTGTGGTGGACCTTATCTATCGTTCTTGTTTGGTCACAATTGGGGTTTATAAGACTAGGGTTGATCTTCTGTTCTTTAATATGGTAGATGTTGATGTGATTTTGGGTATGGATTGGTTATATCTATATCATTCTATTCTTGATTGTCATGTTAAGATCGTGACATTGACTATGCTGGGGTTGCCGAGGCTGGAAGGGAGAGGATCCCTAGGTCATGTTCCTAGTAGAGTGGTGTCTTTTCTGAAGACTCAACCGATGATTAAGAAGGGGTGCTTGGCGTACTTGGCCTTTGTTAGACATGTGAGTGATGATATTCCCATGGTTGATTCAGTCTCCGTGGTAAGAGAGTTTCCAGATGTGTTTCCAGCAGACCTACCAGACATGCCACCCGATAGGGATATGGATTTTGGTATTGAGTTGGTGTCGAGCACTCATCCCATATCTATTCCACCGTACCGCATGGCTTTAGCATAATTTAAGGAATTAAAGGAACAATTGCATGAATTGCTAGATAAAAGTTTCAGCAGGCCGAGTGTGTCATCTTAGCGTGCTCTAGTTCTATTTGTGAAGAAGAAATACAATTTTGTGAGGATGTGCATTGGCTACAGGCCATTGAACAAGGTTACTATCAAGAACAAGTATCCACTACTACGTATTGATGATTTATTTGATTCGCTTCAGGGTGCTAAGGTATTCTCGAAGATTGATTTGAGATCCGGGTACCATCAGTTGAAGATCAGGGCTTCAGATATTCCTAAGATGACCTTCAGGCACCGTTATGGGCATTATGAGCTTTTGGTGATGTCTTTTGCGCTGACCAATGCCCCAACATTTTTCATGCACTTGATGAATAACATGTTTCAATCTCATCTGTATTCCTTCATCATTATGTTAATTTATGATATATTGGTGTATTCTCGTAGCCGGGAACATCATGAGCAACATTTGAGGCTCGTGCTCCAGGCTTCGAGGGAGAAGAAACTATATGCTAAGTTCTCCAAGTGCGAGTTTTGCTTAGACTCAGTGGCATTCTTGGGTCACGTGGTGTCCAGTGAGGGGACTAAGATGGATCCGAAGAAGATTGAGGCCGTTCGAAGTTGCCGACAACTTCTAGCACTACTAAGATCGGGAGTTTTTTAGGTTTGGCTGGGTATGATACCGCTTTGTGGATGGTTTCTCATCTATTACAAATCCATTGAGCAGGTTGACTCAGAAGGGTGCCCCATTCAGGTGATCTAACAAGTGTGAGGAGAGCTTTCAGAAGCTCAAGACTTCCTTGACTACAACTCCGATTCTAGTTTTGCCTTCGGCATAGGGTTCATATACAGTCTACTGTGATGCTTCATGGTTTGGCATTAGGTGTGTGTTGATACAGGATGGTAGGATGATTGCTCATGCTTTGTGTCAGTTGAAGCCCCATGAGAAGAACTACCAGTGCATGAGTTGGAGTTAGCAGTTATTGTACACGCGCTCAATATTTGGAAGTATTACCTTTATGGCGTATCTTGTGAGGTGTATACGGATCACCAGAGTCTTCAGCACCTATTCAAGTAGAAGGATTTGAACTTGAGGCAACTGAGGTAGTTAGAGCTATTGAAAGACTATGATATCACCATTATTTATCATCAGAGGAAGGCCAATATGGTGTCCGACGCCTTGAGTAGGAAGGCGGATAGTATGGGGAGTCTTGCTTTTATTCTAGCTAGGGAGAGACCGTTAACTTCAAATGTTCTGGCTTTGGCCAACAGGTTCGTGAGATTGGATATTTTGAATCCTAGCAGGGTTTTTGCTTGTCTTGTATCACGATCGTCCTTGTTTGAGTGCATCAAGGCGAGTCAATATGATGATCTGCACTTGCTTGTCCTTAGGGACACTGTGCAACATAGTGATGCTAAGGAGGTGACTATTGGTGATGATGGTGTGTTTCATCTTTAGGGACAGATTTGTGTGCCTAGTGCAGATGGGTTGTGGGAGCTGATTCTTGAGGAGGCTTATAGTTCACGGTATTCCATTCATCCGGGTGCTGCGAAAATGTACCATGATTTGAAGCAACATTATTGGTGGCGGATGATGAAGAAAGACATTATTGAGCTTGTTGCACGGTGATTGAACTGTCAGCAGGTTAAGTATGAGCATTAGAGACCGGGTGGTTTGCTTCAGAGGCTAGATATATCAGAGTAGAAGTGGGAGCGTATCACTATGAATTTTGTGGTTGGGCTGCCATGGACCTTGAGGAGATTTGATGTTGTATGGGTCATTATGGATAGACTGACCAAGTCTGCACACTTCATTCCAGTCATGACTAACTATGAGTAGCTGGATCGGATTTATCTTAAAGAGATTTTTCACATGTATGGTGTGCCTGTATCTATTATCTTATATCGAGGCATTCAGTTTACATCATTTTTTTGGTGGGCGGTGCAGTGAAAGTTTGGCACACAAGCCGAGTTGACTATAACATTTCATCCCCAGATAGATGGGCAGTCCGAACATACTATTCAGATCTTGGAGGACATGTTGTGAGCCTGTGCCATTGATTTTAGGGGCTAGTGGGATCAGTTTCTACCGTTAGTAGAGTTTGCCTACAACAACAACTATGAGTCGAGTATCTAGGTGGCTTCTTATGAGGCCCTATATGGGAGGCGATGCCATTCTCCAGTTGGTTATTTTGAGCATAGGGAGGCTAGATTGTTGGGCACTAATCTGCTTCGTGATACTTTAAAGAAGGTGAAATTGATTCAGGAGCGGCTCGTACAGTGCAATCCAGGAAAAAGAGTTATGATGATAGGAAGGCTCGTGATGTGGCATTCATGGTGGGTGAGAGTGTTCGACTCAGAGTTTGAGTTTCGCCCATGAAGTGTATGATGAGGTTCGGGAAGAAGGGCAAGTTGAGCCCTAGGTATATTGGTTTTATTGAGGTTTTAGAGAGAGTTGGAGAGGGCCTATAGACTTACTTTTCCACCCAGCTTATTGGGGGTTCATCCGGTATTTTATGTTTTTATGCTTCAGAAGTATTATGAGGACCCGTCACATGTGTTGGATTTCAGCTCGATGCAGGTGGATAAGGATTTGGCTTATGATGAGGAATCATTGGCCATTTTGGATAGGCAGGTTCGAAAGTTGAGATTGAAAAATATTGCATCGGTGAAAGTCTAGTGGAGAGGTCAACCGGTCAAGGAAGCGACTTGGGAGATTAAGCATGATATGTAGAGTAGATATCCTCATCTTTTTGGCACTTCAGGTATGTTTCTAAACTCATTTGAGGACGAACATTTGTGCAAGAGGGGGAGAATGTAACGACTTGGCCGGTTGTTTTGTGTATTTGAGCCCCATTCCCCTACTTGATGCTTCTGGTATGTGTATTTGTTGTTATGTGACTTGTGGGGATGGTTGGTTTTATTTTGGGAAGGGTTTGGATTAAATTGGAACACTTAGTTCCTAGATTGGAAGCTTAAGTTGGAAGTATTGACAAAGTTTGACTTTGTGTATTTGACCTCAGATTGATAGTTTCGTTAGGTCCGAATAATGATTTTGGACTTAGGTGTATGTCCGGATTGTGATTTGGAGGTTCCTAGGTTGCTTTGGCTTGAATTGGAGAACGTTGAAAATTTGAAAGTTTAGAACTTCATAGGTTTGACCCATAGTTGACTTTGTGGTTATCGATGTCCGTTTGGGATTACTAACATTGGAATAGGTTCGTATGGTGATTTATGACTTTTGTGTAAAATCTGGGGTCACTCCGAGTTGTTTAGGCATGTTCAACATAAGTTTGGAATTCAAAAATTTTGATTAGTTCATTAAGTTGAATTGAGGTGCGATTCGTGGTTTTGATGTTATTTTTTTGCGATTTGAGGCCTCGAGTATATCCATGTTATGTTTTGGGATTAGTTGGTGTGATTAGACGGGGTCCTAGGGCAGGTGTGTTTAGGATGGGTTTCAGACCATTTTTTCTTGTTTTATAGCAGATGTGTTTCTGGTGTTCATCGCGATCGCGGAGTATGTTTTGGTGACTGGTGATTTTTTCTCTTCGTGTTCACGATGGGGGTGTCGCGTTCGCGGAGCATGGTGGGCTGTGGCCTTCGCGTTCGCGACAAGAGCATTGCGTTCGCATAGAGGGAAGACCAGATGGGGTTGCCAAGATTTTGGCCTTTGCGTCTGCGGGTTGGGGACCGCATTCGCGTAGGCCAGTGAAGGTTATGCATCCATTCGTGGGTGCCAAACCGCGTCGCGAAGGGTCATTTTTGGGCCAGTGTTATGGTACTTTGCAATCGCGAAGTAGGTCCCGTAATCGCGAAGGGAACCGCTGGGCAAACTTCAGTACTCTATTTCGATTATTTTATCACATTTTGAGTTTGTGAGCTCAGATTTGGGTGATGTTTGAGGGAATTTACATGACTTGGATTGGGATAAGTGTTCTTGACTCAGATTTGATTATTATTCATGATTCCATCCTTGATTTTAGCATTTGATTGATGAATCTAAGTGAGGAAAATTAGGAACTTTGGCCAATTTTTTCTAAAATGAAAAGTAGGAATTTGAACCCCGACTTAGAGTCGGATTTGGATGAAACTTATATGGCTGGACTCGTATTCGATTGGGTGTTCGGAATTTGTGAATTTTGTCGAGTTTTGTGTGACGGGCCCGAGTTGACTTTTTGGTTGAATTTTTGATTTTTGATAAAGATCAAAGCTTTATTAATTGGAATCGAATCGGTTTCTATAGCAAAGTTAGATATTATTTAGTTGGTTTTGGCTAGATTTGACCTGCTAGGAGGCCGATGTAAGAGGCAAGGGCTTGTTAGATCATTGATTTGGCTTGTTTGAGGTATGTATCTTGCTTAACCTTGTCAGGGTATACCCCTTAGGATTTGGCCTTAATTGCCTATTTGTGTTATGTGAAAAGCGATGTGTATACGAGGTGACGAGCGTGTACATGGGTGCTATGTGTGGTTTGTGATCGAATTAGACTTTAGGCTATTAATATGCCTTAATTTGAGGATGTATTCTATATGAAACATGCTTAATAACTTGGTGGCTATGTGAACATGATAACTACCCTTGTTTTAGCTGTAGTAATACTTTATTTGTTAAATACCCATCCGCATTTTACTATTTTTCATGTCCTTGTGCATCTTGTTGATAAATTATGAACTCATATCCGTGATAAAAAGTATGGCATTCGTTTTGTGAATATTGTGGCACATGTAGACATGTTGAGTGGATTGTTTGAATATTGACATGAGGTCATTGTCGTGCGAGCACGAGGTCATTACCGTGCGAGTGTGATTTGTATTGGCACGAGGTCTTCTCCGTAGGAGTGTGATTGATATTGGCACGAGGTCTTTGCTGTGCGAGCATGAGGTGTGTGATAAGGTGGCATGAGGTCTTTGCCGTGCAAGTGTGATATTGTGGCACGAGGTCTTTGCCGTGTGAGTGTGATATTGTGGCTCGAGGTCTTTGTCATGTGAGTGTGTTTGATGTTGGTGCACGAGGTCTTTGTCGTGCGAGTGTGACTTACGTTGTGGCACAGGGTCTTTACCGTGCGAGTGGGATTGATAATGTGGCATGATGTCTTTGTCGTACAGGTGTGACTTATGTTGTGGCACGAGGTCTTTACCGTGCGAGTGGTATTGATAATGTGGCGCGAGGTGCCATATGTATGTGTTTCCATTTGGTGAATTGTTGTTGAAGCTGAGTTGATACTTGTATTTAATTGTTATCACTTGTTCTGATGAGATTATTGTTATTGTTTCTATTATATTTTATGTTGCCAGTCTTTGATATATTGCACAAGTTATTTGACTAGTGACTATCACATGACTTGAACCTCGTCATTACTTCACTGTCATGACCCAAAACCACCTACCGATCGTGATGGCTCCTAACTCACTTGCTAGGTAATCCAAACATAACAAAATTGAAATATAAATACTGAATTAACAGAAATAGTACAAGTCTAGGCCAATTAACATAAACGATAGTGTCGATACATAACAAATCCCCAAGAAATCGTAAATATAGAGTCATGAGCTCTAAAACTGAAATCAAGTCTGAAATACCAAATAACAATACTGTCTGAATGAAAGACAACCATACAAAATGAAAAGAGACGCCAAGGCTGTGGTCGAGATGCGACACTACCTCGTCTCTCCAAGACAACTCAGCAACAAGCTCAGCTACTGGTGGCTCGGTCCAACACCTGGATCTGCACAATTAAGTGAAGAGTGTAGTATGAGTACAACCGACCCATGTACTCATCAAGTATCATAACTAACCTTGACGAGATAATAGAAGCAAGAATTATAAATGATACTCGCTAATCACCTGTATAGTTCATAGATTCCGACAAATACAAAACAGAAATATGATCAAGTCATAAATCACAGATAAAAACCACCTTGGTGCACACAATAACTTAACGTACTCTACTCAGTCAACAATCGATCATATAAAGTGTCACGACCCGAAATTCCCTCCTTCGGACCGTGATGACGCCTAATATTTCACTTGCTAGGCAAGCCAACGTTAGAATAATATTAACAAATTTTTAAACCATTTATAAATTATTAATAATCAAGGAAACAAAAGCGGAAGCAAAGTTTGAAACATGGTAAAATAATCCATAAAAATAACGGTATCTAAATACCATCCCAGAATTAGTGTCATAAGTGCACGAGCTTCTAGAATAAATACAAATAAAGGTTTGAATAAAATAAAGCTGTCTGGAAATAAACACACAGCTAAAGTAAAATAGACGGGGACTTCAGAACTGCGGACGCCATGCAGTTATACCTCAAGTCTCATCTGGTAGCTGAAATCCGAGCAAGTGTATGGTACGTCGCTGGGACCAACTCCCAAATCTTCACAAGAAGTGCAGAGTATAGTATTAGTACAACCAACCCCATGTACTGGTAAGTGCTGAGCCTAACCTCGACGAAGTAGTGACGAGGCTAAGGCTGTTCACTTATATTAACCTGTACGCAATATTAATAACAACAACAAATAATAGAAATAAACCAGGTAACTCATTAAAAATAATAAAAGCCAACTCAGCAGTCATAATCCATTATTATTTCAACCAATTCTGTTGCAGTGTGCAACCCGCTCTCACAATATATTCACATTCAATTCTATTGCAGCGTGCAACCCGATTTCCCAATATTTTTCTTTTAATCAAGTCTGTCATATATTTATTTCAATCAAGTATATAAATAGAGTTTTAAATAAGTCTGTTGTGGCGTGCAATCCGATCCCCCAATATTGACTTTTCAATAAGTCTATTGCGGCGTGCAATCCGATCCCCCAATATGAACTTTTTAATTAGTCTGTTGTGGCGTGCAACCCGATCCCCCAATATTGACTTCTAATAAGTCTGTTTCGGCGTGCAACCCGATCCTCCAATATGAACTTTTTAATAAGTCTGTTGCAGCGTGCAAACCCGATCCTCCAATTTATCCATTTCAATCAATTCTTATAGAAGAAATTTTTCCAATAAATGCAACAATTAATATAAAATTATAAGACAACAAGCATACAACAATTATGATTTAATTATGAAACAAACAATGATAAATAGCAAATTATTATAGAAATCAGGAAAATAATAGGCAGTTTAATATTTAATATGCTAAATGTCAAATAACAATTAAAACACATAATTCAAATAGCATGTAACAATTAATGCAGGAATTCAAGAATTAATATTTGACAAAGAATATGAGAGAAATAATTATTATAATAATTAATTTATGATTTAAAATAATTTATGATTTTTCAAGTAAGCAGGCAAACAATTAATTTGATGACGTATAGACACTCGTCACCTCGCCTATACGTCGTTCACATGCAATTCACATAACAAATAATTTAAGGGTTCTATTCCCTCAAGTCAAGGTTAATCACGACACTTACCTCGCTTTGCAAATTCCAATCAATTATTCAACCACAACTTTTCCTTTTAAAGTTGACTCCGAAAGCTTCAAATATATTCACAAACAATTCGATATATTCAATACTAATCATAGAAATTAATTCCATATGAATTTACAAATTTTTCGGACAAAAAATTTAAAATTTATTTAAATATTCGACAGTGGGATCCATGTCTCAAATCCCAAAAAAACTTGCGAAATTCGAACACCCGTTCCGATACGAGTTCAACCATACAAAAATTGTCCAATTCCGATATCAAATGGACCTTCAAATCTAAATTTCTCGTTCTTGGAAGATTTTAGAAAAATCTGATTTTTCTTCCATAAATTCACAGATTCATGATATAAACGAGTATGGAATCATGAAATATAATCAATATAGGATAACGAATATTTACCCCAATGTTTCCTGTGAAAATCGCCCAAACATTCGCCTTAACCGAGCTCAAAATGACCAAAATGAGTAAAAATATCGGACTCTTCGATATATACACTGCCCAGGCATTTCCGCACCTGCGGTGCCTAGGCTCGCACATGCGAGAAAAATCTCGCGTTTGTGAAATGGGGCTGTCAGGCGAGGCCTCTCACCTGCGGAGGAAAAATGCGCACCTGCGCTGCCTTTGCTTCTGCAATCATTTGGTCCGCTTCTGCAGACGCGCGGGTGCGTGCGGGTTTCTGCACCTATGGACTTTTGCCCAGTCACGCCCGAGTGCATCTGCGATTGAAGGCTCGCTTCTGCGAGCTCGCACCTGAGAAAAATCCGCAGGTGCGATTAGAGTAGAAGGAAAAATACAGATTTTGATTAAGTCCAATTCTTGATCCGATTTCAATCCATATCACTCTCGAGGTACTCGGGACCCCGTACGAATATACCAACAAGTCCAATAACATAATACGGACTTACTCGGGGTCTCGTATCATGCCAAATAACGCTGAAATTACAATTCACACCCCGATTCAAACTTTGAGTTTTAAACTTTCAATTTGCAAATCTCGTGCCAAAACATAGTAAATGAATCCGGAATGACTTCAAATTTGGCACATAAGTCATAAATAATATAACGGAGCTGTTTAAATTTCTAGAATCAGATTCCGGCTCCGATAACAAAAAGTCAACCCCGTGGTCAAACTTGGAAATCTTTAGCCTTTAAATTGCTAGTCCCGTTAAATGGTCATAACTTGAGCTAGGGACCTCCAAATTAAATTCCGGGCATACGATCAAGTCCCAAATCACGATACGGAGCTACTGGTACTGTCAAAACACTTATCCGGGTCTGTTTGCTAAAAATGTTGACCAAAGTCAACTCATTTGAGTTTTAAAGCTCTATTTCACATTTTAATTCACTTTTCACATGAGAACTTTTCGAAAAATTTTACGGACTGCGCACGTAAGTCGAGGAATAATAAATGTTGTTTTTTGAAGTCTTAGAATACAGAATTACTTATTAAATTTAAAGATGACATTTTGGGTCATCACATTCTCCACCTCTAAAACAAACGTTCTCCTCGAACAGAGTTAGAAAAAGTACCTGAGCTGGAGAAAAGGTGAGGATATTTACTCCGCATGTCTGACTCGGACTCCCAGGTAGATGCCTCTACCGGCTGACCTCTCCAACCATGAATGCAATATCACGAACTTTACGGTCGGCATAACTCTTTTGCCTAGACTGAGCTATGCGAAGTCGATCCTGAATAATCTTGACCTTATCCATGGCATCCTGTACCAAATCGGTACCCAACAATCGAGCCTCTCTCGGTTCAAACTAACCAACTGGCGATCGGCATCGCCTTCCGTATAATGCCTCATATGGAGCCATCTGAATGCTTGATTGGTAGCTATTATTATAAGCAAACTCCGCAAGTGGCAATAAATGATCCCAAGAACCTCCAAAGTCTATAACACAAGTGCAAAGCATATCTTCCAATATCTGAATAGTGCGCTCTGACTGTCCGTCTGTCTGTTGATGAAATGTTGTACTTAACTCCACCCGCGTGCCTAACTCACACTATACAGCCCTCCAAAAATGTGAGGTAAACTGTGTACCTCGATCTGAAATAATAGACATGGGCACACCGTGAAGGCGGACAATTTCACGAATGTAAATTTCAGCTAACCTCTCTGAAGAATAGGTAACTGCCACTGGAATGAAATACGCTGACTTGGTCAACCTGTCCATAATGACCCAAACTGCGTCAAACTTTCTCTGAGTCTGTGGGAGCCCAACAACAAAATCCATAGTGATACGCTCCCACTTCCACTCAGGAATTTCTAACTTCTGAAACAAACCACCAGGTCTCTGATGCTCGTACTTAACTTGCTGAGAATTCAGACACCGAGCTACATATGCAACTATATCCTTTTTCACTCTCCTCCACCAATAATGTTGCCGCAAATCTTGATGCATTTTGGTGGTACCTGGATGAATAGAATACCTGCAACTGTGTGTTTCTTCAAGAATTAATTCACGAAGCCCATCCACATTAGGCACACAAGTATGACCCTGCATTCGCAGAACCCCATCTTCCCCCACAGTAACCTATTTGGCATCACCGTGCCGCATTGTGTCCTTAAGGACAAGTAAATGAGGATCATCATACTGCCTCTCTCTGATGCGCTCATATAAAGAAGACCGAGCGACTGTACAAGCTAGAACCCGACTGAGTTCTGAAACATCTAACCTCACGAACTGATTAGCCAAAGTCTGAACATCTGCAGCTAATGGCCTCTCACCAACTGGAATATACGCAAGACTACCCATACTCACAGCCTTTCTACTCAAAGCATCGGCCACCACATTGGCCTTTCCGGGGTGATACAAAATGGTGATATCATAGTCTTTCAACAACTCCAACCATCTTCTCTGCCTCAAATTAAGATCTTTTTGTTTGAACAGATACTGAAGGCTGCGATGATCAGTAAATACCTCACGCGAGACACCGTAAAGGTAATGCCTCCAAATATTCAGCGGATGAACAATGGATGCCAATTCTAAGTCATGAACAGGATAATTCTTCTTGTGAACTTTCAACTGCCGCGACGCATATGCAATTACCTTGCCATCTTGCATTAATACTGCACCAAGACCAATGTGAGATGCATCACAATATACCGTATACGATCCTGAACCTGTGGTAATACTAACACTGGCACCGTAGTCAAAGCGGTCTTGATTTTCTGAAAGCTCAACTCACACTCGTCTGACCATCTGAATGGGACACCCTTCTGGGTTAGTCTGGTCAGTGTGCTTGCTATAGATGAAAACCCTTCCACGAACCGACGATAATAACCTGCTAAACCCAGGAAACTCCAGATCTCTGTAACTGAAGTAGGTCTAGGCCAATTCTGAACAACCTCAATCTTCTTAGGATCCACCTTTATGCCTTCTGCCGATACAACATGCCCCAAAAGGCAACTGAGTCTAACCAAAACTCACATTTTGAAAACTTGGCATATAACTGATTATTCTTCAAAGTGTGAAGCACACTTCGAAGATGCTGCTCATGCTCCTCTCGACTGCTGGAGTAAATTAAGATATCATCAATGAATACAACCACAAAAGAGTCCAAATAAGGCTTGAACACCCGATTCATCAAATCTATAAATGTTGCTGGGGCATTTGTCAACCCAAATGACATCACTAGGAATTCGTAATGCCCATACCGAGTTCGAAAAGCTGTTTTAGGAACATCAGATGCCCTAATCTTCAAATGATGGTAACCAGACCTCAAATCGATCTTCGAAAATACCTTGGCACCCTGAAGCTGATCAAATAAGTCATCAATTCTTGGCAGTGGATATTTGTTTTTGATAGTGGCTTTGTTCAGCTACCGATAATATATACACATCTGTATAGAGCCATCTTTCTTCTTTACAAATAATACTGGTGCACCCTAGGGTGAGACACTGGGTCTAATGAATCCCGAATCAAGAAAGTCTTGTAACTGCTCTTTCAATTCTTTCAACTCCGGCGGGGCCATACAGTATGGTGGAATAGAAATGGGCTTAGTGCCGGGGAGCCAAATCAATACAGAAGTCAATATCTCTGTCGGGTGGCATCCCCGGCAAATCTGCAGGAAATACTTCTAGAAATTCACGAACAACTGGTACTGAGTCGATAGAAGGAGCATCCGCACTGGGATCGCGAATATAAGCCAAATAGGCTAGACACCCTTTCTCTACCATACGCCGAGCTTTCATATAAGAAATAACCCTATTGGCAAAATGACCATGAGTTCCTTTCCACTCTAACCGAGGTAACTCCGGTATAGCTAGGGTCACTGTCTTGGCATGACAATCCAATATATCATGATAAGGTGACAGCCAATCCATACCCAAGATGACATCAAAATCTACCATATCAAGAAGTAGAAGATCCACACTAGTCTCAAGATTACCAATAGTAATCACACACGAATGATAGACATGATCTACTACAACAGAGTCTCCCACTGGTGTAGATACACACACAAAAGTACTCAGAGAATCACAAGGCACAACCAAATATGAAGCAAAATAAGAGGTCACAGAGGAATAAGTAGATCCTGGATCAAATAGAACTGAAGCATCTCTATGGCAAACTGGAATAATACCTATGATCACAGCATCACATAACTCGGCCTCAGGCCTAGCTGGAAAAGCATAAAATCGGGGCTAGGCCTTACCACTCTGAACTACGTCCCTTGGACGGCCTCTGACTAGCTGGCCTCTACCTCTAACGGTCTGACCTCCACCTCTAATGGCCTGACCTCCACCTCTAATAGCCTGACCTCCACCTCTAGTTGCCTGACCCCTACCTCTAGCTGGCTGAGCAGGCGGTGAAGCAACCGGTGCCGGTGTGATGGCACGAGAATCTTGCCGAGATCTATTACTCGCCAATCTAGGGCAATACCTCTTGATGTGACCAATGTTCCCACAATCAGAACACCCATCCTGATGCCGTGGCTGCTAAAGCTGAAGCTGACCCAGATGGGCCGGATGACCATTATAGTAACTCTAGAGTGGTGGTGCACTAATAGGAGCTGAATATGCACTGAATACTGGCTGCCCAGAGTAAGGCATAATAGGACTGTGACTCCCTGAAGCACCGGGAGATGCATGGAGTGCTGAATGAAACGGTCTGGGAGGATGATCCCTACCAAAATTACCTCTGCCTCCAGACGAGACACCAATGTAACAACCAAACTGATGAGGCCTTTTATCAGACCTCTGCCCTCTCTCTTGTGCAAGAACCATCTCGATCCTCCTTGCGATATTAGCAGCCGCCTGAAAATAAATCTCACTTCCGGTCTCCTTGGCCATCTGAAGTCTGATAGGGTGAGTGAGTCCCTCAATAAACCTCCTCACTCTCTCTCCCTCCGTAGGTAGTAAAAGGAGAGCATGACGGGCCAAATCCACAAAACGGGACTCATACTGAGTAACAGTCATACTGCCCTGCTGTAGACGCTCAAATTGCTTGCGAAATTCCTCTCTCAGTGTGATAGGGAGGAGCTTTTCCAGAAATAGCTGAGAGAACTGCTCCTATGTAAGTGCAGGCGATCCAACTGGTCTGGTCAATGTATAATCTCTCCACCATCTCTTGGCAGAACCCGTCATCTGAAATACAACAAAATCAACACCATTGGTCTCAACTATACCCATGTTCCACAGTAACTCAAAACAACGTTCAAGATAATCCAGTGGGTCCTCAGAAGGTGTACCACTGAAGTGAACTGGAAAGAGATGGTAAACTTATCCAGTCTCAATAAGGCCTCAAAACACATGGCGGACCTATCACCGATCTATGCCGCAACAACTGGCTGAACTACCCCAACTGGCGGGGCTGCTGGAGCCTGATTCTGGGGAGCCATCTGCTCCGGAGCGGGAGTAGTGGGAGTTTGTGCTCCTCCCCCAGCCTGTGCGACGGCTGGCGCCACTGAAAATGTACCATTCTGGGCCACTCCCTCCATAAGACTTACCAAATGGACTAGAGCGTCCTGAAGTACTAGAGTGGCTATGAATCCTTCCGGGACTTGAACTGGTCCAACTTGTACATTCTGAACTGGAACCTCCTCCTCAAGGTCCACCTAAGGTTTTACAAAAGGTGTAGTTGCTTGAGCTCTGGACTGAGCTCTACCTCGGCCTCTAGCACGACCTCGACCTCTACCCCTGGCCATAGTTACCACCGGGGGTTCTGGTCCTTGTCCATCGGTAGAGGTATTACGTGTTCTCACCATCTGCGAGAGAATAAGAGTAGAATGGTTCAATCATCGATGATAGAACAAAATCACATGATAGAATAAAAAAGAAGTGATATTGTTCCTAAACTTCATAGCTTCAGAGAGATAAGTACAGATGTCTCCGTACCGATCCTTCAGACTCTACTAAGCTTGCTCGTGACTCGTGAGACCTATGTAACCTAGTGCTCTGATACCAACTATCATGACCCGAAATTCCCTCCTTCGGACCGTGATGGCGCCTAGCATTTCACTTGCTAGGCAAGCCAACGTTAGAATAATATTAACAAATTTTTAAACATTTTTAAATTATTAGTAATCAAGGAAACAAAAGCAGAAGCAAAGTTTGAAACATGGTGAAATAATCCATAAAAAGAACGGTGTCTAAATACCATTCCAGAATTGGTGTCACAAGTGCACGAGCTTCTAGAATAAATACAAATAAAGGTCTGAATAAAATAAAGCTGTCTGGAAATAAATACACAGCTATAGTAAAATAGACGGGGACTTCAGAACTACGGATGCCATGCAGTTATACCTCAAGTCTCCTCTGGTAGCTGAAATCCGAGCAAGTCTATGGTACGCCGCTGGGACCAACTCCAAAATCTGTACAAGAAGTGCAGATTGTAGTATCAATACAACCGACCCCATGTACTGGTAGGTGCTGAGCCTAACCTCGACGAAGTAGTGACGAGGCTAATGCGGTTCACTTACATTAACCTGTATGCAATATTAATAACAACAACAAATAATAAATATAAATCAAGTAACTCATTTATAATAATTGAAGCCAACTCAGCAGTCATAATCCATTATTATTTCAACCAATTCTGATGCAGCGCGCAACCCGCTCTCAAAATATATTCACATTCAATTCTGTTGCAGCGTGCAACCCGCTCTCCTAATATTTTCCTTTTAATAAAGTCTTTCATATATTTATTTCAATCAAGTATATATATAGACTTTTAAATAAGTCTGTTGCGGCGTGCAATCCGATCCCCCAATATTAACTTTTCAATAAGTTTTTTGCGGCGTGCAATCCGATCCCCCAATATGGACTTTTTAATAAGTCTGTTGCTGCGTGCAACCCGATCCCCCAA
This sequence comes from Nicotiana tabacum, assembly GCF_000715075.1. Taxonomy (NCBI): domain Eukaryota; kingdom Viridiplantae; phylum Streptophyta; class Magnoliopsida; order Solanales; family Solanaceae; genus Nicotiana; species Nicotiana tabacum. The sequence continues at coordinate 44,754,228 of NC_134094.1, forward strand.
TATTGACTTCTAATAAGTCTGTTGCGGCGTTCAACCCGATCCTCCAATATGGACTTTTCAATAAGTCTGTTGCAGCGTGCAACCCGATCCTCCAATATTGACTTTTAATAAGTCTGTTGCGCTGTGCAACCCGATCCTCCAATTTATCCATTTCAATCAACTCTTATAGAAGAAATTTTCCCAATAAATACAACAATTAATATAAAATTATAAGACAACAAGCATACAACAATTATGATTTAATTATGAAACATGCAATGACAAATAGCAAATTATTATAGAAATCAGGGAGAAAATAGGTAGTTTAATATTTAATATGCTAAATGTCAAATAACAATTAAAACACATAATTCAAATAACATGTAACAATTAATGCAGGAATTCAAGAATTAATATTTGACAAAGAATTGGAGAGAAATAATTATTATAATAATTAATTTATGATTTAAAACAATTTATGATTTTTCAAGTAAGGAGGCAAACAATTAATTTGACGGCGTATTGACACTCATCACCTCGCCTATACGTCATTCACATGCAATTCACATAAGAAATAATTTAAGGGTTCTATTCCCTCAAGTCAAGGTTAACCACGACACTTACCTCGCTTTGCAAATTCCAATCGATTATTCAACCACAGCTTTTCCTTTTAAATTTGACTCCGAAAGCTTCAAATCTATTCACAAACAATTCGATATATTCAATACTAATCATAGAAGTTAATTCCATATGAATTTACAAATTTTTGGGACAAAAAATTCGAAATTCATTTAAATATTCGACACCAGGACCCACGTCTCAAATCCCGAAAAAACTCATGAAATCCGAATACCCGTTCCGATACGAGTCCAACCATACAAAAATTGTCCAATTCCGATATCAAATGGACCTTCAAATTTAAATTTCTCGTTTTTGGAAGATTTTAGAAAAATCTGATTTTTCTTCCATAAATTCACGGATTCATGATATAAACGAGTATGAAATCATGAAATATAATCAATATAGGATAAGGAACACTTACCCCAATGTTTTCCGCAAAAATGCCCAAAATTTCGCCTTAACCAAGCTCAAAATGACCAAAATGAGCAAAAATATCAGACTCTTCGATATATACACTGCCCAGGCATTTTCGCACCTGCGGTGCCTGGGTTCGCATCTGCGAGAAAAATCTCGCATTTGCGAAATGGGGCTGCCAGGCGAGGCCTCGCACCTGCGGAGGAAAAATGCGAACCTGCGCTGCCTTCGCTTCTGCGGACGCGCGGGTGCGTGCAGGTTTCCGCACCTGCAGACTTTTACCCAGCCATGCCCGGGCGCTTCTGCGATCGAAGGCTCGCTTCTCCGAGCTCGCACCTGTGAGAAAAATCCGCAGGTGCGATTACAGCAGAAGGAAAAATACAGATTTTGCTTAAGTCCAGTTATTGATCCGATTTCAATCCGTATCACTCTCGGGGTACTCGGAACCCCGTACGAATATACCAACAAGTCCAATAACATAATACGGACTTACTCGGGATCTCGTATCACGCCAAATAACGCTGAGTTTTAAACTTTCAATTTGCAAATCACGTGCCAAAATATATTAAATGAATTCGGTGTGACTTCAAATTTGGCACATAAGTCAAAAATGATATAACGGAGCTGTTCAAATTTTCAGAATTGGATTCCGGCTCCGATATCAAAAAGTCAACCCGGTGGTCAAACTTGGAAATCTTTAGCCTTTAAATTGCTAGTTCCGTTAAATGGTCATAACTTGAGCTAGGAACCTCCAAATTAAATTCCGGGCATACGTCCAAGTCCCAAATTACGATACGGAGCTACCAAAACTGTCAAAATACTGATCCGGGTCCGTTTGCTAAAAATGTTGACCAAAGTCAACTCACTTGAGTTTTAAAGCTCTATTTTATATTTTAATTATTTTTCACATGAGAACTTTTCGGAAAATTTTACGGACTGCGCACGCAAGTCAAGGAATAATAAATGGTGTTTTTCGAAGTCTTAGAACACAGAATTACTTATTAAATTTAAAGATGATATTTTGGGTCATCACATAAAGAAGATATGCAAGTAAATCAGGTAAACAACCAAGGAAATTGCAAGTAAAGATGAAATGCAAAAATTGGCCAGCCTTTCATCAGAATCTCAATAACCGAACCAAACCACTGATCAGTTTTCATCAAACCGTGTTTACACCATCAAGAAGGAACATGTGAGGGTGACTCTTGGGGGGTGGATCTATATCCACACGCTGCACGGACAACTCACGTGCCAATAATATCAATATATCGAATTCACACGGACAACTCACATGCTGCACGGACAATTCACATGCCAATATCGCAATCTACCCGGCATGTCACAGACTCAGTATCACAATCCGTCCGGTATGGTCACATGCTCAATATCATAATCCGCCCGGCGTGTTCACAAACTCAATTCACAATCCGTCCGACATGGTCACATGCTCAATATCACAATCTGCCCGGCGTGGTCACATGCTACCAGTCCAATCCATATCATAAGAAAGCATATATACAAGAATATATGTACATGATCAAATTTTATACTCCTGGACTCATATAAATAACATGCTAAAGTGTATGCATGTGCAAAGTGTGCTATCACAACTCAATTAGGAAATTTCATCACGAAAGTAGCAAATATTATGTTTAATCAGGAGATTAACCTCTTTGTACCCTCAAAGATGGCTCAAACTGCTCACAACAGGGGTACAAATATAAGAAACACCATAACATTAAGCTTAGCAACCAATTCAAGGCATATCATAACCTAAGCACTAACCCCGAGCATGAATAATACCCTGGTTCACATGCATGAGCTCAACCCCACACATGTGCGCCACCCATAGCTCGTAGCTATCACAAATAACTCAGGCAACGAGTGCCTCAATCAAGTTTAGGTAAGAAACTTACCTCAAGCAAGCTAAATCAGTACTCTAAGAAGCCCTTCCCGCGTGAATCAACCTTCGGACGGCTCGAATCTCGACAAAATAACTTAATATCATCAGTAAAAGCCATAGGAAATGATTTCAAATGATAAAGCTAAGATCTTGAATCAATTATGCAAAGTCAACTCAAAATGTCAACCCCAGGATCGCACCTTAGAACCCAACAAATCTCACAAATTCTGAATACTCATTCCAATACGAGTCCAAATATATGTGTCTCAAACAAATTCGACCTCAATTCGACCCCCAAATCATCAATATATGCTTTAGAAATGTTTTTACTAAAATTCCCAATTTCTTCACTAAGATTCACCAATTACATGCTAAAATCAAAGTTAGAATCATGAATAATGAACAAATCCGAGTAAAAACACTTACCCTAATCCAAATCGTGAAAATTCCCTCCAAGATCACCCAAATTCGAGCTCTATAACTCAAAATGGGATAAAATAACCAAAACCCTCGAAATAGAGTACTTAAATATTCTGCCAGGGCATATGCGTCGCGATCTTGGGACATTTATCGCGATCTCGGAGAACAAAAATAAACCACCTAGAAAAAGGCCTTCACATTTGCGTCCACGCCACCGCGAACGCGATGAAGAACACATCACACTATACGCGAACGCAGCCTAGTCCTCGCGAATGTGTAGGCCAACTCCTTCCAGCTCCCAGCTGCTTCGCGAACGTGGAGCCCCCATCGTGAACGCATAGAAGGCGATTGCCCAGCCCACTCCAACCTTCTGTGAACGCGACAGCCTTGTCATGATCGCGAAGAAGGAAACCATAACTCAGAATTCAGTAGTCTAAAACATAGTGGATTGGTCCAAAACCCGGCCAAAATACACCGGAGGCCCTCGGGACCCCGTCCAATCACACCATTCAATCCCAAAATATAACACAGACTTACTTGAGGCCTCAAATCATACAAAACAATATCAAAACCACAAATCACACCTTAATTCAAGCCTAAGGAACTAATTCAACATTCCATATTTAAAACTTACGCCGAACATGCCTAAACAACTCGAAATAACCTTAAATTTTGCATGTAAGTCTCAAATGACACCACAGAGTTATTCTAACTCCCAAAACCAAAATCCAAACCCGATACTATCAAAATCAACTCTCGGTCAAACCTATCAACCTTCCAAACCTTCAACTTTCCAACTTTCGCCAAATAGAACCAAATCAACCTAAGGACCTCCAAATCTAAATCTGGACATATGCCTAAGTACAAAATTACCATATGAAACTATTGGAATCATCAAAACTTCATTACGGGGTCGTCAACATATAATAAACTCTGATCAACTCTTATAACTTACTTCTAACCTTGGGACTAAGTGTACCAATTCACTCCAAAATCTCCCCGAAATTAAATCAACCACCCTGACAAGTCACGTAATCACAATTACATATGTAAAAAGCATAAAATAGGAAGAATAGGGATAAAATACTCAAAACGACTGGCCGGGTCATTACATTCACTGAGGTTAGTCTTGATACTTATTGGGTATCGACCGTGGTGTACTCATAATACACTTCTACATATTTTTGTGCAGATTCAGGTATTGGTGCCAACGGAGCCCGAGAGTGAGAGCTTTCTTGTTCGCGATGATTCAAGGTAGAGCTGCATGCTGTCACAGTCCCTTGGAGTCTCATCTTTTATATTAATACTGTTAATTTACATTCGAACAGTATTGTAAATTTTGGAATGTTTTGTATGTACTCAGTTATAGCTCATGACTCTGTACTACTTAGTTCTGGGAAGATCTTTGAGTATTGCCTTTAAATTATATTAACTCTATTTTCTCTTTTATATTAATTTTTACCTTATTATATCATTAATTATTAATTTAATATTGTTAAATTATAGACTAACCTAGTCTTAGACTTGAACTCGATTTCTTGGACTTGATCTTGATTGTTTGAAACTTGAAGCTTGTAGAGAAATTTGTGGTGTTTGATCCACGAGCTGTCTCTTGCTTCTTGTTATGATTCATGGTGTCTTTTCTGAGTCATAAAGACCCCTATTTATAGTTGTGGAAAAGAAGAGTTGTGATGAGAACAAACTTTTTCCAACCAATCAGATTGAAGCGTGACAAGACCGTATTTGATTGGCCAAAAAATTCCTCTCTCAGTGTGATAGGGAGGAGCTTTTCCAGAAATAGCTGAGAGAACTGCTCCCATGTAAGTGCAGGCGATCCAACTGGTCTGGTCAATGTATAATCTCTCCACCATCTCTTGGCGGAACCCGTCATCTGAAATACAACAAAATCAACCCCATTGGTCTCAACTATACCCATGTTCCACAACACCTCAAAACAATATTCAAGATAATCCTGTGGGTCCTCAGAAGGTGTACCACTGAAGTGAACTGGAAAGAGCTTGGTAAACTTATCCAGTCTCAATAAGGCCTCAAAACACATGGCGGACCTATCACCGATCTATGCCGCAATAACTGGTTGAACTACCCCAACTGGCGGGGCTGCTGGAGCCTGATTCTGGGGAGCCATCTGCTCCGGAGCAGGAGTAGTGGGAGTTTGTGCTCCTCCCCCAGCTTGTGAGACGGCTGGTGTCACTGAAAATGTACCATTCTGGGCCACGCCCTCCATAAGACTTACCAAATGGACTAGAGCGTCCTGAAGTACTAGAGTGACTATGAATCCTTCCGGGACTTGAACTGGTCCAACTTGTACATTCTGAACTGGAACCTCCTCCTCAAGGTCCACCTAAGGTTTTACAACAGGTGCAGCTGCTTGAGCTCTGGACTGAGCTCTACCTCGGCCTCTAGCACGACCTCGACCTCTACCCCTGGCCATAGTTGCCACCGGGGAATCTGGTCCCTGTCCATCGGTAGAGGTATTACGTGTTCTCACCATCTGCGAGAGAATAAGAGTAGAATGGTTCAATCATCGATGATAGAACAAAATCGCATGATAGAATAAAAAAGAAGTGATATTATTCCTAAACTTCATAGCTTCAGAGAGATAAGTACAGATGTCTCCGTACCGATCCTTCAGACTCTACTAAGCTTGCTCGTGACTCGTGAGACCTATGTAACCTAGTGCTCTGATACCAACTATCATGACCCGAAATTCCCTCCTTCGGACCGTGATGGCGCCTAACATTTCACTTGCTAGGCAAGCCAACGTTAGAATAATATTAACAAATTTTTAAACATTTTTAAATTATTAATAATCAAGGAAACAAAAGCAGAAGCAAAGTTTGAAACATGGTAAAATAATCCATAAAAAGAACGGTGTCTAAATACCATTCCAGAATTGGTGTCACAAGTGCACGAGCTTCTAGAATAAATACAAATAAAGGTCTGAATAAAATAAAGCTGTCTGGAAATAAACACATAGCTATAGTAAAATAGACAGGGACTTCAGAACTACGGACGCCATACAGTTATACCTCAAGTCTCCTCTGGTAGCTGAAATCCGAGCAAGTCTATGGTACGCCGCTGGGACCAACTCCAAAATCTGTACAAGAAGTGCAGATTGTAGTATCAATACAACCGACCCCATGTACTGGCAGGTGCTGAGCCTAACCTCGACGAAGTAGTGATGAGGCTAAGGCGGTTCACTTACATTAACCTGTACGCAATATTAATAACAACAACAAATAATAAATATAAATCAAGTAACTCATTTATAATAATTGAAGCCAACTCAGCAGTCATAATCCATTATTATTTCAACCAATTCTGATGCAGCGTGCAACCCGCTCTAAAAATATATTCACATTCAATTCTGTTGCAGCGTGCAATCCGCTCTCCCAATATTTTCCTTTTAATCAAGTCTTTCATATATTTATTTCAATCAAGTATATATATAGACTTTTAAATAAGTCTGTTGCAGTATGCAATCCGATCCCCCAATATTGACTTTTCAATAAGTCTTTTGCGGCGTGCAATCCGATCCCCCAATATAGACTTTTTAATAAGTCTGTTGCTGCGTGCAACCCGATCCCCCAATATTGACTTCTAATAAGTCTGTTGCGGCGTTCAACCCGATCCTCCAATATGGACTTTTCAATAAGTCTGTTGCAGCGTGCAACCCGATCCTCCAATATTGACTTTTAATAAGTCTGTTGCGGTGTGCAACCCGATCCTCCAATTTATCCATTTCAATCAACTCTTATAGAAGAAATTTTTCCAATAAATGCAACAATTAATATAAAATTATAAGACAACAAGCATACAACAATTATGATTTAATTATGAAACAAGCAATGACAAATAGCAAATTATTATAGAAATCAGGGAGAAAATAGGTAGTTTAATATTTAATATGCTAAATGTTAAATAACAATTAAAACACATAATTCAAATAACATGTAACAATTAATGCAGGAATTCAAGAATTAATATTTGACAAAGAATTGGAGAGAAACAATTATTATAATAATTAATTTATGATTTAAAATAATTTATGATTTTTCAAGTAAGGAGGCAAACAATTAATTTGATGACGTATAGACACTTATCACCTCGCCTATACGTCGTTCACATGCAATTCACATAAGAAATAATTTAAGGGTTCTATTCCCTCAAGTAAAGGTTAACCACGACACTTACCTCGCTTTGCAAATTCTAATCGATTATTCAACCACAGCTTTTCCTTTTAAATTTGACTCCGAAAGCTTCAAATCTATTCACAAATAATTCGATATATTCAATACTAATCATAGAAATTAATTCCATATGAATTTACAAATTTTTCGGACAAAAAATCCGAAATTTATTTAAATATTCGACAGCGGGATCCACGTCTCAAATCCTGAAAAAACTCACGAAATCCGAATACCCGTTCCGATATGAGTCCAACCATACAAAAATTATCCAATTCCGATATCAAATGGACCTTCAAATTTAAATTTCTCATTTTTGGAAGATTTTAGAAAAATCTGATTTTTCTTCCATAAATTCACGGATTCATGATATAAACGAGCATGAAATCATGAAATATAATCAATATAGGATAAGGAACACTTACCCCAATATTTTTCGTAAAAATGCCCAAAAATTCGCCTTAACCAAGCTCAAAATAACCAAAATGAGTAAAAATATCAGACTCTTCGATATATACACTGCCCAGGCATTTCCGCACCTGCGATGCCTGGGCTCGCATCTGCGAGAAAAATCTCGCATTTGCGAAATGGGGCTGCCAGGCGAGGCCTCGCACCTGAGGAGGAAAAATGCACACTTGCGCTGCCTTTGCTTTTGCGGACGCGCGGGTGCGTGCAGGTTTCCGCACCTGCAGACTTTTGCCCAGCCATGCCCGGGCACTTCTGCGATTGAAGGCTCGCTTCTCCGAGCTCGCACCTGTGAGAAAAATCCGCAGGTGCGATTACAGCAGAAGGAAAAATACAGATTTTGCTTAAGTCCAGTTATTGATCCGATTTCAATCCGTATCACTCTCGGGGTACTCGGGACCCCGTACGAATATACCAACAAGTCCAATAACATAATACGGACTTACTCGGGATCTCGTATCACGCCAAATAACGCCGAGTTTTAAACTTTTAATTTGCAAATCACGTGCCAAAATATATTAAATGAATTCGGGATGACTTCAAATTTGGCACATAAGTCAAAAATGATATAACAGAGCTGTTCAAATTTCCAGAATTGGATTCCGGCTCCGATATCAAAAAGTCAACCCGGTGGTCAAACTTGGAAATCTTTAGCCTTTAAATTGCTAGTTCCGTTAAATGGTCATAACTTGAGCTAGGAACCTCCAAATTAAATTCCGGGCATACGTCCAAGTCCCAAATTACGATACGGAGCTACCGGAACTATTAAAATACTGATCCGGGTCCGTTTGCTAAAAATGTTGACCAAAGTCAACTCACTTGAGTTTTAAAGCTCTATTTTATATTTTAATTCATTTTTCACATGAGAACTTTTCGGAAAATTTTACGGACTGCGCACGCAAGTCAAGAAATAATAAATGGTATTTTTCGAAGTCTTAGAACACAGAATTACTTATTAAATTTAAAGATGATATTTTGGGTCATCACATAAAGAAGATATGCAAGTAAATCAGGTAAACAACCAAGGAAATTGCAAGTAAAGATGAAATGCAAAAATTGGCCAGCCTTTCATCAGAATCTCAATAACCGAACCAAACCACTGATCAGTTTTCATCAAACCGTGTTTACACCATCAAGAAGGAACATGTGAGGGTGACTCTTGGGGGGTGGATCTATATCCACACGCTGCACGGACAACTCACGTGCCAATAATATCAATATATCGAATTCACACGGACAACTCACATGCTGCACGGACAATTCACATGCCAATATCGCAATCTACCCGGCATGTCACAGACTCAGTATCACAATCCGTCCGGTATGGTCACATGCTCAATATCATAATCCGCCCGGCGTGTTCACAAACTCAATTCACAATCCGTCCGACATGGTCACATGCTCAATATCACAATCTGCCCGGCGTGGTCACATGCTACCAGTCCAATCCATATCATAAGAAAGCATATATACAAGAATATATGTACATGATCAAATTTTATACTCCTGGACTCATATAAATAACATGCTAAAGTGTATGCATGTGCAAAGTGTGCTATCACAACTCAATTAGGAAATTTCATCACGAAAGTAGCAAATATTATGTTTAATCAGGAGATTAACCTCTTTGTACCCTCAAAGATGGCTCAAACAGCTCACAACAGGGGTACAAATATAAGAAACACCATAACATTAAGCTTAGCAACCAATTCAAGGCATATCATAACCTAAGCACTAACCCCGAGCATGAATAATACCCTGGTGCACATGCATGAGCTCAACCCCACACATGTGCGCCACCCATAGCTCGTAGCTATCACAAATAACTCAGGCAACGAGTGCCTCAATCAAGTTTAGGTAAGAAACTTACCTCAAGCAAGCTAAATCAGTACTCTAAGAAGCCCTTCCCGCGTGAATCAACCTTCGGACGGCTCGAATCTCGACAAAATAACTTAATATCATCAATAAAAGCCATAGGAAATGATTCCAAATGATAAAGCTAAGATCTTGAATCAATTATGCAAAGTCAACTCAAAATGTCAACCCCAGGACCGCACCCTGGAACCCAACAAAACTCAGAAATTCTGAACACTCAATCCAATACGAGTCCAAATATATGTGTCTCAAACAAGTTCGACCTCAATTCGACCCCCAAATCATCAATATATGCTTTAGAAATGTTTTTACTGAAATTCCCAATTTCTTCACTAAGATTCACCAATTACATGCTAAAATCAAAGTTAGAATCATGAATAATGAACAAATCCGAGTAAAAACACTTACCCTAATCCAAATCGTAAAAATTCCCTCCAAGATCGCCCAAATTCGAGCTCTATAACTCAAAATGGGATAAAATAACCAAAACCCTCGAAATAGAGTACTTAAATATTCTGCCAGGGCATATGCGTCGCGATCGTGGGACATTTATCGCGATCTCGGAGAACAAAAATAAACCACCTAGAAAAAGGCCTTCGCATTTGCGTCCACGCCACCGCGAACGCGATGAAGAACACATCACACTATACGCGAACGCAGCCTAGTCCTCGCGAATGTGTAGGCCAACTCTTTCCAGCTCCCAGCTGCTTCGCGAACGTGGAGCCCCCATCGTGAACGCATAGAAGGCGATTGCCCAGCCCACTCCAACCTTCTGTGAACGCGACAGCCTTATCATGATCGCGAAGAAGGAAACCATAACTCAGAATTCAGTAGTCTAAAACATAGTGGATTGGTCCAAAACCCGGCCAAAATATACCGGAGGCCCTCGGGACCCCGTCCAATCACACCATTCAATCCCAAAATATAACACAGACTTACTTGAGGCCTCAAATCATACAAAACAATATCAAAACCACAAATCACACCTTAATTCAAGCCTAAGGAACTAATTCAACATTCCATATTTAAAACTTACGCCGAACATGCCTAAACAACTCGAAATAAACTTAAATTTTGCATGTAAGTCTCAAATGACACCACAGAGTTATTCCAACTCCCAAAACCAAAATCCAAACCCGATACTATCAAAATCAACTCTCGGTCAAACCTATCAACCTTCCAAACCTTCAACTTTCCAACTTTCGCCAAATAGAACCAAATCAACCTAAGGACCTCCAAATCTAAATCTGGACATACGCCTAAGTACAAAATTACTATATGAAACTATTGGAATCATCAAAACTTCATTACGGGGTCGTCAACACATAATAAACTCCGGTCAACTCTTATAACTTACTTCTAACCTTGGGACTAAGTGTACCAATTCACTCCAAAATCTCCCCGAAATTAAATCAACCACCCTGACAAGTCACGTAATCACAATTACATATGTAAAAAGCATAAAATAGGAAGAATAGAGCTAAAATACTCAAAACGACCGGCCGGGTCATTACATTCACTGAGGTTAGTCTTGATACTTATTGGGTATCGACCGTGGTGTACTCATAATATACTTCTACATATTTTTGTGCAGATTCAGGTATTGGTGCCAACGGAGCCCGAGAGTGAGAGCTTTCTTGTTCACGATGATTCAAGGTAGAGCTGCATGCTGTCACAGTCCCTTGGAGTCTCATCTTTTATATTAATACTGTTAATTTATATTCGAACAGTATTGTAAATTTTGGAATGTTTTGTATGTATTCAGTTATAGCTCATGACTCTGTACTACTTAGTTCTGGGAAGATCTTTGAGTATTGCCTTTAAATTATATTAACTCTATTTTCTCTTTTATATTAATTTCTACCTTATTATATCATTAATTATTGATTTAATGTTGTTAAATTATAGACTAACCTAGTCTTAGACTTGAACTCGATTTTTTGGACTTGATCTTGATTGTTTGAAACTTGAAGCTTGTAGAGAAATTTGTGGTGTTTGATCCACGAGCTGTCTCTTGCTTCTTGTTATGATTCATGGTGTCTTTTCTGAGTCATAAAGACCCCTATTTATAGTTGTGGAAAAGAAGAGTTGTGATGAGAACAAACTTTTTCCAACCAATCAGATTGAAGCGTGACAAGACCGTATTTGATTGGCCAAAATATGTCATTGATACACGCAGCACAATTTTATTATCCTTTTAATTTGATTTGGCATGCCTTTGTCATTTTGACATGTGGCATGACTCCTACTGGATCTTCCGTTTGACTTGGCATGCCACATCATTTGACACGTGGCACCAAACTAGGCCTCTAGGAAGATGACATTTTGGGCTTAATGAAGTGGGCTCATCACTTGTAGCCCGATTACATGGGGTAGTCCAATATATTTGGATTTATTTATTTAACCCATATATATTGGATTAATATAGTTAATCTAATTATATTGGCCCATAATATTTATTTGAACTAATATATCTTTAATTTAAATACAGTCCAAATAATTTATGAATTTAAATTCAATTAAATTTAAATACCTACAAATACCCCTACTTCACGACTTGTCGATGCATCTATACTTTGAAGACTAGGCTTGAAGTATTAACTTGATATTTTATTGCTCCGTCTTGACCTTAGTTTTCCTCATGCCCTTTGAAAACTTCACTGGCACTTCGTTCTCCAAATGTAAATTTGATTAGAATAAATTCTCGTTTGGATTTATGCTTTTGTTGCATTCTATTTAGACCAAAATAATGACAGCTCATCACACGCCATAATTGATCCTTAACTGTTTTCCTCTTGTGCTTAAGCACTAAATTTAAAAATGAGTTTCTAAGGGCAAGCAATTCCATTTAAACTTGATTCTGCAAGACATTTTAAAATGGAACTTTTAATGGGCATATAATTGATCTACTACACGTGGCAGTTGCTAGAGATTTTTGAATTCCACAATTGATTGTTGCTAAGATTCAATTGTGACGCCTTAATCTGAGAATCAACCAGAAACTCATTCTCCTTGACACGTATTCCTCTTACTCGGATACAGTATTTTTAATCCGAGTTGGAGTCAAATTATAGTATCCCAATTTATGCTCCAAATCAATTGTTTAAGCCGCCTTAGCCATTTATCCCACGTCGAAAATATACTTTCACCAGCTACATTCCCAAATCTATATAAACCCAATGTTATTTTGTTTGCCAACATCAATTGCAGATTACGAGCCCTGTGAAGCATAGCGTCGAGGTATTTTCCTCTTTTTTTCTTCTGCGTTTTCTTGCTTGTTCCTTTTTTCTTCCTTTTTTTTTTAGGTCAAACGAGAAACATATATTCTTGTTTAAGGAGATAATCCACATATGAAGAAGCACATCATAGGGTGTGAAGGGATAAGTACTCATCCTCACCCGAAAACTGGAAGGCCAATCTTAAGGTGTGAAGGGATGGATACTCATCCCCACCCAAATATCGGAGGGATAACTTAGGGTGTGAAGAGATAGATACTTATCCCAAACCGAAAACCGGAAAGATCACTTAGGGTGTGAAGGGATGGATACTCATCCCCGCCCGAAAACGGAGGGATAACATAGGGTGTGAAGGAATGGATACCTATCCCCGCCCGAAAACCGTAGGGATCACGTAGGATCCCCACCCGAAAATGGAGGGATAATCTTAGGGTTTGAAGGGGTGGATACTTATCCCCACCCAAAAATTGGAGGGGTAATCTTAAGGTGTGAAGGAATGGATACTCATTCCCGCCCGAAAACCGAAGACAATCTTATCTATTAAAATCTTTGTACCTATTCCAATACTCTCGATTTGGATGCTAATGATTTCTTTTGTCCTTTGTAGCTCAAAGAGATGGTAAATTTAAAAAACTACAACTCACCTTTCTCCAAACTTAAATATCTCATAATTGAGACTGAAGATGGCGCGGGACAAACTAAACTTTTGATTCACACCCCACAAGTCGGCTGGTATTCAAGCTCATGGCCTTCCTTGAGGAACACGCTTCATGTAGAAAATTGGACTTTGGATCACAAGCCTACTTCCAATCCATTATCTAAGACGTAGTCTCTCCAAGTGCCAATCCATCACCACGTAAACATTGCTAGCACACTCTTCCGAACTTAGGGCGTCGTATAATTCAAGGAGAAATACATTGGGGAAACAATGTAACAATCGAGGATAAGTATCGTCACATTCCAGGATATTGGGAATGAGCTGAAGATGTACTTGGTAGAAGCCAACAAACTTTGAGTACATAAAGATTTATGATGCTGTATATTCCTCACTTTTTACTTAAGATCGAAACTCGAACATTTTGCAAGCATTTAGTGTGGCTTGGTGCCCCAAGAAGAACACACTTCTTACATCAGTTGGAGAGCTATCTATCTCTCGTTGGGGCTTACATATTCTTGAAGGTTTGCCATTGCGGGTTCTCTGTATGAGGAAGTGGTACCTGAGACAATGGACTCACATGTTTAGAGGAAAAACAGATGAGAGTTGTTCCTCAATCTTGCGAGTACATATTTGTTGCTTTCCATTATCTTAAGAAAGGCATCGGCGTTAATCAAAAGGTCTCCTTGAGCAAGTGGACAAAAATTTATTATAAGAAAGCTTTAATATATAAATATGCCCCAATACAGAAGGAAAATAAATCCACGCGCATAAAATTAAAACATAATCCTAACAAAGTTATTCTTGAGACAACTAGATGGTCAAGTGATGAAGAAGCTGTATTTTCCAACCTTAGGGTGAGGTCTGACAAGAAAGATGAAACATATCTAGCAGCCTTCTTATCATGTTGGCTATGTGATTTTGTATTTCCCTAAAAGGCAGAAAACTATATTCACCCCGATACTTTTAAGATGGCAAGTATGATGGCAAGCAGACGAAAGATTAGCCTTGCGGTCCCAGTTTTAGTGAGTATCTATCATGGTTTGAATAAGATTTCGTGTTCTTCCCAACTTGATCAGGTCAAAATGTATTTTCCCATCCATTATGTTTATGGTTGGCTTGCCCATTATCTCAAAATCATTATGCATTTGCTAAGGGTCCATCTATTTCTTTGATGGTGCATACTCAAGAGAGGGCGCCGCGAGGTACTTTGACAAGAATGATGCAAGAAATGCATCCGCGATGGAGAAAATATAGTTTGGATACCAACAATGCTGAATAATTCTCGTCTTTATTATTATGTGGATAACGAGGCCGCTCAAGAGTTGGAGTCAAATTACTTCATGAGCTTACATATTAACCACCTCTCTTTGAGATATGATAACTCATTCATTATCGAGCCATATAGTCCGCATCGATTTAGTCGTCAATTTCGATTTTACCAAAATATTCCTGGTTTTTTGGAGAATGATATCCACACTGCCTCTTTATATGAAGGACTCAAATTTTGGAGGATTTGAATACTATATCAATCTA
Organism: Nicotiana tabacum; assembly: GCF_000715075.1. Taxonomy (NCBI): domain Eukaryota; kingdom Viridiplantae; phylum Streptophyta; class Magnoliopsida; order Solanales; family Solanaceae; genus Nicotiana; species Nicotiana tabacum. The sequence continues at coordinate 44,769,540 of NC_134094.1, forward strand.
TATCACGTGCGGCGTTCCCCCCAACGGGATATCCTGTGGAGAAGCTTTTCTCCACTAATTATATATCTTGGTGGGAAAAAGCGTATGGAAGTTCTTTGAGGATAATCTACAAGATGTGGTAGATAATGTTGGGCCAAACTATATTACTTTTCCAGGGGATAAAGATCAAGGTGTTGGAAAGACACTCCCAAAAGTCAATGAACAACCTACTCCAATCCCAAAAGAAGTTACACAACATAAGAAAATGAAGCTTAAATCCTCAAAGGCATCTATGAAAGAGGTGGTGTGCACTTCAACAGATGTCGAGAAACACCCTCAAGTTCTTCCATTTAACAAGTGAGTTCCTCAAGATAGAAGCCAAAGTACCAACGAAGATCAATGCTGGAAAAAGAAAAGGCCTAATCTAATAGAGGTTGTAGAGGTTCCAAGGGTTGATAGTCCCTCAAGAACACCCATAACTTGTAACAAAGAGGTAAAACAAAATAACCTCGCCTCTTTCCTTTTTATTATTTATGAGCAGATGGCTTTACTAAATATCATTTTCTTTCTTTACCCTTTTTTGTGGAGCTAAATGCCATTGGACATCCAGTGGCATCCCCACAGATAAGCTGCAAGTTAGTGATGATTCTATTGCAGGGCCTATGTCTAAAATGAATTCATCTTCAAAGGCATCCTTTATCCCTCGTGACAAAGCCTTAAAAAGACCAATTCCAAATGAGATAGCTCACGTCCTACCAATGACAGATGCATCAATATTTATGTTTAAAGGAAAGAGCATTGTCTTTAATTGCAAAAAGACATTCATCTTAGGCCTTTGGGAGGATATTTGCAACAGACTCTCCAAAACTCATGCAGAATTTCTCTTATCTTATAAAGAGATTTTGAGGATATGAAGAAGGCGGATGTTTTGGATCTTTATCCATTAGAGAGTTTACTAAATTCTATTTTTGAGCTTGTCGCTTCATATGGCCAAGATCAATCCAATTTGGCTGATAGGAAGAGTGAAGATAAGAAGCTAGAGCTGATTTCCAAAGCAAAGGAGTATCTCGAATTGTTCAAACTTGAAGTAAGTGAGAAAGTCACGAAATTTTGCTCTAGTGAAAAGAAACTGAGGAGAGTTGTGAAGAGGTTGCAAACATTACAACAAGAGAAGGAGAATCTAAAAGGTGTTATAGAAGCGACTCAAAAGGAGGTTAAAGAGATTCAAGCAAAAGTTTCAGCTGCCAAGACTGAAGCATCTTCATATGACAACATAAATTTGCTGACTGTTGATGATTCGCCCAATCTGGAGGAGCAGAAGAAGAACCTGGAGGCTAGATGTCAAGAATTGATCAACTACAAGTTCTGTTTAGATTAGACTATTAAAATTATCTCCTATTTTTATCTTTGTATTAGATTGACCTAGTAGATATTTATTTCATTACAAAAAAGAATGTTTCTCTTTTGCTTTACATTGTATCACTTTTATCTTAGTCACATTCATATTTATTAGCTTTACGCACTTGTAACAAAATAATTCATATATTGCTGTGGGAAAGTCCAAATGACGAACCGCTTGATTTATCAAAAATTAGACTTCAATATCTAAAATATAACCAAAATTTAGGATCGAACACCTTCAAAATCATCCAAGATAATATTCTGAAATCTACTTTAAATTTCGATGTGTTGACAATTTCAGATTTGTGAGGCTTCACCAAAACATTTATATCTTAGAGTAGGAACATCAAAATCATGAACCGTTTGATTTTTCGGAAATCGGACCTCATAATATAAAACATATCCAAAATTTGTAATCGAACATATTTAGAATCGTCCCAAATAATATTCTGAAATCAACTTTAAATTATAACGTGTTGATAGTTTCAATGCGAGGCTTCAGCAGAAAATATATATCTTGGTGTAGGAACATCGAAATCATGAACTGTTTGATTTCTTGCAAACTAAACTTCAAAATCTAAAATATATCCAAAATGCAAAATTTAATGCCATAAAGATAGCTTCAGATAATATTTCAAAATCAACATTAGATTATGATGTACCGACAATTCCAATTTGGCGCGACTTCGTCAAAACTTTCATGTCTTGGTATGGAAGCCTCGGAAACACAAGACGTTTTTCTTGCTAGAAATCAGAATTCAAGTGCTTCATTCTCACCAAATATCTTAGGTTTAAGTCTCCCTGAATTTGAAATAACGTGCAAGGTAATCTTCATTTTTATACTTGTGTTCTCTTTTTGCTGCCTCTCTTCCCTTTGTTTAGGGCGGAGAGCGGATTTGAAGACCAACAAACTTGAAGGTTTGGTGAACATGAAGACATAGCGAATCCTCGGAATTCAATGCAAATACTTGGTAGCCTCCTAAAAGACTATAATCATCCCATTGAAGACACTGATTTGCCATAGAGGCTTGCCCCCTTTAAGTCATATGAGATCTAAAGTTCAACAAAAGAATGATATTTCAGTCCAATTTTGCAAGCGCCGATTGAGTGGATTATGTTCCCTCATACTTTATTCAAACAACTATTAGGTAATATGTATATTTTGAACTCATGCGACTGAACTTAGAATGAAACTCTAAGCTACCTACGTACCTCGGTGAAGAGGATCAAGTCATATTATAATTCAGAATGGGTGAGTTTTTTAAATTTATTTTAATGTCCAAACCTTCGTGGGACCTCAGAGATAAACCTAAATCTACCAGAAAAGATGAATTAGAAGGAGAATTTGAAAATTAATTGCTTATCCATAAGAAAGTTTTTTTCTAGTTCCGCTTCGTTCTCTTCCAATTCAGAAAGACTTGTCGAAAATCGCTGGTTGGGTAGGTCTAACCAAGAAAAGCATGGGGCTTTTAGGCCCTGCTTGGACCGAGTGTTGTATGGATACCTAGCACTTTTGCCTAGGCCGCCCCTTTTGAGGTTTTCAACCTAGCAGACCTTTTTGGGGGGGCTGTACACAGTTTATACTCTTGCCGACCAGGAGTATCATGTAGATTATGCTCTTGCGTTAAGGAGCGTAGCGACTTGCAGTTTAAGCTTGTACTTTGATAAGCTTTGCAACTTGAAGATTTAGCTCAAATTCAAAGAGCTTCATGACATGTAGTTTAGGCTAGTACGTCCAAGAGCGTAGCGACTTCAAGGATAATACTTCTTCAAAGAATTTCCATTAATAGGGCCGACTCTCATGCCAACTGCATCAACCAGCTTGTAGGCCCCACTTAAATAAGATTCTTGCATCATATATGGACCATCCCATTTTGAAGTGAACTTCCCTCCAGATTTATGAGAAGTGATAATGGGTCTTCGTACGACAAGGACTTGATCTCCTTCTTGAAAGTTTCTCGGGAGAACTCTTTTATTGAAGGCGCGAGACAATCGAGCTTGATAACATTCAAGACTCTATTTAGCTTCCAACCTCTTCTCATCAAGAGCTTCCAACTCTACTAATCGAAGTCGAGCATTTTTTTCATCAGTGATCCCTTCTTGAATAGTTAGTTACAATAAAGGTATTTGATGCTTGAGTGGAAAAACGACTTCAACTCCATAGACGAGTGAAAAAAGGGTTGCTTGTGTTGGTGCGGTGAGTTGTCCTGTATGCCCATAGAGCTTCTTCCATATGGTCATGCCAAACTCGTTTGGATTTGGAGACGGCTTTCTTCAACAAGTTGAATAGAGTCTTATTGAATGCCTCAGCTAGATAATTGGCAGCAGCATTGTACATAGAAGAGTTATGTTGCTTGAAGTTAAAGAGATAAGAAATCGTGTTCATCAAGTCATTGTCGAATGGCTTGCCATTATCCGTTATTACGTAACGAGGAATGCCAAGCGATAGATGATATTTACTCGGATGAAGTTTGCAACATTCTCATTCTTTACTTCCTTGAGAGCAACAACTTTTGGCCATTTTAAAAAGTAATCGGTTGCAGCCAAGATATACGAATGTCCTCCAGAAGATTTTGGTAGAAGTCCAACAATATCCAATCCCCAAGCGTCGAATGGCCATGATGCAACAGTCGGATGTAGTACTTCAGGAGGTTGATGAATAAAATTTGCCTGGAACTGTCAACTCTTGCATCTTCGAGCGTAGTCCAAGCAATATTTTACCATCGTTAGCCCATAATATCCCATCCTTTTTACATGGAAGTGGAGCTTTGGTCTAGACTAATGTGATCCACATATCCCAGAATGTGCTTCTTGCAAAGCTTGGAGTGCTTCATCTTCCCCTAAGCATCGCAGGTGTACTCTCTCGAATGATCTTCTGTATAGAGCATCCTTGTAGTAAATAAAACGTGATGCGCGACGGCGGATTTCAGTCCGTCTCCTTGGATTTTCTGGAAGTATCCCATAGCTCAAGTAGTCAATGATGAGTTGTCGCCAATCTTCCTTCTCAGCTTCATTAACAATGACAAGATGCTCGAGTTTTTTTTCTTTATTTTCACCCATATTTGGCGGCGGTACTAACCATTTTTGGAATATAGTAACTTGTGCTTGGTCAGGGAGAGTTAACGATGAAACTAGAGCAGCTAAAATATCAGCCTTCTTGTTTTCTTTCCTAGGCACATGTTAAATTGTCAAGTCACCAACCCATCCCATTTATTTATTAGCATAATCATGATATGGGCACAGTTCATATTTCTTGACCTCGTAACTATCTAAAAGCTTGTGGATCACCAACTGGAGTCACCAAAGACTTGCAATTGAAAATGCCTCATATCGACAACCAATTCAAGCCTAAGTATTAATGCTTGATATTCAGCAACGTTGTTGGAGTAGAATTGCGTCAATGTAAAAGAGCAAGGGAAAACCTCATCTTGAGAAGTGACAAATACTACGTCAGCACCGGCTCCTCCGCGATGTGTAACACCATCAAAGTACATCTTCTATGGAGGCTGAAATTCAATGACCATTGCATCCTCATCAGGTACTTCATCAGTTAGCTCCCAATAGTTAGGTATAAGGTGATCTGCCAAGAAGTCCGCTAACGCTTGTCCTTTTATAGCCTTCTGAGGGATGTACACAATTTCAAATTGTTGAAACTGAAGGTACCACCTTGTTAGTCGATCACTAAGGACAAGTTTTGACATTACAAACTTGATGGGATTTGCTTTAGAAATAAGATGAACAACATAAACTTGAAAGTGTAGTGCCTCAACTTTTGAATTGAGGAGACTAGCGCCAAACATAACTTTTCAATTGGCGAATAATTCAACTCATTTGGTGTTATCATCCTGCTCAAGTAGTAAAGGGAGTTTTATTTCCCCTCACTATTTTCTTGGGCCAACAGTGCTCCAACAGTCCTTTCTTGCGATATACAGTATCAATGTCTTTCCAGGTATAAGAGCTGTTAAAACTGGAGGCTTCATCAAGTAGGATATAATGCTCTTAAAGGCATTTCTACACGATTGGTCTCACTTGAAAGGGACACCCTTCTTCATAAGGAGACTGAATGGTTGACATTTCCCATCTAGGTTCGAGATGAATATCCTAAGATACACTATCTTTCTTTGCAAACTTTTCAATTCATGAATATCCCGAGGCTCGGGCATTTTTAAGATTGCATCAACCTTGGATTGATCAATTTCTATCTCTTGATGTCGAACAAAAAAGCCAAGGAACTTGCCAGAAGCAACTTCTAAGACACATTCCAATGGATTCATGCAAAGTTGATATCTCTAAAGTAGCTCGAACACCAATCTTCAAGTCTTGCAAGTGGTCGTTCATCTTTCTTGACTTCACGACCAAGTCATCTACATAGAATTCAACATTCTTGTGAAGGAGTTCATCAAAGATTAGACCATTGATATGTGGCACCAACGTTCTTCAAGCCAAAAGGAATTACCTTGTAGCAATAAATTCCATTTGGGGTGTGGAATGTGATAAGATCTTCATCTTTTGGATACATACGAATTTGGTTATATCTAGACAAACCGTTCATAAAAGACATTGCCTCATAACCAGTAATAGCATCGATCACTAGCTCTGAAATAGGAAGCGGGAATTCATCTTTAGGACACGCTTGTTGAGATCCCTGAAGTCAATGCACACTCGAATCTAGCCATTCTTCTTCCTTACAGGGACAATACTTGAAACCCATGTTGAGTGTTTAACTTCACGAGTAAAGCCATCTTCAATGGGTTTGTTAATTTCAGTTTTAATCAATGGAACCAAGTCCGGCCTAAAGCGCCTTTGAGCTTGCTTAACAGGATGAGCACCATTCTTGACTGCAAGGTGATAGACTTCTACTTTGTGGTCCAAGCCAGACTTATCCTTATAACTCCAATCAAAGACATACTTATACTCCTTGAGAAACTCAATATAATTTCTTTCTTCATTGACTACTAGTAAAGCACTTAGATAAGTGGGCCTTGGCTCTTCATCAGTGCCAAGGTTTACTTTTTTCAAAGCGTCAATTGTTGTCTTTACCCCCTATTCAAGTTCAGGCAGAGCAGCTTTTGCATATTCATCTTCTTAAGGGTCCCCATCATTGAAGGATATGTGATAGCATGATGAAACATCCTCCAATTTCTTGTCATCCTCCATTAGAGATGAAATACCATACTCACCTTGCGCAGTAACATGATACGAAGAACCCACACTTTCATCATCTTCATCAAGTTCCTTAGGGTAGACTACAATATATGGCTTTACCTTCAGTACTTCTTTATATGAAATCACAAGTTTTGTTTGTCGCCTCATTCTAGAAGGAACCAAATATTGGAAATCCTTAGAGATCTTCTAGATTCTGGGTTAAGCGGGCATTCTTATGCTTTGATAATCTCTTTGGAATTTGTTCTTCTTCTTTAGTGGACCTAATCTCTCAAATACGTAAGTCCTCTCAGTTGATTTTTCAAGCTGATGAAAGATAGAGAGCCTATTGGAAGTGGCAGGTTCATCTTCCATAGTGATACAATTATTGCTTGCCTTTCTTATGGAGAAGCGCACTAGTAAGGATTGTTTATATCCCAAACCTTCATGTGGTTGCCTTGTAGCAGCTTCTGATGGGAGATTCCCTAACTTTGATGGCTCATTAGGGTTGTATCCAGCCTTTGCAAATAACTTATAAGCATTAGGATCAAAACCTTCATCTGTACGCTTCGTAGGCAGTGCTATATTTTGTGGTGGATTCTGAGACACAGACTTTCTAAGTAGCTTTGAGGACATCTTTATCGCCTCAATCCGTTTGATCGGAAGAGTTAACCCCGTTTGGAGATTGAATGATTCGCCTTCTTTTTTCTCTATCTTTGGGACGTAACGAAGTACATGGGCTACCTTCTTGCTAGAAGAAATGGCTTTCCCTCTATGATATTTATTTGGATTAGGGTGTGCCTCCTTAGCAGCGACTTTGACTTTACCAGGAGCCACCTCAGCTCTTTTAGTTGTGAACTCATCATTCTTGATCTTCATGACATCATCAGCTTTTAGCTCCTTAACGATGTGGTTCTTCAAGTAGAACTTTGCGTCAGCGAAGTATGACTCAGCCTCGGTGAAGGGCTTATCATCAGTAACTATCGTCTTCTCGACTCCTCCCTCGTAGTACTTCAGACATTGATGGTAGTTAGATGGAACTACCCTATTCTCATGAATCCAAGGCTTTCCAAGCAAGACATTGTATGAATTCTTTGCGACGATCACATACAACCACGCACTTGACTGCATATCTCCAATGGTGAGCCCTAATTTTATTGCGCCTATGGCTCTTTGCCCCCTTGGTTGAATCCTTGAATCATTAAGTGGCTTTTTGAGAGTTCATCCACGGGAATGCCAAGTTCCTTCACGGTGTGAATTGGTAAGATTGCTCACTGAGGATCCTCCATCAATCAAAATTTGATTTACCCTTTCATCGCGTATATAGCCAACCATATAATTACGGGAAATTATGAGGAGTGTCACCTACTAGAAGGTTATCATTCGTGAATGTTACTTTTTCCTCGTAAACATTAATTTCTTGAGGAATGGACTCGATGGGCTTTTCCGAAGATAATGCTAACGGTACGTTATCACTAGTTTCTTCTCCTTTATCGTCATTGCAACAAGAGGCCTCGAACCCATCATGGGAAATCTTTGTGCGTCTTGTCAAGAAATCCTCCAAGGTCACTGGATATCGTGGCTTTTGAGGGTGGTGCACCTCGAATTTTTATTTTCTTCATTTTCTTAATTGGATGTTATTTGCTCGGTCTTTTTACCATCATTTTCCTTGTTGGTTGTTCTATTGATTCTTTTTGTGGACTTCTATTGTGGCACCTACGACGAGTTACTAATGTCCAACCTTCATTATCATTAGGCTGATCAACTTTGATTTTCTTATTCTCCAATAATTCTTCATCTTTGATTTTTTTAACTGCATAGCTCATCTGGACTGAATGAGCCAAAGGTGATAGAGACTTGGTTCGCACTTTCCTTCTCATCTTCAAGCATGATCTTCTTTTCACGAGCCAAGTCCATAACTTTGTCTTTAAAGACGAAGCACTTCTCAAGAGGATGACTCACAAGTCGATGATATTTGCAGTAATTTGGATCAATAGTTTTCCCAGCGTTATTTGGACGCTTCATCTTCGGAAGTTCAATGAGCTTTAACTCGAGGAAATTTTCAACAATGGCAGGCACATCGAAATCCAGAAATGAGTACTTCTTTTCTTGCATTTCTTTTAGAGTCACTTTCCACTTGGCTTATCTTGAAAAGAAGTGGACCTCACACTCTGCTTATTGCTCACATTCATTGTGAACTTCACATGTGATTTATGGACACTCATAGCTTCTTTGTTTTAAGACTTGGGTACGAACTTGCTCCATTTCTTGACTTCTCGCTTGTTGTTCCCTTTGTGAGGCTCGTAGATAGGCATCTTTCATTTCCTGCAGAGGCTATACTTAACTCATGTCCTGGGCACGAGTGGAAAGTTCTTCAAATGTTCTAGGCTTGATGCCTTGCAAGATGTAACGAAGTCCCCAATGCTTGCCTTGGATACACATCTTTATGCTAGAACCTTCGCTAAGCCTATCTTTGCAGTTGAGACTCACATTCCCCCATCGATTGATAAAGTCGATAGCTGGTTCATTCTTCCGTTGACGAGTATTTGTAAGTTCTACCATGCTCACAGTGCGCCTTGTGCTATAAAAGCGATTAAGGAACTCTTGCTCTAGTTGATCCCATCTATCAATAGATCCATCCTCGAGGTCTGTGTACCAGTCAAAAGCATTTCCTTTTAATGAGCGGACAAACTGCTTGGCGAGGTAATATCCATAAGTCCCACCATTGTTGCATGTCTCAACGAAGTGTGCCACATGTTGCTTTGGATTGCCTTTGCCATCAAACTGTTAAAATTTTGGAGGTTGATAGACAACATGCATCTTTAACATATCGATCCATGAAGTGTAAGGCTTTGCGTAAGTAAAGGATGACTTGGAAGCAACTTTATATTTGTTTTTTATAGTCTCTTCAACGAACTACTTTAGTTGATTGATTGGAATCATTCCTTCTAAAGAGACTGGGATTTTCTTGATGGATGCAACTTGTCATGGGGGAGGATCAGTCTCTTGAACTTCTGAGCCCTTGCCACTTGCATGGATGGGTTCTTCTTCCATCAAGAGTCCTATCCTATCCGTTAACTTATCAATTCTAGAATCTTGATTTTGCGTGCATTTGGTCAAGCCAGTGATTGCTTCTGTCAATTTTGCCAATTGCTCCTCCACAGATGAAGCGTTCGTCACCAATGCTTGCATGATTGTTGTGGACGATGGAAAATATAATGGATTATCACATAGATTGATCCTTGATTGCCTCACGCTATGCGGTGTAAGTGGGGAGGATCCATCACTTGAAGTATCATCATCTTCCTTTGCAACAGAATTCTTAGATCCGGAGAGGTTAAGCAGAGGTAGAGATTTCTTAATCTTTTTTAGCAATGTTGCTTCCCCCTTTAGGCGCGTTCGCAGAGGATATTTCTCTTTTTGAGGACAAAGATTCGAAAACAGGGGTTGATACAGACAACCATTGGAGTATTTGTTGTCCTAAAGAGCTTTTTTTGTTCCTTGTAACTAGTCCAAAGCTTTCAAAGGTAACATCGAGGATGTTTTTCACATCAGCATAGAACTTGGAATTAGCAGCCTTAGTGAAAGTTGATCTGGAGTTGATTTTCTTTGAAGCCATTTCGATGTTCTTGAACTTTGATTATTCAAAAGATAAGATCATAGGTAGAGATTGCCCCACCGAGCGTGCCAAAATTTGTAGACAATAAATTGGGTCAAGAAAAATAATAAAGTCTAAAAAATATTGCAACAATCAGAGTATTTGATTTCAAGTAATATGAGTGTACAATCTATATGAATCATCTGATTCTTTGTATAATCTATATGAATCATCTAATTCTTCTTTGATAATATAAATTCAAGGGCTTCCGCGCTTGATCCTGAATTTATGCTTGTTTTTTTTGAACGATGATCTTGAATTCAACTAGCACAACTTTGATTTGAACTGGTACTCCTTGATTCGTTCTTCGTTCTTGAGCTTCAACTCGATTTCTTGGACTTGATCTTGATTGCTTGAAACTTGAAGTTTGTAGATAAATTTTGCGGCGTTTGATCCACGAGCTCTCTCTTGCTTCTTGTTATGATTCATGGTGTCTTTTCTGTGTTATGAAAACCCCTATTTATAGTTGTAAAAAAGAAGAGTTGTGATGAAAATAAACTTTTTTCAATCAATCAGATTGAAGCATGACAAGGACGTATTGATTGGCCAAAATATGTCACTTATACACATGGCGTAATTTTATTGGCCTTTTAATTTGATTTGGCATGCCTTGTCATTTTGACTCATGGCATGACCCTACTGGCTCTTCCGTTTGACTTGACGTGCCACGTCATCTTACATGTGGCACCAAATTGGGCCTCTAGGAAGATGACATATTAGGCTTAGTAAAGTGGACCCATCACTTGTAGCCCAATTACATGGGCTAGCTCAATAAATTTGGATATATTTATTTAAACCACGTATATTGGATTAATATAATTAATCAAATTATATTGGTCCATAATATATATTTGGACTAATATATCTTGAATTTAAACACGGTCCAAATAATTTATGGATTGAAATCCAATAAAATTTAAATACCTATAGTGGGATCTGGGTCGTGAAACAATAAAAGGCAATTGTCATCGAGTCGACGCAAAATTGCTTGATCCCCTGGAGAGAGAAGCTCTCAAGAGGCGGGTGGGGGTGAGTTTTTTTTCTTTCTCTTTTTAGGTTTAATTTTAAATTTTTACCTTTATTTTATTTATAGAAGGTTTTATTTTATAAAACCAAAAACTACAAAAAGAATCATATTTGTAAATGTTAGTTTTACTTTTATTTTGCAAAAGAAAGAAAATCACAAAAAGATCCTAGTAGATATTTTACAAATTATTCCACCATCTCATTGTTCTTATCATCTGCTTATCTCTAAACTAGGCACATTCTAGGAAACTCTCTTTAATTTTATTTCTTTTTCTTTTTTGTTTCTCTCTTATCCCACAAGTATATTCCCTTAGGATTCCTCCACCTCACCTTATGTGAAATTTCCTTCTCTAATCATGCTCCCTTAGAAAGGCCACAAGGTAAGACCCCTCCCTCAATCAAACTCACATGAAGAAACCTAGACTACATTTTACTTTAAAACTAAAAAAGGAAAAGGAGCTCTCTCATCTTCTCCATATACACATTAAGACAAAAAACTTAGAAACTAAAAGAGAAGGGTTGCTGCTTTCATTCTCTTGGATCCTATTTTCTCCATACCTCTTTAACCACTTTCCTAAACCAAAACCAGTTAAAAATCATCCGTTTCAGCCATGTAAAACACCACCGACGACCACATAAACCACCAAATTAAAGCTGTTGTCCTTAATATCTTACCATCACCACAAATCCAGCTGCTTTTTCACCATATAAACTAGCAGTAAACCACCCTTTTCAGCCATAAAAAGCAGCAATTTCAGCTCCAAAAACCAGCAACAGTAGCTCTTAAAATCAGCCACCATCACCCACGAAAACCACCCGAAATATCAGCTCGAAATCATTGTGAAAGTCCCACCAATGCGTCATCCCAGAAACTACGAAATAGCAGCTGAAAATCACCATAAACACCTACAAAACAACACCCTTTTTGCAGCAAAAATCAGCCACAAAATGTCACCAGTTTGCTACCGCAAATCAGGCTAAAACTACTAGTAAAGAACCAACCTTTTCATCGAGAGGTCCGTCCGAGGTTTCAGTCGAAGTACTATTTCCATTTATCCTGTACAATCATGCATCTGTAGCAATGGTATCATTTCAAGGAATTTTCATCTACAAAAAGCTGGTTCTCTATCTCAACTTCTTGGTATTTATTTTAGATAAGTTTCTTGCTTATATGATTTCATCCAATCTTCCAGTGAATGTTGACGTTGTTCGATGAATATTAAGTGATTTTTATTAAATGTTAGAGCTTAAGTAAAATTTGGCGTGAAGTTAGATACATTGTTGTTTGCAATTTTTTAGGTTACGTTTGAATCTTTGCTTCTTATATTTAGTAAGAAACTGATGAAATTCTATAAGATTGGTGTTGAGTATTGAAGTTTTGATGATAACAAAGTGTGACTACCTGCTCAAAGAACCAGGTCCTCAATGTAGCTGCTTAACTGTTGTGAAGAACCAGGTTCTCATGGTTAATACTTGTACGTATGAACAAGACAGTAACTTTATCTCAAAGTTACCCAGGTCCGAGTTTGGTGGAAGATGACTACTATAAGTGATAAGGGTCGTTTCCCAAGAAGATACGGATAAGTCAGTCAGAGACAGAACTCCCAAAGCTTGTGGAATCCTTGGAACAGTAGGAGTCCTATCAAAATTGACAGAAGAAAGGTTGTTGATTAGCTGATCATTTCCATTACTCATTTTATCCATTTCATTCATTAAGGTCACAATTATGGCCATCAGTTGCTTTTTGGACATAGCATGAATATTTTCTTTCAAGTCAGATATACTTACCTGGTTTGCCTCATCTTCAGTTTCTGAATCACTCATGGCCATCATTCCTATCACTTCTTCCTCTGTTTTTTATTCTTCAATCGCCATTAGAGCCACTTCGATATTTTTATTTCCAAAGTCAGTTTCCAAGGTCCTCCATATGTCATGAGCAGATATGCAAGAGGACACTCTGAGGAGGGTGTTTCTAGACAGACTTCTGTAGAGAAAGTCCTTTACTTTAGCATTTTTCTGAACTAGCTGACGATTTTCCTCATCGTATTCCTCTTCTCTTTTGTTGCACTTGTTACCTTCACCATCCAATTTGGTTGGGAGAATTGGTCCATGGCTGACAATTATCCATAGGTCAAAGTCAGTATCCTGAAGAAATATTTCCATACGTAGCTTTCATTTATCATAGTGGTGTTCATCAAACAAAGGAGGTCTTCCAATGTGCATCCCAAGCTGTACTAGAATTCTGTCTTCATAGCTTGGTGTTCATCAATCATAGCATAGAGACTTATAGCCTCATCCTCCTTTTCTTTCTCTTGATCACTCCCACTATCCTCATATGCTGCCAGGAATGCCTGCTTCATGGCTTCAGTAAATCCTTTGCCTAGGATTTTTCCTTTGTTGGAACCCTTTTCTCTCATCTTCTCCCGTTTCTCCTTTGCAGCTCGTTCTTTCCTTCGCTCGATTTCCCATATTGGGTAGTCCTTTACCATGTGATCTAGCTTTCCACACTTGTAGCACCCATCATAGTTAGCTTTGTCGATCTGCTTATGCTTACTACTGGTCTCTCTCTTAGATGCACTTTTGGAATTCTTCATGAACCTTTTGAACATGGCAAATATTGCTAGATCAGGATCATCATAGTCAGATTCATCATCTTTAGATGCTTTAAGAACTAAGGCCTTATCCTTCTTTGGTTCTTCTTTGCGCAGTTCTATCTTTCTCATTTGATGAGTTTTTAAGTTTACAACTAACTCATCAAGTGAGATTTTATCCAATTCCTTGGCTTCCTAGATTGCAGTGACTTTTGATTCTCATGAAGCTGGAAAGATTCTTAGAACTTTGCTAACCAACTCTTCTGAGATAAACACCTTTCCAAGTGATTTCAGTTCATTGGTTATTATAATGGACCTAGTCATCATATCCTGGATGGGCCCAGACTCCTTAATGGAGAAAAACTCATAGTTTCTCATGAGTAGTTCAATCCTTGATCTCTTTACTTGATTTATTCCTTCATGAGCAGTTTGGAGTACATCCCAAATCTACTTCGCATTAGAGCACACATAAATTTTATTGTACTCATCAAGACCAATTCCACAGATAAGGATTTTTTTAGCCTTTGCATTCTTCTCCATCATTCTGAAATCTGCTGCCACAAATTCGGAGGGGTCCTTAGGAACTGTTTCACTTTGTGCATTTTGTTTAGTAGGGAATCAAAGGACCTTGATTTACTATGGTCCATAGTTCATAGTCTTCAGCTGTCAAGAAATCTTCCATCCTTGATTTCCACCAACTGTAATATTTTCCATTGAACAAGGGTGGTCTGTTAGTTGATTGTCCTTCATTAATTCCAGGTGGAGCACTCATCTTTCTTCCAAGATCTCTCTATGTGTTAGCCGTGTAAATGAGAGAAACTGCTCTGATACTAATTGTTAGTTTGAGTCCCCGTACGGATTACTAAAGAACTTGGTTCTTTACCATGTTCCTTAAGCATAAAGTAAGGAAGAAATACAATGAACACTGAGATTTTTACGTGGAAATTCACCCGGCTCAAAAGGTGCAAAAATCACGACCTACCACGTAGGATTTTCAACTCCAACTCTACTAGAACAATGAGCCAAAAATGTATCGATTATAAAACTGTAATTCAATACTCTCCAGTACTCCTACTACTCCTATTTGATTCACAAGTTACTCTAACTTATAAAGAAAAATATTCATTCCAACTCACTAACTGTTTATGACGTTTGATTACAACTCAATTTCCTAAAACACATTCACTAGACTGACTCGAAAGAATACAAAGCAAGTACTCAACACAAGTAAAAATAACTTATGACACTTTAGTTGATGTGTGAAAGGATAGTTCAGAAGTCTAAAGTCAATCCTATTTAAACATGACTTGAGATCTTCTAGGAGTCTATTCATAGTCAGCTTTGACATCAAAGAGCTTGAATCTGACAAAGCTAGTTTAGAGAAATAAGTCAAAGGCCTTAAGAACCAGGTTCTTGAACTTACTTCTGAGAATGAGAAGTCTCCTGATACACATGGAAAAGGAAAAATGAGTGATCTGCAGGATAAGCTTGAAAAGGAACTAAAAATTGCTAATGATAATCTTTATGATGTTGAATGTAGAAATAAAGTCCTGCATGAAAACCTAGAAAAAGCTAATTATGAACTCTCTAGACTAACAAATGACATAGACCTTCTGATGCCTTGAATTGGCTACAGAAAACCTGTCCCTAAGTTTGACCCAAAGTATGTAGGAATTTCTGATAATAACATGTGCACTCATTGTGGAAGAGTAGGACACTTTAGAGACACTCGTCCTGCCTTAATTCATGCTCAGTTTATAAACACCTTTGGTATTGCTAAAAATGTGAAGAAGGAAGAGGAGCCAAAGGTTAATCCTCCTGTCCATAGTAAGTAGATTAAGGTTAGCAAGAAAATAACTTCTAATCCTCTCCCCTTCTGGGCAAGAAGGGATCTGATTCATCCTTTTTCAAATAAAAAGCAACCCAATCTAGTCTGGGTTCCCAAAACTAACTTGTGAATTTTGGTGTAGGCTAAGGTGAAAGGAAACAATCAGGACTGGTATCTAGACAGTGGATGCTCAAGACATATTACTGGAGAAAAGGAAAACTTTCTTTCTCTGACAGCCTTCCAAGGAGGGAGTGTGTCATTTGAAAATAAGAAAAAGGGCCAGATAACACATATTGGCAATATTGGCAAGTCACTCTCTCATGCTATAGAAGATGTGTATTATGTGGTAGGTCTTAAACACAATTTTCTTAGCATATCTCAAATGTGGGACAGAGGAAATGGGGTAAAATTCAATTCCAAAATTTGCACTGTCACTAAGCTTGATACTGATGAAATAGTGCTAAAGGGAAAGAGACATAACAATATCTACAAGATATCTATTATGTCACTTTACCAGAGTGAACGCACATGCTTGAGTGTAGTGGAAGATGATCCACTACTATAGCATAAAAGACTGGGACATGCCAGTCTCTCTCAACTCAATAAGTTGGCAGTAAAGGACTTGGTCCTTAGGCTACCTAAAGTTGAGTTCAGTGTTAGAGGGAAACATGTTAGGTCATCCTTTAAATCTAAGAAGTTTGTAAGTACTTCGAAATCTCTAGAACTCCTTCACATGGATCTATGTGGACCAATGAGAATAAGGAGCAGAGGAGGTAAGAGGTATGTGTTTATGATTGTTGATGACTTCTCCAGGTATACCTGTACTTTGTTTTTGGGATCCAAAGATGAAACCTTTGATGTTTTATGTGAATTTGTCAGAATGATTCAACAAAAGATAAGTTGTAATAATTAAAGTATAAGAACTGACCATGGAACTGAATTTGAAAATTCAAAATTTCTTGAGTTCTGTGGCTCACATGGCATTGACCATAATTTCTCTGCACCTATAACTCCACAACAAAATGGAGTTATAGAAAGAAAGAATAGATCCTTAGAAGACATGGGGAGGAGCATGTTGATTTCCAGTGGACTGCGTAAGAATTTCTGGGCCGGGGCAATCAATACTGCTTGCTATATGCTAAATAGATGCATGGTCAGACCCATTCTTGAGTAAACTCTCTATGAGTTACTTCGAGGAAGAAAATCCAACATTACTCACCTGAGAGCCTTTGGGTGCAAATATTTTGTGCATAATAATAGGAAAGAAGCTCTAGGTAAGTTTGATGACAGAAGTGATGAGGGAATTTTCTTGGGTTACTCTCCACATAGTAAGGTCTATAAGGTTTTTAATAAAAGAACTATGTGTGTGGAAGAAAATATTCATGTTATTTTTGATGAATCTAACAATTTGGCTGAGAAAGGTCTGCAGGATGAAGATTATGATATATGATTCACTGGTGATGGAGATACAAAGGAATCTGATGAAGATGGATCTAAAACCACAAGGAAAATGACAGTGATCATGAGGAACAAGAAGAAGAAAAAACTACTCTAACTGCTGACCAGACAAATGAAGCCACACCTACTGAACCTGCTCCTTTGGATCACTCCCCAAGAGAATCTTCTCTGGGTATACAGATCAGACCATGGAAGCATCAAAGCTCACACCCTCTTGAGAATAACATCTCTAATCCAAATGCAGGGGTACAAACCAGGTCTTCTCTAAGAAATCTATGTACACTCACAACATTCCTCTCACAGGTTGAACCTAAGACCATCAAAGAAGCTCTAAAGGATCCTGACTAGATCATAACCATACAAGAGGAGCTAAATTAGTTTGAGAGAAGCAAGGTCTGGCACCTGGTACATAAACCCAAGAACAGAACTGTCATATGTACCATATGGGTGTTCAGAAACAAGTTGGATGAACAAGGAAATATCACAAGGAACAAGGCCAGACTAGTGATTCATGGATACAATCAAGATGAGGGCATTGACTATGATGAGACATTTGCACCTGTAGCTAGAAGGGAGGCTATAAGAATGTTGATAGCCTTTGATGCCCACATGGAATTCACTTTATACCAGATGGATGTGAAGAGTGCCTTTTTGAATGGGTACCTGAAGGAGGAAGTGTTTGTCAAACAACCTCCTGAATTTGAAAGTGAAGAATTTCCTGACAATGTATTCAAACTGGATAAAGCTCTTTGTGGTCTAAAACAGGCTCCTAGAGCTTGGTATGAAAGGCTCTCAAAATTCCTCTTAGCCAACAACTTTATAAGAGGAAAGGTAGACAACACTTTATTTCTAAGGAGCAAAGGGAAGAATATTCTGATTGTACAAGTGTATGTGGATGATATTATCTTCAAGGCCACCAATGAAGCAATATGCAAGGAATTAGTGTCATTCTCATCTTCACTATACCCCCTCGTTCAAAATAAACTACCCATGCACCTGAGCTTGCTACAAAAAATACCTCTAAGACAGCAAAGGTCAAAGCAACTTCAAGAATATTTGTCAAGATAATGCATGAGGCTGCTACGCAGGGTGACACTAGAGTCAAGGAATCTGTGATTCAGGGGGAATCAGGTATAGGCACTACTGATCAGGTACCACATCCTACTTCCAAGTAATATGTCTTGGTTTTTGCTATAGATGTTGCACCCCTAGATACTCTTCCACCTACGAGTGAGAAGTCACCAGTGGCAAAATTCACGGTAGAAGAGCATATAGGGGATCTAGGAAAGGAGGTAGATACAACGGCTGTGGAGCCTGTGGTTGAGTGGGAAGGACGTAAAGAACCAGTGCAAAAGGAAGCTTCTGATGGCTTTGATTTCAGTTGGACTAAGGACGAGGAAGATGATAAAGGTGAAAAAGAAGAAGAAGTTGTGACCAGGCATGAGGAACATGATGCTCAAAACATAGCCAATGAAGAAGAAAAGAGTGAGAATGAGGGAGTATCTAGAGATAAGGAGGAGAGTGATACATAGGATAAGACAGGTGAACATGATAATAATTATGCAGAAGAAGAAAATCAGAGTGAAGAAGAGGAGGTTTCTGAAAGTGAGGGTGAGGATCAAGAAAATATAAGTGAGAGTGAAGGAGGTGATGACGAGAGTAAGGAAGAAGAGGGGAATGTGAGTGAGGAATCTGAAGGTTCCATGACAATTGGAAACACTGTCATAGCCCCTTTAGAAGAAATTGGTGAAGAGACAATGGCTCAAGAACCTGGGTATATGTTAACTCCTTTCACTGGAGATGAAGAAGTTAGCAGTGACGAAGATGATATGCCACTATCTGAGGTAGGAAAGAAGAACAGAAAGACCACTATGAAAGATACAAAGACAGCAGTCTCAACAAGGAAATGAGTGGTTCCTCCTGCTAGAACTCCCCTCACAAGGAGTAAAATAAAGGTCATTGATGCACAAATCATGAAGGAGTCCAAAAGTGCAAAGATGCCAAAGAAGAAAGTTTAAATTGTGGAACCTTTTGTTGAGGTGGATGAAGAAGATGAATCTGACTCAGCCTTGCCAGCAAAGTCTGCCACACCAAAGAAAAAGGGAGACAAAGTCACCAAACATGCTACCTCTTCTGCAAAGGCTAGTAAGGGTAAGACAAGAAAGAATGTGCCAGCTGCAGTTGATCGACTCACAGAGTTCAGAAACAGAAAAGTGCTAAATTGGAAGATTCTTGCGAACACTGGTGAGAAGGGAATGGCTCAACTGGTTGAGAAACATGAGCTACAGGGGTGGAATCACATATTTGCCAAAGCTTTTCCCCCAGTATGTGTTCCTGCTGTGGTGGAGTTCTACACAAATTTTACTTTTGATGGGAAGTTAGTTAAGAGTAAAGTAGGGGGCTTCGACATGGAGTTTGATGCTGAGGAATTGGGGGCTGCTTCTGAATATCCCTTCTTTGGGATTTGACAATTATTTAAAGAAGAAGTGGCCAGCCATAGACAATGATGCTGACACAGGCATTGTGGTCATCAGAAAGTTCTCCCAAAAGTTTGAACTAGATGCTCCCCAGAAAGTGTACAAGACTGATATGATTCCCTTTCACAAGCTACTGTTTTAGTTTGTCAACTCTTGTATTCTTTAGAGGTTTGAGAGAAGGCATGAAGCCACTCTGCTAGACATAGCTGTGATGGAACTGCTTGACACTGGTCGACCTATCAATCTTCCTAGCCTGATAATTCAACACATGGCAAGAGCTGCAGATACTTCCAAACTAAAGCATGTTATGCCATATGGTTTCATGTTGATTGAGTTATTTGACAAGCTCAACATTGCCTTGCCTGAGCTTAAGTTTGGAAACCACAATGATGTTTTGTATGTTGTTACCCTCAAGCAGTGTGGCTATGAGGACAAGGCTAGATTACCCATAAGATCTGCCATTCTTCCTGGGAGCAGTAAGGTTGCAGAACTCAGCAAAAGGTTGGATTTGGCTGTTGAAGAGAATGCCAAGCTTCGTGAAGACAATAATGAGCTGAGAAAGGAAACAAAGCAACTCAGGGAAGAGCTTAGAAGAGACAGGAGACCCATGCTCAACAGATTGCTACCCTTGTGAAAGCTTTGACCCCCTCTGCTTCTCACCCTTAAACCCGTTCCTTCCCGGTGTCCTTAGTTCTTTTACTATTCTAGTGATGCCTTATCTTTTGTTCCTTTTGTCTTAGTCTGAGTAGTTGGAAGTATGCTTAGTTTATTTTGTTATACTGATAAAGACAAGGCCCTGGGCTTAGTCTGAGTAGTTGGAAGTATGCTTAGTTTATTTTGTTATACTGATAAAGACAAGGCCCTGGGCTTCTTTTGGCACTACTTAATGTCTCCTATTAATCTGCTTTACTGCTTTGTACTCTATTGGATCATCAACCTAGTTTATTTGCCTTTTCTTATGCTTGTGTTGTCGCCTGTTTGGCCATGAATCTTACATTATATGTGCTTAACGTATTACATGTGTTTGTGTTCTTTCGATGATGCCAAAAGGGGAAAGATAAGGTTGGAAGGTTGGTGTGTTGTGAACATACATGTATGTCAAAAGTACTTGTTGTGATCATCTGGCTCTTTGATGTGATTGCCTGCTTCTGTGTACAAAGTTTGTCATCATCAAAAAGGGGAATTTGTTGAGTATTGAAGTTTTGATGATTAATAAAGTGTGACTACCTGCTCAAAGAACTAGGTCCTCAATGTAGCTGCTTAAAACAATGAAGAACCGGCTCCTTAGGTTAAAGGATCAGCTCCTCATGGTTGATATTTGTACGTACGAACAAGATAGTAACTTTATCTCAAAGTTATCCAGGTCCGAGTTTGGTGGAAGATGGCTGCTATAAGTTATAAGGGTTGTTGCTCAAGAAGATACGGATAAGTCAGTCAGAGATAAAAGTCTCAAAGCTTGTGGAATCCTTGGAACAGTAGGAGTCCTATCAAAGAGGAAACTGACTATGAATAGGACTCTTAGAAGATCTCAAGTCGTGTTTAAATCGGATTGCCTTTGGACTTTTGAACTACCCTTTCACACATCAACGGAAGTGTCATAAGTTATTTTTACTTGTGTTGAGTACTTGCTTTGTATTCTTCCGAGTCAGTCTAGTGAATGTGTTTTAGGAAATTGAGTTGTAATCAAATATCATAAACAGTTAATGAGTTGGAGTGAATATTTTTATTTACAAGTTAGAGTAACTTGTGAATCAAATAGGAGTAGTAGGAGTACTGGAGAGTATTGAATTACAGTCTTGTAATTGATACATTTTGGCTCATTGTTCTAGTGGTGTTGGAGTTGAAAATCCTATGTGGTAGGTCATGGTTTTTGCACCTTTTAAACCGGGTGATTTTCCACGTAAAAATTACTGTATTTATTGTATTACTTATTTACTTTACGCTTAAGGAACACGGTAAAGAACCAAGTTTTTTAGTAATTCATACGGACACTCAAACTTACAATTGAATATACAAGTTTTTTTTAAGTCGGTTATTGTTGAATCTCGTCGACACCTATTAATTTCTTTCATTTGCTATTATTTCACCTAATGTAAGCTTCATATTCAAGTTCACTACTTGCATAAATCTTGTCTAATTTGTAAAAACAGATTAACTGATAAGTTTGCTGGGACATAAAGGGTTAAATATTTCTTTATTCTACAGTATGTTTTTCTTGTTGAGAATTGAATTTGAGTGGGCAACAATGAAAGGAATTTGGGTTCAGTAATAGATCATGTTAGCTAGCCTATTTCTTTCGCACTAGTAATATTTTATTCATAAACTCATGCCTCCGTTTCAATCTCAACCTAGGAAAAAACTATACACGCTAGTATGCTTTAGGCACGTTTTTAAATACTATGGTTATATATACGTTTGCATAACATAGCTATGATCCATAATTTAAAGGGCAAAGCACACGTTCACGCGGATTAACTAAAATTCTTAAAATAATAATAAATTATTTTTGATTGTGTATACATACGCATGACATGATTTGAGCATTTAATAAAAGCAAGGATGCGTGACTCGTTCAAAGATATTCTTCCATAATTCTTATAATCAAGCAATTAAAAGCATATAAAGGCAAAGATGCAAAAACTCATAAAATATAGAATATCTGGAATTATTTTAAGACGAGTTTACGTTAGTTAAGAGATCATGCTAGAATCACGGAATTCAAGGAGTGTCTCTCACACATTCTCCCTGGTCAACAGAATTTCTTACCCGGTCTTCTATGCGCACCATAAATTGGAGTCAAAACTTTTCTTGATTAGGGATTTAAATAAAATGTGACTTGGAACATCGAAAATAATCAATTCTAAGTGACGACTTCTTAAAGTAAATAATTTTTATTCTTTTTAAAATAATATCACTTTAATTGAAAAAATTATGACGCATGCATACATATATAGCGACAATATAATAGTAGTAGTTTTGTCAGTGCGGCTAACCGACTCATCCGAGGACATACAAATACGTTAGCTGGATCAATGCTACGGCTAGAGTAGCTGATAGGTTGAGAAGTAGATCGTTTCAAGTGTTGCTCCGGCCTTGGGATTTTGTCTCGGATCACGTAACTATTAAGCTGACTCAAGAGCCCGTTTGGGTTGATTTAAAAAAATAGTTTTTCAGCGAAAATAGTTTTTAAGTCAAAAAATAATAATTTGGGATTGCCTAGCTTACTGTTTTTGACTTGTTTTAAGTAGTTTTTAACTTATTTTAAGCATTTTTTAGTTTTGCCAAACTCTAAAAAAAAGCTAAAAAAAATTTAAAATTGATTTGACCAGCTCAAAAGTCAATCCAAACACACGGAAGCTTTTTGAGGTTTGAAATTAGTTGGACATGGCATGTGCTTGCTATTTCAATAATGTTGTAGGTGATTTGATGGAATGGTGACAACTTTGATACTCTTGTTGCGGGTGAACATTAATTATAGTAGGATTTTCGTAGTGAAAGGAGGTACGCAAACTAGGTAGGTTTAGTCACATTTAACGCGGTCATGTTGAATTGTGACGGAGGACAAAGGTCCTGTTTACCAAAGAACAGTTTACAGTTACAAGCTAAATTGTTACATTTTTATACAGTATAATAATATTCACTCTTCAGTTGTCCAAGTCAATATTTATTTAGGGGGAATCAGGTTTTCAGTATTATTATTTCCTTCAAATCTGTTGACTAACCTAACCGGAAAAAAGGCCTGGTAAAAGATTTGTACTCAATTTTCTTTAACTATGGTTTACCATCTAAAAAAGTGACAATAAAGAAGAAAAAAAAGGAAATTCTTGAAAAGTAATACACAAGGACAATATCAACATCTAAAACGATATTATCTTAGAGAAGTGACTATAAGATTTAATAGTGTTCACAAAAACAAATCACTGTCAAATAAATTTTCATGACATAACTGCTTTCAAAGAGCAATTATATATAGTTTATGAGTTGCAGTAGATCGTAAAAGAACAAATAGAGATCGTACATTTTGATTTATTAAGCACTGTATATATGTGTAAAAGTTCTTTCATATAGTATATATATATATATAATCAAAGTTTGGACCTTTTCAACTCATGTGATCTATCTGGAATTTCCAAGTAGCCCCAGCGATCATCGTGGACCACTTCAAAAAACTGCATTACAGTCGCATCTTGTACTTGCTCCAACTTTGATGGTTCCCACTATATATATGTAGAAAAAAAAAACAGCACTTGACGTATATTTTTCAAAACAAAGTTATAAACTTTGATAATCCCTTTTTTTTAATCACATTAGCACGTTGTTGTAAAGTTAGATGAATATTGAAGATGCAGGACAAAAGGCGCAAATTTGTGCTTGGATTCGCTGAAAGTGCTGATTCGTTTTGCGTACTATACATATATATATATATAATTAATCATACCTTAAACTTTTTGCCTTTGTCAAAAAAGAATGCTTTACCACCCTACAAGTTCAACCAAATCAGGAAGTGAAGATCAAACAAAGACGTAAAATTTATATGATGTGAAGATTGCAATATACCTCATAGAAATCGTTGTAATTGAATGATCTAAGTACGATGCGACTACTAATATTAAATTCGCGAGATAAACACTGTCGAAGTGATTGCTTCCGTCCTTCTCTAATCTGTAAAACAATAATGTGTTAATTGCCTATATTAACTTTTATAAAAGAACCAACATAACAGGTGAATTGAATAGTCGGCAGTTAATATTACAGATCGTAGAGAAATCTTAAGGCTTGTTGGTGAGGCAAACTTCATAGACTTGATTGCATTAGTGATCCACTTGTCATCCATTCTAGTTGCTTCTTTTTCCTACCAAAGAGAAGAGGTTAGAAGTAAATAAATATGTTTAGTTCACTCATAAATAATAAGGAGATGAATAACTTACAAGTGCAGATAGTATATCTTCAACTGTGTCCTTGCCAAAGCAATGATTGATAACTTCAAGTCTATTTTGGTGATTCACAATGTCATGCAAGGAACAAATTAAGATGAAATTAGATTAAGAAAGAAATAATTGGAAACTGCTTCTTGCAATACATGAAGTTACATTGCATCCCATTCCTTTGGAAAATGACACAGATTTTTTCTAATATTTGAAATCAGACATATCCATTTCTTCCTGAGCTAACCAGCAAATAAAAATGTGCTAAAGTCATACATAAAACTAGAAAATATATCAAGAGAAATAAATATTAGAAGAAAAGAGCATTACCTTTTCAAACTACTTCCTTCTTTCAACACTGGATTATGAACGAACTCTTTTATGATTCTTGAAACGTCCGACTCATGACCAAACTCTAATGATGTGTTTGATGAGAATGCTCGACATAATGCATCTTCCATTGACTCTATATCCTACAAAAGGTTCGGTTGTGCTTTTTAGAATATAGGAAACAAGTAAATAACATGAAAAGGACCAATTAACGTGAAGTAAGCTGATCCAAAGAGATGCTAAATGTTTTGCAGGAATGTTGGTGTACAAATACAATTTAATTATGTTTGATTGAATATATGCTCTATTTCATGATTCTCATGATACATATGTGTACTAAGGCTAATCTATGCAAAGATTTAATCCGTAAATACTAGTTAAGAGACTTATGTGTTTTGATGTGTGGCTATAATTTCATAGTTTCGTACATAATGTGCCTTGCATTTTACATGCTTTAATGATAAATTACACTTTATTTGCGCATAATGGAGTCTATTTTATGTGTAGGTGAATTGGACATGAAAGTAGAGCAAAACGGATACTTAAACGTCGAAGGTGTGCTCGAGAACAGTAAAAAGAAAAGACCTGGTGAGGCCAGCCTAAGGCCAGGCTGGACCAGGCTTTAGCCTGGCGAGGCCAGCCAAATTCCAGGCGTTAGGCTGGCGATGCCAGGCCTGAGGCCAGGTCCAATCCGAGTTTTGAAGACTTAATTCATTCCGGATTTGACTAGGACTCGACCCACACGTTTAGGGTTTCTTTTACACATATAAATAGACCTAAAACACCACTTGGAAGGACATTTTTTTTGGCAGCTAGAGGCAAGAAGAGCTTGTGGAATCACTCCTTGGAGTTAGAATCATCATTTTTACATCTTTTCATCTTTACTCTCTATTTTAAATATGCAAAATATTTGAGATATTGTTATTATGAGTATGAGTAGCTAAATTCCTAATCTAGGGTTTTGATGGAACCTATTGAAGGATGATTTTCTTGTTATGTTAATATAGATTTGCTGTAGTATTTTCTCTATTTGTTCAACTATATTATTCTTGTGGTTGATTGAAGGGCCTTCAATTAGCTATGCCTATTTAGTATGTATTACTCGGGAGAGAGTGCATATTTAGGTAGTTATTGAATAACATCACTCCTAAACGTATATGAAGGATCAATACGGAGGTTTAAAGGTGGGTTTAGGGATAACAAAACCTTGGTGCGATCTGAGTGAGTTGTGCTTAATGCTAGCTAGCGTAATTCGGGAGAATATGTCTAGTAATTGTGGTAATTACTCGGGAGAGAGTTACGACAGTTAGAGTGCTCATGATCGGTAGAGAAGACTTAGGCAAATTTGTAGAAAATATAGCGAAAAAGATTCCGACAATAGGGGAAATCACAACCTTAGATCATTCCAATTCTTGTTTACAACCCGTTCGTAGTTAGTTGTTAATTATTACATTTTAATTACGTAATATTTAGTTAGTAAAACCCAATCTGTTACTTAAATCTTTCTGAAGATTGATTGTGTGAATTTGTGCGAGTCTAGCAGCTGTATTTGATAGGTTAATTCCTTGTGGGATTCGACTCCGGACTTATTAGTTGGAATATATTTGTGACGACCGCTTAATCCTTTTTATAAAGCATAGCTGGGCGTGATCAAATTTTGGCGTCGTTGACGGGGAGTTAACGGTATTAATTACAGCTAAAAGAAGTGCTAGAATTCTTAGTGTAGTCAATTTTTCTATTTTAAACCAAATATATTAAAATTTTAATGTTTGTAGTCTTTGGCGTTACAGGTGCATGCCTAGGAATTCCTCAAGAACTGGTGAATTGCTTGAAGCGATATCAGATCCTGAGAAAGTTTTCAAGGCACTAAATTGTGCAAACAAGAGAAGCAAACAACAACGAAACTCGAGAGAACAAATCAAACCAAACATGGCGGAAGGAATAGAAAATCCAATAAACAATAGAAACAATAAGAATGAACCAAACATTCGGGGTGTGGTGCCTCTTGTACCAGAAACAACATTATATGATTGGGCACAACCCACCGCCGACAATCTGGCAACCGCAATTGCGGTCCCTCAGATACAAGAAGAATCATTCCAAATCAGAAATAACATGCTACATTTGTTGCAGAACAACGGACTATTCTCTGGGTCACACATTGAAGATCCTCAACAGCACCTGAAGAATTTCATGTCAATATGTTTAACGCAAAGGCAACCCAACGTAACACCGGACGTAATAAAGCTTTTGTTGTTCCCATTCTCGCTGACAGGAGAAGCTCAGACTTGGCTTAATTCACTCCCCATAAATTTCATCACTACTTGGGAGGAATTAGTCAAGCAATTTTTGAACAAATTCTACCCACCAAATAAAACTGCCTAACAGATTGATGATATATTTAGCTATAGGCAGAGACCAACAGAATCACTACAAGAAACATGGGAGAGATTCAAGGGCATGTTGGTTAAGTGTCCACATCATGGTATCCCAGATCAGATGTTGGGGCAGATATTCTACATGGGACTGGCTGACAGCTTAAAGGCCAATGTTGATGCTTCAGCGGGTGGAATATTTCTGAGTAAAACATTCCTAGAATGCAAGATCCTACTTGATAAGATGGCATAAAACTCAGGATGGATGACTAGAGCTTCCACGATCACTCCGGTAGTTCACTCAGTGGCGTTGGATCCAAACAACTCCATAGCTGAGAATGTGGCCACCCTAATGACGCAAATGAGTATCCTCACCAAAAAGATTGATGAATCAGGCCAGAAGCAGCAGGTTCACATAGTTGACATAACTAATGGGGGCTTATGTACACCATGCATTAACCAACCATATATTTGCTCGTGGAGTGCGGAAGGTGACAACCAGCAATATCATGAAGATATGAATTATGTAGCCAACTATGGGGGACAGAGGCAAGGTGGTTTGAATTGGGATCAACATAATCAACAATATAGACCAGCGCAGCAGCAGTACAATAACAACAACAATGCTGGAGCTATGCGACCAATGGGTCAAGTTGCGCCTTACCAAAGGCAACAAGGCTACATCCAGCAAAATCAGCAGCTGACTTATTCAACAACCTCAACAACAACAGATTATGAGACCAGAGGATGGGTTTACTAAACTTGAGGGAATGCTGCAACAATTGATTGGGTCCACGGGAAAAATGCAATAGAGGGTAGACTCGCATGAATCAGCAATAAAGGGTATTGAGATTCAATTAATACAGATTTCTATGGCCCTAAACAATCGTCCCCAAGGGGCGTTACCTGCAGATACACAAGTCAATCCAAAAGAATAGGGCCCGAAATAGCTTATGGCAGTGAGTCTACGAAATGGTAGAGACCTAGATCTGGAGCAAGAAATGGCTCGCGAAAGCCGGCCTACTGAAACACTTGTGTCTGTGCCCATCAAGATAGATGACTCAACAGGGTTAACAGAGGTGATGGTACAACATGCGCCAGCCGAAACAAGCAAGGAAAAAGAAGTCGCGAAGAAAATTGAGTCAGAGCAAGAGAAGGTAGCAGAAACAGTGCCAGAGCAGCTTCAAAATCAAAGCACATTAAAGAAGCGGCCTCCAGCACCCTTCCCACAAAGATTGGCCAAATATCAAAAAGATGAGCAATATAAGAAATTCTTGGAGATGTTGAAGCAAATTCAGGTAAATATTTCATTGATTGATGCCTTAAAGGAAATGCCTGGTTATGCAAAAAAGATGAAGGACTTGATGTCTCGTAAGTTCGACTTTCAAGACTTGGCCATGGTTACACTGACTCGGACATGTAGTGTTGTTGTGACAAGACCCATAGCTGAGAAGTTATCTGATCCAGGGAGTTTCACAATCCCATGCACAATAGGCAATTATGCATTTGCTAAGGCACTTTGTGATTTGGGGACAAGCATAAACTTGATGCCCTTGACTATCTACAAAAGTTTAGGCATTGGAAGAGCTATACCCATATCTATGTTGTTACAGCTGGCTGACCGGATAGTGAAGAGGCCCTCTGGTGTCATTGATGATGTATTAGTACAGGTGGGGAAGTTTGTTTTCCCAGCAGATTTTGTCATTTTAGAATGCCGGGTTGACGAGGAGATTCCCATAATTTTGGGAAAGCCATTCTTGGCCACTGGGAGAGCCCTAATTGATTGTGAAATGGGAGAGCTAAAGATGAGATTGAACGATGAAGAGATAACGTTTAATGTGCAAAAATCTAT
The DNA here is from genome assembly GCF_000715075.1 of Nicotiana tabacum. Taxonomy (NCBI): domain Eukaryota; kingdom Viridiplantae; phylum Streptophyta; class Magnoliopsida; order Solanales; family Solanaceae; genus Nicotiana; species Nicotiana tabacum. The sequence continues at coordinate 44,798,582 of NC_134094.1, forward strand.
GCGGCGACCTAGTGAGTTTGCTAACTGTTCTCTGATAGAAGTTGTGGATGTGATTTTGGAGGAGGAAGATGAGACTCAGAATGCAAAAGACCCTCTAGTCGCATGTCTTATGAACTTAGAAGAAATGAATGGTGAAAACTTGACAGAGTGGGTTTTGGCCCTTGAAGGGCGAGGGTACTGGAAAAGAGAGCTCGAATTTGAGCCCTTACACTTGGAAGAAAGAAAAACACCTCCAGCTAAGCCGTCAATTGAAGAGCCACCATAGTTGGAACTAAAACCGTTACCTTTTCACCTCAGGTACGCTTTCTTGGGACCTAAATCCACTTTACCTATTATTATCTCATCCAGTTTGTTAGATGTGCAAGAAGAACAACTTTTGCAGGTGTTAATGGAATGCAAGACTGCAATTGGCTGGACCATTGCAGATATTAAGGGGATCAGCCCGACATTTTGTATGCATAAGATTCTATTGAAAGATGGGCACAAACCTTCGAGAGAACATCAAAGAAGGCTGAACCCCAACATGAAAGAAGTGGTAAGATGCGGGAATCATCTTCCCAATCTCTGACAGTAATTGGGTTAGTCCAGTACAGTGTGTGCCAAAGAAGGGCGGAATGACTGTAGTGCCCAATGAGAATAATGAGTTGATCTCAACTCGTACAGTAACGGGTTGGCGAATTTGTATGGATTATAGAAAACTGAGCACAGCCACCCGGAAAGACCATTTTCCTTTACCATTCATTGATCAAATGTTGGATAGACTGGAAGAGAGGTCTCACTTCTGTTTTTTGGATGGGTATTCGGGGTACAATCAGATTTCCATAGCCCCTGAGGATAGAGAGAAGACATCATTCACTTGCCCGTATGGCATCTTTGCCTTTCGGAGAATGTCGTTTGGCCTATGCAATGCACCAGCCACCTTTCAGAGGTGTATGTTAGCCATTTTTACTGACATGGTTGAAGATATTATGGAAGTCTTTATGGACGATTTCTCTGTGGTAGGGGATTCGTTTGAAGACTGTCTGCACAATTTAAGAAGAGTGTTAAAAAGGTGTGTGGAGACAAATTTAGTGTTGAACTGGGAGAAGTGCTATTTTATGGTACAAGAAGGTATAGTGCTGGGGCATTGAGTGTCTAATAAGGGTATTGAAGTTGACCATGCTAAGGTTGAGGTGATTGAGAAGTTGCCACCGCCCACTTCAGTTAAGGCAGTAAGAAGTTTCCTTGGGCACGCCGGGTTCTATAGGCGATTTATAAAGGATTTCTCAAAAATTGCTAACCCCTTATGTAAACTCCTTGAAAAGGATCATTCTTTTGTGTTTTCTGATGACTGCAGGAGCTGAAAAGGAGACTGGTGACTGCACCAATCATCGTTGCACCCAACTGGGAGCAACCATTTGAGCTCATGTGTAATGCAAGTGACTATGCTATAGGAGCAGTCATGGGGCAGCGGAAGGACAAACTGGTGCACCCAATTTACTATGCAAGTAGAACGCTGAGCGGTGCACAACTCAATTATACCGTGACTGAGAAAGAGATGTTGGCTGTGGTGTTTGCATTCGACAAATTCAGGTCTTATTTGATTGGTTCAAAAGTGATTATTTATACTGACCATGCAGCACTTAGGTACCTGATAGCAAAGAAGGAGTTAAAGCCACGCTTGATCCGTTGGGTTCTTTTGCTACAAGAATTTGATTTGGAGATCCGCGATAGAAAAAGGGCAGAGAACCAAGTGGTAGACCACCTTTCAAGGTTGGAGGGAGCTGAAAAGAAAGTCGAGGTAGAAGATATAACTAAGACATTCCCAGATGAATAATTTCTAACAGTGATATTGGAGGAAGCGCCATGGTATGCAGACATTGCAAACTACCTGGAAAGCGGTAGTATCCCCTATGATCTTTCCTCTGTTCAAAAGAAAAAGTTCTTTCGTGACTGTCACATGTATTATTGGGATGAGCCTTATCTATTCAGAATTTGTGTTGATAACATGATCCGGAGATGTATTCCCGAGATAGATCAATCTTCTGTTTTGCAGGCTTGTTATGCATCTCCATATGGTGGCCACTTCGGAGGAGAAAGGACCGCCGCGAAAGTGCTGGAATCAGGCTTCTACTGGCCGACAATGTTCAAGGATGCACACTTATGGGTGAAAGGTTGTGACGAATGCCAACGAACTGGGAATATTTCCCGTCTACATGAGATGCCTATGAACCCAATTCAAGAGGTAGAAGTGTTTGACGTGTGGGGAATCGATTTCATGGGGCCTTTCGTCAGCTCATATAGCAACAAATACATACTCGTAGCTGTGGACTACGTGTCGAAATGGGTGGAGGCTGCAGCGCTCCCGACAAATGATGCTAAGGGAGTAATTGGCTTTTTGAGAAAGAATATATTCACCCGATTTGGCACTCCAAGGGTGATAATCAATGACGGAGGCACTCACTTCTGTAATCGAGCCTTCGCAAAGCTGTTAGAAAAGTATGGAGTACGTTACAAAGTTGCCACCCCATATCATTCTCAAACGAGTGGGCAAGTAGAAGTGTCGAACAGAGAGATAAAGAGTGTTTTGACCAAGACTGTGAATGCTACAAGAACGGATTAGGCAAGAAAGTTAGATGATGCACTCTGAGCCTATCGTACAGCTTTCAAAACTCCGATTGGTATGACGCCATATAAATTGGTATTTGGGAAGGCATATCACCTACTAGTGGAGTTGGAGCATAGAGCTTTATGGGCAGTGCGACAGTTGAATCTTGATATAGAAGCTGCGGGCACAAGTAGAGTCATAGAGCTGCACGAGCTTGATGAATTTCGTTACCACGCTTTTGAGAGCACAAGATTATACAAGGAGAGAATGAAAATAATGCATAAAAATATTCTTGAGCGGAGTTTTAAACCTGGAGATAAGGTATTGCTATACAACTCGAGGTTGAGGTTATTCCCGGGTAAGTTAAAGTCACGATGGTCGGGACCATTTAGTGTGGTGGAGATTCACCCCACCGGAGCCATAGAGATTGCTGCATCAACTGACTCTCGCACGTTTAGAGTCAATGGGCACAGGTTAAAACATTATTTGGGCATGGAAGATGTGATGGTAGTGTTGGTGACTCATTTGCTCGAGCCACCAAGGTTAAGCGAGCCTTAAGTGCAATTATCTGCATCGTGCCACGACGTTAAATCAGGCGCTCGTTGGGAGGCAACCCAATTCATAGTTGATTTTTAGTGTAGTTAGAATTTTTCCTTGTTTTGGTTTTGTTTTTAGGTACTAACAAGTTTGCAGGCGAGTTGGGCAAGTCAAACAGGGTTTCAGCATCACCTGACGGACAACAGGCGCTGGGGTTGGCGATGCCTGGCTAACGCCAGGGTCTGCCTGGCCTTAGGCTGGCGACGCCTGGCTAACGCCAGGTACTGGGCCAGGCGACGCCAGGTAAGTTATTTTGGCCCAGCTCACATTATTTTAGTCAAACCTCCTCACATTACACCCCTTAAACACTGAACACAATACACACAACCCTAACCTCACTTAAACCAAAAACATATCAAGCTTTAGAAAAGAAATTCAAAAACACACACATCTTCTCATCAATGTTGCTCTCAACTAAACACACTGCATGAATTGCCCTCACCCACAAACACTCAACAACACATTGCCATAGTGGTATCACCCATCCCCATTGAAGTCAAGTTTAGTCTTGCTATTCTTTCACACTAATCAGAAATTCTCAGGCAGCTTCTTCCACTCAAAAGCTTCAAAGATATGATTTCACTTCTTCCCTTTGCAATTTCGACAGAGGTACATGTATAATATTACACACAAAAATTGGTGGATGTTCTTCATTGTGTTATTGAGTTTGTGTGCCCCAACCCCATAAAACCCCATAGGAATGGTGCTGCGATTATGAAAATATGTGGTAGTACGGAACCCCCAAGCCAATTTGGGAGGATGAGGCAATCCCTCATATCCATAAGAAATACCATGGCACTAATGCACGTTAAGTGTTTGATATAATGCCTCAATGGCATTCCTTGTCCCCATTGGAGCCCGAGTCTCCGGGATTAATAGACTAGTGTTATGAAGTCATACACCACGATAAAATCTTAAGTGTGGGGTGGCTCGCGGGTAGCCCATGTATTGTTCTTTGATTATAATATTAAGGAAAGACGAGGTGAAGTTTGAGTAACCTCGGGAAGTCGGGAAAAATTATGTGTGTAATGTGTAATGCAGTTTTATCTGACCACTGCTTATTTGTGTAGGAACAACGATGCCTCCCAGAAAAGATATCGGAAAAGCCAAGGCTACTTCCACTGCGCCGGCTAAAGTAAAGGCAACCTCAGCACCTCCCCCAAAGAAGAGAAAAGGGGGGGAGCTACCTCCAATCTAAGTGGAGTACAAGCTGTGGCAGCTATAGCAGCTATGCGTCAACAACCACAAGGCCAAAGGAGTTTGGCATCAACAGCATACCACCGCACACTAAGGATTGGTACAGGCATTGTAGGCCTAAACATGTACACCCGGAAGTAGCTATCAATGAACGCAGCTTGAAAGCGAAGTATCAGGCAATTTGGAGGGGCATTCAGGATATGGGGTTGAGCTATGTATTCAAGAACACAGGGAACATTAATCTCAACCTAGTCCGAGAATTTTATGTAAGGTTTGATCCGCAGAGTACTGAACAGCTAGTGCCGATTCGTGGACGATTAATAGATTTCTCACCCACGGCCATGTGTAACTTTTTAGGTGCTCCGGATGTTCCTGTGGATCCATTAGACCACTTCATTCGCCGGCCTACATATAATGAGTTGAGACACATGCTTTGTGGTGCTGATTCTATGGCAGCATGGGTCCGGGATAAGATAACTAATCGGCACAAGAGGTTTCCCAAAAAGAAGATGAGGGCGGAGGCTGAAGTGTGGCTTAAACTGATAAATGCACGGCTCCTACCGTGCAATCATGACACACTCATTAGCCGTGAGAGGACTTGTGTACTCTACTTCCTCATGACGGGTGAAAGGGTAAATATGGGTCATCTGATCCGCTACCAGATGTCTGTAGTCAGAACGAGTAAAAAGATCGATCGAATGCCATTTGCCAATTTTCTAACTCGGTACTTAAGACACGAGGAGGTTGAGGAGGAGCCAGAGTTTGACCACGCCATTGATCAGCCCCTACGACAAACAGACATCACTAGCCTCCGACTGAAAGAAGAGGCTGCCATGACATCGTTGACAAGTACCGAGCACAACGCTCGGGATGATAGTTTTATGGCCCATCTCTATGGGATGATGGATTTGCAGCTAAGGATAGGAGGTCGACAGGCCACATCTGAGGAGAGAACTGAATTGGAGCACCGGTACCCGCTCAATGCTCATGCCCAGCAGCTGGTTGGGTTAGGAGATGGATACAGACTACCCAATGATGAGGATATCAACACACCGGAGCAGTCTGAAGCTGAGCCAGAGCAGTCAGATGGTGAGGGAGATGATGATGATGAGGAGGACGAACATGATGAGGAGTGGAGAGCTTCAGAGGATGAAGACGTTGCTTGATCAGGGAGTTTCTTCACACCCTACTCATTTTTCGTGTTTTGTCATTTTGTGCATGCACTGAGGACAATGCATGATCTAAGTGTGGGGTGGGGACTTGTACATGGTTAATTTTAGTCATTTAGTTATTTAGTGTTAAATGTTTTAGTATGTGTTTTAGTAGTTTAGTAATTGATTTGGCTAAAAAAAAAAATTGGACTCATCCCGACGATGGATCTTCCAGACAGTTTTCTTGAGGGAAGTAAGTCAAAAGAAAATACCAAAAGGTTTTTTTTGTGTGTGCAGGTAGTGTAGTAATTACCCCTTGGTTTTTCTTTGGGCCGCGGTTCTTTTCCATGGGCTTTTAGTTGAACCGGGTGTAGTTAGTTTTAATTTTTAGGAGTAGGAACCACGAAGCTATGCATTTAATTGTAGCAATATCTCTTAGCTTTGTTATGCCTTGAGAATAGTTAGTATTATGGTTGTGACGCTTAGGCTCGGTTTTTGACTCTCACATAAGTACCTTAAATCGTAGATTCCTAATTTTGCTTAACTGCTTTGACTGAAGTGTCGCAATGAAACCAATCCTGAGTGAGTTATGTGCCATGCGTGTGTGAGTTTTGTATGTATTTTGTGCATTGCATTTGATGTCTATAACTTGCCCTCTGTGTGTGCAAAGCGAAATAGTAGTCTTGTTCAGTCTGAGAAGTGATATAGGCGTTTCTTTGTTAAGCCAGATATATATATTTTACCCACCTAAAAGTTATGTAACATAGTTAACCCCTTTGAGCCTGTAATCCTGTTTCTTTGGCAACCACCACACTGCAAGCCTTACCCAATTGTTTGAATTAACCGTCTATTTGAGCCTTTTCACCTCGAATGAGCACTTGAATTGTTATGAATTTTGTAAAATTTAAAGTGTGGGGTGATTGGTTTGGTTTTTGAGTGGAACCAATGAAATAAGGAGAAAGGTGAACTGTTTTGAAAAAGTAAGAGCTGCTTGAATCGAAAAAGAGAAAAAAAAGAAGAAGAAGAGAATATTCGTTGAAAAGTGGCGACTCTTAATGTAATTATGCTTAAATAAATATGGGGTCATATAAATTGAAGTGAAGGTGGAATGTTTGATTTGGCACAAGTATGGGATGTGTATTAAAGTATATGTATTAAAGTGCTAAGGGAGGTGTAGTCACTCATATCCAAATGTATCATATCCGACTCGCAGCCTACATTACAACCAATGAAAGTCCTACTTGATCTTAGACTGAATGAACTCGATTCGTAGAGTATTACACTACGGGCAAGCCTATGGTGCATCATTTGTAGCATATGAATGTTATTTCTGAGAGCGAGTGAATTTTGTCTATCTTGAGTTCCTATGTTCTTAAAAATTCATTGTGTGTGGAACTAAGCTCTTTGATTGGGTGAGGGCATATGACTCATAAAGGAAAGGTAATGTTGTTGATATCCATGTCAGAGTAAGTAAGTGAATTGTGAATAAGGCATGGTATTTGTGAGTCGAATCTTGAGGCGAAGATGTCACACTTGTGTGATTAAACTGTTTTAAAAATTCTTGGTATAATGAGTTAGGAGAATTGCTTTAAAAGGTCGTATCTATAAGTGTAGTTTGATTGCTCGAGGACGAGCAATGTTTAAGTGTGGGGTATTGATGTGTGGCTATAATTCCATAGTTTCGTACATTATGTGCCTTACATTTTAAATGCTTTAATGATAAATTACACTTTATTTGCGCATAATGGAGTCTATTTTATGTGTAGGTGAATTGGAGATGAAAGTATAGCAAAACGGATACTTAAACGTCGAAGGTTTGCTCGAGAACAGTGAAAAGGAGAGACCTGGTGAGGCCAGCCAAAGGCCAGGCTGGACCAGGCTTTAGCCTGGCGAGGCTAGCCTAAGGCCAGGCTGGACCAGGCTTTAGCCTGGTGAGGCCAGCCTAAGGCCAGGCTGAACCAGGCTTTAGCCTAGCGAGGCCAGCCAAATTCCAGGCGTTAGGCTGGCGACGCTAGGCCTGAGGACAGGTCCAATCCAAGTTTTGAAGACTTAATTTATTCCGGGTTTGACTAGGACTCGGCCCACACGTTTAGGGTTTCTTCTACACATATAAATAGACCTAAAACACCACTTGGAAGGACGTTTTTTTGGCAGCTAGAGGCAAGAAGAGCTTGTGGAATCACTCCTTGGAGTTAGAATCATCATTTTTATATCTTTTCATCTTTACTCTCTATTTTAATTATGCAAAATATTTGGAATATTGTTATTATGAGTATGAATAGCTAAATTCTTAATCTAGGGTTTTGATGGAACCTATTGAAGGATGATTTTCTTGTTATGTTAATATAGATTTGCCGTAGTATTTTCTCTATTTGTTCAACTATATTATTCTTGTGGTTGATTGAAGGGCCTTCAATTAGCTGTGCCTATTTAGTTTGTATTACTCAGGAGAGAGTGCATATTTAGGTAGTTGTTGAATAATATCATTCCTAAACGTATATGAGGGATCAATACGGAGGTTTAATGGTGGGTTTAGGGATAACGAAACCTTGGTGCGATCTGAGTGAGCTGTGCTTAATGCTAGCTAGCGTAATTTGGGAGAATATGTCTAGTAATTGTGGTAATTACTCGGGAGAGAGTTACAACAGTTAGAGTGCTCATGATCAGTAAAGAAGACTTAGGCAAATTTGTAGAAAACGTAGCGGAAAAGATTCCGACAATAGGGAAAATCACAACCTTAGATCATTCCAATTCTTGTTTACAACCCGTTCGTAGTTAGTTGTTAATTATTACATTTTAATAACGTAATATTTAGTTAGTAAAAACCAATATGTTACTTAAATCTTTCTGAAGATTGATTATGTGAATTTGTGCGAGTCTAGTAGCTGTATTAGATAGGTTAATTCCTTGTGGGATTCGACTCCAGACTTATTAGCCGGAATATATTTGCGACGACCGCTTAGTCATTTTTATAAGGCATAGTTGGGCGTGATCATGTTTCTCCTGACGGAAGTGTATCGTCTAGCAATGACGACTCGAATTACTGGTCGTTGGGAATTCTCACAAGACAGATAAAATTTCTTATTTCCACCGACTAAAAATCCCTTTGATGAATGCAGAAAAAGCCTTCTTTTTCAACACCCATAATAGTGCTTATATAGGCTAGTACTATAGTTTTAGGAAGAAGACTAGCTAATTGGTTAACGGGCTCATTAAAATTCTTATGGGTGGACCCGACCCAATAGTAACTTTCCAACACACCAGTATTATATGATTTGACTATGCATATAAGATGATACAGGCTATTCGTATACGTGTGACTAGTTATGTGTTCTCCATACACTTGAAATTGTATTGAAAACTATTTTTTTTTTGTTCATAATGATAAAATATTTTATGAATGATTAGTACCAAGAGGTTACTTTACAAAAGACAATGTCAAGGTCACTGCATTAAATACAACATCATAAACTCCAAAGCCTTCCCGAAAAAAAAAACTAAAAAATAGATTTTCCAATGGCTACTTACTACACTAAAAATATTGTGTTTGAAAATTGTTCAACTTGATCACGTATTATGTTTTGATTATTAACAAACCAAAATTGATTGTGTTGAAGAGAACCAGGTTTCATGTTCCAGGTTGGTGCGCTACTAGACGGGTAACTACAGACATGAAATACGAATGCCAAGATGTAATGACTTAGCCGGTGATTTCGTGTATTCTAGCCCCGTTACCTTCCCTATGTGTATTTGTTGTTATGTGACTTGTAGGGATGGTTGATTTGGTTTCAGAGATATTTTGCAGTGAATTGGAACATGTAGTTCTATAGTTGGAAGCTTAAGTTGTAAGGGTTGACTTTTGTGATTCCAATAGGTTCGTATGGTGATTTTGGACTTAGGCGTATGTCCGGATTTGGATTTGGAGGTTCCTAGGTTGTTTTGGCCCTAAATGCCGAAAGTTGACAATTTAAAGGTTTAGAAGGTTCATAGGTTTTATCGTGGGTTGACTTTGAGGTTCTCAGATTCAGATTTTTGTTTGGAAGTTGAAATAGTTCCTTTTGTCATTCGAAACTTGTGTGGAAAATTTGGGTTCATTCTGAATTGCTTAGGCTTGTATCAGACACTTGGTTTGAAGTTTGAATGTTCTTGAACTTAAGAGAAGTTCTATTTGCGTTTTGGCATTTGATTCGTTATTGTAGTATTACCGCATATGTTAGGAGGCTTTGGATAGGTCCGAATAGTGTTTATGGACTTGTTGGTATGATTAGATGGGGTCCTGGGGGGCTCGGGTGAGTTTCGGACCCCTCAGAGCATTATGGACAGTTGAAGATTTTGCTTGTGGCAGGTCTTCATCGCGATCACGGAGTTGGGTCAATTGTGAGCTAGGAAGTTGTCCTTCATCGGGTTTGTGGCTTGGTTTTGCGTTCACGGATCAGCTGAGATCTGGGGGTCTATTGTCTATGCGTTCACGAGGTCCTGTTTGCGTAGGGTCGGGTTGGTTCTTCATCGCGTTCGCGAGGTGGTGTCCCCGAACGTGAAGGTATATTTTGAGGTAGTCATTCTTGTGTTTCGGGAATGCAAGGCACGTGCTGTGTTCACGAAGGGCACACCTGAGCAGACCTTTTAAGAGATGAATTTCAGAACTTTTATCCATTTTATCATATTTTGAGATTGGGAGCTCGGATTAGGGCATTTGTTTAGTCGTTTTCACCCACTTGGATTGGGTAAGTGTTCGTGACTCGGATTTGATTATTATTCATGATTACATCCTTGCATTTGGCATTTGATTGGTGAATCTAAGTGAGAAATTGAGGATTTTGGAAAAACTTTTCTAAAAGAAAAAATATAAATTTAAACCCCGATTTGGGGTCGGATTTGGATGAAATTTGTATGGTTGGACTCGTATTCAAATGGGTGCTTGGGATTTGTGAGTTGTGTCAGGTTCCGGGTGCGGGCTCTGGTTGACATTTTGGTTGACTTTGTGTATTTGTATAAAGATCAAAGCTTTATTGTTTGGGTTTTTTTTTCCTATGGCCTTAATTAATGTTATTAAGTTATTTTTGCCTAGATTCGAGCCGTTTGGAGGCCCCCTTGCACGGGAAGGCAGTTTTAGAGTGTTGATTTAGCTTATTTGAGATAAGTATCTTGCCTAAAATTGATTGAAGCACTAGTTGCCTAAGTTTTTGTTGTTGACTATGTGCTATGGGTGGCGCACATGCGAGGGGTTGAGTCCATGTGCGTACACATAAATTTATCTATGCTCGAGGTAGTGCTTAGTCTATGGTATGCCTTAAATTGATTGCTAGGCTTCATGTATTTGTACCCTTTTTGTGAGCTACTTTAACTGCATTAGAGATCATGTTTAGGATAAACCTCATGTTCAAACATGTTAACTGCTATTTTATGGTGTAATTGCCTTATTGGAGCTTTGATAGTACACTTTGCACATGCATACACCTTAGTATGTCACTTTTATCGGTCTATGAGCTTACAATTTAATATTCATTATTCGTATATATGTATTGTTGTATATGCTTTATGTGTGATATGGACTGGATTGGTAGCACGTGAATTGTCCGTACAGTTTGAGTTCTGATAGCACGTGAGTTGTCCGTGCAACATGTGAATAAGGATCCATACCCCTAGGGTCGCCCTCTCATGTTTCTCTCTTAATAGTGTACACACGATTCGAGAAAAATTGATCAGTGTTTGGTTATTGCATCTCTTCTTTATTTGCAAATACCTTGGATGTATACATGTTTCATTCGTATATCTTCTTTATATGCTAGGTCTGGAATGTATAAATGCCTCGTTTTGCATATCTTCTCTATATGTTGTTTGGTTTGACTAGTACCATTGCTATGTACTTGTGCAATTCATGAACTGAGTAGGTTATTATCGAGTATCATTGGTAATTCTTGCCACTAATACCTTGCCAAGTTTAGTTATGATACTTCTTGAGTACATGGGGTCGGTTGTACTCATACTACACTTTATACTTAACTGTGCAGATCCAGGTGTTGGACCCAGTTGAGAGTTGTTCGCGATTGTTGTGAGCTGCCGAGAGACAAGGTAGAGCTGCATTCCGACTGCAGTCTTTGACGTCTCTTTCCATTTCAGTTACTGTTGTTGTTATTCAGACAATATTTCAATTTCGCATTTTCAGACTTGTATTTCTATTATAGAGCTCATGACTCTATATTTTCAGCTCTGGAATTTATACATTGACGCAGTTTATTTATGACATTTGATTTTAGATTTGTACTAATTTTGTTAATTTTGGATAGTGGCTATGTAGGAAGAACTCAATCAGTTTGAAAGAAAAAAAGTATGGCCCCTAGTCCTAGCCCAAAAGATAGAACAGTCACTGGACCCAGGTGGGTGTTCAGGAACAAACTGGATGATCAAGGGAATATTACCATAAATAATGCAAGATTGGTTGTGCAAGACTACAATCAAGAAGAAGATATTGACTATGATGAGACGTTTTTGCTCCAGTTGCAAGAAATAGAGTCAATACGCATGCTCATTGCTTTTGCATCATATATGGATTTCAAATTGTATCAAATGGATATAAAGAGTGCCTTCCTAAATAGATATTTGAAAGAGGAAGTGTTTGTGCTAAAGGCCCCATGATTTGAGAGTCATGAATTCTAATATCATGTGTATAAATTGAGCAAGGGATTGTATGGCTTAAAACAGGCTCCAAGGGCTTTGGTATAACAGTCTGTCAAAATTCCTCCTGGAGAATGGTTTCTTACGTGGAAAAATTGATAACACATTGTTCCTATTGAGGAGTGGCAAGAACCTGTTGATAGTTCAAATATATGTGGATGACATCATCTTTGGATCCACAAACGAAGCCTTATGCAATGAATTTGCCAAACTAATGGGTAGTGAATTTGAAATGAGTATGATGGGAGAATTAAACTTCTTTCTTGGACTTCAAGTTAAGCAGACTGTAAAAGGAACCATGATACACCAATAAAAGTACATCAAGGAGTTACTCAAAAGGTTTGATATGGACAATGCAAAGATAATTGATACTCCCATTGCTACAACAACCAGGTTGGATATGGATGAACCTGGTACCTTTGTTGATGAAAAGAAGTACAGAGGTATGATTGGGTATTTTCTCTACTTAACTGCAACATGCACGATAGTATATGTAGTGTGGGATTGTGTGCAAGATTTCAGTCAAGTCCCAAAGAATCACACTTGAAGGCTGTTAAAAGATAGAACAGTCACTGGACCCAGGTGGGTGTTCAGGAACAAACTGGAAGGACTGCAAATCCTGGAATGACGGTTCGACCCCGTCCTTGGCCTCGAGGAGTGGTGAGCAGCACGGAACTTGTTTCAATCAAATGGCATAGTATTAGGGTAGGAGGCTTTCCTTTGTTATAGAAATCCACAGACAACATTCTGGAACTTCCAAACCAAAGAAATGCATCCATCTGTATAGATATCATCATCTACATCCAGAAAGCCGTATGCTTTGGAAGAAGCTTGTACAGTTTGGGAAGGGGTTTTGATCAATTCCCAAACTCTTTTTCGAGGGGAATATTACCATAAATAATGCAAGATTGGTTGTGCAAGACTACAATCAAGAAGAAGATATTGACTATGATGAGACGTTTTTGCTCCAGTTGCAAGAAATAGAGTCAATACGCATGCTCATTGCTTTTGCATCATATATGGATTTCAAATTGTATCAAATGGATATAAAGAGTGCCTTCCTAAATAGATATTTGAAAGAGGAAGTGTTTGTGCTAAAGGCCCCACGATTTGAGAGTAGTGAATTCTAATATCATGTGTATAAATTGAGCAAGGCATTGTATGGCTTAAAACAGGCTCTAAGGGCTTTGGTATAACAGACTGTCAAAATTCCTCCTAGAGAATGGGTTCTTACGTGGAAAAATTGATAACACATTGTTCCTATTGAGGAGTGGCAAGAACCTGTTAATAGTTCAAATATATGTGGATGACATCATCTTTGGAGCCACAAACAAAGCCTTATGCAATGAATTTGCCAAACTAATGGGCAGTGAATTTGAAATGAGTATGATGGGAGAATTAAACTTCTTTCTTGGACTTCAAGTTAAGTAGAGTGCAAAAGGAACCATGATACACCAATAGAAGTACATCAAGGAGCTACTCAAAAGGTTTGATATGGACAATACAAAGATAATTGATACTCACATTGCTACAACAACTAGGTTGGATATGGATGAACCCGGTACCTCTATGGATGAAAAGAACTATAGAGGTATGATTGGGTATTTGCTCTACTTAGCTGCAACATGCCTGATAGTATATGTAGTGTGGGATTATGTGCAAGATTTCAGTCAAGTCCCAAAGAATCACATTTGAAGGCTGTTAAAAGGATCTTGAGGTATCTTCAGGGTACTCAAGACCTAGTTCTTTGATATCCAACTTGAGACTCCTTTGAATTGATTGGATACGCAGATGCTGACTATGTTGGATACTTGGTAGATAGGAAGAGCATATTAGGGATGGCTCGTTTCCTTGGGTCATGTTTGATTTCATAGGCATTAAAGAAATAAAATTCACTGCCTCTATCAACCGGTGAAGCTGGGTATGTAGCAACTGCCTCATGATATACTCAGCTACTATAGATTTAGAAATAACCGGAAGACTATGGAGTGATGATTGAACAGTTTCCCATATTTTGTGACAACACAAGTGCTATGAACATGGCCAAGAACCCGGTCCACCACAAGAGAACCAAACATACTAATGTGAGGCACCACTTTTTGAGAGATAATATTGAGAACGGTCACATCTCTATGGAGTTTTGCAAGATAGAGGAGCAGATTGCAAATATATTCACCAAAGCTTTGAGCATGGATCACTTTAAAAGAAACCGCTTGGAGCTTGGTTTGATCAAAATGGATTAGGACATTGTGGACTTCCTTGATGATTGGCTATGTCTTAATAATTTATCTAGTGAGTCAGTGTGAAGAAACAAATTTAACTCAGTCTTATACTGTACTAGGTATGCACGCACGACATTGAATCTAGGGCATGCATGCTCAATCTAATGACAAAATCCTGGACCAAAAAAGTTCTATCTGCCAAGATTAACGAAATTAGTCAAGGAACCTGGTTGTGTGACACTCAGGTACGTACTCCCTATCCAATTGATAGTTGTACTTAATTGTTAAACTTTCACATTACTAAAACCTAGTGTCACTCACCTTGCTTATATTTTATGGCTTATTCCCTTTAACTGATGAAACTAAAAAAATGGATCAGGTTCCAATATAATAACCGTCAGTCGTAGGAAAATCATAACTAGCTCCAGTTCGCGTGTAATCGAGGCACCAGTTTCCTAAACTTTCCTGAACATATCTCTGCCGTCCAATTAAAGTCCCTAACCGCCATTTTTAAAATTCAAAAACTAACAGTTACCCTCATTCCCTCTTAGAATGGGATTAGGTACAATTAAAAGAAAACTCAAAGCCGGAAAACTATCAAATCACCCTTTATAACACCCTCTCTCTTGCCTATTCCCTCTAATTCGAGCAAGATTGGTCAAGAAATACTCAAGCTAAAATTGAAACCCTAACTCTTTCAATACTTCAAAATTTTAAAATTCACAGCTATGTCAAACTCACCAAGCCAAATCACCTCAGAAATTCCTGAACCAAACCCTACACCTAACTCTATTGCACCCTCCTCCATACCTGTAAAGCCCCGTGAATTTTAATAACTAATTCGCACTAATTCAAGCTTAAATACAATTAATCAAACTGAGCCACGGTCTGCACGAGTATAACAGTCATAGGATAACTTGTAACTAATATTGGTATAGATGGAATTCATGATAACTCAAGGGAATAATTGTTTGAATTTCTTGAATGAACCAGAGTTATCAGAATACCTTAGAGTAATTATTCTATCAACGATAAGTTATTGGAACTGTATGAGATAAGTAAATCAATTTGAATGGCCTAAATGAATTAACTTGTGAAGCTTTGGAATTAAATGAGAAAAAAAAGCTTTCAGTTGACTAGCCAAAAAGGAACTGGAAACAAGGTATTACATTGACTAAAGAAAGTCATTGACTAAGCAATTAAAAAGTATTAAACTACAAAGGTCTACGTGCTGGGACTTACGTGTAAAGAGAGTAGTGATTGGATTATTTGGATACTCAATAAAATTGGACTAAGGATCTAAAGGAAAGAACCAAGAAATGACACCAGGGATTTGACGCTTCCTTGGTGCGTTGCGTGTGCTATCGCATCAATAAAAAAAAGGAACTGCCTAGCAGCAAGGCAGTGAACTGGCTGGAGGGCACTAAGCTTGGCATCAATATTGTCCCCGCGCCTGTGGCCTTTTAAAGGCTATCCGTAGAGAGAGAAAGTCCAAATGGCTTAGACTTGTTCTTGAAAGTTAGAGAGAAGAGAGAGCTCCAATCTCATTAATGCTACTTTAAGGTGAGAATTTAATATTATCTTTATTAGATTTGGTCAATTAATTCTATCCCCTACTACTGCAACTACATGGAATTCATAGATTCTTGAAGAATCTCTCGAGAGCATTTCAAGAACACAAGCTTTAAAATTTTAGGGTTTGATAAAAAGATAATCCCTTCACTCCAATTATATACATTATACTCCATGGACTTAGTAGAATATATTTATAAAGAAAGATTTACATTTAAGCATTTATTCATGAAATCTTAGAAAGCTAGTTTTGAAATTAACAAGTTTGTAGGTTGAGAAGATGAATAGTATTGGGTATATTTGAGTGATGTCATGTTGAGCTTCTAATGGAACAACTAGATTCCATAACATGTTAGTGGATGAATTAGAGTTAAAATCCAAGGATTAACCTTTAAATGGTGAGATAAGAAATTTTGTGAAGCTTGTGAAATTAGACCAAGTGTTAGACACTTAGTTGATTTGATTCGTAGTGTTGCGACGCATTATTGATATATGTGAGCTAAAAAATATAGATTATGAATTGTTGACGTCGTTGAGCTTTTGGGTAAGATTTGAAAAGCGACTTGAGGTAAGTCGATTAAAACTTACTCTACTTGAGGAATTTTCTCTAAACATATATTTTGACTTGATACATGAGATTGTTCGTAAACGTGTATCCGTACTCGTGGGGACAAGCGAGAAAGGATGTCACCATGTACTTTTGATTTGTGTTGCATATGAAGTAGTGGCATGTTGTTTTGAAAAATCTTATTTTCAAAAACATGTTAGCAAATGGCACTTGAGGCAAACGCTATAAGTGTTGTAAAAATAAAACTTATGTTGATGATAAAGGGATTAAATATTTGAGTTCTATTGCTACCTTTGTTTTAATAAAACGAGAAATATAATATTTTTAAAATCTTTATATTTTGAAGTAGCACTTGTTAAACATTTAATTAAGGATTTAAATCTCATTTTGTTTTACTGCTTCATGTAAAATGAGAAAGGATACTTATTTGATTTGTTCAAACGATTTGGATTGACTATGAATGTCATGATGTGATAAAATAAATACTTTGAGGCTACTTGGCAATGAATTTATTTTTGGAGCATCAACTGTTTTGGAAATTACTTGTATTCACCGAGATTGGCTTCGAATATATCGTGTTCGTCGTCATGAAACTACACGTGCCGGTGTAGGCATATATGATCACTTTGTGGTATAGACTACGACACAGAATCCTCCTTGAGAGGGTGTTATTTTTGCTATTACTAGCATGGATGAGTTGATTCGTATGGCACTGCGATGAGATGACCTGAGCAAGTAGAGTATATGATACTTGCCGCTAAGTACATAACTTAGTTGACCTTCTTATGTCGGTGATGGTATAGTACTCCCGGTGAAAGGTAAAAGATAATTTTGTTATGTACAGGCCTAAGGAGTCGAAAGTGACTTCAAATGACTTAATTAAGTTGAAATGATTTTGCATGATTTTATAGAATCATCGGCTGATATAAGTATATAAAAAGTTTGTATCATGTTTTACATTTTTACTAGTCTTTTTGTTTAAAATAATAAAGTATGAACTGGTGTAAGGGTTTATCGCTTTATATAAAGTGTTGGTTGCATATGTTTTGTAAAGCCTTGTCCCAGCAGGAACTCGAGTTAAAGAGAGTCTATGACACTTATTGAGTATCATGGTGGTGTACTCAGCCCTTAGGGTCCCCTCTCCAGGGTCCCGCTTTCTTTACATGTTTTCAGGATAAGATGTGGCATGTGATGGGTAGATGAGGCTAGGATGACTCTCTTTCCAAGGTATATAGTGAGACACCATTTCTATTTCGTGGTAGTTGTCGTGTTGATCTTACTTTCTTCTGGTTGGAGTATGCCCCAAGTATTTATTCTATCCTTGTGTCATAGAAATTTCATAGACAATTGTCATTACTTTGGATTGCAATTGAGAGTTATTCATATTGCATGTATGAAAGAAATATTGTCATCTTTATGCATTTTTACTATTAAAAATGGTGGATTTAAAGATTTTGTTTCATGTATAGTCTTAATTATTTAAAATAATTGCGTTTTCTAAAAGGTTTTCACATGCATCTATTAGGCATATAGATGGGTATTCTTGTACGGGTTGGTTCACTCAGGTTGGGTAGTATGCCGGATGCCGTCACGTAGTTTTGGGTCGTGACAAACTTGGTATCAGAGCACTATATTCTTATTCGAGTCATAGGAAGTCTATGGAATCGTGTCTAGTAGAATTCTCTTTATCGGTATTTTATATACCACACTTATATTGGGAAGGCTACATGGACATTTTAAGGTTGTCTCTTTTTTTCTCACTCTAGATTGTGCCTTAAAGCTTGAAACAAGAAGTGGAATTCAAAGCCGTGTAGAATTTTCGACGAGATTAGTAAGGAGAAGTTATGAGCATATGGATTAAGATTTAAGTAATGACTGTAGCTGTTGGAGGAGTAGTGAGGAGGGTGTCCGTGGCCCTTGATATGAATATTACAGCAAAAGTCAGGAATGAATCGAACTGTGCAACCTGAATGAGGAAGTAGTGGGTTGGAGTATATAGCTAAGGGATAATGATTTGTCTGAGGGAAGATGAGATTTGGATATCATTGAATGTTGTAATGACTTCGAGGATTGTAGAAAGTTTGTTCTACCAAAACGAGAAGGACTGATCTTAAATTCTACTAAGGACCAAATGGACTCTCGACATGATGGGTCAAGGTCAATGCCGTATCACATGAGTTAGTAATAATATGGGGAGGACAAAAAGAATGCATAAGTATAGTAAAGAATAATTGAACCATGTCCCATGTAAATGACAAGTGTGGAGTTTCAAATGGGTTTCCAAATAAACAAGACAACTGAATGACGTAAATAAGAAATGATGAGTACAGATATACACAGGAACAATGTAAGTATACCTAAATGGGTAGGTGGATACATGCTAAGGCATGAGGTGTTAAAAAAAAACTTCATTGTTAGAGGAGTGACACGACTTGTCTTAGGCGTCAAGTTGGAATGAGAGGCAATTTATATGTCATTTTGATGTTAATAAAATTCATAAAAGAAGAAGTTCCGAGAATATGCTCCAACACTCCTTTAAGTGAACCTACTGAACAGTCGAGTGCAAATTGATTAAAACCCTTGTTATAAGGGTGGGGTGGAATATTCCGAACGGCATATGAGGCTAAGTTGATACTTCTGTTGAGTTATAAATACTACATGAGCGACATAAAACTATAGAGCTAGAGAACAGTAATGATACATTTTAGAGAAAACAAAAAGTAAGTGTAGTGTTCCAAAAGATATGTAGCGATATCGCATGCATCCTATAGGTTGAAAATGAAGCTATATGAGTTATGAAAGTATGCATTTGTATCCACGCGTTAAATTTCATGGATAGTGAGGGTAACCCGATGATTTGCATATGTAAACGTGAAAAGACCGTAAGTTACTTGTTTATTATTGTGAGAAAACAAGACTTTAATGTGAAAGTGCACGAAGATGATATACTGATTTCTAGTGAAGAAATCGTACTTGTAAAAATTGTTAAGCATGGATCCAAGGGCACCAATGAGTCATACTCACCGATGATATGAGTCAAGTTTGGACGGAAGTAGAAAACTGTAAGATAAGATTACTGGTTGCAGAAACAAATGACCCTTAATATTAGAGTAGACACATAAGTGGTCAAGACAAGTTTATTTGCAGTATAAAGACTTAGTAAATGGGGGAGAGTCGGATATGTAATTTCATCTTAAGGTGATAGGTCGTAAAAGAGAGATCGTGCCTACTGGAAAGAGTAGGACAAGTTAAATGTGTCAAATATCTCCCAGGATGGCCGGAGAAAGTAAAAGACGACAAAGGAGATGGTACTAGGGCTATGTGCTTGCTGTAACCGAAAGAGATATAGTATTTCACCATGGAAGTTAAAGAGACAGATCGTGATTATTCAACTTGCTATCAATGAATGAATGAGTGGTTCAAATGAGTTCGAGAAGTTTGTGTCGGGTATAACTGGACCATGAAAATGTCATAGGCAAACACTTAGTGCAAGATTTAATAGGAAATATTTTTTGTTCCAAGTGTATTCCTAGATGAGAAGTGAGTTATGTAAGTTAAGATATGGTTTCCAAGTAAAAGGGCAAGATGTCGGAAGCGAAATTCTTAAAAGATGTAAATACCATTAGGATCACGTTGTTGACCAAGTATTGAAGGCCTTCACCGGATTGGTTGACTATTCTGACGAAGAATAATAAAGTGAAGGGTCTAAAGGTGGAAACCCAGTGGAGTCACAAATTGAGGGGGAAGATGATGATGAACAGGAGCAAAAGGACGATATTGAAGAAGCAGAAGAGAATATTGGTGTGTTGAACGTGGTTCAAAGGGAAAGGGAAGTAGTAGAAGAGGTAGTAAGTAAGAAGGTGAGTGAGATAGTAGAAGTTGAGACTCATGTAGAAGCAGATGAAGTCAATGAGTCGTTGAAAGAAAAAGAGGTCGATGAAACTGTTAATGATGTGAGTAAGGGAACAACTAAAGAAAAATGGTGGAACCTAGGGAGGAAGATCTAGGGAGAGTGTTTGTGTTATAATAGAAGCATCAGAAGCCCCTAGACGACAACCAGGTCCTTCTGTTGCCGGTGAGGGAGAAATGGCTGAAGTCGGAGATGTTGAAGTGGTTGTTATGCAAGAAACTCATCAGGTTTAAGAACTTGGTTCTTTGAACACTGATCCTATAAAATTAGAATCCTTTGATTAGACTGACTATGAGAAGGAATGAGAGATAAAAGTTGGGAAAGAAAGTAGTGATGATAGTGATGATGAAGCTAAGATAAATTTGATTGCCAGGATGAAGGAGAAGAGACAAGCTGAGGAGAAAATCCTCCCTAATAGGGTAAAAGCAGTGGCAAAGAAGGTTGTTTTAACCCCGAGTCTATCACTCTTCTGGAAAGAACACATGTAACTAGAGGAAAAAGTTAGGCAGCGCTTGAGAAGGCATTAGAGGAGAGTAAGAAAAAAAAGAAAGATAAAGAGGGATTCAGACTGGTTGATGAGTCTGATGTGGAGGAAGTTGACATGGTGAGTGGATATGAGGATGAAGAAGAAGAGGTTTCTATGTACTTGACTAATAAGTACACACAAGAAAGAAAAAAGTTGATTGCAAGGAAGGTAGGAAAGGGGGAGATGAACCAGTTCACAAGGTTTTGTTTGAGTTTGTGAATAAGTTTTCCTCGATCTAAAAGGAGGCATGAGGCCACAACCAGGATTTAGCTATGATGGAAGTGCTAGATCAAAACATGCCAATTAATCTCCCATCACTGATGTTGAAGCACATGACAAGGGTAGTTGATTAAGAGAAGGGTACTCAGGCTCTGCCCTATGGGTTCTTGCTGACTAGGGTGCTTGAACACTTTGAGCTTCTCTTAAGAGGTCCTAAAAAGGGAACTGAAAAGGACATGTTTGATGAGGAGACTTTGAAGGAGTGTAAATATTTTGCTAGACCACCGGGAACTACGAATAAAAGTATGGTCACCAACCTTCTAGAGGAGTTGGCTACTGCCAATGAGGAAAATGAGAAAATGAGAGAAGAAATTCCTGCATTAAATGAAAAAAACAAGAGGCTGAATGAGAAGATAAAGAAAGAGTAGGAGGCCTCCGCTGCTAGGTTTGATAGGCTTTTGGGGCTTATTCATGGAGAATTTTCTTCCAGAAAGAACCTAGTCCTCATTCCTCTTAGGTTTCCTAGTCTGTCCTTACTCAGTCCCTTGCTCTGTCCACTCTATGATCAATTTCTAACTTTTTGTTTTGTTTTTGATGTTATTGGAAGTTTGGCGAGTTTGTTCAACCTTCTTTTGGTTTGGGATCTTTTGGGCTTAATGTTGCACAATAATAAATGAATATAATTTCATGTTTCAGCTAACTACTATGTTTTTGTCTTGGCCAATTTTATTGGATTACCATTCTGTGTTCGTGATGATATGTGCATGTTAGTATAATCCGGTGGCAATGAGTTTTACGTTGCGATATTCTCTCTTTAAATCCATTGATTTCTTACTTTTTCGATGATGCCAAAAGGGGGGATTTAAGTATATGCACACACACTAATTCATAAACCTAGTTCTTTACTGACACTTGGACTAATAAAGGAGGAAGTTATTGAGTTGTCTATTTGCAGGTCTTGTAATGAATCATGCCTAGACATATTTAGGGTTGCGATGAATTGAAGGTGAGACCCTTACGCTTGTGCAAACAAGGACAAAATGAATAAGATTATTGTCAATAAAACTGGTTCTTACGATGAAGATTGATAAAAATAAATTGGGCAAGTTGTTGACTGATTTACACATGGGTTTGTCATCATCAAAAAAAAAAAATTTGTTGAGTTGAGCGCGTATTATTTTGATGATTAACAAACCAGAAATGATGGTGTTAAAGAGAACCAGGTTTCATGTTCCAAGTTGGTGTGCTACTAGACTGGTATGCAGACATGAAATATGAATGCCAAGAGAACCAGATTCATATCAGACTCATGGAAGAATGTTGATCAGACATGGAAGGCTAGTATACCCATGCAAGATGAAAATTTCAGAAGATCATATCCGTATCCTAAATGGAATATGTAAATTAGAGGTTTGTGGACAAAAAGAATTTTATATTTATGGGAAAGACTTGTATGGAAAGAGAATGTTGAAGAGTTAGAAACAAATAAGAAAACCAAATCTGAATAGGAGAGGTTTTCCTCAACCGAAAATTCTAGGTTTTGGAGCATTAATTGAAGATGATTTTCGGCCAACCTTGCAACTATAAAAGAAGACTTTTTGCCGCAGTTCAAGACTACTGCTATTGAGAGAAATCATATAGAATCACCTCTGACAATAGCAATCACAGCAAAAAGATACTTTTGATATTCAAGCTAATTGACTGAAGAACTAGTTCCCGAAGATGAAGCTGCTCAAGTTCTTTAGTTGTTAGGTTGAGTTAAGTGTTCTAAATTGTAACCTATTTACTTTTTGAGAAGTGTAATAGTAGGTTATTGCTGAAACTTTAGTTTGTAAAGCTTTCGAGACTAGAGTTTAGTTTGGGAAGGGGTTGCTACAATTGAGTTTATTGTAGGGATTAGGATACTAGAGTTAGTCCCCTTGGTTATAAAGTTATAACCTAAAAATTGCTCTTTGAAGTTTAGTGGAGACTTTAGAAAAATCTTACTGAGTAGGTCGTGGTTTTTACTCATTTGAGAAAGGAGGTTTTTTGCGTAAAATCTCGGTATTGATTAATTTTTTGTAATTATTTCTATTTGTGTCTGTTTGGATAGTTCAAAGAACCAGATTCTTTGAAATTACGAAAATCGGGTAAGACACAATTCAGTCCCCTTCTTGTGTCTAGGTGTATCCTAAAATAACAAAAATCATAAAAATTCATAGAAAGCTTACATATGTATGTGTAAGCATTATTTGGACTACGATAAAGGTTTACGAGAAGAAACATTGGCAGTTGCTAGGCCATACAGGAGACAACACTGACTCTACGTGTTACTATACTCTAATAAAGATGATGATGTTACACATGCTAGCATCCCCAGCTAAAATAGGTAATTTTCAACTACAACATTGTATACCCAGTCATGTGATCCTAACTAACATGAGTTTTGTCAGACCGTTGCATGCATTCAATTGCTAATATTTTTGACTTCCAAAGTTAATACATTGATTTGACCAACAATACATGATTTCATATGAAGCAAGTATGAATATGCAATGTTTTTGTAAAGACTTATGCATGTATGTGTAAAAGTTCATGGCATGCGGTATAAGTTTTGCTTTTCCCGAAAAGGGTTATTCATTAATTATCATCACTGAGTTGTGAGACTCACTTCTCTCACTCCTATTTTTTACATATATAGATGACGAGCTCGATCAATCAAAAGGTCAGGCATATAGAGCATTTGACCCACCTTTGTCTGTATGGGCTACTTTTTTATGATTTGTTTCATTTCAAGAACATGTTCATACACTAGATGCTCCTTTATATTCAGGATTATAAAAATAGTACAACCATACTAAATTTTGTGTTGTTAGTTAACTCAATCATCATCTTGAAATGTTTAAATGAATGTTAAAGACTATGGTATGATGGGAATAGCTCTAAGAACTTTAATTCATAGATGTGATTGTACATGCAGGCTAAGCATAATGTGGGTTAGGCTAGATGGGACATCATGACGTCCTATACGCTGGTCAAGACTAAGATTTGGGTCGTGAGAACGTTAGTATTACTGATCTAGGTTATTCTTATGATTAAAAGACCAAATAATCTTACTAAAGTCTAATATGGTTATGTACTTCCGCTAGATGACTAGGACATAATCTTCAGGTCGTGGACCTGAGTATGAGATGCAAGACTCACTAGGGATAACTTTTGAAAGAGAGAGGAAGTTACCATGGACCAAGGTGGTGGAAGAGATTGTGGCCAGGCAAGCAAATATGTCGAAGGACCTAATCTTTGGGAGAATGTGATGCCACCTCCTTAGGATTGAGATGGCATCACGGAAGATATTGGTTCAAGGTCTATAGGGCATTCTTCAAGTTATTGGTCTTATTGGGAGACTTGAGTGATAGGAGAGGATTGGGGCGCTTTGAGATGGTGAAATGGGAGCCTAGGTTCAAGGTTAGACATATACCACGAGAGGCACTAAAGGAGTTTCTTTCAAACTTCTTAAAGCTAAAGCCATTACCTTTACTAGACCTAGTACCATAGAGGACTCGCACCAGTCCTCTGATTGAGCAGCATAGGTGTTGTTCGGCGAAAATGTTATACCTTTAGCACATTACTCGCCCTATATTTTATTGGTTTAGTGATTTATTATGCGACATTTGAACTAAATTGTGTTGTTTTATGTGTAGGAACATCGAAAGAAATAGTTGAATGAAAGTTGCACAAAAAGAGGACAAAAATACAAGAAAAGAGCGCAAAGGCAGCCAGGTTGACCGTGCTATAGACCAGGCTTTGCAAGGTCTATAGCCAGGTTGACCGCGCTATAGACCAGGCTTCGCAAGGTCTATAGCCAGGTTGACCGCGCTATAGACCAGGCTTCACGAGGTCTATATCCAGGTTGACCGCGCTATAGACCAGGTTTCGCGAGGTCTATAGCCAGGTGATTAAAAGTCGCGGGGTAAAAGACTCTGACCTAGATTTGGACTCAAGGACTTCGACCCTAACATATAAATACTTCCCAAATGAGTTGAGAAAGGGTTGGACACTATTTTTGTAGAAGAAAAAGGCTACAACACGGTGGAGCAAGAATTAAACGACAATTCCCTCCATTTATCTATGTACTTTGTAGTTTAATGTCTTTGAACATCATGATGATTGTAGATAAATTTATGAGTAGCTAAACTTTCTAATCTAGGGTTTGATGGAACCTATTGGAGGATGATTTTCTACTACGTTTAATATAGATTTGCCTTTGATTTATCTCTACTTGTTCAACTACGTTTACATTGTGGTGATTGAAGAGCTCTCAATCGACTGTGCCTATATAGTGTGTATTGCTTGGAAAAGGATACATATTTAGGTAGTTGACATCACTCCTAACGTATGTGAGGAATCAATATGTAGGGTTTAAAGGTAGGATTAGGTATAACGAAACTTTGGTGCAATTCTAGTGAGTGGTGATTTAAAGCCAACTAGCGTAGTTCTGAAGAATACGTCTAGTAAATTGTGGTAGTTACTCGGAATAGAATTACGACACCCAAAGTACTCACGATCGGTAGAGAATACTTAGGCGAATTTATAGGAAACGTAGCGGGGAGGATTCCGACAATAGGGGAAATCATAACCCTAGACTTTTCCAAATCTTGTCCACAACATTTTTCTCTATTAGTTATAAATTACTGCATTTTAATTACTTTGCTCTTAGTTAGTAAATATTCAAATCGTTATTTAATATTTCTGAAGGTTGAATACTTGAATTCGTACGGAACTAGTGGTTATAATTAGTAGGTTAATTTCCTGTGGGATTCAACTCCGGACTTGTAAACCGGATTATATTTGTAATGACCGCTACACCTTTTAGGAGGCATAGTTGGGCGTGATCAAATTTTGGCGCCGTTGCCGGGGGAATTAAAGGTGTTATTAATTACATCCAAAAGAATTGTTAGAATTCATAGTTTATTCAGCTTTCTCGACTTGAAATTCATTATATTGAAACTCTAACGTTTATAGTATTGTGTATTACAGGTGCATCCTAGAAACTCCTCAAGAACTTGTGCACCCTTCCTACAGAGGTTGGCCAAATATCAGAAGGATAAGCAGTATAAGAAATTCATGGAGATGTTGAAGCAGATCTAGGTGAACATTCCACTGATTGACGACTTGAGGGAGATGTCTGCGTATGCAAAAATGATGAAGGACTTGATGTCTCGTAAGTTTAACTTTCAAGACTTGGAAAATGTTACACTAACTCAGACATGTAGTGCTATCATGACGAGACCCATAGCTGAGAAGCTATCTGACCCAGGGAGTTTCACAATCCCATGCACAATAGGCAGCTATGCTTTTGCTAAAGCATTATGTGATTTGGGGGCGAGCATAAACTTGATGCCCTTGTCTATCTATAAAAGGTTAGGCATTGGAAGAGTAAGACCCACATCTATGTTACTACAGCTAGCCGACCGAATGGTGAAGAGGCCATCAGGTATACTTGATGATGTACTTGTGCAGGGCGAAAAGTTTGTGTTTCCAGCATATTTTGTCATTCTGAGCTGCCAGGTTGACGAAGAGATTCCCATAATTTAGGAAGGCCATTCTTGGCCACTAAGAGAGCTCTGATTGATTGTGAAACTGGGGAGCTAAAGATGAGATTGAACGATGAAGAGATAACGTTCAATGTGCAGAAATCTATGCGGCGACTCAATGAGTTTGCTAAATGCTCTCTGATAGAAGGTGTGGATGTGATTCTGAGGGAGGAAGATCAGGCACTGAATGCAAAAGACCCCCTAGCAGCCTGCCTGATGAACCTAGAAGAGGTAAATGGTGAGAACTTGGTGGAGTGGGTGTTGGCCCTTGAAGGCCAAGGGTACTGAAAAAGAGAGCTCGAATTCGAGCCTTTACACTTAGAAGAAAGAAAGACCCCTCCAGCTAAGCCATCAATCGAAGATCCACCATAGTTGGAGCTGAAACCCTTGCCATCCCACCTCAGGTATGCTTTCTTGGGACCTAGTTCGAAAATGCCTGTTATTATCTCATCTTGTTAGATGTGTAGGTAGAACAACTTTTGCAGGTTTTAAAGGAGTGCAAGACTGCAATTGGATGGACCATTGTAGACATAAAGGGTATCATCCTAACGTTTTGTATGAATAAGATTCTACTGGAAGATTGGCACAAACCTTCTAGAGAACATCAAAGAAGGCTGAACCCCAACATGAAAGAAGTGGTGAAGAAAGAAGTGATCAAGTGGTTAGATGTGGGAATCATCTTCCCCATCTCTGACAGCAACTGGGTCAGCCTAGTTCAATGCATACCAAAGAAGGATGGAATGACTGTAGTGCAAAATAAGACCAACGAGTTGATCTCAACAAGAACAGTTACTGGATGATGAATCTGTATAGATTACAGAAGATTAAACATGGCCACCCGAAAAGACCATTTTCTGCTGCCATTCATTGATTAGATGCTAGATAGATTGGCGGGGAGGTCCTATTTTTGCTTCCTGTATGGATACTCGGGGTATAACCAGATCTCTATTGCCCTAGAGGATATAGAGAATATGTCATTCACTTGTCTGTATGGCATCTATGCCTTTCGGAGAATGTTGTTTGGCCTATGAAATGCACCCGCCACATTCCAAAAGTGCATGATATCCATCTTCACAGATATGGTAGAGGAAATAATGGAGGTTTTCATGGATGAGTTCTCAGTGGTGGGAGATTCATTCAATGATTGCCTTATGAACTTGAAAAGAGTATTGAAGAGGTGTATGGAGACTAATCTGGTACTAAATTGGGAAAAGTGTCATTTCATGGTACATGAAGGTATAGTCTTGGGACATCTAGTGTCAAGTAAGGTCATTGAAGTGGACCGTGCTAAGGTTGATATAATTGAGAAGTTACCTCCACCCACTTATGTCAAGGCCATAAGAAGTTTCCTTGGTCACGTCGGTTTCTACAGGCAGTTTATAAAAGATTTTTCCAAAATTGCTAACCCTTTGTGTAAATTCCTTGAAAAAGCTCACCCCTTTGTGTTTTCTGATAACTGCAGGGTAGCGTTTGAAGAGTTGAAGAAGAGACTGGTGACTGCACCAATCATAGTGGCACCCGACTGGGGACAACCTTTTGAGTTGATGTGTGATGCACGGGACTATGTTGTGGGAGCAGTTCTTGGGCAGAGAAGAGATAAAGTCATGCATCCAACCTACTATGCAAGTAGAACCTTAAGTGGTGTCCAACTGAATTATACGGTGACAGAGAAAGAGATGCTAGCAGTGGTGTTCGCATTTGACAAATTCAGGTCATACCTGATAGGCTCGAAGGTAATTGTTTATACTGACCATGCTGCTCTCAGGTACCTCATTGAGAAGAAGGATTCAAAGCAGCGCTTGATTCGATGGGTGCTATTGCTGCAAGAGTTCGACTTGGAAATCCGTGACCGAAAGGGAACAGAAAACCAAGTTGTTGATCATTTGTCCAGGCTTGAAGAAGCTGAAAAGAGGGTTGAGGTGGAAGAGATCGTAGAGACCTTCCTAGATGAACAACTTTTAGCCACGAGCCTTGAGGTAGCGCCATGGTATGCAGATATTGCAAACTACCTGGCGAGCGGTGTTGTTCCCTATGACTTGTCCTCTATATAGAAGAAAAATTTCTTTCGTGATTGTCGCATGTATTTCTAGGATGAACCATATTTGTTTAGGATTTGTATTGATAATATGATCCGAAGATGTATTCCCGAGATAGACCAAGCTTGTCTGTTGCAGGCATGTCATGCTTCGCCTTATGAAGGTCATTTTGGAGGAGTAAGGACAGTTGCTAAAGTGATGGAGTCGGGCTTTTATTGGCCGACGTTGTTTAAATATGCACACTTTTGGGTGAAAAGTTATGATGAGTGCCAACGGACGGGGAATATTTTCCGTCGACATGAGATGCCCATGAACCCAATTCAAGAGGTGGAAGTATTTGACGTATGGGGAATCGATTTTATGGGACCATTTGTCAGCTCATATAGCAACAAGTACATACTGGTAGCTGTGGACTATGTCTCGAAATGGGTAGAAGCCGTGGCACTCCCAACAAGTGATGCAAAGGGAGTTATTGGTTTTTTGAGAAAAAATATTTTCACCTGATTTGGTACTCCAAGAGCGATCATCAGTGATGGAGGCACCCACTTCTGCAACCGAGCCTTTAGAAAGTTGTTGGACAAATATGGCGTTCGCCATAAGGCTGCCGCTCCGTATTACCCACAAATAAGTAAGCAAGTGGAGGTGTCAAACAGAGAAATCAAAAGTGTTTTGACCAAAACTGTAAATGCTACTTGGACTGATTGGGTGAAAAAATTGGATGATGCGCTATGGGCCTACCGCATTGCATTCAAAACTCCGATTGTTATGTCACCGTATAAATTGGTGTTTGGAAAGGCATGTCACTTACCGGTGGAGTTAGATCATAGAGCCTTCTGGGCGTTAAGACAATTAAATCTGGACTTGGAGGCCACTGGAACGAGTAGAGTCACAGAGCTGCATGAACTTGATGAGTTCCGTTACCATTCTTTTGAGAGTGCAAGGGTATATAAGGAAAGAATGAAGATGATGCATAACAAAAATATTCTTGAGCGAAATTTTAAACCTGGAGATGTGGTATTGTTATACAATTCGAGATTAAAGTTGTTTCCGTGCAAGTTGAAGTCAAGATGGTCAGGACCATTCCGTGTGGTAGAGATGCATCCCACCGGAGCCATAGAAATTGCATCAAAAGATGGCTCTCACAAGTTTAGAGTCAATGGGCAAAGGTTGAAATATTACTTGGGCATGGATGAGGAAAGAGTTGTATCGGTGACTAATTTGCAAGAACCAAAAATGTTTAGTGAACCTTAGGTTCGATTGCCTGCGTCATTCCGCGACGTTAAATCAGGCGTTTTTTGGGAGGTAACCCATTGTAATGTTGTATTCATTATGTCGTGATGTTAACTAAGGCGCTCGTTGGGAGGCAACCCAATTCATAGTTTATCTTAGCTTAACTAGAATTTTCTCTTTGTTTTTAGGCACTAACAAGTTTTAGTTAAGTCTTGGTGTTTGAATAGGTAATGAAGCACGTTGGGAGGTCATTGCGCTTGGAGTCGTGCACAACACGGAATGAAAATCACATGAGTACGCTCCAAACCTCGATGTCTACCTCGTGCCACAAAGCCTAAAGAACAACAGACCTGGCAGCAGACTCGCATTGCCATGTATTCATCTCGCTACACAGCTCGCGCTGCAAGGCATATAGCACGCTAGACCTCGCTACAGATTTGGTGTCGCGTGACCTATAGCTCGCTGCATGCCTCGCGTTACAGTGCTGTCGTGAGGTAAGGTAAGTTGTGAATTTTTTTTTCTTTTTAATCCCCATCGGTTTAAAACACTACACACACACAAAACTTCATTAAAACAAAAACACAAACTCCATTGAACACACACACAAACTCCATTGCTCGCCCAATTTACCCCTCCCCTCACACACAAACTCCATTGAAGCCATTCATTCATCCACTCCTTCACTAACTAGCAATATCAATTGAAGAGTAATTTCCCCTCCTAAGCATCTAAGGTATGGTTTCTAACTCCTTTCTTTGCCAAATTTCGAATTGTGTAAAGTAATGAAATCGGATAACTTTTGGGTGTTTTCTTCATAGTAACAATGTGCTTGTTTGTCCTATCCCTATAAACCCCATAGAAATGGTATTCTTGTTGTGTACATAAGTGGTAGCATGGAATTCCCAAGCTGATTTGGGAGGGTGAGGCAATCCATCACTCCTACAAGCACTTTCATGGAACTAGTACACGCTAAGTATTTGTCAAAATGCCTCAAAGACATTCTTTGTCCCCATTGGAGCCCGAGTCTCCGAGATTGTAATGAGAGTGCTATGCCGCCTTGCACCACTTAAAATTTTAAGTGTGAGGTGGTTCACCGGTAGCTATAAGCTTCGAAATTGTAGTAGACATCATTGTGTCATTGCTTGATTCTCATGCTAAAATAACGAGGTGAAGTCTGAGTAGCCTCAAAAATTGTTGAACATCATGTGATCAACTCTTAAGTGTGGGGTCGCAAAACCATGTTTTGAAGTGATTCAATGCATCTAAGACTGACTAATGTTCACTTGTGTAGGTACGAACATGCCTCCTATGAAAGATAACGGTAAAGGCAAGAGAAAAGCCACTGCTCCCACCAAAGTTAAGGCTTCCTCCGCACCTCCACCGAAAAAGAGGAAATGAGGGGAAGCCACTTCAAGCGAGGTTGAGGGATTGCAAGCAATTGCAGCTCTAGCAGCCTCACGCCCACAACCGGTGGGACAATGAGAATTTGGTCTTAAAAGTATACCCACATCTGCCAAGGACTGGTACAAGCTTTGTGGGCCGAAGCATATATACTCTGAGTCGGATGTTCATGAGCGCCATCTAAAAGATAAATATCACTCAATTTGGAAGGGTATTCATGATCTTGGATTGAGCTACGTGTTTGGAAACACTGGGGATATCAATGTAAACCTTGTCCGTGAGTTTTATGCTGGGTATGATCCGAATGACCCTGAGCAGCTAGTGCCTATTCGGGGGAGGTTGATTGATTTATCTGCATCAGCTATATGCAATTACTTGGGAGCTCCAGATGTTCCCCAGGAGCCCCTGGATAACTTCATTACCCGTCCAACATATCTAGCGCTGAGACATACTCTCTGTGGTGTCAATTTTGTGGTCGCTTGGGTTTGTGACAAGAAAGCCAAACGTCATAGGAAATTTCCAAAGAAAAAAATGAAGTCGGAAGCTTAGGTGTGGTTGAAATTGATCAACACGCGCTTACTACCATGCAACGATGAGACTCTTATTAGCCGTGAAAGGGTATCCTGTTGTACTTCCTAATGATTGTCCAGAAAGTGAATGTGGGCCACTTGATATGCTACCAGATGGCGCAGGTGAGAACAAGCAAGAGAATTGATAGATTGTCCTTCGGTAACATGCTGACTTAGTATCTGAGAAAATAGGATGTGGAGGAGGAGCGAGCTTTTGATGTAGTCATTCCACCACCCCTCTGACTGACAGACATCACCAGCATTCGGACGAAGGAGGAGAGTGCGATGGCCTCACTGATAGGGGCCGAGCGTAATGCTCGAGATGACAGCTTTATGGCCCATTTATATAGGATGATGGACTTGCAGCTTAGGATTGGAGGGAGGCCAGCCACTACAGAGGAGAGGGCCATCTTGGATGAGCGTTTCCTTCTCAATGCTCATGCCCAGCAGCTGGTTGGGCTTGGCAATGGCCAACGACTCCCAGAGGATGAGGATGTCAACACGCCAGAGTATTCCGAGGCTGAGCCAGAGTAGTCCGAGGAGGAGGAGGATGATGATGCGGAGGAGGGAGCAGAAGATGAAGAGTGGCCAGCTGCAGATGGGGCCTTCGAAGATGAAGGCGATGACGATGACTGATCAGGAAGTTTTTCCTACCACCCTACTTATTTTTTATGAATTTATATATGCACTGAGGACATTGCATGAATTAAGTATGGGGTGGGAGGTTTTATTCTCTGTGACTTGTAAATATTAGATACACTAAATACTTCTTATTTTATTTTTTATTTTATTTTTTTAGCTTCGTCTTTTCTATTTTAGCATAGAATATAAAAATTAAAAAAAAAATTGAAATGATTGGACTTTTTCCGACTATGGATCTCCTTGACAGTTTTCTTGAGGGACTAAAGTCTAACAAAAGAAAACAAAAAAAAATGAAAAAACAAAAAAAATCTAAAAATATGTCTTTTTATTATTTTAGGTAGTAATAATCCCTCGTGGTTTTTCTTTGTACCTCAGTTCTTTTTTACGGGATATAGTTGAACCGGGTAGTAGTGTTTTTTTATCTTTAGAGTAGAGTAGGATTTAGGGAATAAAAGGATGGGAAAAATGAGATTTGCTAGGCACCTTTGACCAGTTTGATAGTAGCATATTTAGGCTCTAGTATGTGTAGTACCTTCCCTATGATGTGAAAATGCTTATGATGCCTTGTTGAGTAGATAACATATTTATTGACGTCTATATCTCGTTTTCTTGGCTTGTGTCACTTTGTACTTGATGCTTAATATTTTGTGGTTCTGTGAACACTTGCAATTGTTTGAGAATCGGAATAGAACCGTATTTAGCGAGTCATGTGCCATGTGTGGTAAGAAATTATATAGTCTGTGTATTTGCATTAGAGTCTAGAACTTTTCCGGCATGTGAGTTGAAGTAAAATTTTAGGTTTTGTTCGGTTTGAAAAATTGATTTTAGGCTTTCTTTGATGTGTCTGAACTTAATGCTTACCACAAATAATATTTATCCCTAGTCAATCATTTTGAGCCTATAAACTTTTGTTTGGCAACCATATTACAAGCCTATACTCCTTTGTTCTTAATTATGACTGTTTTGATCCTTTCACCTCTTAAAGCACTTTAATTGTAAAATGAGCGCTAAAAGAAGTAAGGAGGGAACTTGGATGGCTTTTGAGTGGAACCAATAAATGAAAGAAAGGTGTACTTATATTGTAAAGAATATACCACTAGCTGGAATGGTAGAAAAGAAAAAAAAATATTGTTGAAAAGAAAAAAAATGTAGCAAAAAAAAATAAGAATATCTTGTTCTTGCTAGTGAATATGAATTAAAGTAGTGCTTAAAGAAAGAGAAAATACTTTGGGGATGATATTTTTTGTGAAATTGCAGTTAGGTTGAAGAAATATGCGCTTAAGTTAATTTTGTGATGTGTTAAAGTACTTAGGAGGGTCAGCCACTATTTCCAAATATATCCTACCCGTCCTTTAGCCCACATTATAACCATAAAAAGTCCTAATTGATTTTAGATCGAGCAAGCCTACATTAGTAGAGGTTTACATAATGGGCAAGCCTATGGTACTTTATGCATGCATGTGACTTCTTTGCGAGAGTGAGGGATTTCTTTGATATATCTGAGTCCTTAAAATATATTTGAGCATTTGATTCGAATGTGTGGATTCAACTTACTCTCTTGTTCTTGTTGTGAGGGCACATGATTTCGCAAGGGATAGGTGACGTTATTAGATTTCTCTATGATGTTAAGTGTTCAAGACATGAATGCATTGTGATATTGAGTCGGTGTGTGAGGTTAGGATTGTTATAAGTATGTTGTCTTGTTGTTGAATAAATTTTTGAAGTATGGCATAGAGTAAAGGGAAGTGTGTGTTGAGAGCATATGCTAAAGTTTAATTGTTTCTATCAACCATAGTCATAGGTATGGTGTGCTTCGGATGTGCTAAAAGAAAATAAAGCGCTCAATGTTAGTGTGAATTGGTGGTTGACTCGAGGACAAGCAATGTTTAAGGGTGGGGTGGTGATGTTCGGCCAAAATGCTATACCTTTAGCACATTAGTCGCCCTATATTTTGTTGGTTTAGTTATTTATTGTGCGACATTTGAACTAAATTGTGTTATTTTATGTGTAGGAACATCGGAAGAAATAGTTGAATGAAAGTTGCATAAAAAGAGGACAAAAATACAAGAAAAGAGCGAAAAAGCATCAAGTACACAAATTGTGCTCCAGACCAGGCTTCGCGAGGTCTATAGCCAGGTTGACCGCGCTATAGACCAGGCTTCGCGGGGTCTATGGCCAGGTGATTAAAAGTCGCGGGGTAAAAGACTCTGACATGAATTTGGACTCAAGGACTTCGACCCTAACATATAAACACTTCCCAAATGAGTTGATAAAGGGTTGAACACTATTTTTGGAGAAGAAAAAGGCTACAACACGGTGAAGCAAGAATCAAATGATAATTCCCTCCTTTTATCTCTGTACTTTGTAGTTTAATGTCTTTGAACATCATGATGATTGTTGATACATTTATGAGTAGCAAAACTTTCTAATCTAGGGTTTGATGGAACCTATTGGAGGATGATTTTCTACTACGTTTAATATTGATTTGCCTTTGATTTGTCTCTACTTGTTCGACTATGTTTACATTGTGGTTGATTGAAGAGCTCTCAATCGACTGTGCCTATTTAGTATGTATTGCTTGGAAAAGGGTACATATTTAGGTAGTTGTTGAACAACATCACTCCTAACGTATGTGAGGAATCTATACGGAGGGTTTAAAGGTGGGATTAGGAATAACGAAACCTTGGTATGATCCTAGTAAGCAGTGATTTAGAGCCAGCTAGCATAGTTCGGAAGAATACGTCTATTAAATTTTGGTAGTTACTCGGAAGAGAATTATGACATCCAAGGTACTCATGATCGGTACAGAATACTTAGGCGAATTTATAGGAAACGTAGCGGGGAGGATTCCAACAATAGAGAAAATCATAACCCTAGATTTTTCCAAATCTTGTCAACAACATTTTTCTCTGTTAGTTATAAATTACTGCATTTTAATTACTTTGCTCTTAGTTAGTAAACATTCAAATCGTTATTTAATATTTCTGAAGGTTGAATACTTGAATTCGTGCGGAACTAGTGGTTGTAATTAGTAGGTTAATTCCCTGTGGGATCCGACTCCGGACTTGTAAACTGGATTATATTTGCAATGACCGCTACACCTTTTAGGAGGCATAGTTGGGCGTGATCAATAGGACACTAGAACTCTCGCTCGTCTGAACACATGATCCTGGTCGCATCCATAGGAAAAAAGAAGGAAAAATTTCGAATCTACTTAAAAAAAAAGAGAATTTTGGAAGCAGTAAAACTGGGTCAGGTTGAAGGATGTAGCCCATACCTGGTATCAAAATTTATTGTTAGGAATGCCTACTAGTAAATCCCTGATGACATGATTTTCTACTACGTTTAATATTGATTTGCCTTTGATTTGTCTCTACTTGTTCGACAACGTTTACATTGTGGTTGATTGAAGAGCTCTCAATCGACTGTGCCTATTTAGTATGTATTGCTTGGAAAAGGGTACATATTTAGGTAGTTGTTGAACAACATCACTCCTAACGTATGTGAGGAATCTATACGGAGGGTTTAAAGGTGGGATTAGGAATAACGAAACCTTGGTATGATCCTAGTGAGCGGTGATTTAGAGCCAGCTAGCGTAGTTCGGAAGAATACGTCTATTAAATTTTGGTAGTTACTCGGAAGAGAATTATGACATCCAAAGTACTCATGATCGGTACAGAATACTTAGGCGAATTTATAGGAAACGTAGCGGGGAGGATTCCAACAATAGAGAAAATCATAACCCTAGACTTTTCCAAATCTTGTCAACAATATTTTTCTCTGTTAGTTATAAATTACTGCATTTTAATTACTTTGCTCTTAGTTAGTAAACATTCAAATCGTTATTTAATATTTCTGAAGGTTGAATACTTGAATTCGTGCGGAACTAGTGGTTGTAATTAGTAGGTTAATTCTCTGTGGGATCCGACTCCGGACTTGTAAACTGGATTATATTTGCAATGACTGCTACACCTTTTAGGAGGTATAGTTGGGCGTGATCAATAGGACACTAGAGCTCTCGCTCGTCTGAACACATGATCCTGGTCGCATCCATAGGAAAAAAGAAGGAAAATTTTCGAATCTACTTAAAAAAAAGGAGAATTTTGGAAGCAGTAAAACTGGGTCAGGTTGAAGGATGTAGCCCATACCTGGTATCACAATTTATTGTTAGGAATGCCTACTAGTGCATCCCTGATGACATGGAGTTTACCAAGGCTTTCATGGAGTGGTTCTTCCTAATTGCTTTAGAGACGAGTTGACTCAAGCATTCTAGAGACAATCCATATGAAAAATATGATTGTGGATAAATATGATGTTTAAATATACTTAGGGCTATGCCCCTCACTTGGTTCATGATGAGAACATGAGGAATAAGACGCTCGTTGAGGGATTGCGAGATCCATTATTTAGGGTCTTAGAACCTTTGATGTGCACAATGACTTACATTAGAGGCTAGACACTACTAGAAGGATTGAGGCGAGAAGATAGGAGAGAAGCGTGCCTCTCGAGAGGATAGCAAAAAGATAAAGATAATAGGATATACCATTTAGTTGAGGCACTAGTACTGGCTAGGCATCCACGTCATACGAGAAGCAAAAAGGCTCCATGGGTTCATCATTGTCATTTGAGCAATCATCAGCTAGGTTCTTAACTTAAATAGGACTATAGAGGTTATGTATAGTCTGAGTCATCAGAATGTGGATAGTCTACCCTCGCAGTTGATGTTAGATTATAATTCTATATTGTATGGTATTACATGCCTTATATTTTGATGTAACAATAATAATTTGTGAGATATTTGAGCTTAATTAAATTAGTTTTGTGTATAGGAATATTTGGACATGAAGTGGAGAGAAGTTGCATAAAGTGGTACAAAAAATGATTAAGTAGAGCACGAAAGGAACAAGGCCACGAGGCAGCCATTCCTTAGCACCATAGACAGCGCGAGGCGATGTCAAACGCGGAGAAGATGTCGCACCTACAGTGGGAGGCGCCCTTAGACAGAGTCAGTTCAAGGCGCGAAGCGCCAACGACCCTGTCCAAGCTGGATTCTTCTCCTTTTCAGTTTTGGAATTGGCTACTCCGGCCTAGGATTTATCCTACCCTATAAATACTCTCTAAACTTGTTTTTTTAGGGGATTGGACATCTTTCGGAGGCAACAAGGGCTATGAAACACGTGTGGGGCGCGAAACCATAGCATTTGTTTTTCCTTTAACTAGTATTTATAGTTTTATGCTTTCAAACACTATTGTGATTGTTCATATGACTATGAGTGGCTAAATTTCCTTATTCTGAGATTATGGGAAGTTCTTGCTTGTTGACGTTGAACGGTTATTTTGGTTACTCGATTTTATCATATTAGTTTATTTATTTAATCTTGCAGCAATATAATACTATCTACGAACCTATAGTTAAACTCGAAAGTGGAAACTTTAGATTGCATAAAGGTATTAAACAGAGTATGTTCTTGAACCCGTGCATCAAAAAATATATGCGTCATTAGGATAGACATATGCTAATTGCTTTACTTGATTATTGTTGCAGGAATTATGCATGCATTCTAGTTGACTATGATTCTAAGAACATATAGGTATTAGGTTGGCTTGAATAGGCGAGTAAAGCGTTGCAAGAACCTTGTGAGCAATATAAGCCCTGTTAATTAACAAATTAGATATGTCAAGTAATTAATTTAACTGAAAAAACTTAACAGGATTGACATTAATCTCATAATATTGGAATGTCCTCATCTCATTGATCTTGCTCATAAGTTGTTTGTTTGCTTTGCTCGTATTCTTGTTTTCTTGCTTTAATATATTTTTTTTTGTAGTAGTTATAGTTAATTAAAATCACAATCACTTCTCAAAAAATTATTTGAATGAATAATTCATAAATAGTTTAATTTAATTCATAGTTAATCATTAGTCTCTGTGAGAACGCTACTCTACTCATCACTATATTACTTGTCGATCACGTATACGTGCTTGTACGTTTGGCCCTGACAGCAGCACCCTTTTTAGATGTCGTAGACCTTACTAAGGTCAATGTCGACTAGAGACTAGAGTATGTTTCATTGTAGAATATTAGGGCACATTAAGCGGGACAGTCCTACACTCCAAAAGATTTTAGCCATGAACTACTACAAATCATTTTGCGAGGGATATTTCTATTCTCAAGATAGTCTAGAGATTGGGGCAGAACAGGGCACAGGCAGGGGCTGCTCAACAAAAGTTGTAGCCCAAAGCCAAGCTAAAGAGGCCTAACATATTTTAAATAAAATTTTATTTATCTAGATTTTTGAAATGATTAATAAATTTTTCTTTTTACTTTTTTCTGTGTAAATTTTAATATTTTATAAATATTTTTAAACCATCAAGCTATCTACTAGAAATTTCGGGGCCTTAAAGCCAATGCTTTATTAGCTTTGGCCTTAAGCCGACCCTGGGCACGGGAGGTCGAGGTTCTGGGGGATTTGTATTTATACCCAGTTTTTGGGTCACAATTTAACTTATACCCGTTTTGTAAAAAAAATTGCAAGCGTACCCACTTTTCTGGTAACTTCAGATATACGGGGCCTGAAGTAGCAAGAATTTATGTTTGAAGTTTGAACTTCAGAATTTTTTGCCTGAAGTGTGACCTTATCAAAGTAAAACTTCAGATATTTTCGTCTAAAGTTTGGCCTGACTTGCAAAAGCAATTAAAAAAATGTCAGTTCGTAGTGCAAACTTCAGACAAATTAGTCTGAAGTTCTTCAGTTTGTAGTGCAAACTTCAGACAAATTAGTCTGAAGTTCTTCAGTTTGTAGTGAAAACTTCAGACAAAATCAGCTTGTTATATTTGAACTTCAGATAATTTTTTCTGGCATGATAGTTGCAAACTTCAGACAAAATTTAACTTGGTAATGTCTGAAGTTTGGCCCTGCAGTCCCAAACTCCAGTTGATGCTTCTTCGAGTTTTGACAATAAACTCTTGTTTTATTATTTACGTACTTTGTGTTGGGGTGCAAACTTCAGACAAATTAGTCTGGAGTTCTTCAGTTTGTAGTAAAAACTTCAGACAAAATTAGCTTGTTATATTTGAACTTCAGATAATTTTTCCTTGCATGATAGTTGCAAACTTCAGATAAAATTTAACCTGGTAATGTCTGAAGTTTGTCCCTGCAGTCCCAAACTTCAGTTGATGCTTCTTTGAATTTTTGCAATAAACTCTTATTCTATTATTTACGTACTTTGTATTGGGATGTATTAATGTTTGAGAGGCAGTGGCGAGTCTTTCTTTCTTTTTGATTTGTTGCTTTGTCCAATTACCAGAAACGATAACATGTGTAACTTACATGATAACATGTTTGAGAGAGAAAAGAAGAAGAAGAGGAGGAAGAAAGGAGCGCATAGGTCGCAGGATCTGAAATTGTCAAAATTAGGATATAGGTTAAATAATTTTAAAAATATGGATATAGGTTAAATAGGGCCCATGCAATTTTTACCGAGGTTTTGGTCATGCTGAACTCTATTTAGGTTGTGAGGACATTTCATCAACTAGCCTTAAATCAAAGGATAAGATTTTCAATAGCCCTAAGTCACACCTATATCTAGAATTCTTTTAAATTAATTATATCCGGTGTCAAGAATAATACGTATGACATGGAGCGGAAGAAATAAGACTTTCACAAAACAAACATAGAGTGCATCGAGAACTTCAAAGTCATGATGGTATAACTTTAAGATTATTTTAAGATATAATTTCCCAAAGATCTATAGGATCTATTTTAAGTTTGTTGAA
Organism: Nicotiana tabacum; assembly: GCF_000715075.1. Taxonomy (NCBI): domain Eukaryota; kingdom Viridiplantae; phylum Streptophyta; class Magnoliopsida; order Solanales; family Solanaceae; genus Nicotiana; species Nicotiana tabacum. The sequence goes on from NC_134094.1 coordinate 44,839,034, forward strand.
CAGAATTATAAAATAATATCATACCTTTGAGTAAACAAAATGAGTTGCAAGGCCACATGCAAGCATTTCTGACCCATTTATTTTTGCCCCTGTTAGTCCCAAGCATTCTCCTGTTAACAATAAATCGAAACTAAAAATAAAATATCAATCATATATATAAACATAAACCATTCAAGTGTCAGCTATTATTTTCTTATTAATGTGTAGAATTTCATAATTTATGACAAACCCCAAAACAAAGAATGTAAAACTAATAGCAGACATATTACAAAGAAATAATAAATAAATATTCCTAAAAGCAATATATTTTAAATGATGAGCCCTTGAGTTTTCTTGTTGATTTTGAGATTCATGTTGGGACATATGGTAGTATATGATGTTACATTCAGTACAAATGCTACATGATAATTTAACGTGGCAATTTATGAAACTGTACTCAAGTGACGTCGAAGACATGATCATGCATGCATACATGTTATGTGATTGTACAAATTTGTTAGTGACATTATTATATAACCTAAAGCTATTTAGAGATCTTAATAGAGGATATTTTAAATTTAAGCTGACAAGATATAACCATAAACAACGAAGTCTTATGCCACCGAGGGATGTGGTACAGTGGATGGGGTTGCTCCTTTCTTAATCGGAGGTTTCGGATTCGAGCCCTTGGTATGAAAAAAATTTTGGTATAGAGTACTACCCCCGAATGGGGCCTATCCGGCGCGAATCCGGATATAGTCGGGCTCCAATACGGATATCGAATACCGGGTGGGAAACCAAAAGAAAAACAACCAAGTCTTGTTTACTTTACCAAAATGCCCAGGTAATCTTGAAAGAAAATAAGATGCTCCAACATCCGGATGATGTCCAAATGATGCTTCTGGCATGGCAAACACCTAATTATCCATAAATAATGAAACTATTATGATATACTGTCCAAAATCTACTAAAAGTAAACATATCAAACATTGGAATTAATAAACTCCAAATCGTAAAAAAAAAAAAAAAAAAAAAAAAAAAAATTACACAAGGAACGAAAACAATAAAGGAAAATGCTCACGCATACTATCATGATGACTAGTTTGAAAGAGCCTTCTATAAGGCACATGTATAACGACTAAAGAGGAGAACTAAATGAACTTGCAAAACATAGCCTATAAAGGACAATGCAAGATATTATTATTATTATTATTATTATTATTATTATTATTATTATTATTATTATTATTATTATTATTATTTCAACATTGGAAAAAACTTCTCTTCATTACAAGACTGATCGGTCAGGTACCATTTTGTATGTTTATGTTTTTTTTTTTTTGTGTCACTACCCTTTTAAACCAAAAGGCCAAAGTGCAATATTAAGCTAAAACTAAACCCTTCGCGATTAGTGGTATCCATTCTTTTCTCACGTTGAGTTTTACTTCCTCCGTTTCATTTTAGATGATATAATTTGACTTGGTATAAAGCTTAAAAAAAAGATTTTTGAAATATGTAGTGCTAAAAACTTAGTGGGCTCATGGTATTTGTGTGACTATAAAAGTTTCTCATTAAGAATAAAGTGGGTAGAATGAAAAGTTTAAAGTTAAAATTATTTCTAAATATAGAAATATATTATTCTTTTTGGAACGGACTAATAAGAAAAGTGTGTCATCTAAATTGAAACAGAAGAAGTAATTGATAGTTACGGCGTGCTCTTAATATTTGGCTAAAACATATAATTAGATAACCAAGTTTTAAGGCTATAAAGAAAATTAGTTGTACGTCTTCGAAACGCACCGTATTTTCGGTGATGATTCGGAATTTTGCGTTCATGGATAGTCCAGCACCTCCTCCCATAACGGCTCCATTGATGAGGAAAACCTTCATATTTAACATGGATTATGATGCAAATAATTAGCATAAAATAAAATAACAAGTGACCCCTTTAATTTTAAATTTCCTATGATACTTATAATAAAGCTTACCACTGGTTTTTTGTATGTTGCCACCAAATAATCCAATGTTAGCTGTTTTCTGTAAAAGTCCAGAACAGAACGGTAGTCACCTGACAAATGAGCAACGATAAGAAACACAGAATTTTTGTACGAAATTAGGAGTAATTATTTATGCTTGAAAAATAATGTTAAAAATTGGAATTTCTTGTACCTCTATTGCAATTTAATAAAATTAAATGACCTTTCATTAGACAAATTAAATTTGTTGTGTACACCAACTTGCTTTTGGTTTGGAGTCGTGCACTCATCTCCCTTATTATCCTAATGTCCATATTTTCTATAAAAATCTTCACGCCTTACTTCCTGCGCTTGGAGATAACACTCAACCTCATACTTGCACATTTTTTAAAACACTAGAGATAATAGAAATCAGGAGGGAGGGGTATTTGTAGATTCAAAAAATCAAATATGAAATTCAAGATTTTTAAAACATAAAAATGGATGTATTAGCTATAATTTATTTAACACATATTTTTTATGAGATACTTATTAGATCAAAAAAAATATTTTTCTGAGATTCAAGAAACTAAAATGTAGAAATGAACACATATTTTCTCACAGAATTAGGGAGGATACATAACAAATTAGATTAGAGTAAATATCTCTGGCATTTTTCAAACCAGAGTGAAGGTTTATTTAAGTAAAAGAAATGATCATGTTACTGATAAACACACCAAATAAAAGTATTTGCTAGGATCGGGAATCCAGGTAGTGTGAAATTTAGCCAAACAACGGTATAATGACAATAACAAAGACAATAGAAGTTGATAATAACGGCAATTAAAGAATATAAAGAAGACACAAATTTAACGTGGTTCGGTCAAGGTGACCTACATCCACAAGCGGAGAGGAGCAATTTCACTATACCAACAAGAGTACAAAAGAGAGTACAAAATTAGAGTAAATACTCTAATTAATCCCAAATATCCCAAGAGAATAACCTCACAAGATCACTCCAAAGAAAGGGTTCACACAAATATTTCCCAACACTCACTCTCTTACAAAATACTCTATAATGAAATAAAGGAGGAGAAAGAAAGACAAGAGTAAAAAGCTCTTGAATTGATGTGTTTGCAAATGAGGAAAAACTCCTCTATTTATAGTAAGAAATCCTTGGCCTAATAATGGATATTATGTCATGGCAAATGTCATGATCCACAACTTTGTTATAATGGATATTATGTCATGGCAAATGTCATGAACCACAAATTTGTTATAATAGATATTATGTCATGGCAAATGTCATGAAAATTTGGCCATATTACAAATCTCCACCTTGGCCTAATTTTGGATTATATATAGTAAATTTGCTCCACCTTCTCCGCAAAAACCCCAATGGGAAAAATCATTCTTTATAAATGCCAATCAAGTTCAGGCAAAGCTTGAACTTGGACACTGGAAGAGGTTTTGTGAACATGTCAGCAGGATTGTCTCTAGTGTTGATCTTCTGAATAGAGACTTTTCTTTCAGCAATGGTTTCTCGGATGAAATGATACTTTATATCAATGTACTTCGTCCTCTCATGATACATTTGATCTTTAGTCAAGTGAATGACACTCTGACTATCACAGAAAATGGTAATACCACTTTGATGTAAACTGAGTTCCGCAAATAGTCCCTTCATCCATAAAGCTTCTTTGATCGCCTCGGTCACTGCCATATATTCTGCTTCGGTAGTAGATAAAGCTACTACATGTTGTAATGTAGCTTTCCAACTAATAGCGCAACCACCGATGCAAAATACATAGCATGTCGGTGATCTTCTTTTGTCAAGATCACCTGCATAATCTGAGTCTACAAAACCAACCAAAGTGTTAGTATTTCTCCCAAACTCCAAACATGTGTTTGGAGTACCTCGCAAGTATCTGAGAATCCATTTCACAGCATGCCAATGTGCTTTACCAGGGTAAGCCATATACCGGCTTACCACGCTCACTGCTTGTGAAATGTCTGGACATGTACAAACCATTGCATATATAATACTGCCGACTGCACTGGAATAAAGAACCTGTGCCATGTATCTCTCTTCTTCCTCTGACCGCGGGGACTGAGCAGCTGATAACTTAAAATGAGCAGCAAGAGGGGTACTAACTGGTTTAGCATCTTTCATGCCAAACCTCTCCAAGACTTTCTCCAAGTACTTCTTCTGGGTCAGAAATAACCTGTTGGCTTTTCGATCTCTTTTGATCTCCATGCCAAGGATTTTCTTAGCTGCTCCCAAATCTTTCATCTCAAATTCACATTTCAGCTGACTTTTCAAGTTGTGAATTTCTATTAAATCTTTAGCAGCAATGAGCATGTCATCAACATATAATAATAGGTACACAAATGAACCATCATTTAACTTCCGGAAGTAAACACAACTATTATACATGCTCCTCGAATAACCATGACCCAACATAAAGGAATCAAACCTTTTATACCATTGTCTTGGAGACTACTTTAATTCGTACAAGGATTTCTTCAACAAGCAAACATGATCTTCTTTTCCTTTAATTTCATATCATTCGGGTTGATGCATGTATATTTCTTCCTCAAGTTCGCCATGTAAAAAAGCTGTCTTAACATCAAGTTGTTCTAATTCCAAATCATACATGGCAACGAAGGCAAGCAAGACACGAATAGAGCTATGTTTAACAACAGATGAGAAAATATCATTAAAATCAGCTCCTTGTACCTGACTATAGCCCTTTGCAACTAATCGTGCCTTATGCCTCGCATCTTCAACCCCTGGAATGCCATCCTTTTTCTTGAAGACCCATTTGCAACCAACAATTCTTTTTCCTGATGGCGGCTTCACAAGAGACTAAGTACCATTCTTGTGGAGAGACTCAATTTCTTCATTCATTGCAATCAGCCACTTGGCTGAGTCAGCACTAGAAATTGCTTCTAAATATTTTGATGGTTCTCCAATTTTTTCAGTTTTCTGTGCAACTGAAAAAGAAAATGCAACATAATCTCCAAACCTTAATGGTTGTTTACCTTCTGTTCTTAGTCTATGTTTGGTTGTAGAATACTCCTCTTCTTCTGGTTCAACTTCAGGAGTCTCAACTTCAGGAATTTCAGCTTCTGTCTCAACTTCAGGAGTTTCAACTGTATTTTGCTCCAAAGTTGATGAGCTTGGCTCAGAAGGAATGCCAATCTCAATCTCTACCTGGTTCTGTGTACTCTTTCCTTTATCCGTATTACAAGAACTAGAAGACTCTTTTCTAGAATGTAATATAGAGGATTCATCAAAGGTTACATCTCTGCTAATTATAAATTTTGGTGCTATGCGATCAGGATACCATAGTCGGTATCATTTCACCGCAGATGCACACCCAAGGAAAATGCACTTTTTAGCCCTTGGCTCTAATTTTCCATCATTTACCTTCATGTATGCATGGCAACCAAATATCTTTAAATCAGAATAATAAGCAAGAGTACCTGACCACATTTCCTCTGGAGAGTTAAAGTTAAAAGGTGCATAAGGAGCTCGGCTGACAATATAACAAGCTGTAGAGATAGCTTCTGCCCAAAAGGCGTTTGTCAACTGAACATTTGAAATCATGCAACGAGCCCTTTCCAAAAGAGTTCTATTCATCATTTCTACCACACCATTTTGCTGAGGTATCATTCTCACAGTACGATGTTGAGTAATTCCTTCATTCTTGCAAAATTCGTTGAATTCATCATTACAAAATTCTAAGCCATTATCTGTTCTAAGCCGCTTAACCTATTTTCCTATTTGCTTATCAATCAAAACTTTCCATTGTTTGAAATTTAAGAAAACATCACTTTTATTTTTCAGGAAATAAACCCAAACTTTCCTCGAATAATCATCAATGAAAGTTAACATATACCTGGCACCACTTTTTGATGGGGTACGTGAAGAACCCCAAAGATCTGAATGAATGTAATCCAAAGTACCTTTTATTCTATGAATCGCTGGAGATTTGAAGCTGACTCTTTTCTGCTTTCCGAACACACAATATTCACATAACTCCATATTTTCGGTACTTTGGCCATATAAGAGACCTCTTTTACTGAGGATGGATAGAACTTTTTCACTCATATGCCCCAATCGCATATGCCACAATTTGGTGATGTTAGAATCTGATTTATCTGATATTGAAACTGCAGCAGCACCTGTAACAGTAGATCCCAAAAGAGTATACAACGTATCAGATCTGCGTGCTTTCATGATCACAAGAGCACCATGAGAAATTTTCAGAACTCCACCTTCACATGTGTACTTGCACCTAAGAGATTCTAGAGTGCCCAAAGAGATGAGATTTTTCTTCAAGTCAGGAACATGTCTAACATCGGTGAGAGTTCTCACCACACCATCATGCATTTTGATTCAGACTGTACCTTTTTCAATAACTTTGCAGGTAGCATTATTGCCCATCAAGACAACTCCACCTCCAATAGATTCATATGTGGTAAATAAATCCTGACTGGGACACATATGATAAGAACAACCCGAATCTAAAATTCACTCATTGTTAGATTTGAAACTATTATTAGTTGCTAAAAAAATAGTTCCCTCAGTCTCATCAGCAGCTACACTTGCTTCGGCACTGTCAGTATTTTTGTGCTCATTTTTCTTTTCTGTATGCTTTTCTTTGTTTTTCAATTTAAAGCATTCAGAAATAATGTGACCTTTCTTATGACAATATTTGCACATGACATTTCTGTATCTGGATTTTGACCTTGATTTAGGTTTCTCACTACTTGAATCTTTCTTATTGGATCTACCTCTTATGTATAAGCCTTCCTCTTGGTTCCAACTAGTTTCCCCAGTAATATCTCTATCTATTTGTTCTTTTGATTTCAAAGTAGATTTGATATCTTTATAAAAGATATTATCCTTTCCATAAAACATAGTATCTCTTATATGTTTAAACGACTGGGGTAAGGAAACAAGCAATAACACAGCTTGATCCTCATCTTTGATTTCAGCATCTATGTTACTTAAATCCATAAGAAGAGAATCAAAAGTATCAAGATGAGTAAGTATAGAGGTACCTTCAGCCATACGAAAAGTGTAGAGTTTTTGCTTTAGGTAAAGCCTGTTTTCTACTATTCTTTTCATATATAGGGTTTTAAGCTTTTTCCATATGCCTTTGGCTGAGCTTTCTGCTGCAACTTCACGCAAAACCTCATTTGAAAGATTTAAAATAATACCTACTTTTGCCTTTTTGTCTATGACGGTAAACTCCTCGTCTGTTATTTTATCCGGCATCTTCTCCTTTCCTTGCAGTGCCTAATCTAAGCCATCTTGAATTAGGATAGCTTCCATCTTTAATTGCCACATTTCGAAGTTTGCACTTCGGTCAAATTTCTCAACATAAGACTTTGTTAGAGTCATTTTGGCTATTTAACCTAACCCGATTAGATCTGGCTCTGATATCAATTTGTTAGAATCGAAAACCCGGGTAGTGGGGAATTTAGCCAAACAACGGTATAATGACAATAACAAAGACAATGAAAGTTAATAATAACGGCAATTAAAGAATATAAAGAAGACACAAATTTAACGTGGTTCAGTCAAGGTGACCTACGTCCACAAACGGAGAGGAGCAATTTCACTATACCAACAAGAGTACAAAAGAGAGTATAAAATTAGAGTAAATACTCTAATTAATCCCAAATACCCTAAGAGAATAACCTCACAAGATCACTCCAAAGAAAGGGTTCACACAAGTGTTTCCCAACACTCACTCTCTTATAAAATACTCTATAATAAAATAAAGGAGGAAAAAGAAAGACAAGAGTGAAAAGCTCTTGAATTGGTGTGTTTGCAAATGAGGAGAAACTCCTCTATTTATAGCAAGAAATTCTTGGCCTAATAATGGATATTGTGTCATGGCAAATGTCATGATCCACAAATTTGTTATAAAGATATTATGTCATGGCAAATGGCATGAACCACAAATTTATTATAATGGATATTATGTTATGGCAAATGTCATGAAAATTTGGCCATATTACAAAATTAAAAATAGAGCTTTATGTTATAACCTCCTAGCATGGATTGTATCACTCGAACAACGTCTCCTCCAGCACAAAATGCTTTTCCTTTTCCCTACATTGAAATGAAATCACAAACAAAGCTGCGATTTAGTATCAGAAAGGAGGAGAAGTGATATATATATATATATATATATATATATATATATATATATATATCCTTTACATAAAGAGCATTGGTTCTTGGAGTTGTAAGAAAAAGAGTGAATAAATAGAAATCACAATGTTTGATTGTTATTTACCTTTACTATTACAAGTCTAACTTGTGGATCTTGTTCATACTCTTTGAAAGCTCGTAACAATTGAGAAATCTGCAGAATTCAAAAGAAGAAAACAGGAAAAAGAAAAAACGTAAAACAAGGTTTTGTGTAATTTGTATGTCGTGTCATTCAGCTATATTCACTTTCTTCTTTAACAACTATTATCACTACTAATAAAAATGCTGCGAAAACAAACTTACAGAGTAATTAAATTCAATTACCAATGTGATTTACCTACTAAATAAAAATAAATACTTCTTAATCAAAAAAGGTGTCTAGTCCATTCAAAAAATTCTATATATTGCAAGAAGAGCATATAGATTAATTTGATATGAACTCAAAAAAGTTAAGTATAAAATAGAAAGAACTTGGGTTTAAATTTTTTCGCAAAGGTAGAGGTACCGGGGGTTGGCCGATAGTAAAATATGATTAATGTATAATATAGGAGAGTAACTAAGGACGGTAAATTGCAATACCTTTACGTAAACCATTTTTCTATTTTGAATTGGAAAAGTACGTAAAAAGTATTAACTCCGTTTTAATTTAAATGATATATTTTTTTAATTAGTTCATTTAAAAAAGAATGACACATTTTTGTATTTAGAAACAATTTAACTTTGAACTTTTCATTTTACTCATTTTACCCTTAATGAGAAGCTCTTATAACCACACAAATATTATGGCCCCACCGAGTTTTTACCCCTTAAGCTTTTTAGATCACATGTTTCAAAAAAAAAAAAAATTCTTAAACTTTATGTCAAGGCAAACTATTCATCTAAATTGAAACGGATGGAGTACAAGAAACATAAACCAAATAAAGCTATTCTTTTCCATATCTCTTTTTTCTCGTATAATAATTTCTTCTTTGTTCTCTCTCTACAAAAATAAAATATAATAGATCAGAATAATGATTGGTAGACGCTCAAACATACCATCTCGAAAGTCAAACAATTCAATTGTCTTGGTCTATTTAGAGTGACTTTGCGCACGCAAGACGTAGCTTCAAACACCACCTGGGGGAAGCAAAGGAAAAGTATCTCTAATAATTAACGAAAATTAATATAAGGAATTGAATGAATTATAGGCAAATGTAATGTTATAATGCCAGATTAATCATGTGACTGCCTTAACGTGGTGCAATGCTTTATTAAGCTTACTTTATTTCTTTGAAAAGAAGAAAACCGCACTGATAAATAAAATGACTAAAGCTACTTTCTTGATTATAATAAATAACACTTCTGAATCAATTTAACAAATTCAAACCATCAACCTATACGTATAATCAGGGGCGAATCTGCATTGGATCAAGTGGTTCAACTGAACCCATTTCGTCAGAAAAATTTATTATTTATATGGATACTGTTATAAAGAGGTCTGAATGTATAAGGGCGAAACTACAATATTACATACGGGTTGGAACAAAACTAATAGCTTTTGTTTAGATCATATGCTTGTAGTAGGATATCTATTAAATATGTATAAATATTTAATTGAAAATCCAAAAACTAAAACGAGCTATAAATTCGATATCAAATTTGGAATTCACAAACTTCAAATACTAACTCCATCTCTGTTTTCGTGGTAATGATCTTTTGTCTTTCTCGGTTGTAGGGAAGGTCCGAATAGGGAAAAGGTGAAGGGAAGGAAAGGTTTTGATAAGAATTGAATTTTACAAGTATCTTTGTAGTTTTAAATCCTTTTATATTCTTTATCTACGTATCGTTTCTTAAGAAAAGAATTATAGCTCAATACCAAGCTGTAGCATAATGTCCATATACACCAGGAAATCGCTCGGCAATAGTGCCATAATTTTGTTTGTAGTACTTTTGATCATTAAGATGGTATACGAAATAGATTTTGGCCTTCGTATGATTGATTGTGGTCGAAACATAATGGATCAAAGAAAGACTTCGTAATGTCGAGATGGGTTTCGAAGGTGGTACAAACAAGCTTCAAATTTCGGTTATAGATCAAACACCGAGTTTGAAGTCATTATCGAGCTCGGGTCCGAATCGAACTATGATGAGAAGATTTCGAGCTTAAGGGGCAGAGGCCAACCGGGATCGAGTCCGAATCATCACCTGATCCCGAGTCCATATCGAGTTCTAGAAACAATACTGACCAGCACCGAGGCCGATCGAGCTCGAGCTCACAGACAAGAGCCGTTGCAAACACACTAAGGGAGAGAATCTCGGCAGAAATTAGGAAAAAACTGATTTGTCATGGGTTCTCCACTATGTATTTTTAATTATATCTAAAGTAGGATCCTCCACTATAAAGAGGATGGTTACATTTCTGTAGAAGGCGATTTTTTTTGGCTTACATTGTAATTCAAGCACCATATTCTCATATATTCAAGAGTTACTCTTTTAAGCTTCATAAATTGATTCATCTTCCTTTGTCCTAAAAATCATCTTCTTTACAACCTTGTTTATTTTGCATTCTTTGCAATCCATATTTGATCTTTCTATTTATCCTTGCGATTTGTATTAATCTATATCACATATCCTTATAACTACGTATAAATTCATCTCTATCTATTTTTCGAATAAACAGTTTGGCGCCCACCGTGGGACTAAGGATAACAGTGGTTATTTGATATGAATCTTCAAAAACACACCGTTTTACGCTTGTTTCCGAAAGTATCTCGGATTTCGGAAACGTCGTTGGAGCTCGGATCGGAGTGCCGATAGATATCAATTCGCATGTGGCCATTGAGACGAACATACATTTTGAACCTGAAAATAGCATTCATGGTGGCACTCGGTCTGCAGCTCGAAACACCCATAACATTGAGGAAAATGACGTTAGCTTGCGTATGATTTTTAAATGTTGCAAGCTCAACAGGTAGCGATAGCTCAATTGCAGAGCCAAACCCAGCTACCAAGCAGGCCGGAGCCCAGTCCACCCTGAAAAATTGCCCGCAGAACGGAGCCAGCCATAGTGAGGTCAAATGAGCAAGAATCGGGGACTACTCACGAAATCGCTAAAATACTCGAGCTCACAAAATGAGTCGAAACCAACGATAAAAAAGTAGAAACATATAATTTCAGGGTCGATCAGATCCCGGGGGCTCCACCAATGGTAATAGGGTTGGATTCCAAAAAATTCGTGCAAAAGCCTTTCCCCTCGAGCGCAGCACCAAAATCAATCCCCAAAAAATTTCGTATGCCCGAAATTCCCAAATATAACAGAACGACCGATCCCAACGAACACGTCACCTCTTACACGTGCGCCATCAAGGGTAATGATTTGGAGGACGATGAAATCAAATCTGTGTTGTTGAAAAAGTTCGGAGAGACCCCCTCGAAGGGAGCAATGATTTGGTATCACAATCTACCACCGAATTCGATCGACTCATTCCACATGTTAGCAGATTCTTTCGTAAAGGCACACGCCGGGGCCATAAAGGTCGCAACGAGGAAATCAGACCTTTTCAAGATAAGACAAAAGGATAACGAGATGCTAAGGGAGTTCGTATCTCATTTTCAAATGGAACGAATGGATCTGCCACCAGTCACAGACGATTGGGCTGTTCAGGCTTTCACTCAAGGTTTGAACGAACGAAGTTCGACGGCATCACGGTGATTGAAGCATAACATGATCGAGTACCCAGCTATCACTTGGGCCGACGTGCACAATCGGTACCAATCAAAAATTAGAGTCGAAGATGATCAGTTGGGGGCTGAACCCGCTACTTGAAGGGATATCAATCGAGAACAAGGTCCGATCAGGGATCGATATCGACCGTATAACGGAAACCACATAACCAATGAATCGAGATGTAACCCCGGACAAATTAACAAAATGAGTGATCGAGGTCAAGGGTCTCGGGGACTGATGAACATAAGTGGGTTCGACAGGCCTACCGGATCTAAGGAAGCACCTCGGTAATCGGAGTAAAACTTTAGCATTGATGCATCCGCCATCGTGTCGGCTATCGGACTCATCAAAGACACTAAATGGCCTCGACCCATGCAGACCGATCCTGCCCAGGGAAATCCTAATCAAATGTGCGAATATCATGGCACCCGTGGACACAGAACGGAAGATTGCAGGCAACTAAGAGAGGAGGTAGCACGATTATTCAATAAAGGGCACCTTTCGAGAATTATTAAGCGACAGGGTGAAGAACCATTTCAAAAACAGGGATTTCAGTAAGCAAAACGAACAAGAAGAACCACAGCACATCATTCACATGATCGTCGGCGGCGTCGATACCCCTCAAGGGCCGGTGCTTAAACGCACTAAGACATCATTTGTAAGGAAAAAGTGATCTTGAACTCAGGATTACGCACCCATAGGAACTTTGTCCTTCAATGATGAAGATGCAGAAGGAGTCATACAACCTCATAACGATGCACTGGTAATATCCGTACTTATGATTAAAACTAAAGTTAAGCGTGTGTTAATTAATCTAGGGAGCTCGACCAACATCATTAGATTAAAGGTCGTACAACAACTCGGTCTATAGGACCAGATCGTACCCGCGACCCTGGTCCTAAACGGATTCAATATGGCATGTGAAACCACCAAAGGCGAGATAATTCTGCTGATAAACGTGGCCGGGACCATCCAGGAAATGAAGTTCCACGAAATCAAGGCGACATGAGGTACAATTCCCTTTTTGGAAGGCCATGGATCCACAACATGAGAGTTGTACCTTCGACCCTACACCAACTTCTTAAATTCCCAACATCGAGGGGGGGTCATAACAGTGTACGGAGAGCAATCGGCCGTAAGAGAAATGTTTGCCGTCGAGGAAGCGAATCCAATATCCTCGCCTTCGCCAATAAAGGGATCGAGCTCAAAAGGGGAACAAGATGCTAAATAGCAATCACGGACACTAGATTTAACCCAACCAGAAAATCAGAAGATCGATGAAGATGATGATCATAGGATTCCTCGATCCTTCGTGTTTCCCGATGATTCCGACGCTACCCAATCAACGATCGAAGAATTGGAGCAAGTCATATTAATCGAGCATTTACCCGAACGAAAGGTATACCTGGGAATGGGATTAACCCTCGAACTCAGGAACAAACTTATTCAATTTCTTATCGATAACATGGATTGTTTTGCTTGGTCATATTTAGATATAATAGGAATCCCACTAGATATAACGACGCATCGGCTAAGCTTGGACCCTAGGTTCAGACCGGTGAATCAAAAGAGAAGACCCCAGTCCGAGGTAAAGCACGCATTCATAAAGGAAGAGGTAACCAAACTTCTCAAAATAGGGTCCATTCGGGAGCTGAAATATCTTGAATGGTTAGCCAATGTAGTTGTAGTGCTTAAAAAAGGGAACAAACTTAGAATGTGTGTAGATTATAAGGATTTAAACAAAGCATGCCCCAAAGATTCTTTTCCGCTGCCCAACATCGATCGCATGATCGATGCCACGGCTTGCCACGAGATCCTTAGTTTTCTCGATGCCTATTCCAGGTATAATAAAATCCAAATGAACCCGGAAGACCAGAAAAAGACTTCATTTGTCACCAAGTATGGAACATATTATTATAATGTGATGCCCTTTGGGCTAAAAAATGCAGGAGCTACTTACCAACGCTTAGTAAATAAAATGGTCGAGGAACAAATAGGTAAATCAATGGAAGTTTATATTGATGATATGCTAGTTAAGTCCCTGCGCGCAGAGGACCATTTGACCCATTTGCAGGAAACATTCGAGATTTAAAGGAAATACAACATGAAGCTCAACCCCGAGAAGTGTGCTTTCAAGATCGGTTCGGGCAAGTTCCCCGGCTTCATGATGTCAAATTGGGGGATCGAGATTAAACCCGATAAAATCAAAGCCATCGAAGACATCGCCATTGTGGACAGATTAACGGGACGGACTGCAGCCTTAGGCCGATTCATTTCAAGGTCGTCAGATCGAAGTCACCAATTTTTCTCTCTACTAAAAAAAAGAACGATTTTGCTTGGACCTCGAAATGCCAACAGGCATTAGAGGAATTAAAACGATATCTATCTAGCCCGCCACTGCTTCATACTCCAAAGACGGACGAAAATATTTGCTTGTACTTGGCAGTATCGAAAATCGCAGTAAGTGGTGTCCTAGTTCGAGAAGAGCGAGGTACGCAATTTCCCGTTTATTATATAAGTCAAACCTTAGGAGAATCATAAACTAGATATCCGCACCTAGAAAAATTGGCACTTGCACTGATAAGCGCCTCTAGAAAATTAAGACCATACTTTCAATATCACCCCATATGCGTATTAACCACTTACTCGCTTTGTAATATTTTGCACAAGCCCGAACTATCAGGCCGATTGGCCAAATGGGTTGACGAACTCAGTGGGTATGATATCGAGTATCAACCCCGCACGGCCATCCAGTCTCAAATTTTAGCAGACTTCGTGGCCGATTTCACGCCGACCCTCGTACCCGAAGTCGAAAAAGAACTCTTATTGAAGTTGGGTACATCATCGGGGGTATGGACTCATTTTACGGACGGGGCTTTGAATGTCAAGGGGTCCGGGCTAGGCATCGTTTTAAAGCCACCCACGGGTAACACTATTAGGCAAACTATCAAAACTACTAGGTTGACAACAACGAGGCCGAGTATGAGGCCATGATTGCAGGTCTTGAGCTAGCTAAAAGCTTGGGAGCAGAAGTTATTGAAGCCAAGTGTGACTCTTTGCTGGTGGTAAACCAAGTAAATAAAACCTTCGAAGTTCGAGAAGATAGAATGCAAAGGTATTTGGACAAACTACATGTCACTTTGTACCGTTTCAAAGAATGGACTTTACAGCATGTTCCACGAGAGCTGAACAGTGAGGCTGATGCACTTGCAAATTTGGGATCATCGATAGAGGAAGGCAAAATAAGCTTGGGGACTGTCGTTCAACTCTCGATATTTGTGATCGAAAAAGGTCATGCCGAGATAAATTCTACGAGCCTAACCTGGGATTGGAGGAATAAGTATATTGAATACTTAAAGAATGGAAAGCTCCCATCGGACCCTAAAAATTTGAGGGCCTTACGAACCAAAGCTGCTCGATTCACATTAACTGCAGATGGAACGCTATACCGAAGGACATTCGATGGACCATTGGCAGTATGCTTAGGTCCAGGAGACACCGATTACATCCTACGTGAGGTGCATGAGGGCACTTGTGGAAATCACTCCGGTGCCGATGCATTAGTCCGAAAAATAATCAGGACAGGGTATTATTGGATCAATATGGGCAAAGATGCAAAGGAGTTTGTTCGAAAATGTGACAAATGTCAAAGGTTTGCACCAATGATCCATCAGCCCGGAGAGCAACTTCACTCAGTCCTATCTCCATGGCCATTCATGAAATGAGGAATGGATATCGTCGGCCCTCTGCCATCGGCCCCAGGTAAAGCTAAGATCATTTTATTTATGACTGACTATTTCTATAAATGGGTTGAAGCACAGACGTTCGTGAAAGTAAGAGAGAAAGAGGTTATAGACTTTATCTAGGATCATATCGTATGTCGATTTGGGATACCCACTGAAATAGTGTGTGACAATGGGAAACAGTTTGTCGGCAGCAAAGTGACGAAATTCTTCGAAGATCACAAAATAAAAAGGATATTATCAACACCGTATTCCCTCGGTTGGAACGGACAGGCCGAATCAACAAACAAAACTATCATTCAAGACCTAAAGAAGAGGTTGAACGACGCTAAAGGAAAATGGAGAGAAATCCTACCCGAAGTTTTTTGGGCATATCGAACAACATCAAAATCTAGTATGGGGGAAACCCCGTTATCCTTATTATATGGCTCCGAAGCCTTGATTCCTATCGAAGTCAAGAAACCCAGTGCCAGATTTCGATATACAACAGAAGAGTCAAATAACAAGGCTATGAACACTAGCCTCAAATTATCGGATGAAAAATGAGAAGCTGCTCTCTTCCAATTGGCCGCCCAAAAGCAGCGAATCGAAAGATACTATAATCGAAGAACCAAGCTTCACCATTTTAAAGTCGGGGACTTAGTGCTAAGAAAACTCACCCTCAGTACCTGAAATCCAAACGAAGAAAAACTAGGACCAAACTGGGAAGGACAGTATCAAGTTCTCGAAAATGTCGGAAAAGGATCATACAAGCTCGGTATTGTAAACGACAAACAACTATCAAGCAATTGGAATGTGTCGCACCTAAAACGATACTACTGCTAAGGTACGACCCTCCCATATTCGTTTATATTTCGAAACTAACCCATACAGGAGTCTGATCAGGATCTAGGATGGATCCTTCAATACGAAGCCCTCAAATACTGAGGGGTATTAGACCTCAAATATATCAAGTTCTGATGCAAGAAAGTTATTTCGTAACAACAAGGTTCCAATAGGAAAATTTGTAATAGCCAAATGGTCAAAACGAACCATGCTCATATAGTTGGCCCGAGCCCTGACGCAAAATATGAACATATGTATAATGACTTGCAAAGAAAGTTCTCTTCTTTACCGATATTTTATATCCAAGAAAAATTCCTCTATTTCGAGATTTATTATGCAAAAAGGATTGAGATAAATCTATGAGTCCGAGCAGGCACTCACTCAACTAATAAGCCTACGGGCTACTCTTATTCCGAGTTCGAGCAATAACTCACTTGACCATTATGCCTACGGGCTACATTATTTCGAGTTTTAATCATTCACTCGACCATTAAGCCTACGGGCTACTCTTATTCCGAGTTCGAGCAAGCACTCACTCGACCATTACGCCTACAGGCTACATTACTTTGAATTCGAATCATTCACTCGACCATTAAGCCTACGGGCTACATTTCTTTGAGTTCGAAAAAATTCACTCGACCATTACTCCTACGGGATACATTACTTCGAGTTCGAATCATTCACTCGACCATTAAACCTACGGGCTACATTTCTTCGAGTTCGAAACATTCACTCGACTAATAAGCCTACGGGCTACTCTTATTCCGAGTTCGAAACATTCACTCGACTACTAAGCCTACGGGCTATATTACTTCGAGTTCGAAACATTCACTCGACTAATAAGCCTACGGGCTACTTTTATTTCAAGTTCAAGTAAGCACTCACTAGACCATTATGCCTACGGGCAATATTACTTCGAGTTCGAAACAGTCACTCGACCATTATGCCTACGGGCTATATTACTTCGATTTTGAAATAGTCACTCGACTATTACGCCTACGGGCTGTATTACGTCAAATTCAAACCACTCAACTCGACTACTAAGCCTATGAGCTACCTTATTTCAAGATTGAGTAAGCGCTCACTCGGTTATGAAGGCTACGAAGTCCAAATTCGATCAATTTGCCTAAATCCTTGTGAAAACGTTCATAAGGCATGAACACAATCTTCACAAGGCAGGAAACAAAACAGAAGCAAGTTGGCAAAAGAAAACGATATTTTTATATATACAAGATTGTTTACATGATTGATTACAACATAGAAACTATGGGCTAAGTTTCTTGGTTATCTCCGAGAGCAGTCTCTTCTCCATCGGGCTCCCCCCCGTTCTCGGACCCGCTCTTACTCCCATCATCGTCATCATTATCATCATCGTCATCATCAAAAATCAAGGCTTCAACATCGGCTTCCAGTTCTTTAGCCCTTTTTATCTCTTCAGCGAGATCGAAACCTCGAGCATGGATATCCTCGAGGGTCTCTCTCCGAGATCGGTACTTAGCAAGTTCAACGACCCAATGTGATCGAATATCGGCGGTCTTGGATGCCTGTCTTGCTTGGACCTAGGCAGCTTCAGCGTCGGCCCGATAGATGGCCACGAGTTCATCTGCATCAGCCTTTGCCTTTTCGGCATTAGATTCGGCCTTCGCAAGTTCATAGGCCAACCGAGCCTCGAGCTCCTCTATTCTTCTTGCTTGAACCGAGATTTTCTCCTTCATACTTTGAAGTTGGTTTTCAGCCGATGATAATTGGGCTCGAGCAACTTCTTTCTCTGCAGCAAAGCGATCCGTACCTTCTTTCCACTTCAAAGACTCCGCTTTTATCTCATCGACCTCCTCACAGAGTTTCCCGATCATCTTAATTTTTTGCTGCAGCTGTGAGGCCAAAAAATTAGCCATCGTTCCGATATCGAGCCTATAGGCTTTTAAAAGTATCATTACCTGCTCGGACAGATCGATCTGATCTTGATAAGCCTTAGCCAACTCAGCTCGGAGGTCTTTTATTTCCTCTCCCCTTTTGCCCTAAGAGGAGCTTAAGGGATTTCCTCTCCTCCGTAACCCGTTGAAGGTCGGTCTCATATCGACGCAGCTCGATTCAGGACTGAGAACATGTTTCTCGATGAACTGCCGCGGCCTACAAAGAAAGAAGAAACGAAGTTAGAAAAGAAAAGCAAACATAAAGGTAATGCCATATAATTTAAGGCTTACCTGATTCAAAGCCTGCTGCACTCTGTGAAAAAGATCTGATGCGTCATTTGTACCTGTAGCATCCTCGACACCGGTAAACATTTCACGAAAAGGATCCTCTACATCATGAGGCCTGTCTAATTCGAGGGCCCCCGGAGCTTGGGCTTCCCGAATCGCCCCTGCGAAAAAAGCAGGGAAGGTGGGCGAGTCTTCGATTACTACTGCCCCAAGTGAATCACTTGGAGCATTCTCTTCGGTTCGAAGAGATTCGGGGAGAGCCCCTTCAGACATATCCCTCATCCGTTGGCTTCGATGGGAGGCATCTTCGATCTCCAATAACTCGTGGACTCTGCCTGAATCTTTCTCCGATATATCCTCAGTTCGAGGTAGAGCCTTATGAACCACCATCGATACAGCTAGCTGTGGAACATCGGTGGTCTTCTTTGTTTGGGCCGCCAGCGTGGACCCGTCATTTTCTTCTTCTTCTTCTTCTTCTTCTTCTTCTTCTTCTTCTTCTTCTTCTTCTTCTTCTTCTTCTTCATCCCTCAGACGCAAAATTGATTCTACCGTCAAAAGAATGATATTCTTGTTCGGCTTACGAGCCGTCCTCTTCTTCGGTTTTTGATCTTCGAGGACGAGGGCTCTTTTCCTCTTATTATCTTTCACCGGCTTTGGGACAGAGGCCGAAGCCTCTTCCCCGACGGACGAGGGCCTCAAAACCGTATCTTTGCCCATACCTACATACGGGAAATTTTATTAAAGTGTGTGAAAAGCATATTGTTTGAAACAAATACGAGAAAAGGGCTTACCATGATTTTTGGCCTCCCATCGGCCCTTTGACAAGTCACGCCATGAGCGCTCGGCGTATGAGGAGGTCGAAACCAGATCCCGCACCCAGTTCTTGAGATCGGGCACTACGCCGGGCATCCAGGGAACTACTACATCACAAAAGGGGGAATATCGATGAGAAAGGAAATGAAAGGACAACATAGTAGGAGATAACAACAGAATTACACTTATGCTTCATGTTCCACTCCTCGGGAAAAGGTATCTTTTCAGTTGGAATCAGGTCCGAAGTCCTTACTCGAACAAACCTGCCCATCCAGCCTCGATCTCTATCCTCGTTTATGCTCGAGAACATAGCCTTGGTAGCTCGACGTTGAAGTTTTATTAACCCTCATCCAAAAAGGCGAGGACGGTACAATCGGACGAGATGATCGAGGGTGAAAGGTATCCCCTCGATTTTGTTCACAAAATATCTGATCAAAATAATGATCCACCAAAAAGAAGGATGGATCTGGCCTAGGTTTATTAGGTATTTACGACAAAAATCTATGATAACAAGGTCGAGAGGACCTAACGTGAAAGGGTAAGTGTACACACTTAAAAACCCTCTCACGTGAGTAGTAATATCCTCTTCGGGAGACGGCACTACCACTTCTTTGTTCCCCCAGTTATAATCTTTTTTTATCTGCTCGATATACCCCGGGTTATCGAACAAATATATCTCGATACGGGATCACATCGGCCAGGAACTGGCAAAACTTTCTTGAACCGGCAAACACACGCCGCCGGAACGCACTCCTCAGGCCGTGGATCCACCGGCGTTTTGTCAGCGGCAGACTTGATAGAAGAAGCTTTTTCTTTTTGGGGGACGTTTTTTGATGTCTTTACCATTTTTGGATTTAAAGAAGGTGACAAAGATTTGGTGGTTTAGAAGAAGAATTTTGCATAAAAGAGTCAAAGATCAGCGAATAAACTCAAAAGAGACGAAAAAAAACTTGAAAAATTTTCTGAAGATTGAAGAAGTAAAGGTGATGAATGGTGGACGAAAAGGCTATTTATAGGTTGAAACAATGAAGGTTCAATATCAGCGGTGGCCGACCACCGTCTGACATGCATTAAATGCCTTGAAAAACTAAATAGACGGGACAACTATCACGTGCGTCATGATCGAGCCCAATGTGAACGTCAGCTTATAATCCAATCGAGCCATTGAGAAATCATATCGTTTCTCACTACATCCTTCCCGAGAAACTAGGGGACTATCTGTATACGATCGAAATAGATTTCGGCCTTCGTACGATTGATCGGGGTTGAAACATAATGGATCAAAGAAAGACTTCGTAATATCGAGATGGGTTCCGAAGATGGTACAAACAAGCTTCAAATCTTGGGTATAGATCAAACACCGAGTTCGAAGTCATTATCGAGCGTCCGAATCGAACTATGATGAGAAGATTTCAAGCTTAAGGGGCAGAGGCCAATCGGGATCGAGTCCGAATTATCACCTGATTCCGAGTCCATATCGAGTTTTAGAAGCAATACCGACCAGCACCGAAGCCGATCGAGCTCGAGCTCACATACAAGAGCCGTTGCAAATACACTAAGGGAGAGAATCTCTGCAGAAATTAGGAAAAAACTGATTTATCATGGGTTCTCCACATGTATTTTTAATTATATCTAAAGTAGGATCCTCCACTATAAAGAGGATGACTACATTTCTGTAGAAGGCAGTTTTATTTGGCTTACATTGCAATTCAAGCACCATATTCTCCTATATTCAAGAGTTACTCTTTTAAACTTCATAAATTGATTTATCTTGCTTAGTCCTAAAAAATCATCTTCTTTACAACTTTGTTTATTTTGCATTCTTTGCAATCCATATTTGATCTTTCTATTTATCCTTGCGATTTGTATTAATCTATATCACATATCCTTAGAACTACGTACAAATTCAACTCTATCCGTTTTTCGGATAAACAACAATCTTTCAATAATACCTTTAGTGGATAGTTAGATTTAATTAAGGATTATAAACAGAGAGTTGCTGCACTAAATTTATAAACGGAACCTAAGAAAAATAATTCAAAAATTTATAAAATACTGATAGTAAAACCTTGTGTAATATGGATGCTGATTAGGTTATTGAATGTTATGTAACAATCCATAAACACTAAGTATGTTAAGAGATCACCAATTCTTGAATTAGTAAGGATTAATTTTAACTAAACTGAAGTAAATAATCAGACAACTAGTGTTATAATGATTTACATAAACTATGCGCGTTAACGTATGGACTCTGGTAGTACTTCAAAACATACACACAGAATAGTAAAATTTTATTTAGTGTCTCACATGCGAAGTCATACTTGAGGCTCTTTATTAATTGAAAAGTTGACTCATGTATCCCATTTGCTTACTTTAAGAGATAAAATTAAAAAAGACAACTTAAAATTACAGACTTTTCCTATTTAAATTTCTCAAACTAAGGACCATAATAAGAAATAAAATATTAATAAATATGGTAATAGAATATCTGTAATGAAGAAGCTAACCATTTACGGCAGGTCCGTTTTTTTTCCGATGGGAAAATGAATTCAGTTCATTTGCGTTGAAGATAAAGCGAGGAACTAACATGGAGGATTTATAAGCTGACGCTGTGAACTTGGAAAAAACATGCTTGAATTTAAATTCAATAACAATTTTTCATATTCTTTGGCATATATAATTATCATTTAGCATACTTTTCCAACTCGAATAAATATTTTAGCTTCTCATATATAAGTGCCAATTATCATTAGATAGCATACTTATTCAATTTGAATATATATTTAGCTTCTGAAATTTCTCACGTCGGTCGAAAAAACCATGTTTGCAAAAAGATGAACTTTTTATGGTTCTTAGTTTAAGCATCTTAAATAGAAAAAAGATAGAACTTTTAATTTGCCTTTTTCTAGTTTTGACTCTTGGAGTAAGCAAATGAGACCCATTAGTCTACTTGTCAATTAATAAAGAGCCTCGTATAAGTAAAATTTGGCATGTGAATGAAATTTCACGAGAGAGTAAGAGAGACTAAGAGCCTGTTTGGTCAAGTTTTTGGGAGGCCAAAAATACTTTTTTTTTCCAAAAAAGTACTTTTTAAAATATTTGAGTTGTTTGACCAATACAGAGAAGTACTTTTGACCGGCAGAAGAAGTAGTTTTTCTGTTTTTGAGAAGAAGCAAAAAATTCTAGCTTCTTCCAAGAAGCAGAAGTAGAAGTAAAAAATTAATTTATTCATGACAAAACTATCCTCACCATAAATTTATATTTTTCAAATTATCCCTTACTAATTTAAGTTTTTTTCTTTCATTTTTGTTTCTATTTTTACCATTTTATTAAAATTAAAGATATTATATATATGAATCATATTGTAACTTTCCAAATTCTTTATTGACTTTTCTTATTTTTAATTTTTTTTCTTTGTGTAATGTCTTGTAACTTTCTAAATTATCTTTTTCTTTTTTCACACTAAAGCAAATTATCTACATCCTTCTTTGGATTATCAATTCTCTTCCTACAAATAATCATTATAATTTCTTCTATTATATGTTATTAGTTCCTGAATCTTTAAAACAATTATCAAATCTAATTTGTGAAAATAACCTACAAATACATAATAAATTTACAATTGCATTGCATAATCTATCTATATATTATTAAAAGAAGAAGAAAATATATTCATATTAAGTCAAGTGACAACCTCACAATAGGCCAATTGGCAATTTACGACAAAGTTAGTAAGGTTATGTAATAATTAGTTTCTTTTTAAATTTAAATTTTTTTAAAAAATTATACATTATGTGTTGTTAATAATTAGTTACTCTTTTTGAATTATTTTAAACATACTTAACTATTTATTTTATGATTTATTTTATATATTTAAAATTATTTCTATTTTATGCTCAATGCCATTTTTTAAGTTTGACACTCAGAATTATCTAGTTATAACTACCATGGCTATACATAATTTCATCCGACGATATTCTTCTACCGATAAAGAATTCAACTATTATGCTAATGAAGACATTACTGCAGAGATTGATGAAGGAGATAAGCCTTTTGATATTCCTTTAGAAATGTGAGGCAAGTCTTCTACTAATATGGAGGCGTTGTGTGATAGAAGTAGAGATGAAATTGTTGAGAAATATTATTATGTGTGTGTGACTTTACTTATTATTTCATGATGGATTATCAATATATAGTAATTTGTGGATAGACTTCTAATTTATATTGAATAATGTATTTTAGTTATTCAAATCATCATATAACAATAAGTAATTATACTAGATAATATCATATGCTTTGGTATAACTATATATGTAAAATTGATCTAAATCTGTAATATGTTTGTTTACTTTATATTTTATATTTTAATTAAATATAATAAAATAATAATAAAAGTCTCTTACGATAAATATTTAAGTTCATTTTTCTATTTAAAAGAATCATAAGACATTGGTACTATCCTTTTTGGTAATTTGACACTCAAAAATACTTTTTTAAATGATTGGCCAAATATAATTTGTTTATCAAATGTTGCAAAAAATACTTCTTAAATACAACAACAACGACAACAACCCAATATAATCCCACTAGTAAGGTTTGGGGAGGGTAGTGTGTACGCAGACCTTACCCCTACCCTGAGGTAGAGAGGCTGTTTCTGATAGACCCTCGGCTCCCTCCCTCTAAGAACTCTCCACCTTGCTCTTGGGGTGACTCGAACTCACAACCTCTTGGTTGGAAGTGAAGGGTGCTCACCACCAGAGTAACCCACTTTTGTTAAAAAAAAATACTTCTTAAATGAATTGGCCAAACACAAATAGTTTTTTTTCAAAAGTACTTCTAAAAAAATACTGCTAAAAAATAGTACTTTTCAAAAAAAAAAAAAAAGAAGCAGATTTTGAGCCAAACGGGCTCTAAAGCATCTTATGTTTGATTTTGTTTGATCTAAAGTACAGTTGGCAATAAATTTGCTTCCTTTCTATCTGCAATTAATGAGATTGTACTTAAAGTAGGAATTTCTTTGTTAGGCCAAATTCGTTAGGCCTCTTAAACTTGTTTATAACAAACAAAATGTTTACATTTTATTTTTATTTTTTAAAAAAAATAAGCCAAAATATACGGCCAGGCCAAACGGGAGCTTATTATTTATGGAACACCAACATTACTCAACATCTATTTCAATCAAATACTTTTTTCTTAATGTTGATGCAAAGGGTCAGAGCGTGATGCCAAATGCCTATTACAAAGTGATATGAGCTAATTAATATATGACACGTGTATTTTATTTTTAAAGAGAAAATCATTTTTTAAGATCATCTTCTTCTTTTTTCAAGTTAAATATGTAGATAGCCTCTTAAAGTTGGCATAGTTTATAAGTTAGACCTTGAACTTAACTAGGGACCATATAGACATCTATTCTTGGTAGAAGTATGTCTCGTAAACCCATCATGCCGACATTGCGGAGTGAGTGTTTTTCGCTGAAATTGAGAGCGTAAAATAACTTAAAATTATGTTTTTTCTTTTCTTTTTTTTCCAGAAAATTAACATTCACTCAATAGACCCTACCTTTCACATCCTCCTCCTCTTCAACTTTCCACCACCCTAAGAAATCACCATTGTTTGGCTGTTGAAAACTAATTGCCTTTACATTTAATTTATTCCAGCACTAGATTCAAATATTCACCGTTAGAATTCTCTTATGTTTGAGCAGCGGTATAGGGGCACCGATTTATGACAAGATTTAAAGATCTTCATTTGACACTTGTTTGCCAAGGGTTTTAGTAATACGAACACAGTATCTGCTTAAAAACTTGAATAATTAGGATTGTCACTTTATGGAGCTCTCGAGCAAGAGCTTTAGTTGTTTCATGTATGTGTAATTGGACAAATCTCTTTTTTTCCGAATAACATACTTAAAAAAGCAGTAAATGTGTAAGTGTAATTTTCGGTTTGTGTCGTTTTCAAGTGTATTCAGGTGAATAACCCTCTTTTAAAGTTAATTAATTAAAGAGTTTTTTCCTTTTTATTTTGTTACATTTGGCACCTCAGTAGCAAGTGTATCTCACTCACTGGTTATTTGATACACTTCTACCAAGTCTGGTCACTAGCTAAGTTGCCAATTTTAAGGGACTATCTAGGTATTTGGCCTTTCTTTTAAAGAATTCTCCCGTAGCCCACCGCGGGTCTTTTTCCTGCTTCCGCCTTCTTTCCCTTCCCTGCCACCCTGCCCTTTCTTTTTCCCAACTCCACCAAGAGTGAAAGTGTAAGACACATAAATTTAAACGACGGGAGTATTATGTAATGTTTTTAATTAAGAGGCAAACTTCGTATATGGATACTAACTGAGAAATATTTTAGGCCGTCTGAGTAATCATTAGAAAAACTCTTTAAAACATAAATGTAAATATTATCGATGTAATCTTACCTGTCGTAATAAGTCACTTGTCACAATTTGCAGGTTATTTTAATTAAAAAGTTACACTCTTCGTTTAATTTATGTGATACTGTTGTAACAAGAATGATATATTTTTATATTTAAAAATAATTTAATTTTAAATTTTTTTGTTTACCCATTTTACCCTGAATAAGAAACTTTTTAAGCAACATAAACTGAAAGCCCCACAAAAACATTTATATTTTAAGCTTTTACACTACAAAGTTTGAAAGTCTTTTTTTTCTTAATCTTTATATTGAATCAAACTACATCACAGAATTAAAACAGATGGAGTTCATGCTTGTGTTAAATGAAAAATCTTTATATTTTAATCGTATAAAAGTTATACTCTTGTACTGCTAGCACACCGCCTACTTGTGATGAGATACAATATCTAATATAATTCCGTATTTTACCACAAGAAAGAAAATATGACTCACAAACAAAATTAAATTTTACCTTACCCGCTTAACATTTTAGGGTAGGAAAACAATACTTTTATCACCTTTTGAATGGGAAAGAAAACTCCCTTGACCCAAAAGTTAACAAATGATTGAAAAAATCCTTAAAAAGTCATTACTATTAATCCTTGTTTGTAGGGTAAATTCTAATGATAAAAGTTTATGCACATGGAATGTACTTTAATTTTATTTTTAATTTGCAAGGTTTAACGAGGAAGACTAAGTTGATTTCAAACTTGTTCAGTAATACAACCTAGAGGATCTCAATTGCACAAACAATCAACATCTTTTGAAGAAGTTATAATGTTCTATATTCAAGTTTCAGTAGTTGGACAGATGTTCATAACGATGCAACGAACTCATTGGGTAGTGTCCTCAAATTCGCGTATATTGGATTTTAGAGTGATTAATAGTCATCTTTTGATGGATGCTACTTTTTGGAACAAATTCTTATGACTAGACTAATCATATTTTTTTATCCTTAAAGTTTTCCCTCTAGACAAGGGACAATAATTGTTTTGTAAATTTCGGTTATGACTTTGGGTTCACGTTTGAGTCAAAAGAGGTTATGCCTTTCCTATTCAATACGTGATAGAGATATTATTTTCTTAATTTACCTAAAAGGTTAACCTCTTTTGACCCAAACGTCAATCCCACATGGTAGGGGTAAGGTCTGCGTACACACTATTTTTCCCAGATTTTACTTTGCGATCATACTGGCCGGTTGTTGTTATAATTTACCAAAAAAGTTAAGGGGGTAAGATGAGTTTACTCCACGAACAATCCATGAAATTGTACTTGAATAAGTTCATGTTTAATGCTCTTTCTTTTTAAGTTTATTTTGTACTGCTTTTTTAAAAGTTTTTTTCCTTAAGAAAAAGTAAAACGTGTCTGTCTCAAGGAGCACTTTGTTTTCCAAAACTAAATTCAAGAATTAGATTTTAATAACATCATCTATTATTGAGATCTTGCACACAGTGGGAACCCAACACTTTCACCAAGAGGGATTACAGAAGGTACTAAAATGGTCCTATAATGAGCCTTGAACAGAGATCTCAAAAATCTCTTGACCTTCCTATCTTATGTTAAGTTAATTAATATTCTCCACATCTCAATTTATGAAATAATATTTGACTGATCATGAATAAGTTTTTTTTTGACATACTAAAAGTATATTATACTTTATGATCTTAAGTATGTCATGACTTTTATATGGCTCGAAGAGTATTTCTTTAGAGATAAAACGGAAAGTTAGATTTAAATTATTTTCAAATATAGATGGTGTAAATTTTTTTAAGACAAGATTCGTAAAGAGTATGATATAAAACGAAACAGAAGGAGTAATATATAGATGTACATACTTTTATTTTCTTCAAATGCAATATATCTCTATAGATAGAGAAATTTCCAGACAGTTGCTCTTTCATACAAATAAAACATAGATTAGCTTTACTCTTAATATTTAATTATTTTTCGTTTTATAATTTTTATAGGTGTACTGTTTGAATGGATTATAAAGAAAGAAAGATATTTGGAACACATCAAAATTATCGTTGAAACTTGTGATTTTGAATATGGATGCCATGACATTTATATAATTATAAAAGTATGTTATTAGAGTAAAATAAATAGTTTAAAGTTAGAGAATTCTCAATATAGAATGTCCTATAAAATGAATGTGATCGAATTGTATATTTCTAAACAAACTGGAAATCAAGAAACTGTAAAACCAAAAACGTATACTCTAACGAAATAAACCTTCTTTTTTTTTTTGGTTGATAGGAAAAAGGAGTTCATACCTGATTAACGTCACGATCGGACGAAACACTAGAGGCCATGTCTTAGTTATCTTGTTCTCTGAAAGCAGCTCAAAGGAAAGAAACAAAAGAAAAATCAAATCAAAGAAGAAAATAGCCATCACTAACAACCCAAAAAGAAAAAAAGACAACTAAAAGAACCATTTGAGGGTTTTTATCTTTATTTTTATGGGACGGAGGGAAAGAGAAAGAAAATAGAGTAGTCTAAGAACCTGAAATGGCAGAGCTGAGGAGCAGAGAAAGAATGGCAGATGTAGTGCATGGGATATGTTGATATTTATTGGAGAAACCAGCCAGTCACTTATAATGCATTTATTGTGATATGGAAAGTAGGTCTGGAGACAACAAAAGTGTAGATTTATGGCGCCTCCATTTGATTCCACGAAAGTCGTTGAGAAATAAATTTAACTGATATTCAATGTACGTGTATATATATGAGTATAGTAGACTAGTTAATTTCTAAGTCCCTGGCAACGACGCCAAAAACTTGTTGCTCCCAAACGTACACGCAAGTATACGTGATCGACAAGTAATATAGGATTGTAAGTCCAGATATCGTACCCACAGGGACTTGTGATTAACTATTTATTAAATTAAAATAAGACAATTAATCTATTCAAGCGATTTTCTAAAGTACAAATATTTAACTAAAATTAATCTAGAATAATAAACTATGAAATTAAAGGAAACAAGTCTGCAATTTTAGAGAAGAGTTCAATGGGAGAAAATATTCTAGAGTTATGGGTTAGCTAACAATCACGTTGAGTTTTTCACTTAAATTGTCTAATTAATTTATCTGGTTTATTGGTTGACAGGGTTAATATTGCTCGTAGCCTTCTCCTGAAGTACTACTCGCACATTCAAGCTAATCTAACGCCTATATTCCTATAGAATTAGAATTAACAAAAACGCATTAATAATTCCTATATAGTAACCAAGCAATGCGATTAGGTATATTCCTATCCTAACCGCAAATCCGTCCCCTACTCAGAGTTAAAATTTTGCTCTACTCAATCTTATATGCAATCTAGAATTCCCTCTCCCGAGTTCAATTTTCGATTCGTAGATAGTATTCAATTGGTGATTGTAAGCACGAAATTTTTGACCCGCGCAACTTTTAAAAGTAATATTTTAAAAAAATAATTACTTATTTTTATTTTTTTTTAGGATTTCAATCAAACTTTTAATTTTAATTTTAGAACATAAGTTTAAAAACATAAAAATAGTGTTATAATATTTTTTTCTCTTATTATATATCTTTTCTATTTATCTTTTTTTATTTATTTAAGCTTATTAGTATTTTATAATAATAATATTTTAATTTTTACCATTACTTTAACATAATTTTTTTTTACCTTTTTATAATGATGATAGGAAAATGTGGAGGTCGAGTATTAGGGTTGTAGGTTAGGAGGTAGTTGAGTCGTGCCTTACTTCGTACCATTGTGGGACTAGCCATGTAGGTTTTTGTCTAAGATAGCTATTGGCAATGTTGTGGCTTACTATTTCGTTTTTCAGTGCATGTCCTATTTACTAGCTATCGCTTTTGCTTTGCATCTTTCTTCTAGATTTTATGGTGTTTTTATTTTTCTTATGATTGTTGTGGTGATACTAATATTTACTAATATTGTCTCCCTTTGCTTTGCATCTTTCTTCTGGATTTCATGGTGTTCATATTTATCCTAAGATTGTTGTTGTGATACTAATATTGTTTCCTTTTTGTCATTTTGTCTTTTTATTTTTTTGAGCCGAGGGTCTTTCGGAAACAGTCTCTCTACTCCTTCGGGGTAGGGGTAAGGTCTGCGTACACACTACCCTCCCCAGACCCCATTAGTGGGATTTTACTAGGTTGTTGTTGTTGTTGTTGTTATTGTTATTGTTATAACATTTAAAAAATATCAAAAATATTTTTATTTTAATATATAGTTCACTTTAATAGTTTATTCTTATTAACTAAGATTAATTAATATATTTTGGTAGTATTTTTATTTTTATTTTTATTTTGTTCAATGAGAAAGAATTGAATTTGGGCCAATTGGGAGCTCATTTTCGGATTTTAGTGGCCCAATTTCGGATTTGTCTTCTAAGTCCAAAATCTATTAGCCCAATAACCCCCAGCAAACCCTATTTGATAACTCTCTTTCACCTCTCATGGACGGAGAAAAAAAGAAGAACGAGAGCACAAAGGTTGAGAGAGAAGAGAGATCTGAAAAGAAAAAGAAAAAACAACAGAGAGGGGACGGAGAGAAGAAAGGGGCAGCCACAGTTTCACAAAAATGGAGTTTATGATTTCTTTTTCTTCCGCCATTAATGCAGTTTCACAGTAGTACACAAAGCAGCCCCAAACCCTCTTCTTCCTCCAAAAAGCTCCATCAAACCACCTAAAAAACGACCTCTGAAACTCCATTAAACCAGCCCTCAAATTCGTCCAAAACATCATCATTTTCAACCCAGCTGAAACTGCCTCCAAAACACCTGAAACCACCATGAAAACAGCCCAAAATACAGCATAAAACACTCATAAAATCAGTCACAATTTGCCTTACAAAAGCACACTTGCACTGTCCATCCTCTGTTTCTTTGAGTCGAGTTGCGTGGCGGTCATTCAAGTTCGATATCGTTGGTCCTGTTCACGGTCTCGCTTTTAGTTTGAGTATTCAATATTCGCTATTGTACTAGTTGGTTCGCTCGGAAACTTTCATCAATAAAATGACGAAGAAGCTTCATTGAGGTTAATCTTATTTTCTTTTGCAGGTTTTTTTTTTTTAAGGAAACATTTTATGCCTACTTATAATGCTTTACTACCTTCTCATTTAATTTTAGATAAGTTTAGTTAGTGTCAATATTTTGCTTCTTATTTCTATTTGTTTTGTTTACTGCCTTATCGTTTGCTTTAGGTAGCTTAGTTGGTAGTATTGTGCTTCTTATTTAATTTTGTTTGTGGTCATGTGTTAGAAATTTAGTTTTATTGTTATGCATTTGTTTTAAAATGAATAACTGAGGAAAATAAGTTTAAAATAGTTGAGATGAGATATATTTAGTAAAGAGAATGAGGTTTGGACTTAATTTTACCAAGATTTATGGCTAGTAAGGATTCTGGTCGTTTGGTTTCAAGTGGAAAGTCAATTTGTTGGGCTAGAAATTAAAAGAGTTTTAAGCTTAAAATATTTTCCATGTCTTATTCTTCTAATTGGTCACGTTCATAAGCGTTATAAATAGATTATAGTGTTGGAACATTAACTCATATTTTTAGCATCTTTTCCAATAAATTCATGTCAATTAATTCACATCACCTCTCCCACAATAATCTTCCATAACTTAGCCTCACAATAATCTCAAGGTAGTTTAAATAAACAACCTATAAATATTCGCAGCTTGCTTTAGGTGCGATTAATAAATCATCGTAACTATGAGTATGGTTCCCGTGGCATAGTCATAATACATAATTCCCCAATTCGAGTGTGCGTTTCACGTGACTCGACCATAACTTTAAATAATAATAAAATTAACATGTTGTAGATCGCGGGTGCGTTTCACGTGACGTGATTTGTAATGTGTACAAAACAAACGAATTGCGACATCGCAACTTGTTCAAATAAATCCCATAAATATAGGGAAATTTTTCCAATTAAAGTGATATTAATCGAAATGAGATTATTTATTTAATTCAGAGTCGTCACTTGGAATAATTTATGGTGTCCCAAGTCACCGGTTTATTTTAAATCCCAAATCAAAAATATTTGACTATGTTTTAAAGTCTGCGAAACCAGAAGACCGGGTAAGGAATTCCGTTAATCCGGGAGAAGGTTCTAGGCATTCCCGGATTCTCCGGTTTTAGCACGGTCGCTCCACTATCAATAATTGGCTTAATTATCTGATTTAATACATATTTAAAACTTGTTGTGCATTTTGATTTCTAACCGCTTTTTAATTATTTATTAATCACTTTTAATATTTATGGGATTTATTTGAACAAGTCGCGATGTCGCAACTCGTTTGTTTTGTACACATTGCAAACCGCGTCATGTGAAACGCACCCGCGATCTACAACATATTAATTTTATTATTATTTGAAGTTATGGTCGAGTCACGTGAAACGCACACTCGAATTGGGGAATTATGTATCATAACTATACCACGGGAACCGTACCCATAGTCACGATGATTTATTAATCGCACCTAAAACAAGCTACAAATATTTATAGGTTGTTTATATAAACTATCTTGAGATTATTGTGAGGCTAAGTTATGGAAGATTATTGTGGGAGAGGTGATGTGAATTAATTGACATGAATTTATTGGAAAAGATGCTAAAAATATGAGTTAATGTTCCAACCCCATAATCTATTTATAAAGATTATGAACGTGACCAATTAGAAGAATAAGGCATGGAAAATATTTTGCGCTTAAAACTCTTTTAATTTTTAGCCCAACAAATTGACTTTCCACTTAAAACGAAACAACCAGAATCCTAACTAGCCATAAATCTTGGTAAAATTAAGTCCAAACCTCATTCTCTTTACTAAATATCTCTCATCTCAACTATTTTAAACTTATTTTCCTCAATTATTCATTTTAAAATAAATGCATAACAATAAAACTAAATTTCTAACACATGACCACAAACAAAATTAAATAAGAAGCAAAATACTACCAACTAAGCTACCTAAAGCAAACGATAAGGCAGTAAACAAAACAAATAGAAACAAGAAGCAAAATATTGACACTAACTAAACTTATCTAAAATTAAATGAGAAGGTAATAAAGCAATATAAGTAGGCATAGAATGTTTCCTTAAAAAAAAAACTTGCAAAAGGAAATAAGATTAACCTCAATGAAGCTTCTTCGTCATTTTATTGATGAAAGTTCCCGAGCGAACCAACTAGTACAATAGCGAATATTGAATACTCAAACTGAAAGTGAGACCGCGAACAGGACCAACGACATCGAACTTGAATGACCGCCATGCAACTCGACTCAAAGAAACAGAGGATGGATGGTGCAAGTATGCTTTTGTAAGGCAAATCATGACTGATTTTATGACTGTTTTATGCTGTATTTTTGGGATGTTTTTCGTGGTGGTTTCAGGTGTTTTGGAGGCTGTTTCAGCTGGGTTGAAAATGATGATGTTTTGGACGAATTTGAGGGCTGGTTTAATGGAGTTTCAAAGGTCATTTTTAGGTGGTTTAATGGAGCTTTTTGGAGGAAGAAGAGGGTCTGGGGGCTGCTTTGTGTACTACTGTGAAACTGCGTTAATCAAGGAAGAAATCATAAACTCCATTTTTGTGAAGCTGTGACTGCCCCTTTCTTCTCTCCGTCCCCTCTCTATTTTTTTTCTTTTCCTTTTCAGATCTCTCTTCTCTCTCAACCTTTGTGCTCTCGTTCTTCTTTTTTTCTCCGTCCATGAGAGGTGAAAGAGAGTTATCAAATAGGGTTTGTTGGGAGTTATTGGGCTAATAGATTTTGGGCTTAGGAGATAAATCCGAAATTGAGCCACTAAAATCTGAAAATGAACTCCCAATTGGCCCAAATTCAATTCTTTCTCATTGAACAAAATAAAAATAAAAATACTACCAAAATATACTAATTAATCTTAGTTAATAAGAACAAACTATTAAAATAAACTATTTATTAAAATAAAAATATTTTTGGTATTTTTTAAATGTTATAAAAAGTTAGAAAAAACTATGTTAAAGTAATGGTAAAAATTAAAATATTATCATTATAAAATACTAATAAGCTTAAATAAATAAATAAATAAAGATAAATAAAAAAGATATATAATAAGAGAAAAAATATTATAAAACTATTTTTGTGTTTTTAAACTT
This sequence comes from Nicotiana tabacum, assembly GCF_000715075.1. Lineage (NCBI taxonomy): Eukaryota > Viridiplantae > Streptophyta > Magnoliopsida > Solanales > Solanaceae > Nicotiana > Nicotiana tabacum. Next base: position 44,873,027 of record NC_134094.1, read on the forward strand.
ATGTTCTAAAATTAAAATTAAAAGTTTGACTGAAATCCTAAAAAAAAATAAAAATAAGTAAATATTTTTTTAAAATACTACTTTTAAAAGTTGCGCGGGTCTAAAATTGCGTGCTTACAGCTTTCCCTCTTTGCTTGAAAATACAAAATATTTTCGGAGCAAAGAACAATAAGCAACGCAATTGATTTATGACCCGACGCTTATTCAAAACGAAACAAAGATGGACAAAAGATTGTGACTGAGCCCTGGTATATGAGTTGCCTACATATTCTTGGCTATAAAGAAATCATGCCACGTGTAGTTCAGAAATGAATAAAGTGATGGAGTGTGTGGTGAGGATGAGAAAGTCGAGTAAGTTTCCGTTGAGGTTCTGGTCCGCGGTACCTGCCATTACATCATGAATTGAAAGCAAAAATTACAGCAAAAATAAAAGAAAAATATACGATCCTATCTACTGCTTGTCTTGAATTTTCCTTAAATCTCCACTTGGTCCTTCAACATGAAACTGAAAATTCACCCCATTATTTAGGTGGGCATCCTGCTGACTTGAATTTGAAGAAAACTAGAAGTTGACCCTATTCTTCAAGCGGGCACCCTGCTTCTTGCACTTGAAATACACTTGAACTTGCGGTAGACTTGAGCTTGCAAACCTTGTTCTTTAGGCGGCTCGTGCTACATCTGATTTGAATTGAAAAACTGGAGGTTAACCCTATTCTTCAAGAAGGATCCTGCTGCCTCTGACTTGAACTTGAAAACTGAAAATTGACCCTGTTCTTCAGGCGGGCTCCTGATGCCTCTCTGACTTGAACTTGTAAACTGAAAATTGACCATGTTCTTCAGGCAGGCTCCTGATGCTTCTATAACTTGACTTGAAAATTGAAAGTTGACCCTGTTCTTCAGGCGGGCTCCTGATGCCTCTCTAACTTGAACTTGAAAATTGAAAGTTGACCATGTTCTTCAGGCGGGATCCTGATGCTTTTCTGATTTAAACTTAAAATTGATTTCTGAAATATTGACCCTCGTTCTCAAGGTGGGTGCCTGCAAACAAAATAACAAAACAAACAAAATTTTCTACCCCATTTTGAACTAGGAAGATTTGTGAGTTGTTAGCAAACCTGTAAATCACCTATGCTATCGATAAATGATGCAATGATGAGACTAAAACTAGAGACTTGACTAGGATGTGCGTCTCCTGTGAGTAAAACCAAGAAAACTTTGACTTGCAAATGGTCTGCTAAAAATAAAACTTGAATGACCCAAACTAGGAAGTGCGTCTCCTAGGGGTGACACTTGAATGACCCAAACTAGGAAGTGCGTCTCCTAGGGGTGAAACTTGAACTAGGAAGTGCATCACCTAGAAACTGAATAACTCAAACTAGGAAGTGCATCTCCTAGATGTAAGATTGAGCCTGAGGAAAACTATAAACTGAGCTTGACTTAGAATAAAAATTGACTCTATTTTCCAGGCGGGACCCCTGAACATAAGGAGCGCTAAAGATTAACAACTAAGAACTGAAAACTGACCTTATTTTTCAGGCAGGACCCCTGAACTAAAGGAAAACTAAAATTAACAACTTAAGAGAATTAAGGACTGACCCTATACTCCAGGCGGGATCCTGAACTTAAAGAAAGCTAAAGACTCTTCCGGCTAGGGAAACTGCCTAGGAGGTACATTTTTTTTCAACTATGGAAGATGTCTAAAAGGTAAAAACCTTCTCAAATAGCCTTTGTGCTGACAAAATCTGGCACGACACCCGAAAGTTTCAAGCTTCCAAGCTTTGATTTGGACATAGTCTTCGTCCCTGTTTCAAACAAAGAAAACTTGTGAGTTTAAAACATGGTGGTTGGTTTGTGGCCTTGATCTTGAGGGCGTTGCTCCTACACTTGCCATGGTAACTTTGATTTCAACTTGGAAGACCTTGATTGTTATTGGCTAACCACTTTATCTGTCAACCCTTGTCCCAGAAAACACCTCTGATCTGTTCATAACCAATACCTTCTATCTCTTGCATTGTGCTCATGAATTGACATTTACCAAACCTTTACATTTCACATGAATCCCAAAGCACGCCAATTGTCGCCAACTCAGTGCGCATACTACTCTTTCCTGACTTATGCCACTTTGATGTGCTAGCCAAACTCCACTTTGTGCAATTGGAAAGATGGTAGCAAATTTTGAAGTCATTTCTCACTTGTTTTGACAAAACATACTCAAGAGGACTTAAACAAAGCAAGAAAAATAGATAAAGGGGACAATGGAAAGAGATAACATCTAACAAGAAAATTACCAAGTAAAAGCTTATCAAATGTGGATACCAACTCTAATGACTATGACATGCATTTTGGATTAAGTGGCCTGATATGTCACGTAAGTCTGATCTTCAACTATTGTTGTACCTCTAAGCCGTGAAACTGGGCTTTAATGCTCCGATAATCCTATTTGATTCACGATCCTTATTCGACTTGTAGTGCCATAAGGGTTTTCACCATCAAGCCTCTCTCATTTTGTTCTTTCTCTCAACTCACCGTCACCTTATGGTGCCTGTAAAAGTTTTCACCGATAAGACTCTCATTTTATTTTTTTCTTCTTATTTTCTCTGATTCTGCAGATGAAAAGGCATTAACCATGGTAAAAATATCATATGTTCCTGGAATGTCTAACTCGGCACTCTCAAAGATTATCTGGAAGGTCTTTTATGGACTATAATGTGGCTTTTGGACAGGGTTAGAAAGAAAGAAAAAAAGCATGAAGGCTCAAATTCAAACTAAGACAAAATGGGGTATAACTTTATAAATTTTGGAATCTTCTTTTATAGAAAATAATACTCCTGCCCCAATTTCTTTTGAAGCGAGGAATTTTGATTTTTTTTCTTTTTTTTTTGAAATGGAATTTCTAAGAAAAATTGCCCCACTCTTGACTTTGTGGGATTATGAAATAATTTATTTGGTGCGACCGAACCGTAAGGCTGCATACATATCTTATGATGATAAGAATCAGGTCGAACGTAGTTCAAAAGAATACTTTTTGTTGTTGCTATTTTTTTTTCTCTTCTTTTTTGTTTCTTTTTCTCTTTTTTTTTTCTTTTTGAATTTTTCTTTTGGAATGAACTTTCTAAAAGAAACCTTATGGGGACATGACCTTTTTTTTTAAATGACTCTATCTTGATTCCAAAAGAGGGGAGGTCAAAGAAATCAATACGGGCTCAAAAGGGTATAAAGTATTTGGGTAGCTGAAAGAGGGCCTCCCAATCTCTGAAAATGCCAAGTATAACACATGCAACTTGAGGGTGAAAAATTAAGATCATACACAATATTTCTTTTGCCGCTTCGGTATTGATATCACTGATATGCCTTCCATCTCTCTTTAGTGCCATGTCAAGTACAAAACTCTCGATGTGTGATTTCTTCTTCACAATAGATACCCTTCATCAGTTTAGGACAAACTCCCTTGGCTTTATCTTGTAACTTGAGATGAACTTGAACTCAAAGTTACTTGCTTCAAATTGTCCAGGACGCACTCTCTTGTAACAAATTCTTGTCGTCCTCTTAACTTCCCAAACTATCCGTCCCAGTTTCACACAATTCGGGCTTTAAATAATTTCACAATGTCCAAATCTTTACTTGTTTCCCTCAAATGTCTCTGTCATCTTCAAAACTTGTTTCATTACTTCATGATTAGACTAACTTTCAAGACCAGGCTGAGAATTATGCGTGCATGTCATATCACTAGAGTCACCATGAAAAGAAGTATAAAAGGAAAAGATAACTAAACAAAAACTGATTAGAAATAACAGAAAACAGGAGGTTGCATTAGAGAGACGGTGAAATGGTTTGAAAAACAAAACAAGCAAAATAGACATGGGTTACAACCCTGGAACAATCCTAGATAACACTAGATGAGTTACTACAACTAAACGAGCTAGCCAAAATAAGAGGAACACGGGTTTGAGCCACAAGACAATATCCGGATTATAACCCTGAAATAATCCGGACAACAGAAACAACAACAAAATAAACTACCAAGACTCCTTTATGGCTAACCAAGAAAGGAGTGTCTTTCCAATTTCCAAGCTCGACATCTTAGACACTGAGTCGCACATCAACATTACTGGGACCTTTACCAATTTCAATCACATTGACCTCAGCAGGTGGCTTTGGGGTCCCTTTTTCCATACTGTGCCCCGAGGCATTAGAGCAATATGCACACCTTTGAAAATAATCGAAATTTTTTGGAAGGGGGTTCGGAATTTTTATCTGAATCGGCTTTAACATGTCCAATTACCTCAACTTTTGGAACAAACTGGCATATGATCCTCTAATAGGCGTGAAAAACCTTTCCTTTTATTGCTGCCTTTTCATTTTGTACTCCGGCCTCGGTTGGAACCTCTTGCGGGTAGGTGGTTAATATGCTTGTATAAGTGGGTAAGACATTTGTAGAGGTGGTGCAGGCCATTGCGGGTCTTCTGGATGTGGAGCATATGGCGGTGCATTGTGGATAGAGTACTGGAAGGGTAAGGTATGGCTTTAGGAATTTTGTGGAGAGAAATAGCATCGGGGAGGATTATTCAGGAGTACGGGGATATTCATGGGTTCGATATTGAGGCTGAAAGCATTGAGCAGGAACGCCCGCTAGGACTTGTCGTTGGCGGGGCTCAGCAATATCTTTTCTATTTCTCTTTCTTCCACCCAAACTTACTGAGATGTTCTGAATGTTTTTCGTAGTACCTTTTAATGCAAAATAGCCCATGATTTTGCCCGACTTGATTCCTTCTTCTACCATCTCCCCTATTTTTACCACATCATTGAAATGTTTACCTAAAGCCGGGATCAAGTGACTGAAGTAGGTGGATCCCTGAGCTTGTAGGAAAAGTTTAACCATTTCTTCTTCATCAATAGGGGACTGACCCGAGCAGCTTGTTCCCTCCATCTGAGCCCAAACTCCCTAAAACTTTCCTCGGGTTTCTTTTCCATCTTAGATAGGGAGGAACGGTCTGGGATAATGTCTATATTATACTGAAAGTGCCGAACAAAATCTCGAGCTATGTCATCCCATGCATACCACTTACTCACATCCTGGCGAGTATACCATTCCAAGGCTGCCCCATTCAAGCTCTCACTGAAATACGCCATCAACAACTCATCTTTCCCGCCAACACTTCTCATTTCACTGCAGTAACCCCTCAGATGGGCTACTGGATCTCCACCCCCATCATACAAGTTAAACTTTGGAATTTTAAACCCCTCGGGTATATGCATATCAGAAAACATACACAAGTCATTGTAAGACATGTTAATCTGATTTCCCATCCCTTGTATGTTCTTTAAGGATTGTTCTATACCTTTTAGCTTTCTGGATATCTCATCCCGTCCTTCTTTTCCTGCGAACTTTTCATTTTCAACATACGGCTCATTCTGAGGGTTACGATTATACGAGTTCGGGACCTGGTGGGCTAACTCTAGGGAGTAGTATTGGGCATCATGAGGTTTGAACTGGTATTCACTATTTAGCTTCTGAAATTTCTCACGTCGGTCGAAAAAACCATGTTTGCAAAAAGATGAACTTTTTATGGTTCTTAGTTTAAGCATCTTAAATAGAAAAAAGATAGAACTTTTAATTTGCCTTTTTCTAGTTTTGACTCTTGGAGTAAGCAAATGAGACCCATTAGTCTACTTGTCAATTAATAAAGAGCCTCGTATAAGTAAAATTTGGCATGTGAATGAAATTTCACGAGAGAGTAAGAGAGACTAAGAGCCTGTTTGGTCAAGTTTTTGGGAGGCCAAAAATACTTTTTTTTTCCAAAAAAGTACTTTTTAAAATATTTGAGTTGTTTGACCAATACAGAGAAGTACTTTTGACCGGCAGAAGAAGTAGTTTTTCTGTTTTTGAGAAGAAGCAAAAAATTCTAGCTTCTTCCAAGAAGCAGAAGTAGAAGTAAAAAATTAATTTATTCATGACAAAACTATCCTCACCATAAATTTATATTTTTCAAATTATCCCTTACTAATTTAAGTTTTTTTCTTTCATTTTTGTTTCTATTTTTACCATTTTATTAAAATTAAAGATATTATATATATGAATCATATTGTAACTTTCCAAATTCTTTATTGACTTTTCTTATTTTTAATTTTTTTTCTTTGTGTAATGTCTTGTAACTTTCTAAATTATCTTTTTCTTTTTTCACACTAAAGCAAATTATCTACATCCTTCTTTGGATTATCAATTCTCTTCCTACAAATAATCATTATAATTTCTTCTATTATATGTTATTAGTTCCTGAATCTTTAAAACAATTATCAAATCTAATTTGTGAAAATAACCTACAAATACATAATAAATTTACAATTGCATTGCATAATCTATCTATATATTATTAAAAGAAGAAGAAAATATATTCATATTAAGTCAAGTGACAACCTCACAATAGGCCAATTGGCAATTTACGACAAAGTTAGTAAGGTTATGTAATAATTAGTTTCTTTTTAAATTTAAATTTTTTTAAAAAATTATACATTATGTGTTGTTAATAATTAGTTACTCTTTTTGAATTATTTTAAACATACTTAACTATTTATTTTATGATTTATTTTATATATTTAAAATTATTTCTATTTTATGCTCAATGCCATTTTTTAAGTTTGACACTCAGAATTATCTAGTTATAACTACCATGGCTATACATAATTTCATCCGACGATATTCTTCTACCGATAAAGAATTCAACTATTATGCTAATGAAGACATTACTGCAGAGATTGATGAAGGAGATAAGCCTTTTGATATTCCTTTAGAAATGTGAGGCAAGTCTTCTACTAATATGGAGGCGTTGTGTGATAGAAGTAGAGATGAAATTGTTGAGAAATATTATTATGTGTGTGTGACTTTACTTATTATTTCATGATGGATTATCAATATATAGTAATTTGTGGATAGACTTCTAATTTATATTGAATAATGTATTTTAGTTATTCAAATCATCATATAACAATAAGTAATTATACTAGATAATATCATATGCTTTGGTATAACTATATATGTAAAATTGATCTAAATCTGTAATATGTTTGTTTACTTTATATTTTATATTTTAATTAAATATAATAAAATAATAATAAAAGTCTCTTACGATAAATATTTAAGTTCATTTTTCTATTTAAAAGAATCATAAGACATTGGTACTATCCTTTTTGGTAATTTGACACTCAAAAATACTTTTTTAAATGATTGGCCAAATATAATTTGTTTATCAAATGTTGCAAAAAATACTTCTTAAATACAACAACAACGACAACAACCCAATATAATCCCACTAGTAAGGTTTGGGGAGGGTAGTGTGTACGCAGACCTTACCCCTACCCTGAGGTAGAGAGGCTGTTTCTGATAGACCCTCGGCTCCCTCCCTCTAAGAACTCTCCACCTTGCTCTTGGGGTGACTCGAACTCACAACCTCTTGGTTGGAAGTGAAGGGTGCTCACCACCAGAGTAACCCACTTTTGTTAAAAAAAAATACTTCTTAAATGAATTGGCCAAACACAAATAGTTTTTTTTCAAAAGTACTTCTAAAAAAATACTGCTAAAAAATAGTACTTTTCAAAAAAAAAAAAAAAGAAGCAGATTTTGAGCCAAACGGGCTCTAAAGCATCTTATGTTTGATTTTGTTTGATCTAAAGTACAGTTGGCAATAAATTTGCTTCCTTTCTATCTGCAATTAATGAGATTGTACTTAAAGTAGGAATTTCTTTGTTAGGCCAAATTCGTTAGGCCTCTTAAACTTGTTTATAACAAACAAAATGTTTACATTTTATTTTTATTTTTTAAAAAAAATAAGCCAAAATATACGGCCAGGCCAAACGGGAGCTTATTATTTATGGAACACCAACATTACTCAACATCTATTTCAATCAAATACTTTTTTCTTAATGTTGATGCAAAGGGTCAGAGCGTGATGCCAAATGCCTATTACAAAGTGATATGAGCTAATTAATATATGACACGTGTATTTTATTTTTAAAGAGAAAATCATTTTTTAAGATCATCTTCTTCTTTTTTCAAGTTAAATATGTAGATAGCCTCTTAAAGTTGGCATAGTTTATAAGTTAGACCTTGAACTTAACTAGGGACCATATAGACATCTATTCTTGGTAGAAGTATGTCTCGTAAACCCATCATGCCGACATTGCGGAGTGAGTGTTTTTCGCTGAAATTGAGAGCGTAAAATAACTTAAAATTATGTTTTTTCTTTTCTTTTTTTTCCAGAAAATTAACATTCACTCAATAGACCCTACCTTTCACATCCTCCTCCTCTTCAACTTTCCACCACCCTAAGAAATCACCATTGTTTGGCTGTTGAAAACTAATTGCCTTTACATTTAATTTATTCCAGCACTAGATTCAAATATTCACCGTTAGAATTCTCTTATGTTTGAGCAGCGGTATAGGGGCACCGATTTATGACAAGATTTAAAGATCTTCATTTGACACTTGTTTGCCAAGGGTTTTAGTAATACGAACACAGTATCTGCTTAAAAACTTGAATAATTAGGATTGTCACTTTATGGAGCTCTCGAGCAAGAGCTTTAGTTGTTTCATGTATGTGTAATTGGACAAATCTCTTTTTTTCCGAATAACATACTTAAAAAAGCAGTAAATGTGTAAGTGTAATTTTCGGTTTGTGTCGTTTTCAAGTGTATTCAGGTGAATAACCCTCTTTTAAAGTTAATTAATTAAAGAGTTTTTTCCTTTTTATTTTGTTACATTTGGCACCTCAGTAGCAAGTGTATCTCACTCACTGGTTATTTGATACACTTCTACCAAGTCTGGTCACTAGCTAAGTTGCCAATTTTAAGGGACTATCTAGGTATTTGGCCTTTCTTTTAAAGAATTCTCCCGTAGCCCACCGCGGGTCTTTTTCCTGCTTCCGCCTTCTTTCCCTTCCCTGCCACCCTGCCCTTTCTTTTTCCCAACTCCACCAAGAGTGAAAGTGTAAGACACATAAATTTAAACGACGGGAGTATTATGTAATGTTTTTAATTAAGAGGCAAACTTCGTATATGGATACTAACTGAGAAATATTTTAGGCCGTCTGAGTAATCATTAGAAAAACTCTTTAAAACATAAATGTAAATATTATCGATGTAATCTTACCTGTCGTAATAAGTCACTTGTCACAATTTGCAGGTTATTTTAATTAAAAAGTTACACTCTTCGTTTAATTTATGTGATACTGTTGTAACAAGAATGATATATTTTTATATTTAAAAATAATTTAATTTTAAATTTTTTTGTTTACCCATTTTACCCTGAATAAGAAACTTTTTAAGCAACATAAACTGAAAGCCCCACAAAAACATTTATATTTTAAGCTTTTACACTACAAAGTTTGAAAGTCTTTTTTTTCTTAATCTTTATATTGAATCAAACTACATCACAGAATTAAAACAGATGGAGTTCATGCTTGTGTTAAATGAAAAATCTTTATATTTTAATCGTATAAAAGTTATACTCTTGTACTGCTAGCACACCGCCTACTTGTGATGAGATACAATATCTAATATAATTCCGTATTTTACCACAAGAAAGAAAATATGACTCACAAACAAAATTAAATTTTACCTTACCCGCTTAACATTTTAGGGTAGGAAAACAATACTTTTATCACCTTTTGAATGGGAAAGAAAACTCCCTTGACCCAAAAGTTAACAAATGATTGAAAAAATCCTTAAAAAGTCATTACTATTAATCCTTGTTTGTAGGGTAAATTCTAATGATAAAAGTTTATGCACATGGAATGTACTTTAATTTTATTTTTAATTTGCAAGGTTTAACGAGGAAGACTAAGTTGATTTCAAACTTGTTCAGTAATACAACCTAGAGGATCTCAATTGCACAAACAATCAACATCTTTTGAAGAAGTTATAATGTTCTATATTCAAGTTTCAGTAGTTGGACAGATGTTCATAACGATGCAACGAACTCATTGGGTAGTGTCCTCAAATTCGCGTATATTGGATTTTAGAGTGATTAATAGTCATCTTTTGATGGATGCTACTTTTTGGAACAAATTCTTATGACTAGACTAATCATATTTTTTTATCCTTAAAGTTTTCCCTCTAGACAAGGGACAATAATTGTTTTGTAAATTTCGGTTATGACTTTGGGTTCACGTTTGAGTCAAAAGAGGTTATGCCTTTCCTATTCAATACGTGATAGAGATATTATTTTCTTAATTTACCTAAAAGGTTAACCTCTTTTGACCCAAACGTCAATCCCACATGGTAGGGGTAAGGTCTGCGTACACACTATTTTTCCCAGATTTTACTTTGCGATCATACTGGCCGGTTGTTGTTATAATTTACCAAAAAAGTTAAGGGGGTAAGATGAGTTTACTCCACGAACAATCCATGAAATTGTACTTGAATAAGTTCATGTTTAATGCTCTTTCTTTTTAAGTTTATTTTGTACTGCTTTTTTAAAAGTTTTTTTCCTTAAGAAAAAGTAAAACGTGTCTGTCTCAAGGAGCACTTTGTTTTCCAAAACTAAATTCAAGAATTAGATTTTAATAACATCATCTATTATTGAGATCTTGCACACAGTGGGAACCCAACACTTTCACCAAGAGGGATTACAGAAGGTACTAAAATGGTCCTATAATGAGCCTTGAACAGAGATCTCAAAAATCTCTTGACCTTCCTATCTTATGTTAAGTTAATTAATATTCTCCACATCTCAATTTATGAAATAATATTTGACTGATCATGAATAAGTTTTTTTTTGACATACTAAAAGTATATTATACTTTATGATCTTAAGTATGTCATGACTTTTATATGGCTCGAAGAGTATTTCTTTAGAGATAAAACGGAAAGTTAGATTTAAATTATTTTCAAATATAGATGGTGTAAATTTTTTTAAGACAAGATTCGTAAAGAGTATGATATAAAACGAAACAGAAGGAGTAATATATAGATGTACATACTTTTATTTTCTTCAAATGCAATATATCTCTATAGATAGAGAAATTTCCAGACAGTTGCTCTTTCATACAAATAAAACATAGATTAGCTTTACTCTTAATATTTAATTATTTTTCGTTTTATAATTTTTATAGGTGTACTGTTTGAATGGATTATAAAGAAAGAAAGATATTTGGAACACATCAAAATTATCGTTGAAACTTGTGATTTTGAATATGGATGCCATGACATTTATATAATTATAAAAGTATGTTATTAGAGTAAAATAAATAGTTTAAAGTTAGAGAATTCTCAATATAGAATGTCCTATAAAATGAATGTGATCGAATTGTATATTTCTAAACAAACTGGAAATCAAGAAACTGTAAAACCAAAAACGTATACTCTAACGAAATAAACCTTCTTTTTTTTTTTGGTTGATAGGAAAAAGGAGTTCATACCTGATTAACGTCACGATCGGACGAAACACTAGAGGCCATGTCTTAGTTATCTTGTTCTCTGAAAGCAGCTCAAAGGAAAGAAACAAAAGAAAAATCAAATCAAAGAAGAAAATAGCCATCACTAACAACCCAAAAAGAAAAAAAGACAACTAAAAGAACCATTTGAGGGTTTTTATCTTTATTTTTATGGGACGGAGGGAAAGAGAAAGAAAATAGAGTAGTCTAAGAACCTGAAATGGCAGAGCTGAGGAGCAGAGAAAGAATGGCAGATGTAGTGCATGGGATATGTTGATATTTATTGGAGAAACCAGCCAGTCACTTATAATGCATTTATTGTGATATGGAAAGTAGGTCTGGAGACAACAAAAGTGTAGATTTATGGCGCCTCCATTTGATTCCACGAAAGTCGTTGAGAAATAAATTTAACTGATATTCAATGTACGTGTATATATATGAGTAGACTAGTTAATTTCTAAGTCCCTGGCAACGACGCCAAAAACTTGTTGCTCCCAAACGTACACGCAAGTATACGTGATCGACAAGTAATATAGGATTGTAAGTCCAGATATCGTACCCACAGGGACTTGTGATTAACTATTTATTAAATTAAAATAAGACAATTAATCTATTCAAGCGATTTTCTAAAGTACAAATATTTAACTAAAATTAATCTAGAATAATAAACTATGAAATTAAAGGAAACAAGTCTGCAATTTTAGAGAAGAGTTCAATGGGAGAAAATATTCTAGAGTTATGGGTTAGCTAACAATCACGTTGAGTTTTTCACTTAAATTGTCTAATTAATTTATCTGGTTTATTGGTTGACAGGGTTAATATTGCTCGTAGCCTTCTCCTGAAGTACTACTCGCACATTCAAGCTAATCTAACGCCTATATTCCTATAGAATTAGAATTAACAAAAACGCATTAATAATTCCTATATAGTAACCAAGCAATGCGATTAGGTATATTCCTATCCTAACCGCAAATCCGTCCCCTACTCAGAGTTAAAATTTTGCTCTACTCAATCTTATATGCAATCTAGAATTCCCTCTCCCGAGTTCAATTTTCGATTCGTAGATAGTATTCAATTGGTGATTGTAAGCACGAAATTTTTGACCCGCGCAACTTTTAAAAGTAATATTTTAAAAAAATAATTACTTATTTTTATTTTTTTTTAGGATTTCAATCAAACTTTTAATTTTAATTTTAGAACATAAGTTTAAAAACATAAAAATAGTGTTATAATATTTTTTTCTCTTATTATATATCTTTTCTATTTATCTTTTTTTATTTATTTAAGCTTATTAGTATTTTATAATAATAATATTTTAATTTTTACCATTACTTTAACATAATTTTTTTTTACCTTTTTATAATGATGATAGGAAAATGTGGAGGTCGAGTATTAGGGTTGTAGGTTAGGAGGTAGTTGAGTCGTGCCTTACTTCGTACCATTGTGGGACTAGCCATGTAGGTTTTTGTCTAAGATAGCTATTGGCAATGTTGTGGCTTACTATTTCGTTTTTCAGTGCATGTCCTATTTACTAGCTATCGCTTTTGCTTTGCATCTTTCTTCTAGATTTTATGGTGTTTTTATTTTTCTTATGATTGTTGTGGTGATACTAATATTTACTAATATTGTCTCCCTTTGCTTTGCATCTTTCTTCTGGATTTCATGGTGTTCATATTTATCCTAAGATTGTTGTTGTGATACTAATATTGTTTCCTTTTTGTCATTTTGTCTTTTTATTTTTTTGAGCCGAGGGTCTTTCGGAAACAGTCTCTCTACTCCTTCGGGGTAGGGGTAAGGTCTGCGTACACACTACCCTCCCCAGACCCCATTAGTGGGATTTTACTAGGTTGTTGTTGTTGTTGTTGTTATTGTTATTGTTATAACATTTAAAAAATATCAAAAATATTTTTATTTTAATATATAGTTCACTTTAATAGTTTATTCTTATTAACTAAGATTAATTAATATATTTTGGTAGTATTTTTATTTTTATTTTTATTTTGTTCAATGAGAAAGAATTGAATTTGGGCCAATTGGGAGCTCATTTTCGGATTTTAGTGGCCCAATTTCGGATTTGTCTTCTAAGTCCAAAATCTATTAGCCCAATAACCCCCAGCAAACCCTATTTGATAACTCTCTTTCACCTCTCATGGACGGAGAAAAAAAGAAGAACGAGAGCACAAAGGTTGAGAGAGAAGAGAGATCTGAAAAGAAAAAGAAAAAACAACAGAGAGGGGACGGAGAGAAGAAAGGGGCAGCCACAGTTTCACAAAAATGGAGTTTATGATTTCTTTTTCTTCCGCCATTAATGCAGTTTCACAGTAGTACACAAAGCAGCCCCAAACCCTCTTCTTCCTCCAAAAAGCTCCATCAAACCACCTAAAAAACGACCTCTGAAACTCCATTAAACCAGCCCTCAAATTCGTCCAAAACATCATCATTTTCAACCCAGCTGAAACTGCCTCCAAAACACCTGAAACCACCATGAAAACAGCCCAAAATACAGCATAAAACACTCATAAAATCAGTCACAATTTGCCTTACAAAAGCACACTTGCACTGTCCATCCTCTGTTTCTTTGAGTCGAGTTGCGTGGCGGTCATTCAAGTTCGATATCGTTGGTCCTGTTCACGGTCTCGCTTTTAGTTTGAGTATTCAATATTCGCTATTGTACTAGTTGGTTCGCTCGGAAACTTTCATCAATAAAATGACGAAGAAGCTTCATTGAGGTTAATCTTATTTTCTTTTGCAGGTTTTTTTTTTTTAAGGAAACATTTTATGCCTACTTATAATGCTTTACTACCTTCTCATTTAATTTTAGATAAGTTTAGTTAGTGTCAATATTTTGCTTCTTATTTCTATTTGTTTTGTTTACTGCCTTATCGTTTGCTTTAGGTAGCTTAGTTGGTAGTATTGTGCTTCTTATTTAATTTTGTTTGTGGTCATGTGTTAGAAATTTAGTTTTATTGTTATGCATTTGTTTTAAAATGAATAACTGAGGAAAATAAGTTTAAAATAGTTGAGATGAGATATATTTAGTAAAGAGAATGAGGTTTGGACTTAATTTTACCAAGATTTATGGCTAGTAAGGATTCTGGTCGTTTGGTTTCAAGTGGAAAGTCAATTTGTTGGGCTAGAAATTAAAAGAGTTTTAAGCTTAAAATATTTTCCATGTCTTATTCTTCTAATTGGTCACGTTCATAAGCGTTATAAATAGATTATAGTGTTGGAACATTAACTCATATTTTTAGCATCTTTTCCAATAAATTCATGTCAATTAATTCACATCACCTCTCCCACAATAATCTTCCATAACTTAGCCTCACAATAATCTCAAGGTAGTTTAAATAAACAACCTATAAATATTCGCAGCTTGCTTTAGGTGCGATTAATAAATCATCGTAACTATGAGTATGGTTCCCGTGGCATAGTCATAATACATAATTCCCCAATTCGAGTGTGCGTTTCACGTGACTCGACCATAACTTTAAATAATAATAAAATTAACATGTTGTAGATCGCGGGTGCGTTTCACGTGACGTGATTTGTAATGTGTACAAAACAAACGAATTGCGACATCGCAACTTGTTCAAATAAATCCCATAAATATAGGGAAATTTTTCCAATTAAAGTGATATTAATCGAAATGAGATTATTTATTTAATTCAGAGTCGTCACTTGGAATAATTTATGGTGTCCCAAGTCACCGGTTTATTTTAAATCCCAAATCAAAAATATTTGACTATGTTTTAAAGTCTGCGAAACCAGAAGACCGGGTAAGGAATTCCGTTAATCCGGGAGAAGGTTCTAGGCATTCCCGGATTCTCCGGTTTTAGCACGGTCGCTCCACTATCAATAATTGGCTTAATTATCTGATTTAATACATATTTAAAACTTGTTGTGCATTTTGATTTCTAACCGCTTTTTAATTATTTATTAATCACTTTTAATATTTATGGGATTTATTTGAACAAGTCGCGATGTCGCAACTCGTTTGTTTTGTACACATTGCAAACCGCGTCATGTGAAACGCACCCGCGATCTACAACATATTAATTTTATTATTATTTGAAGTTATGGTCGAGTCACGTGAAACGCACACTCGAATTGGGGAATTATGTATCATAACTATACCACGGGAACCGTACCCATAGTCACGATGATTTATTAATCGCACCTAAAACAAGCTACAAATATTTATAGGTTGTTTATATAAACTATCTTGAGATTATTGTGAGGCTAAGTTATGGAAGATTATTGTGGGAGAGGTGATGTGAATTAATTGACATGAATTTATTGGAAAAGATGCTAAAAATATGAGTTAATGTTCCAACCCCATAATCTATTTATAAAGATTATGAACGTGACCAATTAGAAGAATAAGGCATGGAAAATATTTTGCGCTCAAAACTCTTTTAATTTTTAGCCCAACAAATTGACTTTCCACTTAAAACGAAACAACCAGAATCCTAACTAGCCATAAATCTTGGTAAAATTAAGTCCAAACCTCATTCTCTTTACTAAATATCTCTCATCTCAACTATTTTAAACTTATTTTCCTCAATTATTCATTTTAAAATAAATGCATAACAATAAAACTAAATTTCTAACACATGACCACAAACAAAATTAAATAAGAAGCAAAATACTACCAACTAAGCTACCTAAAGCAAACGATAAGGCAGTAAACAAAACAAATAGAAACAAGAAGCAAAATATTGACACTAACTAAACTTATCTAAAATTAAATGAGAAGGTAATAAAGCAATATAAGTAGGCATAGAATGTTTCCTTAAAAAAAAAACTTGCAAAAGGAAATAAGATTAACCTCAATGAAGCTTCTTCGTCATTTTATTGATGAAAGTTCCCGAGCGAACCAACTAGTACAATAGCGAATATTGAATACTCAAACTGAAAGTGAGACCGCGAACAGGACCAACGACATCGAACTTGAATGACCGCCATGCAACTCGACTCAAAGAAACAGAGGATGGATGGTGCAAGTATGCTTTTGTAAGGCAAATCATGACTGATTTTATGACTGTTTTATGCTGTATTTTTGGGATGTTTTTCGTGGTGGTTTCAGGTGTTTTGGAGGCTGTTTCAGCTGGGTTGAAAATGATGATGTTTTGGACGAATTTGAGGGCTGGTTTAATGGAGTTTCAAAGGTCATTTTTAGGTGGTTTAATGGAGCTTTTTGGAGGAAGAAGAGGGTCTGGGGGCTGCTTTGTGTACTACTGTGAAACTGCGTTAATCAAGGAAGAAATCATAAACTCCATTTTTGTGAAGCTGTGACTGCCCCTTTCTTCTCTCCGTCCCCTCTCTATTTTTTTTCTTTTCCTTTTCAGATCTCTCTTCTCTCTCAACCTTTGTGCTCTCGTTCTTCTTTTTTTCTCCGTCCATGAGAGGTGAAAGAGAGTTATCAAATAGGGTTTGTTGGGAGTTATTGGGCTAATAGATTTTGGGCTTAGGAGACAAATCCGAAATTGAGCCACTAAAATCTGAAAATGAACTCCCAATTGGCCCAAATTCAATTCTTTCTCATTGAACAAAATAAAAATAAAAATACTACCAAAATATACTAATTAATCTTAGTTAATAAGAACAAACTATTAAAATAAACTATTTATTAAAATAAAAATATTTTTGGTATTTTTTAAATGTTATAAAAAGTTAGAAAAAACTATGTTAAAGTAATGGTAAAAATTAAAATATTATCATTATAAAATACTAATAAGCTTAAATAAATAAATAAATAAAGATAAATAAAAAAGATATATAATAAGAGAAAAAATATTATAAAACTATTTTTGTGTTTTTAAACTTATGTTCTAAAATTAAAATTAAAAGTTTGACTGAAATCCTAAAAAAAAATAAAAATAAGTAAATATTTTTTTAAAATACTACTTTTAAAAGTTGCGCGGGTCTAAAATTGCGTGCTTACAGCTTTCCCTCTTTGCTTGAAAATACAAAATATTTTCGGAGCAAAGAACAATAAGCAACGCAATTGATTTATGACCCGACGCTTATTCAAAACGAAACAAAGATGGACAAAAGATTGTGACTGAGCCCTGGTATATGAGTTGCCTACATATTCTTGGCTATAAAGAAATCATGCCACGTGTAGTTCAGAAATGAATAAAGTGATGGAGTGTGTGGTGAGGATGAGAAAGTCGAGTAAGTTTCCGTTGAGGTTCTGGTCCGCGGTACCTGCCATTACATCATGAATTGAAAGCAAAAATTACAGCAAAAATAAAAGAAAAATATACGATCCTATCTACTGCTTGTCTTGAATTTTCCTTAAATCTCCACTTGGTCCTTCAACATGAAACTGAAAATTCACCCCATTATTTAGGTGGGCATCCTGCTGACTTGAATTTGAAGAAAACTAGAAGTTGACCCTATTCTTCAAGCGGGCACCCTGCTTCTTGCACTTGAAATACACTTGAACTTGCGGTAGACTTGAGCTTGCAAACCTTGTTCTTTAGGCGGCTCGTGCTACATCTGATTTGAATTGAAAAACTGGAGGTTAACCCTATTCTTCAAGAAGGATCCTGCTGCCTCTGACTTGAACTTGAAAACTGAAAATTGACCCTGTTCTTCAGGCGGGCTCCTGATGCCTCTCTGACTTGAACTTGTAAACTGAAAATTGACCATGTTCTTCAGGCAGGCTCCTGATGCTTCTATAACTTGACTTGAAAATTGAAAGTTGACCCTGTTCTTCAGGCGGGCTCCTGATGCCTCTCTAACTTGAACTTGAAAATTGAAAGTTGACCATGTTCTTCAGGCGGGATCCTGATGCTTTTCTGATTTAAACTTAAAATTGATTTCTGAAATATTGACCCTCGTTCTCAAGGTGGGTGCCTGCAAACAAAATAACAAAACAAACAAAATTTTCTACCCCATTTTGAACTAGGAAGATTTGTGAGTTGTTAGCAAACCTGTAAATCACCTATGCTATCGATAAATGATGCAATGATGAGACTAAAACTAGAGACTTGACTAGGATGTGCGTCTCCTGTGAGTAAAACCAAGAAAACTTTGACTTGCAAATGGTCTGCTAAAAATAAAACTTGAATGACCCAAACTAGGAAGTGCGTCTCCTAGGGGTGACACTTGAATGACCCAAACTAGGAAGTGCGTCTCCTAGGGGTGAAACTTGAACTAGGAAGTGCATCACCTAGAAACTGAATAACTCAAACTAGGAAGTGCATCTCCTAGATGTAAGATTGAGCCTGAGGAAAACTATAAACTGAGCTTGACTTAGAATAAAAATTGACTCTATTTTCCAGGCGGGACCCCTGAACATAAGGAGCGCTAAAGATTAACAACTAAGAACTGAAAACTGACCTTATTTTTCAGGCAGGACCCCTGAACTAAAGGAAAACTAAAATTAACAACTTAAGAGAATTAAGGACTGACCCTATACTCCAGGCGGGATCCTGAACTTAAAGAAAGCTAAAGACTCTTCCGGCTAGGGAAACTGCCTAGGAGGTACATTTTTTTTCAACTATGGAAGATGTCTAAAAGGTAAAAACCTTCTCAAATAGCCTTTGTGCTGACAAAATCTGGCACGACACCCGAAAGTTTCAAGCTTCCAAGCTTTGATTTGGACATAGTCTTCGTCCCTGTTTCAAACAAAGAAAACTTGTGAGTTTAAAACATGGTGGTTGGTTTGTGGCCTTGATCTTGAGGGCGTTGCTCCTACACTTGCCATGGTAACTTTGATTTCAACTTGGAAGACCTTGATTGTTATTGGCTAACCACTTTATCTGTCAACCCTTGTCCCAGAAAACACCTCTGATCTGTTCATAACCAATACCTTCTATCTCTTGCATTGTGCTCATGAATTGACATTTACCAAACCTTTACATTTCACATGAATCCCAAAGCACGCCAATTGTCGCCAACTCAGTGCGCATACTACTCTTTCCTGACTTATGCCACTTTGATGTGCTAGCCAAACTCCACTTTGTGCAATTGGAAAGATGGTAGCAAATTTTGAAGTCATTTCTCACTTGTTTTGACAAAACATACTCAAGAGGACTTAAACAAAGCAAGAAAAATAGATAAAGGGGACAATGGAAAGAGATAACATCTAACAAGAAAATTACCAAGTAAAAGCTTATCAAATGTGGATACCAACTCTAATGACTATGACATGCATTTTGGATTAAGTGGCCTGATATGTCACGTAAGTCTGATCTTCAACTATTGTTGTACCTCTAAGCCGTGAAACTGGGCTTTAATGCTCCGATAATCCTATTTGATTCACGATCCTTATTCGACTTGTAGTGCCATAAGGGTTTTCACCATCAAGCCTCTCTCATTTTGTTCTTTCTCTCAACTCACCGTCACCTTATGGTGCCTGTAAAAGTTTTCACCGATAAGACTCTCATTTTATTTTTTTCTTCTTATTTTCTCTGATTCTGCAGATGAAAAGGCATTAACCATGGTAAAAATATCATATGTTCCTGGAATGTCTAACTCGGCACTCTCAAAGATTATCTGGAAGGTCTTTTATGGACTATAATGTGGCTTTTGGACAGGGTTAGAAAGAAAGAAAAAAAGCATGAAGGCTCAAATTCAAACTAAGACAAAATGGGGTATAACTTTATAAATTTTGGAATCTTCTTTTATAGAAAATAATACTCCTGCCCCAATTTCTTTTGAAGCGAGGAATTTTGATTTTTTTTCTTTTTTTTTTGAAATGGAATTTCTAAGAAAAATTGCCCCACTCTTGACTTTGTGGGATTATGAAATAATTTATTTGGTGCGACCGAACCGTAAGGCTGCATACATATCTTATGATGATAAGAATCAGGTCGAACGTAGTTCAAAAGAATACTTTTTGTTGTTGCTATTTTTTTTTCTCTTCTTTTTTGTTTCTTTTTCTCTTTTTTTTTTCTTTTTGAATTTTTCTTTTGGAATGAACTTTCTAAAAGAAACCTTATGGGGACATGACCTTTTTTTTTAAATGACTCTATCTTGATTCCAAAAGAGGGGAGGTCAAAGAAATCAATACGGGCTCAAAAGGGTATAAAGTATTTGGGTAGCTGAAAGAGGGCCTCCCAATCTCTGAAAATGCCAAGTATAACACATGCAACTTGAGGGTGAAAAATTAAGATCATACACAATATTTCTTTTGCCGCTTCGGTATTGATATCACTGATATGCCTTCCATCTCTCTTTAGTGCCATGTCAAGTACAAAACTCTCGATGTGTGATTTCTTCTTCACAATAGATACCCTTCATCAGTTTAGGACAAACTCCCTTGGCTTTATCTTGTAACTTGAGATGAACTTGAACTCAAAGTTACTTGCTTCAAATTGTCCAGGACGCACTCTCTTGTAACAAATTCTTGTCGTCCTCTTAACTTCCCAAACTATCCGTCCCAGTTTCACACAATTCGGGCTTTAAATAATTTCACAATGTCCAAATCTTTACTTGTTTCCCTCAAATGTCTCTGTCATCTTCAAAACTTGTTTCATTACTTCATGATTAGACTAACTTTCAAGACCAGGCTGAGAATTATGCGTGCATGTCATATCACTAGAGTCACCATGAAAAGAAGTATAAAAGGAAAAGATAACTAAACAAAAACTGATTAGAAATAACAGAAAACAGGAGGTTGCATTAGAGAGACGGTGAAATGGTTTGAAAAACAAAACAAGCAAAATAGACATGGGTTACAACCCTGGAACAATCCTAGATAACACTAGATGAGTTACTACAACTAAACGAGCTAGCCAAAATAAGAGGAACACGGGTTTGAGCCACAAGACAATATCCGGATTATAACCCTGAAATAATCCGGACAACAGAAACAACAACAAAATAAACTACCAAGACTCCTTTATGGCTAACCAAGAAAGGAGTGTCTTTCCAATTTCCAAGCTCGACATCTTAGACACTGAGTCGCACATCAACATTACTGGGACCTTTACCAATTTCAATCACATTGACCTCAGCAGGTGGCTTTGGGGTCCCTTTTTCCATACTGTGCCCCGAGGCATTAGAGCAATATGCACACCTTTGAAAATAATCGAAATTTTTTGGAAGGGGGTTCGGAATTTTTATCTGAATCGGCTTTAACATGTCCAATTACCTCAACTTTTGGAACAAACTGGCATATGATCCTCTAATAGGCGTGAAAAACCTTTCCTTTTATTGCTGCCTTTTCATTTTGTACTCCGGCCTCGGTTGGAACCTCTTGCGGGTAGGTGGTTAATATGCTTGTATAAGTGGGTAAGACATTTGTAGAGGTGGTGCAGGCCATTGCGGGTCTTCTGGATGTGGAGCATATGGCGGTGCATTGTGGATAGAGTACTGGAAGGGTAAGGTATGGCTTTAGGAATTTTGTGGAGAGAAATAGCATCGGGGAGGATTATTCAGGAGTACGGGGATATTCATGGGTTCGATATTGAGGCTGAAAGCATTGAGCAGGAACGCCCGCTAGGACTTGTCGTTGGCGGGGCTCAGCAATATCTTTTCTATTTCTCTTTCTTCCACCCAAACTTACTGAGATGTTCTGAATGTTTTTCGTAGTACCTTTTAATGCAAAATAGCCCATGATTTTGCCCGACTTGATTCCTTCTTCTACCATCTCCCCTATTTTTACCACATCATTGAAATGTTTACCTAAAGCCGGGATCAAGTGACTGAAGTAGGTGGATCCCTGAGCTTGTAGGAAAAGTTTAACCATTTCTTCTTCATCAATAGGGGACTGACCCGAGCAGCTTGTTCCCTCCATCTGAGCCCAAACTCCCTAAAACTTTCCTCGGGTTTCTTTTCCATCTTAGATAGGGAGGAACGGTCTGGGATAATGTCTATATTATACTGAAAGTGCCGAACAAAATCTCGAGCTATGTCATCCCATGCATACCACTTACTCACATCCTGGCGAGTATACCATTCCAAGGCTGCCCCATTCAAGCTCTCACTGAAATACGCCATCAACAACTCATCTTTCCCGCCAACACTTCTCATTTCACTGCAGTAACCCCTCAGATGGGCTACTGGATCTCCACCCCCATCATACAAGTTAAACTTTGGAATTTTAAACCCCTCGGGTATATGCATATCAGAAAACATACACAAGTCATTGTAAGACATGTTAATCTGATTTCCCATCCCTTGTATGTTCTTTAAGGATTGTTCTATACCTTTTAGCTTTCTGGATATCTCATCCCGTCCTTCTTTTCCTGCGAACTTTTCATTTTCAACATACGGCTCATTCTGAGGGTTACGATTATACGAGTTCGGGACCTGGTGGGCTAACTCTAGGGAGTAGTATTGGGCATCATGAGGTTTGAACTGGTATTCACTATTGGACCTAAGGAGAGATTGTTGAGAGGTTGTGATAGTGGAGGTAGTGGATATGACAGGAGGGCTATTTTCGGAAAATATAGTTGGAGGACGAATGATGGAGCTACTAGGGATATTGGGAAGGCTATGATAAGCGGGAAAATCTGGAGAGTACGGTGGATCATCTGACACTATGACCGGAGCTTGGGTGAGGATGGCATCTAGGAATCTAGGTGGTGGCGGGGGTGGTGCCTTACTAGTCATCCAAACCTGATGTATGTCTGTCATGTATTGTCTTAACATCTTTACCTCTTCAACCAATCTAGTGTCTTGTTCAACCAATTGCTTTTGGGCACCAGTATCAACCCACTCAATTTCGTTGTCGTCTGCCATTGCTTTTCGACTTTATGTTGTAGGAAAGAGTTACCAGTTTAAGAACCACAAACCAACCACCCTTCTGTTATAATGAAGATAACAAAGAGGAACAAAATGAAGTCATCACGTTAGCGTTAGGGCATTTAACATAAGATGATCTCACATTATATGCAATGCACCCAGTCACAGTTAACGGTTCTAAATGACTTTGAGGGTACGAAGGTCATATTGGCATCATCCCAAGTTCACTCTTCTTATTTTTTTTTTCCTTGGTTTTTTATTTTCTTCCCTCTCTTTTCTTTCTGATTATCGCTCTTTTCTTTTCTCACTTCTCACTTCTCACTTCCCACAATTTCATCTTTTTTTCTCTTTTAATTTCAAAAATGATTTGATCGAACCCGATGTAGGTTGCCTACGTATCATGTTCCACATGAATCAGACCAAGCGTAGTTCTGAAAAAGTAATGGACAAAATAAACTAAAAATAAAATCTTTTTGGATTTTTCATTTATAACTTTTTTTTGTTTTCACATACAAAATAGGAAGTACAATAACAAAAGACTCGACGAACTCAACTAGACTATGACATACTCTGACACCACCTAAAAGACTCAATACTACTGTACAAGACTAGAAAGTAAAAGAAAACATAAAACAGACTCAAAAAATAAAAAGTCCCCTCAAACAGCTCCTGAAGGCAACAGTCCTTGCTGGGATGGTCCTGGGGCGTCTGTCATGCTCAAGCTCTGGTAAATGAATCCATACCTGAATGAGAAGAATAAGACTAAATAGATTTAGTGACTCAAGACACTATGCGACGCCACAAAACCTCCTATTGGACACATGCAAGACATGATTGGGCTATTTTTGCAAAATGGCCTACGTGGCCAAGGGTGGCTATTACTGCAAACTCAACAACAATGACCTATAAGACATGGAAATATCTCACTAAGGTTTATATGACTTCAAACTCCCAATAATCATGGCCCTAGAAATTACTTTGCAAAAATAACCCATTTTGCAAAAATGGCCTATGTGGTCAAAAATGGCTAAGCTTGCAAATTCAACAGGAATGGATCTTAAACTAAGAGGATGCCTTGTTGTGGACTCATGACTCTGAGACATTGGTTAACAAGCCACTTTGAGAAAATAATCCAGTTTTGCAAAAATGACCAATAGGGCCAAACGTGGCTAGACATGCAAATTTAACAAGGATGGGCCTTAAAGTAAAGAGATAACTAATTGTGGATTCAAGACTCTCTGAACACGGTTCAACAAGCCACTTTGCAAAAATAGCCCTATTTTGCAAAAAGGCCGATGTGGTCAAAAGTGGCTAGACATGCAAGATTTGGCTACAACCCCCAAAGCCAAGAATTTAAGACTCACTAGGAAGACCAGGCCCTATGTGGGTTGCCTACGTATCCCGCCCCGAAAGACGAGAATCAGGTTCGCGTAGTTCGTAAAAATTGGATACAGAAGAAGATTAAAAAAATAACTGATTTGGAGAAAACATATTTTTTGTCTTTTATAAAAATGATGGAAAATGTAAAATCTTTTTGGATTTTCTTTTTCTCTTTTTGTTTTTGATTTTTGGGAAAAACTATGAAAGAAAAATGTGGATGGGCCCAACTTGCTTCATTTTATACTTCACCCTCTTTTCTTTCTCACTGGTCCGCCAAATGATCCCTTCACCCTTAAAGAATACAACATATAGCACATAGGGATGATTAAATATCTTTTTGGGCCATGGGCCCGGTTTGACATAATTTGGATAGACCTCCTACAAAGGGACACAGTGCTTGGGACCGAGCCTTGCTAGGTCTAAATGACATGATGCAAATAAGCATGACCTAAAAGATGACCTACGTTTGGGATTCACTAGACAAGGTAATTCAGGGCGACACGTGGTCGATAGCGGCTGCTCTAGCTGTCCGCTCACTCCACGCTCCCACGCCCCCCTAAGTGACTCACAAAAGGCCGTGTACGCTCAAACGTACTCCGGAAGACTTGTTGCGGAAAAAAGACCCATGGTTATGCAAATGATGACCGTTATAAAGCAGTAAACACATAAGAAAAAGCGATAAACAAATAAACAACGAAACATGGAACGAAATAAACAAACCAAATAAAGAAAACAAACACCTCAACCGAATATTCTAAAAAGCCAACAAGATCAAGTACCAACTCGAACCTGCAACTCTCCAGCAGAGTCGCCAAAGCTGTCACACCCTTTTTTCACCTCACTAACCCTCTTTAAAAGATATAAAAAGATTTTTGAAGCTCAAAAGGGTTTTCAAAATCGGAAAGTGACAAAGCTTTGTTTAAAAGGGATTAACTCAGAGTCGCCACTTGGCATATAATCTCGGTGTGCCAAGTCACCATTTTAAAGCAATTTTCTCTTAAAAACATATTTGACTCTAAATTAGTTTGCACCAGAGATTCAGGTAAGGGGGTTCATTTGACTCGGGAAGAAGGTGTTAGGCATTCCCCGAGTCCCGTAACTAGTACGGTTACGTATATGACCGAGTTGGCTTTAAAGGATATTCTAATTGAGGCAAAAACACACAAAAATGAAATAAACACACAAAAGGCTCGAGATCGTCCATACCTAATTAAAAAAAAATAAAAAATAAAAAATACTAAAAGTTCTATACTATGCTAGGCTAATGCTCCATCGATGATGTCTCGGCCTCCTTTTACATTCGCTTCAGGGTATACCCCGGATAAAAATATATACAAAGTCTATGGGGCATTCCCATGAGTATAAACTAAATAGAACGACCTCTTGCCTCGAATAAGATAAAAGAGAAAGACCTAAAGTTTGCCTACCCGAGTGTGGTCGGCCTAAACATGCTACTAGCGGAATATTGAAAAAGGTAAAATAAAATACTAAACATGATAATGTTAGACTTCTATTCAATTTTGGTGCCATGCCGCATCTATTTTGCTTTTACCCCAACACACTGCCATCTACTTTTAGTTGAATTTCTTGCATGAGGCTATGCCAATTCCCAATACATGGACGTCTAAATTACTTACCAAAACAGAATGATTCTACTAGTAACCAAATCATAGCAAATTCCCTTTTTAAATTTTAATCCAATTCCCCAAAACCAATCCATAAACAAATCTTATAGTCTGCACAAATCTTCATTCAAGAATTTAGGATCTGATTCGATCAAGTTTCGATACATGTACTGGTTCTACTAACGAATCACAGTCAACAAATTAGCCACAAAGATCAATTAAAGCAAGATTTGAAGGCAACAAGGGAGGAACACATAATAAGAAAACTAAGAAAATGATGCAGACCAACACAAGTGATGTAAATGAAAGATAACAATAAGAATCACGTCCGAGGTACCGCCTCGTATCTCATTTCACAATCACAATCACAATCTTTTCTTATATCACCACGGGAGCCTTACATTTAGTTTTAAAAATCATCTTTCCCAAATTAGCTACCTGCGTTTTAGCCTACCTTATCACACCGCACGGCTTCAAGTAGTTCCCCTACTAGCAACACGCATATCAAGCCCACCTTATATCACCGCATGCTTATCAACCCCTAGCCTTATACCACTGTATGCGTATCAATATCACAACATATCATAACTCACACCTCAAGTGCCCAAATGCCAACAAAAGAATCAACAATATTAATGTTTCCACAACAAACAGCTCATGGCTCAACCACAATGTGTACAAGAGTCTCAATAATAGCAAACTGAAATTGAATAGCTCAACAAGAATGGTTTTTCAACAACTAATAACTTTGCCTCAATGTGATCACGGCTTTTACAACTTTAACACCAATAACTCAACAAGAAGCCATTCCATGATAACAACAACTTCAAGTAACCAATTCAACAGTTAAAGAAGTAATGGACAATAAGGAAGACAATAACTTCAACTAAAGCATATAAGAGTAATTAACAAGTAAAAGGTGGAACAAGTGTTAACATTGTCAAATAAGGCATGTGAAGGTAGATTGATGCATGTAAGGGTAAACTAACAATGAAATTATAACATGCTATGACAATTCAAATTAAGTCACATAAAGAGTTCAAATAGACTAAAGCAGTCAAATACCACATATAGCCCGTGTACCCACTCGTCACCTTGCGTACACGGCTTTCAAATAGCACAATCAACCCAAATCCTAAGGGGTAATTCCCCCACACAAAGTTAGACAAGATACTTACCTCAAACAAGCTAACTCAATCCACTAGTAAGCTTTTTCCGCGAATATCCAATTCCGAACAGCTCGAATCTAGCCAAAATAACTTTATACCATAAAAACAAATCATAGAAAACTATTACGGATAATAAAGTTGCATTCTTTAAAGAAAATCAAAAAGTTAACTAAAAACTTATTCAATTCCAACCTCAAATCGACCTTCAAATTCTCAAATTATAGCTTAGAAAGTTTTCACAAAATTTTCCAATTTTTCCAACTTAAAATACTAATTAAATGATAACAATAATGATGGATTCATATATAATAGTCAAATCGCTAGCTAAAATCACTTACCCCAACCAACTCTTTGAAAATCTCTCCCAAAATTGAGGTTTCTAACTCAAAAGATGAAAAATGGGAACAAACCCTTGATCTGCCCCTTTTTCAGCCGAGTGATTCCGCATCTGCGGACCAACAGTCGCTTCTGCGGCTCCGTACCTACGAAAAATCTATCGCAGGTGAGGTTTTCACTTAAGCCAGGGCCAAGCGATTCTACGGACCATGGAGCGCTTCTGCAGAAAAGGAGTTGCTTCTGCGCATCTTCTTCTACGGAGGAAGGACCGCACCTGCGGTCACAACTCACCTGGCCCAAAATTGCTTCTATGGCTCACAGGCGGCATCTACGATGTCGCACCTATTGACGGATAATTTTGACCCCCCCCCCCCCAAAATTAATTGATTTATATTTAATAACTTACAATGAAATGTTTTGAAAATATTTTCAATCAATATTACTTATTTTACAAAATTAATTTAGTATTAGTAATTTTAAAATTGATAATTCAATGTTATAATTATAATTATAAATATACCATGCTTACTATTTAAAATAGTTTTCATGTACGTCACATAGGCTTTACAATCAATTTAACAAATTACTCCTTAATTTTTAATCAATTAGATTATTGTGTTAATAATTCGGAATTAGGGTTACAATTTAGAAAACAAGGTATTTTATAAATAATTAGTTACAGTAATTAGTAGTATATTTGATAATTATAATCTTACCATATTTCATTGAAAATAATTAAGTTTATTTAATTTAATTTAATTTAATTTCAAAAGGGGTTAAAAGGATAAAGGCTATAATTGCAATTCTTAATTAAACATAGATTGGCTATCTTTTAAACTAGTTTTGGCCCAAATACGAGAGCCCAATCTGAAAATACCCAGTCCAAACAACCCCTTCATTCCAAGTTGGCAATCCTTGCCATCACCAATAGACCAATCAAAACCTGCCATGTCACGCATCTCCCACACTCACAAAACAAACACAACTAATTTGGGTCGTCCATTTCTTAGATCAACGGCCCATAATTTTTAACTCTATTTTCTCTTTAATTTTTAAACATCCAGAGATTTAACCCTAACCGTTGGATCACAAGGATCCAACGGACACCAAAATTTCCCAAAAAATGTTAAATCCCTAAATATCTGGAATGTTGATCTAAAAGATCAACGGTCCAGATCCAGTCTCTGAAGCTTAACCTAGAAACGACCACCCTATTCCCCCTAACCTTAATCATTCTAACGTTTGAACGCACCCCCCCCCTCTATTTTCTTTCAACCTCACAACTCAAATCAATTAAAGACCTTGCACAAGTTCGTGCAAGTCATGAATCCATCCAGAGATTCATCCTTCCTATCTCCCATATCCGTGATTCTCACTGAATCTTTCCTCTTTCACCAATTAAATTCAAAAGCCCCAATTTGAAACCCTATACCTAAAATACGAAACCTCAACTCGTCTGATTTTTTCTTCGTCCTTGCAAATCTATGGAATGCATGGATATATCTTAAGTGTTATCATCATTATTCTTGGTCCAGAAGTCAAGCGTAGCTATCTCTAAACATTGGTCCTTTTACCCGATGGTTCTTTGCCTTCAAACGGCCAATCTTCACTCAGGTAAAATTCTTCATTATTTTTCCCTCTGTCTCCTTAGATTTTCCACGATTTTGCTTGCATCACCACTCCTCCGTCACACTCCATTACCATGGTTTTTGAATCTGAAACCCTAAGGCTCAACGACCATTGTAAATAGCAGTTTTAAATGCTCTTACAAAGGAGAGACCAACCACACCTAACATCTGAGAAATTGATACAGCATAGTGTTGTTTAGGAATTTTTGATTGCAATTCGAATTTTTACTCAATCTCTGCTTCTCCTTTCATTCTGGTTCTGAGTTCGTTTATTGACTGTAATCTTGAGCTTTTGGCTTCCTAAATGGCTAAGTTTGGATACTCGTTTGATTTGTTGCTCTAAAGGAGGTCTGTAAAACCTCAACTCTACCCTTCTCTTGTTTTGCTTGAATTGTTGAGTCTGATTTGTTCTGTTATCTTTACTAAGTAATGATAGTGATAATATGCTATGGTTTACTACTTTCGTATGTTTGTTAATGATATATGGTTGATAAATTGTTTTTGAAATCATGAGTTTCCTTACGTTGTTGAAACAAAACTACGTGTTGATTTCAATAAGTATCTAATAATTCATATCTACTATTAACTTTGAAAACAACTAAAGAACTTCTTAATGTTCCTAATATCTAGTTTCAGACATCTTTGATGTTCCATTGGTACTACTATGACTGTTATGCTAATCTACTTTGAGTGTTATTTTGCATTTCTAAATGTTTCACTCAATAACCTGGACTTGAACAAAGTGTGAATCTATTGAGTAGTGAAAACCAGATCGTTATCTTAGTTTAGCTCGGGACCTTTAGGACAGTTTTATCTCGTTGACATGTCTCTATGCTTCTGTTGATTTTAGAAGCTTATTAATCACCTGATTAAACTCATGATTGCTCATGTAAGCATGCCCTAAGCTAGTTGGATCTTTGTATTTTGAGATTGTTATACACTTAACCTAAGCTATGAGATGTGGAGAAGATGTATTTAACTTACGATGTCACATTTGTTGAGTTAAAGTGCTGCTGGTAAGTTCCATTTTAGTTGAAACCCCATACCAGACTTGCTTAACAGATTCCCCTATTATAATGTTACTTCTACCCTTCGAAAACTCATATAGTGACATTGTTAGCTTGATTCTATGATGATAACATTTTCATTTTGAAATAATATGACTCCTGTTAAGTGTCCCTTTGTGTGTCCTTGTGATCCTGCACTCATCTTGTACTTTAATGCCTCTGCTTTCCCTTCATGATCATATTGTCACGACCCCAATTTCCCTCCGTAGGATGTCGTGACGGCACATAGTCCCTAAGACTAGGTAAGCCTAACACTTACTGAATTAATAGAAAAATTCAACCATCAACAGATAAATATGAAATAGAAATCTTTATACACAACTTACAATTCCAAAACCGGTAGTACAAGTCATAAGCTCTATAGAGTTTGCTAGAAAGTCCCTAAATATAACTGTTCGGAATAGAATTAAACAGTACAAGTACAATAACAGAAGGTGACTCAAAGTCTCGAATCCTAAGGGGTAGTTCCTCCATACAAAGTTAGGCAAGATGCTTACCTCAAAGAAGCTAAACTGATACTCTAAAATGACCTTCTCGAGTGAATCTTTGGCCGGCTCAAATATAGCCAAAATAACTTTAATTCATAAAACAAACTCATAGAAAATAATTCCAGATAATAAAGCTTCAATCTTTAACAAAAACTAAAAAGTCAACCCACTCATTTGATGACGAGTTCAACCATACAAGAATTACTAAATTTTGATATTGAATCTCCCTTCAAATCCTCATTTTACATTTTGAAAGATTTTGTCATAAATTCTCATTTTTCCTCAACTCAAACCACTAATTTAATGATAAAAATAAAGATGAAATCATGAAGTATAATCAATTCCGAGTGAAGAACACTTACCCCTAAGATTTGCTTGAAAAACCCATGAAATATCGCTCAAATCCGAGGTCTACAATTCAAAATGTGATATAAATGGCCAAACCCTCGAAATAGAGTTCTTATAATCTGCCCTAGTGATTCCTCTTACGTGATCACGGAACATTCCTCGCGATCGCGAAGAACTAAATGTTGCCCAACACAAATAACGCTTCGCGTTCGTGTCAAATACATCACAAACGCGATGAATAAAGATAACAAACTATGCGAACGCACAAAGAAACTCACAAACGCAATGAAGAAATGACCACTAGCTCCACTATGCGAACGCGGGTAGACAGCTGCGAACGCGGACATCTGACTGCATAAGCTTCGCGAACGCGTGACCATGATCTCACTCGCGATGAACAAAATTCCTGAGCTCCAAGAAACCTTATGCGATCGCGTCTTCATCTTCGCGATCGCGTCTTCATCTTCGCGATCGTGTCTTCATCTTCGCGATCGTGAAGAGCAATAGCAACACCAGAAACCAGCAACTCAAAAGACTGAAGAAATGGCACGTAGCCCATCCGAAATACAACTGAAGCCCTTGGGACCCCGTTGAAACATGTCAACAAGTTCCATAATATAACGCGGGCCTGTTCGAGGCCTCAAATCATATCAAACAATGTCGAAACTATACATCGCACCATGAATCGAACTTATAAATTTTCAAATCTTCTAACTTCTAAAACTCGTGCCGAAACATATCAAATCAACCTGGAATGATGCCAAATTTTGCATGCAAGTTTCAAATGACATAACAGAGATAATCCAACTTGGCCATACACGCAAGCCATAACACATAATAGGAATTTGATCGAGACCTAAAGCCACCGAACGGGATGCTAATTCTCAAAATGACCGGCCGGGTCGTTACACATATACATGCCTACACTGCCTTTGAAACTTCACTAAGCTCTCCTAAATGAATTAGACTTAGCTTGTGAACTTTAAGTGAACCTTCTATTGACACTGTTTGGGTATAATAGCATTCTTTGTTCTCAATGAGATTAGTATGAAGTTAAAACTCTTAGAAAGAAGTAATCATGCCATTGATTTTAAAGTAAAGCAGGACCGATAGCCTGAGATTTTGCTCTAATTGCAGTCTGTTAATTTGCAATCCTGTTAATACTCCTAGAAGTTCTAATTTATGTTTTGAATCTACGACCTTGTTAATACTTTTAGAAATTCTAATTGAAGTTTGATATCTCTGATAGTGCCTGTAGAAGTTCTAACTATGGATGCTGGTTTGAATCTCAGTTAATACTCTTTGGAGGTTCTAATTGAAGTCATGAATCTGTACATCCTAGTTGAAGTTATTGATTTGTATCTCTAATTAAAGTTGTTAATATGTATCCATATCATCAGCACTCTTTAGAAAGTATCAGTTGTAGTGGTTAAGAGGGTACAGAGTTAGGTCGTGCAGCCAGTGGTGTATCCAGTTGTGATCAGGAATGCAATGTCGACATTCCATGATAGTTCTGGAGATTGTGTTGTCCCTCCGGCGTCCAAAGAAAAATTCTTAGTCCGAGGGAGGGAATTGATTCGCGTTGACTCGAGGCTTCGTTTATTCTTCTTTATTTGTCCGAGTCCTGTGAGCATGAGACTTCTCGAAGGTTGACTAACAACTTGCCCATGTAACAAAATGGGTTGACTTGTATCGAATCTTTGAATTTTAGAAGTGGAAATGAACACCATGACTCCAAAGCCAGATGTTTGATGAAATGACTTGCATCCCATATGTTGAGATTTAAGTCGAGTGAGGGTCAGAGTAAAGTTGGCATGTTATTTTGATATTTGGATTTTGGGTGAAGTTTGGTTGACACTCTCGGAGATTTCTGGGTTGAGAGCATCATTGCACAATTTCAAAAGAATTGTTCCAGTTTCAGTACTGAGAAAATTATTTCGAAACAGTGGGGAAACCGAACCCTTATGTAGGGTTGCCTACGTATCTTGCCAGGGCAAGAATCATGTCAAAACGTAGTTTGGACCAACTACTAGAATTATATGGAATTAGTGTAGTTGTCATGAAAGGTTGATTGTTCTTCAAGAAGAAGTGTGACTATGAATGAGAATTCTTGGGTGGGTGGGTGGAGAGTGGTAACGTCTGAATAAGAGATAGATGGAAGCATAGCGTATGGATCGGTCTCAAATGACTGAGTGTGAGGTATGATTGAGAAGACTATGCCAAATCAATGGAAGATGTACCAAGCTTGATTGGCATATCTTTGGAAAGGATGGTAGAGTCCATGTGATGGTATGATTATGGGGATGGTCATGAAGACCGGTATGGGTATGTGTATTTGAAAGGTGAAGGTTTAACACAAGTCAACCAAAGTTTAGTCAGACAAAGAGAACCTAGTTGTGGATAACAAGTAGATGACATATGTAGCAGATGAAGGATGCATAACAGATAAAGAATGTACATCAGACAAAGAATATGTAGCAAGCAAAGGATATGTAAAAATTAATCCAACTAAAGCAAGCTGCAAGATCATATGTACAGTGACATAGGAATTCTAAGAGTAGATTTACCTAGATTCGAGCATGAGTTAAGGACAACTGCGAGATGGTACGTAGTTAACCTCCTATGCCAATCTCTGAAGCTAGAGAGTTTTGAAAGAAAGTTCGGAGAGGTGAAAAGACAACCCTCGCGTGACTTGTGTGTGATTGTGTATGATCAAGTGTCGATAGAAACGTGATGACAATTCAATAAGGTAGCACCAAAGCATGTGAAAAAGCATATATAACATGAACCTCTATGAAAGCATATACAGCATAGCATATGTAAAAGCATATATAACATGAACATGACAAAGGATACACTGCTTGAAGCGGATGACAAAGTATACCACTTAAAGAATATGACAAAGAATATACAACCCATATATGTGTAAAAGAACACACAACATAGACATATGTACAAGCGTATACAACATAGGAATGACAAAGAATATGCAGCTTGAAGCATACAACAGAGAATATGCGGCTTGAAGTACACAACAGAGAATATGCGGCTTGAAGCACACTACAAAAAATATAAAAATCGAGACAAACGACAAAGAATATACCTCTTGAAGCGCAAGACAAAGAATACACTGCCTGAAGCGCATCACAAACAATAGACTAATTGTAGCATGCGACAAAGCATATGCAACTTGAAACAAAGAATATATAACTTAAAGAAAGGAATATACAACTTGAGCAAAAGTATAAAAAGCAGAGAATATACAACTTAAAATGAAGAATATACGACTTGAAACATGTGACATAAAAAATAGAAATTGGAGTATTGGAGAAGCTGTAATCCCTCAAATAGTTGATCAAATTCGCTATGGTTAGAGTCTGAAGTATTCCAAGCAGAGTCGCCATGTTGTTGCACCCTATTTTGCACAAGACAAAATAAACTACAACTTATAGTACTCTACTAGGTTATTTAAAATTTAAAGTCACCACCTAATGTTTAAGGTACACTAGGACACCTATATTACACTATATAATGTACACTTCGACTATGGTCTACGAAACCGTTGAGATTGTGAGTAAGGGTTCAAGTTATCTCGAAGGAAAGTTGTTAGGCATCCCTCAAGATCCACAAAAATGTGGTTCCTATAGACTCGATCATATAAGGGAGGAAAAATTCAAAGATAATTAACAAATACTCACAACTATTGCAAAGAATAAAAGAATGATCGATGTGTACTAGAATGAAAAATGATAATATTAAATATGTAATGAATTATGTGTGGATGAAGTATGCAAGTATTTTGGTATTTTTGAAATGAAATGATTAAAATATATTGACTCGTATGAAATATATGTAATGTGGGCAAGAGAATCATATTCCAAAAGATAAGCTGAGTGTAGAGTGAGTTCTAGATAAAGAATAGTAAAATATTTGAAATATATATATGTAATAATATATAGTATGTGAAAGAATAAAAAGGACATTAAAAAATGGTATTTTAGTGTAAATTGATTACTATAAAAAAAAAGTATTGTACCTAAAGAATGTATGTTAACTCAAAGTATTTGAACAAAATCTTGGACTTACAAGAATAAACTTGAAGAGAAAAATGACTCATAATTAGAGTCAACAAGTTTTAGATAGACGGCTACAACAAGAGAAAATTTATACTAAAGGATTTGAGAAAAATGGGAAAGAATATTTATTTGCACATGGATAAATAGTTAGCAAGGAATTTGATCAAAGAATGGAGGAAGAGTCAACCTCGGATAATCTTAGTGCATAATGAGTAAAGTGAAAGAATTGACTTAATGAATAAATAACTGATTTGATGGATGAATGTGATATAAGAGAATGCCTCAAAATATTTATGACATAAGAAAATTACCATACCCATATAATAAAGAAATATTTGTATTAGGAAAAAATGATCATTCAATAAGCAGTCAAAAACCATCTTTAGAGTCACGGTCTTGAAACACCACCTTTGGGCCAAGCCCAAATGACTGTAAGGCCTAAGCCTCCCAAATGACTAACTACCTCAGAAAGAATTCTTACCAAATATAGCCAAAGTTATTGTCACATAGTGAGTGAATATTAGAAGAACAACGATTTCATTTATGGCAAGATATGTATATTAAAATGTACAAAGCAAATTAATAAACGAAAATCTTTTTGGAGTTTGATTGGAAGAATTAAATTCGAAAGAAAGTATAAGGAAAAACCTTGACTTATAATTTGAAGCTAAGTGATTTAACTATACAAGATTAGTCCTAGTTGAATACATATAATGAGAGGTAACAAATTATCTTTGAATAAAAATAGTCATCAATTAACTTAAAAGGAATAATCAAGTAAAGTAGGAAAACTTATCACAAATAAGGGAGCAAGGGAAAGAAAGTTTTCACATAAATCTTACACGTGACAATAGAATGATCAAGATTTTATCCTAAAGAGTTAGTCGAATAAGTAGAACTTAGGGAGACTTATCAAGAATATATATGTAAGGAAAGAATAATTTTTCAATGAAAGACCATGTGTAAAATAAAATAAATCATTCCTATGAGTAAAATTTCACACAAGACTAAAAGGCTAATACCTTATAATCACATTGCTAGCCAAAGAATTATCCACAAAAATAAATTTGAGTGTATGAGTAGAAGGTGTTGTAAGAGTAGAGAAACATTCCATAATAATTAAATATACCAAAGTTAAACTAAACTTAAGTAAATTATTCACAAACTCAAATTTATTCAAGTTAAGCTAACTAGTCTGAATTAACTAATTAAACATGAATCAAATTACTCAAATCGATCGCGAGAACATGTCTAAGATGTAAGTACTCGATATGAACTATTATTAACTAAAGTTTAGGCGATTAGATTGATTATGTCATTCCCCGATCTCGGGGAGCGCGACCAGCACT
The DNA here is from genome assembly GCF_000715075.1 of Nicotiana tabacum. NCBI lineage: Eukaryota > Viridiplantae > Streptophyta > Magnoliopsida > Solanales > Solanaceae > Nicotiana > Nicotiana tabacum. The sequence goes on from NC_134094.1 coordinate 44,909,622, forward strand.
CAACCGAGATAACCCGGCCAAGCAAGCCTATACAATGCCTTCTACCCAGACTCATCCATGAATAAAGAGAAGGTATATTTCATTAATTAGACAATGAGAAGGCTACATGAACAATCCAAATTTCATTACCGTTAGAACTTCGTTCAAGATTTTTCCAAAATATTACATTACACGTTCATAGTTTAGAAGTGGAAACATATGATACAAATAAAATATTTCTAATTTAACTTCCCAAAACAAAGTTGTCACTCACGCTATGTCTACGGAGCCTATAATAGATACAAAAGAGCAGCGTGATAGTGACGACAACAAGGCTCCGGTTATACCTCAAAATAATATACACAAAGGACAACAGATACAAGACCCCGAAATGAAATAGGGCTCATCAAGTCAGCTGAGAAAAAGGTGTGCTGCTATCACGGATCAACAACACCTGCTATGAAATCATCTGCATCCATTAAAGATGTAACGCCCCCGACAAAGGGGACGTTAATACATATAGAATAGCACTAGTATGTAAAATTAAACACCTTCTCAATAGAACGAGTAATAGTAAAAGGAGAAGGAAACATGGAATCAATAAGAGCCTCAAATAGTATCAAGGGGTCAAGTTAGGAGAAAAGTAAATTTCAATATTTTTAAGTTGGAGATCTTTAGTACCGATATACCACCATGCTTTTAGCACGGAGTCCGATCTCAGCCCGATCGGCTAAGCCATCTCACCCCGAGACATTCACTCACAACACCACCATGCGCGCGACATGGCGTCTGATCTCAGCCCGATTGGCTAAGCCGTCTCACCACAATGCCATGTGGGTCGACATCACATCACATCTTGCTAGTAATAATCTCATCCCATTTAAGGAAAAATATTTCAATACATCAATCTCATCCCATATAAGGGAAAACAATCTCATCACATCAACACGGGGATTTACCCCTCAATCACTCCTACACCGGCACGTGTAGTTTCGAGGTTAGGTTATTTTGACCTACTCTTCCTCGGTGACTATATGATACTCCCAAAGCATTTATTATTTAAAGGATTTACAACTCATTTCTTAATCTTTCACACGTCTTTCCATTTCATTGACACTAGTGGCCACAATTGTAATATCATTCTTGGTACATCGGTTGTCACGACCCGAAAATTTACTAAAGGTCGTGATGGTGCCTAACACCGCCGTCAGGCAAGCCAACGGTGATTGATCAACTTGTTTACTCATTTTATTACTTTTAAATCATAATTTCCATTAATTAAATAGTATAAAATAAAATTTATAGGGTAAATGATAATATTTACATGAACTACAATAATGAACAACCCGTAGGAACCCCCAAAACCCGATGTCACAAGTGCATGACCATCAACTAGGAAATATAACAAAATACAACATCTGTCAGGATTATAAATTAGACAGGAGAATATAAATAACTCTGATGGAAACTCTGCAGGCTGCAGATCGTAACATGGAATACAGCTCACGGTAAAGTTCCCGCAATAGTCGCGCCTTTACGTCCAAAAGACCACCAGACATATATGTACATGCACAATAAGTGTAACAAGTGTAGCATGAGTGCGTAAATCAACGTGTACCCAGTAAGTATCTAGCCTAACCCCAGAGAAGTAGTAACGAAGGGTCGACATTGACATTTACTAGTGGTCCAATAAGACAGATACAGTAGTACACAGATGTGAGGCAGAGTAAATAAACGAAATAATAAGCATAAATACATGGTAAAATCCTCCTCTCAACAATAAACTCAAGCTCTCAGCTAGTAGTTACCTCCCTCAATCGGAGTATATATATATTGGACCTCACCAGATAGGTCGTCACAGTTCAAATCAGAAAAACTCACAGATATACTGGCTTCTTGTCAAATATTACGCACGATTTCATAAGGGTATTTTAGAGAAATGCCGAGGCGTACGGCCCAAACCCATCATAATGTGTGCACTACCGAGGGTCGAACGACACGAACCATAGATACATCAATTACATTGCCAAGGCGAGCAACCCGCTCCCATGAGAGTGTGATACATAATCCTGTCGAGGTGAACAGCCCGATCCCATTATAATGTGTGCACTGTCGAGGGTCAAACGACACCAACCATAGATGTATCTATTATGCTGCTGAGGTGAACGAACTGATCTCATTAGAATAAGAAGCTTTAACGGATCCTTGACCCCACTCACGAATAGACGTGTAAGATATAAATTTTTTTAAGGAAAACGCATAGCACGGGAGAAATTCGTTAGAGGAGTACAATTATTCCGCAGCTAATCATGAAGCCCGTCAAATCTATACAATAGCAAGTCTATCACTCTACGCAAATCTAATCTCAAGTCATAACGTAAAATAAAGAAATTTAATAGGCAAGAGACAACTCAAATAGTACAGTTATAGCATGGCGGGAACCTAAGTCTACTCGGACATAACATGAATCTAGCTACGCACAAACTCTATATTGTTTGTTTTAATTAAATTAGAATGTTAACCTTTTTCTTCTTTTTCCATCATACATTTTAAGTAAAAACTAAACAGTATAAGCACATTATATAGCATAATTGTCCATAACAAAGAAAATGAATCAATATGGATATACTTACAAAATAAGAGAAGAGGATAAGAAAGAACAGAAATAGCCATCATAAAGTTGATTGATTATCTTTTACAAGTAAATATATAATTTATGTTGAAAAAATATAAAATAGTTGAAATTCTTCCTAATACGTATGAAAAAGACTACCATGAAGTGAGAAAAAACTTATGGAAATGGAAGGAATATTTTTTTTTATATATTATAGCTTATTTTTAGTGATCACTATAATAACTAAATTAATTTCTTATTATATTATTACTTTAGACATTTAGAAATAAAAAGGTTAGCCACTAATGCTACCATTATAATAGAATAGTAAAAGAAAAAGTTGTAAATTTATTTTACGAGGAGCATGATTTTTATCATATTTTATTTTTATTGTAGATAGAAATATTATAAAGTCTTACCCTTTGATAAATGAAACTTCTTATTTCCTATAATTGTTGTAGAACTTGATTGAATAACGTGCAACTAAACGTGTTCGCACAAGAATTAGACTTTTTACTCTAAAAAAATGACAAATATTTTTTCGAACTTTTACAACATATGTTCACTGGCTCAATCCGTAATATTGAATTATTTGCCATAACATGATTTTCCACAAGGGTAGTAACAAAAGAGGGAATGTATACTTAGAACTTAAGAGGATATGATTCTAATCTTTTGTACCTCATAAAATAAATATAATATAATAAAAATAAAATTAACTAACCATAAATTTTATATGATTGACGGAGAATATCGTGCAAAGCATGTTTGTCCGGAGTTCTAGAGATATATTGGATATCAATGAACCGTTTGGTGAAAAATTAATGGTTTGGAAGGTGATTTCTGTCAAGTACTACCAGTAGTTCCAAAATCGACGAAAACAGAGACCGTAAAAGCTAGCTTGCCTAAATTATACTTATGACCTCAAATAAAAAAGATTCAATTAACAAGAAATATAAAGTAAGAACAGATCCAGTATGCTCTGACGCCACTCCAACACCTCAAACTGATGCCCGTTTCTCCAAATCTAGTCAAATAATGTACAAATCCATAAATATATACTCCATTACCCATAATTAATAAATTTATAACAATCCCCAACTCCGCTCGAAAAGTCGATAAAGTCAACCCTCGGGCTCACATTCCCGGATTCCGAAGAAAATCATTACCCATAACACCACGAACTCAAATACATAATTTATTCATAATTCCATGTCCAATTTCTTGGTTAAAATAAAAACAATAACCAAATTCTATGTTTCCTACCAAAATCTCACAATTTTCATAATTTTTCATGTATTTACAAGCCCACATTCGTATATTTATATCACAACTTATAGAAATTACTTACCTCATGATTGACGATGAAAATGACGCTCCAAATTGCTCCAAGGCCGGCTCTCATGGACGAAATGAAACTAAAATGAGCCAAACCCTCGCACTTAAATAAGTCCTCTGCCCAGCGATCATCGCACCTACGGCCACTTGACCACTTCTGCGGTTCCGCAGGTGCGGCCAAAAATTCTACTTCTGTGGTCCTCCTACAGCCCTCCTGCCTTCGCATCTGCGGACCAGATTCCGCTTCTGTGGAGTCGCACCTGCGACCAGGGATCCCCTTCTGCGGAAACAACGAATTCAAACCCCCTCGCACATGCGTACTCCTTTCCCGCATCTGCGATCTCACAAGTGCGGCACAAACCTCGCACTTGCGCATCCAACCAGCCTCACTCCCTACCGCTTCTGCGACTCCTGGGCCACTTCTGCGGTCTCGCACCTGCAGCCATAACCTCGCAGGTGCGATTGCACCAGAAGCCTTAAGCTTCAACAGTTCCTCCAAGTCCAAACTCGATCCGTTTCCAATCTGATTCGCACCCGAGGCCCCCGGGACCCCGTCCAAATATACCAATGATCCCACAACACGATACGGACTTAGTCGAAAGCTCGAATCACGTCAAACAACATCAAAATTACAAATCGACAGCCAAAACCTTTCTTTCAACTTTCCAACCTTCAAACTATGCCGAACGCGTCCGAATTACACTTAAACATCCATGAATGACGCCAAACTTTACGTGCAAGTCACAAATCATGATACGAACCTATTCCAAGACTCGGAACTTCGAACGAACATCGATAACACCAAATTTCATTTCAAATCAAACTTAAGAATTTCTTAAACTTTCAAAATGTCAACCTTCCATAATAGGCGCCGAAATGCTCCTTGACCACCCGGTACTCAACCCGGATATACGCCCAAGTCCAAAATTATTATACAAACCTATTGGAACCTTCAAATCTCGATTCTAAGGTCGTTTACTCAAAAGTCAAACTTTCGTCAATTCTGACAACATAAAACTTTCGAATTTAGAATTTTCTATCCGAATCAATTTCGAACTTCGTGAAATTCAATTCCGACCACACGTACAAGTCATAATACCTAAAGTAAAGCTACTCAAGGCCTCAAACCGCCGAACGACGCGCTAGAGCTCAAAACGCCCAGTCGGGTCGTTACATCGGTCGTATTTCATATTTCATACTCACCTCTTTAACTTTCAAGTGTTACCGTAGATTATTATCAATAAGAGAATTTTTAAGTCACGACTTTAAGTACACATATGGGCAAACAAGAGTCTTAGGAACATTGGGTTTCTCTACCACGATTAAGCATGCTAGCTTGCAATTGAAACATGGTTTTTAAATCACAATACTTTTGATACATTGATCCTACTAGATTACATTCTCGGAGGGAATCATGATATGATAGGAACATTTGGAGCACATTTTGGGTACATACATCTTTCAACACAACACTCATTTTAAAATAATCAAATCTTTTAGGAAAGGCTCGGAACATGAGACATAAGAAATTAAGCCAATCACGATCACAATTTACTAGGACATCATGGAAGTTGATTCTATAAGAGGAGTTTATCCAACATATCTCGCTTTGAGTTTCCTTAAATTACTACAATGTTCCGGAAATCTTAACAACTTCGATCTATTTAGAAACATAACAAAATTGAACACAAATTATGAGGGTATTCATGGTTTCAGCTTATTTGAGCATTTTATCAAACACTAGGTATGCATTATGATTTCAAGGCCCTCCTATGGTAGATTCCTTCATCCCACAACCCAAAGTCAACCCATTCGAGCTCAACAACCTTCCCGCAAACCTTGATAGCACATACATGCATAAATAGCACTCTCACACCCAAGAATTAAACTCCCTATTAACCATCTTCTACCCCCAATTCGAAATTGAAACTAGGATATGGAACATTACCTCTTGGATGAAGAACTTGTGAGTTGTCCTTCTGGATTCTCCAACTTTTGAGCAAGGATTGATGAGAAATTAGCTTAGGAACTCCCCCTCACTCTAGAGCATTTCCTCACTCTAAAATATTATATTTTTACCTTATAAATGGTCCTTAACGTCTATATATTGAAATAGGGTCAGTTATAAAAACAAAAAAATAAACTCTCCGAACACAGCTCTGCGGTCGCAGAGTAGACCGCAGGTTAGGTGCGGCCCGCAAAATGGACCACAAAAAAGGTCCCAAAAACTGGGGTGGTCTGGTCCAATCTGCGGCTAAGTCTGCGGCCCGCATATCAATTGTGCGACTGCAGAATGGACTGCAAAATCTCCCTCCGAAAATCTTCATGTTGATTCTACGACCGATGTGTAGCCCGCGAAATGCTTATGTGATCGCATGACTGACGGCAAAACAACCCCCAAAATTGGCTCATTTCTCTGCTTCACTCTGCGGCGGATCTGCGGCCCACATAATGGTTCTGCGATCGTTTTTTCTTCAACTCTACAACGCTCCGCTCAACCTAAAAAGTCTGTACTGCAGTGAGATATTTTTACGGGGTCTTACAGATTATTTCTACAACCCTCAAATACATTAGCCTACCTCGACATCACGAAACTTCGGATTTTAGGTGAAATTTTTACGGGCCTTACAGATTATTACCTAAACATGATATTCTAAGCGTAGTTAATCTAGCACATACAAGTGAGCCTAAGCTAAGCACATAAATAAAAATAAATGCGACATCTACTAGAACTTTACTATACTATTTTCTTTTTAGTTTGTTCCCAAAAGAATGACCCTTTCTAAATTTAAAAATAATTTAGTATAAACTTACAATTCTACTCTTAATGAAAAACTTTTATAATCACACAAATACTCTGAGCCCCTTTTTGATTTGTTTAGGACCACAAATTCCAAAAGTCTTCCTTTTTTTCTTAAACTCTATGTCAGTCAAATAGGTTCACATAAATTGGAACGGAGGGAGTGATATAATAACATAAAGTAAAAATGAATTAAATGACATGTTTTTTAAATGATTTTTGTTTATAAATGTTTTTTTTGCAAAAATTGTTCTTGAATATAGTTTTTGAAAAATGGTTTAAAAATAATATAGGAGGCTCAGATATATGTAATATCCGATATTCGTCTAGACATACCAACGGAAACTGCCTCGGTAGCAACTCCGATGGCCAACCGTGTCGCCTCACATAGATTGTCGGTTCGTGTTCTCGTCTTTTTTTCTTTCCCGATGTTAATCACCATCGCCCCGTTATTTCGGGCCCAGTCAAAGAGTCAAACGGCGCGTCGTGTCCTCAAAAAATTATTCTCATCGGACTAATGTCCAATAATGTAGTTGATCCTTCAAATTAGCCATGCCAACAGTAAGAGCAAAGAACAAAACGATCTCACAACCACGAATGTATCTCATCCAATATTTTCTCAGCTGATTAACATCAACAAAAGGGAGTAACGATCAGTACAGGGTTCAAACAAAAAAGCAACAGAAAGTTTCAGCACCAATAATAACATTGACAAAGTCACGGCCTCATAAAACCAAACGAGAGGCTAAAGAGAAGTCCCAGTAGTCCAACATATCAGCAGAATAAAATAGATTATTAAGAGGGACAAAGTTAGTCATAACAGCAGCAAAAATACTACACCAAACGAGCGGCCATCACCAAAGATGTTGATAAAACAGAAAAGAGGAGCTTTGCCGGAGTTCATGATGTCGCCGGAAAATTAATTCTGGCTAGTTTTATTTGCACCACAAAAAGAATAAAGTTTTCGATCATATTTTATAGATCTGCTTTTATTAATACTGGGTTTACATAACCATATAACAGAGAAGTAAGAGAGTCACCGGAAAGCTAAAAACCGGCCAGATCTGATTCGCCCGACGGGTTTCAAACCTGCAAAATTAACGAGCCATTAGAACAGACAAGGAAAAGGAAGTGAAGAACACGGCAGTGGGGTTTGTCATGGTTGAACGACAGCCGCCGGTCATCACTTCCGGTAGAAAATGAGAGGGAGAGAGAGAGAGGCGAGGGGAAGAAGGAGAGGTCGCCGCCTGGCTGGTCACCACCTCCAGCGGCGGCAACTGGTGGTCGGCGAAATGGCAGAGACGAAAAGAGGGAAGCTTGGGCGGCTGGAACTTAGAGAAAAATGAGGAAGGGGTGCCTTCTCTAGGTTTTTTTAAATCCTTATAAAATGTAAATATCTGATGTGGGGGTGATCTTTCGGTAGTGTAGGGGGCATTTTTATGTATTGAGTGGTAGTTTGGTAGCTTGATAGGAGAAACGTTATCTATGTATTGGGGGCAAAATAACTTAGCCATTAGTTATTTTGTACAATTTTTTAGGATAACTAATATCATATTTGGTTGTCATTTTATAATTCTATATAAATAATATATGTATAAATGATGAGTCAATCTGTGTATTATTTTATGCGGGGTAGACGATAAAATAACTAATATATGTATTAGTAATACATGGATAAAATATTGAAATGACAAATTTACCCCAATTATTTTACACATATAGGCTTCCTTCTATAGATTGATTTGTATCAAACCCTTTGGAGAACAAGCATGAAGATACTGATGCCTCACTGCTAGGCTTTTTCTTTTCTCAATCTATTAGAGACAAAATTAGTAAATAATTATTTTACTTTAAATTTTTTATAATGTATATCAATTTCTAATACAACAAATCAAATATTAAAAAATAAATCACTGCGTAATTAATCCATGTATAACTAATACCTGCATAACTAATCCATGCATTACTTATTCCTGCATAACTAATACATGCATAACTAATACATGTATAACTAAAACTTGCATAACTCTAACCGGCAACCACGATGTCTTGTCACATCACGTGTGTTATCACGTCAGATGTCATGTCGCGTCAATGTCTTGTCAGATCAGATGTTAACGGGACATTTAATTTCACCAGACTTGATCCGTATTCTGAAATTAATTCTACTCGCTTCTATGCGATTAGTAGATTGTGCTGCATTGAAGGATGATTATTTAATTTCAAAATACGACTCGTAATATTAATTAAAATGCCAAATACTACAATAATATGTAGTAATTATTATTTTATTTTTTGAAAAGACAATAAATTAAAATAATATCCTAATGTTTGAAAAAATAAGACAATTATCAATGAATTGTTTGAAATTTATAAAAATTCACAAAAACTACAGTATTTAACTAATTGCAATAAAACGATAAAAATTTTCATATTGTGTAAAAATAGGAGTAATTATCAATAAATTGCATTTAAGTTAAATAATGCGCAAAAACAGCATTTTTGAATAATTGCAATAAAATGATCGAAATTCTCATATTTTGTAAAAATAAATAATTATCAATAAATTGTATTAACGCTAAATAATGTGTAAAAATTATATTTTTATCAATTTTTGATAAGGAAGCTTGTAGAATTTAATTTTTAAATTCGGAAGGTCAAAATTGACTGTCAACACCTTCAACTGCCTAGATGCGTAGGTAGTCACCCTACCGTCTTGCATCAACACCGTGCCAAGGCCAACACGTGATGCATCACAATACACAGTGTAAGACCCCGAACCTATAGGGAACACCAACACTAGGGTTATAGTCAAAGCAGTCTTGAGCTTTGAAAGCTCTCCTCACACTCCTCGGACCATCTGAAAGGACCACCCTTTTGGGTCAATCTGGTCATAGGTACAGCAATGGATGAGAAACCCTCTACGAAACGTCGATAATATTCGGCCAACCCAAGAAAACTCCGAATCTTAGTAGCTGAAGACGGTCTGAGCCAACTCTGCACTCCTTCAACCTTCTTTGGATCTACCCTGATCCCCTCCCTCGACACCACATGACCCCAAAAATGCCACCGAATTAAGCCAGAATTCACACTTGGAGAATATTGCATACAACTTCTTTTCTCTCAAGTTCTGGAGCACAATCCTCAAATACTGCTCATGATCCTCCCAGCTGTGGGAGTACACCAAGATGTTGTCAATAAACACAATGACGAATGAATCAAGATATGGCTGGAATACACTGTTCATCAAGATAGCCAAATGACATCGCAAGGAACTCGTGGTGACCATACCGAGTCCTAAAAGCAGTCTTCAAAATATCCGGATCTCGAATCTTCAGCTGATGATACCCTGACCGCAAATCAATCTTTGAGAACACTCTAGCACCCTGTAACTGATCAAATAAGTCATCAATGCGCGGTAGTAAGTACTTGTTCTTCACTGTAACCATGTTCAACTACCGATAATCAATACACATGCGCATATAACTATCCTTCTTCTTCGCACACAAAATCGGAACACCCCAAGGTGATATACTAGGCCGAATGAAACCCTTATCAAGCAACTCTTGAAACTGCTCCTTTAACTCCTTCAACTCTGTTGGGCCATACGATATGGTGGAATAAAAATGGGCTGAGTGCCCGGCAACAAGTCAATACCAAAATAGATATCTCTATCGGGCGGCATGCCCGAAAGATTTGCCGGAAATACATATGGGAAGTCTCTCACTACCAGAATTGACTCAACGATAAGAGTATCAATACTAACATCTCTCACGAAGGCTAGGTATGCACCACACCCCTTCTCAACCATCCGTTGTGTCTTAAGGAGGGACACAACCCTGCTAGGAACATAATCCAAAGTACCCCTCCACTCCAACCGCGATAAACCTGGCATAGCCAATGTCACCATCTTGGCGTGACAATCCAGAATAGCATGATAGGGAGACAACCAGTCCATGCCTAAGATAATATCAAAGTCTACCATACTAAGCAACAATAGATCAACTCTGGTTTCAAATCCACCAATAACAACCAAACACGAGAACTCAAAAGATCATGGGATATACCCAAATACAGAGCAAAGAAGGATGATACATATTGGTAAGTGGAGCCTGGATCAAATAAAACTGATGCATCTCTATGAAAAATCGGAATAATACCTGTGATAACCGCGTCCGATGCAACAAAAAAAGTAGCCCGTAGGCTTTTAATCGTCGAGTGAATGATTCGAACTCGATGCAATGTAGCCCGTAGGCGTAATGGTCGAGTGAGTGCTTGCTCGAACTCGAAAAACGTAGCCTATAGGCTTAGCAGTTGAGTGAATGATTCGAACTCGGTGCAATGTAGCCTGTAGGCATAATGGTCGAAGTAGCCCGTAGGCTTAACAGTCGAGTGAATGATTCGAACTCGATGCAATGTAGCCCGTAGGCATAATTGGTCGAATTTAACTTGATTCTGTTTGTATAATAAATCTCCAAATAGAGGAATTTTCCTTGGATATAAGATGCCGATAAAGAAGAGAACTTTCTTCGCACGTTATTACACGTGTTCATTTTCCGCGCCTGGGTTCGAGCCAATCTACATGAGCATGGTTCGTTTCGACCATTTGGCTCTTACAATTTTTCCTATTGGGACCCTTTTGTGAAATAACTCTCTTGCATCTGAAATCGATGTATTTGAGGGCCTAATGCCCCCTCAGTATTCGAGGTCGATTGTAAAGAGGACTCGGATATTGTTGTAAGTGCAGCACGATCAATGGTTGCCTCATTAAAAACCTTACCGAAAAACCCATTTGGGATAAAACAGGTCTAAGGAAAAAAGAGTGCAACGCGTGCTTTCAAGCGAAAGATCTATCTTATCCCTCGTTCGGACTTCTGCAGGGGTCAGTTTTGAAATGTAAATGAATATGGAAAGGTCGTACCTTAGCAGTAGTACCGTTTTAGATGTGATACATTCCAGCTGCTTGATAGCTGTTTGCCGTTTTTAATGCCGAGCCTGTACAATCCTTTTCCGATGTTCTCGAGCACCTGATATGGTCCTTCCCAATTCGGTCCTAATTTTCCTTCGTTCGGATTTCGGGTATTGACGGTAACTTTTCTTAACACTAAGTCCCCGGGCTTGAAATGGCGGAGCTTAGTTCTTCAATTATAATATCTTTCGATTCGCTGCTTTTGGGCGGCCAATTAGACGAGAGCAACTTCTTATCTTTCGTCCGATAGTTCAAGGCTGGTATTCATAGCCTCGTTATTTGATTCTTCCATCGTGAATTGAAATCTGGCACTGGGTTCTCCAACTTCGACTGGTATCAATGCTTCGGGCCCATATACTAAGGAGAATGGGGTCACCCCCGTACTAGATTTTGACGTCGTCCGATATGCCCAAAGGACTTCTTGTAGGATTTCTCTCCATTTTTCTTTAGCGTCGTTCAACCTCTTTTTTAGGTTTTGAATGACAGTTTTGTTCGTTGATTCGGCCTGTCCATTCCCATTGGGGTGGTATGGCGTCGATAGTATCCTTTTTATTTTGTGGTCTTCGAGGAATCTTGTTACTTTGCTGCCATCGAATTGTTTTCCATTGCCGCATACTATTTCGGTAGGTATCCCGAATCGGCATATGATATGATCCCAAATAAAGTCTATAACTTCCTTTTCTCTTATTTTCTCGAACGCCTGCGCTTCAACCCATTTAGAAAAATAGTCAGTCATAAATAAAATTAATTTGGCTTTACCGGGGGTCGATGGCAGAGGGCCGATGATATCCATTCCCCATTTCATGAACGGCCATGGGGATAGGACTGAGTGGAGTTGCTCTCCGGGTTGATGGATCATTGGGGCAAACCTTTGACATTTGACACATTTACGAACAAATTCCTTTGCATCTTTGCCCATATCGATCCAATAATACCCTGCTCTGATTATTTTTCCAACTAATGTATCGGAACCGGAGTGATTCCTGCAAGTGCCCTCGTGCACTTCCCATAGGATATAATCGGTATCTCCCGGACCCAAGCATACTGCCAACGACCCATCGAATGTTCTTCGGTACAACGTTCCGTCCGAAGCCAACGTGAATCGAGCAACTTTAGTCCGTAGGGTTCTAGAATCTTTAGGGTCCGATGGGAGCTTTCCGCTATTTATGTATTCAATATACTTGTTTCTCTAATCTAGGTTAAGCTTGTAGAATTTATCTCGACGTGACCCTCTTCTATTACCAATCTCGAAAGTTGAACAACATTCCCCGAGCCCAAGTCATCTACCTCGACCGACGATCCCAAATTCGCAAGCGCATCAGCCTCATTATTCTATTCTCGTGGAATATACTGTAAAGTCCATTGTTTGAAATGGTGCAAAGTGACAAGCAGTTTGTCTAAATACCTTTACATTCTACCTTCTCGAACTTCGAAGGTTTTGTTTACATGACTCACCACCAGCAAAGAGTCACAATTGGCTTCAATGACTTCTGCTCCCAAGTTTCTAGCTAGCTCGAGACCTGTAATCATGGCTTCATACTCGGCCTCGTTGTTAGTCAACCTGATAGTTTTAATAGATTGCCTAATAGTGTTACCCATTGGTGGTTTCAAAACTATGCCCAGCTCGGACCGTTTCACGTTAGAATCCCCATCCGTAAAAAGGATCCATACCCCCGATGATGTACCTGATTTCAACATGAGTTCTTTTTCGACTTCGGGTATGAGGGTTGGCGTGAAATTAGCCACGAAGTCTGCTAAAATTTGAGACTTGATGGCCGTACGGGGTGGATATTCGATATCGTACCCACTGAGTTCGATGGCCCATTTGCCCAGTCGGCTTGATAACTCAGGTTTGTGCAAAATATTACAAAGCGGGTAAGTGGTCAATACGCATATGGGATGGCATTGAAAGTATGACCTTAACTTTCTAGAGGCGCTTATCAGTGCAAGTGCCAATTTTTCTAGGAGTGGATACCTAGTTTTCGCTTCTCCTAAGGTTTGACTCATATAATAAATGGGGAATTGCGTACCTTGCTCTTCTCGAACTGGGACACCGCTTACGGCAATTTTCGATACTGCCAAGTACAAACAAAGTTTTTCGTCTATTTTTGGAGTGTGAAGTAGTGGTGGGCTTGACAAATATCGTTTTAGCTCCTCTAATGCTTGTTGGAACTACGGGGTCCAAGCAAAATCATTCTTCTTTTTGAGTAGAGAGAAAAATTTGTGACTTCGATAAGATGATCTTGAAATGAACCGGCCTAAGGCTGCAATTCGACTTGTTATCCTTTGTACGACTTTCACGCTGTCCACAACGACGATGTCTTCGATGGCCTTGATTTTATCGGGGTTAATCTCTATTCCCCGTTGTCGTTGGCTTCGATTCATTTTGTGAGTTTCTCGAGCAATTTAGTAATTCCGGGAGTAGTCCTCGATTCTTGCTCGTTTGATTTTACTATGGCAGGCTCTGTTCTGGGGGTGATTTCTCGAAGTGGATTGGAATTCGGCCTGCTTTGTGCACGAGTTTGGCTCTGTAACTGAGCTATCGCTACTTGTTGGGCTTGTAGCATCTCGAAGATCATGCGTAGGCTGGCCCCGATTTCCCCCGCATTTTGGGTGTCTCGGGCTATGGATCGAGTACCGCCCTTAATGCTTCTTTCCAGTTCGGAACGCTGATTTGCCTCCAAAGCTATTTATGAATTGACATCCAATGGTATTTCAGCTCACGTTTCGGGTACTTCGATTCGAGCCTCGGTGCCATCGTTAATTGGCCTTCCGGCTCCGGGTGCCAAGTTGTTGGTTTCACCTTGAAGGCCGGGTTCGTGGTCGATAGGTGAAGCCATTGCTGATTTGAAGTTGCAAACTGGCGTGTACTTTAGATTTATATCAAACGATCACTGTTACCCTTAGCCCCACGGTGGGCGCCAAACTGTTTACCGGAAAAATCGGATAACGTTAGATTTTGTGTATGGTTCTAAGGATATGCGATACAATTTGATATAAATCGTGTAGAGAAATAGAGATACGTAAAGTCTTAGCTTATGAGAATGCAAATAGTGGGTAATAAGAACGAATGAGATAAAGCAAAGCAAACACAAAAAGGGATATCTTTCAATCTGAGAAGTGAGTTTTTGTCTCTGCCCTTTAGCTTACAAGGATTCCCCATTTTATAGAAGAGGGTCATTACAAAAAACAATAAAATAAAGCATATAGTGGAAGGCCCATGATGACTTGTCTCTTCCTTGATTCCTGCCAAGATTCTCTCTCTTGGTGCGGTCGCAACGACTCTTGTCTGTGGGCTCGATACTGGCTCGAACTCATTACTGGGTCGGACCCTTCGGTCTTGGCTTGAGTTCAACCTTCTTGATGGGCATCGCGCATTTCCGACCTCGAAGCAGTGCCTTGCGGATCGATTCGGTCACGGGCTCGATAGAGCTATCGAGCCAACTTCTCGAGCGACCTTCGGGCTCGAGGCTCGTTAATACCCACTTCGGAGCTCATTCCCAAAATCTCATTCCGATTCTTTAACACTCGAACTCGATCGAACATAGGAAGGGCTCGATGCACGCGTTAACTTCTTGAGGGATAGATCCGATGAGTTTTTCTGGAGATTGTGCCAACGGTAGGTCATCACCCTTTCCTTCCCCTTTATCAGCATTGCAACAAGAGGCCTTAATACCCTCACGGGAAATCTTCATGTGGAACCAACGTGGCAAATAATCCTCCAAGGTCACTGGATGTCGTGGCTTTTGAGGGTGGTACACATTTCTTTCCTCAAACGCCTAACTGGATTCTGTTTTCTTGGTCTTTCTATCATCATTTTTCTTGTTGGTTGTTCTATTGATTCTTTTTGTAGGCTCCTTCTGCGGCGCCTACGACGAGTTACCAACGTCCAACCTTCATCATCATCAGGTTGATCGACTTCAACTTTATTATTCTCCAGTAATTCTTCATCTTTACTTTCTTTATAACTACATAATTCATCTGGACTGAATGAGCCAAATGTGATAGAGACTTGGTTTGCGCTCGCTTTCTCATATTCAAGCACGATCTTCTTTGCACGAGCCAAGTCCATAACTTTATCCTTGAAGACAAAACACCTCTCCAAAGGGTGGCTCACAAGTCGATGATATTTGCAGTAATTTGGGTCATCAGTTTTTCCAGCTTTATTTGGCCGCTTCATCTCCGGAAGCTCAATGATATTTAACTCGAGGAGTTCTTCGAAAATGGCTCGCACATCAGAATCCAGAAATGGGTACTCTTTCTCTTGTATTTCTTTTAGAGTCAACTTTCCACTTGGCTTATCTTGAAAAGAAGTGGATTTCATACTCTGCTTCTTGCTCACCTTCGGTGTGAACTTCATAGGTGATGTGTTGACAGTTATAACTTCTTTGCTTTCAGACTTGGGTACAAACTTTCCCCACTTCTTGACTTCTTGCTTGTCGTTCCCTTTGCGAGGTTCATATATGGGTAGCCTTTTATTTCCAGTGGAGGCCATGCTCAATTCCATGTCATGGGCACGAGTTGCAAGTTCTTCAAATGTGCTAGGCTTGATACCTTGCAAGATGTAATGCAATCCCCAATGCATGCCTTGGATACACATCTTTATACTAGAGGCTTCACTAAGCCTGCCTTTATAGTTGAGGCTTGCATTCCTCCAACGGTTGATAAAGTCGATAACTGGTTCACCCTTCCGTTGATGAGTATTTATGAGTTCCACCATGCTCACAATGCGCCTTGTGCTATAAAAGCGATTGAGGAACTTTTTCTCTAGTTGATCCCAGCTATCAATAAATCTTGCCTCGAGGTTTGTATACCAATCAAAAGTATTTTCTTTTAGCGAGCAGATAAACGGTTTGACGAGGTAATCTCCATAAGTCCCAGGATTGTTGCATATCTCAACGAAGTGCGCCACATGTTGCTTTGGATTGCCTTTTCCATCAAACTGTTGAAACTTTGGAGGTTGATAGCCAGCAGGCATCTTCAACATATCGATCCTTGCAGTGTATGGCTTTTGCGTATGTAAGGGAGGACTTGGAAGCAACTTCATACTCGTTCTTAATGGTTCCTTCAATGAACTCCTTCAGTTGATCGAATGGAATCATCCATTCAGATGAGACAGGGATAGCCTTAGCGGATGCTATTTGTCTTGGGGGAGAATCACTCTCTGAAACTTCTGGGTGGGTGGATTCTTCTTCCATCAAGATTCCTACCCTATCTGTTAGCTTGTCGATTCTGGCATCTTGATTTTGCACGCACTTGGTCAAGCCAGTGATTGCTTCCGTCAAGTTTGCCAATTTCTCCTCTACAGATGAAGTGTTTGTCACCATGGCTTGCATGATTGTCATGGACGATGAAGAGTAGCATGGATTGTCACACATATTGATCCTCGATTGGCTCACGCTATGTGGTGTAAGTGGGGAGGATCCATCACTTGAAGCATCATCACTTTCCTTCACAACATAGTCCTTGGATTCGAAGAGGTCACGCAGAGCAAGAGTTTTCTTGATCTTTTCAGCAACATTGCTTCCTTCTTCGGGTGCATTTGTGGAAGATCTTGCTCCTTTTCAGGATGAAGATCCAAAAATAGGGGTTGATGCGGATGACACTTGGGGTACTTATCCTAACGAGCTTTATTTTCTCCTCGTAACTGGTCCAAAGCTTCCAAAGGTAACATCGAGAATGCTTTCTACATCAGCATAAAACCTGAAATTAGCGGCCTTGGTGGAAGCTGAACTGGAGTTGATTTTCTTTGAAGCCATTTCAATGTTCTTGAACTTTTGTGATTGAAAATTTGAGATGAGAGGTAGACATTGTCCTACTGGGCGTTTCAGAATTTGTAGACAATTTGTAGACAAGCCTCAGCATTCCAGCTACCAATTTGATGTCTTTCTCCCCGCCATTTTAACAATGATGTCCACATATTCTAGAGTAGTCACATTAAAAAAAAGAGGTGCTCCATTGTCTCCTCAATGTCCTTCCCACAGAGCATACAATCACTTGCTATTGATAGTCCCCACTCCCTTAGCCGATCCATTGTATGTAGCTTCATATGCATAGCCAGCCACAAAATGAATTGATGCCTTGGTAATGATTTTGAATCAATTGTAATCCTTTTCCAATGACACTTAGGGTACCGGGGCATTGTTGCAACATACAACTTTTTAATGCTGAACTTCCCTTTTCTATAGTATTTATTCAAATCAGCAGATGGGTCCATTTGAATTAGCCAATCCCTAGTGTCAAAGATTTTCCCAACTAGCCGGCATGCCTGCATAGGAGTGTGCATAGTCATTATGTCCTTCCCTTTGATGTAGAAGTTGTGTACCCATTGGAACCACGGGGTGTCCTTTTTTTTTTTTTATTGATTGCCCATAGAAGCTTATATAAAGCAGCTTTGTTCCGGTTAGACACATCGAGTACATTTAAACCTCCAGCTGAGAGTGGCATACAGATCTTGTCCCAAGCAATCAGTGCTCTCCTCGAAGGTTCATTACTCCCAGTCCAAAAGAAAGTTCTACAAGCAGTCACAATCAGTTTAGTTATCTTTTTTGGCAACAACTTCTAAGATTTTGATGCATGAGTTTGGAGGTAATTGATTTTCTTTCTTTTTAAAATTTTCTAGAAAATTTCAAGGTTTTGGTCTTTAATAGTATGGCCATCTTCTTCAAATGCAGTAAAATCGCTAATCCTCCTTGTAACGTTAATGGATGTCTGTTTGGGTGATTTTGACATTTCAGATTAAGTCTCTAACATTATATTGCTCTTTGTCTCTACATTTTGTGTGTTCTGCGCCGTCATCTGTTGTACATGAAAATAAATCCTATTCTTTAACTAGGAGTGTATGATATGACATGTGAACTCTGCGACGATTGTCTAATGTTGCGGCACGTGAGAAGTTTGGATTTTTTGGTAAGTTTTTTCCTTTCTTGCACTAATTTCTGCGCGTGACTTTGAAATTCCTTTGAGAGTTTGTTCATTTTTGCTTCAATTTTAAATTTCTTACTCTTCCGCATAATATTTTGTTAGATTTTTTACATGCATGTCAGTAATTCAATCTGATCTCGCATGTTTGAGATCAGATACCTGGTGCATGTAATTTTATATTATTTTGGATTACTGATCGTTGATGTCTTATCGTCTTTAGGCACTTATTACTATCTGAAAATTGAAATGTTTATGTAAAAATCTGTAGTATTAAGCTTTCTATTGGAAGATTAGGTCTTTGCCATAGCAGCAAAGATTTAGTTATTGACAATGTCGGTTTATTTATAAATGTACTTTCATGGTGCTCTATATTTGTAAATCTTGATTATTTATAATGAGTCACACTTTCTATCTAAATATTTTTACTTTTTACTCTTCTTTTATTTTATTCTTCGAATTATTTTCATTCTTTACTCAAAGCCATGGAATTTAAACTGTGCATGCTGATGAACCCAAGGTGTTCGGTGATATGCCTGAAACAACTAAACTATTTGGTAATAATTTCTTGTCTTTCTCTTTTTTGTTATTGTCGAGTAAAATAAGATTGCTTTCAACTTTGCAAACCTTTACATTTTTGTGACTTGGGAAAAAAATTCATAAACTTTTGTACAAATGTAGAAACATTTATAAAAGGCTTGAAACAATTGTAGACTTTTGTATTTTACTTGTTAATCCAATTGAATATGTTGCTATGGGTGAGGTAAATTGGTCGTGGTATTAAGTTGTCACTGATGATTCATTTTTTATTTGCCTAATTTTTCTTGGGCAAGTAGAGTTGTACAGGTAAAAGGTTATTGAAAGATAAACTAATTAGATGGACTTCTAGAAATAAGTGATAATGAATTTTTCGAAGCTCTAGCAATGATGTTAATGTTAGTGATAAACAGATTGGAAAAACACTGGTGAACTATCAATGTGTTTGTTTACCGGAAAAATCGGATAACGTTAGATTTTGTGTATGGTTCTAAGGATATGCGATACAATTTAATATAAATCGTGTAGAGAAATAGAGATACGTAAATTCTTAGCTTATGAGAATGCAAATAGTGGGTAATAAGAACGAATGAGATAAAGCAAAGCAAACACAAAGGGATATCTTTCAATCTGAGAAGTGATTTTTTGTCTCTGCCCTTTAGCTTACAAGGATTCCCCTTTTTATAGAAGAGGGTCATTACAAAAAATAATAAAATAAAGCATATAGTGGAAGGCCCATGATGACTTGTCTCTTCCTTGATTCCTGCCAAGATTCTCTCTTTTGGTGCGGTCGCAACGACTTTTGTCTGTGGACTCGATACTGGCTCGAACTCGTTACTGGGTCGGGCCCTTCGGTCTTGGCTCGAGTTCGACCTTCGAGATGGGCGTCACACATTTCCGACCTCGAAGCAGTGCCTTGCGGATCGATTCGGTCACGGGCTCGATAGAGCTATCGAGCCAACTTCTCGAGCGACCTTTGGGCTCGAGGCTCATTAATGCCGACTTCGGAGCTCATTCCCAAAATCTCATTCCGACTCTTTAACACTCGAGCTCGATCGAACGTAGAAAGACCGAAATCTATTTTGACCGTATACAGTGTTGTATTTCAACCTTTCAAAGATGAGATTTTGGCGGTAGTTACCTACCTTAATTCACAGAGTGAGAACATTTCGTTGTATTTAAGATATGTATGATATTATTTTGTATTATTCGCTACCTATAGATATTTTATTCTAAATCTAACTTTTATAATTACGCTGTAGATGTTCTGGATTCAACTCTTTGGTGCTCTAATTTGGAAAGAATTTTAGCCACACCAAAAACTACAAACATGCTTCACAAGCAAGGTAATACCCTCATTCACCTTACCTTTTTTTTTCAAATGCCAGTATTCAATTAATCACATATTGTCTTGTATGAAGAAAAATAGTTGTGACATAGAGAGTTGCACTATGAAATGCTATATGTGAATCTTTTCTATGAAATTCAGTTAGAGTTGAACAAAGTCAGTAAAACTTCATGGTAGTGTTGTCAAATTGGATGTAGATATGTACATCGTAGAGGCCAGGCGTGTTGCCTCTTAGGACATTGTACCCTCAAGTAGCAGTTGCTCCTTCAAGGTAAGCTACGAAGTCATAGTTATATTCAAAATTCTATAGTTTAATTGCATCTAATTGATGACTTACTATCGTGTTTTCTTGATGAGAAGATTGGTAATTGTTCATGTTACGAGTCGTGCAGGGACTGCAGAATTGGTGTAAATTTTTTTTTAAAAAAAGGTATGGTTGTTGCTCTTGCTCAATAGACTGTCAATTTTTAAAAATTATTTTTACCTTTGTTCTCGATATGAGTATACTACTAAATGCTTCCAGATAACGAATAGTGCATTTGGGGTGCTGCAAACTATTTTCATCTCTCTTTTGGATTTTCTTATTCTTGGAAAATTACACCTGGCTAAGAAGAAATCATTTATAAAGAAAGAGTTATAAGTATTCTAATATTAAGTTTTGCGATTAATACGCAGTTAAATCCCAAAGCATCTCCAAGTATTCTTTATACTCTGCTGCAAAATTCCGGTCTCCAGACACACAACGAACCCAAAATCCTTAGACACCGTGCTTACATCCTCGAACCCATTGGGACCACTATTGAGAGTCATCCACTCTGACCTGGTCCCGAATATGATCAAACTCCAACGCTCTGTTAGCCCATGAACACTCCCAAAGAAGCAACGAGATGAATTCTCTTCTTTGTACATCACATCCACAAGAAACATAAACTCTGAGTCTTTCCAAAACCTAGACATGAATCAATAAGGCGAAATATAGCACACATTCATCAAGTTCTTTGCTTGAATTCCCCCTGATGTTTTTTTTTTAGTCATAAATAATCCACCAATGCACCGATAACCAGAAAATCGCATAAGCAGACAACCACACGATCCAGTCGTAGACGGTGGGCTCCCCCACTTAGATTTAAGCTACCATCACATAAGATGTAGAACCCACAAAGATTCCTCCTTCTCTTGTTAAACTTTTCATGAACATTCCGAATTATCAGCCACCATCGTATATTCGACCTCCTGCCGGGTAGTAAGTAGAACTCTTCGTAAAAGCTTCATCAAAATCGTGCAACCGCTAACTTACTCACAGGAGATAACCCACCTGTGGAATTCCATACCGACATCTTCCAACGACGCTACACTGGGTACCACTATTACGAAATCAGTAAACCCTCCTGAGCCCATGGTTGTCCACCGGCTTGTACAAGTCTGTTCATTCCTTATTTACATCAACTGAAAGTCCGACAATACATTCCAACTCGAAGTCACGTCCCATAACAATAATCAAGCTCTTACACCCCTAAACACTCCAAGCCAACTTCTTTCCGTCATATTCAACCTTCCTCAGCACAATAGCCACCATTCCAAATAAAATTTGTAGACATAGTCACTGTCTACCGTGATCCCCAAATCGCTCTAAACTTTTCTCAAGGCATGTGGTTATCCTACCATGCTACTCTACCACTCCCACTTCGGTTAGACCATCTCTTTAAGAAACTTCTCGGCCTCTGTTGTTCACACTTGGCCTGCTAGCAATTCAACCACCACGAGACACCTCCCACCATGTCCTTCCTCATCCTTTGCTGCCCAAATACTACCTCAAATCAAAATCCATCTCTGTAGCACCTGAACTAATAAATTGCTACCAATGTTAAGCCCCCTCGAAGATCATCTCTCTTGAGCCATCAACATCAGAAACACTGATTCGATTATGAAATCGCTACACACTGCCATCTCTAACAACCATATTTCAGGCACCATTTCACAACACCCTACCCCGAAGGAAAATCAAGAATACCATAACACTGACAAACCTTAATGCGTTCAAACAAGGACGACGACACCACATCACACATGAGAATTCCACCACGCTCGAAAATATCAAGTCTCGTTACTCCATCAACCAAAGCCTGAACATCTATAGTCTGATTGCCTTTCCTCCGCTGGAATTAAATGCCAAACCTCTAAACCATGAACCGAGAAATCCTCCTTTCGAGTCATCCACTGCCGCGACCCATAAATGAGTAATCTACCATTCACAACAACACAATACGATAACAACGCACGAACATCATAACAATCTGTGCATAACCTCAAAACCATAGGCAATACTAGTACAGGGCTAGAACGACAATCCCCTTCCACAAGATGACGATAATAACTCGCTCGAATACACAGGGAGAAATATCATGCACCACATCTGCAGTACCACTACAACTCCTTGATGCCCAATTGATAACAAGCGCTCCATGTCGCATAAGATTAAGTAGGAAGGAAATAAAGGCATAGGCTCCAATGGAATCAAACCGCACGAAGAGGAATCAAGAAGGGAAGTGCTCCTAATATCCCTGTAGCCTCTCGAAGATAAGTATAGACGTCTCCGTACAGATCCGCAAGACTCTACTAGACTTGCTCATGACTCGTGAGACCCAAGTGAACCTAGAACTCTAATACCAAGCTGTCATGACCCAAAACTCACTATAGGCCGTGATGGCGCCCAACATCGCCGTTAGGCAAGCCAATAGTGAACTATCACGTTAAATGTTCATTTTATTACTTTCGAAACCATAAAATTTATTAAGGAAATTTACGCCCTTAAAATCACGGGTATATACATAATTAGTATTGTATAAAAATAAAAAGTGATAATAATATGCGAATCCGTAAGCATCAACTAGAATATCCCCAAAATCTAGTGCCACAAGTGCATGAGCATTTACTAAGGAGTACAATAATAATACAACATCTGTCTAAAATATAAATAAGACAGGACAAAGTAAATAGTACGACAGAGACTCTATGGGCTGCGATACGTAGCCTGGAATGCAGCTCACCATAAAGTCTCCTCAGCAGCTTCGCCTATACACCCAGATGACCATCAAATGAACCTGTCAGATCCTGCACATATAGTGTAGAAGTGCAACATGAGTACGTAAATCAACGCGTACCCAGTAAGTATCTAGCCTAACCCCGGAGAAGTAGTGACGAGGGGTTGACATCGATATTTATTAGAGGTCCAATAAAGCAATATGATAATCGTAAGCAGATATGAAACACCACATAATAATGGGATAAAACGGTAACCAACATATTCTTTCAAAATTCTTTTAACGATATAAACTTCTCAATCTCGTATCCTATCCAAAAAGCTCGAAAAATATCAAGTGCCAATATCAAAGGAATGAGGAATACCATATAAAATGCCAGGCATTAGTGGAAGTATAATCTCATGAATATTCGGACTGCTAGCGATATAACACACGATTATGCCGAGGTCTTACGACCCGATCCCAAATAATATGTACACTGCCGAGGGTCGAGCAGCACGAACCACATATGCATCTATTATACTGTCGAGGCGTTCGACCCGCTCCATAAGAAAGGAAGAAAAATATCGAATTACGAGACATGTGCTTACAATACAGTACATGAGCACAAAGTGAATATAACTTTTACGATTTTTCAAGTAACTTGCCAACAACTCAAGGTGATAAGGCTCGGCCTAATATATATATATATATATATATATATATATATATATATATATATATATATATATATATATATATTTAAATCAATTTCAATTATAAAATTCAATTAATCAAGCCAGCAGAATGAGTTCAAATAATTCAAATATTACATGATAAAGTCCTAAGTCTACCCGGACATAAATATGCTTTAGCTACATACGGACTCTCGTCACCTCGTGCGTACGTAGCACCCACAAGTAGTAGCACATAACAATTACATTGCCTAGGGTGTAGTTTTCCCCTCGCAAGATTAGACATGAGACGTACCTCGCTGCGAAGTTCCATAACCGGCTCCAACGCCTCTCTAACACCTCAAACCAAAAGCCCATCGATCCGAACTAGTCAAACAATCATGAAAAACCAATAAAAATATACTCCAACATCATACTTAATTAATTTATAACAATTCACAACTCTACTCGAAAAGTCAATAAAGTCAACCATCGGGCCCACATGCTCGGATTCCGAAAATTTTTGAAGATAACCATTACACATTACGAACTCAAATATATAATTTATTCTTAATTCCATTTCCAAAATCGTGGTCAAAATCCAAAAATATCAATTTCTAAGTTTTCTCTTAAAATCCCAAAAATATCCACAATTTTTCATGTTTAAATCCACATATATTCCATGTATGTAACTCACAATGGTAGGAATCGCTTACCTCATGAAGGATGAATAGAATGGCTCTCCAAAATCGCCCCCAAGGCCGGCTCCAATAAGAGAAAGGAGCCTAACCCACATACTTAAATCATGCATTCTGCCCAACGAATTTTGCACCAGCGGTCCATCAGCCGCACCGGTGGAAAAATCTATTGCAGGTGCGGTTCTCTCCAAGCCCAGGCAAATCCTCTTCTGCGATTCAGCCCTCGCTCCTGCGCACTCGCACATGCAGAGACCTTCCGCTTCTGTGATCCCAACTACCCAACTCGCATTTCGCTTCTGCGGAGCATTCTTCGCACCTGCGGGCTCGCAGATGCGGAAATATCCTCGCATCTGCGGCCATCCCAGCTCCAGTCCAAATGTCGCTTCTGCGACCACAACGCCGCACCTACGGGGTCGCACCTGCAGCCAAAGTCGCGGGTGCGATTACACCAGAAGCCTTAAGCTTCAGAAATTCTTTAAGTCCAAAATTCGATCCGATTCGCGCTCAGGGCCCCCCGGGACCTTATCCAAATATACCAACAAGTTCCAAAACACAATGCGGACTTATTTGAAGCGTCAAATCACGCCAAACAACATCAAAACTATGAATCGGCGATCGAAACCTTTCTTTAATCTTTCAAAAATGAAAACTTCGCCGAACGCGTCCGAATCATACTTAAACATCCCGGAATGATGCCAAACTTTACGCACAAGTTATAAATCACGATACGAACCTATTCCAAGGCTCGGAACTCCAAACAGACATCAATAACTTCATAATCCACTTCAAACCAAGCTTATGAAATTCTAAAACCTTCAAATGCCAACTTTCCACAACAAGCGCTGAAATACTCCCGGGCGGTCTGATTCTCAACCCGAACATAGGCCCAAGTCCGAAATCATCATACGAACCTATTGGAACCTTCAAATCCCGATTCCGAGGTCGTTTACCCAAAAGTCAAACCTTAGTCAACTCTTCCAACTTTAAGCTTCCGAAATGAGAATTTTCCATCCAAATCAACTTCGAACTTACCGAAAATAAATTCCGACCACACGTACAAGTCATAAAACATGAAGTGAAGCTACTAAAGGCCTCAAACTGCCAAACGATGCACTAGAGCTTAAAACAACCGGTCGGGCCGTTACATTAACCATTAGAACCATGATAAGAATAAAGCCTAATTAAATTAGGAATGACCATTAGTACATTACTATTTAAAGTGTTGGATTTAATAAGGTTTATGAACGACTTTATATATAATTTACCTCTTGTGTCACCACTGTTTATATCTCTTATGCAATCATTTTTTCAGGTGTATGGAGGATGGAGGATGGAGGATTGACAACACCTTTGATATGCTTCACTTGGTTGGATTATCAAGTTTGGTGTCTTTCTTCTGCATAGCCTCTCAAAAATCTACAAGTCAGCCAATTAAAATTTGGTATGATTGACTAATTAAGGTGATATCAGTCTTGATTAAAAAAAAAAGAATTACAAGAAAATACACGTTACTTCACACCATAACAAAATTGGCCCATATTTTTATGTTTTACCCGATCTAATCCATATTGTACATATTTTGAAAGTACAAGCAAATTCAAAATATGTATTCTTACAACCATTGCTTCTAAAAGTTATAGAGTTAAATCTGTGTTCTCACAACCATTGCTTTTACTCTCTCTTCTTCTCACATCTTCTACATATACTTCAAGGGGCCGTGCATTTTCTGCTCCCCCCCCTCCCGTGTCACGTAGTTGCAATGTAAGAAAACTAAAGAGTATAAGTCCACCATTGAAGGCCATTCAAAGCTTTGCTTTCGAAAATAGAATTTTTTGAGTTTGTTAGTTGTTTGGATTGAGTGTTGTCCCAATTGATTGAAAATATCAAAAGGAGTTCAAAATTTAAATTTGAAGTGATTTGTAGTAGATTTGAGCAAGATTTGAGTTAAATTTCAGAAAAGACGCAAGTAAGAAAACAAAGTCAGTTTTTTGTATAATTATGTATAATCTTGTATAATAGTGTATATGAGTGTATAAACACATTTTATACACTATTATACACCTTTATACACATTTATACACATTTATACAAGCGTCTGTAGACGAACTTCTTTCACGATTTTCAGTTACAATTCTTGTTCAAAACCAGTCCAAATCTCCATTAAATGACTTCAAATTTTATATACAACCTCCTTATACTATTTCTAACAAGTCTAAATAACACCCACTCCCAATTTCTCACAAAATCAAATTCGGAATTTAAACCCACATATTTAAACTTGCTAAAAATTTAATTTTCACCACCCAAATGAATTTGGTTTGTTGAACTAATATTTGAGTTACAGTTACTGATTCAAAAATTAACTTAAAATCTTGAGCAATCTTTTTTAAAAATTAAATAGTAATTTCGAAAACCTATTGGAGTTGGATGTTGAATCTTAACCTATTATTTTTGGACTAGTTGGTTGTAAATTGAAATGTGAGCTATAAAATTAAAAATTAGGGAGCCGAGTTGTTCTTATGTGAAAATTTTCCATTAAAAAATTATAGGTTCTAGGACTTAAATATTCATATAAACATTTGTCCCACTTTGGTCTTCTCACGTTGAGGAGGAATATAATAAATGATAAATAAAAATCCATGAATGGTTAAAAAGGAGGCCAAATTAAAGCTTTTAGTTTTTCTTAAAAGGTTGTAAGGCTAGATAATTGAACAGGGAACTTGTAGAACTTTTCTTTGTTAGATTAGAGATTTATCTCCTGATTCCCTTACTTAATAAGAATTGGTAAAATAAAATAATTTCAAAGATTCTTAATCATTTATTTTAACTGAATATGTTGATTTTTCTTTTGTTGTGCGCATATATATATATATATATATATATATATATATATATATATATATATATATATATTACAGCAAAAGGATGGTCTGTTTGTGACACTTCGTACGAGAAAGAATAAGAAATAACTTTTGCTAGCCAAAACACATTTACTTTGATATGCCTTTAAGAAACAAACTTTTAGGACCAAAACAAAATTACTGGTAATATTGTTTACTAATAAAATTTAAAGGAGTAAATCTCCTGATCCTAATCAAGAGACGTGTTTGTAAGCGATTTACTAACAAAATGTTTCATATAGAAAGAAAAATACAGTGCTTACGTAACTTTTATATGAGACATGTAAAAGATAGTTTTACTGTGCTTTTAAGTTAAGTGGGTATCATTGTGAGAGCCTATAAAAGAAAAGTGATCATTCAATTTGAGATGGGAAAAGTAAAAGTTTTCGCCAAAAAAATAATTTTGGCAATCTATGGAATCTTTTAGTCTATATTTAGGAGTCAAAATCTTTAGCTACTGGCTTCATATAAAATACAATTTTAAAAGTATTTGTGTACCCTTTTCATGTACTTTTTGACTGATCAGAAATTTGAGTGTTGGGAATCAACGGCTCAATATTATACTTCAAATTTTCAAATTGCCACAAACAATTGAATATTTGAGAGTGCTTCTCTACTATCCTTAGTTCTTCTCGTGTATCAATATTTACATAGATGATTGGTGTTTCCTTGTCTTTTGAAGGTGATAAACAACTTCTCCTATGTTCTGTTCATCACTATGTTGTTGTTTCGAGTATAACAAGAGTAACTTCTGAGCTAGCCAATGTAGCTGTTACTTAAAAGGGAACGAAGGGTCAGAATGTGCGTGTGATATGCTTTTAGATACACATTTGCTCTATTTTGTGGGTGTGGCATCAATAATACCTGGTTGTAATAGGTACGAATAGCAGTGTAGTAGAGTGTTTTTATGTCATCTTTTGCATATGTTGTACCACCCTACTATTTACTATTGTCTTTTTCATTTCTAAGGATGGAGCACTATTCTATTGGCACTGGAGTACCTGGGAAAAAAGAATTCACAATACGTAACACGTTGGGCCCGTGCATAGCACGGACAACCCTAACTAGTTACTTTAAATAAGCGCTTAAGTTCTAGCACATTCCAATAAGGAAGAACAAAAATATTTCAAGTAGATTCAAAAAATTGAGCCTTGTGATCACTTAATTTTTGACTATATTTGAATTTTTACCACCTTCTACTATGTAAATATTTTTAAAAATTTAGTATATATTTTTTTAGCTTTGTTACATTTTTTTATATAGGTTAAGAATTAAAAATAATTTAAAAGGTCAAATTATTACTATTAGTATTATTTTTATTTTTATCTTTATTTTAAAATAAAATAAATATTAAAAAAATCGAAAATAAATAAATTTATTTTTTTAATTTTCGGATAGGAATAAAATAATAGAAAAATTAAAAGTATGGAATAAAAAAGTAAAAGTAAAAGTAGGTGGAAATTGTTTAATAAAAAAGTAAAAGAAAGTTAGAATTAAAAAATAAAAGTAAAGGTAGCTGATTTTTTTAAAAAAAAAAGTAAAAGTAAGTGAAAATTAAAAAAAAAAGAAGGTAAAATAAGTGAAGAATAAAAAAAGAAAAGTAAAAAAGGTAGGATTTTAAATATAATAAAAGTAAAAAATGGGAAATTAAAAACTAAAAGTAAAGGAAATTGGGGATTTTTTTTATTTTAAAAAGAAGAAAAATGGGAAGTGGAATTTTTTTTTAATTAAAAAATAATAATAATAAAAAAAATCTGAAACAATTCCGAATTTTTTTCTATAAATAGAAGAGAAATGTGAGGAGAAAAGAGGGAGAGAGAAGAAGAAAAAAAAGAGAGGAGAGAATTGCAGAATTTTGTTTTCTTCTTCTATGCTAAGGAAATTTCTACTCGTGTCATTCTTTATTTGTCTCTTTTTTTCGAAAAATCTAGCTATTCATCAATCAAATCCCAACAAAAATACTTCATAACATCCCTTTTTACACGCCAAAAAGTGAAGTCAATAGTCGAGGTCGAGGATTCCGTTGGAGCTCCGTTCACTTGCTTTGATGTTCTTCTTCGCTTATGCTTGTTCGACATTCGTCTGAGTTACTGTATCTGTTCTTAAAAACTCATTTAATTAAAAATTTTGGATTTAAGGTTTATTCTTTCCTCTATTCTTTTAATCTTATTTCATGTGATTTTATTTATTTGCCTTTAAACTTTATAAATAATAATGTAAATTAGTCTTTAAATGCTATATACTTAATCATGTTTCTGGAAATACTGTATCCAAACTTGCTTTAAAGTTGGAAAGATTAGGACCCTAATAAATTTGGGTTTCAATTGTTGGATTGTGGGGTATTGGTAGATGATGGTTTATTTATTCAAACATCTAAAATCATACACTTCTTCCACAAGTAATTCCATAATTCATGATCTTACAATAATCTCAAAAATATAGGAAGAATAATGAACACCGATAAAGTGATTTAGGCACGCCTTTAATTAGTTTATCGCGATTATGTATACGTTTGCGTGGCATAATTATAATTTTCAAAAAATAAAACCGAAGTATGTGTTAACTTTGGCCAAAACAATCTTAATAATAAAATGCTATTAATTGTGTACACGTACGCGTGGCAAGATTTTGGCATAATAAATAAAACGGATTCACACACGTGATTCGTTTCAAAGATAATTCCATATTTGAATAATTAAAAGCGGATAGATAAAACATGAAAACCAATAAATCACAGTTTATCCAAAATTAATTCAAGCCAAGTTGTAATCAATAAAGCGACTGTACTGGAACCACGGGACTTGGGGAATGCCTTACACCTTCTCCCCGGTCAACAGAATTTCTTACCCGGACTTTATTTTCGCAGACCAATAATAAAAGAGTCAGATTTTCCTTTGAATAGGGATTCAAATAAAATGTGACTTGGAGCACCCAAAAATTAATTCCAAGTGGCGGCTCTGTAAATAAAATAATCCTTACTCAAATTTATCACTTTAATTGGAAAAACTCTTTAACCCACAATAATCCATACACATATCTTTTGTGGGGTAAAAAGGGTGTGACAAGCGCCTGTGCAGAAGCGAAAATGCTTCCACAGATGCGAGGTCTCAGCTGGGCAGCGTATTTGAGTACGAAATTGGACATGGAGTTAGGTATAAATTATATATTTGACTTCGTGGTATTATCATCTTCTTTGATTTTTCCTTCAGGGCAGGGTGTTGTTAAATGGTACCTTCGGGAAGGTTGTCAGAGATAGCGGTGTGCAGCGATTCAGGATCGAATTGGTATTTCTAATATTGATGGCTCGAGAAAGATCATCTTCTAGGAGGTTTAGAGTTGGTAGCAATTCATTAGTTTCAGTGTTGTAGTTATGGATTTGATTTGAGGCAACATTGGGGAAGCGGAGTGTGAGAAAGGACACTGTGGAAGGTGTCTCGCGGTAGTTGAATTACTAGAAGTCAAGTATGAACAAGAGAGGTCGGAAAGTTGCTTAAAGGAGACGGTTTGACCGAAGTGGGAGTGGCAGAGTAGCATATGGATTATGTGGTAGGAGAGCCACGTACCTTGAGAAAGTGTAGAACGGTTTGAGAGTCGTGATGGAAGGTGATTCGATCTACGAATTATAATTTGAATGGTGGTTACTATGCGGAGAAAGATTGAATATGGTAGAAAGAAGTTTGCCTGAAATAAAGAGGGGTGTGATGATTTGATTATCATTTTGGATACAACATGGCTTTTAGTTTGAAAGGTATTGATGAACGTTCAGTGGACGTCAATGGGGAAGGAACAGACTTATACAGCCGGTGGACGAGAATGGGCTTAGGAGAGCTTACTGATCGCGTGGTAGTTGTACCCAGTCCAACGTCATTGGAAGATGTCGGTAAGGAATTCCACAAGTGGGTTATCTCCTATGAACAGGTTAGCGGTTGCATGATGTTGATGAAGCTTCTGCGAAGAATACTATATAACTGCCCGGTATGAGGTCGAATATGTGATTGTGACTAATGATTCAGAATGTTCATGAAAAGCTTAACAAAGGACTTAGAAAAAGAAAATTTGCGGGTTAACGGTACAGGATCATATTAAATGAGAAGGGGGAATCGTTGTGGGCTCTACAGTATGTGGTGGTAGCTTAAATCTAAGTGGGGGAGCCCCACCGTCCACGATTGGATCGCGTGGTTGTCTGCTTTTGCGGTTTCTCATTATTGGTGGATTATTTATGACTAAGGAAAAGGAAATGTCAGGAGTAAGTTGAATAAGGAACTCGATGAATGTGTGCTATACTTCACCTTATTGATTGATGTGTAGGATTTGGGAAGACTCCGAGTCAATTCACAAGGACTCGAGGCTTGGAAATTCGCACATTCTCTGAACTTGAGTGCTAGCCCAGCTCTTGCGGCCGCACAATTCATGTGCGGTCCGCAATTTACAGAAATATCTGCTGAATTTTGCTTCTTTGTTTGCGGCCGCAGGTGGAATTTTGCAGTCCACATTTGCTTCTGCGGCCGCAAAATTTCTTCTGCGGACCGCACATTATATGCTTCTGTTCCTTTTTGTTGCCTTGTGCCTGGACTACTCCTCTTTGAGCCGGATTTCATCTCGGGAGTCCAACTTCCATCGTTCTTGCAATTTTGCACATTTTATTAGTTTCGGGAACGCAATTCAATACTTTTTAGACTAAAACAAAAGCTAAAGGCGCTAATAACTACTCAAAATTCCCACTTATCAACTCCCCCAAACTTAAGTCTTTACTTATCCTCAAGTAAACAATTTTGGTTCCCACCTCCACAAGTTAAGGGTCATTTTAGCAAGTCAAAGGTGAGCCATTCACACATCAGTTGGGACCAACAATTACTCACACTACTTATGTATTATCAACAAGGCGACAAGTTAAACATTTATGCACATATAGTTCTAATGTGACACTTGAGCATCAATAGTTGACTTTACTCATCAAGGAAGCTCGCTCTCTCATGTAGGTCATTGTGGATCCCAAACTCTTCCTCCTCTACATTCCATTTTCCAAGCTCACTTAAGAATTTTGCACTCAATCAAAAGATTTATTAAAGGTTCACTCGTCTCTCTCAAGAGAATGTCACAAGTACGGCTTCAAGCACCATATGCTTGCACCTCATGTAGATCGCCACTAATGTAAGCTCACTCGGCTCGAGATCAAATATGACTTCTTTCGAGATATAATGAAGGCTTTTGGATTAGGGTTGGATATAATATGGTTGAGTGGTTTTACCTTCCTTAAGCACTCCATCATTCATTTTTCAGCTCATACTTTGCCAATTCCTTGAGGCACTTTCTTTTTCTCGGGGGACTAGAGAGACTTAACATCACTCTTTCTTGATCATTACATTCATATGTCTCCATGTTTGGGATCATTGCCTTTCTTTGAATCCCTTCAACTCTTCTACTTATTCATTTTGTTGCATTATTCTTTTTGTTCTTTTCTTTTCTTTGCCTTTTCTTCTCAACATTTCTTTTTCTCTTTTTGTGACTTGATACCCTTTTTCAATTTCCTCGTCTCTCCCCCAAACTTATGTTTCTAGCCATTTGTTTCACATAGGTGTTAAGGAAAGCTCGGGTGCCAAGAGACGGTCACAATAGAATGGGTAAAGGCTTGTAACATGATTTTCAAATGAGAAAGGCTAAAGGTTCAAAGAGGTTGACTAGGGATGACTTCATTGGTAGGCAGTAGAAAACTCAAACGGGCCAAGGAAAGCCTACAATCACTTCTCAAGCCAAGCAAAACTTAGGATTTTGCCTTGAAACACATTCAGGACAAGTTCTAGACCTTTCACATGCATACTTGGACTAAAAACAAAGCAACTCACCTCTCATGCAATTGGATTGTTTAAAAGGATAGAGTTGAGGGCCCACAACGACCACATTCAAGATTGAAAATCATTATAGTTCGATTAAACAACTCAATGGTTGCCTAAGTCAACACAAGAGTCACAAAGTCATTAACTAGAGTTATTTCTTTCAAAAGCCGCGTTTCTAACCATAAGCACATAGTTAAGTGTGTTGGTACCAAATGAAGCACTATTGACGCTTCGAGCATGACTCAGTTAGGTATTGTTATTCATTACTGCTGCTATTATCACCTAAACACAAAACAAACTCATTCTCTTAAGAAGGTTGTCAAGCCATCCATCGTCGGGACGAGTCACCCGGATCACACAATGACTACCTTTGGAAAGAATCGTGACATTAAGAAAACCAAAGGCTTATTATCTACTGAAATATAAAAAGAAGCTACTAATTCAAAAAGAAGCTACTAATTCAAAAAGAAGCTATTAATTTAAAAAGAATCTACTTAATTAAGTATTAACTAATAAGAGAACAAACATAAAGAAGCTACAAAGCAAAAACTATTGAAAGCATAACGAATATACATAATGAGGGAGAAAGAGAAGATACATACATAATGAGAGAAGAAGAAGAAAATAGTATCAAGTTATTACACGCCAAATGTCTCAGAATCATCAATTAAGATCAAATGTCATTGTAGTATAGTGATGACTATTCCCGCCTATCACGTGGGTGACCCGGATTCGATCCCCGACAACGATGCCAATAATTGATCGCATCTAATTGCACACCTCAAAAGATGAATGAAACAGTCGTTTGCAATAATAAAACCCAACTAAGAGTTGGAGTCGAATCCACAGGGAGTTAAGATGGGAGTTAGGGGTATATATTCTAATGCGCGTGATTGAATTATCTTGATTTGCACTTCCACAAAAAGGTTTTGTTTCTATTTCTAATTTTACACTAAAGATTGTAGAATAAAGAAAGAAGACTAGGAATAGTTGTCTTTGAGGTTTTTCAAATTGGTAAAAAGCCTAGGGCTATGACCATTACCTAGGTATTTATCTAATGGGATAAAGACCTTAATGCTTGTTTTGTTGATCGGGGTGTATTATAGCTATCAACTCTTAATTACCCACTTAATACCTCTCGGTCAGAGATTGGTTTTGTAACGACCCGACCAGTCGTTCCAAGAGTTATAGCCCTGTTTCCCCATTTCTGCTTATTTGTGTGTTGTTCAGCTGTGTTGAGTTGTTTTGAATTGGTAGTTTGGGTTTGGAGTAGTTTTGGAGTGAAATGAATATTTAGTCTCTTAGTTAGAAAGTTATATTAGAAAAGTCAACCGGAAGTTGACTTATGAGTAAACAAATTCGGATGTAGATTTTTATGATTTGATTAGCTTCGTTGGGTGATTTTAGACTTAGGAGTGTGTCCGAAATTTAATTTAGAGGTCCGTGGTAGAATTAGGCTTGAATTGGCGAAAGTTGAAATGTAGTCCGTGTACGCGAGGTGACGAATACGTGCTCGGACTTATTTGCAGAAAATTGGCCTTTTAGGGTTCTTATATCCTGTATTCACTGAATATGCAGTTGTTCTCGTTATGATTACGTTTCTTAGTTACTAGTTTCATTTCTACCTGCTTTAATTAGAATTAATTACTTCATGATCCACTCTTGTTATTCATTTGATTCATATGTTCCTTAACTGAAATTGTCATCTCTTCTATTGCCATGTTGTCTTTCCCCTAACTGCTTATCTTTATTTGAAGTTATAATTATCTCTTCTATAATTGTTCATCCTTAATTGAGGCTATGATTATCTTTATACTACTTATCCTTAATTGAAGTTGTTGTGTCTCTTTCGTAATTGCCCAACTTTAAAAGAAGTTTAGATATCCTATATATTAGTTGATTTATCCTTATTTTGAATTATTCGACTTGTATTTGCTCTCCTGTTGTTGAACTGTACATTGTGGGACCGTTGTTACCTATTATTTCCTTCCCTGTTGAGTTGTTCTTATTATGACTAGAATTCTCTATTGTGGCTACTCCTTGTGAATTAGTTCCTATATTCCTTTGAGTTCTGGAATTTCTGAGTTGACTTATTTATCCTGCCCTTGTATTACTGCCATTGTTGCGGTTGTACTTGTTACTGAGGTTTCTGCCGTGCGGTTGTTGTTATTGTGATGCACGAGGTTTTTTCCGTATGATTGTTTTTATGGGGTTGCACGAGGTTTCTAATGTGCTATTGTTACTATTGATATTTGTACATGCGGCGTGACAAGGCGGGATATATATATATATATATGGGTTGCGCATGTGGCGAGATAAGGTGGGAACATTATTATGCATGTGTGGCGAGACAAGGCGAGCATTTACTTTACTATTGCACATGTGGCGAGACAAGGTGGGCTATGTCAGGGATTGATTTGTGATGACTTGTGATGGCCTGGGGGCATTCTTGTTGTTGATATTTGTGTAGTGGTACACTTACCTATGTGAGTATTATCTTGTGGAAAGTTGTGAGAAAACATTCTACGTGTTGTCCATTTCTTTTCCTATACTTACTAGCTGGCATGAACCATGTTAGGACACTTGCACAAGCATACACGTAGTTGAGCACTCTTATCGATTAAGA
Source organism: Nicotiana tabacum (assembly GCF_000715075.1). NCBI lineage: Eukaryota > Viridiplantae > Streptophyta > Magnoliopsida > Solanales > Solanaceae > Nicotiana > Nicotiana tabacum. Next base: position 44,945,880 of record NC_134094.1, read on the forward strand.
GGTTTTCTTGATATTGCTGAATATAGATTCACACCATTGTTTACTTGCCTTCTATGTGAGAATGGCTCTATTTGGCACGTGAGTTGTCAGTGCGGTTATGAAGTGTAATAAGGGCACAGGATGCCAAGTGTTAGGGTTCAGGTATTGGGACTCGTGAGTTGTGAATAGTATGAGGTTCGGTACCTCGTGGAGTTTATTGACTAAAACCTGGTGTGAAAGTGGTATTTTTCATCTAGTTGCTATATGCCTTTCTTTTAATTGTGTTCATCGGATTTAGGCTGTGTTTCCGTTCGTTCTTCTATGTCATTATTATGGTGTTCCGCTGATAGTTGTTGTATCCCTTTCTTACTGAAGTTTTACCGTATTAATTGCCACTTCACGTAGTCTTTATGTAGATATCATACTCTATTGTTTCTATACTTATACTTGTTTAGGTTATTTAGTCCAGGAAGAGTCAAATCCTAAGGGATAGTTCCCCCACACGAAGTTAGGCATGATACTTACCTCAAAGAAGACACCGATACTCTAAAATGAACTTCTCAGGTGAAATGACCTCTGGACGGCTCAAATCTAACCAAAATAACTTCAAAGCACAAATAAACCTCAAAATAAACTATTCCGGATCATAAAGCCTCAATCTTTATCAAAATCTAAAAATCAATCCAAAAGTCGACCCCTGGGCCCGTACCTTGGAACCAGACAGATTTCACAAAACCCGAATACCCATTCCGATACGAGTTCAACCATATTAAAATTATCAAATCCCGATACCATTTGGTCCCTCAAATCATAATTTTTTTTATTTTGAATTTTTTTTTCAAAAACCTCAATTTTCCTCAACTCAAAATTAAAATTACATGATAAAAGTAAAGATAAAATCATGAAATATAATAAATTCTAGGTGAAGAACACTTACCCAATCGATTTTCTTGAAAACCCCACAAAGAAGCTCCCAAAACCGAGGTCTAAAACTCAAAATATAGAGAAAATGGCAAAACCCTCAAATATAAACTCTCTGCCTAGGACTTCCGCATCTGCGGACCACAAGTCGCACCTACAATGCCGCACCTGCGACGCCGCACTTGCGGAATTTCCCTCGCAGGTGCAGAAATGACTTAAGGGGGCTGGGTCCGCATCTGCGAGCAAGGGGCCGCACCAGCGCGCCCGCTCCTGTGGATATCTTCCGCTTCTGCGATCCTCATGCTCCAGGCCCCGTCTACTTCTGTGCTCTATCTTCTGCAGATGCGGCTTCGCTTTTGCGGGCGAATCTCGCACCTGCGCCCACAGACAAAGCTTGACAAAACCGCACATGCGCTCCTCCTTCCGCACGTGCGAGTCCGCATCTGCGGTCTCCCCACCTCAGGTGCGAAAACACCAGAAACCAGAAAACTTTAGCATTTTGCATAAGTACAAATTCAATCCGTTAAGCATCCGAAACACACCTGAGGCCCCCGGGACCTCAACCAAATATACCAACAAATCCTAAAACACCATACAAACTTAGTCGAGTCCTCAAAACACGTCAAACAACAACAAAAACACGAATCACCCTCCAATCCAAACTTAATGAACGTGAAACTTCAAATTTCTACAACTGATGCCGAAACCTATCAAACCAACATGGAATGACGTCAAATTTTACAAGCAAGTCCCAAATAACATAACGGAGTTGTTTGAACTCTCAGAATCGCATTCTGACAATGATATCGCTCAATTCAACTCTTGGTCAAACCTCTCAACTTTCAAAACTTCAACTTTTTCAACTTTCGCTGAAATGCTCCAAATTACCCTACGGACCTCCAAATCCAAATACGGATGCATGCCTAAGTCCACAATCATCATATGAAGCTGTTGCAATCACCCAAAACCCATTTCGAAGCCGTTTACAAAAAGTCAAATTTCGGTCAACTCTAACTGTATCAAGATGACTCTGGAATGGAATTTTGACTGTTCTTATAGCTTCGTAGGATGATTTTGGTCAGAGGAGCGTTTCAAATATTGAATTGGAGGTCTGTAGCTTATTTTAGCATTAATTGGCGAAAGTTGGAAATAAGATAATTTTTGGAAAGTTTGACCGGGAGTGGACTTTTTGATATCGGGGTCGGATTCCGATTCCAGAAGTTGAAGTAGGTCTATCATGTCAATTATGACTTGTGTGCAAAATTTGAGATCAATCAAACTTGATTTGATAGGTTTCGGCGTCGGATGTAAACGTTTGAAGTTTTAAAGTTCATTAGGCTTGAATCGATGTGCAATTCGTATTTTAACGTTGTTTGATGTAATTTAAAGGCTCGACTAAGTCTGTATGATGTTTTAAGACTTGTTGGTAAGTTTGGTTGAGGTCCTTGGGGCCTCAGGTGGATTCCGGATGGTTAACGGATCAAATTTGGACTTGTGTGAATGGCTGAAGGCGCCAGTTCTGGTGTAATCACACCTGCGCAAGATTGATCGCAAGTGCGAGCCCTCAAAAAACGAGCAACTAGGCGCAGATGCGGTCCTGGGGGGCTTGGCCAGTGGTTGAATATGCGACGTGAAGACTGCGGAGTCGCTTCTGCGAAGGAATGAGCGCAAAAGCAGAAAGGCCTGGGAGGCCTGTTGGTGGCAGAAGCGGACTTGGTCCGCAGGAGCGGATGCGCAGAAGCGGAAGTGCAGATGCGAGTTTGGGTCCGCAGAAGTGGACATACCTGGTCTAAGTTAGAACCGCACATGCGATGCAAATTCTACAGGTGCGGAGCCGCAAATGCGGCTGTGGACTCGCAAAAGCGATTTCGCTGGGCAGAAAAGGGGCAATTTCGAGGGTTTATTTTATTCTTCATTTTGGACATTTTGAAATCGGTCTAGGGCGATTTTTGAGAGAACTTTCGAGGGATTTCTTGAGGTAAGCCACTTGTGGACATTTTTATTTAATAATCTTGTTTCCCCATCAATTTTTTCACTTAGATTGTGTGTGTTTAAGGTGGAATTTGAGAGTTTGAGACTAGGGATTTGGGAAGTTAAATTTGGGGTTTTGAGTGGCGACTTGGTATCGGATTTTGGTAATTTTGGTATGGGTGAAATCGTTATCGAATGGGTGTTCGTAATTTGTGACTTTTACCCGATTCCGTGATGTGGACCCGGGTCGACTTTTTGGGGCTATTTTTCGATTCTTTGCTAAAGTCATAGTTTTATTATTTAAATTAGTTTCTTGTAGTTGTATTCATGATATGTAATTGATTTTGGCTATATTTGGGCCATCCGGAGTCGGAAAAATCGAGGGAAAGGCATCCTTATCAATTGATTGAGCGAGATTTGAGGTAAGTGACTTGCCTAACTTGGTATGGGAAAATTCACTTAGGATTTGGTACTGTTGTAACACTTTGTGATATGTGAGCGCCGTGTACACGAGGTGACGAGTGCGTACACGGTCTAATTGTGGAAATTTCGGTTCTTGCTGAGTTGTCTTATTTTAAATTCCTTAACTGAGTTGCCTTAGCTTATGTAGTGATCATGTTTAGCCTAGTATCGCATGTCTACGTGCCGTAACTCCTACTTGCAAATTGTGAAACATGCTTAGTTGAATTACCTGCTTCCCTTGATTTGAATTAAATCTTTAACTGTAAGATTTCTTGCTGTAAATTTGTTGTTCTTTCGGTTCGGTTATCTGCTGCATATTTACTTTGGGACTACGAGGTGGTTCCTCGGGAGATCCCCTGTACTGTATATTTACTTTGGGACTACGAGGCGTTTACTCGGGAGATCCCTATGTACTGCATATTTACTTTGGGATTACGAGGCATTTACTCGGGAGATCCCCTTATACTGCATATTTACTTTGGGCTACGAGGCGGTTCCTCGGGAGATCCCCCTGTACTGCATATTTACTTTGGGACTACAAGGCGTTTACTCAGGAGATCTCCCCTGTCTTGCCTATTTACATTTGGGACTACGCGGCATTACTTCGGGAGTGCTCCTGTTTTTTACCTCTAATTGTTGAGCTGTTATCTTTTTGAAACTTCTTGTTGTTTAAAATCTCAGTCATTTCTAAATATTATTATATCTTCTGACTTACTTTTATTTTAAACTAGTAGGGCTCTAACCTGATCTCGTCACTACTCTACCAAGGTTAGGTTTGGCACTTATTGGATACCGTTGTGGTGTACTCATGCTATATTTCTGCACATCTTTTTGTGCAGATCCAGGTACCGCTTATCAGACCAGATATCAGTGAGCTAACCTGTACGCGGAGACTTCAAGGTACCTCTGCCAGCGTCCGCAAACCTCGCAGTCCCCCTCTATCCTTGTTATGTTATTTTTCCTTATTCTCTTTAAACTCTGATGTATAGAGACACATAGTATTTCTCTTAGAAGCTTACGACTTATTTCCACTGGGTTTTGAGAGTTGTAAATTATGGATTTGTAGTTTTATATTTATATATCATGTGTTGAGATTGAAGTTCAATTTATTGTTCATTTATTTCGTAAATTGTTAGGCTTACCTAGTCTTAGAGACTAGGTGTCGTCACGACATACTACGGAGAAAAATTGGGGTCGTGAAAATATTATACTAGTTATATTAAAACAATAAAAATAAATATTTAATATATCAGTTATTTTTTCTTATTGTATAAAAAAGGAAGAATAATGAAAAAAGGTAAAAAAAAATTAAATTAGATTATGAAGAGAAAAAGAAAAAAAAAAGAAAAAAGGAGAAAGGAACAAGAAATTAAAAAAATAAAGAAAAAAAATAAATAAGGAGCCAAAATTGAGTGGTGAAATTAAATTATGGTAAAAATAATAATAATATGAGTTGGGCAAAAAATAAATGAATCAAAAAGGAGAAAAAAGAAAAAAAGTAGAAGAAGAAAACGAGAAAAAAGAAAAGGAGAAAAGAAAGAAAATAAGGAAAAAGGAAAAAAAAAAGAGAAATAAAAACGAAATGGAGAAAAAAAAGAGAAAATTACCCACAAAAGCTACCATGGGTATGAAATGTAATTAGTTTGATGGGTAGAAAAGTAAATGGGTAGACAAAGGTAAATAATTTTATTTTTGTGGGTAATTGTGTCGTTCACCCATTTTAATGACTCATTTTCACATAGGCCGAATCCAAAAGGTTTTTCTTTTGAAAATCCACTGGGGAGAAAAATAAGGGGGGAGTACACAGTTAGCCACTAATTAGAGATGTCTTTACTCTTTAGCCATTGTTTAAAATGTATTGACTCTTTAGCCAGTGCTTAATAATTTTTTACCGTCCGGACAAAAATACCCCTGTGTTAGACATGGGTGCTGTATAAATATTAAGGGCATTGTGTCCTTAACATCATGAATGTTATGTAATAATTAAGGATAAAGTGTCCTGTATTTGCACCTTCCGTTGTTAAACTTTAGGACATCTTGTCATTAACTTCATATGTGCAGTGTAAATGTTAAGGGCATGGCGTCTTTAACTTCATGTGTGCAGTGTAAATATTAAGGACATAATGTCCTTAACTTGTATTTGCACCTTATGTTATTAAACTTTAGGACCTCATGTCCTTAACTTCATATGTGCAGTTTAAATGTTAAGGATATGGTGTCCTTAACTTCATGTGTGTAGTATAAATGTTAAGGACACAATGTTCTAAATTTTATAAGTGTTGTGTAAATATTAAGGACATGGTATCCTTAACTTCATGAATGCTGTGTAAATATTAAGGACAAAATGTCATATATTTGCACCTTCTGTTGTTAAACTTTAGGACATCAAGTCCTTAACTTCATATGTGCAGTGTAAATGTTAAGGATACGACGTCCTTAACTTCATATGTGCAGTGTAATGTTAAGGGCACTATATCCTTAATATTTACATAGCGCTCATGAAGAAAGGGTAACAACGTCTTTTCATATTAATTTTAATAGAGTAGTGACTATTTGTGCCCAACATTAAAAATATTGGATAAAAACTAAATACCATGTTAAAAAGTAGCTATCCACACTATTTCTACGAAAAATAAGATCCATCTCGTTAAGTGGGCTAAGTTTATTAAACTTAAAAGCAATGGTGGGTTGGGCTTCCATACAACTTCAGCCAAGAATTTCTCCCAAATATATGCTTTGCTTTGGATATTTCAATCTAATATTCATAACACTAGCTGGGCAAATGTTCTCAAGAACAAATACCAATACCATCATAATCCCATTCTCTACTAGCCAAAGTAACACAATCTTATATCTAAAATACCTCTAGAGCACATGCTTTATTTACCATAAGTGTTGCTTGGAACATTGGATACGAGGCTAAGATAAAGCTTTGGTCTGATAGATGGATAAATAAAACAATTTACGCTGAGGGAACAAATCCAAGGACCTCTAAACATATAGGACTTTTTCAAGGATCTCAATGCACTCTCTTTTTAGCTACTTAAAAGACAGTGTTCACCTTATACAATATTCTTACATATCCCTTTTTCCGAGACACAAAGAGACACTTGCTTCTAAAACCCGACCACAGATGGGCCCTGCATGAGGCCACCCTTACTCCAATTAGTTACATCAATTATTACCGAAATCTATGGCTTTGGAATGCTAACTGCCTAAATAAACTCAAATACTTCCTCTGGTTGCTATCAAAAGATCAACTACCCAATACCAAACTACTCCACCACAAGACTATCATTCCCCATAATTGAACGACGCTGAGAGGAAATGGAGAGAAATTTTACCCAAAGTTCTTTCGGCATATCGAACAATATCAAAGTCCAGTACGGGGGCAACCCAGTGCGAGGTTTCGACATACAACGGAAGAGTCAAATCACGAGGCTATGAATACTAGCCTCAAATTATTTGATGAAAAGCGAGAAGTCGCTCTCGTCCAATTGGCCGCCCAAAAATAGCGGATCGAAAGATATTATAATCGAAGAACCAATCTTCACCATTTTAGAATCGGGGACTTAGTGCTAAGGAAAGTCACCCTCAACACCCTAAATCCAAATGAAGGAAAGCTGGGGCCAAACTGGGAAGGGCCGTATCGGGTGCTCAAAATCGTCGGTAAAGGATCCTACAAGTTCGGTGTTATAAACGGCAAACAACTACTAAGCAATTGGAACGTGTCGCACCTAAAACGATACTACTGCTAAGGTATGACCCTCCCATGTTCGTTTATATTTCAAAATTAACCCTTGCAGGAGTTCGACCAAGAACAAGAATGGGTTATTCAACACAAAGCCTTAGGCCTGAAAGCACGCGTTACACTCTTTTTTCCTTAGACCGGTTTTATCCCAAATAGGATTTTCGGCATGGTTTTTAATGAGGCAACCATCGATCGTGCTAACTTAGAACAATTCAACAGTATCCGAGGCCTCTTTACAATCAACCTCGAATACTGGGGGGCATTACCCTCAAATATATCAAGTAAGTTTGATGCCAGAAAGCTACATCATAACAACAAGGTTTCGATAGGAAAAATTGCAAGAGCCAAATGGTCAATACGAACCATGCTCGTGTAGTTTGATCGATCCCTGGTACAAAACATGAACACATGTATAATGACATAAAGAGAAACTTCTTCTTTGCCGATATCTCATGTCTCAAAACCCATCCTATATTCCATGAACTATTATGCAAACAGGCTCTAGGATCAACCATTACCCCATTAATCGGGGACTGCCAACCGAAAAATCAACGAGGCCAGGCTCGACTATTAAGCCTATGGGTTATCGAGTTCGAGTAATCACTGACTCGACTATTATGCCTACGGGCTATATTACTTTGAGTTCGAGCAATCAACTTACTCGACCATTAAGCCTATGGGTCACATTACTTCGAGTTCGAGCAATCAACTCACTCGACCATTAAGCCTACGGGCTACATTACTTCGAGTTCAAGCAATCCACTTACTCGACTATTAAGCCTACGGGCTACCTTACTTCGAGTTCGAGCAATCACTCACTCGACCATTAAGCCTACGGGCTACATTACTTTGAGTTCGAGCAATCAACTCACTCAACCATTAAACCTATGGGTCACATTACTTCGAGTTCGAGCAATCAACTCACTCGACCATTAAGCCTACGGGCTACATTACTTCGAGTTCAAGCAATCCACTTACTCGACCATTAAGCCTACGGGCTACATTACTTCGAGTTCGAGCAATCAACTCACTCGACTATTACGCCTATGGGCTACATTACTTCAAATTCGAGCAATCAACTCCATTAAGCCTATGGTTACCTTACTTCGAGTTTGAGTAATCATTCACTCGACTATTACGCCTACGGGCTACATTACTTTGCGTTCGAGCAATCAACTCACTCAACCATTAAACGGGCCACATTACTTCGAGTTCGAGCAATAAACTCACATGACCATTAAGCCTACGGGCTATATTACTTCAAGTTCGAGCAATCAACTCTCTCAATCATTAATACTACGGGCTACATTACCTCGAGTTGCCTATAGAAACTGTGAGCGAAGAGATGCATCAGGTGGCGAAGAGTGATCCCACGGCCAGGAAACTTCGCATATTTCGTCAACATATGGATAAGCTTATAGACGTAGGAGGAAAGTTGAGCTGGGCAGACACCGTAGTAACAGCAAAACTCCTCTGCTAATGGGAGAATAGGAAAGGAATAACATACATAGAATGGGTATGCGTAAAACGCGCAATATCTCGGGCGATGTATTTGTACCACATCGCGCCCCGCCAGAATCAGATTGATGTGAGCCGGGATTTTGAACCTTGCCCTAAACTCAGCAAGGTCGACCTCGTTCATCATCGACTCTGAGGCCTCATAATTGTCTTCAGGAAATTTTGAAAAATCAAATCTATTCTCACTGCGAGGAATTATTTCCTCTACTGTAGGAAACCTTTCATCTTCAAGGAAAACAGAAACATCGTCGCCGTGAGGAGGCATACGCACCGTCAAAGGGGTGGGGCCAGCCGCCATGCGAGAACCAGAATGTGCGTTAACCATATTCATGAGAAAGGAGGTTTTAAGCACAGAAGGGTTGAAAATAGTAAGAATCACTAAAACTACTAAGGAGCTTCGAACAATAGAGGGAGAAAAGTCACAGTGACGTATGATGTCATGACATCATTTTGAAACAGCGCATCCCCAAATTTTGCAGCTCATGAAAAGTCATGTTGCCACCTCGCCTAAAGTGCCGTCACCCTACTCGCTCGCCCAATTTTCATCAACTACGACGAACAGAGTCTGCTCATCAAGGCCGTACGAGCTCGGCCTTAATAAGCAGAGGGACTATCTGTATAGGCCAAAATCTGTCTTCAGAATATTTAATAAAATATGGCATTAAAGAAAGTTATCGGTCGAGCTCGCCCAAGACGCAGCGAGGTTAATGGCCGAGGTTCCGACATTAGCCGTGGTTAAGACATCAGCATAGATCATAGTTAAGACATCAACAAGGGTCGAGGGATTCCTAGTAAAATGGCCCCATACATATAGAAAGAAGAGACAATGTTAGGGGCATGCAATATTGATTCTGATAAGAACACTTTTGAGAAGAAGACCCTCTCCCTGGCAAAAACATAAAGATTACATTTTTACAAATATTCTTGTTGATATATTATTCCCCACCTTTCCATCAGATCCGAGGATTGCTCATGCGAATCTTGGATCTATTTGTCATTCATCATCGTCAGGTAAAATATTTGTTTCACCCATCTATTATTGGGTGAATCATTCTCTTTATTTACTTAAATATCATTTATTGACATTTATTGTTAGTTATAACACCCTTAATGTTCTTGCTTTAAGAGTATTTTACATTTATTCTCACCAACCATATACAGAATTTATCCCATCTACTATACGTTTTTGTGCTTAATACCTAGAGTTATTATCCTTAGTAAGATTTAATCTCGTACTACGTAAATTTAATAGTTTAACCGGAGATTATATTTTTTGGTCAAACAATCCCAAAAGTATTTACTTACTTTAATTTTGCAAGCTATCTCTTACCACATATTCTTGTTCATTGTAAACTAAAGTATATACGTAGCTCGTTTGGTATAAGGGATAAGAGATAATTAATTCTGAAATTAAATTTGAGATGAGTTTATCTCACGTTTGGCTGAGATAAAATCATGGTATAACTAATCCCGCGATTAGTTATCTCGGAATTGTAGTTTTTATCACTATGGGAGGGTGAGATAACAATCTCGGGAGAATTAATTCTGAAATAATTAATCATGGGATAACTCGTTTCCCAACCAAACAACCCCTTACTATATTTAGTGCTTTTATTGATGTATGATTGGTTAAATCTGTCAGTCTTATTTAGTGTAATTACTCAGCAGCCGGAACCAAAGTGTGGTTCTTTTGGACTCAAAGAACCATAATGTGTGAAAAAATTGGGGACCGTAATATGCGACCGCGCTTTATTTGAACTTAAATGGGCGGGAAGGTATAGCGCCCTTACCTACCGTGCTATAGTATAGCGCAGTAAATAAGGGTGCTATACATAAATAAATGGGCCCTTCTCCTTCCTCACCGCCAAAACCAGAACCCTCTCCCCATTAAAAAACCCAAAAGACCAGCGCCCCCCCCATCCCTTCCATTTTTAACGAAAAACAACTCGGTTGGAGCCCACCGGTGCCACAAAAAGTGTAGATTCTCGGTCACACATCATATCTAAGGCGTTATCTCGTAGTGGGTTGCTCGTTTCGGCTCCAAATTACCAAATCTTCAACTTTCCAAAAAATTAAAATCGAGGTATTCCAACTTATATTTTGTTAAAACTCATGTATAAAAAATGCCTATTAGTTGTTTTTACTTTGTTCTATGTTCTATGTTACTTTGTTTAAAATAGATAAATTATTATTTTAGGAATAATTAATCTTATTTAGATGTTATTCTTGTACATATATGAATATGTGACTTTAGTTCCCTGTAGTGGTATGTTGTGCCCGTAATTTTAATGTAGTGCTCGTATTTGTAATGTAGTGACTTTTAGCGTAGTAAAATATAGTGCCCTTTAGCGTAGTATCTTTGTAGTTATTGAAATTAATTATTTAATTATCTGTTAAACCCAAAAATATCTGAAAAAAGTTGATAGTTCAAACACAAACTCTCTCGAATTCTAGTAAACAAACGTAAGAAAATAACATTAAAAAATAATAACATTAAAAAATAATAACATTTGTCAATCTTGTATAGTTATGAAAATTAATTTCTTTATGTTTTGAATGATAGTCTTGTTCGCCGATTCTGCCTGTCCGTTCCCACTAGGGTGGTACAGCATTGTTAATATCCTTTTTATTTTATGGTCTTCGAGGAATTTCGTTACCTTACTGCCGATAAATGTTTTTCCATTGTCACACATTATTTCGGTGGGTATCCCAAATCGACACACGATGTGATCCCAGATGAAGTCTATAACCTCTTTCTCTCTCACTTTCTCGAACGCCTGTGCTTCAACCCATTTAGAGAAATAGTAAGTCATAAATAAAATGAATTTAGCTTTACCTGGGACTGACGGTAGCGGGCCGACAATGTCCATACCCCATTTCATGAATGGCCATGGGGATAGGACTGAATGAAGTTGTTCTCCGCGCCGATGGATCATCGGTGCAAACCTTTGGCATTTATAAGAGTTTATGATGTTTGCGATCACGACTTGCGGTTGACGTCTTCTTTTGGCATGGAGATTTGTTGCGTGTTGTGGTTATATCCTTAATTGAGCTTAATAAAAGGTTTCTAGATGATATAGTGTGTATCCTATTCGTGATTCGGAGTTGATAATGGAATCCCCGTATTTTTACATTTTAGCATGATAGATGCGGTGAGCTGTATGGAATTAGGGTTGAAGGAACAAGGTTGCAGTTCAGTTTTGATAGGGAGGTCATGAGTTCTAGTTAGCATGAGAGATTTTGGATGTTTAAAAGTGTGCTAGCATTGCTTCATATCGTCGCAACGAGGCGGGTCTTATGATGGATGTATTACGTATCGGTCTGCGGATGCTTGGCTTGTACTACAGAAATTCTATGGTTGGTGGCCATTAATGTTCAGGCTCGTTGCTCGGTGTGGAAGGTTATGAGAGTATTTCCTACTAGGGATTGTGTATGCATAATGTGTTAGTAGTATGAGGGAAAGAGTTATAGATCATATATGGGGATGTTTGTATTTTTGCAGTTTGGAGATTTTATTTTCAGAGAGATGGACTATACCCATGGTCGCGGATTGTGGAAGTGTATTCAATATTTGACAGCTGATTGTATGTGTCATGGTTAGAGCCACCATGAACTTTTGGATGGCTATTGACCTATCATGGAATGGCCCGAATTGGTTTGGAGGCCTATTGGTAGGCCTAATAAGAATGTGTATTGCTTACTGTACTAGATTTGTTTGCTCAGTGCAGCGTTTGCTATGGGTGTGTCATCGGGCGAATGGGTGTTATTCCTGCCTTGATCTGTTTCATGTATTACTTCCTTATGCTACGATTGGTTGTGAGACGACTTGGTTATTCAACCGCAAGTTGTGGTTTTTATTTCGGCTTTTTGGCGATGATGAGCGAGATTGCTCTTGAGATGTTGACTTGATTATTGCACCTTAGTCGTGCTTGGTCTTTTGTAGAGCATTATGCTATCCGTCTTCTCATGGTTATATTTATGCACTATATGTGCTTGTTGTGGTTACACATGTGTTTAGTGAGTATGAGCATTTTGGCTTCGTGGGTATTCCTATGTCGATTGATATATGTGGATCAGGTTGCACACCATAACGGTATTATGTGTGGATCGAGTTGCATGCTGCAACAGTATCATGCGTGAATCGGGTTGTACAAGGCAATAAGATTTTGATTGGGTGTGACTCCTCGTGTTCGTTTTGTGTGTTTTGTTTCTCCCTTATGGGATGGGTTCATAGCATTATGCTTATATGGTTATGTCTGTTAAACTTACGAGATAGTTCCCTTTTTGGTTCTCTTTCCATTATTGATCATATTTGAGCGGTTAGTTGTTGGTGCACGGATCGCATCATATGAGGTCCTTGATAATAGTTGATGTAGCATGTCAGTTGAGCAGCTTGTACTGGGTGAGATGAGTTTTTGAACCTGGGATTAGTGCTATCAAATTTGTATAAGGTATTTTTGGAAGAAGAATGTCACCAATTAGTTCAGAATTTAGCAATGGTTATCGTCGGGCGAGAGAACTCCATGATTTATTGATTCGATGGATGATTATGTGTTTCTACATGTTTCTGGCATCATTAGCAGTGTTGTGAGGTTTGGAATAAGGTTTTATTTGTCATGAGATATATTATTGGTATCGAATTTGGTTATGAGCAGCTGTTGTGGTTGGAAGATATTTTTATGGGCATGTGAGCTATGTGGTACGTCATGTGGTTACATCTTGGAAGTATACTTACGCTTTGATACGGCTTTTTTAGATTGATACGTTGTATGTGTATATATATATATAAGAGTCGGATGTTGAGAGAGCTGGGGAAATTAGAGATTGGTCCTATGTATTCTTAAGCTAAGGTTGAAGGAAGAATTTAAGTTCGGATGGTGTAATGGCCTTATGTGGTTTGCGGTGACGTGAGATCACCCATGGGCATGTGTATGATGAGTTATACAGTAATTATGTTCGAGAACGAATGTATATTTAAGTGGGGGAGCATGTAACAACCCGACCAGTCGTTTTGAGCTTTAGAACTTCGTTCGACAGTTTGGGACCTTGAGTAGCTTCACATTATGTATTAGGACTTGCGCGTATGGTTGATTTAGATTTTTGAGAGGTTCAGATTTGATGTGGAAGAGTAATTCTCAATTCGAAAGCTTTAAGTTGGAAGAGTTTACCAATATTTGACTTTTGAGTAAACGACCTCAGAATATGAATATTATGATTTCAATAGGTTCTTAAGGTGATTTTAGATTTTGGCGTATATTCGGATTTAAATTTGGATGTTCCTAGAAGGTTTCGACACTATTTGTCAAAAGTTGGCAATTGAAGAATTGGAGAGTTCATAAGTTTGACTGAGATTTGACTTTGTGGCTATCGGGGACGGACTCTTGCTCCGAGAATTAGAATAGGTCAGTTTTATCATTTCAGATTGGTGTGCAAAGTTTGGGTTCATTCTGGATTGGTTAGGTTTGAATCGACGCTTGGTTCGAACTTGAAAGTTTATAAATTTAAGAGATTGATCTTGTTCGATGATTCTTGGTTTTGATGTTAATTTTGGTATTTAGAGCCTTCGGGTAAGTTTGAATTATGTATATGGAGATATTGGCATGTTCGGACGGGGTCCCGAGGGGCTCGAGTGAATTTCAGGGTGGCGTTGGATCATTTTGAGCCACTTTGAGGTTGCTAGTTTCTGGTGTTCAGGCATGCATCACGATCACGATGGGTCGCACGCCATTGTGGAGAAGATTCTTGAGGCAATTGGATTTTTGTCTTCGCGTTCGCGAGTTTGCTAATGCGATCGCGTAAGGTGGAGGAGTTGGTCTACACTTTCACATGCGCAGGGACGCGTTCGCATAAGGGATGAGGCTGGCTAGAGCTATTGTTCGCATTCGCAGGTGGTGTGACGCGTTCACGATTGAGGCAGAGCTGGAGAGCTCCGCGTTCGTGTATGGGATGTCATGATCGCGGAGGTTTATTTGCGCAGTGGAATTTTTGTGCTTCGCGATCGGGAAGTTTTGGACCACGATCGTGAAGGGTTAACCTGGATCAGATTATTTAAGTTGCCAATTTCGGGACTTTGCTTATTATTTTATATTTTGAGTCCTAGACTTCGAGTAGAGAGGATTTGGAAGAGAAATTTCACTGCTACATTGGAGTTAAGCAATTCACATTCGGATTTGGCGTTATATCTTGATTTTTTCATCGATTTCTACACCTAAAACTTGAGATTTTGAAAGAAAATTTGGGATTTTTGCCTACACTCTAAAAGAGTATATTTTGGGGATTTGAGTACCGATTTGGACTCGATTTTATAAATTAATCATATATTTAGACTTGGTAGGTCATGGGTCATCGGATTTTGGTATTGGTTTCGAATTTACGGAGCGCCCACCTGAGTTGACTTTGTTAACTTTTGGGGATTTCTTCAAATATCGAAGTGATATGGATTAGGATTGCTTCCTATGGAATTGTCGATTTTCTTGAATGATGTTTGGCTTGGATTTGCACGGCTGGAGAGCTAGATCGAGATTTTTATGCTATTTGCTGTTGAAGACTAGCCCGGATGAGGTAAGTAACTTGTCTAAATATGAATTTGAGGGTATTTTTCTGTTGGCTATGGTATTAGTTATGTGATGGAGGGTGACGTATATGCGACACGACGAGCATTTATGCATGCACTGTGAGTATTCATGATCCGGGTAGTTATTATTATTATATGCCTTGATTTTCTATCATGGTTCTTTGATATCATGTTTTCCCCATTTGTATGACTACGTGAGTAATTATTAATGTTAGAAATCATGTCTAGGCTATCTGTTTCATTGTTCGAGACATGATAGGGCTATTTTACTATGTTGAGCTATTTGCCTTTGCCGTAGTCGTACTGTTCAGTCATGGTAATTATATCTGCGTGTTGTATCTCTGTCTATGTGCACTTTTTGATGTGTTATCTCGCATGTTATTGGTGTCCTTGTATGTG
Source organism: Nicotiana tabacum (assembly GCF_000715075.1). Taxonomy (NCBI): domain Eukaryota; kingdom Viridiplantae; phylum Streptophyta; class Magnoliopsida; order Solanales; family Solanaceae; genus Nicotiana; species Nicotiana tabacum. The sequence goes on from NC_134094.1 coordinate 44,961,455, forward strand.
ACACGAGTTTGAGCTGGAATTTTGGTACATTATTATATTCCGTGTGGTGAACTGGATTAAGTTATTTTCTGTGAGATGTTGGTATATGGAGATTTGAGTGGATTGATGACTAATCTTGGGCCACAGAGCCGTGTTGGTATTGATATTGAGGTGACGCATACGCTAGTCCCCACATTGGGCTAAGTGGTACTGTTTAGGGGGACAAGCTTGCACCAAGCCCCAAGTTGGTCTATATGATATTGATCGTTGACTTAGATATAATCAACGCTTGGGCAAGGACCCACCCCTCCAGAGTCAAGTATTTACTGGGAGCACAGGCACATGGTCATATATGCGCTTGAGTGAGGGACTAATGTCAAGCACCCGTATAGTGCTGAGCGTGAGTATATGTGTGTTTGAGGGTCCTTGGGCTTTGATCCAGGCACCATGAGAGTGCTTAGAGGATATTTCAGGGGCATTGTCCCTGGCACTATGAATGTGCTAAGAGCTGTTTATACATGATGATTTAACCGTACAAAAATTGTTGATTTGGCATGTATGACTGACATGCAGACTTAAAGCTGTATTAACCCTCACACTAGGGGTATTTGGTAACTGTACTTGAGGATTTGAGTTCGATATCATAGTTTTATCCTATTAAATACGTGCTTAAGTGAATTCTATGGAAGATGGTACCATGTTTGTTTTATCTAAAAGGCATGCCTATTATTTCTCTCATTGTGTTAAGTTGAGCCTGTTATCATTTGAGTTGTTCTCCTTTTTATGCTACTGTTATTGTTATTGTTGGCTGTGGAAAGTGAGCATCGGACCTTGCCTAACTCGTCACTGCTTTCAGCCCGAGGTTAGGGTTGTTACTTATTAAGTACATAAGGTCGGTTGTATAAATATTACACTGTGCACTTCGTGTGTAGATACAAGTATTGCCGATTGTGGTTGTTGCCTGTGAGCTGGATCCGGATTAGTGAGAATTCTCGAGGTAGCATTGTTGTTCCGTTCACAAGCCTTGAAGTCCCTTCCTTATTTTATGTTAATATTGTTTAGTCTTTCAGACAGTATTGTACTTGATTCAGACCTTGTATTTACTCATTCTTTAGAACTCATGCACTTAGTGACACCAGATCGTCGGATGATTTTTTTTATTGTGACTATTTACCCCAGTAATTATCATTGTTTCCACTGTTGATACCATTTAATATTTTTATTTAAGTTTATTTCTTCTTATTGATTGATGGCTTGCCTAGCAAGCGGTGTTAGGCGCCGCCACGGCTCCGGTGGGAGTTTTAGATCGTGACACTAAGACTAATAGGCCTTAGTTTTTAGAGGCTTTGAGGATTGTCAACTTTTTAAATCAAAACTAAACAGGTATGAGTGATGAACTTATTTAGTCCCCTGCCATTTATAGTATCCAAAACCATAATACATATGTCATCTTCAATTATGTCCCATGAGTGTTGGAAGAACCTCCCTGTAAAATCATCTAGTCCACCTGCACTACCTGGATCAATTCTAAATACTGTTTGTTTTACTTCCTATTTGATAGGGATAGCAATCAAATCATTATTATCTTCTTTTCGTATAATTGATGGAACACTATCCAGGATCGAAATTGTGGATCAGTTCTGTGAGGCTTATGTGAGAAAATATTCTCATAATAATTTATTGCGGCCTCCTGGTATAGCTTTTGTCCCTTCTGTCTGTTGATCATTTTCCCCTTTGATTCTATGAAGAGATAATCTCGTTCTTCGTCCTCTTATCATCTTATGAAAATAGCTAGTGTTTTTATCACCTTCCATGTTCCATTTCAAGTTGGTCTTTTGCTTCCAGAAAGAGTTTATTTTCTTCATAGGAAGGATGTATTCAAAATTAATTCTGTTGAGCTCCATCATGTTAGCTTCATCATTCTGTAACTCCTGTTCAACTTCAATGATCTTCTACTCCATCTACTTCGTAGTGTCAAAAATATTATTTCCAATGGAGTTTTTGGTCCAGCGGCATAGGGCTTTGGTCACAGCTTTGAGTTTCTGTTAGACCTTCCACATATCATTGCCTTCATATTGAATATCCAAGCACTCCTAACAATAGTCTGATAGTCCTCTTGGTGAATCTATTATTCATATGGTCACTCAACTTTCCAAAATTATCTATTAAAGGTATCTTTCTTTCTTTGTAATAACAAAGTCACTTAACTATGCCTATAGCACTCTGATGGTCACTCAACCAGATTTATCAAACATTTGATAGCCAAATACCTATTTTATCCTTTAAATTATCAACTTTTATCTTTTGCTTTTTTTTTTGCTTTTTTAATATTATAATTTTCTCTCTCTTTTTAATCAACATTTAGACTTACCTATTGAACAAAATATTTTATTTAAAATTAAAAAATTAAAAATAAAAATAAAAATATTCTCTAGCATATATAATGTCAAAATAATAATATAATTGGGCATAATATTCAAGAATATGTAATGTATATTACAAAAATACCTTTATTTTAAATAAGTATTTTCTATAGTACGTGCATGGAATATATATTTTAAAAATTTTATTTTCTTTCATTCTCTATTGTGTGAATAAATTTTTGATTTTTTTTGTTAATATCAAAATTATTATTATGAATACATTGTTCTAATTAACTTTCTATTATGCTCAATATTTTATTATTCTAACATTATATATGCTTAAATACTATTTTAATTTTTTTTAATTTATAAACAAAATTTATATACTCTAAGGTAAGTCCATAATATAAATTAAAAAGAGAAAAGTATTATTATATTAAAAAGCTGAAAAAAGAAGATAAAAGTTGATAATTTAGAGGGTAAAATAGGTATTTGGCAATCAAAAATTTAAGAAATCTAATTGAGTGACCTTTTGAGTACTATTGACATATTAAGTGACTTTGTTGTTACAAACGAAAGAAAAATGACTTTGGTAGATAATTTCGGATAGTTGAGTGACTATCGCAGTAATGGACTCTCCTCTTGGTCAATCCATTGTAACTATAGATTGCCAAATTACCATTCGTGGCTACCAATGACGAATCTAGAATTTTAAAGTCATGGGTGCTTGCCTAGTAAAATTTTAAAAGAAGAGGAAAAAAGAATTTAGTTGTGGATGCTCACTCAATATTTATCTAAATATTTTTGTAATTGCCTTTGCAAATTACTCCCTCTGTTCCAGTTTATGTGAATCTATTTCCTTTTTGGTCCGTTCTAAAAAGAATGACCTATTTCTAAATTTGGAAACAATTGAGCTTAAGCTTACAATTCTACCCTTAATGAGAATCTTTTATAACCACACAAATACTCTTGACCCCTTTTAAACTTGTTTAGGACCATAAATTTGAAAAATCTTTATTTTTTCTTAAACTTCATGCCCAATCAAATAGGTTCACATAAATTGGAAAAGAGGGAGTACTAAACATGATCAAAGTTAATGGGTGCCTAAGCACCCACAAGTGCGTATGTGGATCCGCCAATGCTGACAGGGGAAAAAGGCAAAATGACACTATGAAAGAACATTGATTAGTGAGGAGCAAATTGACCAGTTGCGTTGTGGAGCAGTTTTTGTATATTTTGTTCCAATTTATGTGAACCTATTTTCTTTTTAGTCCGTTTAAAAAAGAATGACCCCTTTCTAAATTTGAAAATAATTTAGCTTAAATTTATAATTCTACCCTTAATTAAAAGCTTTTATAACCACACAAATACTCTGGACCCCTTTTTGACTTGTTTAGGATCATAAATTTCAAAAATCTTCATTTTTTCTTAAATTCTGTGCCCAGTCAAACAGGTTCACATAAATTGAAACTAAGGGAGTACTAAATATGATCAAAGTTAATGGGTGCTTAAGCACCCACAAGTGCCCATGTGCATCCGCCACTGGTCCTCACTACAATTGTTACCAGCTGGTATCATTTGTACTCAAACGCGCAACGAATACAGCCTGTGTAAAATATATTCATTCGCACAACTGTATTCATTCACGCAATGAATGCAATATGTATCAACTGTATTCATTTGCGCAACAAATAGAATCAAGGTAAAATACAGGGGTGTATACAAATGACACAATTTGTATCGACTATATTCGTTCACGCAACGAATACAACCAAGACGAAATACACAAATAAAATGCTCTCATTGAGAGTCGAAGTCAAAACCTTTACTAAGCATGGTCTAACCAACTGAGCTCTGAAAGTTTATTGCTCTTTTATTTCAGTTTAAACAATCGATCTCTTGTTTTAATATATGATTCAGGTGGATTTGCTATAAAATTAAAATATAGCTATGAGTGGTAATTTTTTGAAAATATAGCTACGAATAGTAATTACAATATATATATTTGTGGTGTCTACGTAATTTTTCCTAAAATGTTTGGGTTTCTTCATTTTTTCATTTTTTTTTCTTTTTTAAGTTCTAATTTCTAGTTACTTAGGTAGCCTATTAATTTTTCTTATGCAAAAGAACATTCTGAAAGAAAATACTCCTTCCATCTTAATTATTTACGTAGCACCTTTTCTTTTTTTTGTCACCCCAAAAAGAATGTCACTTTTCTTTAATTAAAAATAATTTATCATTAGAATTCCTACTTTATCCTTAACAGCAAAATAAATATTTATGATGTCTTTCTTAAACTCCGTTGCCAAGTCAAACACTGTCACATAAATGAGACGTGACAGAGGAACTAAAAAAGCTAAGGCATTGTTATTAACAAATTTAATTAATAAATTACAAGCATATTCTCAAGGAAACAAAATACTAGCTCACACAAAACCATTATACCTGCAATAAACGCAAGGTTCTTTCAGGTATGAGCCATACATGCTAGAAACCAAATTAGTAAGTTTACTGTACGGGCACCGTTAGAAAAGAATGGAGAGTTGGAGAGAGGGAAAGGCCGCAAAGAATGGCTGTCCCTTGACATTTCTCTCATTAAAGCCTTCCAAAACCTTAGCTGCACGAGTTGGTCGGGCTGGTGCATGCCATTCTTTACAAACCAATAACGCAAAAAGAAACTTCCATTTCATTCCCCTTATTATTCCCAATCTAGAGAAAGGCCGACCACCCACCCACTCATCCACGCCCTGATCTGATAGTATCCTAGGAAGTTCAACTCTATTCAAGGACAAGGATGAAGCTTTGGAATCTCAAAGATGGCTTTTAACAATATGTCAAGCTAAAGAGTTGTAAAATAAGGCCATTAGACTTCAAGTGCAATTAAAGAAGTTTTTAATTGTGGAGGACGAGCTCAAGACCAAAGGAGATAAATTATACAAGTTTTATAATTATTTGATGGCCCAAATTGAAGTCCAAGAGGAGGAAGATTGGGTCCCGAACTCGGCCCTTGAAATCTAGTAAAAGGGCACCCAGAAGAGCCCAAAATGAGCTTAAATGAGATCCAAATGGGGGTGTTTGAAATGGAGCCCAATTAGAGTCCAAACCAATGGCCCAAACTAGTAGTTTTAAGGTCCAAATCTTTCCCAAAGGGATTTGGCCGCCCCCTATCTAATTTTGTGACTTTTCTTATTTCTTAGCAACCACCCTACCTAATTTTGATGACTTTGTTACCCCTTAGCAGCCCCCTACCTAATTGTAATGACTTTTTATGTCTTAGTACTCCTATAAATAAGGAGTTCTTCTCATTCATTGAGAGACTTCATTATTGATTAAGTATATCATACTTTGAGAGTTCTTTTGAACTTTTGTTACTTGTGCTTTGAGATTTATCTTTCAACCTTTACTAGTTCATAGTTCAAGGTAGTAAGATTAGTTCTCTATTGTGATATCTTTGATTCCTTTGTGGTATTCTTAGAAGACGATTAATACTAGTTATTAATTGTTGTCTCAAGTTACTCATAAAGCGGTCAAGATCCGAATCTATTATTTTGATTTGCTTTTAAGTAAAGGCATTTGATTTCTTCAATAAATCAAGACGTTGTTGCTTTGATCTTGTCAAGGCTATAGAACTTGCGTTCTTGGAAGTTCTTGAAATTCTTTCCTTGAATTTTCCCATATCCTTTATTTTCTGCCCTTTAGTTCTAGTTGTTTAATTCCTTATTGTTATTGCTTCCGCATTTACTTTTCAAATTCTTACTCTAATTTGAATTCTCGACCTTGTCGTTATCATGATCCCTTCATTCTAACTCTTTCTAACGGCTGGCCGAGGCGGCGATTAATTAATTCTCGCCACGGCCTGCCTATCAACTACAACTCCACTATTATTATTGGAAATTTTCATCATTTCATATTGTTATTGTTGCTGCGGTTTATGTTGTGATAGTTGTCAATATGGGGGAGGTCATTTCTAAGAACCCTGAGAAACACGTGTCATCGTCGCCATCTTCTAGTGAATCGGAGCGCGACGAGTTGCAACTGTTGGAGCACGCGCCACCTTTTTGGAGGAACCGAAAGAGGTTATCCAAGCAACTTTCTATGTGCGAGACTCCACGTGATATTGCATGGGAGAAACATCGTCGTCAAATTCTCCTCCAGGAAAGGAGGAAACAAGGGATTCACGACCCTGGCGACTTGACCGACGAGAACCTCAATGAACTCAAAGGCTGCATCGAACTAGGATTTGGGTTCAACGAAGAGGAAGGTCAGAGGCTATGTAGCACGTTGCCGGCGCTCGATCTTTATTTTGCGGTGAACCGCCAATATTCCACAAGCCCAATCTCGAGCCACAGTAGCAAAAGTTTATTACCCTCTCCCGCTGGATCCAGCTCGTCGTCGACATCTCTTGGAGGTAGGTCCTCCTCATTTGGAAGCCTTAGGAGTGACTCCGCAGATGCATGGCGAAATTTTAGCCCGGATATGGCTTTTCTCCTAAGAAAAAGACTCAGGTTCCAACGTCAAATCTCTAAGCAAAAATTATATTAATAATCAAAAGAAATAGTAAGTACAGGTATGAATTTATCCTTAAATTTAAAGCCAAGGGCAAAGAGGAATGAAGAATGTAACAAACATATATATACACACGCAAAAGAAGTGGAATTCTAGAGAGAAAATAATTTCTAGGAGGGGATTAGAATAACTTATATAATCCTCTCCCAGTCCCACTTTATTTAATTAGTTCATTTTGTTTGACTATCTAAAATGAAAACTTGAAACAACATCTGTGTTAAGAATGAGCATATATTTGTTCAATTTTCTAGAATTTTGTAACTTACTGCTCTTCCATTTTTGTTTATAAGATTGTAGTTTATTGGACAAAGTTAATAAGATGACAATTAAAAGTGTTTTATTGATAATATGCGCAGGAGATGATCCTCAACAAGTTAAGACAAAGCTGAGGCATTGGGCACATGCAGTGGCATGTTCTGTAATGCAGTCCCATTGATAGGGTGGAGATGGATTGTACAGAAAATAAAAGTTAGTCAAAACCTAGTCTTATGTCAAGAAAGAATGATTTTGTTTTCTCAATATGCAAACATTATAAATGGAACAGAGCCTTTCCAGATTGTTAATCATAAGGTAAGGAGTGGAGTAGTTTCATAATTTGTTTGGAGAGAGATAACTTTTAATTCATTAAACAGTAAAGGATACATTCAAAATGCTCAAAGTTATCTGCTTAGCTTTCTGGATTTTTGATTCCCACAGAAATCTGATTTGTTTTCCTTCCATATATCAGCAGATTTTTGTTCTTATTTTTCCTTTTATATTTTTATTGGGAACTCAAAATTAAAAACAAAATGGTATGAACTATGAAAACCGACAAAAGGAGAGATAAAAGTGCTTCGTTAGATCTGCAAAAGCGACTCTGATGCAGCCTATGTTTAAAATGGGATGTATATGAAAGTTATATGAATGTAGATTTTATTTCTTTTTGTCATAAGTATCTCGTTTCTCTGTTTAAGTTTATGTACATGTAGAAAGTTGAATGATATTGTCTACCTTGCTTACCAATGAAATGAAATTTTGTTCTATGGATTTTTGGTTGTCATAAAGGAGGGAATGAATTGAAAGGAAACGATAAGAGAAGCCATAAAAAAATAAGGAAAAGATAGTACGAAAGGCACTTCCTTTATCATGAGTTTAGCTTAATGGATTCCCAGGGGTATGACCAAGAGAACCCCACTATTTTAACCTTCATAACCCCAGCATCGCCAACATCATGCTTTAGGGAGAGAAACAATAATAGCATGATATGTAGATAGCCAATCCTTACCCAAAATCACCTCAAAGACGACCATACTAAGCAACAAATTATTAATGCTAGTCGGATAACCTCCAATAATAACCACACAAGACCGATATATACAATCTACTACAATAGAATTACCAACATGTGTAGATACATGGACATGAATATCTAGAAAACCACGAGGCCTATCCAAATAAGGATCAAAATATGATGACACATATGAATAAGTAGACCCCGGATCAAACAACACAGAAGTATCTCAATGACAGACCGAAACCATACATGTGATCACTACATTCTAAGTTTGACTTTGAGTGTGCTTTGGTGTTATCGGACTCCAGGCGGTGTTCCAGGACCTCAGATAGGTTCATTTTAATGATTGGAACTTGTGCGTGAAGTTTGGTCATGGTCCGACATGTCTAAGTGTGATTCGGACGCGTTTGGCGAAGTTTGAATATTCGAAAGTTAAAAGAGGTATTTTGATCATTGATTCGTGGTTTTGATGTTATTCGTGGCATTTCGAGTCTTTGGATAATTTTGGATGAGGTATTGGGACTTGCTGATCGGATGGGGTCCCGGGAGCCTCGAGTGTATTTCGGGATGGTTTTGGATCATTTCTTGATGTGTTGCAGTTGCTAGTTTCTTGTGTGTTGGGTATGCATCACTTTCGCGGATGGAGGTCGCAATCGTGAAAGGTTAAGTGGACTGGTGAAGACTTTGTTCTTCGCGATCGCATAAAGGGTGTCGCGATCGCGAAGCTTGATCAGGTTGTTCTTCATGTTCGCATAGTGATGATCGTGAACACGATGTGTTTTGGGGGTTGGCTTAGGTTTGGGAGGTTGTTCATCACGATCGCATGTCTTGGATCGCAATAGCATAGGATAATTTCTAAGGTGGAGGTTTTGGCCTTCGCGTTTGCGTAGGCTTGGACAGGCTAAGCTTCGCGATCATGAGAGGGTCCTCATGTTCGCGTAGGAGGATTTAGTGGGCGAGGCAGGTCGGCCTTCGCGATCATCAGGGTGTTTCTGCCATCGCGAAAAAGGAATCGCTGGGCAGACTTCATTTTATTTTGGGACTTGGCTCATTTCTGTAATTTTTCACTTAGGTTGTGCGGTTTTTGGATCTCTTTGATGGGAGATTTTCATCATCTATTATAAGGTAGAAGAAAACATAGAATGGTGTTTTTTGTTTTTTACCACAAAATTGGATATTGAATTGGAAATAAATTATATATTTGAGTTCGTGGTGCTATGGGTAATGTTTATTTTCGAAGATTTTCACAATTCGTGCACATGGTCCCGAGGGTTGACTTTATTAATTTTTCGAGTAGAGTTGGGAATTATTATAAATTGTTAAATTACGAGTTTTTGAGTATATTTTGATTGGTTTGCACGTTGTTTGACTAGTTTCGGATCATTTGCCATTGATTCAAGGAGTTAGAGAAGCGTTCAAGCTAGTTATCGGATTTCGGAGCAAGGTAAGTCTCCTGTCTAACCTTGTGAGGGGAAATTTACCCCATAGGTGCTATAATTATTATATGCCACATGTTGTGGAAGTTACGCAAGTATGTGGTGACGAGTGTCCGTGCATACACTAGAATTCCTGATTAGGTCCGGGTAGACTTAGACTCACGCTTTGCTGTAATTGTAATATTTGAGTTATTCTTGCATGTTTAAATACTTTAAATTACATTTTTGCCTGAGACTAGATTTGCGTAAATTATCAAACTTGCAATTTTAGATATTTGGTGAGCTATTTGATTAGTAGTAGAGATTATACTTCCTTTTACGGATTGCTCCTCTGTTGTGTGAAGTTTTTCGAAAGTTTCTTGAATTTCATAACTCACACATATATTCATGAGTGGAGCGAGTGACCTGTCAAGTTTCACTATTCCTGTGGGATCGAGCTGAGCGCCTCAACAGTAGCATTATAGGATCAGGCCGTTCGCCTCGGTAGTATTATGAGATGCATCTATGGTTCGTGCCGGTATACCCTCGGCAATGTACAAAATTATGGAATTGGGCTGAACGCCTCAGTAGTACTAATATGGGATTGTGCCATAAGCTACGGTAGGAAATCATGCCATTATTCTTATAGGAGCGGGCCGTCTGCCTTGGCGGTATCGTACGAAATACTTGATAAGGAGTCAGCATACTTATGAGTTTTCCTGATTTGAGATGTGACCGTTTATTTGGCGTTGACCACTATGTATTCCATTTGATGAAGTACCCGGTATTTGAAGACTTCATATTTATTCTTCTGTTGAGGTTCGTGTTATTCACATATATCTGTTTCGTTGCTTTTATCTGCTATGCCTCATACCTATTTATTTTTGTTATACTTGATTTATTGGACCACTAGTAAGTGTCGATGTCGACCCCTCGTCACTTACTTCTTTGGGGTTGACTAGATACTTAATGGGTACGCGTTGATTTACATACTCATACTACACTTCTGCACTGACTGTGTAGATACTGAGACAGGTACATTTAGTGGTCATCTTGGCGCATCGGGGCAACAGCTGAGGAGACTTTATGGTGAGCTGCATTCCATGTTATGATTCACAGCAAATGGAGTCCCCATCATATTCATTTATTTCATCCTGTCTATCTTATATTCCAGACAGATGTTGTAGTAGTATTGTACTTCCTAGTAGATGCTCATGCACTTGTGACACCAGATTTTGGGGATATAGATTCTCGTTCTTGGTTGTATTACTATATGATATTCAGATTTATATTTCGAGCTCCTTTGAATAATTAATAATCTATTAGTACTTTTGCATAAAAACAAAGATATTCTACTCATTTACTTCATCATTTGTTATAAAATGTATTGTGGACTAGCAATCGGCATGCGTTAAGTTGCTGGCTTGCCTAACGACATCGATGGGCGCCATCACAGCCTATAGTGGGATTTGGGTCATGAGAGTCTGTACTTTTCTTCGAGAAGCTACAGGACTATTAGGAGAATTTCCCTTTTTTGATTTCTTGTCGTGCGATTTGATTTTGTTAAAGCTTATGTCTTTAGTTCCTTCCTACTCATTCGAACACGATGTTGAGCACGTGTTATCAATCGGGCATCGAGAAGTTGTGATGGTACTACAGATATAGTGCAGGATGTTTTTCCTTGCGTATGTGGGCATACTATTATCGTCGCCTTTTGGAGGGGTGTTCTATCGTTTCAGCCTAGTGTTAGTGTTGCCCATGGTCTCAAGGCTATACATATTATATTGAGATGATCATGCGTTGTTATCGCGCAATATTAGTGTGAACGGTAGGGTATTTTCTTATGTGTATGGCAGTGAGTGCTTCAGTAAAGGGGTTATTTGGTTCGTGATTGGAAGATTCCGTATTCAATTCCAGTACCGGAGAGGTAATTGGGGGTGTTCAGGCCTTGGCTGACGGAGTAGCGAAATTTGATATCCCCGAACTTGGTGGAATTTTTGTCTATGTTGTGGTGTCGTCGTCCTTGTTTAAGCCCATTAAGGCTTGTCTGTATGGTGGTCTTCATTTGTTTTCCTTTGGGGCACGATGTTGTAAAATGGTACTTCAGACTCAATTATTAAGGATGGCAGTGTATTGTGACTTCTGGTTCGGATCTGTGTTTCTAGTGTTGATGGCTCGAGGGAGATGATCCTTAAGGAGGCTTAGAGTTGATGGCAATCTATTTGTTCGGGTGCTATGGAGATGGATCATGATTTAGGGCGGTATGATTGGTGGCAGATGATGAGAAAGGACATGGTAGGGTATGTCTCACGGTGGTTGAATTGTTAGCAGGTCAAGTACGAGAAGCATAGATCGAGTAGTTTGCATAGGAAGATGGTTAACCCCGTGTGGGAGTGCTAGTATATCGTAAGGATTATTTTGTGGTAGGATAGCCACATGCTTTGAGAAAGCTTGTGGTGGGATTTGGGTCATGGTGAACAAATGACTAAGTCCGTGTATTTCGTTTGGAGTGGTGGCTTCTGTACTCAGGAAGTTCCAATGTGACGAAAGAGTTTGCTTGGAATATAGAGGAACACAAATGCTTGAATATCGTCTTGGGGTGTAATATGACTTAGAGTTTTAAACGTATTGGCGGACCTTTAGTTGATGTTAATGTAAATGAACAGATTCTTACAGCTGGTGGACGGGTGTGGACTCAGGAGGATTAACTAATTTCGTAGTGGTTATGACTATGGCAATGCCGTTGGAGGGTGTCGATGTGAGGTTACGCAGGCAGGCTATCTCTTATGAGAAGGAGAGGGGTTGCACGACTTCCGATGAAGTTTCTATGAAGAGTTCTAGCTTCTATCCAACGGGGAGCGTGTACTACGATGTGGGCTTGTACCGCTTGAGAAGATGGCACGGCTGTCATGAGGTCGAGTGTGCATTTGGGGTTGATAACTCGGGATGTGTTATGCTTAAAGCAGCATGAACTTATGAGGAATTTAGCTGAGTAACGGTGCAGGATCATGGTATCTAGGAGGGGAAGTCATTGTGGGCCCTTGGATTTTGCAATTTATGGCTTAAAGCCAAGTGAGGGAGCCTATAGTCGATGATTGGTTCGCGTAATTATGTGTGTTTGCAGTTTTTAGTTATCGGTACGGTGGTGGATTAGTTAAGACTGAGAAAGAGAACATTAGGGATAATTCGAGCAAGGAATTTAATGGATGTGTGCTATATTTTTCCCTATCAATTCATGTGAAGATTATGGGATGACTCAGATTTGTACTTCTTGGTGAATGCGATGTGCAAGGAAAGGGATTAATTCGGTTGCTTCTTTAAAGTATTTGTGTGCGAACAGAGCACTAGTTCTTTGGTTATACAATTAGGACTGGATTAGAGTCGGCGACTCTCAATACTGGTACTAGTGGATTCGAGATTTAAGGTACCAACTTAAGAATTTTCGGGTTCGTTATGTGGCTACGGATTGAGTGTTGCAGCGGATTGTGATAGAGACTTAGAGTATCTCTATGTTACCATCGGGTCTACGGCGTAGTGTTAGAGGGATGGATGAAATGTTTTCGGATTAGCAAAAGGTCTTATCGGAACGAATATAGCAGTTGATAGTACTATTGAGCTCATGAGAGGGTATATATTGGCTAATGGTATTGAAACGATGTGGTCTCATGATTTAGGGTAACTCGGGGTGAGTTTTGATTTAGGTCCATTATGTGTTGGAAAAGAGGTATTGCTTTGAATGTGAGTCAAGAGTAAATCTGAAGAAGTGGGGTCAGTTTAGCAGTGGTTTGGATCTGTGTGGTAAGGAAAATGATCGGTTCCCTTCGGTATGATAAGGTGACACAGGTGGTTCGTCGCTATATGTGGTCTTGGCAGTCTCCATGATTTGATTGATTTGGAGGTATTTGATTATGATGGTTTTGTTATCTGTAAATGGGCCCCGAATGAGTCATGGCTATTTAGTCCACGATTTGAAGTTTATGTCTTCTATGGTTATTGGAAGTTGGTTGCATGCTGTGATTCTTTCTCCTGAAGTGAGTTAAGAGAAATGTTTTAGCCAATGAAGTGCTTATTCAACCGGTGGTTCAGTATTTATGATGGGATTCTTGCACTCTCGTATAATGGCATGATAAGTGCAGTGAGCGGTGTGGGATTTGAATTGAAGGGTCAAGGTTGTGGTTTCGTTTTGATGGGGATGTCACGAGCTCAGATGAGGGGGGAAGATTTCAGATGTTCAAAGTATATTGGCACTATATTAGTGTCTTGAGAGAATGGTGTTCTACGGAAGAGGCACTATGTATGGACTGCGGGTTATTGATTGTCACTACTGAAATAGCATTGTCAGTGGCCATTTATGTTTAGATTTTGTTGCTTGTTATGGAAGGTTATGGCCGTATCTTCCATGGGCTTATTATGCAGGTATGACATATCGGTCATTTAAGTTGTAGAGATTGGGGTCATGTACGGAGATTTTGGTACTGTTGCGGTTTGGGGAGCATTTATTTGAGAAACATACTATTTCGGTGGTGGCAAACTATGGAAGTTTGTTCTGTATTTGATGTCGTATGTGTCATGGATAGGGTCATTGTGAATCTCTAGAAGGTTATTAACCTATTTTGGGATGATCGGAATCGTCTTTGACGCCCATTGGTGGGCCTAATGTGAATGTATATTCTACAACAGATCAGATATGCTTATTCAGCATAACATTGCTTATGGATGAGTCTTCGGGCATGGTAGATGTTATTCATGTAGTCATCTATTCCATTTGTTACCCTTTTATGCCATGTGGGTTGTGAGACGATTTGATTATTCACACGTATGTTGTGATCTTCTATAGCGTGTGGTGTTATTTGAGCGAGATGACTCTCGAGATATTGATTGTTTGTTGGACCTTAGTTGGTCTTGGCCTTTTGTAGCGCATGGCGCTATCCATATCCCCCGGGATTATGTCTATGCACTTGGCGTGCTTGTGGTTGTTAGACGTGTGTTCAACGGGTATGAGCATATTGGCTCGATGGGTATTCACTTACTGATTGTTATGTGTGGATCGGGTGGAACGCCACAACGGGTGTGATAGTTGGATCGGGTTGCATGCTGCGACGGTACAATGTGTGGATCGGATTGCACACTGCAACAATGAGATATTGGGTACGACTCCTTATACATATTTTTTGTGTTTTGTTTCTCATCTCTGAGATAGGTTCATAGCATTTGTTTGGTTGTTTTATTCGTTCTGTGGGCTGGATAGTTCTATTCTCGGGTTCACTTTTTCCTTATTGGTCATATTTAGGTTGTGGCTTGTTTGTGCATTGATGACGTCGTATGAGATTTTAGATGTTTTTGATGTGGCTTGCGATCAAGCACCTTGTACTAGGTGAGACGAGGTTGTTGGACCTGGAGTCAATGCAAACAGATTGGTATAATGTATGTTTGTAGGGAGAATGTCACAAATAAGTTCAGAATGGGGCAATGGTTCTTGTCGAGCGGAGGAACTCCATGATTTATTGATTTGACGGATGGTTACGAGAGTCTGCACCTCTCTTTCATCGTGGCATTATTGCGAGGTTCGAAATAGGAGTTTTATGTGTCATAAAGTATATTACCGGCACCGGGTTCAGATGTTGCAGCTATTGTGGTTGGAAGATATTACTATGGGTATACAAATTATGCAGTGTGTCGTGTGGTTATGACTTGGGTGTATATGTATGTTAGGTACATCTTGTAGAGTTTTATGCGGTGTATGTATACAAGAATCGAGACTTACAGGAAATTCCGAATGTTGGAATTTGTTTCCAAGGCTTGTGGGCTAAGGTAGCAGGAAGGACCTTATGTCAGGGTTGAGCTAATATGCTCATATGGATTGTGGTGGCACGGGTAGGTGCACGAGGAGTTACTCGGTGATTTTGGCAACTTTGCAATGATTCTGGGCACATTTGAGGAAGAACGTATATTTAAGTGGGGGAGAATGTAATGACCCGACCGATCATTTTGAGCTCTAGCATGTTGTTTGGCGGTTTGAGACCTTGAGTAGCTTCCCTTTATGTATTATGACTTGCGCGTGTAGTCGGTTTTGATTTTTGGGAGGTTTAGAGTTGATCTAGAAGACTAATTATCAATTCGGAAGCTTTAAGTTGGAAGATTTAATCAAGGTTTGAATTTTGAGTAAACGACCTTGGAATTGGGACGTGGAGATTCCTATAGGTTCATAAGGTGATTTCGACTTGGGCGTATGTTTAGATTGAGTATCGGATGGCCCAGGAGCATTTTCGCGGTTAATATCGGAAGTTTTCATTTTAGTGTTTTTGCAATTTACCAAGTTTGACTTGGAGTGTGCTTTGGTGTTATCGGACTTCGGGTGGTGTTCCAGCACCTCGAATATGTTCATTTTAATGATTGAAACTTGTGCGTGAAGTTTGGTCATAATTTGGCATGTCTAAGTGTGATTCAGATGCGTTCACCAAAGTTTGAAGGTTCAAAAAATAAAAGAGGGATTTTGATCGTCGATTCGTGGTTTTAGTTTTTTTCGTATAAGTTTGGATGTGGTATCGGGACTTGTTGGTGTGATCGGACAGGGTCCTGGGTGCCTTGGGTGTGTTTCGAGATAGTTTCAGATCATTTCTCTATGTGTTGCAGCTGCTGGTTATGGGTGTGTTGGGTATGCATTAGATCGTGGATGAAGGGTCGCAATCGCGAAGGGTTTTGTAGACTAGGGAAGACTTTGTTCTTTGCAATCACATAAAGGGTGTCACAATCACGGAGCTTGACCACCTTATTCTTCGCGTTCACGTAGTGATGGTCGCGAATGCGATGTGTTCGTAGAGTTGGCTTGGGTTTGGAAGGTTGTTCATCGCGATCGCATGTCTTGGATCGCGATTGCGTAGGGTAATTTTTGAGGCTAAGGTTTGGCCTTCATGTTTGCATAACTGGGCTGGCATTCGTGTCGGATGATTTTGTGGGCGAGGCTGGTTGGCTTTTGCGATCGCGAGGGTGTTTCCGCGATCGCGAAGAAGGAATCGCTGGGCAGACTTCATTTTATTTCAAGACTTGGCTCATTTCTCCCACATTTCACTTGGGTTGGGTGATTTTTGGAGCTCTTTGAGGGGAGAGTTTCATCATCTATTGCAAGGTAACTGATTCCCACTTATTATGAGTTAAATACATCGATTTTATATGGATTTAAACATGACATTTTGTAGAAATTGTGGGATTTTTGAAGAAAAACATAGAAATGGTATGTTTGGATTTTTACCATGAAATTAGCATGGAATTGGGAATAAATTACATATTTGATTTCATGGTGCTATGGGTAATGTTTATTTTCGACGATTTTCGAAATCCGGGCACGTGGGTCCTGGGGTTCACATTGTTGACTTTTTGAGTTGAGTTGGGAAATGTTAAAAATATTTACGTTAAGAGTTTTTGAGCATATTTTGATTGGTTTGCATGTTGTTTGACTTGTTTCGGATTGTTTGCATTGGTTTGAGGAGTTAGAGAGGCGTTCGAGCCAGTTATCGGCTTTTGGAGTAAGGCAAGTCTCCTGTCTAACCTTATGAGGGGGAATTTACCCCGTAGGTTCTATAATTGTTATATGCCAAATGTTGTGGCAGCTACGCACATATGAGGTGACGAGTGTCCGTGCGCACGCTAGAATTCTTGATTAGGTCCGAGTAGAATTAGACTCATGCGATGATGTAATTGCAATATTTGAGTTATTCTTGCATGTTTAAATTCTTTAAATTACATTTTTACCTGAGACTAGATTTGCGTAAATTATCGGACATGCAATTTTAGATATTTGGTGAGCTACTTTATTAGTAGTAGAGATTATACTTGCTTTTATGGATTGATCCCGTGTTGTACGAATTTGAACTAAAGTTTCTTGAATTTCATAACTCATAGTGGGGCCAGTGACCCGTTAAGATTCACTATTGCTATGGATCGGGCTGAGCGCCTCAGCGGTATCATTATGGGATCGGGCCGTTCGCCTCAGCAGTATTATGAGATGCATCTAATGTTCATGCCGGTCGAACCTCGGCAATGTACACTATTATGGGATCGGGATGAACGCCTCAGCAATACTATTATGGGATCAGGCTGTACGCCACGACAGGAAATCATGCCATTATTCTTATGGGAGCGGGTCGTCCTCCTCGGTAAAATCGTGCGAAATATTCGATAAGGAGTCAGCGTACCTATGAGTCTTCCTGACTTAAGATGTGACCGTTTATTTGTCGTTGACCATTATGTATTCCATTTCAGGAAGTAACTGGTATTTGAGGATTTTATATTTATTCTTCTGTTGAGGTTCATGTTATGCACATATATCTGTTTTGTTGCTTTTACCTGCTATGTCTCATACCTATTTATTTCTATCATACCTTATTTATTGGACCACTAGTAAGTGTCGATGTCGACCCTTCGTCACTACTTCTTCGGGGTTAGGCTAGATACTTACTGGGTATGCGTTTATTTACGTACTCATACTACACTTCTGCACTGACTGTGCAGGTAGTGAGGTAGGTACATTTGGTGGTCATCTTGGTGCACAGGCGCAGCGGCTGAGGAGACTTTGTGGTGAGCTGCGTTCTATGTTATGATCCGCAGCACACAGATTCCCCATCTTATTCATTTATTTCATCCTGTCTATCTTATATTCCAAAACGATGTTGTAGTATTATTGTACTTTCTTGTAGATGCGCATGCACTTGTGACAAAGGGTTTTGAGGATGCAGATTCTCATTCTTGGTTGTATTTATATGATATTCAGATTTATATTTTGATCTCGTTTGAACAATTAATATTCTATCAGTACTTTTCTTTAAAAGAGAGAGAAATTCCACTCATTTACTTTATCATTTGTTATAAAATGTATTATGGACTAGCAATCGGCGTGTGTTAAGTTGTTGGCTTGCCTAACGATGGCGTTGGGCGCCTGTAAGGCCCCGTATAATTTTACCATGAACCCGGGGTTTCGTGATGCCGAGGTAGGCCAACGTGTTTGAAGGTTGTAGATACATCTCGTCGGGGTACAGACTTTTGGGGTTGTGCAATGTATTGGGGAATTGAAAGAATGATTTTTGCAGAACATGGCATTTCTTCGGTCCATTAGGCGGCCGCATAACTACTCCGCGGACCGCAGATTTGCCGCAGAGTGCAACAGGAACAAAGACAATTTTGGAGGTCATTTTACGGTTAACTATGCGTCCGCATAATCATTTTGCGGGCCACACATCCGTCACGAATTCAGCATGAAAATTTCCCGAGGGAGACTTTTGCGGCGCGTTATGCGACCGCGTAACTGGTCTGCGGACCGTAGACCTGATTCGATCAGCCCAGTTTTGAAGGATGAATTCGCGGTCCATTATGCGGCCGCATACCTGTTCTGCGGTCCACTCTGCTACCTCAGATTTGAGTACGAGGGTCCATTTTCTATTTTTATAACTCAATCCCATTTCTTATAAAATGACTTTGGGGTTATTTTGGCTGGTTTAAATGACTATTTTAGAGAGGGGGGGAGTGCTTTAGAGAGAGAGGGGGAATCCCCAAGTGCTTCAATCATCAATCATTGCCCCAATCATGAAGATTCAAGGGAGTCACTCACTAGACCATCAACTATTCGGGTAAGACCTTGTCCTAAAACCTTCATGCAGTCGCTATGGGTTTAACTAAGTTGTGGAGTTGGAGATAGGCCATGCATGTGCCAATAAGAGGTAGTATATGGGGTTGTTGAACTATTTCGGGTACATTCTTGTTGAAATTGGTTGAGGGAAGAAGGGATTACCATTGTCGAGCCTTGTAGTCGATTTTGCATAATAGGTGTTTGGCGAAATTCCCAAGAGACTTATATCATGAGAATCCTTCTACTTATGATTCGTTTTTTATCATCTTCATATAGATTGAAATTGCTAGGAGTATTTGGATGTTGTACTAATCTAAGTAAGCTCAAGCAAGGTATGTTGGCTAACCTTCTCTTGTGGAGTCGAATTCTGTGGTGTTCTCATAAGATTCAAGTATAATTGGCCCGGTGTAGGAGTGATTGAGGAGTAAATCCTCATACTAATATGCTAACATTATTCCCCTTAATTGGGATGAGATTGATGTTTTGAGATTATTCCCCTTTTGTTGGGATGAGATGATTGCTAGCGGAATATGATGTCGACCCACACGACATTTCAGTGAGATATCTTTGCCGATCAGGTCGAGATCGTACGCCATGCCACACACATGGTGGTGTTGTGATTGGATGTCTTGGGGTGAGACAACTTAGCCGATCGGGCCGAGATCGGACTCTATGCTAAAAGAACAGTGGTGTATCAGTACTAAAGAACTCCCAGCTTAAAAATATTGATATTTACTTGAAAAATCATCTTTCTCTTAACTTGGCACTTTAATATTGTTTAAGGCTCTCATTGGTTCCATGTTTCTTTCTCCCTGTACTGTTACTCGATTCAGTGAAAGGGTGTTTAGTCTTACATGCTAGTACTATTCTATATGTACTAACGTCCCTTTTTCGGGGGCGCTGCATCTTTAATGGATCCAGGTGGTTCCACAACAGGCGACATCGATCAGTGATAGCAGTGCACTCTCTTCTCAGCTGACTTTGTGAGTCACACTTCATATCGGTGTCTTGTGTCTTTTGTACCTTATGTATAGTGTTTTGAGGTATAGCTGGGGCCTTGTTGTCGGCACTATCACATTACTCTTTTGTATCCATTAGAGGCTCCATAGATATAGTGTGGGTTGTATCTTGATTTTGGAAAGTCAAACTAGAAATGTTGTATATGTATCACATGTTTCCACTTCTAAATTATGAACGTGTAATGTATTTTGGGATTTTTAAATGAAGTAACTAATGGTAGTGAAATTGGTGTTGGTTATGAAATCCTCTCATTATTCAACGAATGGTATGCATCTTCACCTTGTTCATAGGTAAGGTCGGGGCGTGACAACGCCATCACGATCTATAGTAGAATTTAGGTCATGACAATTAGGTAGAGACTCTTCTTTTATCAGCCTCAGGGAAACCACAGGTTGTATTTTATTTTGACGTTTGCAAAAAAAGGTGCAACAATATTCTTTTGGTACAACTGAGCAGAGACCAGTACCCTAGGTTAGTGGCACGAGAGGCCAGGGCCGAGGAAGAGGCCAGGGTGGAGCATGCTCACCGATTAGAGGCCCCTCTAGAGAAACCACTATGGGGTCACCAGTAGCTCATATTGAGGAGCAGGTTCTAGTTATGGATGAGCCAGTGGGACCATCTTAGGCACCCGAGGGACCTGGTGCTGCACCTGGACTTCAGTAGACTTTGGCTCAGGTTTTGAGTGTGCATATGAGTTTGGCTCAAGCGGGTATGATTCCAGTTACACTAGTTACCTCACATCCTAGGGGCAGATCCCAGACTCCCGCCACACGTACACTAGAGCAACTAGCTCGTGGTCATCTGACATAGGGAGTTTTGCCAGTGCAGCAAATTATCGCAGTCCAGCCCGAGATTATGCCAATATTGACCGTCGAGGAATAGAAGAGACTGGATAGATTTGAGAGACTACATCCTCCTCACTTTAGTGGAGAGATTACTAAGGATGCACAAGGTTTTCTTGACTAGTGTCACCAGATTCTATGTATTTTGGGTTTAGTGAAGTCAAACGGAGTTGATTTTACCACTTTCCACCTGACTAGGCCAGCCTACAGATGGTGGCAAACCTATGGTTGAGTAGGCCAGCGGGCACAACACCACTCACATGGTCTCAGTTCTCCGTTCTTTTCTTGGAGAAGTTTATTCCACATAATTGTAGAGATGAGTTGCGTAGTGAGTTTGAGCACCTATGCTAGGAGGCTATCACTGTGACTCAGTATGAGATGAGGTTCACGGAGCTAGCACATCATGCTATATGTTTTATTCCTACTGAGAGGGAGAGGGTTTGAAGGTTCATTGAGGGCCTCACTTTTGGTATGCGCTATGGGATGGCCTGAGTGGCCAAGACTGATACTACATTTCTTCGGATTATGGAGATTGCCAGGCACTTGGAGCGTATTTTCAGGCAAAAGAGAGAGAGGAACGTGATGGAAAGAGGGCCCGTGGTTTTCGTGGTGCCTCATCTGGAGGCCAGAGACATCACAATAGAGGCCGTTTTATCAGGTCTACCCAGTTAGCTCAGCAGGTTCATGGTGGTTCTTCATTCAGCCATGATTCATAGAGTGCTCGCCCATGCCAGTCATCTTTTAGTGCATTGCCAATACATAGTTCATATTGCACTCCATCCACACAGGGTTCTTCAAACGAGTATTCAGGTTCATAAGGGCAGTCATAGAGCCAGTAGACTCGCCAGAGGAGGGGTTTCTTTATGTTTGGAGACTTGAGTCATCTCAAGAGGGATTTCCCCAGACTGCTGAGCAGTGTACCATGTTAGGGAACCCAGTCCACGGTTCCAATGCCAGTAATTACGCTACCTACACAGATAGCTAGGGATGGAGCTTAGTATGTTTGAGGCTGTCATAGAGGAGAAGGTCAGTCAGATGGGGTAAAAGCTCGTTATTATGCATTCCCGACAAAGACAAAGGCAGTTGCTTGAAATGCTGTGTTCGCAGGTATTGATTCAGTGTAGCCACATGGATGCTTCAAAATTATTTTACCAAGGTTCCACTTATTCTTATGTGAAATCATATTTTTCTCCTTATTTGGATATGCCTCCGGTTCTTTTGATATTCTTGTTCATGTGTCTACACTACTTGGAGATTCTATTATGGTAGATCATGTGTATTGGTCTTGTGTGGTTACTATTGGGGTTTTGAGACTGGGTTAATCTTTTATTGCTTCATATGGTTGACTTGATGTGATCTTGGATGTGGATTGGTTATCTCAGTATCACACTATTCTTGACTGTCATGTTAAAGACCGTGACATTGGCTATGCCAGGGTTACCAAGATCACAATAGAGGGGTTCTATTGGTGAGATCCCTAGTAGGGTGATTTCTTTTCTGAAGGCTCAAAGAATGGTGGAGAATGGGTATTTTGCATATATATGTCCTTTGTGAGAGATGTTAATGTTGATACTCCTATTGTTGAGTTAGTCCCAGTAGTGAAGGAGTTTCCAGATGTGTTCCCTACAGACCTACCGGGCATGCCACCTGATAGCGATATTGATTTGGTGCTGGGAACTGAGCCCATATCTATTCTACCGTATCACATGGCTCCAACGGTGTTAAAAGATTTGAAGGAGCAGTTGAAATAGTTGTTGGAAGGGGATGATCAGAACGAGTGTTTCTTCTTAGGGTGCACTAGTGTTATTTGTAAAGAAGAAGGATGGAGGTATGATAATATGCATTGACTACATGTAGTTGAACAAGGTTACCATCAAGAATAAATATTCGTTTCCCTGCATTGATTATTTGTTTGATTATGTTTAGGGTGCTAGGGTGTTCTCAAAGATTGTCTTAAGATCTGATTACCATTAGTTGAATATCAGGGCTTCGGACATTCCTAAAACAACTTTCAAGACTCGTTAAGGGAATTATGAGTTTTTGGTGATGTCTTTTGGTTTAAATAATGCTCTAGCAGCTTTTATTTATTTGATGAATAATATGTTCCAGCCTTACTTGGATTCTTTTGTTATTATATTGAGAGATGATATTTTTGTATATTCCAGTAGTAGGGAGGAGCACGTACAACATTTGAGGGTTGTGCTACAAATTTTGAGGGAGAAGAAGTTATATGCTATGTTTTCCAAGTGTGAGGTCTGGTTAGATTTAGTAGAATTATTAGGCCACGTGGTGTCTAGTGATGGGATGAAGATTGATCCGAAGAAGATTGAGGCCATTTAATGCTAGCTCAAACCTTCGACCGCTACGAATATCAAGAGATTCTTAGGTTTGGATGGTTATTGTAGTTGGTTTGTGGAAGAGTTTTCATCTATAGCAGCTCCATTGCCTAAATTGACTCAGAAAGGTGCTTTATTCAGATGGTCTCACGAGTGTTAGGAGAGCTTTTAAAAGCTCAAGACTTCTTTGACTACGGCTCCAGTTTTAGTATTGCCGTTAGGATCGGGTTTGTATACTATCTATTCTGGTGTTTCGCGTGTTGGTCTTAGTTGTGTGTTGATACTGGACAATAGTGTGATTGACTATGCATCACGCCAGTTAAAGCCCCAGTAGAAGAACTATATGGTCCATAATTTGGAGTTGGCAGCTATTGTGCATGCGCTCAAGATTTAGAGGCATTACTTATATGGTGTGCCTTGTGAGGTATATATTGATCATCGGAGTCTCCAACATTTGTTTAAACATAAGGATTTGAATTTGAGGTAGCAAAGGTGGTTTGAGTTATTGAAGGATTATGATATCACTATCTTGTATCATCCGGGAAAGGCTAATATTGTAGATGACGCCTTGACCAGAAAGGCAGAGAGTAAGGGGATTTTGCTATTTATTTAAGTTATGGAGAAGCCTTCAGCTATGGATGTTCAAGTGTTTCCCAACAGATTGATGAGATTGGACATTTCAAAGCCTAGTAGAGTCCTTGCTTATGTTGTTTCACAGTCTTTCTTGTTTGAGCGCATTAAGGCTCACTAGTTTGATAACCCCCATTTTCTTGTCCTTAAGGGCACAATGCAGTGAGGTAGTACTAAGGAGGTGACTATTGATGATTATGGTATATTACGGATTCAGAATTGGATTTGTGTTTCTAGTGTGGATGGTTTGAGGGATTTGATTTTGGAGGAGGCTCACAATTTGCGGTATTCTATTCATCCAGGTGCTACAAAGATTTATCGTGATTTGAAGCAACATTACTGGTGGAGAAGGATGAAGAAGGACATTGTTGGGCATGTTGCAAAGTGTTTGAATTGTTACCAGGTCAAGTATGAGCATTAAAGACCGGGTGGTCTTCTTTAGAAGATTGATGTACCAGAGTGGAAGTGGGAGTGTATTACTATGGACTTCGTGGTAGGGTTTCCACGTACATTAAGGAAATTTGATTCCATTTTGATCATTATGGATCGGTTGACCAAATCAGCATATTTTATTCCAGTTATGACTTCCTACACATCAGAGCAGTTGGTTAAGATCTACATTAGAGAGATTATCCGCTTGCAAGGTGTTCCTGTGTCTATCATCTCAGACCGAGGCACTTAGTTTACATCACACTTTTGAAGAGACGTTCAGTGTAAGTTGGGCTCGCAGGTTGAGCTGAGCACTACTTCACTCTCAGAGAGATTAGCAGTCTGAGAGGACCATTCAGATTTTTGCGAATATGCTGAGAGCCTGTGTTATTTATTTCGGAGGCCAGTTGGATTAGTTTTTACCCTTAGTGGAGTTTTCCTACAACAACATCTACCAGTCTAGTATTTAGATGGCTCCATATGAGCCATTATATAGGAGGCGGTATAGTTCTCCGGTTCGTTTGTTTGAGCCTAGTCAGGCTAGGTTATTGGGCACATATTTGGTTCGTTATGCTTTAGAGAATGTGAAGTTGATTCTGGAGAGGCTTCGCACAACTATGTCCAGGTAGAACAGTTATGCCGATAGGAAGGTTCGGTGAGGAAGGGCAAGTTTATCCTTGATACATTGGTCCATTTAAGGTTTTGGAGAGAGCGGGTGAGGTGGCTTACAGGCTTGCTTTGCCATTTGAAATGTCAGATTGTTTCATGTTTCTGGGCTTCAGAAGTATCATAAAAATCAGGCTCATGTATTGGATTTCAGCTCGGTGCAGTTGGATGAAAGCTTTTTTTATAAAGAAGAGTTGGCGGCCATTTTGGATATACAAGTTCGGAAGTTGAGGTCGAAAGATATTTCATCAGTAAAGGTTTCGTAGAGAGGTCAACCGGTTGAGAGGCAACTCTTGAGATCGAGCATGACATGAAAAGCAGATATCCTCATCTTTTTGGCATTCTAGGTATGATTTAAAACCCGTTCGAGGATGAATGTCTTTTAAAAGGGGGAGAATATAAAGACCCGGCCAGTCATTTTGGGTATTTGAGCCCTGCTTCCCCTATTTGATTCTTTCCGTATATGTCTTTATTTTTTGATGACTCGAGGGGAACGTGGGGTTTGTTTCAGCATGTTTTGAAAATGATTGGAACACTTAGTTTCATTTTTGGAAGCTTAAGTTTTAAGAATTGACCAAGGTTTGACTTTTATTAGACGACCTCAGATTGGTGATTTGATGGTTCCAGTATGTTTGTATGGTGATTTTAGACTTAGGTGTATGCCCAAATTTTGATTTGGAGGTTCCTAGGATGTTTTGGCTCTATTTGCCGAAAGTTAGAAATTTAAAGGTTTGGAGAGTTTACAAGTTTGAATGGGAGTTGAATTTGATAATATTTGATATGAATTGTTGTTTCGGGACTTCAAATAGGTTCACTTGGTGGCTTGTAACTTGTGTGCAAAGTTCAGCAAAGTTGGAAAGTTTAGATTCTAAGAGTTAGATTTTGATTTTTGATTCATAGTTTTGATGTTGTTCGTGGTGTTTTGAGAATTTGGACAAATTTGTATTAGGTATTCAAACTTTCTGGTAATGTTGGAAGGGGGGCCTCGGGCCTCGTGTGTGTTTCGAGGTGGTTTCGGATCATTTTGGACCATGCATCTGCGTGGATTAGGTCGTAGATGCAAAGGGAGAAAGTGCGAGTGGCTTGTCACTTTTGCGAAGTTGGGAGGCCTTGAGTATTGCTGCTCTTGCGAAGAAGGATCAGATGTGCGAAACATACATGTGCGCCTGCGATGATGGCTTTGGTGGTCAGTGGTCGTAGATGCAAGAGATTTGCATAGAAGCGCATCCACATATGCAGAAGGTTGTTGTAGAAGCGAAGGGTCAACTAGTTAAGTGGTTCTCGCATCTGCGAGGTTTTTGCAGCAAATGCAAGGTCGCAAAAGCAATCAAGTGGTCTACATATACGGAAATCGCTGGACAGACTTATGTTATGAGGGTTTAGCTAATTTTTCATTATTTTGGAGTTTAGGAGTTAGACTAGAGGCAATTTTGAGGAAATGTTCATCCCTACTTAGTGGTTAAGTAATTCTCACTTGGATTTGACTATTTATCTTGAATTCCCATGGATTTATGCACTTTAATCATGAGAATTTGGAGGGAAAATTCGGGTTTTAGCCTACAACTTAAGAGAACGAATTTGGGGATTTGAGGGTCGATTTGGACTTGGTTTTTGAATCTAATCTCATATCTAGACTCGTGGGGTTACGGATAGTCGGGATCTACCCCTTGACTTGGGTTTTGGCAGTGTTGGACCATGTTGCCTTTTGATGACGTTTTTTGGGAATTGAATAAATAATGAAGCTTTATTGTTTGGATTTGATTCATATGACATTGTCTGACGTTACCTAGCTATTTTTGACTAGATTTGAGCCATTCAGAGGCTAGTTGGCGAGGGATGTCATTTTGGAGTATTGACTTTGCTCATGTGAGGTAAGTATCTTCCTTAGCTTTGGCTTGAGGGACTAGTTTCTTGAATTGTTGATGTTGTCTATGTGTTAGGAGTGCCGTACATGCGAGGGGTCGAGCATATGTGCGTACAACGAGTTTAACTGTGTTTGAGGTAGTGTTTAGGCTATATTATGCCTTGTTTTGGATATTTGTGATCCTTGCTATCGTGATTTGTACGTTTGTACAATTACGTAACTTTATGGATCATGTTAGAGATCACGTGTAGGCTTGTTTTCCTTTTTAGCATGATACTCGTTGTTGTGTGGTATATTCGCCTAAACTGAGTTGTAGAGTTGCACACTTAGCTCATGTATATACCTTAGCATGCTATTTAATCAGTCCATGAGTATGTGACTTGATATCTATTTACCGTGTACATATATTATTGTATATGCATTCTATTTTATAGATTGGTTTGATAGCAGTTGAGTTGCCTATACAGGTTGAGTTGATTATGGCACTTCAGTAATCCGTACGGTTATGGAACATGAGTTATTCGTGTAGGGTGTGGATAAGGATCCATCCATCTAGGGTCATCCGCTCATGTTTCTCCTTGATGATATACACGCGGTTGTGGAAAACTGGATAGTGTTGGTTTTTGTGTATGTTTTTTATGTACAAATTCCTTGGATGTATATATGATTTTACTGCATATCTCCTCTATATGTTAGCTCCGAATTGTGCACATGCCTTTTTAAGAATATCCTCTCTATATGCTGCTTTAGTTGATGAAATGATACAGACTACATATCTTCTCTATATGAATCTCTCTGTGTAACTTGACTTGTCTATTTTTGCATATATCCTCTATATTTTGAGTTGTTAGTCTGTTTTGATACTAGTGCATATCTTCTCTATTGCATCATTGGTCTTATCTGTATTTCATGAGTAGTATCCAGTATTGTTGCTACATATATGTTTATTCATGAATTATACAAATTCGACACATGAGTAGCAGTGATTCTCGCATCTGCCTCTCCGAGGTTAGTCATGATACTTACTGAGTACATGAGGTTGGTTGTACTTAGACTAAACTATGCACTTATTTTGCGATCCATGAGTCGGACCAGCAGAGCTGTGACTCCCTCAATCTTTATTAATGTTGTTATTTCAGACAGTGTATTGTATTTCAGACCTGTATTCGTATATTAGAGCTCATGACTCAATGTTATCAGTTTCTGGGGTATTGTTGCAATGTTTTTATAACGACCCTGCCGGTCGTTTCGAGAGTTATAGCCCCATTTTCCCCATTTCTGCTTCTTTATATGTTGTTCAACTGTATTATATTATAACGGGTTAGTTGGTTCGGGTCCGGAGTAGTTTCGGAGTGGATTGAGACACTTAGTCTCCTATTTAGAAGTTTAAGTTGGAAAAGTCAACCGGGTATTGACCTATGTGTAAACGATCTTGAATTTGAATTTTTATTCTTCCGTTAGCTCCGTTAGGTGATTTTGGACTTAGGTGTGCGTCCGAAATGTGATTTGGAGTTCCGTAGTAGAATTAGGCTTGATTCGCGAAAGTTAAAAATTTGGCAATTTTGGTCGGCAGTGAAAAATTTTATATCAGGGTCGGAATTAAATTCCGAAAGTTGGAGTAGGTTCGTAGTGTCATTTGTGACGTGTTTACAAAATTTGAGATCATTCGGACATGGTTTGGTTGGTTTCGGCATCAGTTGTCGAATTTGGAAATTTAGAAGTTCTTAGGCTTGAATCTGAGGGTAATTTGGTAATTTGATGTTGTTTTGAGTGATTCGAAGGTCACTAAGTTTGTATGTTGATATATGACTTGTTGGTATTTTTGGTTGAGGTCCCCAGGGTCTCGGAGTGATTCTGGGTGGTTAACAGATTATTTGAAGTTGGAAAATGCAGCTGAAGCTACTGCTACTGATATTTCCCCACCTGCGGAGGGGAGAACCGCATGTGCAAGGTCGCTGGTATGCGTGGGGAGTTCGCAGGTGCAGGCAGTGCTGGGCTAGGCAGGATGCGCAGGTTCGAGCTAGTGGTCGTATCTGCGAGCTCGCCGGTGCGAGACCTGGGGCGCAGATGCGGAGAAGGGGATTTTGGCATGCTTCGTAGAAGCGAAGTGTAAGTGCACAGGTGCGCGATCTGCAGGTGCGAGGTTTGTCCGCAGATGCGGAACCTGGGATCCTAAGTGAGTTCCGCACCTGCAATGGATTTTTCGCAGGTGCGGTGGTGCAGAATCGAGAATTTGTCCGCAGGTGCGAAAGGCCTGGGCAGAAACCATAAATAGAACACTTTGCGAATTTTGGTTCATTTCCACCATTTTTAAGTCGGTTTTGGAGTTTTTGGAGTGATTTTGAAGGGTGATTCAAGGGCTTTCAGTAAGGTAAGTTGCTTGATCTCTAGTACTCTTATCTATGGTGATTTCCCGTTGTATTATCATTTAATTAGTGGAAATTAGGGGTGAAAATGAGGGGTTAGGGCTTGGGATTTTGGAGAGTAATTTAAGGATTTAAAGGACCAAATAATGTCGGATTTTGATAAATTTTATATGTATGGACTCGTGAGTGAATGGGCTTTCTAGTTTTATAAATTCTATCAGATTTTGAGACGTGGGCCCGAAGGGCCGGGTTTGAGTGAATTTCGGGTTTTGGGCTAATTTGATAGTTTTTCTTGTGGAATTCATTCCATTAGCGTATATTGATGGTATTGTACTGATTGTGAATAGATTCGGAGCATTTGGAGGCCGAGTCGATGTAACACCCCGAAAAATTTTGAAGTACTTAAGTGTAAAGCCCGGTAAAGTTTACAAAGAAAATAATATTTTATGGTGCGGGACTAGGCTTACGTATTTGAAGCTCGCCGCGGCTCGGACTTTTTGGGTTGAACAATGCACCGGAAAGTAAAGAAAATTTTTTAACAGAAAAGTGCATTTCTGCGGTCCATTATACTACCACAGAACCACTTTGCGGACCGCATAATGGCCGCAGAGTGAGGCAGTTAATTGGGTCAGTTAGAAGTAACTATGCGGTCGACTATGCGACCGCGTAACTGTTATGCGGTGCATTATGCGACCGTATAACAGTTATGCGGACCGCATACACAGACAGTTCTTTTGGCTATTTTGTAACCAATTATGCGATTGATATGCGGTCCGCATATCGGTTATGCGATCACATACCTTGTTTCGGAGCTCCATTTTTGGGTTTTTAAAATCCGACCCTATTTCATTAAATATACTCTTTGGGCCATTTTTGAGACATAATCTGATATTTTAGAGTGAGAGAGAGTTCCCTAGAGTGAGAAAGTGTCCTTCAATAATATTTCTTCAATTCTTGCTCAAGTTTTGGAAGATTAAGAAGGGAAGCTCACTAGGTCTTCATCCTAGTGGTAAGATTCTACATCATAAGCCCTAATTTCGAAATTTTCTGAAAATGGGTAACTAGCAAGATAATTTTTGGGCATGAGAGTTATTTATTTTACATGCATGTGTTATCAAAGGGTGTAGGAAGATTGTTGAGCTAAAAATGGTAAAGATTGGGTTGTGGGATGATGGAATTCTCCATGAAAGGACCTTGGAACCTTAATGCACACTTAGTGTTTGATAAAATGCTCAAATGAGCTCGAACCATGATCACCTTCCTAATTTTGATTCAATTTGTTATATTTCTACAATAGATTGAAGTTACTAAGAATTCCGGAGCATTTAGAGTGTAAGGAAGCTCAAGTGAGGTATGTTGGATAAACTCTTCTCGTAGAATTGAATCCCACGATATTCATGTAAATTATGTAAGTCTCAAGTGATTCATTATGAAATTGGCTATTCCGAGTAAGATTGGGTTGAACGATATATGTTCAACAAGCATCACAAATGCTCTATTCATGTTATGTTACCAATTGAGGATGTGTTAAAATATGGGCTGTGCATTAATAATGTTTCGACTTTAAGTCAAGTTCAAATGAAGGCTATTATGCCAAATTTTGTGAAATATCTCTATGTGCATTAGACTCTAAATTGCTCACATGTGTACTACACACTTTGATTTGAATTGTGTTTGTTGTTGATGATGAGGATGATATTTGAAATTGATAATTTGAGCATGAAAAACTGAATAGGACAACGTGCCAAGAATCTATATATATATATATAATTGGAGGGACTAGAGAGGTGACTTGGCCCCTCTTATAGGCTAGGAAAGTTATTTATCTTTTTTCTCTAATTTTTACATTATTTTTCACTCATTCTTTTCATTTGAATTTTGTAAGAAGTCCAACAGACATGTCCCTTCAAGAACATCCAATGAAATAAAAGTGCAAAAGTTGTTACTACTATAAACAACCGTTTTTGTTTTTTAAAAACCAATAGCCACATTTGGCAGTTATATATGGCATCTAATGCCGCATCACAATGTTGAGGAATTTCTGAATTTTGAATGTTGAGACTTGAGAGGGCAACTAAAATAGTTTTACATATTTTACTTAAAAATTTTATTGGTCATCTTTTCTGCTTTTCAAACTTTCGCCAATCTCTCTTTAGTGGATGGATAGAGATCGTAGTAATGTTTTTGTGTGATTTTGCCTGAATATATCTTAATATGATTCCCTTTATCAACTTTGATACAGTGGAATCTACAATTTGAAATAAGTGTGGCAGGAAGATTGGTCACTATTTTATTTTCTTTTGCCTATTCTCATTCTGTAGGTTCTAATTTCAGTACATGGATATAATTCAGAAGAATAAAAACTTTCAAAGCAGTGTCCCATTACTTAGAACTTTTTGCTTTTCGCAGGTTCTATGCTGTTGAAATAGTGGTGGTCAATTGGGGATATGTAATTTTTACCTTTTCGTTCGGATCTCCTGGTAATTGTTATTTTTATTTTGCACTTTTTTTTCCTTCTCTCTCTATTTTTCTTCTTTTTTTGGATGAAAATGTTTAAGGCGGCACATCATTTGCACCAACAAACTTATTTTTTCACTTTGTGTTTGGTTTTTCTCATTTTTCATTTACCATTTCTTCTAAAAAAAAAATCTAAAATCTCAAGATATAGTTATTAATAAATAATGTTGCAGTAAATAAAATTATCCCTATTGCAATAAATAAAATTATCTCTAAAACAACAATATGATGGTAAGTTCAGAACTCATTATAACTAAGTCTATAAATTTTTCAGTACAGAATATTTTTCATTATATATATTAATTGCCGGACTTTCAGTTTTTTTACATATTGTATATGGAGATATTATGAACACATTTTTTGGTCTTAGTTTTTGATTTAAAAATGATGGATAATTCCTTTGCTTTTAGTTCCGATCTCCGTGAATTGCTATTTTCATTTTAGGATTACCCTTTTTGGTCATTTCCCCCCTAATTTTTACGTGGCACATCTCTTG
Organism: Nicotiana tabacum; assembly: GCF_000715075.1. Taxonomy (NCBI): domain Eukaryota; kingdom Viridiplantae; phylum Streptophyta; class Magnoliopsida; order Solanales; family Solanaceae; genus Nicotiana; species Nicotiana tabacum. The sequence continues at coordinate 44,993,836 of NC_134094.1, forward strand.
AACCAGCAGGACCTAATTGTCTTACTTATTTCTTTCTCATTTTTTATTTACCCTTTTTTTGAATTCCAAGAATCTATTAATATACTTAATAATAATTCTAATTTACAATGACAAGTGTTATCTACGATTATGAACAACCTTTAGATAGGAACGGACGCCATATAGTTTATTTTACGTTTTTCTTAGTATATTCTTTTTTCTCCCTTTTTCCTATTTCATTTTCAATTTAAGAAGAAAAAAACAAGATTTATTATTCTTCATCAGTGTTTCCTTTTACTTTGTCAAAAGCTTTTCGATAGTATAGTACTGTACGTGTTTTAATTTTTTCTTTTTAAAATTTTTTATTTACAGTATCCCCACTTCTTAGATAGTATATAATACAGTAAAATGGAGAAGTCACTTCATTTAGATGAAGCTAAATGCATCTCATGGTGCTGCTTCTATGTAAATTTGGCGAGGAAGTCTTAAATTGAGAGTTTAAAATATTTTAAACTGTTAATGTAGTTTTACTGGTTATAATATGTAGTTTATCTAATTGTAATATAGTTTATGTTTATCCATTGTAATACTGCATCGTAAAGTTATGAATAACTATTTTATTAGTAAAGATTAACATTCTTTTATATGACATTGATCTAACTTAATCATATTTTAAATTTCTACCGCACGAAGCGCGTGCATATTTACTAGTGATCTTATAATTATGGCCACTTGTGCCAATGAAATGAAAAGATATGAAAGTATTATGAAATGCGATGATTGATATAAAAAGGTTGATGTCTCAAATAAGACAGCCTAGCCGATCGGGTCGTGATCGGACACCATGCCGCACACATGGTGGTGATTGTGCTAGAAATTATAATTGAAATTGTGATTGTGGTCGATGTGCCTAATTGATAGCCTAGCCAATCGGGTCGTGATCGGACTCCGTGTTAAAGACGGTCGTATTGATATTGAGAGAAATTGTAGTTGATGGTGGTTTTGATATTGAGAGAAATTGTTGTTGATGTCTCTACTGAGATAGCCAAGCCGATCGAGTCGTGATCGAACTCTGTGCTAAGAGTGCGGTGGTACTGGTTTTATGAATAATGGTATTGTGAATAGTGGTATTGGTATGGTGAATAATGGTACTGGTATTGTGGACAATGGTATATCGATACTAAAAATCTCCCAATGTGAGATGTGGAAATTAATTTGAACACTGCCTTGATCTTAAATTGAGTTTGATGTTAATTAAGGCTTTCGTTGATATTATGATAATCCTATTTGTATTATTTGTCATTCTATTGAGAGGGTATTTAGTTATACATACTAGTGCTATTCGACAGTACTAACATCCCTTTTGCCGGGGGCGCTGCATCTTTCAATGGATACAGGTGGTTCCACAACAGGAGATATCGGTTAGTGATAGAAGTGCACCTTCTTCCCAGCTAACTTGGTGAGCCCCACTTCATTCCGGGGTCATGAATATTTTGTACTTTGTTTATTCTATTTGAGGTATAGCCGGGGCCTTGTTGCCGGCATTATCATTGTACTCTTCTTTATCTATAGAGGCTCCGTAGACATAGTGTGGGTTGTGTATTGGTGCTGGGAAAGACAAACTATTCTATGTTGTGGTTGTATTACTTGTTCATTTGAGACTTTAAAAATAGTGAAATTTATGGTAAGAAATTGGTAATTACAGACATGACTACTTTATTGTTTAATGAAGGAAAACATATATTCTCTTTATTTATGAATGAGTTTGGGTAGAAGGAATCTAACAGGTTTGCTCGGTCGGATTCACTCGGTTGAGCGCCGGTCGCGCTCCTCGGTTTTGGGGCGTGACAAACTTAGTATCAGAGCCTAATGTTTTAAAGTGTCCTAGGATGTCTCGGAGCCATGTCTAGTAGAGTCCTTATTATCGGTGTATTGTCGACCACATCTATAATTAGGATGCTACATGGGCATTTAGGAAAAATACCCTTCTTTTATATTCTTGATCGTGCGATAAAGCTTGTTGTAAGATTGTTCCTCCTTTAACTCCTGAGTTGCTCTCATTTTCAGTACATGGCGCCTAAGAAGAAGGCAAAAACTGGCCAAAGAGCCAATGTCACCCCAAGAGTGACAGTTGATCGTATAATTGATGATGCGGGTGAGCACCCGAGGAGTGAGAATATTCCTCTAGTTACTACACTGCCTGACTCTACTAGCAATAATCAGACCGCACCTGTCCCTACACCTACTGAAGGTGCAACAGTTCCTCCAACTAATATACCAGTTCCACCTCCAATTCTAGTTTCCGATTCTGGTGTTTCTGATGTTGATCTTAGGGGAGCCATACAGAAGTTGGTGGCTCAAATAGTGGCTTCCCAGACCTAGAGGTCAAATGTTGCACCCACTTTTTCAAGTCAGCTAGTAGATTCTACTGGTTCCAGGGTGAACAGGTTTCTCCAGTTGGATCTTCCAGTGTTCACAGGTACTGAAACAGAGGCAGTGGAATTGGCCTCCTACCACCTGAAAGAGGTGGCATATTCTTGGTTTGAACTATGGGAGGAGTTCCGTGAAGAAGGGAGATCTCCGGCGAGGTGGAGTGAGTTTGCTGATGCCTTCATTGATCATTTCTTGCCTGCTGAGACTAAGACAGCCTATGTTGTTGAGTTTGAGAACTTGAGGCAAGGTAGCATGAGTGTGTGGGATTACCATATGAGATTCGCGTACCTGTCTAAATATGCTATTTACATGCTGCCTACTATGGAGGCTAGAGTTTGCCGATTTGTGCAAGGCCTTAGTCCCTTGGTAATTAATGAGGCCGCTACAACAGCCTTAAATTCTGATATGAACTATGGAAAGATGGTGGCATTCACTCAAGCCACAGAGACCCGTAAATTAAGGAACATAATGGAGCGAGAGGGTAGTAATAAGGCCCGGTCTACGGACAACTTTAGTGGTTCTTCAGGTGGTGGCAAGTCAACATTCAGAGGAGGGTCGTAAGGGCTATCACTGTCCTTTGCTCCGTCTTCGGCTAGTGCACCGCCATCAGGGCCTAGTCAACAGCAATAGTGAAGCCGTTTCAGGCCCAGTCAGGGCAACAGGGGATCCAATCAGCAGGGTCATCATGGTGGTAGATTCCAGCAGTAGAGGAAGCCCACATGCCCTAGGTGTGGAAAGATGCACCTAGGAATATGCTACATGGACTTACCCATATGCTACGGATGCGGATTGAGGGGTCACATTCAGAGGGATTGTCGTTCGTACCGCCAGGGTGCGGGCAGGGGCATGGCACAACCAGCCAGTTCTGCAGCTACTACATCCGTAGCACCTCTTCTAGCTCGAGGCACTCCAACACCTGCAGGGCGTGGTGCAGCTAGGGGTGGAGCACAGTGTTCGGGAGGATCCGACCATTTCTATGCTATGAGGGGTCGCCAGAATTCAGAGGCTTCTCTAGATGTTTCCACAGGTATATTGACTGTCCAATCTCATGAAGTATACGCTCTTATTGATTCGGTTCCACTTTGTCATATGTCACACCTTATGTTGCTATGGAATTTGGGATAGAACCAGAACAACTTTATGAGCCGTTCTCTGTATCTACTCCGGTTGGTGAGTCTATTTTAGCCACGCGGGTTTATAGGGATTGTGTTGTGACGTTGCATGGTCAGGACACCGTGGCCGATCTTATTGAATTGAGAATGGTCGATTTTGATGTGATAATGGGGATGGATTGGCTTTATTCTTGTTTTGCCAAGCTTGATTGCCGAACCATAACTGTTAGGTTCGAATTTCCAAATGAGCCAATTATTGAGTGGAAGGGTAATGATGTAGTGCCAAAGGGTAAGTTTATTTCTTACCTAAAGGCCACGAAAATGATCAACAAGGGATGTATTTATCATTTGGCCCGGGTTACGGACACCGATGCTGAGGCACCTACACTTGAGTCTGTACCTGTTGTGAATGAACTTTCGGGAGTCTTTCCAGATGAACTCCCTGGGATCCCACCAGACAGGGAGATTGATTTTGGGATTGATGTGATGCCAGGCACGCATCCTATATCTATTCCACCCTACAGAATGGCACCGACAGAATTGAAGGAGCTAAAGGAACAAGTGAGAGATTTGTTAGAAAAGGGTTTTATCCGGCCAAGTGTGTCACCTTGGGGCACACCGATCCTTTTTGTAAGAAGAAAGATGGGTCATTGAGAATGTGTATTGACTATCGGCAGCTTAATAAGGTAACAGTAAAAAATAAGTACCCATTGCCAAGGATAGATGACTTGTTTGATCAATTGCAAGGTGCCAGGTACTTCTCCAAAATTGATTTACGATCCAGGTATCACCAATTGAAGATCAGGGAGCGGGATATTCCGAAAACAACTTTTAGAACCCGGTATGGGCATTTTGAGTTTCTAGTAATGTCTTTTGGGCTAACACGCCTTCATGGATCTTATGAATCACGTTTTTAAGCCATTCCTCGACTCCTTTGTGATAGTGTTCATTGACGATATTCTTGTATATTCACGAAGTCAGGAGGACCATGCTGACCATCTCAGGGTAGTTCTGCAAACCCTACATCAGCACCAGTTATATGCAAAGTTTTCAAAGTATGAATTTTGGCTTGAATCAGTCATATTCTTGGGTCATGTAGTTTCTAGTGAGGGAATTAAGGTTGATCCTCAGAAAATTTCAGCTGTGAAGAATTGGCCGAGGCCTACAACTCCAACAGAGATTCGCAGTTTCTTAGGCTTAGCTGGATATTATAGAAAGTTTGTGGAGGGGTTTTCTACTCTTGCCTCTCTATTGACTAAATTGACGCAGAAGGCAATTAAGTTCCAATGGTCATATGCTTGTGAAAAGAGTTTCCAGGAATTGAAAGCAAGATTGACTACGACACCGGCGTTGACTCTACTAGAGGGTATAGATGGATTTGTGGTATATCGTGATACTTCAAGAATCGGGCTTGGGTGTGTATTAATGCAACATTTGAAGGTGATAGCTTATGCTTCTAGGCAACTAAACAATCATGAAAAGAACTATCCAACACATGATTTAGAACTTGCGGCGGTGGTATTTGCATTAAAAATTTGGCGTCATTATTTATATGGGGCCCATGTGGATATATTCACGGACCATAAGAGCCTTCAATATATTTTCAAACAGAAGGAATTGAATCTGAGGCAGAGAAGATGGCTTGAATTACTCAAGGATTATGATATTGATATATTATACCATCCAGGGAAGGCTAATGTTGTGGCGGATGCTCTTAGCCAAAAATCTATGGGTAGCTTAGCACACTTGGAGGCACATCAAAGGCCATTGGCTAAATAAGTTCACCGATTGGATAGTTTGGGAGTTCATCTTGCGGACTCTAGTGAAGGAGGGGTAATTGTGCAAAATAGGGCTGAATCATCGCTTGTTGTGGAAGTCAAAGAGAAGCAATATAACGATCCATTGTTGGTGAAATTGAAAGAGGGGATTCATAAAAATAAGACCGCGACCTTTTCTATTAGCATGAATGATGGTACACTAAGGTACCAAGGGCGACTCTGTGTTCCAAATGTGGATGGTCTTCAGGGAAGAATTATGACTGAAGCTCACACTTCTAGGTATTCCGTGCATCCAGGTTCTACAAAAATGTATCATGATCTTAAGGAAGTCAATTGGTGGAATGATATGAAGAGGAATGTGGTGGACTTTGTGGCAAGATGTCCGAATTGTCAGCAAGTGAAGGCCGAGCACCAAAGGCCTGGTGGGTTGGCACAAAACATAAAAATTCCAATGTGGAGGTGGGAAATGATTAATATGGACTTTGTGGTAGGATTACCGCGCACTTCGTGCAAGTTTGACTCAATTTAGGTGATTGTGGATTGGCTCACGAAGTCATCACACTTTTTGCCGGTTAAGTCTACCGACACAACGGAGTAGTATGCTCAGCTGTATATAAAAGAAATAGTCAGGTTGCATGGCACCCCATTTTCCATCATTTCTGATCGGGTGGCACAATTCACTGCTAATTTTTGGAAGACATTTCAGCAAGGTTTGGGTACTCAGGTAAATCTTAGTACACAGCCTTTCACCCATAGACAGACGGGCAGGCAGAGCGGACTATTCAGACGCTTGAGGATATGTTGCGTGCTTGCATTCTAGACTTCAAAGGTAGTTGGGATGATCATAGAATTTGTCTACAACAATAACTACCATGCTAGCATTCAAATGGCACCGTTCGAGGCTTTATATGGTAGGAGATGTAGATCTCCCATTGGGTGGTCTGAAATTGGGGAAGTAGAGTTGATAGGGCCAGACCTCGTGCATCAGGCCATCAAAAAAGTTAAAATCATTAAGGAGCGATTAAAGACTGCTCGGAGTCGTCAGAAATCTTATTCGGATGTTCGTCGTAGGGATTTGGAGTTCAAAGAAGATGATTGGGTATTCTTGAAAGTTTCCCCCATGAAAGGGGTAATGCGATTTGGTAAGAAAGAAAAATTGAGTCCGAGGTATGTCGGACTATACAAAATCATTCAGAGGATTGGTGAGGTGACATACAAGGTTGAGCTATCACCTGAGATGTCATTAGTACACCCGGTGTTTCATGTGTCTACACGCTCCATTTTTAAGTTTTTAAAACCCGACCCTATTTCGTTAAATACACTCTTTGGGCCATTTTTGAGACATAATCTGATATTTTAGAGTGAGAGAGAGTGCCCTAGAGTGAGAAGGTGTTCTTCAATATTGTTTCTTCAATTCTTGCTCAAGTTTTGGAAGATTAAGAAGGGAAGCTCACTAGGTATTCATCCTAGAGTTAAGATTCTACACCCTAAACCCTAATTTCGAAATTTTCTAAAAATGGGTAACTAGGAAGATAATATTTGGGCATGAGAGTTGTTTATTTTACATGCATGTGTTATCAAAGGATGTAGGAAGATTGTTGAGCTAAAAATGGTAAAGATAGGGTTGTGGGATGATGGAATTCTCCATAAAAGGACCTTGGAACCTTAATGCACACTTAGTGTTTGATAAAATGCTCAAATGAGCTCGAACCATGATCACCTTCCTAATTTTGATTCAATTTGTTATATTTCTACAATAGATTGAAGTTGCTAAGAATTCCGGAACATTTAGAGTGTAAGGAAGCTCAAGTGAGGTATGTTGGCTAAACTCTTCTCTTAGAATTGAATCCCACGATATTCATATAAATTATGTAAGTCCCGAGTGATTCATTATGAAATTGGCTATTCCGAGTAAGATTGGGTTGAACGATATATGTTCAACAAGCATCACAAATGCTCTATTCATGTTATGTTACCAATTGAGGATGTGTTAAAATATGGGCTGTGCATTAATAATGTTTCGACTTTAAGTCAAGTTCAAATGAAGGCTATTATGCCAAATTTTGTGAAATATCTCTATGTGCATTAGACTCTAAATTGCTCACATGTGTACTACACACTTTGATTTGAATTGTGTTTATTGTTGATGATGAGGATGATATTTGAAATTGATAATGTGAGCATGAAATACTAAATATGGCCAACATGCCAAGAATGATCTTATAATTGTGGCCACTAGTGCCCATGAAATGAAAAGATGTGAAAGTATTATGAAATGAGATTATTGATATAAAAAGGTTGATGTCTCAAAGAAGACAACATAGCCAATCGGGTCGTGATCGGACACCATGCCGCACACATGGTGGTGATAGTGCTGGAAATTGTAATTGAAATTGTGATTGTGGTCGATGTCCCTAATGGATAGCCTAGTCGATCGGGTCGTGATCGAAATCCGTGTTAATGATGATGGTATTGATATTGAGAGAAATTGTGGTTGATGTCTCTACGGAGATAGCTTAGCCGATCGGGTCGTGATCGGACTCCGTGCTAAGAGTGCAGTAGTACTGGTTTTGTGAATAATGGTATTGGTATGGTGAATAATGGTACTGGTTTTGTGAATAATGGTATTGTGAATAGTGGTATTGGTATGGTGAATAATGGTACTGGTATTGTGAACAATGGTATATCAATACTAAAAATCTCCCAATATGAGATATGAAAATTAATTTGAACACTGTCTTGATCCTAAATTGAGGTTTGACATTAATTAAGGCTTTCATTTATATTATGATAATTTTATTTGTATTATTTGTCATTCTATTGAGAGGGTATTTAGTTATACATACTAGTGCTATTCGACAGTACTAACGTCACTTTTGCCGGGGCGCTGCATCTTTCAATGGATGCAGGTGGTTCCACAGCAGGAGATATTGGTCAGTGATAGCAGTGCTCCTTCTTCCCAGCTGACTTGGTGAGCCCCACTTCATTCCGGGGTCATGAATCTTTTGTACTTTGTGTATTCTGTTTGAGGTATAGTCGAGGCCTTGTTGCCGGCATTATCATTGTACTCTTCTTTATCTATAGAGGCTCCGTAGACATAGTGTGGTTTGTGTATTGGTGCTGGGAAAGACAAACTATGCTATGTTGTGGTTGTATTACTTGTCCATTTGAGACTTTAAAAATGGTGAAACTTATGGTAAGAAATTGGTAATTGCAGACATGACTACTTTATTGTTTAATTAAGGAAAACATATATTCTCTTTATTCATGAATGAGTTTGGGTAGAAGGAATCTAACATGCTTACTCGGTCGGGTTCACTCGGTTGAGCGCCGGTCGCACTCCTCGGTTTTGGGGTGTGACAGTCGAGAGGCAAGAGCATCGCGGGGTAGAGATTTGACCGGATTGAGGTAAGTAACGATTGTAAATCTAGTCCTGAGGGTATGAAACCCGGGATTTCGTATCATTCTACTATTTTGAAGTGACGCACATACTAGGTGATGGGCGTGTGGGCGTGCACCATTGGGGGATTGTGACTTGGTCCGTCCCATAGCAACTGTAAAGTTGCATATTTTGTTGAAACTATATGATACTTATGAGTTTTAGAATTGAATTTATGTAAATTGGGCGGAATGCCATGTTTGGGCCTAGTGCAGTGGTGTTTGGACCCTTAGGGGCCTTTTCTTACTATCCTGTCACTGTTTTCGATTGAAAATCTATACTCAGTCATGGTTATACATATTTATTGCATAACTCCATTTTTATTACTCTGTTTTGATGCATAAATGTTGTTTTGAGATGAATACCCTGTTTTACTAAGAGCCCGAGTGGCTTGAGAGGTTTATCACCGAGTGAGGCCGAGGGCCTGATTTGTGAGGATATTTATGGGATCGGTATACATGCCGCAACATGTTTTGATATAGGCTGAGGGCCTGAGTGATTTATGCCATGATTTGGCTTGATATAACGCTTGGGCTGAAGGAGCCCCTCCGGAGTCTGTACACACCCCCAGTCAGCGGAGGTTCCTACTGAGTGTGAGTGCCGAGTGGCTGGGAGGCATGAGTGATGGTGAGGTATGCCCGAGAGGCTATTTACGAGTGATTGTAAGGTATGCCCGAGGGGTTGTATATGACTGGTAGTGAGGTTTGCCCGAGGGGCTGTATATGAGTGATGTTTTTGCCCGAGGGGTTGTTTATGATTTCATCATTTTTGCTCACCTTTGCATTGAGCCTCTGCTTGAAAACTGTTGAAAAATATCTTTAAATGATTTTACTGGAACTGGGTTTAAACGAGATGTTTTGATTCAAACCCCGCTTTTTAAAGCATGTGGTATTTTACTGAGATTTCATGATATGAACTTTATATGTTTTATTGCTCGTCACTACTACTCACTCTTTATTTACTGTTGTTACTTACTAAGTTAGCGTACTCACGTTACTCCCTTCACCTAGTGTGTAGATCCAGGTATAGCTGGACACGGTAGCGGCTGCTGACTATTTCAGTTGTAGATTTTCTCGGGGATAGCAAGGTAGCTGCCTGGCGATCGCAGCCCTGCTCTTCTCCCTCTTATCTTCCTTTAGTTATATTTAGCTATTTTCCAGACTATGTTAGTCTCGATATTGTCAGACAAGTTGTAGTAGATGCTCATGACTAGTGACACCCCGATATTAGGCTTTTCTTTTCCGCACTTTTTTTTGATTTGAACTCCTTTACGAAGGGTTTTTTTATGTTAAATGGCTTTGAGATTATCTTTGAAATGGAAATATCAGTTTGTTTTGGAAAATGAGTCAGCTATCCTAGTTCCAAGATAGGCGCCATCACGACAGGGTTAGTTTGGGTCATGACAAGTTAGTATCTGAGCCTAGGTTATATAGGTCTCACGAGTCATGAGTGGGTTTAGTAGAGTCTTGCGGATCTGTACGGATACGTCTGTACTTATCTTCGAGAGGCTGCAGAACCCTTAGGAAACTTCACATTCTTGAATTCTGGTTGTGCGAATCTGTTGATTCTAGTAACTAAACATATGTTGTTTTATTCTCTCACAGATGGTGAGGACTCATGCGACCGGTCAGGAGGGCCAGCCACCAGTACCACCAGCCAGGGCCGCGAGTGGCCGAGGCCGTGGTAGGGGCAGAGGTACAGCCCGTACAACAGCTGGGGCAGTACCTGCAGATCCCCAAGTTGTCCCAGATCAGGACTAGGTTCCAGTTGTTGATGCACTAGCTCAGGCACCACCTGTGCCTATTATGATTCCAGGCCTTCAGGAGGCCCTAGCTCAGATTCTGATAGTATGTACCGGCCTTGCTCATGCGGTCTCTATCTCAAAGGCCGCAGCCACTTCTCAGGCCGGGGGAGGCACACACACTCAGACTCCCGTTGCTCGCACACCCGAGCAGGTTGTTCAAAGACTCCAGACACCGGGGGCACTACCAGCCCAGTCAGTTGTAGTTGTATAGGATTATGTGGTTCATGCTATGCCTGAGGATGATCAACATAGGTTGGAGAGGTTTGGGAGACTCCAGCCGCCACCTTTCAGTGGCACAGAGAGAGAGGATGCTCAGGACTTCTTGGACAAGTATTAGAGGATACTCCATACTGCTGGTATTCTGGATACTTATGGGGTCTCATTCACTACTTTTCAGTTTTACGGGGCTGCACTCAGATGGTGGGAGACTTATAAGAGGCGTAGGTCTGTTGGCACAACACCCCTTACTTAGCAGCAGTTCTCCGTGGTCTTTTTGGAGAAGTTCGTGCCTCGGTCCCACAGAGAGGAGCTGCGCAGACAGTTTGAGAGGCTTTGCCAGGGTGATATGTCTGTGATGTAGTATGAGATGCGATTCTCGGAGTTGGCCCGTCATGCTATCTTGTTAGTTCCCACGGATAGTGAGAGGATCATGAGGTTTATTGATGGTCTCACTTTTCAGCTACAGTTGCTTATGACCAGAGAGAGGGTGTCTGGTGCTACTTTAATGAGGTTGTCGACATTGCTCGGCAGATTGAGATGGTTCGCGGTCAGGAGAGGGTTGAGAGGGAGACCAAGAGGCCTCGTGGTCTGGGTGGATTCAGCGGTGCTCTTTTTGGGGGCCAATTCCAGCACAGTTGAGGTCGTCATTTTAGACATGCTCAGTCAACTCGGCCATTTCACCGTGGTGCATCATCGGGCCATGGTTCTCACAGTTCTTATCAGGCACACTCATCACTCGATGGCCTTCCAGCCCAGAGTTCATCCCGTGCTCCACAAGTTCAGGGCTCCTCCATGCCAGGTTCTTCTACCAGTTATCCCGGTGCTAGGGGTTCCCTTCAGTTCCCCTCACCAGCACCAGGGAGTTGTTTTGAGTGTGGGGAGTTTGGGCATCTGTGGAGGGAGTGTCCTTATCGTCATGGAGGTCTATCTCAGTAGAGAAGTTAGCCTTCAACTTCAGCACTAGTTACTTCACCACCCGCCCAGTCAGCTCGGGGTGGAGGTCAGTCAACTTGGGGTTGTCCTAGAGGGGGAGGCATATTAGGGGTGGCTAGGCCTGTTTCTATGCCCTCCCTACTAGACCAGATGGTATTGCTTCAGATGCCGTGATTATAGGTATTGTCTCGGTTTGTCACAGAGATGCCTCCATATTATTTGACCCTGGTTCCACGTATTCATATGTTTTCTCGTATTTCGTCCATTTTCTGGATATGCCCCGTGAGTCTTTAGTTTTATCTATTCATGTATCTACTCTGGTGGGCGATACTATTGTTATGGACCGCGTATATCAGTCATGTGTGGTGACTATTTAGGGTTTGGAAACCCAAGTGGACCTTTTACTGCTCAGTATGGTTGACTTTGATGATGTTATTTTGGGTATGGATTGGTTATCTCCATGTCACGCTGGTCTAGATTATCACACTAAGACCGTGACGTTGGCGATGCCGGGATTTTCGAGGGTTGAGTGGAGCGGTTCTATAGATTATGTACCTAGTAGGGTGATTTCATATTTGAAGGCTCAGCGTATGGTTGAGAAGGGTTGCCTATATTATTTGGCGTTTGTGAGAGATGTTAGTGTAGAGACTCCTGCCATTGATTCTGTTCCGGTGGTACGTAATTTTTTGGATGTGTTTCCTGCAGACCTGCCGGGCATGCCGCCTGCCAGGGATATTGACTTTGGTATTGATTTGGTGCCGGGCACTCAGCCCATTTCTATTCCACCATATCATATGGAACCGATGGAGTTGAAGGAATTGAAAGAACAACTTCAGGAACTCCTTAATAAGGGGTTTATTCGGCCAAGTGTGTCACCTTGGGGTGCACCAATTAAATTTGTGAAGAAGAAGGATGGTTCCATGAGAATGTGCATTAATTACAGGCAGTTGAACTAGGTCACAATCAAGAACAAGTATCCTTTGCCTTGTATTGATGAGTTATTTGACCAGCTTCAGGGAACGAGGGTGTTATCCAAGATTGATTTGAGGTCCAGTTATCACCAGCTGAAGATTCGGGATTCGGATATTCTTAAGACAACTTTCAGGACCCGATATGGCCATTACAAATTCTTAGTGATGTCTTTTGGGCTAACCAATGCCCCAGCAGCGTTCATGCATTTGATAAACAGTGTATTCCAGCCCTATTTGGACTCATTAATTGTTGTATTCATTGATGACATCCTGGTGTGTATTTGCGTAGTCAGGAGGAGCACGTGGAGCATTTGAGAGTTGTGTTGTAGAGATTGAGGAGGAGAAGCTTTATGCAAAGTTCTCCAAGTGTGAGTTTTGGCTCAGTTCAGTAGCATTCTTGGGACACGTGGTGTCCAGTGAGGGTATTCAGGTGGATCCGAAGAAGATAGAGGCGGTGCAGAGTTGGCGCCAATTAAAGACCCATGAGAAGAACTATCCTGTCCATGATCTTGAGTTAGCAGCCATTGTTCATGCCTTGAAGATTTGGCATAAATATTTGTAAGGGATTCATTGTGAGATCTATACTGATCACCGGAGCCTGCAATATCTATTTAAGAAAAAGGATCTTAATTTGCGTCAGCAGAGATGGTTGGAGCTTCTTAAGGACTATGATATCACTATTCTGTACCATTCAGGGAAGGCTAATGTGGTGGCCGATGCTTTGAGCCACCGAGTAGAGAGTTTGGGGAGTTTAGCATATCTTCCAGCAGCAGAGAGACCTTTGGCATTGGATGTTCAAGCCTTAGCGATCCAGCTTGTGAGATTGGATATTTCGGAGCCGAGTCGAGTATTGGCTTGCAGGGTCTCCAGGTCTTCTATTTATGACCGTATCAGGGAGCGTCAGTATGATGACCCCCACTTGCGTGTTCTTCAAGACAGGGTCCGGTAAGGTAATGCTAGAGATGTGACTATTGGCAGTGAAGGTTTGTTGCCGATGCAGGATCAGATATGTATGCCTAATATAGATTGGCTTCGAGAGTTGATTCTTGATAAGGCACACAGCTCGCGGTATTCTATCCATCTGGGTACCGTGAAGATGTAACAGGATTTGAGACAGCACTATTGGTGGAGATGGATGAAGAAGTATATAGTTGGGTTTGTAGCTCGGTGTCTCAATTGTCAGCAGGTTAAGTATGAACATCAGAGACCGAGTGGCTTGCTTCAGAGATTAGACATCCCAGAGTGGAAGTGGGAGCGGATCACCATGGACTTCGTAGTTGGGCTCCCACGGACTTCGAGGAAGTTCGATGCTATTTGGGTTATTGTGGATCGGCTGACCAAGTCCGCGCACTTCATTCCAGTTGGGCACTACTTACTCTTCAGAGCGGCTGGCTGAGATTTACATCCGAGAGATTGTTCGCCTTCATGGTGTCCAAGTTTCCATCATTTTAGATAGAGGTACGCAAGTCACATCGCAGTTTTGGAGGGCCGTGCAGCGAGGGTTGGGTACTCAGGTTGAGTACTCAGGTTGAGTTGAGCACAACTTTTCACCCTCAGACGGATGGGCAGTCTGAGTGCACTATTTAAATATTGGAGGGCATGTTGCGCTCTTGTGTCATTGAATTTGGATGTTTATGGGACCAGTTCTTGCCGCTCGCGGAGTTTGCATATAACAACGATTATCAGTCGAGTATTTAGATGGCTCCGTATGAGGCTTTATATGGGAGGAGGTGTAGATCTCCGGTTGGATGGTTTAAGCCGGGTGAGGCTAGGCTCTTGGGTACAGACTTGGTCCAAGATGCATTAAATAAGGTGAAATTGATTCAAGAGCAGCTTCGCACGGTGCAGTCTAGGCAGAAGAGCTATGCGGACAGGAAGGTCCGTGATTTATCTTTCATGGTTGGGGAGAAGATTTTGCTGAAGGTATCACCCATGAAGGGTATCATGAGGTTTGGGAAGAGGGGCAAGTTGAGCCCCGGTTAACTGGGCCTTTTGAGGTGCTTCAGAGGATAGGGGAGGTGGCTTATAAGCTTGCCTTGCCACCCAGATTGTCGAGTGTGCACGCAGTTTTTCATGTTTCCATGCTCCGGAAGTATATTGGAGATCCGTCCCATGTTTTAGATTTCACCACAGTTCAGTTGGAGGGTGATATGACTTGTGATGCGGGGCCGGTGGCCATTTTGGATCGGCAGATTCAGAAGTTGAGGTCAAAGGATATAGCTTCAGTGAAGGTGCAATGGAGATGGTCAGCCTGTGGAGGAGGCCACCTGGGAGACCGAGCGGGAGATGCGGAGCAGATATCTACACCTATTCGAGACTCCAAGTATGTTTCTAGACTCGTTCGAGGACGAACAGTTATTTAAGAGAGGAAGGATGTAACGACCCGATCGGTCGTTTTGAGAGTTATAGCCCATTTCCCCCATTTTCGCTTCTTTATGTGTTGTTCAGCTGTATTATGTTATACCGGGTTAGTTGGTTCGGGTCCGGAGTGGTTTCATAGTGGATTGAGACACTTAGACTCCTATTTAGAAGTTTAAGTTGGAAACGTCAATAGGGTGTTGACCTATGTGTAAACGATCTCGGATTTGAATTTTTATGGTTCCGTTAGTTCTGTTTGGTGATTTTGGACTTAGGAGTACGTCTGGAATGTGATTTGGAGGTTCGTAGTGGAATTAGGCTTGAATTGGCGAAAGTTGGAAATTTGGTGATTTTGGTCGGCAGTGGAAAATTTGATAGCGGGGTCGGAATGGTATTCCAGAAGTTGGAGTAGGTTCGTAGTGTCATTTTTGACGTGTGTGAAAAATTTGAGGTCATTCGGACGTGGTTTGGTTGGTTTCGGCATCAGTTGTCGAATTTGGAAGTTTAGAAGTTCTTAGGCATTTGATGTTATTTTGAGTGATTCAAAGGTTTGACTAAGTTTGTATGTTGATATATGACTTGTTGGTATTTTTGGTTGAGGTCCTGGGGGCCTCGGGGTGATTCCAGGTGGTTAACGGATTGTTTGAAGTTGGAAAATGCAGCTGAAGTTGCTGCTACTGATATTTCTGCACCTGCGGAGGGGAGAACCGCAGGTGCGAGGTCGCTGGTGCGCGTGGAGAGTTCGCAGGTGCGGGTAGTGCTGGGCTAGGTAGGAAACGTAGGGGCGAGATAGTGGTCGCATCTGCGAGCCTGCAGGTGCGAGTCCTGGGGCGCAGATGCGGAGAAGGGGATTTTGGCAGGCGTCGCAGAAGCGGAGTGTGAGTGCGCAGGTGCGAGGTTTGTCCGCAGATGCAAAACCTGGGATCCTAAGTGAGTTCCGCACCTGCGATGGATTTTTCACATGTGCGGTGGCGCAGAAGAGAGAATTTGTCCGCAGGTGCGAAAGGCCTGGGCAGAAACCATAAATAGAACACTTTGCGAATTTTGGTTCATTTCCACCATTTTAAGTCAGTTTTGGAGCTTTTGGAGTGATTTTGAAGGGTTATTCAAGGGCTTTCAGTGAGGTAAGTTTCCTGAGCTCTAATACTCCTATCTATGGTGATTTCCCATTGTATTATCATTTAATTAGTGGAAATTAGGGGTGAAAATGAGGGGTTAGGGCTTGGGATTTTGGAGAGTAATTTAAGGATTTGAAGGACCAAATGATGTCGGATTTTGATAAATTTTGTATGCATGGACTCGTGAGTGAATGGGCTTTCTAGTTTTATAAATTTTGTTGGATTTCGAGATGTGGCCCCAGGGGCCGGGTTTGAGTGAATTTTGGGTTTTGGGCTAATTTGATAGTATTTCTTGTGGAATTCATTCCATTAGCGTATATTGATGGTATTGTACTGATTGTGAATAGATTCAGAGCATTTGAAGGCTGAGTCAAGAGGCAAGAGCATCGTGGGGTTGAGATTTGACCGGATTGAGGTAAGAAGCGATTGTAAATCTAGTCTTGAGGGTATGAAACCCCGAATTTCGTATCATTCTACTATTTTGAGGTGACGCACATGCTAGGTGACGGGTGTGTGGGCGTGCACCATTGGGGGATTGTTACTTGGTCCGTCCCGTAGCAACTGTAAAGTTGCATATTTTGTTGAAACTATATGATACTTATGCATTTTAGAATTGAATTTTTGTAAATTGGGCAGAATGCCATGTTTGGGCCTTGTGCCAGTGGTGTTTGGACCCTTAGGGGCCTTTTCTTACTATCCTCTCACTGTTTTCGATTGAAAATCTATACTCAGTCATGGTTATACATGTTTACTGCATAACTCCATTTTTATTACTCTGTTTTGATGCGTATAAATGTTGTTTTGGGCTGAATACCTTATTTTACTGAGAGCCCGAGTAGCTTGAGAGGCTTATGACTGAGTGAGACCGAGGGCCTGATTTGTGAGGATATTTATGGGATTGGGTTGCACGCCGCAACATGTTTTAATATAGGCCAAGGGCCTGAGTGATTTATGCCATGATTTGGCTTGATATAGCGCTTGGGGTGAAGGAGCCCCTCCGGAGTCTATCCACACCCCCAGTGAGCGCAGGTACCTACTGAGTGCGAGTGCTGAGTGACTGGGAGGCATGAGTGATGGTGAGGTATGCCCGATGGGCTGTTTACGAGTGATTGTAATGTATGCCCGAGGGGCTGTATACGAGTGACTGTGAGGTTTGCCCGAGGGGCTGTATATGAGTGATGTTTTTGCCTGAGGGTTGTATATGAGTGATGTTTTTGCCCGAGGGGATGTTTATGATTTCATCATTTTTACTTACCTTTGCATTGAGCCTCTGCTTGAAAACTGTTGAAAAATATCTTTAAATGATTTTACTGGAATTGGGTTTAAACGAGATGTTTCGATTCAAACCCCGATTTTTAAAGCATGTGGTATTTTACTGAGATTTCATGATATGAACTTTATATGCGTTATTTCTCATCACTACTGCTCAGTCTTTATTTACTGTTGTTACTTACTGAGTTGGCATACTCACGTTACTCCCTACACCTTGTGTGCAGATCCATGTATAGCTGGACACTGTAGCGGCTGCTGAATATTTTGGTTGCAGATTTTCTCGCGGTTAGCAAGGTAGCTGCCTGGCGATCGCAGCCCTGCTCTTCTCCCTCTTATCTTCCTTTAGTTTTATTTATCTTTTTTCCAGACTATGTTAGTCTCGATATTGCCAGACAAGTTGTAGTAGATGCTCATGACTAGTGACACCCCGATGTTGGGCTTTTATTTTCCGAACTTTTGTTTTGATTTGAACTTCTTTACGAAGGTTTTTTTATGTTAAATGGCTTTGAGATTATCTTTGAAATGAAAATATCGGTTTGTTTTGGAAAATGAGTCAGCTAGCCTAGTTCCATGATAGGCGCCATCACGACAGGGTTAGTTTGGGTCGTGACAATTTTAGTATATTTATGTGTGTTTGACATATGAACTCTTTTTTCTGTCTTGTTATTATTTTTTGTAAATGATTATTGCTTGGCTTGCCTAGCAAGTGGGGTTAGGCGCCATCATGACTGATAGTGGTTTTGGGTATGACAGATACTTTTGTTGATTAGTTATCACTTGAGGAGTGCATCGAGGTTGATTTGGGCAAAGAATTAGCTGGATAGGTGATGTAATGTGCTTTATTGATATGCAGAGTCCGTGGAGTGACTCGGGTTTGATATTCCTTGTCAGAATAGTGTGCAAGCAGAAAGGATTCACCCATTTATTAGGATGAGGTTGCTTCTTCTTGAGTATTCATGCGCTAATAAAGCACAAGTCATTCGGCGTGTTTGGCTACACATCAAGGACTAGAGTAGAGTGGGTGACTCTCGAGAATGGTTCTAGTAGGTTTAAGTTCCAGGATCTGATACTTAAAGATTTACCAGATTCACTATGCGGCTAAGGATTAGACATTTTTATTTCATTATGGCAGAGGCTAGGGATACTTCTATATCATTAATGATCCTACAATGCAGTACTAGAAAGATAACAGGAATAACTTTAGATTCATTTAAAGGCTCTTTAGATCAGACATTTCAGTTTGAGGTACTTTTGGATGCATGAAAAAGGAATAAAGTGAATTACGTATCTTAAGATGACGTAGTATCATGTTGGGATCACTTGGTTTGGGATTTGCTTAAGAGCCACAGTGTATTGGAAAGAAGAGTGATGCCTTGAAAGTAGGTCAAGAGTGACTTAAAGAAGTTGGGTCAATAGAAAGATAGCTTGGATCAACATGGTAATGGGAATGATCGGTTTCTTTGGTAGATGAGGGGCATTGCAGTCTCGTTTTTGGTAGGACACCTAGGTCTGGCATTCTGCGTGACTTGGTTGACTTGGAGGAATTCCTTTTCTAGCGGCTTAATTATGTCTAAGTGGGTTTCTAAGATCTTGAGATGATTTATAAAATGACATTAAAAATTTATGTTGCTTACATGAATGGAGAGCTTTTTCATGGCGGTGATTGACGAGAAGGGCTTATACTACTTGTGACTGGTGTTTGATTGTAGGATTCTTGTACATAGATATGTACTCATTATGGATGTGGTCAATCATGAGAGGGTTTAGATAACTTTTTTTTTGATTAAACAGACTTTCCATTTCATCAAAAAAAATTGTCTTTACAAAGGCAGGTTGATGCTGACCATCAGCTTCCTAATTACAATTACAAAATTAGACTATACTAATTACACTTCTAAACAAATTTTGAGTCATCATTTTTGCCTACGGATAATGATTCAAGCTTTGTAATGTTGACTGCCATTTGCTCTTTGATCTCCCTTATATGTGCATGTGTATTGCAATTTTCCTACAGATCACATCAACCTCGAATCTTCCTTTGTTAAATCTGATGGAGTTTATTTCACGCCATATGCAGTATACTACCATGGCAAAACCTGAAGTGGTTATTACTGCCATACCAGCTTTCCTCTTAGCTAGAGTGCTCACCCATTCTATCTCAGTTTGCCAGCTGCCTATTCTCTTGTTATGGCCCAACCAGTTTAGTATTCTTTTCCATACTATGCTAGTACATGAGCAATCAAAAAATAGGTGACTAAATGTTTCAATGCTCCTTGCACAGAAAGCACAATCCAATGGTACTTGGATTCAAAACTTCTACAATCTATCCACAGTAGCTAGTCTCTGATGGATTGCCAGCCATAAGTGGAACTTGAATCTTGGATGGATCTGTGAATGCATATGTATACTCTTCTAGCCAACCTTTGGGAGTTGAGGTAACAATTGAATATATGCCTTATGTATTTGAAATCTGCCCTGGATCTCTATAGTTGCCAGCTTTACATTAAGGTTGGTGTGCATTGTGTTTATTTGCAACAATACTTGTTTTGCATCTATAATCTTCCTGACCACCCAAGAAGCTATCTTAGGTGTGGCCATAGTGTCAATATCTCTTTGTTTTATGTAGTAGCAATGTGCCCATTTGATCCAGAGTGTATCCTTTTTCTTTGCCAATGCCCATAATTGCTTTAGGACTACTGCTTTGTTCCATAATCCCATGTTGATGATGTTTAATCCCTCTGCAGCTTTTGGTTAGCATACCTTGTCCCATGCTATTAGTGCTTTCCTAGATGTAGCACTGGTACCAGTCCATAAGTCTGTTCTACAAACAGTCTCAATTAGTTTCATGATTTTCTTGGGCAATATGAAGATTTGAGCCCAATAAGTCTACATACCAAAGATCACAGACTTAATAAGCGGTACTCTCCCGGAATATGATAGCATTTTTGCTGACCAGCAGTTGACTCTTTCTGTGATCTTCTCCACAAATGGTAGACATTGTTGAATCTTTAATTTCTTGACAGACAAGGGAACTCCCAAGTATTTGAAAGGTATGGATCCCTCTGTATACCCTTTCAAACTTTTCAATGAGTCTTTAAGATCCTGGTGAACACCAACAATGTATATAGAACTTTTGTCTGCATTTGCCTGAAGGCCAGATGCATCAGAGAACATTTGAAAGGTTTTCTGCATTATGGTCAATGAATTAATATCTGCCCTGCAAAACATGAGTAAGTCATCAGCAAAACAAATGTGAGTCACTCCTAGCTTTTTGCATCGTGGGTGATACTTGAACTCCTTTATCAATGGTAGCTGATTCATCTCCCTTTGTAAGTATTCCATTATAATTACAAAGAGGTAGGGAGACATGGGGTCTCTTTGTCTGATTCCTCTCTTAGCCTGAAATGGTTTGGTAAGGCCTCCATTGAGCACCAATTAGTATGATACTATAGTCACACATTCCATGACCCAGTGGATAAATTTTTGTGGGAATCCAAAGTCTGCTAGCATGCACCTGAGGAACTGCCAGTTCAAGGAATCATATGCCTTCCTAATATCCACTTTCAACACATATCTAGGGGATTACCTTTCCTATTATAACCCTTGAAAAGTTCATGGCTAAATAGGATGTTGTCAATAATGCTTCTTCCTTCAATGAATGCTGACTGTGATTTCCCAATAACCACCTCTATCACTTCCTTGATTATGTTGGTCAGTATCTTGGAAACAATCTTATACAGTGTAGTGCAGCATGCTATTGGCCTGTAATCTTTCACCTAAGTTGGAGTTGGGATTTTAGGGATCAATGTAATAGCAGTTCAGTTCCATGCTGGCATCATGTTCCCTGTATGAAAGAAATATTTCACTGCCTCATAGATGTCCAGTTTCACAGTCTCCCATTGCTTAGTGAAAAATTCTATAGGGAATCCATCCACTCCAGGAGCTTTATCATTTGGCATGTCCCTAATAGCTGCATCAATCTCCTCATGTGTTATGTCCATTATCAATTATTGTTGGTGCTTTAAAGTGAGGCAGTTTCCTGCTTTTATGACACTTGTGTTTGGGCAAGGCATCAAGCCATTTGCCTTCCCCATTAGCTTTGTAAAAAAGGTAAGAAATTCTTTTTTCACAGCTTTTGGATCATTTATCTTCACTCCCATTTCATTATATACTGATATGATGGCATTTTTGCTGGCCCTTATTTTCATCTGTGCATAGAAGTATTTTAAATTTGAGTCTCCATAATTAATCCAGGTTGATCTAGTTTTCTGCCTCAATATTCTTTCTTCTATTATGCTCCATTTTTCCAATTCACTAATACTTTTTTTCTCCTGCTCAATCAGCATTTGATAAAAGAGATTAATGACAAGTGCTGCTTGAACACATTCTAAACTGTGCCTTGCTTGATTCAACCTTTGTTCATAGCCTGCCATGGATTTGTTCAGTCCCTTAGCTTTATCTTTTATTCTTTTGAGCTTCTGCCATACGAGTGACATAGGATCCTCTCTTTCATGTTGTTGCCATACTCTATTCACCAAAGGTGAGAAGTATTGGTGGTCCATTGTCTCCATGTAGAGCTTGAATGGATTGGGATAAGTAGCTCTCCTCTTTCATAATTGAATCATAACTGGAGAGTGATCAGATACTCCAGGGTCTAAAGATTCTGCTTCTAAGTGCCCATATATCTGAGTGCACCTGAAGTTTCCAAAAGCCCAATCAATTTTGCTGTAAACTATACTACTTGCTTGTTGCTTGTTACACCAGGTTAAAAGGCATCCCTTTGTCCTAAGTGGAGTTAGTTGCATGCTGTCAATATATTGCTTGAAGTTCTACACCTCTCCAGATGTAACTGGTTGTCCTATTCTATCATCAGTGCTCAACATATTGTTGAAGTCCCCACTAATGAGCCATGGTATTTGTATCTGACTTCCTAATAGCTAAAAATCATGCCATAGAATTTCCCTTTCCTAAAGATTATTCCTAGGATAGACTGATGTCAACAGAATCTGGAAGTTTTTTGTTGGATCCTGCACAAAGCAGTGGATGAATTGCTCATGGATTTTGAGTATTTTGACTATTAGGTATGATCTCGATATTAGCCAAATCCTACCATTTACAGCATGGGTATAATTACAGCAATAGCCCCAGTCCCTAGCAAATTTGTTCAATATATTTTTTGCCTTTGTTTCCTTTACTCTAGTTTCAAAATATCCAAAGATGTCTATTTTATTCTTGTGCAGAAAGAGTCTCGGCTCTTTCTATTTGTAGGGCTTGTTCAGCCCTCTAATGTTCCAAGTACACACAATCATGGGGGTTTGAGTGCAACATCAATCCCAATCTCTGCTGCTTTAGAAGTTCTTGGCACACACTCTGCCAGAATCATGAATCTATTTATATTGGTGCCATCTTCATTTCGAGACTGCTGTTCTATTTCAACACTCTGTCTATGCTGAATTCTATATTCACCATTCCTTCTGAGCAATTGTGTTGGAGAGTCTACTACGACTATTTTTTGTTTGTCATTTCCAACTCCTTCCTGTTGATCTCCCTTCCTTTTTTGCATCTTCTACATCACCTTGTTCTATCTGTTCCTTTAGCTTCCATTCCTGCACTATCTTTTTCTTTCTTGCTCTGTTCCTTCTTTTTGGTGCTTTAAATTCTGCCTTATCATTGTTCTACTCTTTGTTCCTCCAGCACTCAAATTTTTCATGTCCAAAATGATTACAGTCACTACAGAACTTTGGTTTCCACTCATAGATAATTTATTGCTGAATAGTTCCAGACGGAGTATCAATTTCTATACTCTCCAGCATTGATTTTGTGATATCAACCTTTACTAAGACTCTCGCATATAAGATTTTGTTGAGATCAGCTGCATATCTATCAGTGTACATAGGGGATCCAATAGTACTAGCCACTTTGCTAAGAGCATCTGCAGTCCAGTACCCAACAGGCAAGCTTGGGAAATTTACCCACAAAGGAATGGTAGTGATGCATTTAGGATTCAAAATGAAAATCTCTTTCCCGATTTTGTAAAATAAGCGACTTATTGTGGTATGAGTATGGACCTGCTTGCATCACTAGATCTCTATCCTCAATTGTTGAGAATCAAAATACATAGTATTAATCACTGTGATACAGTATTTGTGGCTTCGAAACAAAATCCCCGATAGATATAATAAAAGCCTTCATAGATTTCTTGTATGGAGTATCACCTAGTACATAGCCAATTAAAGTAGTAGCCCAACAGTAATTTACCTTTTGAACATCTTCCTCAACATTTCGAACTACAATCTTACCATCTCGATGACTAGGAGGCACGTAGTCCAGTCGCATGCCCATCTGAGAATTGCGATTTTGTTGCCTTAGATCTTTTGCATGTTAATTCAGCATATTTTCTCCTTGAGTTGTTGGTGCTTGTTGATCTAGCGTTGGGGAAGGTTGCACAGATGATCCTGCCTCTGAGTACTGTAATCTTCTAGGTATTGTTGGCATTTGACTTTTGCCCTTCTGAACCTCCTTGTCCTCAATTAGATCTGCACTGTTCCATTCATTTTCACTGTTACATTCCTTTTCAGAATTGCTTTCAATTTCCTCTTGAATTGGTTGAAATTGAGTTGGAATAAAGCTACCAAACGTTAATGGAGTGAATGTTTGTTGTCCTATGGTCGCCGGGGTTACAATTGAGCTCGCCATTGCCGGTTGTTTCCGCCGTCTTGCCATCACTGGTGCAAGTTATCCTACCTTGGCTAAATGTGCGCCGAGAGAGAAGTCATGCGAAATCTAGCCTCAGACCAAAAACTTTTAACTTATGTTTTGCTTTGGTTTAGATAACTTTGCAGAGGCGCGGTTCTTCTTAAGGCAGAAGGATCGGGATCAGAGGTAGCACAGATGATTTGAGTTGCTTGAGAGGCATAGTAATACATATTTCAATATCACTAAGCGTAATGACCTAATAGGTTGTTCTGAGTCCTGCTTCATGATTTGAGGCTTTGAATAGCTTCATTTGATGATTTAATACTTGTGTTCATGGTTAATTTTTATGTTCTAAAAGATTACATGTATTTTGAAGAAGAAATCTCGATCCTAGAGCCTTAATGATTTTGGAGTTGACAATGATCAACATTCTTGGTAAACAACCTCGGTGTTTTGACTATTCCACTAGGTTCATATGATAACTTTTGACTTGTACGTATATTTGGTTGGGGCCATGATGCCGTTTCGGCACTTATTGTTGAAAGTTGAAAATTTGAGTTATGAACACTGAAATTCATGAGTTTTAATGCTTGATACTTTATCATTGGTATTATTTTGGTATTTTTAGCTTATAGCGAGTTTGTATGAGGTTTATATACTTTTTTGAGTGTTTGGATGGGGTATCAAGGGGCTCCGGGTGAGTTTTGGATTAGTTTCGAGATTGATTGTTGTTAAGTTTCCATTGCCGGTGATGTAGTCAATGCATTTGCAAAGTCCAGCTCGCAAATGTGAATCTCGCATTTGTGAGTGCTAGCTTGCATTTGCGATACCTGGGTAGGAAGGGTCAACTTCACAATTGGGAAGCTTAGGTCGCAATTGCGACTCTTGCAATAGCAAGTTTTGAGGCTAGGTGGCCCTTTCGCATTTGAGACCACTATTCGCAATTGCGATATATACATCTGGAATAAGTATATGGGATTTCAGGATTAGCTCATTTTATTCTATTTTAGAGACCTTGACTACGCAAGGAGGCAATGTTTGAGAGAATTTTCTTCCTAACTTCATATGTTAATAACTTTAACTTGTTTTAGATTAATTTCTAAAATTCCCCATAGATTTTCATCCCTAAATGTCACGACTCAAAATCCCATCGGAGATGTGATAGTGCCTAACATGCTTGTTAGGAAAGCCAACATCTAATGTGCATAAATAAACTTAAATAACAGTAAAAAAAAAAGTCTCAAATGCAGAATAATGTAAATTATTGAAGTCAAAATAGCAGTGCAATTGGAAACCGTCCCATAATCTGGTATCATCGAGTACATGAGTTCTATAGATAAGTAAATACAAGGTCTAAGTTAAATACAATATTGTTCGAACGGAACAACATTGCTACCTCATAATCTCCAAAATACTCTGGATCTGGCTCATTAGCATCTACCATGATAAAAAACATCTGGATCTACACATGAAGTCCAGAGTATAGTATGAGTACAACCGACCCCATGTACTCAATAAGTAGCAAGCCTAACCTCAAGCTGAAAGTAGTGACGAGCTTGGCAAGGTCCAATATTCATTTACAACAACCAACAATAAAATTAATCGCATAATAACAACAAAGGAAGAGCATCTCAAAGATATCAAGTTTGTCTCTATCAGCATTTCTAACAAATAAAAGAGTCAAGGCATCGACTTTAAAGGTATCAAATATCGAATAACATGAGGTAGATATAACACTATTGTAACGATCCGACCGATCATTTTGTATATTTTTGCCCATTCCCCTATTTGATGCTTCCCATATGCTTTTTTGTTATTTTGTGACTTGTAGGGGTAGTTGGTTTGGTTTCGAGAAGGTTTTGGAGTGAATTGGAGCACTTAGTTCCGTGGTCGGGAGCTTGAGTTATAAAAGTTAACCGAGGTTTGTCTTTTAAGTTAACGACCTCGGAATGATGTTTCTATGATTCTCATAGGTTCGTATTGTGATTTTGGACCTATTTATATGTCCATATTTGTATTTGGAGGTCCCTAGGTTGATTTGGGTCTAATTGGTGAAAGTTGGAAATTTGAAGGTTTAAAAGGTTCATAGGTTTGACCGGGAGTGGATTTTAATATTATCGGGTTTGTATGGTTTTTCGGGAATTCGAATAGGTTCGTTATATCATTTGGGACACGTGTGTAAAATTTAGGGTTATTCAGAGTTGGTTAAACGTGGTTCAACATGAGTTTTGAAAGTTGGATGTTTGATTAGTTTGTTAAGCTTTAATTGAGGTGAGATTTGTGGTTTTGATGTTATTTTGTGGTATTTGAGATCTCGAGTAGGCCCATGTTATGTTTTGGGACTAGTTGGTATATTTGGACTGGATATCAAGGGGCTTGAGAGTGTTTCAGATGAGTTTGGATCATTTTTTATGTTTGAAGGCAGTCAGGTTCAGGTGTTGTAGCACCTGCATGGTTTGAAGGCTGAAGATACGGAGCAACCCAGTTTGGAGAGATGGGCAAAAGCGGGCTCCTTGGTTGCTCCTGCGACATTGCAGAATTGGAGGGAGGTCTACAGGTGCGAGGGGTCGGGGAGTAAGTGAAACACGTAGAAGCAAGAATTTTGTTGCAAAAGCGACACCACAAAAGCGGTAGATTTCACCGCAGGTGCGGAAGCACTGGGAAGAGTATATTTTATCGAGGGTTTGGCTTATTTATCATATTTTGATATTGGGAGCTCGGATTAGGGAGATTTTTGAGCTGATTTTCACCACTTGGATTGGGATAAGTTTTCTTCACTTGGATTAGATTTTATTTTATGATTCCATATTTGATTTTGGCTTTTGATTGATGAAGTCTAAGGGAGAAAATGGGGGGTTTTGCGAGTAAATTTTGGAGAGTGATTATTTGGGATTTGAACCCCGATTTGAAGTTGGATTTGGATGAAATTTGCATATTTGGACTTATGTTAAAATGGGTGATTGGGATTTTTGACAATTGTCGAGTTTTGGGTGGGGCCCGAGTTGACTTTTTGGTTGAATTTTTGCTATTTGAAAAAGATTGGAGCTTTATTACTTGGGATCCATTCCTATAGCGTTATTTCATGTTGTTGAGTTGTTTTTGGCTTGATTTGACCCGTACGGAGGTCGATTCGAGAGACAAGGGATTTTTGTAGTGATTCTCGCGCTTTTAGGTAAGTATCTTTCCTAGGATTGGCTTGAGGGTATTCTACCTATAGACTATGATGTTTACTATGTGTTGGGAGAGACGCATGTACGTGCTGACGACCATTTGTGCGTGCACCATGGTTATTCATAATCCGGGTAGACTTTAGGCTATTATGTGCCTAGTTTTGCTATCATGCTTTTGTGCTACCTTGCTTTCTGCACTTGTATGACTAATTCATGTTAGAAATCATGTCTAGGCTATGTGTTTATCCGTTTAAAACATGTTTGAGCTATTTTGCTATGTTGAGCCGTTTGCCTTGATTGTAGTCATACTCCACAGTCATGATATAATATCATCATGTTATTTCACCATTTATGTGTACTTCTTACCTGTTATCTCACACTTTATTGGTTTCCTTAGTTGAGTATCATGAGTTTGAGCAGACTTTATGGCACGTTGGAATAATTTGTGTAGTTTATTGATTATTCTGAAACATTGAAATGTTGGCATATTGAGTTTTGAGTGGATCATTGACTGACCTAAGCCACAAAGCCGTATTGATATTGATATTGAGGTGACGTGTACGCCAGGCCCCCTATTGGGCTGAGTGATATTGATATTGAGGTGATGCGTGCACCATGCAATTTGGGTGTAGTTATGATGATCGTTAACTTTTGATCTGATCAGTGTTTGGCTAGGATCTACCACTCCGGAGTTAGGTGATAATCAATGGTCTTTGGGCCCTATGAGTGTAGGGACTTGGTATGTGTTGAGTGAGGGGCTTTATGCCAGGCACCCGTACAATGCTGAGAGAGTGCGTAGAAGTACTTGTTATGCAGGCATAGAAGTACCTTCCTCATGCTAATTTAAATTCTATACCTTGAAATTGATGATTGATTTTATTAGAAGCATACGCAATTCCTATCAAAGTGAATAGGCTAAACTTGTTGTTCTTGAGCTGCTTTCCCTAAATTATTATAATTATTATTCTATTTATGTTATTGTTGACTGTTGAAAGTGAGTAGCTGACTTTGCCATTCCCGTCACTATCTTAAATCTGAGGTTAGGCTTGCTACTTACTAAATATATGGGTTTAGTTGTACTCATACTACACTCTGTACTTTAAGCGTAGTTCCAAGTGTTGTTGATAAAGTCGATTTCTAGAGAGTTGCACCGGTTCTCGGTGGTGATTTCAAGGTAGCATTGTTGTTTCCGTCCGCAGGCCTTGGAGTCCTTTTCTTTACCTTTGTTATTTTTGTTTATGTACTTGAGAAAGTATTGTATCGTTATAGAAATAGTTGTAGTTATTCACTTTGTAGAGCTTATGTATTCATTTACACCAGGTTATGGGATGGAATTTTAGTTGTATTGATTTATTGCTACAATTATTTATCATATTCATCTATTGAGACATTTACTTATTGTTATTGATGTTTATTTCGGGATGTTGGATTGCCTAGAAAGTAGTGTTAGACAACATCATGACTTTGGTTGTATTTGCGGTTGTGACAAGTTGGTATCAGAGACCTAGATTGCTTGGGTCTCACGAGTCATGAGCAAGTCTAGTGAAGTCTTGCGGATAGGTACAGAGACGTCCGTACTTATCGAGGCTACGTGACTGTTAGGAAACTCCATTTCTTTCATTCTTTGTCGTGTGAATTTTTTTATTCTTAAGTCTGAATCTTTACTCTTATATTCTCTCATAGATGGTGTGGAAACAATCATCGGGTGCAGCTGTGTCACGCCCCGACCACGGGGAGCGCGACCAGTGCTCAACCAAGATAACCCGACCAAGCAAGCATGTACAATGCCTTCTATACGAACTCACCCATGAATAAAGAGAAGATACATTTTATTAGTTAGACAATGAGGAGGATCACGTAAAAAACATCAATTCATTTTCTTTAGTCACATCATTTTTATGTCTCAAAATACAAATACTTTCATGGTTTGAAGTGGAACATGTGGTACAAATACAACATCACTAGTTTTACCTTCCCAACACCAACATACTACCCACACTATGTCTACGGTGCCTCTAATATATACAAAGCAGTAAAATGATAGTGCCGGCAACAAGGCCCCGGCTATACCTCGAAAATAAATGCATAAGGAGCAAATATATATGACCCCGAAATGAAGTGGGGCTCACCAAGTTAGCTGGGAAGAGGGTGCACCGCTATCGCTGATCAAAGCCACCTGCTGTGGAACCACCTTCATCCATTAAAGATGCAGTGCCCCCCGAAAAAAAGGGCGTTAGTACATGTCGAATAGTACTAGTATAAAAACCAAACACCCCATTCAAGGATTGGAAGTTCAACATGAATGTGACGAATCTTGGAAGCAATAAAAGAGCTTAAATAGCCATTAAAAACCATAGCAAATTAATTTAAAGCTTTCAATAACATTCATAAATTTCAAGTTGGGAATCCTCTATATGACCTCTACCATAATGCCACAATCTATACACAAAGTGGCCCTTCCGCCTTACCCCAATGCGTGTGGGTGGAGGTGTAATCATAATACCATAATCTCTACACAAAGCGGCCCTTCCGCCTTACCACAATGTGTGCAGGCAGAGGTGTATTCGCAATCACAATCTCTACACAAAGCGGCCCTGCCGCCTCACCCCAATGTGTGGGGTGGAGGTGTATTCAAAATCACAATCTCTACACAAAGAAGCCCCGCCGCCTCACCCCGATGTGTGCGGGTGGAGGTGTATTCACAATGGCGCCTTCAGATTCCCAAAAAGATAATAGTTTGCACAAAAGATTTATTTTCAAATCAACTATTTGGCACCTTTGGCCTTAACAAGTATAAGTTCATAAGATTTCATCATATGAGAAATAAGAATTTGATCACATTGATTTCGTACAAAATGTTCTTCCCAAAATGGGGTATAACATAATTAAGTCAAAATAGAGCATCCTTAACACATGAGGGTTTGGACACGTTATGCAATTGGAGAATCAATTTACTAGCTTGAATATCCCACCTCAACAATCTTTCAAGTCTGAACTACACACGATGGAGTCTTGTAAGAATACATGAATTTCAATACTAGAAGAAGAGTTTAGCCTTCATACCTCGAAAGAGGCTTTCGTGGTGTAACATTAACATCCCAACACTCCTAACGATTCTAATATATAGGTGAAATTCTTACGGGGACTTACATCCTCCCCCGCTTAGGATCATTCATCCTCGAATGAGGGTCAAAATCCACCATTAGCATCTAATGTGACTCAACTGTTACTTCACACACCAATAGTTCCAAATTTTTGACTAACTCTTTGAATTTCCAAAATTTTTGCTAGAGTCTCCCCTGTTATTGGGCCTATCCACCTGCCAGAGAATCCCAAAACCAGTCCTAACAGCATAACCATAGCATAACGATGTAACAATCATGGAAACAACATTGACCACAACATCATAATCATTATTTTACCAAAAGAAACATGCTTAACATTAACTGTACATGTGAAACATAATTCATAGATGGTAAACTCTTAACATTTTCATAGAACACCGCTACCTAAATACATAATTATTCAAACAAATGAGGGTGCTTCTTCTTCATCTCTTCTTTGGCCTCCCAGGTGGCCTCCTCAACCTGTTTGTTTCGCCATAGCACTTTCACGGAGGCAATCTCTTTGTTTCTCAGCTGTCGAACTTGCTTGTCAATAATGGCAACCAGAATCTCTTCATAAGTTAATTCCTCATTAATCTGAATAGTGTCAACCGGAACAATAAGCGACGGATATCCAACCACCTTTTTTAACATGGATACATGAAACACCGGGTGCACGAAAGACATCTCTGGTGGTAGTTCTAGCCTGTAAGCCACCCGACCAATCCTCTGAATGATTCTGTACGGTACAACATACCTCAGACTCAATTTTTCCTTTTTACCAAACCGCATTATACCTTTCATGGGGGAAACCTTCAAGAATACCCAATCATTCTCTTGGAACTCCAAATCCCTACGATGTACATCCGAATAGGACTTCGGATGACTCTGGGTAGTTTTCACCCGTTCCTTAATTACCTTAGCCTTCCCCATAGCCTGATGCACGAGGTATGGCCCTATCAACTTTGCTTCCCCAATCTCGAACCACCCAATGGGAGATTTACATCTCCTACCATATAGAGCCTCGAACGCTGCCATCTGAATGCTAGCATGATAAATGTAGCTGTAGGCAAATTCTATGAGTGACATATGATCATCCCAGCTACCTTTGAAGTCAAGAACACAAGCGCGCAACATATCCTCAAACGTCTGAATGGTCCGCTCTACTTGCCTATCGGTCTGTGGATGAAAAGCTGTACTAAGATTCACCTGGGTACCAATCCTTGCTGAAATGTCTTCCAAAAGTTATCTATGAACTGTGCCCCTCGATCGAAGATAATAGAAACTGGAGTGCCAAGTAATCTGACCATTTCCTTGATATACAACTGAGCATATTGTTCCGCCATGTCGGTAGCCTTAATAGGTAAGAAGTGTGCTGATTTCGTGAGTCTATCCATAATCACCAAAATCAAGTCGAACTTTCGAGGAGTGCAAGGTAGCCCTACCACAAAGTCCATATTGATCATCTCCCATTTCCACATCGGAATTTCTATGTTCTGTGCCAACGCACCGGGCCTTTGGTGTTCGGCCTTCACTTGTTGACAATTTGGACATCTTGCCACAAAGCGTGCTATATTCCTCTTCATATCATTCCACCAGCAGACTTCCTTAAGATCATGGTACATCTTCGTAGAGCCTGGGTGCACGGAATACCTGGAAGTATGAGCCTCAGTCATTATTCTTTCCCGAAAACCATCTACATTTGGAACACATAATCGCCCGTGGTGCATTAGCGTACCATCATCCGCGCCAAGAGAAAAATCCATAGTCTTATGTTTGTGAATCCCCTCCTTCTATTGTACTAACAATGGATCGTCGTATTTCTTCTCCTTGACTTCCACAAAAAGCGATGATTCAGTCCTATTTTGCCCACCCATACCTCCTTCACTAGAGTCTGCAAGATGAACTCCCAAACTAGATAATCGATGAACCTCTTTGGCCAACAGCCTTTGATATGCCTCCAAGTGAGCCAGACTACCCGCCACAATATTAGCCTTCCCCGGATGATATAGGATATCGATGTCATAATCTTTGAGTAACTCAAGCCATCTTCTCTGCCTCAGATTCAATTCCCTCTGCTTGAAATTATATTGAAGGCTCTTATGGTTCGTGAATATATCCACATGGAACCCATACAAATAATGACGTCAAATCTTCAATGCAAAAACCACTGCCGCGAGCTCTAAGTCATGTGTTGGATAGTTCTTCTCATGATTCTTGAGTTTCCTAGAAGCATAAGAGATCACCTTGCCATGTTGCATCAATACACACCCTAGCCCGATTCTCAAAGCATCACAATGTACAACAAACCCTTCCGTACCCTCTAGTAGGGTCAACACCGGTGCCGTATTCAACCTTGCTTTTAACTCCTGGAAGCTCTTTTCACAAGCATCTGATTATTGGAACTTAACTGCTTTCTGCGTCAATTTAGTCAATGGTACAGAACCCCTCCACAAACTTCCTGTAATACGCATCTATGTCCAAGAAACTGTGAATCTCTGTTGGAGTTGTAGGCCTTGGCCAATTCTTCACGGCTGTGATCTTCTGCGTATCAACCTTAATTCCTTCTCTGGAGACGACATGACCCAAGAATGTGACAGATTCAATCCAAAATTCACACTTTGAAAACAATGCATACAACCTCCACTGATATAGAGTCTGCAGAATTGCCCTGAGATGATCGACATGGTCCTCTCTACTTCGTGAATACACAATAATATCGTCAATGAACACTATCACAAAGTATTCAAGAAAAGGTTTGAAGACTCGATTCATAAGATCCATGAAATCTGCTGGGGCATTTGTTAGCCCAAAGACATCACCAAAAATTCAAAGTGCCGATATCGGGTTCTAAAAGTTGTTTTCGGAATATCCTGCTCCCTAATATTCAATTGGTGATACCCGGATCTTAAATCAATCTTGGAGAAGTACTTGACACCTTGCAATTGATCAAACAAGTCATCTATCATTGGAAGTGGGTACTTATTCTTCATTGTGACTTTATTAAGCAACCGATAGTAATTACAAATTCTCAGTGACTTTTCTTCCTTATAAAGTGAATCGGTGCACCCTAAGGCGACACACTCGGCCGGATGAAACCCTTCTCGAGCAAGTCCTTCAATTGTTACTTTAGTTCCTTCAATTCTGCCGGTTCCATTCTATAGGGTGGAATAGATATAGGCTGCGTGCCTGGTATCACACCAATCCAAAAATAAATCGCCCTATTTGGTGGGATCCCAAGGTGCTCATTCGGAAAGACCTCCGGGAATTCATTCACAACAGGCACTGACTCAAGTGTAGGTGCCTCAACATCGGTATCCGTAACCCAAACCAAATGGTAAATACACCCCTTGTTGATCATCTTCGTGGCCTTAAGAGATCATCTTTGGCACTACATTATCCCTCTTCCATTCAATAACTGGCTCATTTGGAAATTCAAACCTAACGGTTCTTGTTCGGTAATCAAGCTTGGCAAAACATGAATAAAACCAGTCCATCCCCATTATTACATCAAAATCAACCATCCCAAACTCAATGAGATCGGCCATGGTATCCCCACCACGCACCGTGATAACACAATCCCTATAAACCTGTGTGCCCACAATAGACTCATCGACCAGAGTAGATACAGAGAACCGCTAATGAAGCAGTTCAAGTTCTATCCCAAATTCCATAGCAACATAAGGAGTGACGTATGACAAAGTGGAACCGGGATCAATAAGTGCATATACATCATGAGATTGGACAGTCAATATACCCGTGATAACTTCTGGAGAAGCCTCTGAATCCTGACGCCTCCTTATAGCATAAAACCTATTGGGCCCTCCCGAGCTCTAGGTACCACCCCTAGCTGCACCACGCCATGCGAGCGCTGAAGTGCGTTGAGCTGGGGGAGGTGCTGCAGATGTAGTAGATACAGAACTAGCTGGTTGTTCCGTACCCCTACCCATACTCTATTGGGACGAACGGATATCCCTCTGAAGGTGACCCCCGACACCGCACCTGTAGAATATGAGCTGATCCATGAAGCAAACCCCAAAGTGTATCTTTCCACACCTAGGGCATGGGGACTTCTATTGCTGCCAGAATTTCCTCTCCTGACCGACCCCGCTGATAGGATGCCCTATTGCCCTAACTGGGCTTGAAACGACTCCACTGCTGCTGGCTGGGCCCTGATGGCGGTGCACTGGCTGAAGACTGTGCAACAGGACTATGATGGCCATGATGACCCTCCCTAAATGCTAACCTGCCACTACCACCACCAGAAGTACAATTATAATTGATCGCTGACCGGGCCTTGTTGCTACACTCTCGCTCCATTCTATTTTTCAGTTTACAGGTCTCTGCTGCTTGAGCAAATGCCACCATCTTACCATAATTCATATCATAATTCAAGGCAGCTGTAGCGGCCTCATTAATAACCAAAGGGCTAAGGCCCTACACAAACTGGGGCACTCTAGCCTCTATACTGGACAACATGTAGATGGCATACTTGGACAGGCGCGCGAACCTCATATGATACTCCCACACACTCATGCTACCTTGTTTCAGACTCTCAAACTCAACGGCACGGGCTGCCTTGATCTTGGCAGGCGAGAAATGGTTGATGAAGGCGTTTACAAACTCACTCCACCTTGCCGGAGGGCTTCTCTCTTCACGGGACTCCTCCCACATCTCCAACCAAGAATATTCCACCTCTTTTAGGCTGTAGGAGGCCAACTCCTCTCCCACCGTCTCAGTAGCACGCATAAATTGGAGTCCTATGTATCTCATCAATGAAGTCCTGGAGGTCCTCCTCAAGATCAGTGCGTGTGAATACTGGAGGATCCAAATGAAGAAACCTGTACACCTTGGAACTAGCAGAATCCCCCAGCTGGCTGGAAGAAGCAGGTGCAACATTCGATCTCTGGGCTTGGGAAGCCACTATCTGAGCCAATATCTGTATGGCTCCCCTAAGATCCCCATCGGAAACACCGGCACCGGAAGCTGGGGCTGGAGGTGGAATAGTTGCATCCTCAGTAGGAGTAGGTATTGGTGCAGTTGGAGCATGAATAGTAGAATCAGAACCCCTCGGGTGCTCACCTGCATCATCGGGTATAGAATTAACTGCCACTCATAGGGTGGCATTGGCTCCTTGGCCAGTTCTTGCTTTCTTCCTAGGCGCCACATACTGAAATTTAGAGCAATGCACGAGTTAGAGGAGAAACAGCCTTACAATCAGCTCTATCGCACGATCTAGAACATCAAAGAAGGGTATTATTCCTAAATGCCCAAGCAGCCTCCTAATTATAGATATAGTCGACAACACACTTATAAGAACGACTCTACTAGACATGGCTCTGAGACATCCTAGGACACTTTAAAACCATAGGCTCTGATACCAAGCTTGTCACGCCCCGACCTAGGAGAGCATGACCAGTGCTCAACCGAGATAACCTGGCCAAGCAAGCATGTACAATGGCTTCTATCCGAACTCACCCATGAATAAAGAGAAGATACATTTCATTAGTTAGACAATGAGGAGGATCACGTAAACAACATCAATTCATTTTTATTAGTCACATCATTTTTAAGTCTCAAAATACAAACACTTTCATGGTTTGAAGTGGAACATGTGGTACAAATACAACATCACTAGTTTGACCTTCCCAACACCAACATACTACCCACACTATGTCTATAAAGCCTCTAATATATACAAAGTATTACAACGATAGTGCCGACAACAAGGCCTCGGCTATACCTCGAAACTAAATGAATAGAATGGTTTGGACAAAAAGGGTATAACATAATTAAGTCAAAATAGAACATCATTAACCATGAGGGTTTGGACACATTATACAATTTGAGAATCAATTTATTAGCTTGAATATCCCACTTTTACAGTGTTTCATGTTCGAACTACACATGATGGAGTTTTGTAAGAATACAGGAATTCCGATACTAGAAGAAGAGTTTAGCCTTCATACCTCGAAAGAGCCTTCCGTGGTGTAACAATAACGTCCCGACACTCCTAACGATGACAATCTATAGAAGAGGGGAGAATTACAATCATAATTACAAGTCCAACAACTTCCCCACAACACCTATTTGCTCATGCATGTGATATGTCTACTCTCATCACCCATAATCAACCCAAAATTCAAAATTGGAGAATTGGGGGAAGAAATTCTTACCTTTTAGAAACCCAAGTAAGTTTCTTTTAATGAACATCCAAGGCTTAATCCAAGTTGAGTAGTGAAATCCTTGAATCCTCCCCTTTCGCTCTCTAAAATAGCTCTTTCCTCTCTCTAAAATACCAGATAACCCCTTAAAAATGACCCCTATGGCTAAATAAAAGGAAATATCATCGGGTTAATAAATTAAAAAAATGAAGCCCCGATGCAGATCGTATAACACTTTTGAGGTCAGCAAAATGGACCGCATAATGGTCCTCCGGAACTGGGCACTTCTGTGCAGGTATATGACATGTCTGAGTCCGCATATCAATTCTGCGGTCGCATAATGGATCGTAGAACGTCCTTCCGAAATTCCTCATGCTGGTTCTGTGATGGATGTGCGGCCCGCAAAATGATTATGCGATTGCATAATTGACCGCAAAATAAATTCCAAAATTTGCCCATTTCTCTACTTCGCTCTGTGGTCCGCAAATCAGTTCTGCAGTCGCATAATGGACCGCACAAATGCCATATTCTGCAATAATTCTTCTTCAACTCTCCAATGCGTTGTTCAACCCAAAAAGTCCGTACTGCGACGAGCAAACTCATTGCAAAGAATTACTATAACTCTCAAATATATTAGCCTACCTCGGCACCACGAAATCTCAGCTTTAGGTGAAATTCGTACGGGGCGTTAGAAGATAAGTAGGCATCGGTACTTCAGGCGAGGGCCATGAGAGGCTGGGGTCGGGGCATAGGTAAGGGTGGAGCACACGCTGTAGCTAGAGTCACTGCTCGTGCAGCTGTAGTGGAGCCACTAGTAGCTCCTATTGAGTAGCATGTTCAGGACTATGATGAGGCGGAGATACCAGCTCAGGTTCCCCAGGACCTATTTGTTTCACCAGCTGTTTGAGATGCTTTAGTTCATATGGTTGGCATGTTCAAGAATTTTTCACAAGCTGGGGCATTCCCCACAGTACCAGCTACTTCCCAGGTAGGTGGTAGGGTGCAGACTCCGGCTACCCATACCCTAGAGCTGGTGGCCTATGGTTATTAGACTTCTGCAGTGTTACTAGTTGGAAGAGTTCATCATATTATTGCCATGCAGCCTGAGGATCGGCCTGCGATGTCAACTGATGAACTGAAGATATTAGATAAGTTCACAAATTTGCATCCTCCTAACTTCAGTGGTACACCTTCAGAGAATGCCCAAGGATTCTTGGATCAATGTCATGAGATTCTGCGCAACTTGGGACTAGTTGAGTCCAATCGAGTTCATTTTACCACCTTCCAGATGTAGGGTCCAACCAAGAGGTGGTGGCAGGTTTATGAGATGGGTCAACAATCAGGATCACCTCCTCTTACATAGGCTCAGTTCTCTAGGGTCATTTTAGGGCATTTTGCCCCGCACTCGAAGAGAGGATTTATGTAGGCACTTTGAGTACCTTCAGCAGGGTCTGATGTCAGTTACTAAGTACAAGATGAGGTTTACAGAATTGTCCTAGTATATCACTATATTGGTTCATACTTATGAGGAGAGAGTGAGGAAATTCAATGATAGCTTTCATTATGGGATTCGTAATGTTATGGATAGACAGGTGGAGACCGCGACTCCATTTCACTAGGTTGTGGAGATAGCACATCGTATTAAGTGCATTTGCATTGAGACCAGAGAGATGTTGTCAGGTGGGGACAAGAGGTCTCAACGTTTAGAGAGTTTTAGTGTCACCTTATTTGGAGGCCGAGGTTCGTTTAGGTGGAGGCCAATCTAGCAGGCCAACTTATTATTCACTGCCACCCAGTCTAGGAGCTTTTGCGTAGTCTTCATTTTGTGAACTTCTAGCAAAGAGGTTTCATTGCACTTCATCTATTCTGGGTTCATCAGTACCCGATTCTTCTTGTGGCTATTCTCGTTTATGGGGTTCGACTCAGGCCCTGAAGTCTTTCTCAGTCAGAGGTTGCTACGAGTATGGAGAATTGGGGCACGTTAGTAAGTATTGCCCCTATTTTTATAGAGGTCCAGGGTAGCAGGGAGGTCAGATTATGGTTCCCGCAGCAGTTGCTACACCAGCCGCTCAGCCAGCTCGGGGTGGAGGTCATCCAGGACGTGTTGGTCCTAGAGGGGGAGCTCAGTCTAGTAGAGTTAGGCCAGATGCTATGCTTTTCAAGAGAGGACCGAGGCCTTTTCTTCTAT
Source organism: Nicotiana tabacum (assembly GCF_000715075.1). NCBI lineage: Eukaryota > Viridiplantae > Streptophyta > Magnoliopsida > Solanales > Solanaceae > Nicotiana > Nicotiana tabacum. Next base: position 45,032,574 of record NC_134094.1, read on the forward strand.
GCAATGATTATAGGTATTGTTTTTGTGTGCCGCAAGGATGCTTCAGTATTGTTTGATACCTGGTTCCACTTATTCATATGTGTCATCGTACTTTGCTTCTTTTCATGATATGCCTTGTGGATTTCTTGATTCTCATGTGCATGTGTCTACACATGTTGGTGATTCTACTATGGTGGATCGAGTTTATTGGTCTTGTGTGGTCACTATTTGTGGTTTTGAGGTGAGGGAAGACTTCTTGTTATTAGATATGGTTGATTTTGATGTGATCTTAGGTATGGATTGGTTATGTCTGTACAACGTTATTCAGGATTGTCATGCTAAGACCTTGACGTTATCAATGTCGGGGTTGCCGAGGTTGGAGTGTAAGGATTCTCTTGGTTGCACTCCTAGTAGAGTGATCTCATTCTTAAAGGCTCAACAAATGGTTGAGGAGGGATGTTTTGCATATTTATCCTTTGTCATAGTTGTTAGTATTGATACTCCTACTATTGAGTCAGTTCCAGTAATGAGTGAGTTTTTGGATGTGTTTCGAGTAGACCTACCGGGCGTGCCACCCGATAGGGATATTGATTTCGGTATTTATTTGGTGTCGAGCATGCAACCTATCACTATTCCTCAGTATCGTATGGCTTTAATGGATTTGAAGGACTTGAAGGAACAATTGCAAGCATTTTTGGATAAGAGGTTCATCAGGCCTAGTGTTTCACCTTGGGTGCACCACTGTTGTTTGTTAAGAAGAATGATGGGGTCTATGAGAGTGTGTATTGACTATCGGCAGTTGAACAAAGTGACTATGAAGAACAAGTATCCAATGCCGCATATTGATGACTTATTTGATTAGCTTTAGAGTGCCAGGGTGTTCTCGAAGATTGACTTGAGACTGAGGTATCACCAGTCGAAGATTAAGGCTTCGGATATCCTTAAGACTACTTTCCGGACTTGTTATGGCCATTATGAGTTTTTGATGATGTTATTTGGGTTGACTAATTCCCCAACATCCTCCATACACTTGATGAATAGTGTGTTCCACCCTTATACGGATTCATTTGTCATTGCATTCATTAATTATATTGTTACGCACTACACTATTCCCCCACATTTGAAGTTAAATATTAATAAGGTTTTGATACAACCAATCAGTCGGAGATATATTATAAGGAAAAAGAGGCAGTTACATTCGGCAAAAATGTGCTAGCTATCCCACTAGGTGTAGTAGTCGGTGTAGGGAGACCCGTTTGGCATATGGGGCGGCGGAATTTCCTAGACTTGGTATAAAAAGGCAGTTCAACTCTCTTCTCTTTCATTCTAGGGGATATCACCAACTTTAGTTCACCTAAATCAGAAGCGAACCCAGTATGATTTAGCATGAAGAACTCGAGATCATCACTGTAATATCTGCTATCTTGTTATACAGATTTCTTTGGAGATTCATTGGGGGCATAGTTAATCATCAAAAAAGCGTAAGAACTCGGGAAGCATAGCTAGTTCTTCAATAAGGTGTATATGACAACTTTCTTTCTTGGCATGATTAGTGTAAGCGTCTCTCTCTAAAAGACTTCTATGTTGAAAGATTGGTTGGTTCGAAGTCCTTCATAATAACGTCATTTCTTTTCTTGTACATTTTTGCCGGTAGTATTCTTTCAAGTCTGAGGTCTTCCAAAAAAGTACCCCTGAGGTCGGAGAATATGATTCATTCTGAGCTTAATCTTGGTTTCTCTTGAAATTGACATTGCATTACACACACAATATATATATATATATATATATATATATATATGCATGTGTGTATATGTATCTATTTTACTTTACTGAGCCGCGCTATAGTCGGCCGGGTACGACACCTATTGTTCAACCATCGATTAGTTGGGTATGATAAGACATGATGTGTAATGCGAGGTTACTGGGTCCTGTTGAGGTCGACTACGCTGAGTGCTTTTGAGGTCGATTACAGGTGAGACCTCCTAAGGCTGGGTATGATCGAGTCCTCTATGAGGTTGGGTACAAAGTGATGTGATATAAAATATTAATTGAGAACTATGTGGCCAGGTATGACCGAGTTCTTTTGAGACCGGGTACGCCGAATGCTGTTGAAACCGGGTACAACCGAGATCTCTTGAGGCCGGGTACGATGTTGTAACAATATGAGACTTTACCGAGTGCTCTTCAAGGTCAGGTATGATATGATTGATATGCCTCAAAGAGCGGCTGAATGATACTATATTATGTATTTAATGTATAACCCCAATGAATGGCTTCACTTTTTTACCAAACTTGCATAGATTTAAGATTCTTGGTTTTCGCAGTGTATACCCCCGGTGGCTTATCTTTGGTATCCAGGTTAAAATTATGTATTTGCATCTCTTATGTTATGTCTTTGATTTACCTACCTTATTGGTCTTACATACTCAGTACATCTTCCGTACTGATGCCCCTTTCTTCTGGGCGTTGTGTTCATGCCCATAGTTATAGTTAGATCTGGTGACGTCCCTCCCGAATAAGGTGCTCGCTTCAGCTTATGATTGTCCCACTCATAAGCTTCAAGTTATATATGTTCCAATCATTATGGGTATGGTGTGGCCCTGTCCTGACCATGTTATATATTTTTGGCACTCTTAAAGGCTTTCATACTAGTGTTCATTGTATATGTAAATGTTGGCTATGACTCGGTTGGCAACAATTGTCCATATATGTATATAAAATTGATGCAAGTTTCCTTCACAATCAGTTATAAGCATTTTTAAATTCTGGTGTTATACATGGGCGCCTCGTTGGCCTAGGTTTCATATTAATGTTCTTAGTATAGATGTTAGTTTGCACGGGCTCTCTAGCGTCATGTGCCGGTTGCACCTCCCGAGGCTGGGGTGTGACATTGCACGGGCTCTCTAGCGTCATGTGCCGGTTGCACCTCCCGAGGCTGGGGTGTGACAAACTTGGTATCACTGCAAATCTGTCCTAGGGAGTCTGCAAGTCATATCTAGTAGAGTCTTGTATATGGGTATGTCGTGCACCATACTTATAAACATGAGGCTACGAGATATCTAGGGTGGATACCTTTCTTTCTGATTTAGATCGTGTGATAGACTAGAGTTGTAAGTATATGCTTCTAATCCTCCTCTCGTTTATGATTATAGAGATGCTTACCATGAAATGTCATGCAATCGTTCGGGGATAAATAAAGAAGTAGGAGAATGTACCAGCCAGGTGCCACCTGGCCCTATGGGTCAACATGGCCCTTACGATGAGGCCGATACTCAATTTTCTGGAACAACCCCACTACCCCTTGAACGACATAGAGAAACTCATGTACCACCGATTCCTCCATCGGTTGTTCGTAAACAAGATTTAGATATGAGAAGTGAAGTGCCGTTATTGACCTCTCAGGCCCAACGACAGGCCCCTAGCTCTTCTGATAGGGGGTCAGCATGAGAATTCGGGATTTTATTAATTTGGACCCCCCAGTATTTACCAGAATAGACCCAAGCGAATATCCTCAAAATTTTCTTGATCAGATGGAACGGACTTTATGAGTTATGCATGCCACTGATACTGAGTCCATAGAACATGACTCTTATAGTTTTAGGGATATTGCTATGACATGGTATGAAACATGGGAACAGTCCAAGGGACCTCTTGCACCACCAGCGGGATGGAGAGAGTTTTCTGAGGCTTTTCTGCAACAATATTTGCATATTGAGCTCCGCCGAGCTTGGTATGATAGATTCTTACTCTTGGAGCAAGGTATATGAGTGTTCAAGAATATAGCATGCAATCTAACTCCTTGGCCAAGTATGCCCCTTCAGTTGTGGCAGAGATGAGTGATAGAGTACATCGATTTGTTGGTGGATTAGGACCACATTTTCTTAAGGAATTCACCACTGCTTCTTTGAGTCCAAATAGGGATATTGCTCTATTCAAGACTATGCGCAGAATTTGGAGTATCGCAAGAGACAACAGTGAGCCACTCGAGAGCATGACTGTGGCCAACATAAGAGAGCCCGGTGTACAAGTGATATAGGAGAGTCTCGAGGTGAGTTCATACCTTTGTTTGCTCGGCACCTATCTTATCCGGTGGCTAATGCAATGTCACTTTCCCACCGTCAGCATCATGATCTGATCACTCATTCCGGTCAGGGTTAGAATCCCTGAGGACAGGGTTTACAATATAGTGGAGACCCTAGTAAAATAAGGTCCCCGCTACCGCATTATGGCAAATGTGGTAGGAATAATGTTTGGCATTGCCGCGAAGGTTTAAACTTATGCTATTCTTGTGGGCAGCCCGGTCACATTATGCATTTTTGCCCAGTGAGAAATGTGGGTAACATAATTTCACCAACGGGATCTGCAACAACTTCGTCATCATCTGCATGCCTTCATGAGCAAAGCATGCAACCATTGGTAGGAATAGATTAATTAACAAGAACTTGAGGCATTAACCCTCACTTTATAGATTCTACCTAGGGATAGGATTGAACTACTTGTAGCCATATTAGTTGTTCTTAGCCTCTTAATTGTTTTAGGGATAATTCAATTAGGAAGTCTTGTTAGTCTTTGAAAGAAGCTAATATAGAATTATTATCCGAGGCTAATTAACATAAATTCGTTCATATTTGTAAAATCGTGAAAGGCATTGGATCATTACTTGAGTGTAATTCCCCGTGTATCAATGCTTGTAGCCATTGATCATTTTACTCACTTTCTAGGTCAGTTTACATTTTTGCATTTAGTTAATAATATTTTCACAAACACCATCTAAGTGTTTGGCTTAGCATAATAAGCAATAATTCTCTTACATTGCCTAATTGGGATTCGACCCTGACTCATAGCTGGGTATATTACATTGCATGCGACCGTGTCCATTTACTTTTTAGTAGTGGATTTGGACATCATCAAAATTGGCGTAGTTGTCGGGGAACAATTTTGCGCATTTAGGTTGTTTGAGAAGTAAGCGTACATAGTTTGGTCCAAAAATGACATCATGTAATAAAATGACATCATGTAATAAAATGACATCATGTAATTATTTTCTAGCTTGTAATAAAACGACCGTGTAATAAAATGACATCATGTAATTATTTTCTAGCTTGTAATAAAATGACATCATGTAATAAAACGACCGTGTCCATTTATTTTCTAGCTTATTTTCTTAGTTATTAAAAAATGACATCATGTAATAAAATGTTTCAGATGGTAGTTGTTTTTACATTAATGACCTGTGTCCTTATTGTGGAGGACCACACTTATGAAAAAATTATTTAAATTCTCCCGGGGGCGGATTGTGCGCACAATCTCAAACTCATGAGTGGAGTATATGTGATAAGTGTAGTGGTCAAAATGGCAATTCGGTTAATTGTGCTTATTTGTCCTTCCTTTCCCCGAACCTCCACTATGATGATTCTACTTTTTGTGATGACAAGTATAGGGATATGGAAGTGGAAGAAATTGAGCATGGTCAAAATGGGGAGTTCAAGCTCATGATGGAATGCCTACTTGAATGAGTAAACAAAGAGCAAAATGCCTTGGAGAAGCTTTTAGAAACTAGTCTCCAAAATGATTTGGCCCTTGAAAGGTTGAATTCACAAATGGGAGAAATGCTTGAAGCTATAGAGATCCAAAAAGCCTCAGAAGTGGATGATAGCCAAGAACCTTCCTTGGAGGTTGAAGCCGAAAATTCTTCTTTGGCACTTGATCAAAACCAAGAAGAACTCTCAAATGCTCAAAATGAGAGGATGATGCTCATGTTGGAGGCCATTCTTTAAAATGAGGAGAAGTACAACTGGGCACTTGAGGAATCAAGAAATAAACATCCACTAACCGATTTCATGATTGTTGGTGATGCTACGAAAAATATGGAATTCGAGTCAACCGGCATAGTTGAAAATATGGTTGACACTGACTCTAGTTCGGGGGAAAAGGAGGATGTCAAAATCTGGAAAACGTTGCAAGCTGGGAGTTTGATATCTCATTCCAAGCACTTTTTAACTTGAACTTGTATGGTGATACGGGAATTGATCCATGTGAATCCATGTGGGAGTGAAAAGAAGAAAGACAAGGGCAATACATCTTGCAATTTAAGAATCCAAGAACGCAAAATGACAATCCTCAAAAGAAAGCCAAGAAATGCAACGTGAAGAATTTGATGTTTGGCTTTTTCATCTACTTACTATCCCCCGCCGCTCATGGTCACAAACTCGATTCCAAGTTGTGTGCCCAATTTATATTCTTCAAGTGGAGAGAAAAGTGGTAAAGTTGATTCGTGTCGTGCCACAACGTTAAATGCGGCGCTTGGTGGGAAGCAACCCATCGTTTTCAACATTTTTGGTCATTTTTGAAAATTTCTTTTTTAGACTAGTTTATTATGTTATTGTTGACTAATCTGTAAAGTTTCAGATTTTTTGGAGTTGAATTGAGGAGTTTAAGGTATTGGAACAAGCCAAAACAGTGGCTGCCCTAGGTAGCTGGTGTAACCGCATCTGCGGAGATGTTCTCGTATATGCGTAATCGTAGAAGCGGGATTCTTGTTGCATATGGGAGGACTCCCGCAGCTATGGCATGGGGGCCTCTACTGCTGCTGAAATCTCCCACCAGACCAACCCTGCTAGTAGGATCCCCTGTTGCCTTGGATGGGCCTAAAACGGCTCCCCTGCTGCTGACCGGGCCTCGATGGCTGTGCACTGACTGAAGACTTAGCCAAAAACTGGGATGGACCTGATGACCCTCCCTTGAATGCTGACCTACTACCACCACCACCACCACCACCAAAATAACCACTAAAGTTGCCCGCGGACCGGACCATGCTACTGCTCTCACGCTCCATCCTATTCTTCAATTTTCGTGTCTTTGTGGCTTGAGAAAATGCCACCATCTTACCATAGTCCATATCAAAATTCAAGGTGACTGTAGCTGCACAAACCGACGCACTCTAGTCTCTATAGTGGGCAACATGTAGATGGCATATTTGGACAGGCATGCGAATCTCATATGATACTCCCACATACTCATGCAACCTTGCTTCTGGCCCTCAAACTCAGCGGCACGGGCTGCCTTAGTCTCGACAGGCAAGAAATGATCAATGAAAGCATCAGCAAACTCACTCCACCTCGCCGGAGAGATCCCCTCCTCACGGGAGTCCTCCCATAACCTCAAACCAAGAATATGCCACCCCTTTCAGGCAGTAGGAGGCCAACTCCACTCCCTCCGTCTCATTAGCACGCATAACTCGGATGGTCTTGTGCATCTCGTCAATAATGTTTTCGGGGTCCTCCTCAGGATCAGTACCTGTGAATACTAGGGGATCCAACTGGAGAAACCTGTTCATCTTGGAACTAGTGGAATCCCCTGGCTGACTAGAAGAAGTGGGTGCAACATTTGATCTCTAGGCCTGGGAAGCCACTATCTGAGCCAACATCTGTATGGCTCCCCTAAGATCTCCATCAAATACACCGGGATCAAAAGCTGGGGCTGGAGGTGGAACTGGAATATCATTTGGAGGGACCGTTGCACCCTCAGTAGGTGCAGGAACTGGTGGAGTATGATCAGGTGTAGTAGAATCAAGTAGTGTAGTAGTCGAGGGAATATACTTATCCCTCAGGTGCTCACCCGCATCATCAAGTAAAGGATCAACTGCCACTCCTGGGGTGGCATTGGCTTCTTGGCCAGTTTTGGCTTTCTTCCTATGCGCCATATATTGAAAATTAGTGAAATGCACGAGTTAAAGGATGAACAATCTTACAATCAGCTTTATCGCACGATCTAGAATATCAAAGAATGGTATTATTCCTAAAAGCCCAAGTAGCCTCCTAATTATAGATGTGGTCGACAACACACTGATAAGAATGACTCTACTAGACACGGCTTCGAGACATCCTAGGATACTTTAAAATCTTAGGCTCTGATACAAAGTTTGTCATGCACCGACCTCGGGGAGTGCGACCGGCGCTCAACAGAGTTACCCTGGTCGAACAAGCCTGAACAGTGCCGTCTACCCAACTCACCCATGAATAAAGAGAAGAATATATTTCATTAATTAGACAGTAAGAGTCCATGTGAATAACATCAGTTCATTTCTATTAGTTACGTCATTAACAAGTCTCCAAAACATTACATTGTATAATCATAGTTAAAGTGGAACAGATGGTACGATTACATCATTTTTAGTTTAACCTTTCCAAAAACAGATACAACCCACACTATGTCTATGGAGCCTCTAACAAAAACAAAAGAGTGCTATGACAGTGCCGGCAACAAGGCCCCGGCTATACCTCAAAACACTATGTTAATGGAACAAGAGATACAGGGCCCCGAAATGAAGCGGGGCTCACCAAGTCAGCTGAGAAGAGGGTTTGCTGCTATCCCTGATCAATACCACCTTCTATGGAACCACCTGAATCCATTAAAGATGTAGTACCCCGGCAAATAGAACGTTAGTACATATGGAATAGTACTAGTATGTAAAACTAAACACCCTCTCAATAGAAGGAGTAACAATAAACGGAGAAGGAAACATGAAATCAATAAGAGAATCTAATAGTATCAACTACTATCATGGTGATAGTGGAAAAGAAAATTTCATGTAAGTTCAAATCTTTTTAAGTTGAGAGATCTTTAACACGGATATACCACCGTGTTTTAGCACGGAGTCCGATCTCAGCCCGACCGGCTAAGCCGTCTCACCCTGACCGGCTAAGCCGTCTCACCCCGAGACATCCTCTCACAATATCACCATGTGCGCGGCATGGCATCCGATCTCTGCCTGATTGGCTAAGCCATCTCGCCACAATGCCGTATGGGTCGACATCACATCACATCTCGCTAGCAATAATCTCATCCCATATAAGGGGAAACAACTCAACACATCAATCTCATCACATTAACGCGAGGATTTACCCCTCAATCTCTCTTACACCGGCACATGTAGTTTCGAGGTTAGGCTATTTCGACCTACCCTTCCTCGGTGGCTAATAGATACTCCCAAAGCATTTACTATTAAAAGGATTTACCACTTATTTCGTAATCTTTTTCATATCATTCATTTCATTAGCACCAATGGCCATGACGCAATATCATTCTTGGCATGTTGGCCGCACATCATATTTCATGTTCTCTTCGTTCACTTTCAAATATTATCATGGATAATCAACAATGAGGCCTTTCAAATTAAGACTTTAAACACATATTTGAGCAATTTAGGGTCTTAGGCACATGTGATTTCTTACACAATTTGACATGATAGCTTTCATTAGAATCACGTTTTTAAATCATAACACAATAACACACAATCCATAATTAAACCACATTCTGAAACAGTAACTCGACATGAGAAGAATCTTTGGAAGACATATAGAAAGCATATTTATTTTGACAAGAGGCTTATTTGGAATAATCAATTTAAAATGAGCATCACGGGACTTACAAGGCCATTATGGGGTTCAATTCTAAAAGAGAAGTTTAGCCAACATACCTCGTTTTGAGCTTTCCTTAATTCACTACACAGTTCCAGAATCCTATCAACTCGATCAATTTAGAGACACAACAACATTGAACATGAATTAGGAAGGAGTTCATGATTCTAGCTCATTTGAGCATTTTATCAAAGAATAGGTGGCCATTATGATATCAAGGTCCTCCTATGGTGGGTTCTTCTAATTAATCTACCTAATTGAGCTCAACAATCTCCCCACAACCCTAGATAGTACATGCATGCATAATGAAAAACTTCCACACCCAAGAATTACTTGGCTTATTACCTATTTTCAGTCAAAACTTGAAATTGAAGGCTAGGGCTAGAGCCTTACCTTTTGGTTGAAGACCTTGTGAGTTACCATAGAGAATTCTTCAAGGCTAGAGCAAAGATTGATGAACAGGTGACTTAGAATTTCCTTTTCTCACTCATTACTACCTTCCTCTCTCTAAAATATAAGTTTGAACAATCTAAAATGATCCCTAAGACTATTTTATAAGAATGGAATCGGGTTCAAAAATTATAAAAAATGAAGCCCCGATGGAGATCTGCGGTTGCATATGTGACTGCATAATGCTCCTGCAGTCCGTGGAATGGACCGCATAATGGCCCTACAAAAATGGGCACTCCTGCCGCACTCTGCGCCCGGTCTGCGATATGCAAACCTATTCTACGGTCGCATAATGCGCTCCGAAAAGTTTTGCGTTGGGTATGCGATGGGTTATGTGGCCCACAAAATGATTATGCGGCTGCATAATGGACTGCATAATGGTCCAAAACGTTTGCCCAAATTTCTGCTTCAGTCTGTAGCAGATCTGCGGTCCGCAGATTAGTTCTGCAACCGTAGAGTGGACCGCAGAAATGCCCTACACTTCCAAAATGTTTCTTCAACTCCCCAATGCACTGTTTAACCCCAAAAGTCCGAACCGCTATAATCATCAATGCATAACTCTACTACGGCACCATGAAACCCCGTGTTTTAGGTAATATTTTACGAGGCCTTACAATGATATGTCCCAAAGACCGACTAAATGATACTATATTATGTATTTAATATATAGCCCCAACGAGTGGCTTCACTTTTTACCAATCTTGCATACATTTAAGATTTATGGTTTTCGTAGTGTACGCCCCTAGTGCCTTATCTTCGGTATTCAGGTTAAAATAATATATTTATATCTCTTATGTTATGTCTTTTATTTACATACCTTATTAGTCTTACATACTTACTACATCTTCTGTACTAATGCCCCTTTATTTCAGGCACTGGGTTCATGCTCACAGGTACAGTTAGGCCCAGTGACATCCCTCCCTAGTAGGGTGCTCGCTTCAGTTGTTGGTTATGGCACTCCACTTCTCTAGAGTAACTGTTCAGAAGTCGATAGGCACTGAAGTATATGTTCCAATAATTTTGGGTATGGTGGGGACCTGTCCCGACCAAGTTATATATTTTTGGTACTCTTAGAGGCTTGCAGACTAGTGTTCGGTGTATATGTAAATGTTGGTTATGACTTTGTTAGAAAATATTGTCCATATATGTATATAAAAATGATGCAAGTTTCCTTCACTATCAGTTGTAAGAATTTTTAAATTCTGGTGTTATACTTGGAGGCCCCGTTGGCCCAAGTTTCATGTTAAAAAGTCTTAGTATGGATGTCAATTCGCACGGGCCCTTAGGCGTCGTGTGCTGGTCGCACCTGATGAGGTTGGTTGTGACATATATATTGGTGTATTCCCGTAGTAAGGAGGAACATGAGCAGCATTTGATGATCGTGCTCCAGACTTTGAGGGAAAAGAAGTTATTTGCTAAGTTCTCCAAGTGCTAGTTTTGGTTAGATTCAATGGCATTCTTGTGTCATGTGGTATCTAATGATGGGATCAAGGTGGGCCCAAAGAAAATTGAGACAGTCTAGAGTTGGCCCAGACCTTTTACCGCTATAGAGATCAGGAGCATTTTGGGTATGGCTGGTTATTATCGTCGCTTCGTGGAGGGTTTCTTGTCTATTGCATCCCCTTTGACCAAATTGAACCAGAATGGTGCTCCTTTCAACTGGTCGGATGAGTGTGAGGAGAGCTTTCAGAAGCTCAAGACTGCCTTGACCACAACTCCAGTTCTAGTTTTGCCTTTAGCGTCAGGCTCTTATACAGTGTATTGTGATGCTTTGTAGGTTGGCATTGGGTGTGTGTTGATGAGCACTGTAGGGTGATTGCCTACGCGTCATGTCGGTTAAAGACCTTTGAGAAAAACTACCCAGTGCATGATTTGGAGTTAGCAACTATTGTTCACGCGCTCAAGATTTGGAGGTTACTTATATGGCATGTCTTATGAGGTGTATACGGATCATCGGAGTCTTCAGCATTTATTCAAGAAAAAAGGATTTGAACTTGAGGTAGCGGAGGTGATTGGAGCTATTAAAAGACTATGATATCACCATTCTTTATCATCTGGGGAAGGCCAATATGGTAGCAGACGCCTTGAGTAGAAAGGCGGAGAGTATGGGAAGTTTAGCATTTATTCCACCTGGGGAGAGGCCTTAGTCTATGGATGTACAGGCTTTGGCCAACAAGTTCATGATATTGGATATATCAGAGTCAAGCAGAGTCCATTCTTGTGTAGTATCTCAGTTGCACTTTTTTGAGTGCATCAAGCCTCGTCAATATGATGATCCTCATTTTCCTATCCTTAAGGACACAATGGAGCGAGGTGGTTCTAAGGATATGACTATTGGTGATGATGGTGTGTTGCGGCTTCAGGGCCTGATTTGTGTTCCCGATGTGGATGGGTTGAATAGTTAATCCTTGATTATGCTCATAGTTCACGATATTCCATTTATTCGGGCACTACGAAGATGTATCTTAATTTGAGGCAGCATTATTGGTGGTGTAGGATGATTAAAGACAGTGTGGGATATGTTGCTCGGTGTTTAAATTATCAGTAGGTCAAGTATGAGCATCACGGACCTGGTGGTTTGCTTCAGAAGATTGAGATACCAGAGTGGAAGTGGGAGCGCATCATTATGGACTTTGTGGTAGGTTTGGCACAGTCATTGAGGAGATTTGATGCTATTTGTGTCATTGTTGATAGACTGACCTAGTCTTCGCATTTCATTCCAGTCATGAATTCCTATACTTTAAAGCAATTGGCCATAAACTACATTAGGGAGATTGTCCGCTTGCATGGCGTTGTTATATCTATTAGCTCAGAATTAGGCACCTAGTTTACTGTGCATTTCTAGAGAGCTGTCTAGCGTGAGTTGGGTATGAAGGTTGAGTTGAGTAATGCCTTTCACCCTTAAACAGATGGGCAGTCTAAGCGGACCATTCAGATTTTGGAGGATATATTGAGAGCCTCTGTCATAGATTTTGGAGGTCAGTGGGATCGGTTCCTACCATTAGTGGAGTTTACATAGAACAACAACCATCAGTCGAGCATCCAGATGGCTCCATACGAGGCATTATATGAGAGGCAATGTCGTTCTTCGGTTGGTTGGTTAGAGCTGGGTGAGGCTAGACTATTGGGAAAAAATTTTTGTACGTGATGCTTTGGAGAAGGTGAAATTGATTTAGGAGCGGCTTCGTACAGCACAATCTAGGAGAAAAGTTATGTTGATAGTAAGGTTCGGGATTTAGCTTAACATGGAGGGTGACAAGGTTTTTCTTTGAGTTTCACACATGAAGGGTGTGATGAGATTTGGGAAGAAGGACAAGTTGAGCCCTCGGTATATTGGTCCTTTGCCACCCTGCTTATCGGGAGGTCATATAGTGTTTCATGTTTCCATGCTTCAGAAGTACAATGAGGACCCATCATATGTGTTAGATTTTATCTAGGTTCAGTTCGACAAGGATTTGACTAATGATGAGGAGCAGGTGGCCATTTTGGATTGGCAGGTTCGGAAGCCAAGGTCGAAGAATATATCATCACTAGAGGCTCAGTGGAGACGTCAACCAGTCGAGAAGGCAGATTGGGAAACCGAGCGTGATATGCAAAGCAAATATCCTCATCTCTTTGATATCCCATGTATGATTCTAAACTCGTTCAAGGATGACGAGCGCAAAACACACACATAAATTATGCTCGCTAGTCAAAGATAGTATAGTATAATATCGTATCCACGGGGATTGGAGTTAAACATTATTTTCTTAGTTACTGGCTTGATTTCTATCTAGGAGAATCAACAATTGAGATTTATGTTATTAATAACTAAAATTAACTAAGAATCTAAAGCTATTGCCTAGTGACGACCGCAACAAAGGTAAGCAAGGAAATTATCAATGGGACAAAATAGGGTTTTGATAGGATAAGTGCAAGACAATTGTTTGGGATATAACTCTAGATAATTCACTCCTAATGTTCAAGTGAGTCTCTCGAATTCACACAATTATTAGTTCAAACATTCAGCAAAAACTCCTCTCTCGATTAAGTTTTAACTTCACAAGATGAACCAATTTAAGCATGTGAAGATATGCAAGTATGCGTACTGGATTGGTCTTTAGGAGCACCTCTCTCGATTATCCTGCTAACTAGGTTTAATCAATGATTCAACTAGCCTCTTTCGATTACTAAGAAGAATTACTGAACTCAACCAACAATATAATGTAAAGATATCACAAGTTATGCCTCTCTCGATTACACGAACTAATGAATATAGATGCAATAATAAATCATCCAAAAATGCTTCAATACATAAAACTAGAGTTATAATCGATAAACAAATATCAATACACCAAATCTATCAAACGCTAAAGGGAACTACTCCATAGATATTAAACAATTCATCACAAATATGTTTAAAGTAAAGGAAAACATAAAACGATCCAAACTCGGGTCTTGAGTGAGGATTGAATGATGAACTCCGTGTGCTTTTGCTTCTCCAACTCCTCCTTAGCCTCCTTAGGTCCCCAATAGGTCAAAAGTCCATAAAATAATATTTTTCCATGTATTTATACCAAGTAGGGTCGGGCCCAGATGAAATCACCTTCTCCTAGCCGAAATAGGAAAATTACTCTTTAAAAATTGCACAGGCGCACCGCTGGGGCGATGCGCCATGCAGGGCATTAATGGGGAAATCCAGAGAGTTGATTTCTGATAGACAACAGGAAAATGGGCAGCTGCGGTGCCCCACGCGCCGCAGTAGAGGGATTTATTCAGAGTACGGAATGTTCCTCACTTTTTGATATCCAAATGTGGTTTTCCACCCCCGAACGCTATCCCGGCTTAATACCTTGGGCTTTTACTCAGACTTCAAAGCTCCAAATAGCTCAAAGTCATTCCATACATCTACATAGCTCGGAGTCACTTCTACAAGGCATAAAACACGCAATAAGTACAAAACACCATCAATTAAATCTCAAACACAATAAAAGTGCAGTAAATTAGAGTGCAATAAGCGACTAAAACACGAGAATTTAGCCTACCATCAACACCCCACACTTAAACTATTGCTCGTCCTTGAGCAATTAAACTACACTTCACATAGACACAACCTTTTTTTAAACAATTCTCATAACTCATCACACCAAGAATATTTAAAACAGATTAAGTTCAATACCGTAACATCCTAACCTCAAGATTTGACTCAAAAGCACCATGCATTATTTATAACCCGCTCACTTACTCTAACACAGAGGTCAAGGATTACCCTTCCTTCGTGAATCAAGTGCCTTCACACAACAATAGAGAGTAGTTCCACACACAATGGGCATTAAGAACAATTAGGAACTCAAGATTGAAAGAATTCACTCACTCTCAGAAACAACATTCATGTGCCACAACAGAAGTACCATAGGCTTGTCCGTAGTGTACTACTCTACTAATTGAGCTTATTCAGTCAAGGATCAAGTAGGACTTTAATTGGTTGTAATGTAGGATGTGGGATGGGTAGGATACATTTAGATATAAGAGTGACTACACCTCCCTAAGCACTTTAATACATACAATTTACCATTCAAAGCCCCACACTTATGTCAAACCAAAACTCCACCTTCACATCAATATACACTAACTCCCAACTTCTTTAAGCAGAAATACATCAAGAGTTACCACTATCACAGAATACTTTGCACAATTATACACTTATTTTGTTTCTTTCTTTTTCTTATTCAATTCAAGTTGCTCTAACTTTTTCAAAACAGTGCACCTTTCTCCTTATTTCACTAGTTCCACTCAAAACCCAACCCAACCACCCCACACTTCAACTTTTACAAAGTTCATAACAAATTCAAGTGCTCACGAGAGGTAAATGGTTCAAATAGATGGTCAATTCAAACAAATGGGTAAGGCTTGTAATGTGGTTGCCAAAGAAACAGGCTTATAGGCTCAACGGGGTTAACTAAGAGACATAATAATTAGTTGGGTAATAGCTTATAATTGGCTCAATAAAGAAACGCCAAAATCACTTCCAAGACTAAACAAAACTATCATTTCGCTTTGCAAACACACGGGGCAAGTTCTAGACATCAAATGCAATGCACAGAATAACACAAAACCTCACACACACATGGCACGTAACTCACTCACGATTGGACTATCAAGATACTCTAGTCAAAGCACTTAACCAAAGTTAAGATCATACAATTTAAGGTACTTTTACAAGAATAAAAAATTGAGCCTAAGCGTCATAACTAAAGTACTTACTATTCTCAAGGCATAATAAAGTTAAGGGATATTGCCTTCAATTCACATCATAGCACAAGGTTTCCTACTCCTAACAAAAACAAAACTACTACTAACTACACCCGGTTCAAACAAAACCGTTGAAAAGAATCGTGGCACAAAGAAAAACCAAGGGGGAATTAATACAACAATAACATACCCAGTATTGTTCCACACTGTGGGGTTTGCGGAGGGTAGTGTGTACGCATTCCTTACCCCTACCTTGTGAGGATAGAGAGGTTGTTTCCAATAGACCCTCGGCTCAGGAAAGCATAAGCACCACATTAATAAAAATATAAACAAGAAGGGACAGCACCAAAAAGCTATATAACAGCTGAATAAAAACAACAAGATAGTAAGGTGATCAATAATGAAAGAAAACAATTGTTAGTCATAAAAACCTACTACCAATAGAAAGCGAGACTGCGTGCCAACACAACTGCTATGAACACTCTAGACTACCTACTCTACTACACTAATCCTCGACCTCCATTCCTTCCTATCAAGGGTCATGTCCTCGGTCAGTTGAAGCTGCACCATGTCTTGCCTAATCACCTTTCCCCACCTCTTCTTTGACCTACCTCTACCTCTCCGTAGGCCCTCCAATATCAACCTCTCACACCTTCTCACTGGGGCTTCTGTGCTCCTCCTCCTCACATGACCAAACTACCTAAGTTGTGCTTCCCGCATCTTGTCCTCAATAGGGGCCGCACCCACCTTGTCGCGAATAACCTCATTTCTAATCCTATCTAACTTGGTGTGCCCGCACATCTATCTCAACATCCTCATCTCTACTACTTTCATCTTCTAGATATGAGCGATCTTGACTGGC
Organism: Nicotiana tabacum; assembly: GCF_000715075.1. Classification (NCBI taxonomy): domain Eukaryota; kingdom Viridiplantae; phylum Streptophyta; class Magnoliopsida; order Solanales; family Solanaceae; genus Nicotiana; species Nicotiana tabacum. The sequence continues at coordinate 45,049,515 of NC_134094.1, forward strand.
CAACACTCAGCCCCATACAACATCGTCGGTCTGACCACTACTCTGTAGAACTTACCTTTAAGTTTCGGTGGCACCTTCTTGTCACACAAAACACCAGAAGAGAGTCTCCATTTCATATATCCCGCCCCAATACGATGTGTGACATCTTCATCAATCTTCCCTTCCCCCTGAATAATAGACCCAAGGTACTTAAAACATCCTCTCCTTGGGATGGCCTGCGAGTCTAGCCTCACCTCCCGTTCTCCCCCTTGAGTCTTACCACTAAACTTACACTCTAAGTATTTTGTCTTGGTCCTGATCAACTTGAAACCTTTAGACTCCAGGGCCTGCCTCCATACCTCTAACTACGTGTTCACTCCGCCTCGTATCTTGTCAATCAATACAATATCATCTGCAAATAGAATGCACCACGGCACCTCCCTTGGATGTGGCATGTTAGTACATCGATCACCAGGGCAAACAAAAAGGGGCTAAGTGCCGACCCTTGATACAACCCCATCATAATCAAAACATGGTCCGAGTCCCTACCTACCATCTTCACTCATGTCTTTGCTCCATCATTCATGTCCTTAATCACCCTAACGTAGGCAACAGGAACACCTCTAGCCTCCAAACATCTCCACAAAACCTCCCTCGGGATTTTATCGTACGCATTTTCTAAGTCGATGAACACCATATGCAAGTCCTTCTTCCTCTCCCTATACTGCTCCATCAATCTCCTTACAAGGTGGACGGCTTTTGTAGTTGAACGCCCCAGCATAAACCCGAACTGGTTCTCGGAAATAGACATACTCCTCCTCACCCTTACCTCTACCACTCTGTCCCAGACTTTCATAGTATGGCTAAGCATCTTGATACCTCGATAGTTATTGCAATTTTGGAGATTACCCTTGTTCTTGTACACAAGAACCATCATGCTCCACCTACACTCTTCTGGCATCTTCTTCGTTCTCAAAATGACATTAAATAACCTAGTGAGCCAATCCAAGCCTGCTTTGTCTGCACTCTTCCAAAACTCCACTAGGATTTCATGTGGCTCGGTCGCTTTGCCCCTGCTCATATTACACATATCCCCCTCCTCTTCATCAACTCTAATCCGCCTACAATACCCAAAGTCACAATGACTCCCAAAGAGTTCCAAATCACCCATTACAATGCTCATGTCCCCCTCCTCGTTCAAGAGGCTATGGAAGTAGGTCTGCCATCATTCACAGATAAGCCCCTCATCCAACAAAACCCTACCTTCTTTGTCCTTTATGCACTTCACTTGGTCCAAGTCATGAGCCTTCCTTTCTCGAGCCTTGGCTAACCCGAACAACCTCTTACACCCACCTCGGCCCTCGCGTTCCTCATACAAATGACTAAAAGTTGCAGTCTTGGTCGCCGTAACTGCTTGGCCTCTTTCTTAGCCAACTTATATTTCTCCACATTCGCCCTCTTCTCCTCCTCGTCTACACTTTCCACTAGCTTCAGATACGTCGCTTTCTTGGTTTCATCTTTTCCTTGCACTTCTCCATTCCACTACCAGTCTCCCTTGTGACCACCAGAGTAACCCTTTGAGACCACTAATACCTCTCTCGTGGCTTCCCTAATACACTGTGCAGTCGTGATCCACATAGCGTTTGCATCCCTACTACTCCTCCAAGCCCCCAGAGTCAGCATCTTGACCCCCAACTCCTATGCTTTAGCTTCCGTCAAGGCTCCCCACTTGATCCTATATTGGCTATATATCACCCTCTTTCTCGTGATCTCAAGGTCCATAACCAGGAGCCTATGAAGGGTCGAGAGGTTCTCACTCGGGATGACCTTACAATCTATGCAAACACCTCTATCGGACTTCCTGTAGAGCAAATAATCAATCTGAGTCTCAGCCACAGAATTTCGGTTGGTGACCAATTCTTCAGGAAACTCGAGTTTGCTATCACCAAATCAAATGCTCTAGCAAAGTCCAGCATAGACGTTCCTCCTCCATTTCTCTATCCAAAACAAAAGCCACCATGCACATCATCATACCCCCCAGACGTCGCTCCAATGTGGTCGTTGAAATGTCCTTCTATGAAAAGCTTCTCGGTATGCGGGATACCACGCACCATCTCATCCAAATCCTTCTAGAAATATCTCTTTACTTCCACATCCAAGCCTGCTTGGGGTGCATACGCACTGATTATGTTCAAAGTAAAACCTCCAACAACTAACTTAATAGTTATCAGCCTGTTATTCACCCTCCTAACCTTCACCACTAGTTCACGGAGGTCTTTATCAACCAAGATACCTACCCCTTTCCTGCCCCCCACCCTTCCATAATACTATAGTCTGAACCTATCCACATCCCGCCCCTTATCTCCTACCCACCTAGTCTCTTGTACACAAGCTATGTTAATCTTCGCTAACTCTACAGATTTTCCAGTCAAAGTTCCTATGTTTCAAGACCCCACTCTCAGCCTAGTAACTCCCTTAGCCTTATTACCCCTCTTACCCCCTGTCCCATGATGACACCCCCGAGGACAAGACCATACCCTACCGTCGTTCACCAAAGCCACTATAATCTAGGAGTCACTATGCAAGCACTATCCCGGAAGCAAGCGACAAAAATAAAATGAATAATCGAAATATAATCTACCACTAAAGGTTGCAAAACAGGTGAAGAACTAAAATAAAGGAACTATCGGAAAAACATGTGTAGAAATAAAATAAAGGCACTAAAGGAAACTATAATCTACAACTAAAGGTTAGACAAACATGTGAAGAAATAAAATTCAAGAACAAATATGCAGGCAAGGAGCTAAAATATCAAACTATTAAAATATCAAAACAAGAGAGGAACGATAAAGCCTGGATTGCAGCCCTTGAAGTTAACAATAATCTGGTGTCGATGCGTGATGGGGTCAAATAGATCTGATCGGTTAAGAAGCTGAAGCAAAGTTGTAATACCCAGCAAGAATGTGAAACCTCTCCTCTAAGTAATCTGATTAAAGAACTGAGAACAATGAACTAATCTTTGTTGAGACTCAACAAAACCTAGAGCGAAACAGAGACACTTTCAAGGACTTCGCTCGAAAAGTGAAACAATCTTTGCTCCGTTACTGTTTTTTCCTGTATTGTTTTTCTGACGTCTTTTTAAATCCAATCTGTTATGGACGTTCCTGTACAAGAAGAACAAATAGAAGAAGCAGAATTGTCGGAGAAATGGCTGCCTCCTCCACTAAAGGAGAAGTATTTAGACGAATTGCAAGAAACGATTATTCCAAGAAAAGATTAATCCCAAATATTTGAAGCTAAATTGTGGAAAATATGGACGAGAATAAAAGGATCTAAACCAAAACTGCAAAAAATTCTGCCAAAATAGCGGAATAGCTTTGATCGGAAAATGTGGCGGCGATGCCGATCGGCAATGATCTCTTGGATGGGTGAATAATTATTATGAAAATTAAAATGATTGTTCGGGGAATTAATACACTACCTAACAAAAGAAAATATTTTTGTCTTTTTCTTTCGAGTTTATTCCATCAAGAAACCTGTAGATGATATCCATCATCGGGAAAATCAAAATTGTTTTCTATTTTTATGGTTTTTTCAAAATAAATATATATTTTTTAAAATTTCTAACTACTAAAACTAATAAAAATAACACATATACATACAGCATACAACATATCCCCCACCCCACACTTTAAGTTGTGGCATGTCGGGGTCTGAGTCGAAGTTGGGATCCATTCCTCGCCTTCGAACTAATGCGCACATTCATGCAGATAGCTTCTTCTCATCCTTCTTGGGATACAACCCACACTTATCTTTCTCACTCGCCACATCCTTCTCTTTTGAGCCCTTCACTTCCCACTCAACACTTGCCGTCGGCTTCTCCTTTTTCACCCCCGTTTCTACATTCATCACGAAAGTTACAGTCTCCTCACCCACTCTAAGCATGAGATTTCTATTGTGTATATATAATATTGCTCTACCCATTTCTAAGAGTGGTCTTCATAAGATGAGGAGGACCTCCTTGTTCTCCTCCATATTCACTACTATAAAATCTACAGGAAATACGAACTTATCTACCCAAACTAAGACATCTTCCACTATACCCTCGGGTATCAGAGTTGTTTGGTCTGCCAGCTGTAAAGATATTGGCACTAACCTTATCTCTCCAATCTCCTTCTCTAGTTTCCTGTAAATAGATAGAGGCATTAAGTTAATTGAGGCACCAGAGTCACATAAAGATTTATCAAAATTAATAGAGCCTAAAGAGAAAGGTATAGTAAAACTCCTTGGATCTCCACACTTTGTGGGAGTTTGTTTTGCAATATCGCACTGCAATGCTCTGTGAGCTTGACCACTGAGGTCTCTTCTATCTTCCTCTTCTTTGGTATAAGCTGGCATTTGGGAGAGCACTTCTATGAATGGAAGATTTACTTTAACCTATTTCAGCATATCCAGAAATCTCTCAAATTGTTTGTCCAGCTTCTCTCTATATAGCTTCTGAGGGAAAGGTAAAGCAGGCATATGTCTTCTCTCCTCATGTTCCTCCTTTCTCAATTTTTCTTCCTTCTTCTTCTTCTCAGTTTTCATTGGGCCTTTCTTCTTCTTGTCATCATCATATTTCAGTTGCTCCCCATTTTTTTTTGCAGTTATCACATATTTTTGGATTGGGGTGGGATCCTTCAACACTTTCCCGCTTCTCAAGGTCACAACATTCAATGTTTCTTTGGGATTTCTCTCAGTATCAGCGAGGAGAGTTCCTGGAATCCTATCAGACAATAGAGTGGCTAGCTGCCAAAGTTATCTTTCCAAGTTTCAAAAACCAGTACCCATTTCTTTGATAGCTGCTCTATGTTCTCGCATAGATGCGCTATGGGTTTCAAGCCTCTCATCAGTTTTTAGAATGAAGGCCTTCATGAGATCTTCTATGTCAGACTGAATGGGCTATTGAGGATAAAACTACTGCCTCTGCTGATTTTAGAATGCTGGAGCTCCTTGTCCCTGAGGTCTAGAGTTCTTTTGTTGCCACGCATTCGCAGTACCTTCAGGTGAACTCCATGAAAAATCACGGTGCCTCTGACCCGTTGCATTAAAATTGTAGTTTCTCGTAGCATTTATTTCCTCAGTTGAGACTTGACACTCACGAGTAGAGTGTCCTTTTCCACATATATCATAAGCTGCATGAGACTCACTTTGTATTGTAGCTAAGGTCAGCTTCCATATTTCGTTAGACATAGCATCAAGTTGTACCTGCACAGATGTGTTAACATCAACCTGGTGAACATATTCGATCTTCTTCTCTCAGCACTCTCAGCAGGCCACTGATTTGCATATTCAGATAACTCGTCAATAATTGTGACTATCTCCTCTAGAGTCTTATTCATCAACGGACCTCCAACTGCATTGCTTAATGTTCTACGTGAGGTCCGTGTCAATCCATCCCAAAAGTCATAGAGTTGCATCCAGAGTTCAATTTCGCTATGTTGACACTTTCTGACTATTTCCTTAAACCTCTCCCAAGCTTCAAACACAGTGTCAGTATCTTTCTGGTAGAAGTTATGGTTTTTGCTTCTAAACTTGCCCATCTTAGCTGATGAGAAATATTTATCAAGAAATTTTCTGCTCTTCTCCTCCCATGTTCTAATTGATCCATTAGGTAAGCTTCGAAGCCACTTCTTTGCATCATCTTTGAGCATGAAGGGGAATTCCCAGCAATTAGATGGTTTTTTGGATCTTCGTTCATCTTCCTTTTGAAGACACAATAATTCTGAAGGGTTTGAGGCAACCCATGCTTTAACTCGAAATTATTAGCTGCAATTGGAGGTGATAAAACACTGGATAATCCTTGATTATAGACCGGTCTAGCATAATCGCCAAGTGGTCTCCCAGGCAAGGGTTGATGTTGATTATGTTTTAGACCCCTCTCTTCTTCATAGATGTTCTGCGCATTTATAATATATGTTTCCTCAGCATCTCGTGCAGCTTGTTCTCTTCGTTGGGCTGCTTCTCTCGCAGCCAAATCCACATTATCTTCACCGTTTCCAGCCATAAGTTCTTAGGTTGAGGACTGACCAACCATTTCTGATGTCTCGGTTAGACTTATTTCCTTCCCCAGCTATCGAAGTTATTTTTATATCTCGGGTTTGTATGGTAGCACTTCCTTCACAGAAGTTCTAGTCATACACCACTCTGAACCTATAACTCCCGCATAGTTAAAGAACACCAAACGTAAAAATAGAAAAATAAAATAAAATAAAAAGAAAAATTCCTGAATTAGCACTACAAACTATTTCAAACACTATTGATTGCCAATCCCCGGCAACAACACCAAAATTTGACGAGCGCAAAACACACACTTAAGTTATGCTCGCTAGTCAAAGATAGTATAGTATAATATCGTATCCATATGGATTTGAGTTAAATAGTATATTCTTAGTTTCTAGCTTGATTGCTATCCAGGAGAATCGACAATTGAGATTTTTATGATTAATAGCTAAAATTAACTAAGAATCTAAAGCTATTGCCTAGTGACTATCGCAAAAAAGGTAAGCAAGGAAGTTATCAGTGGGAGAAAATAGGGTTTTGATAGGATAGGTGCAAGATATATTTTTGGTATCTAACTCTATATAATTCACTCCAAATGTTCAAGTGAGTCTCTCGAATTCACTCGATTATTAGTTCAAACATTCAGCAAAAACTCCTCTCTCGATTATGTTTTAATCTCACAAAATGAACCAATTTAATCACGTGAAGATATGTAAGAATGCGTAGTGGATTGGTCTTTAGGAGAATCTCAATCAATTAGCCTCCTAACTAGGTTTAATTAATTATTTAACTAGCCTCTTTCGATTACTAAGAAGAATTAATAAACTCAACCAACAATATAATGCAAATATATCACAAGCTATGCCTCTCTCGATTACATAAACTAGTAAATATCGATGCAACAATTAAATCATCCAAAAATGCTTCAATACGTAAAATTAGAGTTATAATCCACAAAGAAATATCAATACACCAAATCTATCAAACCCTAAAGGGAACTTCTCCATAGATGCAACAATTAAATCATCCAAAAACGCTTCTGGAGTGAGGATTGAATGATGAACTCTGTGTGCTTTTGCTTCTCCAACTCCTCCTTAGCCTCCTTAGGTCTTCAATAGGTCCAAAGTCCATAAAATAACGTTTTCCATATATTTATACCAATAGGGTCGGGCCCAGACGAAATCACCTTCTCCTATCCGAAATAGGAAAATTACTCTGTAAAAATTACACAGGCGCACCGTATGGGGCGACGCGTCATACGAGGCATTAGTGGGGAAATCCAGAGAGTTGATTTCTAATAGACAGCAGGAAAATGGTCAGCCGTGGTAGTGGGGTTTTCTCGGAGTACAAAATTTTCCTCGCTTTTTGATATCCATATATGGTTGTCGACCCCTAAACGTGATCCCGGCTTAATCCATTAGGCTTTTACTCAGACTTTAAATCTCAAAGTAGCCCGAATTCATTCCATACATCTACATATCTCAGAATCACTCCTACAAGGCATAAAACATGCAATAAGTACAAAACACCATCAATTAAAGCTCAATCACAATAAAAGTGTAGTAAATTAGAGTGCAATAAGAGACTAAAACACGAGAATTTAGCCTACCATCAACAGACGAACATTTATTTAAGAGGGGGAGAATGTAACGATCTGGCCGGTCATTTTGTGTATTTTATCCCCGTTCCCCAATGTGATGCTTCCCCTATGCTTCTTTGTTCTTTTGTGACTTGCAGAGGTGGTTGGTTTGGTTTGAGGAAGGTTTTGGAGTGAATTGGAACACTATGTTCCAGGGGTGGGAGCTTGAGTTAGAAGAGTTAACCAAAGTTTGAAGTTTGGATAAACAACCTCAGAATAGTTTTTTATGGTTCCAATAGATTCATATGGTGATTTTGGACTTCGGCATATGTCCGAATTTGAATTTGGAGGTCCCTAGGTTGATTTTGTCTAATTGGTGAAAGTTGAAAATTTGAAGGTTTGAAGGGTTCATCGATTCGAGCGGGAGTTGACTTTGATATTATCCGGTTCGGACTGTTGTTCCGGTAATTGGAAAAGGTTCGTTATGTCATTTGCGACTTATTTGCAAAATTTGGGATCATTCCGAGTTTGTTAAACATGGCTCGACATGAGTTTTGAAAGTTTGAAGTCTCATTTGTTCATTAAGCTTGAATTAATGTTCGATTTGTGGTTTTGATGTTATTTTATGGGATTTGAGACCTCAAGTAGTTCCGTTAAATATTTTAGGATAGGTTGGTATATCTGGACGGTGTCCTAAGGGGTTGGGGAGTGTTTCAGATGAGTCTCTTAGCCGCAAATCTATGGGTAGTTTGGTTCACTTGGAGGCATATCAAAGGTCATTGGCCAAGGAGGTTCATCGGTTGGCTAGTTTGGGAGTTCGTCTTGCAGATTCTAGTGAAGGAGGAGTGATTGTGCAAAATAGGGCTGAATCATCGCTTGTTGTGGAAGTCAAGGAAAAGCAATACAATGACCTGTTGTTGGTACAATTGAAGGAGGGGATTAATAAACATAAAACCATGGCCTTTTCTCTCGGCATGGATGATAGTACACTAAGATACCAAGGGAGACTATGTGTTCCAAACGTGGATGGTCTCCGGGAGAGAATCATGATCGAGGCTCACACTTCTAGGTATTCCGTGCACCCGAGCTCTACAAAGATGTACCATGATCTTTAGAAAGTATACTAGTGGAATGATAAGAGGAGGGATGTAGCGGACTTTGTGGCAAGATGTTCAAATTGTCAGCAAGTGAAGGCCGAACACCAAAGGTCGGGTGGGTTGGCACAGAACATGAAAATTCCATTGTGGAAATGGGTGATAATCAATATGGACTTTGTGGTAGGACTACCTCACACTCCTCGCAAGTTCGACTCGATTTGGGTGATTGTGGATCGACTCACGAAATTAGCACATTTCTTACCTATTAAGGCTACTGACACAGCGGAACAATATGCTCAGTTGTGTATCAAGGAAATAGTCAGGTTGTATGGCAATCCAGTTTCTATTATCTCAGATCGAGGGGCATAGTTCACGACTAATTTTTGGAAGACGTTTCAACAAGGTTTGGGTACTCAGGTGAATCTTAGTACAACCTTTCACCCACAGACTGAAGGGCATGCAGAGTGACTATTCAGACGCTCGGTGATATATTGCATGCTTGTGTTCTTTACTTCAAAGGTAGCTGGGATGATCATTTGCCGCTTATAGAATTCGAGTACAACAACAGTTATCATGCTAGTATCCAAATGGCATCGTTCGAGGCTTTATATAGTAGGAGATGTAGATTTCCCATTGGGTGGTTCGAGATTGGGGAAGCAGAATTGATAGGATCGGACCACGTGTATCGGGCTATGGAGAAGGTTAAGATCATTACAGAATAGTTGAAAACTGATCAGAGTCGTCAAAAGTCATATTCGGATGTGTGTCGCAGGGATTTGGAGTTCAAAGAAGATGATTAGGTATTCTTGAAGGTTTCCCCTATGAAGGGTGTAATGCGGTTTGGTAAGAAAGGGAAATTGAGTCTGAGGTATGTACATAATCATTCAGAGGATTGGCCAGGTGGCTTATAGGCTAAAACTACCTCCAGAGATGTCTTTAGTGCACCTGGTGTTCCATGTATCCATGTTAAAGAAGGTGGTTGGAGATCCGTCGCTTATTGTTTTGGTTGAGACTATTGAGGTTAATGAAGAATTGACGTATGAAGAAATTCCAGTTGCCATTCTTGATAGGCAAGTTCGAAAGTTGAGGAATAAAGAATTTGCCTCTGTGAAAGTGTTATGGCGAAGCCAACAAGTCGAAGAGGCCACCTGTGAAGCCGAGGAGGAGATGAAGAAGAAGTGTCCTAATTTATTTGAATAGCTATGTAATTGTGTCTGTGATGTTTAAAGCTAACTTTCTATAAACTATATTTCCCCTGTACGGCTTATGTTGAGGTTGCTCCTCATTGGTAATGTAATGTTTAATAGCATTGTGGCTCGTATTGTTTCCCTGTTGTTTTATATCATTGTGTTGTGGATATGTTGTTAGGAATGGTTTTGGGATTCTCTGGCAGGTGGATAGGCCCCAATTATAGGGGAGACTCTGGCAAAAGTTTTGGGAATTTAGGGAGTTAGTCAAAATTGATACTGCTGGTGTGTGTTATAGCAGCTAAGTCACATTGGATGCTAATGGTGAATTTTGACCCTCATTCGAGGTCGAATGATCCTAAGTGGGGGAGGATGTAAGGCCCCGTAAAATTTTATCTAAAACTCGGGGTTTCGTGGTGCCAAAGTAGACTTATGTGTTGACGAGTGTAGCGCATTTCTGCGGTCGTAGAACTGGTCTGCGGACCGCAATTCTGCCACAGACTGAGGCAGAGATCTGGGCAAATTTTCGGACTATTATGCGGTCCATTATGCGGCCGCATAACCCATCGCAGACCCAGCTCAAAATTTTCCGGAGGGAGGTTCTGCGGTACATTATGCTACCACAGAATAGGTTTTCATACCGTAAATTGGTCGTAGAGTGAGGCAGAAGTGCCCAGTTCGGGGGGCCATTATGCGGCCCATTTTGCGGACCGCAGAAGCGTTATGCGGTCGCATATGCGACCGTAGATCTGTGTCGGGGCTTCATTTTTCTAATTTAATAACCCGAACCCAATTCATTTTATCTAGCCATAGGGGTCATTTTTTAGGGGTTATCTAATATTTTAGAGAGAGGAAAAAGCTATCCTAGAGAGAGAAAGGGGAGGATTCAAGGATTTCACTACTCAACTTGGATCAAGCCTTGGAATTTCATCAAGAAGAACTTGCTAGGGTTTCTAAAAGATAAGAATTTCTTCCCCCAATTCTCCAATTTTGAATTTGGGTAGAAGATGGGCAAAGTGGGAGTGTGATTCTTAGGTGTGTGAGTATTATTTATACATGCATGTACCAATAAGTGTTGTGGGAATATTGTTGAGTTCAAATGGGTAAAGATTGGGTTGCGGAGTGAAGGAAATCTTGTGGTAGAACCTTGTAATCAAATTTGCACATCTAGTGTTTGATAAAATGCTCAAATGAGATAAAACCACGAATATCTTCCTAATTTGTGTACAATTTTGTTATGTCTCAAATAGATTAAAGTTACTAGGATTTCCGGAACATTGTAGTAATTTAAGGAAAGCTCAAAGCGAGGTATGAAGGCTAAACTCTTCTTCTAGTATCGAAATTCCCGAATCCTTGTAAACTTTTATCATGAGTAGTCGAATTTGAAACGCTATTGATGTGGGGTATTCAAACTAGTAAAATGGATTCCCGATTGGCATAACGTGTTAAAAGCCTCGTGTGTTAATGATTCTCTATTTTTGACTTAATTATGTTATACCCCCTTTTGGGAAGAAGATCTTGTATGAACTCAATGGGATTAAACACTCATTTCTCTTGTGATAAGACCTTGTGAACTTACATTTGCTAAGGCCAAAGGTGCCAAATGGTTGATTTAAAAGGGAACTCTTTGTACAAATTATTATCATTTTGAGAATCCGAAATGTGGCATTGTGAATACACCTCCACCCACATACATTGGGGTGAGGCGGTTGTGCCGCTTTATGTAGAGCTGTGAAATTGTGAATACACCTCCACCCGCATACATCGGGGTGAGGTGGCAGGGCCACTTTGTGTAGAGTTTGTGGCATTGTGAATACACCTCCACCCGCAAATATTGGGGTGAGGTGGCATGGCTGCTTTGCGTAGAGTTTCTGATATTGTGACTGCACCTCCACCCGCATACGTTAGGGTGAGGAGGCATGGCCGCTTTGTGTAAAGGTAGTTGTAGAGGATCCCCGACATATGAATTTATAAATGTTGTTTAAAGCTCTTAATAAACTTGCTATGTCCTTAAAGACTAACAAAGTCTTTTATTGTTACCATGATTCATCATATTCATGTTGTATTTCCAAGTCCTTGCATATGTTTGGTTTTCATACTAGTACTATTCGGCATGTACTAACATCTCTTTTGCCGGGGGCGCTGCATCTGTAATGGATGCAGGTGGTTCCATAGCAGGTGGTATTGATTAGTGATAGCAGCACACTCTCTCCTCAGCTGACTTGGTGAGCCCCACTTCATTCTGGGTCCTGTATGTCTTGTTCTATGTACATAGTGTTTTGAGGTATGCCGAGGCCTTGTTGTCGGCACTGTCGTAGTACTCTTTTGTTTTTGTTAGAGGTTCCATAGACATAGTATGGGTTGTATCCCTTTTTGGGAAGACTGAACTAAACTTGTTGTAATTGTATCACCTGTCCCACTTTAACTACGAATGTATAGTCTACTGTTTTGGGACTTGTTAATGACGTAATGGAAGTGAACTGGTATTATTCACATGAGCTCTTAATGTTTAATTAATGATATAAATGTATCTTGTCTTCATTCATGGGCGAGTTGGGTAGAAGGTATTGTACAGGCTTGCTCGACCAGGGTATCTTGATTGAGCACAGGTTGCGCTCCCCGAGGTCGGGGCATGACACAACTTTTACCACTTGGATAGGGAAAAGTGTTCTAGACTTGGATTTGATTTTATTTCATGATTCCATCATTTATTATTGCTTTTGATTGATGAAATCTAAGGGAGAAAATGGGGGGTTTTGTGAGTAAATTTTGGAGAGTGATTATTTGATATTTGAAACCCAATTTGAAGTCGAATTAGGATTAAACTTGCACATTTGGAATCTTGTTGGAATGCGTGATTGGGATTTGTGCTTTTGTCTGTTTTCAGGATGCGAGCCCAGGTTGTGTTTTTGGTTTACCTTTCGCTATTTGATAATGATTGGAGCTTTACTACTTATGATTAATTCCTATACTGTTGTTTGATGTTGTTGAGTTATTTTGGCTAGATTTGACCCGTTCGTAGGCTGATTCGCGAGGCAGGGGCTTTTTAGAGTATTGATACCCTAGAATTGGTTTGAGGGTATTCTAACCGTATACTATGATGTTTATTATGTTTTGGGGAAGACGCACGTACGTGCTGAAAACTGTATGTGTGTGCACTGTGGTTATTCATAATCCGGATATACTTTAGGCTATTATGTGCCTTGTTTTGTTGTCATGCCTTCGTGCTACCATGCTTTTTGTACTTGTATGATTAACTGAGTTATTATTCATGTTAGAAATCAAGTCTAGGTTATGTGCTTATCCATTTGAGACATGTTTGAGCTATTTTGTTATTTTGAGCCATTTTCCATGATTGTAGTCATACTTTTTAGTCATGATATCATATCTGCATGTTATATCACCATTTATTTGTACTTATTACCTATTATCTGACATGTTGTTGGATTCCTTACTTGAATATCATGAGTTTAAGCGGATTTTATGGCACGTTCGAATAATTTGTGCAGTATATTGATTATTCTGAAATTGTGAGATGTTGACATATCGAGTTTTGAGCAGATCAATGACTGAGCTGGGCCATAGAGCCATATTGAAAATAATATTGATATTGAGGTGACGTGTATGCCAGGCCCCCTATTTGGATGAGTGGTATTGATATTAAGGTGACGCATGCACTAGGCCATTTTGGTTGAGTTATTATGATCGTTGACTTTTAATCCGATTAGTGCTTGGGCTAGTATCTGCCCTACGGATTCGGGTGATAACCCCTGGTCTTTGGGCACAATGAGGGGCTCTATGCCAGTCACCCGTGCATTGCTCAAAGTGTGCTTAGGTGTTGATTTCACTGTTGATTCATTGATTTTGGTATAGTTACTTGTCATGCATGCATATAGAAGTACCTTCCTCATGCTAATTGAAACTCTATATCTTGATGACTTGGCTTATTTGATTGGAAAGCATGCCTATTTCCTGTTAATGTGAATAAGTTGAACTTGTTATTCTTGAGTTGCTTTCCCTTTATTATTATTATTATTATTATTATTATTATTATTATTATTATTATTATTATTATTATTATTATTATTATTATTATTATTATTATTATCATAATCATCATCATCATCATCATCATTATTATTATTATTATTATTATTATTATTATTATTATTATTATTATTATTATTATTATTATTATTATTATTATTATTATTATTATTATTATTATTATTATTATTACTATTATTATTATTTTTCTTGACTATTGAAAGTGAGTAGCGGACTTTACCCATTTCGTCACTATCTTCAATCCAAGGTTAGGCTTGCTACTTAATGAGTACATGGGTTCAGTTGTACTCATACTATACTCTGCACTTTATTTGTAGAGCTGATTATTAGAGAGTTACACCGGTCCCCGTTGGTAATTTCAAAGTAGCACTGTTGTTTCTGTTGGTAGGCCTTCGAGTCCTTTCCTTTACCTTTGATATTACTATTTATGTACTTCATTCACTATTGTATCGTTATATAGACAGTTGTACTTATTCACTCTATATAGCTCATGTACTCGTTGATACTAGGTTCAGGTATGGTACTTCAGTTGTATTGCTTTATTGCTGCAGTTATTTATTATATTCCGCTTTTGAGACTTTTACCTATTATTTTGAAGTTTATTTCTGGATATTAAATGTTGGTTTGCCTAAAAAGTAGTATCATGCGTCATCACAGTTTTGGTGGGATTTGGGGTTGTGACATCTATGCCTGCATGACAACTATTTATAACAATATCAACAACATCAAAATTTAATTATCAAGTAATGCAATCTTAGGGCCTCGCACAATACCCATCAATCATACCCTCAGCACACTCACAATGCCTGGCTCGAAGCCCCTGAAACATATCACACACTGACACTCGGCAATGTACGGTGCCTGGCATAAGCCCCTCACTAAGAATTTACCGAGTGCCCGAACACACATGACTATACTTGACTTTGGAGGGGCGGATACTAGACCAAGCGCTAATCGGATCAAAAGTCAACGATCAATATCACTCAGCCCAATATGGGGCCTGACACAGCATCCCCTCATAATAAATATCACACTCAATAATCAATGACACTCAGCCCAATATGGGACCTGGACGGAAACGTCTTCTCACAATAAATATCAACATGGTTCAACGGCCCAAGATCAGTCATGAATCTGCTCAAGTCTCAATACGCTTAAGTCTCAGAGTACCATAACCAAGAATATGGCACAGAATATACCAACATGCAACAAATCAACTCACACATGTGTCAGACAAATAATATATGATTCACACATAGAAACAGTGCACATAGACAGGGATATAATATCCAGATATGATATCGTGACTGAATATATGATTATAATTAAGACAAACAACTCAACATTGCAAAAAATAGCTCTCTCATGTCTCAAACAGATAAGCACATAGACTTGACATGATCTATAACATGAATAATAGCTCACATCATCATACAAGAGGAGAAAATATGGAAACAAGGACGCATGATAGCAAAACAAGGCACATAATAGCCTATGGTCTATCTAGATAATGAATAACCACGGTGCATGCATATACGCTCGTCATCTCGCACGTACGTCACCCCCAAATAACTCAAATATCATAGCCAACGGGAAACTACTCTCAAACCAAGCTTAGGAAAGTATTTTCCTCAAATGCACGAGAATTAATACTCCAAATATCACTTGCCAAATCAGGCTACGAACGAGTCAAATCTGGTAAAAAAACAACTTAAGAGCGTCAAACAAAATCGTAGGAATCAATTTTAAATAATAAAGCTTTGATCTTTATTTAATTCCAAGAAAATCAACAGAAGTCAACATAGGCCCACATGGTAAAAACCTGAGTCAAGGGGTAGATCACGAGAACCCATAACCCCACTAGTCCAAATATGTGATTAGATTCCACAACCAAATCCAAATAGACCCTCAAGTCCTCAATTTTAACTAACTTAAGTTGTAGGAAAACCCCCCTAAATTTTCCTCAAAATTCCATGTTTTATGTGTTAATAATCCATGTCGATTCTTGAAATAATACCAAAATTGAGTAGACGTTACTTACCCCAAAGTGTTGTATGAAAGTCTCCTTCAAAATTCACCCGTCTCAAAATCTAGGGTTCAAAATATGAGAGAATGGAATAAAATTCCGAAATTAGAACTTAATGATCTTGCCCAACACTACCCTTCACGAGCGCGACCCAATCCTTACGTTCACGCAGCACAATCCTACCACTACCCAAAAAGACCCTTAGCGAACAATGTTGGTTCCACACAAATGCAACGCACACGAGTCCAAGCCTGTGTGAATGCGACCCTGACCCCGTGATCGCGAAGGCTAACTGAGCCCAACCCCCTAATATGCCTTTCCTCTACACGAACTCGACCCAAGTGTTGCGAACGCAAAGGCAAAACAGCCACAACCATCACGAATGCGTCGAATGTGAAGAACAAAACCAGTTGCCTCAAAAATAACCATCCGCGATCATAAGACCTGCTCTGCATATCGCGAAGCACACAAGACACCAGCAGAAAATCTGCAACCTCAAATAAGCTCCAGGTAGTCCTGAACTCACTCAAGACACACTGGACCCCCTCCAATCATACCAACAAGTCCATAAACACTACCCGAACCTATCCAAAGCCTCCAAAACATACGATAACAACACATCTATAAATTGATGATCAAACCACAAATTGAACTTCTCTTAAGTTCATAAGCTTCTACACATCAAACCAAGCGTCTCATTCATGCCTAACCAATCCGGATTATATCCAAACTGTGTACACAAGTCCCAAATGACACAACAAACCTATTCCAACTCCCGCTCAAACCTATGAACCTTCCAAACCTTAAATTTCCTATTTTTTGACAATTGGAGCCAAAACATCCTAGGAACATCCAAATCCAAAACTGGACATATGCCTAAGCCCCAAATCACCATACAAACCTTTTAAAACCATCAAATCATCAATCTGAGGTTATCTACAAAAATGTCAAACCTTGGTCAACTCTTACAACTTAAGCTTCAACCAATGGAACTAAGTGTCCCAATTTACTCCAAAAGTCATCCATCCACAAAAGTCAAAAAATACTACAAAAACATACGAGAAAAATCAAATATGGGAACGGGGCTCAAATACACAAAAGGACTGGCCGGTTTGTTACATTCTCCTCCTCTTAAATAAGAATTCATCTTTGGACGAGTTTAGAATCATACCTGGGATATCCAAAAGATGAGGATATTTGTTTCGCATATCATGCTTGGTCTCCCAAGTTGACTCATTAACTGGTTGACCTCTCCACTGGACCTTCACTTATGCAATATCTTTGGACCTCAACTTCCTACCTATCCAAAATGGCCATCAGCTTTTCTTCATAACCAAGATTCTCATCAAACTGCACTGAACTGAATTCCAACATGTGTGAATGATCCTAATAATACTTCTAAAGCACGGAAACATAAAACACCGGGTTATCTCTCGACAAGATGGGTGGCAAAGCAAGTCTATAGACCACCTCACCCACTCTATCCGACACCTCAAATGGACCAATATATCGAGGTCTCAACTAGCCCTTCTTCTTGAATCGCATCACACCCTTCATAGCCGAAACTCAGAGAAGAACCTTCTCACCTCCATGAAATCCATATCACGAACCTTCTTGTCATTATAGCTTTTTTCCTAGAATGCATTGTATGAAGCCACTCCAGAATAAATTTCACATTCTCCAAAGCATCACGAACCAAGTGTGTGCCCAATAACCTAGTCTCGCCAGTCTTGAACTAACAAATCAGAGAACGACATTGCCTCCAATATAATGCTTCATATGGAGCCATCTGGATGCTCAACTGATAGTTTTTGTTGTATGTAAACTTCGCTAATTGAAGAAATTGATCCCACTGGCCTCTGAAATCTTTGACACCAGCTCTCAACATATTCTCCAAAATATGAATGGTCCACTCGAACTACCCGCTTGACTAAGGGTGAAATGCAGTGCTCAACTCAACCTATGTGCCCAACTCATGCTGAACCACTCTCCAAAAATGCAAAGTACACTGATGCTCCGATCCAATATGATAGAAACAGGTACACCATGCAATCAAAGTATCTCTCTGATGTAGATCTTAGCTAACTGCTCCAAAGTATAGGAAGTCTTGACTAGAATGAAATGTGCAGACTTGGTCAATTTGTCCTCAATGACCCAAACAACGTCAAATCTCCTTAGTGTCAGTGGAAACCCTACCACAAAGTCCATAGTAATGCGCTCCCACTTCCACTCTAGTATATCTAACCTATGATGCAAACCACCAGGTCTTTGATGCACATACCTGACCTGCTGAATATTCAAACACCGAGCAACATATCCAACAATGTCCTTCTTTATCTTCCACCATAAATGATGCTGCTTCAAATTATGATACATCTTCATAGCACATGGATGAATAGAATACCGCAACTATGATCCTTCTTAAGTATCAACTCTCGCAAACCATCCACATTAGTAACACAAATTCGACCCTAAAGCTGCAATACACCATTATCACCAATAGTCACCTCCTTAGCACCACTTTGTGGCAGCGTGTCTGTAACGACAATCAACTGGGGATCGTCATACTGACGAGCCGTAATGCACCCAAACAAGGACGACTACAATACAAAAATAAGCAAGGACTCTGCTAGGCTCCGAAATATCCAATCTTACAAATCTGTCGGCCAAAGCCTGAATATCCATAGCCAAACGCCACTCTACAACTAGAATAAATGCTAAACTCCCTATACTATCTAGCTTTCTATTCAAGGAGTCAGCCACTGCATAACCCTTCCTCGGAGATAAACAATAGTGATATCATAGTCATTCAGTAACTCCAACAACCTTTACTGCCTCAAGTTCAGATCCTTTTGTTTAAATAGATGCTGAAGACTTTGATGATGCGTATATACCTCACAAGACACGCCATATAAGTAACGCCTCCAAATCTTGAGTGCGTGAACAACAAATCTCAACCTCAAATCATGTACTGGGTAGTTCTTCTAATGGGGCCTCAACGGATGCGACACATATGCAATCACCCTACCGTCTTACATTAACACACACCCTTGGCCAACACGCAAAGAATCATAATATACCATGTACAACCTCGATCCCGAAGGCAATACCAAAACATGAGTTGTAGTCAATGCAACCTTGAACATCTAAAAGTTATTCTCACATTTATCAAACCATCTAAACGGAGAACCTTTTTGAGTCAATTTATTCAATAGGGATGGAATGGATGAAAACCCCTCCACAAAGCGGCTATAATATCCAGCCAAACCTAAGAAAATCCTGATCTTTGTAGTCGTAGAAGGTCTGGGCCAACTCTGAACTGACTCAATCTTCTTCAGATCCACCTTGATCGCGTCACTAGACACCACATGGACCAAGAATGCCACTGGGTCTAGCCAAAACTCGCACATGGAGAACTTAGCATATAGCTTCTTCTCCCTCAAAGTTTGAAGCACAATCCTCAGATATTGCCAAGCTCCTCCCTACTATGGGAATACACCAATACATCATCAATGAACATAATGAAGAAAATGAATTGAAATAAGACTGAAACACAATGTTCATCAAATAGATGAAGGTTATGGGTGCATTAGTCAAACCAAAAGACATCACGAAAAACTCATAATGCTCATAACAAGTCCTGAAAGCGGTCTTAGGGATGTCTGAAGCCTTAATCATCAACTGGTGATAACTCTATCTCAAGTCAGTCTTTTGAGAATACCCTAGCTCCGTAACGTTGATCAAACAAGTCATCAATGTGTGGTAGTGGATACTTGTTCTTGAAGGTAACTTTGTTCAACTACTGGTAGTCAATACTTATTCTGATAGAGCCATCCTTGTTCTTAACAAACAACCTTTGTGCACCAAAGGTTACACACTATGCCTGATGAAACCCTTAGCCAGTAATTCTTGTAATTGTCCCTTTAATTTCTTCAACATCAGTAGAGTCATATGATACGATGAAATAGAAACAGGCTAAATTCCTAGTGCCAAATAAATACCGAAATCAACATCCCTATCAGGTGACATGCCCGGTAGTTTTGCAGGAAACACATCTGGAAACTCTCTCGCCACTAGAACTAACTTAACAGTAGGACTGTCAACACTAACGTCTCTGAAAAAGGATAGATACACCAAACATCCCTTCTCAAAAATCCATTTAACCTTGAAGAATATGATCACCTTACAAGGAGTGCAACAAAGGGAAGCCTTCCCCTCCGATCTCGGCAACCCCGACATAGCCAACGTCACGGTCTTAGCGTGATAGCAAAAAGCTGTATGACATAGAGATAATAAATCCACATGCTAGATCACATCAAAATCCACCATATCTAAAAGTAAAAAATTTGCCATCGTCTCAAAACCACATGTAGTGACAACACATGACCGATAAGCTCGATCTACCAAAATGGAATTGTCATGCCCCGACCTCGGAGAGCGCGACTGACGCTCAACTTAGATAACCCGGCTGAGCAAGCCTGTACAATACCTTCTACCCGAACTCATTCATGAATAAAGAGAAGATCTATTTCATTAATTAGACAGTGAGGAGATTCATGTGAACAACAACACTAATTCATTATCAGCAGTTTCATTATCTATAAGTTTCAGAATACATACACTTTCATAGTTTGATGTGGAACGTGTGATGAAGCTACCAAAATTACTAGTTTGACTTTCCCAACACCTTTATACCACCCAGACAATGTCTACATAGCCTCTAATAGATAAATAAGAGTACGATGATAGTGCCGGCAATAAGGCCCCAGCTGTACCTCAAAACATAATATATAAGGGCAAAGGTTATACGACCCTGAATGCGGTAGGGCTCACCAAGTCAGCTGGGGATAGGGTGTACCTTTATCAACGATCAAAGCCGCCTGCTATGGAACCACTTGCATCCATTTAAGATGCAGCGCCCCCGGCAAAAGGGACGTTAGTACATGTGGAATAGTAATAGTATGAATGACTAAGCACATCTCAATAGAACGAATGATAAAACAAGAATGAACAATCATAAAATTTATGGGAGTCTCAAACAATACCTAAAACATCAAGTTAGGAACAAGACAAGGTTTCAAGTGATTTCCATATTTTAAGTTGGGAGACCTTTAGTACCGATATGCCACCGTTTACAATTTCGATTACAATTTCCAACACAGTCACCACCATGTGTGCGGTATAGCGTCCGATCATGACCCGTTCTGCTAGGCCGTCTCATACGAGACATCAACCACAATCATAATTTCAATTTTAATTTCCAACACAATCACCACCATATGTGCGACATGGCGTCCGATCACGACCCGATCAGCTAGGCCGCCTTATCTGAGACATCATCCTTTTTCTATCAATCATCCCATTTAATACCTCTTTCACATCTTTTTATTTCTTTGGCACTAGTGGTCACAATTGTAATATCCCCTTTTTATGTGGCGTGTTGGCCGTATTTCATATTTTGTATTTCATGCCCACCTTTTCACTTTCAACCATCATCACGGATTTTCAACAACAAGGCATTTACGTTCAAGACACTAAGCCTACATGTGAGAACACAAGAGTCTTAAGTGCATTGAGATTTCTTACACAATTGGCATTAGCTATCATTTGAAACGCAACTTCAGGCCATAGCATTTAGCTAAGCAACCAATACTTTGAACACATTACCAAATAGTAGTACAACTTAACAAGGGAATTAGGAATACATATTGAACACAAAAGTCCTTTGACACAAAATGAACCAAAAATTAGGAATTTGGAATTCATAATGAGTAACTTGGGACTTACAATGACATTGTGGGGTTCAGTTCTAAGGGAAGAGTTTAGCCAACATACCTCACTTGAGCTTCCTTAAACTCTAAAATGTTCCGAAAATCTTAGCAACTTCGATCTATTTCAGAATACAACAAATTGAACCAAAAATTAGGAAGATGATAATGGTTTCGGCTCATTTGAGCGTTTTATGAAACACTAGGTGTGCATTAAGGATTCAAGGCCCTACTATGGTGGATTCCATCATCCACCCGTTATCTACCATTTTTAGCCCAGTAATCTTCCTACACCCCTAGATAACACACGCATGCAAGTGGGACAACTCCCATACCCAAGAATTGCCTTACTAATTACCTATTTTTAGTTAAATTTCGAAATTGAGGGTTAGGGTGTAGAATCTTACCTCTAGGATGAAGACCTTGTATGTTTTCCTTGTTAATCTTCCAAGATTTGAGTAAGAATTGAGGAATAATTGGTTTAGTAACTCTCCCCCTCTCTAAGGCACTTTCTCACTCTCAAAATGTCAGGTTCTTACTTAAGAAACAATCCATAGAGTCTATATAATGAAATGGGGTCGGGCTATAAAAACCAAATAAATGAATCTCCAAAACACAATATGTGGTCGCATATGCCACCGTATAATGCTTCTGCGGTCCGCGAAATGAGCCACGAAATGGCCCTCCGGAACTGGATACCACTGCTTTGGTATGTGGCCGTTCTGTGGTCCGCATATCGATTCTACGGTCGCAAAGCCGATCGCAGAATCTCCTCCTGGAATTCCTCATGTCAATCCTGCGATGTAATATGCGGCTCGCAAAGTAATTTTGCGGCCGCATAATGGCCCACAAATTTTGCTCAAGTTTCTGCTTCACTCTGCAGCCATTTCGTGGCCGCATAGTGGGCTGCAGAAATGTCTTTCTCTGCCAATATTTTCCTTTAACTCCCTAGCGCACTGTTCGACCCAAAAAGTCTGTACCACGGCGAGCAAGCTCGCCGTGAAGAGGTTCTACCATCACCATATATATTAGCCTACCTCGCCACCATGGAACCTCGGGTTTTAGGTGATATTTTATGGGGCCTTACATCCTCCCCCACTTAAGATCATTCGTTCTCGGATGAGGGTCTAAATCCATCATTAGTACTCAACATGAACCAGCTGCTACTTCACACACACTCGCAGTCCCAAGTTTTTACTAACTCCCCAAATTCCAAAAACGTTCGGCATAGTTTCTTTTGTAACTGGGCCTATCAACCTGTTAGAGAATCCCAGAAAATAATCCTAACAGTATGTACATAATCCAACTATACAACATAATATGAAAAAACACCAACCGTGGCCTCATAAGTAATATATTACCAGAAAGGAAATATCCTGAGAATAATCTGTACAAGTGATACACAGTTCATAAGAAGTAATTTCATAGAAACTATTACATAACTATTCAAACAAATGAGGGTACTTATTTTTCATTTCTTCCTCGGCCTCCCATGTGGCCTCCTCAACCTGCTGGTTTCACCATAACACTTCCACGGAGGCAATTTCTTTCTTTCTTAGCTTCCAGACTTGCCTATCAAAATGGCAACTGAAATTTCTTCATAGGTCAGTTCTTCATTAACGTCAATAGTCTCTACTGGCACAATAACCGATGAATCTCTAACCACCTTCTTCAACATAAACACATGGAATACCGGGTGCACTAATAATATCTCAGGTGTTAGCTCAAGCTTGTACGCTACCTGACCAATCCTATGAATGATTCTGTACGGCCCGACATACCTCGGACTCAATTTCCCTTTCTTACCAAACCGCATTATACCCTTCATGGGGGAAACATTCAAGAATACCCAATCATCTTCTTTGAACTCCAAATCTCTGCGACGAACGTCCGAATAGGACTTTTGACTACTCTGAGAAGTTTTCAACCGATCCTTAATGACCTTAACCTTCTCCATGGCCTGGTGTATGAGGTCTGGTCTTATTAATTCTGCTTCCCTAATCATGAACCACCCAATGGGAGATCTACATCTCCTATTATATAAAGCCTCAAATGCTGCCATCTGAATACTAGCATTGTAATTGTTGTTGTAGGCAAATTATATGAGTGACAAATGATCGTTCAGCTACCCTTAACGTCAAGAACACAAGCGCGCACATATCCTCAAGCATTTGAATAGTCCGCTTTGCCTGTCCGTCAGTCTGCAGGTGAAAGGCTTTACTAAGATTCACCTGAGTAACCAAACGTTGCTGAAACTTCTTCCAAAACTTAACCGTGAACTGTTCCCCTCGATCCGAAATGATAGAAACTAGACTGTCAAGCAACCTGACTATTTCCTTGATACACAACTGAGCATATTGTTCCACTGTGTCGGTAGATTTAACTGGCAAGAAGTGTGCTAACTTTGTGAGCCGATCCACAATCACCCAAATCGAGTCAAATTTGCTAGGAATGCGAGGTAGTCCTACCACAAAGTCCATGTTAATAATTTCCCACTTCCACATTAGAATTTCTATGTTCTGCGCCAACCCACCGGGCCTTTGGTGTTCGACATTCACTTGCTGACAATTTGGACATCTTGCCACAAAGTCTGCTACGTTCCTCTTCATACCGTTCCACCAATAGACTTCTCTAAGATCATGGCACATCTTCGTAGAGCCCAGGTGAATGAAATACCTAGAAGTATGAGACTCGATCATGATTCTTTCCCGGAGATCATCCATATTTGGAACACATAGTCGCCCTTGGTAACTTAGTGTACCATCATCCAAGCCAAGAGAAAAGGCCATGGTCTTATGTTTTTCAATCCCCTCCTTCAACTGTAGCAACAATGGATCGTTAAATTGCTTCTCCTTGACTTCCACCACAAGCGACGATTCAGCCCTATTTTGCACAATCATGCCTCCAAGTGAGCCAAACTACCCATAGATTTTCGGCTAAGAGCATCCGCCACAACATTGGCCTTCCCCGGGTGATACAGGATGTCAATGTCATAATCCTTGAGTAATTCAAGCCATCTTATTTGCCTCAAATTCAATTCATTCTGTTTGAAAATATATTGAAGGCTCTTATGGTCCATGAATACATCCACATGGACCCTATACAAATAATGATGGCAAATTTTCAATGCAAAGACCACCGCTGCAAGCTCTAAGTCATGTGTTGGATAGTTCTTTTCATGATTCTTGAGTTGCCTAGAAGCATACGCTATCACCTTGCCATGGTGCATTAATACACACCCAAGTCCGATCCTTGAAGCATTGCAATATACCACAAACCCATTCGTACCCTCTGGTAGAGTCAACATCGGTGCCATAGTTAATCTTGATTTCAACTCTTGGAAGCTCCTTTCACAAGAATCTGACCATTGGAATTTAACCACCTTCTGCGTCAATTTAGTCAACGGAGAGGCAAGAATGGAGAACCCCTCCACAAATTTCCTGTAATATCCAACTAAGCCCAAGAAACTGCGAATCTCTATTGGAGTAGTAGGTCTAGTCCAATTCTTCACGGCTGAAATTTTCTGGGGGTCCACCCCAATTCCTTCTCTAGAGACAACATGACCCAAGAACGTAATAGATTCAAGCCAAAATTCACATTTCAAAAACTTCACATATAACTGGTGTTGATAGAGAGTTTGCAAAACTGCCCTGAGATGATCGGCATGGTCCTCCCGATTCCGCGAATAAATAAGAATATCGTCAATAAACATAATCACGAAGGAGTCGAGGAAAGGTTTGAAGACCCGATTCATAAGATCCATGAAAGCTGTGGGGGCATTTGTTAGCCCGAAAGACATTACCAGAAATTCAAAGTGCCCATACCGGGTCCTGAAAGCTGTTTTCGGAATATCCTACTCCTTGATCTTCAATTGGTGATACCCGGATCTTAAATCGATCTTGGAGAAGTACTTAGCACCCTTCAATTGATCAAACAAGTTATCTATCCTTGGCAGTGGGTAATTATTTTTGATTGTAACCTTGTTGCGCTGAAGATAGTCAATATACATTCTTAGCAACCCATCCTTCTTTCTTACAAATAGAACTGGTGCGCCCAAGGTGACACACTCGGCCGGATGAAACCCTTCTCTAACAAATCTTTCAATTGTTCTTTTAGGTCTTTCAATTCTACTCGTACCATTCTGTAGGGTGGAATAGATATAGGCTGCATGCCTGGCATCACATCAATCCCAAAATGAATCTCCTTGTCTGGCGGGATCCTAGGGAGCTCATCCGGAAAGACCTTTCAAAATTCATTCACAACAGGCACGAATTCAAGTGTATGTGCCTCAACATCGGTGTCCGTAACCTGGACCAAATGGTAGATACACCCCTTGTTAATCATCTTTGTGGCCTTAAGGTATGAAATAAACCTACCCTTCGGAACCACATTATCCCCCTTCCATTCAATCACTGATTCAGTTAGAAATTCAAACCTAACGGTTCTGGTGCGACAGTCAAGCTTAGCGAAACATGAATAAAGCCAATCCATCCCTATTATTACATCAAATCGACCATCCCTAATTCAATGAGATCGGCCATAGTGTCTCGACCACACAGTGACAATACAATCCCTATGCACTCACGCGGCCACAATAGACTCACCAATTGGAGTAGATAGAGAGAACGGCTCATGGAGTTGTTCCAGTTCCATCCCAAGTTCCATAGCAACATAGGGAGTAACATAGGACAAAGTGGAACCGGGATCAATAAGAGCATACACATCATGAGATTGGACAGTCAATATACTTGTGACAACATCTGGAGAAGCCTCTGCACTCTAGCGACCGCTCATAGCATAGAAATGGCTGCGTCATCCCGAACACTACGTACCACCCCTAGCTACACCACGCCCTGCGGGTGCTGGAGCACATCGGGCCGGAGGAGGTGTTGCGGACAAAGTAGCTGTAGAACTGGTTGGTTGTGTTGTACCCCTGCCCATACCCTTGCGAACGGTAATCCCTCTGAATGTGACCCCTCAATCCGCACCCGTAGCATATGGGTAGGTCCATGTAACACATTCCTAAGTGCATCTTCCCACACCTAGGGCATGGGTGCCTCCGCTGCTGCTGGAATCTCCCACTAGACCGACCCTGCTGGTAGGATCCCTTGTTGCCCTGACCGGGCCTAAAATGACTCCATTACTATTGACTAGGCCCCGATCGCGGTGCACTGACTGAAGACTGAGCAAAAGACTTGGATGGCACTAATGACCCTCCCCTGAATGTTGTCCTGCCACCACCACCAGAAGAACCATCCAAGTTACCCGTGGACCGGGTCTTACTGCTTCCCTCTCGCTCCATTCTGTTCTTCAACTTATGATTCTTTATAGCTTGAAAAAATGCCACAATTTTACCATAGTTCATATCAGAATTCAAGGCAGCTGTGGCGACCTCATTGATAACTAAGAGGCTAAGGCCCTGCACAAACCGGTGCACTCTATCCCCCATAGTGGGCATCATGTGAATATCATACTTGGAAAAGTGCGTGAACTCCGTATGGTACTCCCACACACTCTTGCTACCTTGTTCTTGGTTCTCAAAATCAACATCACGGGTTTCCTTAGTCTTGGCAAGCAAGAAATGACCCATGAAAGCGTCGGCAATCTCACTCCACCTCGCCGGAGGGCTCCCCTCCTCACGGGAGTCCTCCCACATCTCAAACCAAGAATAGGCCACCCCTGCCAGGTGGTAGGAGGCTAACTAAACTCCCTCTATCTCAGTAGCACACATAACTCTGAGGGTCTTGTGCAACTCATCGACAAAATCCTGGGGCTCCTCCTCGGGATCAGTACCCATGAACATTGGAGGATCTAACTGAAGAAACATGTTCATCCTAGAACCAGTAGAGTCCCCTTGCTGACTAGCAGAAGTGGGTGCAACATTTGACCTTTTGGCCTAGGAAGCCACTATATGAGCCAATATTTGTATGTCTCCCCTAAGATCCCCATCAGAAACACCGGGACCGGATGTTAGGGCTAGAGGTGGAATCGGAATATCAGTTGGAGGATTCATTGCACCCTCATCAGGTGTAGGAACTGGTGTAGCCTGAGCAAGAATAGTAGAACCAGACAGTGTAGTAATTAGGGGAATATCCTCACCCCTCAGGTGTTCACCCGCATCATCAATGATAGAATCAACTGCCATTCTTGAGGTAACATCGGCTCCTTGGCCATTTCTTGCTTTCTTCCTAGGCGCCATTTACTGAAAGTTAGAGCAATGCACGAGTTAAAGGAGGAACAATCGTACAATCAGCTTTATCGCACGATGAAGAACATCAAAGAAGGGTATTATTCCTAAATGTCCAACTAGCCTCCTAATTATAGATATGGTTAACAACATATCGATAAGAAGGACTCTACTAGACACGGCTCCGAGACATCCTAGGACACTTTAAAACCTTAGGCTCTAATACCAAGTTTGTCACGCCTCGACCTCAGGGAGCGCGACCGACGCTCAACCAAGATAACCTGGCCGATCAAGCATGTACAATACCTTCTACCTGAAATCACTCATGAATAAAGAGAAGATCTGTTTCATTAATTAGACAGTGAGGTGATTCATGTGAACAACAACACCAATTCATTATCAACAGTTGCATAATCTTTAAGTTTCAGAATACATACACTTTCATAGTTTGATGTGGAACGTGTGATGCAATTACCAAAATTACTAGTTTGACTTTACCAACACCGACATACCACCCACACAATGTCTACGAAGCCTCTAATAGATACAAAAGAGTACGATGATAGTGCCAGCAACATGGCCCTGGCTATTACCTCAAAACATAATACATAAGGAAAAAAGATATACGACCCCGAATGAGGTGGGGCTCACCAAGTCAGCTGGGGAGAGGGTGTACCGCTATTAACGATCAAAGCCGCTTGCTGTGGAACCACCTGCATCCATTTAAGATCTAGTGCCCCCGGCAAAAGGGACATTAGTACATGTGGAATAGTACTAGTGTGAATGACTAAGCACCCTCTCAATAGAATGAATGATAAAACAGGAATGAATAACCATAAAATCAATGGGAGTCTCAAACAATACCCAAAACATCAAGTTAGGAACAAGACAAGGTTTCAAGTGATTTCCATATTTTAAGTTAGGAGACCTTTAGTACCAATATGCCACCGTTTACAATTTCGATTACGATTTCTAACACAGTCACCACCATGTATACGGCATGGCATCCGATCACGACCCGATCGGTTAGGCCATCTCATACGAGACATCAACCACAATCACAATTTCAATTTTAATTTCCAACACAATCACCACCATGTGTGCGGCATGGTGTCCGATCATGACCTAATCGGCTAGGCCGTCTCATCCGTGATATCATCCTTTTTATCAATCATCCCATTTCATACCTCTTTCACATATTTTTATTTCATTGCCACTAGTGGTACACAATTGTAATATCCCCTTTTTATGTGGCATGTTGTCCTTATTTCATATTTTATATTTCGTGCTCACCTTTCACTTTCAACAATCATCATGGATTTTCAACAACAAGGCATTTACGTTCGAGACACTAAGCACACATGTGAGCAAACAAGAGTCTAAAGTGCATTGAGATTTCATACATAATTGGCATTAGCTATCATTTGAAATGCAACTTGAGGCCATATAATTTAGCTAAGCAACCAATACTTTGAACACATTAACAAATAGTAGTACAACGTAACAAGAGCATTGGGAATACATATTGAACACAAAAGTCTTTTGACACCAAGTTTACTCGGAATAATCGATTCATAATGAGTAACTTGGGACTTACAATGACATTGTGGGGTTCAATTCTAAGGGAAGAGTTTAGCCAACATACCTCACTTGAGCTTCCTTAAACTCTAAATTATTTCGGAAACCTTAGCAACTTTGATCTATTTCAGAAATATAACAAATTGAACCAAAAATTAGGAAGATGATCATGGTTCCAGCTCATTTGCGTGTTTTATCAAACACTAGGTGTACATTAAGGTTTCAAGGCCCTACTATAGTGGATTCCATCATCCACCCCCTATCTATCATTTTTAGCCCAATAATCTTCCTACACCCTAGATAACACATGCATGCAATAGGGACAACTCTGATACCCAAGAATTTCCTTACTAATTACCTATTTTTAGTTAAATTTCGAAATTAGAAAAGATGGACGTAGACATTGTAGGTCAATAGGTTTGAGATTTGGAGTTAAAATAAAAAAAAAAAAGTTAAAGGATAAAATAGAATTATGGAGTAATAAGAAAGGGCATAACTGAAAAAGAAAATAGGAAACAATCCCGCCACACCAAATTGGTTGTTTCATAAAATGGAGCTTTTGGTTGTTCTGGAACAATGGATTTAACAATACGATATAATTAATTTTAAATAAACAATCAAAAAAATATTGTTTTAGAATAACAATACAATACGATACAATAGGTAACAATCATCCAAACAAGTTGTTAGTTCAAGTTGTTGTATGTGTTGGTTGGCTTATCTGGCGGGTTGGTTAGGTGCCATTGTGAGCTTGATGGAATTTGTGTCGTGACATAAAATTCGTAAAAATCCTTAAAGGAATGAACTTCTTTAACTTACCTCGTCTTAGCGTTACAAATTAGCTCAGCATGCTCAAGACATCCAATTTATATCGATCTACAATATACGATGTCGAATTCTGACTTAGCTTTAAGTACTTTACAGGTAAAAAGCGAGCCAACTTCTTCAGTATGAGAAGATTATATATTTAAAAATGAACCATTTTCTTCTTCAGTATTAACATTTTAAAAGTGAAATCAGTAGCGAATAGAAAAATAATTATAATATGATGACAAAAACAGATTAAAGGTTATAGATTTAAATATTTTTATGAATTTCCAATACATTGTATACTTAATCTTAACAATCTCTATTTCGTAAAACCTGTCACATATGGTGAGTTTAACAAATTGCATGGTTTGTTAACAAAGACAATGGCAGAAGTGATTGGGAGCTGTAGAGCCTATGACTTTGCAATGGCCTCCCTTACAATTTTGCTTGCAAAGATCATCACATCTGCTATCATCACCAGAGCCTGGAATGCAACTCCCTATGTGGTTGTCAGTGCAGCAATTGAAACCTTTCACTTGGACCAAATCTGAAATTAGAATTTCCATTATAATTTTTTTTCTTTATCGATCTAAAAAATCTTATAAGAAAATGTAACATAATAAAGTATGAGGCGAAAAGAGCAATAGAAGTAAATTAGTTGTTTATGTCCGAGAATTGGGAATGATTTTTAGGCATTCTAACTTTAAAAGGTCGTTTGGACGGGGAACAAGTTATTTAGTGATTATAATGGCATGATTATTTAGTAGATATACTTTAAATAGTCGATATTGGGTTCATTGGACTGAAAACGATACATATAGAGTATAATATAAAATGTGTTTTGTTTAAACTAGATAAATTGAATTAAACCTTTATTTTCAATTTTAACTATGTCTTTCTTAAAAAAGCCTCCGGAGAAAAGCTTTTGAGAAGGGAAAATGCATCATTTTGTTAATTTATACCGGGATTAGTTGCCCCTAAAGTATTATTCAACACAGAGTATGATATAAACATAATATTAAAATTTTGGTATAAATAATCCTGGAATTACTAATTTCTGAATAAAAAGTTATACCAAATATGGGATAAAATAATTTCATAATTTATTTCGAGATAATAATCCCTTCTCCCATTAACCAAAACGACCATTAATTTTTAATAATAAAACGAACAAAAGAAACTGACCTGTTGATGCTATCAGCATAACTAGCAGGATAGAAAATAACAAACTACACAATTTAGCCATCTTTTAATTTCTTCCAAACTAAGTGGTAGTTGTTGTTTATCAACTTAGGGAGATAGTATTTATAGGGTATGAACTCTCATTTCTTTTGGAAGAGTCTAACAACTTTAATAGGAAAATAATAATCACTAACAATCAACTATTTGGTAATTTAGGAATTTAAGGAAAAAATAAAAAGAAGTTACTAAATAATATTTAGTTACTCCTTGATTAATACTTAATGAGATGTATCTTCTTATTTGGTATGAAATCCTCCTTTCCTTGAGGAAGCCAAAAATCTTCCTAAGAAATGAATGAAGATTAACAACCACTTACTAGGCAATCAAGGCATTTTAGGAAAAGAAGGAGACGAAGAATCTTTATTTGTGATTGTCACACACCGAAAACCCCAGGCCTTGTGATTGGCACTCACAATTCCCATATCAGACAATCACACATCAAATATTATTATTTATTAGAAAAAAGATGTAGCAAACATTAGTATTTATTAGGAAAATTTCCTCAAACCAAAGTTAGGCAATACACTTACCTCATCCGGGCTAGTCTAAAGCTCCAAAATCGCTTTGCTTAAGAAATCACCTCCAACTGGCTAAAATCTAACCAAACATCATCCAAAGAAGTCAACCAGTGCTAAAGGAAGAAATCCCAATTAATAAAGATTCGATCTTTGAAATATTTCCAAAAAGTCAACAAAAGTCAACTCGAAACTGCATGATCGAATTTCGAAACTAATATCAAATTCTGATGACCCATAACTTGCCGAGTTAAAATATATAATTAGTTTCCAAATCCGATTAAAAGTCGGTGGTCAAATCCCAAAAAGACACTCTCATAAGTTGTACAAACAAAATACCAAATTTCACTTCAAATTTTCATCTTTAAGGTATTAAAGATCCATGTATCTCGTTGAAAAATTGCCCCTCTCCAAGTCTAGCATTAAAAATATGAGAGAATGGGTAAAATTCCTTAAATCCTCTCCTAGAGGAACCCTTCGCGAACGTGGCCCAAGCCTCGCATTGACGAAGCACAATTCTGCCTTAGTCAAAAATCCTCCCACGCGATCGTCAAAGAACCCTTGCAATCATGAAGTATCGCCTGCCAAACCTACATGAATGCGATCATCACCACGAGAACGCGATGCACCACTGCCTCCAGTCCTTCGCGAATGTGGCCTACCACATACGATTGGAAGGCTGAGCTCAAGCTCACAGATCCGGCACCCCTTGCCTGAATGCACTGAACAAATGCCTCCTTAACTCTAAATACTCTCCGCGGTCGCAATAGCTACTCTACGATCGCAATGAATTAAATGAGACAAGCCAAACAAGCAATCACAAAAAGGCTCAAAATGATCCGAAAGAAATCCGAGCCCCTCGGGACCCCGTCGAGTCATACCCACGAGTCTATATATCTAATTCAAATGTATCCAAGGTCTCAAAATACCGAAAATAACATTAAAACCAAGAATCGATGATCAAAATCCTTCTCTTAACTTTCATACATTCCAATTTCGCTGAAAGCATCCGAAACACACTTAGGCATTCCGTTCAAAATAAAACTTTACACACAAGTTCCAATAAATTAAAGGAATATATCCAAAGTCTCAAAACCATAAATCCATATCTAATAACACCAAAGAATCACACCCGAACATTAGAATGTGCGATTGGTACATGACGCCCGAAAGATCGTGCGAACCGACGTCTGTTCTTACATCTTTTTATTTATGACACCCGAAGTGAATGAGGCCTCCAAGTAATAACACCATAATTAAATTGTGTAAAATTGATCAGCAAAAGTAACATTGATATTTCGTACATATTCACAACTGTAATACAGTCATAATTCCCCCTTCTTACATACAACCAGACTCTAGTATGCAAGCCTCTAAGAGTACCAAAAAAGTTAAGTATATACATAACTTGGTTAGGACAAGGCCCCACCATACCCAAAATATTAGGACATGTGCTTCAGTACCTATTGACTTCGAACAACTACTCCGAAGGACTGAAGTGAAACTACCAAAGAGCTGGAGCAACACCTCACTGGGGAGGGATGTCACTAGGTCTATCTGTACTAGTAGGCATGAACACAACGCCCAAAAGAATGGGGAGTCTGTACGGAAAATGTACTGAGTGTGTAAGACCAAGAAAGCATGTAAAATCAATGACATAACATAAGAGATATGAGTACTTTCTTTCAACCTAAATACTGAACACAAACCGCCAGGGGCATAATCTTTGGAAACTATAAACCATGAATTATGAATGCATGCAAACTTTTGTAAAATAAAGCCACTCATTGGGGCCATGCATTAATTAAAATATTTATATATTCACTTCTTTAGCCATTCTTTGGGGCTTACTTCAATTATATCACTCCTTACCCGGCCTCATAGAGGACTCGGTCGTACCCGATCTCACAAAACTCGGCGTACCCGACCTTAGAAGGACACGAAAATGATTCCTATCACATCACTCCATACTTGGCATCGTGGAGGACTCGATCATACCCGGTCACACAAGGGCTCGGTAACATCTCGTATCATGTATCATCGTACCCAACTAATCAGTGAATGCACAATAGGCGTCGTACTCGGCCGACAATAACGCGACTCGATAAAATAAAATAGATACATATACATATAAGTGCAAAGCAAAATCAATTTCAAGAGACACTAAGTTTAGACTCATAAAGCATCATACATTCCGACCTTGGATACCAACCAGGAGCATTTTAGACTTTGAAAGGAATGCTACCAGCAAGAATGTACAAGAACAGAACAACGTCACTGGGAAGGACTCAAAACAACCAAATTCTGGCAATACATGAATTTTTTAGAGGAAAGAGAGAGACCTACACAAAATCATGCCAAGAAAGAAAGTTGCATTACATACCTTGTTGTAGAACAAGCTATGCTTCTATGGTGGTTATTATGCCTCCAACAAATCTCCATAATCAATATAACTAGACAACAGAAATTACAGTGATGCTCCAAAGCTTCTTCACGCTAAATCCTACTAGAATCGTCTTCTTATTCAGTTTAGTCTACTTAGAAACTTCAAAGGAGGTTTGAGAGCATTTTTAGGTGATACTCCTAGAATGAAAGAGATCGAGCCCCACTTCCCTTTTTATTATGTTCGAAGCATAGAATCTTTGCCACACCACATGAAAAATGGGTCACCCTACCCCAATTACAACACCGGGTGGGACAGCTAGTGCAAGCTTGCTAAAACGTGTAATCCCCTTTGCCTTCACACGCATCACTGGTCAATTGGATGCTCATAAATATTTAATTTTTTGGTGTGGGGTGTAACATCATTCCCCCCTTCGGAATATTCGTCCTCAAATGTTGAATCTTCCTTTAGTCATTTTGAATTGTGCTTGCTACAACAGTCTCATTGTTGCCTTCCGTGGCTTGGAATAAATGGGGGTACTTGTATTTCATGTCTCCTTTAGCTTCCCAGGTCATTTCTTCTTTATTGCTATTCATCCAAAGTACTTTAACTAAAGCTACATCTTTGGTTCGTAATCTACGCACTTGATGATCTAGGGTAGCCTTCGGAATTTCTTCATAGGATAGGTCCTCCGTGATCTAAATATCTTCAACAGGGGTAATATAAGTTGGATTATTCAAGCACCTTCGGAGCATAGACACATGGAATACTGGATGCACAGCTTCCAATTTCGGGGGCAGCTCAAGCTTATAAGCCACTTGACCAACTTTCTGAATAATTTGATATGGCCCAATATACCGGGGACTGAGTTTACCCATCTTACCATACCTCATCATGCCTTTCATAGGAAACACCTTTAAGAACACCCAGTTTTCCTCAGCGAACTCCAAATCTCGGCGTCGGTTGTCCGAATAAGACTTTTTCCTGCTTTGAGCGGTCAATAGTCGACATCAAATTTTTTTCACCATTTCTACAGCCTATTGTACTAACTCAAGACCTAATAACTTTGTTTAACCAATTTTGAACAAGCCGATAGGAGATCTGCACTTCCGTCCGTATAGGTCTCCATATGGTGCCATCAAAATGCTAGAATGATGGTTGTTGTTATAAGAAAGTTCAATAAGGGGTAGATGATCCTCCCAATTTACTTTTAAGTCCAAAACGCAGGCTCGTAACATGTCTTGGAGCATTTGAATAGTGCATTCGGCTTGAACATCTGTTTGGGGATGAAAAGTTGTGCTAAGTTTGATCCATGTACCCAATCGTTTTTGAAATGAACTCCAGAAGTTAGCCGTAAACTGGGTACCTCTGTCCAATATGATAGAAATTAGAACTCCATGAAGTCGAACGATTTCCTTAATATATAACTTAGCATAATCTTCAGTTGAGAAGGTAGTCTTAACTAGTAGAAATTGATCTGACTTGGTGATTCAATCCACAATAACCCATATAGAGTCAACCCTTTTTCGTGTTCGTGTTAATTCGTTAACAAAATCCATGTTGATCACCTCCCATTTCCAAGTCGGAATCTCTATATTTTGCAGTAACCCTCCCAGTTTCTAGTGTTCCACTTTAACTTCTTGGTAATTTGGACACTGAACGACGTATTCGACGATGTTCCTCTATATGTCATTCCACCAGTATAGTTGTCGATGATTGTGATACATCTTGGTTGACCCCGGATAAATATAATACCAGGACCGCTGAATCTCTTCCATGATCTGCTCTCGGAATCCCCCGACGTCGGGTACACACAACCGGTCCTTGTATCTGAGGACTCCGTCCTCAGATAACCCGAAACTTGCTTCTTTTGAGAGGGAATGCTTTCTCTTATTTTCACCTAAGCTGGATCTTCAAATTGTCATGCCTTTACTTCAGCTACTAATGAAGATTCGACAGCATTTCAGACGCGACTTCTCCGCTACCGGTATCGATCAATTGTACACTTAAGTTGGCCAACCGGTACAAGTTCTTGGCCATATCTAATTTATGCTTCTCTATATGTCGTAGACTACCCATGGGTTTGTAACTTAATGCGTCCGCCGTAATGTTTACCTTCCCGGGGTGGTTTAGAATATCAACATGTAATCCTTTAGTAACTCTAGCCACCCTCGCTGCCTTAAACTCAACTCTTTTTGCTTGAATATGTAGTGCAAGCTACAGTGATCAGTGTATATGTCAACATGCACCCCATACAAATAGTGACGCCATATCTTTAAAGAAAATACAACAGCTGCCAACTCTAAGTTATGAGGGGGTAATTATGCTCGTGTTTCCTTAGTTGTCTGAAAGCATAAATAACGACCTTCCCATGTTGCATTAAAACATTGCCCAATCCCACTCTAGAGGCATCACAATATATAACATACCCCTCGGGTCCTTCAGGGAGAGTTAGAACTGGCGTCGAAGTTAACATGTCGTTTAACTTTTGGAAGCTCTTCTCACAAACATCGGTCCACTGGAAATTTGCTTCCTTACACATCAACTTTATTAATAGAGTAGCTATGGATGAAAAATTATTCACAAACCTTTTGTAGTAATCGGCCAAGCCCAAGAAGCTGCGTACCTCGGTAGGGGTTGTGGACCTTGGCCAATCCTTAACTGCTTCAACCTTTTGACTATCTACTTTGATACCTTCTCCTGATACTATGTGCCCAAGAAAAGCCACCGAGATCAACAAAAACTCACACATGGAAAGTTTAGCGTATAACTTGTGATCTCTAAGCGTACGTAAAGCTATTCATAGATGCTTCGCGTTCTCTACTTCTAATCGGGAATACATTAGGATATTGTCTATGAACACGATAGAAAAGACATCCAAACCTGGCCTTAATACTCAATTCATCAGATCCATAAAAGCTGTTGGTACGTTTGTTAAGCCAAAGGGCATAACGAGAAATTTATAATGGCCATATCTAGTCCAGAAGGTTGTCTTCGGATATCTTCTTCCTTGATCCTTAACTGATGATACCCAGATCTGAGGCCGATCTTTAAATAATACTTAGTGCCTTGCAACTGGTCGAACAAATCATCAATTCTTGGAATCATATAATTGTTCTTGATGGTTACCTTATTCAGCTGTCAGTAATCAATACACATCCTCAACGAACCGTCTTTCTTGCGAACAAATAGCACTGGGGCTCCCTACGAGGAAGTTCTAGGTAGAATAAAGCCCTTATCAAGAAAGTCCTTCAACTGATCTTTTAGTTCATTCAAGTTGCTAGGATCTATCGTGTACGGAGAAATATATAATGGTTGCGTATCGGGTGGCACGTCGATGGAAAACTCGATCTCTCTCTCTGGTGGGATACCCGGGAGCTCATCAGGGAACACATCAGCAAATTCATTAACAACCGAAATCGACTGAAGGGTGGGAGGCTTCGCCTCCGCGTCTCGCACGCGCACCAGATGGTAGAAACATTCTTTCAGGATCATTTTTCGAGCTTTAAGTTAAGAAATAAACTTCCCTTTTGGCGCTGCAACATCGCTTTTCCATTCGATAACAGGCTCTACAGGGAAGTTAAAGCAAACAACTTTCTTCCAGCAATCCACCGTAGCATAACAAGAAGCCAATCAATCCATTCCCATAATAACATCAAACTCCTTCATTTCCAATTCATTCAAATCAACTAAGGTATGGTGACCATGAACCATCACGTCACAACTTTGATATACCTGCCTAACTACCATGGACTCACACGCGGTCGTGGACACATCAAATGGTTGTCGTAACAATTCAGGTACTTTAAAACATTCATGAGCGACAAATGAAGTAATATACAACAAAGTAGAACCTGGATATATCAAAGCATACACATGAACGGACAGTACAAATAGTATACTTGTGACCACGTCCGGTGATGATTCTAGGTTCTATCGGCCTGACAAT
The DNA here is from genome assembly GCF_000715075.1 of Nicotiana tabacum. Classification (NCBI taxonomy): domain Eukaryota; kingdom Viridiplantae; phylum Streptophyta; class Magnoliopsida; order Solanales; family Solanaceae; genus Nicotiana; species Nicotiana tabacum. Next base: position 45,087,925 of record NC_134094.1, read on the forward strand.
GCATAAATGCAGTTCTGTTGTCCGCCTAAGCTAGTCATTCTACCTCTACCTCTACCCTTTCCCATCGGTGGATGGATAGCTTACTCACATGGATGTGCTATCGATGACGAAGCTTCTTCTGATCCCATTCGTGGTATCATGCCACCCACATTTTTCACTAGGCAAAAGCACATGATGTGACTGGTTTGGCCACAAGAATAACACAAGTCTGAACCCTAGCGGCACTGCCCAAAATGATTTCTACCACATCGGCCATAATGCAGCACCGGGGGTCTCATCTTACTAGAGTCACCACTATACTATGAGCTTTGTCCTCGGAGATTTTCACCCTGACAAGAGTAGGTGATCCGATCGCGGCACTGCCCCTGAAACTGTGACGTCGTACTAGCCACTAGATGAGATGGATACCGGGAAGCTGCGCCCTATGACTCTCCCACATCACATGTAGATCGTGCTCTCTTATGTTGGCCCCGATCATGCTCTCGAGCGGCTCGCTATTGCCTCTTACGATCCTCTAAGTTGTGTGCATAGGTCTGAATACGAGCAATATCCATAATCGGGTTCAAAGAAGTTGTAGTACATTCGTTTATCAGATGTTGTCCCAAATCAACCACAAATCGATTCACTCGTTCGCTCATCTCAGCCACCACTGAAGAAACATACCTAGCCAAAGAGTTAAATTGCATGTTATACACTTGGACACTCATATTACCTTATTCAAATTGTAAGAATATGTCTTGTGTTGTTCGGCGGAGCTCGACGAGCAAGTACTGCTGCAAGAGTGCCTCAGAATATTCCCACCATCTTGCTGGTGGGCCAAGATATCCCCTATATTGGTCCTAAGTCTCATACTAGACCATGGCTATATCCCACAATCTATAATAAGCAAGCTCTACGTACTTAGTATTAGTGGCATGCATAACTCGTAAAGTCTGTTGCATTTCTTCTAAAAGTTCTAAGGATCTTCGTTTGGATCAGTTCCTGTAAATACTGGGGGATCCAAATTAATGAAATCCTAAACTCTTGTACTAACTGCTCTATTTGAGGTAGCAGGGGCCTAACATTGGGCCTGAGAGGCAACTAACCCCGTCAACAACTGTACTACACTCCTCATATCTAAATCCTGCTCACAACCGGAGGAGGGATAGAGGGTCTATTAGTTTCTCTATGCTACTCTGGGGGTGGTCGTGTTGTCCCCGAAACCTTTGTACCAACGTCATTTTGAGTTTCATATTGGTTCACATGGGCAGGTGGCACCTGGCTGGTACCCTTCCCTGCTTTTCATTCAATCCTGAGCCATTGCCTGACGTTTCGTACTAGGCATTTATATAAATATAAACAAGATGAGAATTAGAAGCGAAAACATACGACTTAGCTCTATCGAACGATCTAGATCAGAAAGAAGGGTATTCATCCTAGATATCTTGTAGCCTCATGTTCATAAGTATGGTGCACAACATACCCATAAATAAGACTCTACTAGATACGACTTGCATATATCTTATGACACGAGCATGCTCTAATACCAAGTTTGTCACACCCCAACCTTGGGAGATACGATCGGCACACAATACCCAAAGGCTCGTACGAACCAATGTAAGTTCTTACACATTTTTATTCATAAAATCCGGGGCGACTGAGTCCTCCAAGTAATAACACTAGAATTAAATTATGTACAACTGATTAGCAAAAGTAGCATTGAGTTAAGTATGAAAGCCTATAAGAGTACAAAAAGAGTTAAGTATATATACAACTTGGTCGGGACAAATAGCACTAGGGCTCCCCACGAGGAAGTTCTAGGTAGAATAAAGCCCTTATCAAGAAAGTCCTTCAACTGATTTTTTAGTTCATTCAGGTCGCTAGGATCTATCGTGTACGGAGAAATATATAATGGTTGCGTATCAGGTGGCACGTCGATGGAAAACTCGATCTCTCTCTCTGGTATGATACCCGGGAGCTCATCAGGGAACACATCGGCTAATTCATTAACAACCGCAATCGACTGAAGGGTGGGAGGCTTCGCCTCCGTGTCTTGCACGCGCACCAAATGGTAGAAACATTCTTTCAGGATCATCTTTCGAGCTTTAAGTTAAGAAATAAACTTCCCTTTTGGCGCTGCAACATCGCTTTTCCATTCGATTACAGGCTCTACAGGGAAGTTAAAGCAAACATCTTTCTTCCAGCAATCCACCGTAGCATAACAAGAAGCCAATCAATCCATTCCCATAATAACATCAAACTCCTTCATTTCCAATTCATTCAAATCAACTAAGGTATGGTGACCATGAACCATCACGTCACAACTTTGATATACCTGCCTAACTACCATGGACTCACACGCGGTCGTGGACACATCAAACGGTTGTCGTAACAATTCAGGTACTTTAAAACATTCATGAGCGACAAATGAAGTAATATACAACAAAGTAGAACCTGGATATATCAAAGCATACACATGAACGGACAGTATAAATAGTATACTTGTGACCACGTCCGGTGATGATTCTAGGTTCTATCGGCCTGACAATGCATAAATGCAGTTCTGTTGTCCGCCTAAGCTAGTCATTCTACCTCTACCTCTACCCTTTCCCATCGGTGGATGGATAGCTTACTCACATGGATGTGCTATCGATGACGAAGCTTCTTCTGATCCCATTCGTGGTATCATGCCACCCACATTTTTCACTAGGCAAAAGCACATGATGTGACTGGTTTGGCCACAAGAATAACACAAGTCTGAACCCTAGCGGCACTGCCCAAAATGATTTCTACCACATCGGCCATAATGCAGCACTGGGGGTCTCATCTTACTAGAGTCACCACTATACTATGAGCTTTGTCCTCGGAGATTTTCACCCTGACAAGAGTAGGTGATCTGATCGCGGCACTGCCCTTGAAACTGTGACGTCGTACTAGCCACTAGATGAGATGGATACCGGGAAGCTGCGCCCTATGACTCTCCCACATCACATGTAGATCGTGCTCTCTTATGTTGGCCCCGATCATGCTCTCGAGCGGCTCGCTATTGCCTCTTACGATCCTCTAAGTTGTGTGCATAGGTCTGAATACGAGCAATATCCATAATCGGGTTCAAAGAAGTTGTAGTACATTCGTTTATCAGATGTTGTCCCAAATCAACCACAAATCAATTCACTCGTTTGCTCATCTCAGCCACCACTGAAGAAACATACCTAGCCAAAGAGTTAAATTGCATGTTATACACTTGGACACTCATATTACCTTATTCAAATTGTAAGAATATGTCTTGTGTTGTTCGGCGGAGCTCGACGAGCAAGTACTGCTGCAAGAGTGCCTCAGAATATTCCCACCATCTTGCTGGTGGGCCAAGATATCCCCTATATTGGTCCTAAGTCTCATACTAGACCATGGCTATATCCCACAATCTATAATAAGCAAGCTCTACGTACTTAGTATTAGTGGCATGCATAACTCGTAAAGTCTGTTGCATTTCTTCTAAAAGTTCTAAGGATCTTCGTTTGGATCAGTTCCTGTAAATACTGGGGGATCCAAATTAATGAAATCCTAAACTCTTGTACTAACTGCTCTATTTGAGGTAGCAGGGGCCTAACATTGGGCCTGAGAGGCAACTAACCCCGTCAACAACTGTACTACACTCCTCATATCTAAATCCTGCTCACAACCGGAGGAGGGATAGAGGGTCTATTAGTTTCTCTATGCTACTCTGGGGGTGGTCGTGTTGTCCCCGAAACCTTTGTACCAACGTCATTTTGAGTTTCATATTGGTTCACATGGGCAGGTGGCACCTGGCTGGTACCCTTCCCTGCTTTTCATTCAATCCTGAGCCATTGCCTGACGTTTCATACTAGGCATTTATATAAATATAAACAAGATGAGAATTAGAAGCAAAAACATATGACTTAGCTCTATCGAACGATCTAGATCAGAAAGAAGGGTATTCATCCTAGATATCTTGTAGCCTCATGTTCATAAGTATGGTGCACAACATACCCATAAATAAGACTCTACTAGATACGGCTTGCATATATCTTAGGACACGAGCATGCTCTGATACCAAGTTTGTCACACCCCAACCTTGGGAGATACGATCGGCACATAATACCCAAAGGCTCGTACGAACCAATGTAAGTTCTTACATATTTTTATTCATAAAATCTGGGGCGACTGAGGCCTCCAGTAATAACACTAGAATTAAATTATGTACAACTGATTAGCAAAAGTAGCATTGAGTTAAGTATGAAAGCCTATAAGAGTACAAAAAGAGTTAAGTATATATACAACTTGGTCGGGACAAGGCCCACCATACCAGAAACATTAGAACATATACTTCAGTACCTATTGACACCGAACAACTACTCCAAAGGAATGGAGTGCAACGACCAAATAGTTGGAGCAACACCCTAGTGGGGAGGGACGTCACCGGGACTATCTGTACATGTGTGAATGAACATAACTTTCAAAAGAATGTGGTGTCAGCACGAAAAATGTACTGAGTATGTATGACTAAGAAAGCATGAAAAATAAGTGACAAAAACATAAGAGATATGAGTAGTTGCTTTCAACCTGAATACCGAAGACAAGCCACCGGGGCATAATCTGTGAAAACTATAAACCATGAATTATGAATGCATGCAAGCTTTTGTAAAATCAAGCCACACATTGGGTCCATGAATTAATTATAATATTTATATATGCACTTCTTTACCTGCTCATTGGGGCATACTTAAATTACATCACTCCCTACCCGGCCTCATAGAGGACTTGGTCATGCCAGACCTTAGGAGGTCTCAGTCATACCCGGTCTTACAAAACTCGGTGTACCCAACCTCATAAGGACATGGTAATGATTCATATCACATCACTCTATACTAGGCCTCGTGGAGGACTCGGTCATACTGGACACACAAGGGCTCGATAAACTCACAATATACATCATCGTACCCAGCCACACAAGGGCTCGGTAATATCTCGTAACAAGTCTCATTGTACCCAACTGATCAGTGGTTGTACAATAGGTGTCGTACCCGACCGACTATAGCGCGACTCTGCATTCTAAAATAGATACATATACATACAAGTGTAATGCAGAATCAAATTCAAGAGACACTAAGTTTAGACTCAGAAAGCATCATATGTTCCGACCTAGTATACCAACGGGGAACATTTTAGACTTTAAAAGGAATGCTACCAGCAAGAATGTACAATAATAGAACAACGTCATTGAAAAGGACTCAAAACAACAAAATTCTTGCAATACAGGAATTCTTTAGAGGAAAGAGAGAAACTTACACAAAATCATGCCAAGAAAGAAAGTTGCCTTACATGCCTTGTTGTAGAACTAGCTATGCTTGTATGGAGGCTATTTTGCCTCAAACAAATCTCAAGAATCAATATAACCAGACAATAGATATTGTAGTGATGCTCCAAAGCTTTTTCATGCTAAATCCTACTAGAACCGCCTTCTAATTCAGTTTAGTCTACTTAAAAACTTCAAAGGAGCTTTGAGAGCTTGGGTGATACTCCTATAATGAAAGAGAAAGCGCCTCACTACCCTTTTTATTCTATTCCAAGCATAAGAATTTTTGCCACACCACATACAAAATGTATCGTCCCGCCACGGTTACAACACTAGGTAGGACAGCTGGCGCAAGCTTGATGAGACGTGCAATCCCCTTTGCCTTCTCATGCGTCGCCGGCCAATTGGTCGAGCTAAAACCAAACTCACAAATCATAAATTTTCAAGTGTGGGGTGTAACACAAAGTCAGTTTTCAGGTACAACTCATGAACTCTTCCATTCTTGAAATTGCTAACTTTTGACAAATAAAGTCAAATCTTCTAAGGACATCCAAAACCAAATCCGAACATGCACCCAAGTCCAAAGTCACCATGCGAATCTATTGAAACTATCCAACCCCGATTCCGAGTTTGTTTACTCAAAAGTCAAACCTTGGTCAACTCTTCTAACTTAAAGCTTCTATAACAAGAATTTCTCTTCCAAACCATTCTGAACCTATCGAAAATCAATACCAATCACTTGCAAGTCATAATACATTACATGAAGCCACTCAAGATATCAAATCACAGAATGGAATTTTAGAGTTCAAAACGGCTTGTTGAGTTGTGACATAAACGCTCAAAGTTGTTGTAGCCAAAATGAATTTTTAAAAGGAAGTGTATATTCTGGTAATGATTAGAAGGTTTATAAGGCAAAGGCATTGCATAACAATATTTAATATTGCAATTAACATTGAACTCAGAGTACATAAATGTGGTAGTTAGTCATATATGTATGGCGTATAATATATAACCATAAAAGGCATATGGTATGACAGTACATTAATAATATCATAGACATTTAAAATTACCACAGGTAATAACAAAGCCGGTGGATGTGATTGCCCAAAATAAAGATCAACTAAACCATAGTCTATGTTTTACTGGACGGATATTATAGCATCATGAATATTTTTTGAGTGTTTGGTATTACCAAGGTCAATTTGAAAGATGTTCATTGATAAGTGCAAAGGTTAATTTGTTGCAACGATTATTGATAATAGAACCATCTTCATATGTTTAGTGTTTATCGATTACAAGGATTTGATAAGTATATTCGGCGCGTTTGATATTACCGAGATCAAAACTTCTTGATATTCCACCAAGTCGTAGTGATACATAACTCAATCTGCTAGGTAAGCCAACTACCAAACATACAATCTAAATCGGAAATCATACATTAAATATTAATATAATAATACGAAAATCAATACAACTTTCCTAGTGAGTGGTATTACAAGTCACTAGTGACAAAAAATCAGAATACAATAATGATATGAAGAAAAATTATATCATCTTTTGGAATATACATAAATATGGATACAAGTCGTAACTAGCGTGAACAAAGTGGTAGCTTGCGACTAGAATGATGGTGCATCATCAATGCTAGCGTTCGTCATCCACAATAGCTCGGCTCCAAAATCTGCACGTAGGGTGTAGAAGTGTAGTATGAGTACGATCGACCCCGTGTACTTAGTAAGTATCAAGAATAAACTCAGTGAAGTACTGACGAGGTTTTAAGTCAAAAAATACTTACTTTACATAACTTGTGCAGCTCAATAGCATATAAAATAACAGATAATCGTCCACGAAGACACATAAATACATCATATATTAATAAGAATGTGCACAAATTGAGAAAAAGGCAGTAAGCGTGCTTTCCCAATAACTAAATCAAGCATATACAATTGCACCAAATTAACATATCAATACAATTTGCACGAATGAGCACTAGAGGTGTAGTGGTAGAATAGTACCTTGCCACGGTACAGGCGCGGGTTTGATTATCGGCTTGTGCATTTATTAATTAATAATACAATTCTCACCAAGAAGCTCTAACTCAAGTACTACTACCCAACCACAAGGAGGCTATGCATTATAAAAGTCATTTTCTTAGCAAATACCAAATATAATTTATACGACTGCTCTAGCATCAGTCTAAGTGTCAGTGTATTATGATAAAGACTCAATATGTGCATCATATCTGACACTATCCAAGTGTTCAACGATCTGCTAACAAGTCTTATGCATATGAATATATATATGAAGGCTATGCATTTCTACACAAGTCTAGGATGTCGATGTATGCCCAAAACTCAATCTTCCATTATAACCCAGTACTCTTACATGTACCAACACAAGTTTCATTCTCTCATTACAACCGTGCAAATCAATGCACTTAACACACGATCCATGTTTCTAATACAAGTTGAAACACCTAATCATTACCGGGTACAAGGTCCACGTACTGAACTCTGCCAGTGAATCACATGCATATATGAAATGCGTCATATAACATATGTAAATGATATGCATGAAGATGTGTAAATATACATAAAGACACACCCAGCACAAGATCCACGAGCTTGACACAAGTCCATGTGTCCAATACTAAGTACTATTCCAAGTGCCTATGCTCTCAGGACCCAAAGTAGCATGGGTAATCACCTGACTTCGAAGAAATATCTCCATATCCAAGCATCAACACAAGAACCCAATGACATGAGAACATATTGTGTCATATCGATATCGTAACAATCCGCACGCCAGGTACTTCATGCCAAAATCATCTCAATATCAATCCGCTCATAATTTTCTACTATCATAATTATATCAATCTGTATGCGACTCCCAATTCTAAGAATGTATGCATATTCTTTAGAGATAATCATTTAGAAGAACAAGAACATAAATAAATAATAAAGTGGGAATGTATGTATGTACACATGAGATGATCGCTAAGCATGGTGAATGTATGTATGTAATGTATGACTACATCTCCAACATGTATCCCATCATACAAATAACCTACAATTCTGAATGTAGCATCAACACTACAAAAAAAGGGTCAAATTGCGGAAGTTATTTTTACAAATTACAGCGGTTAGTAACTCCCGCAATTTGTTGTTGCAGCAATTCACAAAACTCCCGCAAGAAGGCTCGCCACAATCAATTTACAGTAGTTCTGCCGCGACTGTCGTAATTAATTAGCAGCAGTTAATTTTGGGCAATTCAACCCCCGCAAATTGATGATTTAATTATTTAAAAAAATTATATTCTTTAAAAGTTCCAGCAGTCTGAACCTACGCAACATAAGAAATAGTTATTTAATAATACAAAAATTACCGGCGGTCAAAACCCACGCAATTCATTGAACGTATTAATTGTTTTTACTGTATTTTTTACAAATATTGAACTTTAAATATTATCTATTAATGAACCTGTACACACCATAATCTAACCAAAAAAGATATATATATATACATACACACTAAGAAATATCAACATATTTAGCATCAAGAAAGTATTACTTTCATATATAAAGTAATTCAGTAGTTTTCAAACTAAATTTTAACATAAAACATTCACTCTAACCACTGTAACATTCGTTCCAACCACGTAATTACATTGTCATAATTAGTTATCTAATTCAATTACAAAGAACTTCAATTGTTGTCACTTAGATTACTGCCATCAGAAGATCTTCTTGCGTACATGGGTTATAGGGATCCACTAGCTGCATTTCTTGGCTGCAAATAAAATAAAATAATAAGATCTTTTGAATTCTAATAATAGCTTGAGCTATTTCTTGAATAAAAATCTGATCTTTACCAATTCCAAGCTTTACTCTCTAGTCAAAATTTCTAAACACCTGATACTAGGAATTCAGGAGTACACATACATAACTATAGAAAGTGTCAACAGAAATAAAGTACAATCAATCCACTAAAGAAGGCTGGAGAAAGAAGATCTTTAGTTTTTGTTTATATGAGTTGCTCCACATGTAGATAATATCAATTGAAAAATAAATAAGAAGTTTATTTATCATTGTAGGTGGACAAGCAAAGAACCACGCAAATTGTTCTGGTATTGTCCCTTCTTTCTAGTATTGTCCCTTCTTGCCGGGGACAACGCCTAATCCTAAGTACCTTACCTTTTCAGAGAACTCTTTTCCTAGCACTTTACCAACAGTATCTTTCGGTGAAACTTCAGACTCATCCACCATGCTTTGGCTCAAATCAAGCTCAATTATTTCCTAAATAATATTTGTCCCAACATTAATAAATAACTAAATGCACACTAAAACAAGCAAAAGGTAATTGTTGCTGAAATACATCAAGGCAGACACTTTAAAAGTATAAAATACATCTAAATACAAAAGCAATACCAAAAACAAACTTCATTCTTATACGTCTAATTAACTAAATTTTGATTAAGAAAAGCTGATTATACAGCTCCTTAACTGAAGCTTAGTTTAATGAGCAACATTTTCTTATAGAACAAAATTCACAACAGACATGTTTGGTTTCAGAAACTTTCTGGAAACCAAACTCCAAAGGCAACTGCTTTCACATGTCTTTACACTCAATCAAACAATCACTATAAATAATAGAATAGTCAAGTTATGTTGTATTTGTGACCATTTTAAAACACAATTTGGTACTTTTGACACACACAATTATAATAAATCAGACAGATACATATATTCGATTTCATACCTAAAAAGGAAAAATAACCTTCAATAATCACAAAGATAAAGAAGAAACTTACACATATCTCCTTTGCTGCCTCATGCACATATGTTCCATCTTGTTTCTAATGAGTATCAATATTAAGTTGTGCTCGTCCAGGCCTTCGTCCAGTCTCAACCATCTATAAATAAATTAACCATCAGAATAACCTAATTATTAGGAATAGTTTCATAAGTTAGTTTAATAATTAAAGTAAAATGATATGAATTAACATCTTTTATCATTTCAGCCCTTCTTCTGGAGTTAGGTTTGGAGCCACCTGTATGTGTAAATGTTTGTTTCTTTCGAATTTCAGTATTCCTTTTGCACATTTCCTTACAAAAAAAAATACTTGAAAGTCAATCACACATATAACTAAATATAATCAAACATACTAGTTGAAGTAATTAAGTAAATACCAAAGTTATTTCTTTAAAACGGTAATAAACAAATGAAGTCCACTGATCCCGTGAAATTCCAGCCGGAATATTTTCCATAATCTGAGCTTTACTTTTGAGTGGATCATAGAATGCTCTCCACAAGTTTAGCCTATTTGCACTCCACTTTTTTCAAATAGAATTATAAACATAACACCGTACAACTGACTCGACTGTCTTAAAATAAAACCGTTACTTCAAGAATAAAATATTGGTTAGCTTATTTGCTACAAGCAAATATGAAGTCCAACGATAAAATAGACGTTTAGTAGAAAGAATTAGAGCTTGTACCTATACAATTCGATCAAATACATGGTCGAAGTATGATATAGATAAATCTAACCATTTCTCAAAGTGAATTGGAAATAAGGAGCAGTCAGTTTTTCAACTTAAAGCTGAAGAAAACTATTATGAACAATATTAGCCAAAGATTATAGCACTTGAATATCAGAAAGCAAAAAAGGACAAGCACTCAAGGAGAGAGGGACTTTTAGCAGAGGAGGAAGAAGAAAAAGAAGAGGAGGAGGAGGAAGAAGAAGAAGAAGAAGAAGAAGAAGAAGAAAGTTTACCTATAGCATCTACAGTCCAATGTTACATTGACTCACGTTCAATACGCTTTCTAGATGGTGCAGGATATGATGCGACCTGAACTGACAAAGTCGGTTGTGATATGGCCTGAAACGACGAAGTAGGCTGTGATACGGCCTGGAAGGACGAAGTAGGCTGTGATCTGCCAACACTTGGTCTTTCGCATATCTATAATTAACAAAAGATAAGAAAATCATATAAAAGCTGAGATATAATCAATATATGCTGAGAACAGTAAAATAAATACAGCATGAAATAGGAACAAGTCACCAAAAAATAGAATATCTTATAATCACTTCAACATATGATATAAACATTGAACTATCATAGATGAAACAAAGCCTCACTGAAAAAACAAGAATAAAGTCTGAGGCACAGACTGATAGTGATTTTATTTATCAAAAAAACACAACTAAAATAAAAATGCATCGCTATATCTATCCAGACATATGCTCCTCTATTGCAATTTGGATATTTTCATTATCAACATAAAACAATTGTTCAAAATTATTGTTGGTATCGTTCATTTCCCCATACATAACCCAAGTGACATAATTTTGAGGGAATGGTTTGCAGACCAAATGATCAAATACTATATCTTTAGTCTACCACTTTGTAAAATCACATTTAGGACATGGACATTTTATTCTATCTCTTATAACTCCATTCTTAAATGCAAATTCTAGAAATTGATTCAAACCAAGCAAATATTCTGGTGTGTTCCTTGCCATTCTAATCCAAGATTTATCCATTAAAAAACTAGATTAGTGTGAAACAATATCACCTACAAGATTTTTAAAGCTATAAGATTAGAGACATATTTTAACACTTTTATAAGACAATAAAAAGTAAAGGCAATGTTCTATTAATTATCTAGCCTGATAAGACCAACTGAGAATGCTACAACAAGCTACCTTATTTTTCCTTGATTGACTACATTACAGTAAGCATTTTGCATTAAACAGGAAGCTCGTCGACGCAATTACTAAATTAAATGACAAATGCAAACAGTAATAGAAACACAAAAGTTTACAAACAAATAATCAATCATTTTCTGAAAGCGGTGAAAAGAAAATAAATCAAGCACGATAAGATTAGTAGAGTTCAAATAGATGTTATCATATTCTAATCAGTTACATAGCTTAGATAAATATTCATTTTTTTCCTGAAAGAAAACTTTAATATCAATAGCATAATTAGACTGATTTCTTGACGAGTAAGAATTTCAATCCTAACAATAATATAGTAATGCTAAAAAAATCATATAGCTAAAACCAAGAAAGAGAAACACTAAAACTTCATACTTAGTTTATACAAAAATATCCACTTGACTAATTAACAAAGTGAAAAAAAACTAGAGCATCATCACAAAACTAAAATTATACATACTTGCGCCTAGGTATCTGCCATAAACATGCATGTAAGAATCAAGTACAATGCAGGTTATAAATTAGGCATACCAGTGCAGTAATTAAAGAAATAATAGAGAAAAAGCTTTCCAAAACTGAGAAACACAGAGGCTAATCAATTTGTTAGTATAGTATTTTTACATTACAAAACATGAAAAAAAAAAAGAAACAGAAAACAAAAATACATTAGGATATAGAGGCAATAAAACATATTGCATGCCTAAAAATTCTAGGTTTATTGAGAAATCAAGCTAATAAACTGTATAAACTCAACATAGAAACCCCAAATCAACCAAAAAACTCCAAATAAATGGAGAAACCCCAAATCGAACCGAGAATACCCAAATTAACATAAAAACAAAGTGAAAACCCACATGAAATTTACAAAACACAAAAATACCAGATTACACAAAACCGGAATTGGAGAAGATGAAAGATAAATTACAAATAAACTAAAGAATAAATTACTGTGATTGGGAGAACTTGAATGCTATGCTCTTTCAGTAATGTAAGAGAGAGGCGGGGAGACAAGAGAGAGAGATAGGAGGGTATGAGACGCCTGGCGCTCTTTTTGGGTTAGGTCTAAAGGTTTTGGGGGGGAGGGGGGGATGAGGGAAAATAAAAATATAGTGGGAAAATTAGAAGTCTGTCGCTCTTTTTCTTTTAATGTAGCTGAGGTTCTAGACCCTTCAAATTATAACTAATTGCATCAGCTAGAGAAAGTCCCACAATTTGAAATAATTTGCGGGAGTTAGCAGTGACCGCCGCTAATTAACTGCCACTATTTGACCATTTTTTGTAGTGCAAAAGCAAGACATGGTCTCTAATAGAAATAGAAAAGCTTAAGTAGTCATACAAAAGTTCAAGGCATATCACACGAATAACATGCGCGGACGTGTGTTTATAATATTAATTGTGACTATGGATAAATCAAGTACACCAACAATCTTAAGAATAGCTCATCATACCCAAAATAAGGTATCATTAACCTAAATATTATCTCTAGCATCGTTGATTGTGCTTACGTAGTCATTCGATAGAGTAAAATATAGAATACGTAGAACACACAATCAAACAAGGTATAAAGTAATCTAGAATCTACCCTGAGCATGAAGAACTATGGCACATGCATATACGTTCGTCACCACACATATAGATCACCCCATGTAGCAAAAAATATAATTTATTAGGAAACATTCCCTCTAATAAAAGCTAGGCAAGACACTTACCTTATCCGGCTAGTCATCAACCCCAAATTGATCCAAAACCTCGTTCTTTACCTCTAATCATGTAAATGTACAACAAACAACATCCAAGGAAGTTAAACAATGCTATAGGAAGCGATCCCAATCAATAAAGCTTTGAGCTTTGAAGAATTTTTAAAAAGTCAACAAAAGACAAACTGACCGACATGCCCTAAATCCGAAACCAATACAAAGTCTCGATGACCCATAACCTACCAAGTCCAAATATGTGATTAGATTCCAAATTCGAGTCCAAACAAATACTCAAAACCTCAAAATATACTCTCTTAAGCTATAGTCAAAACCCCAAATTCTACTTTAAAATTCCATGTTATAGGTATAGAAATCCATGGGAAATCAAGATATATGATGAAAAGCAAGTAAAAATTACTTACCCTCAAAATATGGATAAAATCCATCTCCAATGTCGCCTACTCGCTATCTCCAAAATGCAAAATAGTGAAAATGAGCATTTCCCAAAATTCTAGACATAAAATATCCCTAACAGCATTTCCTTAATTGCGATTGCAACCCCAAAATCATGCAATCGCGATGCATAAACTAGCAGTGCCTCTACTCCCTTCTATGTGAATGTGAAAGAGACCTTGCGATCGTGATGGCCAATTGGCCACTCCTTTATGCAAACGCGAGCATCCTCACGGGAACACGAAAGCCAAGCTACCATGGCCAGACTTCTTCTTACGCTATCGTGGTCCACCACACATGATCACGATTGCGCAACACACCCCTGGCCTAACTCCTCTTCATGATCGCAGCACTCCCTATGCAATCGTGATGTACCATTTCCGGATCTCCTCTGTGATTTTATTATGATCGTGATTAAAAATATCCTCCCCCAGAACAGTGGCAGCAAGTTTCGCGATCGCGATTAATACCTTAGCACCAGAAAACCATCAATCTTAAAGTGGTTCAAAATGATCCGGAACAACCCTGAAAATTCACTCGAGCCACTCAGAACCGTATCCAACCATTCTAACAAGTTCATATACCTTATTCAAATCCAAAGTCTCAAAGCACGAATAACAACATCAAAATCAAGAATTCCGCATCAAACCAAAATCTTCAATCTTTTTTAAGTTCAAAATTCCAACTTTCGACTAGAAATGCCAAATCAAACCAAGCCACCAGAGGCCCGAACAAAGAATATATACAATTTAAGGTCATCATACAAACATATTGGAACCTTCAAATCATCAATCCGGAGCTGTTACTATAAAAGTCAAACCTTGGTCGGCTCTTCCAACTTAAATCTTCCAAAATAAAAATTACTCTTCCTAAACACTCCAGAACCGCTCGAATCAAAACCAACTATACTCACAAGTCATAGTACAACATATAAAGATCCTCAAGTACTCAAATTATGGAAAAAATGCTATAACTCAAAATGACCGGTCAGTCATTACAGTCCACCCACTTAAACATACATTCATCCTCGAACGTGCCAAGAGTCATTCCCAAGCCGTCAAATACTTTCATAAACTCATCATATTCGTAACCATGAGAGATCTCATGACACCTCAATCCATATAAATTAACACAATACAGACTGAAAAACCTCCCTTAAACCTTATCTCAAAAACGTGCACTCGTCTCAAATAAATCCTTGTTACAAGCCTTCACACACTACTAATGATGAATGAAACCTGTAGAAACTCGTAATCAACCATCATATCATCAAGCCATTGATTCCTCTTGTTTGGGAAGAACCATTGCATGTTTTAGGCTGCTTAAACCTCATCCATAATTCCAAGTCCATAAACTTCATCTCTTATAGTGCAAGCTTCTCAACTAATAAGTCATTCTAAATTCCATATGGAACCTCAAGAAACATGGTTTGCATCATATAAGAAGTATCCCAAATATAACAAATCTGTAGAAAAGCAATTTATCTTCCAATGACTTCTCGTATCTGTTGAATCCTACCTTAACAAGTCGAGGAGTAGTTATAAAACTCATTCTATCTGCCCATCAGGTAACAATTAAGAAAACTCAACAAAACTCAAATGAAACACCTGCTATAACCGCCACAATCACATAGTGAGCCGCCATTCTACAAATCCGATGGTAAAAAGTATCCCATTAACTATAACTCTTCCGGATGACACACCTAATAGTAGGCATCCAAACTGATACCACATTCCTCTGAAGTAGGTAATAAGCCTTCCATTAACCAATAGCGACTCATTCTAGCTTTTACTCATGAACACACAAGAGATCACTAAACCACTGGCCTCAACTGCGAATATACACATGCAACCCGTTACCAATCCAAATACCAATTACATCACTCGTGATCATCTATTACCACATGGAACCCAATGAATCGAATACGAATATCCTTGAATCTCTATGGTCTTTACTTAACTTATCTATATCCCAACACACCAAAATAATGCCAACAATCTCTTAAACTATACTCGTCAAACCAAGATCTCTGGGAAGAATATACCACTATGCCTAAGCTGATCACAACACACAAAATACCCTAAACCACAAGCTCAAACAAGCACAAACATTCTCAAGTCACCCACCGTAGATGCCTACAACCAACTATCCGACTGTTTACACATTTTCACTTGAAACAAACATAGAGACAGTCCCACTCTTAGAAATCCAATCATTGTACCCCAGAAGTGCAAGATTACTCATCCTAGTAACTCTCATATGCCTACCCATACAAAACTATGAAGTCACACTCGCAGCATCTTAAAAACGTGCATATCCATAGATCCTTCCATGTTATGCAGCTAAAATCTGAACCTTAATGTTTGAACATCATATAATTTTTATAGCACTTAGTCATCATAGACCCCATTTGTAAGCACCCTCTACAGTATATTCCCTTTCTTGGTGTCATGACATAAAATCCCAACCAAGGGGTGATGATGGCGCCTAACACCTCTTGCTAGGAAACCAACACTTAACAACAGTAAGAGATATGAAACTAACATGTAACTGCATAATATCATAAATGAAAGTAAGGCTCAAAAGTTACATAACTAGTTTAAACTAGTACAAGCGTCTAATAACCTCCTAGGACTTGTGTCACTGAGTACATGAGCTACTAAGAGTACCCAACATAAAGGCTAAAATGAAATATAATACTGTCTGATACAAGAAATAATAGTAAAGATAGTGAAGGTGACTCTAGTGTCTGCGAATGGGTATGCAGTACTACCTCGAGTCTCCCTGAAGTCCAAGTTTTGCACCCCTCTGACTACTACCAGGGACCCATTCCTGAATCTGCACAAGAAGTGCTGAAATATTTTATGAGTATACCCGAACCAATGTACTCAGTATGTATCGAGCTTAACCTTGACGAAGTAGTGATGAGGCTATGACAAGATACTTACCAGATAAACCTGTATTATAAGGAATAGAAATAGCAAGAGAAATAACAATAATAATAACAAGATTAAAGGTGGATAATAGTAAAAGTATTCAATAAAAGAAGTAACAACCACGTGTCTCGAATAAAACAGCCAAAGCCTTTCTCAACAGCTCAAATCAATGGGGATAAAATGATATCCGAGAACAACATAGCCAAAACCAAAATAGAGGACAATAACACAAGTCACACAAAAAAATTCATACATATATGTTGTGGCGCACAACCTGATCCAATAGAAAAACTATTATGGCAGTGAACCAATCCTCATGGACATATTTTTTCAGCGAGCAACCCGTCCTATCATAAAAATATTGTTGCGGCAACTCAATCCAACATACCAATTTATATGGAAACACCCAACAAGCAACCAATCATGGTAAAATTCATAATATAACTTAAAAGAGGAAGAGCACGCATAATTCACCAAGGAACAATGAACACAAACAAAGTGTGATAGACAATCTAATATCCAAGAGCTAGCCTCACACATATATCCTAACAAAGACTCCAACAAGTTATTAACATGTGAACAATCAAGTATTCACACAATCCAACATAGCATAGGAGAATAATATTTGTAGTGAGTAAAGGGATAAAGCAAGTAAATACATGTAATAAGTAAAGGCATGAAACATGTAAAGACATGTAATACGTAAAGGCATGAAACAAGCAAAGGCCAGTAACAAGTAAATGCATTTAACAAGTAAATGCATGAAATAAGTAAAATGTACAAGTAAAGGCATGAAATAAACTCATTTTTCCTGCATTCTTTAACCCATGACAATATATATATACTCGTCACCTTGCATCTATACTTCCCCCAACGTGCATAACACGTAGAAAATAGACCTAATTACATCCTAATTCCCTCAAGTGCAGGTTAACCATGATATTTATCTCTTCTGGAACAAATCAATAATCCAAAACTGCTTTCCCATTAGACCTCCAAACAACTTGAATCTAGCCAAATAGTGCTCAAACAATCCAAAATAAGCTTAAGGAACCCTCCTTATACTAAAAATATTCGATCTTTAACATATTTGGAAATGTGAACCAAAAGTCGACCAGGCCCACTTGGTGGAATCAGAAATTAAGACTAAATACCTACTACCAATCCATCCTCGAGTCTAAATATGTATTTTATTTTGAGATCCAAACCTAAAGTCGTGGTCTAAATCTATAAAATTCAAAATATTAAGTTACAACCTAAAAACCCGATTTCTACTGTTAGAAATCATAGATTTAGTATAATGACTAGCCGGTCATTTTGTGTATTTAAGCCCCATTCCACTATTTGATGCTTCTCTTGTTTGTGTGTTTTTTATGACTTGTGGGGATCTTTGGTTCGATTTCGGGAAGTTTTGGAGTTAATTAGGACACTTAGTTTCATTGTAGGGAGCTTAAGTTGTAAGAGTTGACCAAGGTTTGACTTTTATTTAGATAAACTAGGATTGGTGATTTGATGGTTACAATAGGTTCGTATAGTAATTTTGGACTTAGGAGTATGTCCGGATTTGTATTTGGAGATTCCTATGATGTTTTGGCTCCAATTGTCGAATGTTGGGAAGTTGAATGTTTGGAAGGTTCATAGATTCGATCGGGCATTAACTTTGATAAAATCAAGTTCTGATGGTTATTTTGGGTTTGGAATAGGTTCTTTCAGTCATTTGGACTTGTGTGCAAAGTTTGTATATAATCCGGATTGGTTTGGCATGAATCAGACGCTTCATTTGAAGCGTAGAAACTTATGAACTTAAGAGAAGTACAATTTGTTGTTTGATCGTCGATTCATAGATATGATGTTATCGTATGTGTTTGGATGCTTTCTATAGGTCCATATAGTTATTATGGGCTCGTCGGTGTGATGGGATGGGGTCGCGCGTGGCTCGGGCAAGTTTCCGACCACCCGAAGCTTGTTTGAGGTTTTAGATTTTCTGCTGGTGTTTGGTGCGCTTCGCAATCGTGGAGGGTTATTTTGGAAGAATCTAGTTTTGTTCTTCGCGTTCATGAGCTATAGGTTGCATTCACAGTTGTTGTGGTAGTTTGGCCTTTGTGTTCGCGACTCTAGGATCGCGTTAGTGTACTAGAGAGGCAGAATAGGGGGATAGACTAAGTCAGCCTTCGCGATCGCGGGGTCAGGTGGCGTTCGCTATAGGTTGCATTCACAGTGGTTGTGGAAATTTTGAATTCGTGTTCACGACTCTAGGGTCGCGTTAGTGCACCGGAGATGAAGACTAGGGGATAGACCACTACTAGAAATTCGACAAAAACCATCCAAACAAATCGACCAAAGTAGGTCTGTAATGGCCAATAACCATCCAAAACGCGACCATTAACGTGTGGTTAGTATTTTGAAGGTCGGAAGGGATTACCGACCAAAGTTGGTTGGAAATTACCGACCAACTTTGGTCGGTAAATTAAATTCAAAAAACAAATAACCGAATAAACCGACCAAAGTTGGTTAATATTTTCCGACCAAAGTCGGTCGGTATTTTAATTATGTAATTAAAAAATACACCATCCGGGAATCGAACTAGGGTGTGTACTGTGGCAGGATACTATTCTACCACTAGACCATTGGTGCATTTTATTTTAAAACTGTCTTTTATTTTATTTATACTCTTTAATTGTATTTTTGCACAAAAATAACCGACCAATGTCGGTCGATTTTATTAAAAACAAAAATTACCGATCGAATTTGGTTGGTTTTTTAAAATGATCGGCCGATTGCGGTCAGTTTTCTTAATAATAATTTTAATTTATTTTAAATGAAAACCCGACCAAAGTTGGTCGGTTTCTTAAAAAATAAATTTCGCGGGACTCAAAAATAGTTTCCCGTATTTTTTAGCCAAATAAAACCGACCAAAGTTGGCCGGTTTCGTAAAAACAAAATTAAAAAATAAAATATTTTGAAAAACTGACCGACATTGGTCAGCTTTTGGCCGATATTTTGACCGACCAAAATTGGCCGGAAGACCGCGATCGCTTTTTGCTGAATTTCTAATAGTGGACTAAGTTAGCCTTCGCGATCGCGGGGTCATAGTGGCGTTCACATAGGCTTGGGACACCTGTGCATCGCATTCGCGTGGAACTAACCGCTTTCGTGAAGGGTATATTTGGGCAGTGTAGGATTGTGCTTTGCGAATGCGAGGCTTGTGCCGTGTTCGTGAAGGGTAGTGTTGGGCAGACCCATTTAAGTTCTAATTTCAAGATTTCAGCCCATTCTCTCTTATTTTGAACCCTAAACTTGGAGAGGGATGATTTTTGAAAGAAACTTTCAAACAAGACTTTAGGGTAAGTAATTTATACTAATTTTTGGTATTATTTCTACTAATTTTTAAAAATTGAGGATTTGATGTTCGATTTGGACTTGGTTTTGAAATCTAATCATATATTTGAACTCGCAGGGTTATGCGTAGTAGGTATGTATCCCTTAAATCAATTTTGACCATGCGGGCCCGGTGTGACTTTTGTGAACTTTTTGGGAATTGAATAAAGATCGATGTTTTATTGTTTGGAATTGATTCCCATGGCTTTGTTTGTTAATATTGAGTTCTTTTTGGCTAAAATTGAGCCGTTCAGAAGCGGATTTGATAGGCAAGGGATTTTTTAATTCTCGGGCAATTGAGGTCCGTATCTTGCCTAAACTTTGTTTGAGGGTAATTTCCTTATTGGCTATGATATTATAGGTATGAGGGGTGAGACACATGCAAGGTGACGAGCACACTTGCATACACCATGGTTATTCATTATTCGAGTAGACCATAGGCTATTATGTTCCTTGTCTTGCTATCTTACCTCGTTATTTCCATATTTTCTCCACTTGTATGACTACGTGAGTTATTATTCATGTTAGATATCATGTCTAGGCTATGCGCTTGTCTGTTTGAGACATGATAGATCTATTTATGCTATGTTGAGCTATTTGCCATAATTGTAGTCATATTTTAAGTCACGATATCATATTCGCATATTATATCCCTGGTCTATGCACTCTATATATGTTATCTCACATGTTGTTAGTGTCCTTATTTTTGTGACATGGGTTTGTTCTGAGTTGTGGTACATTGGTATATTCTGTGTGATATTCTTGGTTATGGGTAGTGTGAGACTTGAGCATATTGAGAATTGAGTTGATTGATGATTGATCTTGGGCCTTTGAGCCGTGTTGTTATTGATTGTGAGGAGATGTTTGTGTCGAGGCCCCATATTGGGCTTAGTGGAATTTATTGCTGAGTGCGATATTGATTGTGTGGGGAAACTGCGTCAGGCTCTATATTTGGCTGAGTAATATAGATTGTTGACTTTTGATCTGATCAACGCTTGGGCTAGGATCTGTTCCTCCGGACTCAGGTATGTAACCATGTGAGTGCAGGAACTTGATATGTTCTTAGTTAGGGGCTTATTCAACGCAACCCTATAGAGCTGAGAGTGAGTGTATGTGATGATTTAGGGGCTTCGAGCCAGTCAATGTTAGTGTGCTAAGCGTATGATTGAGGGGTATTTTGCCAGGTACTATGTATGTGCTAAGGTTGCATTACTTGATGATTAAATTATGATGTTGTTTATTTTGGTGTAAATACTTGTCATGCAGGCGTAGATTTATATTTTCCTCATGCTATTCAATATTTGATGCCTCTAATTTCAATGCCTTGACTGTTATATTTGGGAAGCATGCTGATTTTCCTCCTATTGTGATGGAGACAAACTTGATATTATTGAGCTGCTCTTCCGTTGTTGTTATTATGTGTTATTGTTGTAGTTGGTTGTTAAACATGAGTGTTGGACCTTGCCAAGCTCGTCAATGCTTTCAGCCCGAGGTTAGACTTGCTACTTATTGAGTACATGCAGTCGGTTGTACTCATACTACACTCTACATTTAATGTGCGGATCAAGGTATTATTGATCGTGGTAGCTGCCAGTGAGATAGATCCAGATTATTTCAAAGATTTCAAGGTAGCACTAATATTCCGTTCACAGGACTTGGAGTCTCTTTCCTTATTTCATGTTATTACTGTTTTGTCTTGCGAACAGTATTGTCTTTGACACCGACCTTATATTTACATATTCTATAGAGCCCATGTACTTGATTACATCAGGTTTTAAGATGGTTTCTAGTAGTAGCGCTATTTTGACTTTAGTTATTCACATTATTCTATTTTGAGACAATTTAATACTGTTATTTAAATTTATTTATGCGCATTGGATTTTAGCTTGCCTAGCAAGTGGTGTTAGGAGCCATCGCAGTTCCAATGGGATTTTGGGTCGTGACAAGTTTGTATCAGAGCATTATTGGTCTTAGGTCTCACGAGTCATGAGAAAATCTAGTAAAGACTTGCGTATCGGTATGGAGACGTCTGTACTTATCTTCAAGAGGCTCGAGGTATATTAGGAAAACTTTTCTTTCTTTCATCCTCTGTCATGACGATTTGTCTATCCCTAAGTCTGAATCTTTGCTTTTCTATTCTTCACAGATGGTGAGGACGCATTCATCTGGTTTAGCTAAGCAAATGCTTGTCCCCCAAGCTAGGGCCGAGAGAGGCTGAGCCCGGTAGAGGTAAGGGTGGAGCACACACCGCAACTAGAACCCCTACTCGAGCAACTACCGTAGAGCCAGCAACAACTCCTATTGAGGAGCAGGTTCATGATTATAGGTACTCGCTCAGTTTCCCTAGAGTATACTTGCTGCACCAGCTGTTCAGGAGGCTTTGCTTCATATTTGGTTTGTTCGAGAGTTTGTCTCAGGCCAGGGCATTTACCATTGTTGCAACTATTTTCTAGGCAGGGGCATGAGCGCAAATTCCAGCTACTCATACCCCAGAGCAGATGGCCCATGGTTATTCGACCCCCAAAGTTTACCAGTTGGGGGAGTTCAACAAACTATGCCGCACAACCCGAGGAGAAGGCCAGCTGTATGAGTTGGGAAGGCCAGCAGGATCACATCCTCTTACTTGGGCTCAATTCTCCAGAGTCTTTATGTAGCAGTTTGTGCCTCACACCAGGAGAGAGGAGTTGAGGAGGCAGTTTGAGCACCTTCAGCAGGGTTAGATGTCATCACTGATTACATGATGATATTTATGGAGTTGTCCAGTCTTGCTACTATTTTGATTCCAACTGAGGAGGAGAGAATGCGGAGATTCATTGATGTTCTTCACCATAGTACTCGCCTTGATATGGCTAGAGAGTCAGAGACCGGGACTTCATATTGCCAGGTTGTGGAGATTGTGCATCGTATTGAGCGCATTTGCTGTCAGACTAGGGAGTTGATGCATTGTAGGGACAAATGGTCCCAACATTCAAGTAGCTTCAATGGTGCCTCGTGTGGAGGCCAAGGTCTATTTGGGAGAGGTCATTCTAACATGTCCATTTATCATTCACCACCACCCAGTCAAGGAGCTTCTATGCATTCTTTATTCAGTGCACAACTAGCGCAAAGTGCTCATGGAGCTCCATCTATTCAGGGTTCATCGATACCGGTTCTTTTGGTGGACATTCTGGTTCACAGGGTCTGATTCAGGCCCCATAGTCATTTCCAGTTATAGGTCGCTATTAGTTTGGAGAGTTAGGGCATGTCAGGAGATATCACCCCTTTTTTCTTAGAGGTTTAGGGCAGCATGGAGGTCAGACTATGATTCCTGCATCTGCTGCTACACCATCTACCCATCCAGCTTGGGTGGAGGTCATGGAAGTAGTGGTCGTCCTAGAGAGGGGAGCTCAGTCAAATGGAGATCAGACGAGGTGCTATCGGGAGGACCAATACTAATGTTTCTGATGCTATTAAAGGTATTATTTCTGTGTTCCATAGAGATGCTTCGGTATAGTTTTTTCCGGGCTCTGCTTATTCATATGTGTCATCATACTTTACTTCTTGTCTGAATATGCCACATGATTCACTTTCTACCATGTTCATGTATCTACACTGTTTAGGGATTCCTGTAAGGTCCCGTAAAATTTTACCTAAAACCCGAGGTTCCGTGGTGGCGAGGTAGGCTAATATGTTTGGTAGAAAAAGACATTTCTGCAGCCCACTATACGGCTGCAGAATCACTCTACGGGCCGTAGAATGGCCGCAGAGTGAAGCAGAAACTTGAGCAAAATTTGTGGGCCATTATGCGGCCGCAAAATTGCTTTACGGGCCGCAGATTACATCGCAGGATCGACATGATGATTTCGAAGACTTTCTTCGGTCTATTATGTTTCGATCTCGATCAAACGTACGAAGGCCGAAATCAGTTTCTACCGTATACAGATAGTCCCCTCGTTTCTCGGGAAGGATGTGGCGAGAAACGATATGATTTCTCAACGACTCGATCAGATATAAGATGACGTTTACATCGGGCTCGATCATGATGCACGTGATAGTTGTCCCGTCGGTTTAGTTTTTCAAGGCATTTAATGCGTGTCAGATGGTGGTCGGCCACCGCTGATATTGAACCGACATTGCTCAATCTATAAATAGCCCCTCCTTTTACCATTTATCACTTTTACATCTTCAGTCTCCAAATTTTCCAAGTTTTTCTTCTGAGTTCATCTGTAAATTTGCGATTTTTTAAGTTCCTCGGGTCGATAAAGCCACGGCCTGAGAAGTGTGTTCCTGGAGCGTGTGTTCTTACCTCTGATTTTTAGGTCGATAAAGGCTCGTCGGTTCTCGGCCGATGTGAGCCAATATGGAGGTATATGTGTTCGATAACCGAGGGGCACCTCGAACAGCTAAAGAAAGATTGCAATTGGGAGAACAAAGAAATAGTAATCTCGTCTTCTGAAGAAGATATCACCACTTACGTGAAGGGGTTTTTAAGTGTGTATACTTACCCTTTCATGTTAGGTCCCCTTGACCCTGTTATTATTGATTTTTGCCGTCAATACCAAATAACCCTAGGCCAGATCCACCCTTCTTCTTGATGGATCGTTATCTTGATCCGTTACTTCGTGAACAAAAACGAGGGGAGGCCTTTCACCCTCGACCATCTCATTCGATTGTACTACCCTCGCCTCTTTCGAGGAGGGTTAATAAAATTTTAGTGCCAGGCTACCAAGGTTCTGTTCTCGAGCATAGACGAGGACAGGGATTGAGGCTGGATGGGCAGGCTCGTTCGAGTGAAGACTTCGGACCTGATTCCGATTGAAAAGATGTCATTTCCCGAGGAGTGGAACATGAAGCGTAAGTGTAATACTGCTGTTATCTCCTACTATTCTGCCCCTTCATTTCTTTTCTCACTGATATCCCCTTTTTGTGATGCAGTCGTTCCTTGGATGCCCGGTGTAGTTCCCGACCTCAAGAACTGGGTACGGGATCTAGCTTCGACCTCCACATATGTCGAACGTTCATGGCATGATTTGTCAAAGGGCCGATGGGAGGCTAAAAATCATGGTAAGCCTCTTTCTCGTATCTTTGGTAGTTCGAACGAGATGTTTTCCATATACTTAAATCAATTTTCCTGTATGTAGTTGTGGGGAAAGATGCGGTTTTGAGGTCCCCTCCCGTCGAGGAAGGAGCTTTGACCTCTGTTCCAAAACCGGTGAAGGATAATAAGAGAAAAAGGGCCTCCGCTACCGAAGATCCAAAATTGAAGACAAGGATGGCTCGTAAGCCGAGGAAGAATAGCATCCCTTTGACTATGGAATCCGTTTTGCGTCTAAGGGATGAAGATGAAGAAGAAGAAGAAAACGATGGGTCTGTGCTGGTGGCCCTAGCTAAGAAAACCATCGATGCCCCAAAGGAAGCTGAATCGATGGTGATTTATAAAGCTCCGCCTCAGACTGAGGAGATATCGGAGGAAGGTTCAGGCAGAGTCTGTGAATCATTAGAGCCCGAGGATGCTTCCCACCGAAGTTAACAAATGGTAGGTATATCATAAGGTGTCGGTCCTGAAGCTCTCCAAACTGAGGAGAACTCCCCAAGCGAGTCGCTTGGGGCAATAGTAATCGGAGACTTGCCCACTCTCCCTGCCTTTTCCGAAGGGGCGATTCGGGAAGCCCAAGCTTTGGGGTCCCTCGAGATAAACCGGTCTCATGAAGGGGAGGATCCCTTCTATGATTTGTTTACTAGAGTCGAGGATGTTGCTGGCCCTAGTGATGCGTCGGGCCTTTTCTGTGAAGTGTAGCAAGGTCTGAATCGGGTAAGCTTTAACTCCCTTCGTTGATATTACTTTTATGTTTGCTATTCTTCTCTAACTCCTTTTCTTCTTTCTTACATAGGCCGTAGCGGTTCATCGAGAAGCATGTTCTCGGTCTCGAGCTGAGCTGCGTCGGTACGAGGCCGACCTCCGATGGGTCACGGAGGAGAGGAACGCCCTTAGAATCCTCTTCGGTCAAAGGGAAGAAGAAATCAAAGACATCCGAGCTGAGTTGGCCAAGGCTCAACAAGACCAGACCGACCTAACCGAGCAAGTAAAAATAATCTTAAAAACCCATGGGCTCGATCCTGGAATGGTGGCTAATATTTCTATCTCACAGTTGCAGCGGAAGCTTGAGGTGATTGTGAGGCTTCGTGATGAGGTCGATATGATAAGGGCGGAGTCCTTGAGATGGAAAGATGGTATGGACCGTCTTGCCATAGAAAAAAAATTGCTTGAGCCCAATTATCATCGGCCGAAAACCAACTTCAAGGTATGAAGGAGAAGAGCTTGGTTCAATCAAGAAAAATAGAGAAGCTTGAGGCTCGGTTGGCTTTCGAACTTGCCAAGGCCAAATCTGACGTCGAAAAGGCAAAGGCTAATGCGGATGCACTCGTGGCCGTTTATCAGGCCGATGCTGAAGCTGCTCCGGTACATGCAAGAGAGGCAACCGATACCGCTAACACTCGAGCACATTGGGTTGCTGAACTTACTAAATGCTGATCTCGGAGGGACACCCTCGAGGAGATCCATGCTCGAGCTCTCGATCTCGCCGAAGAGATAAAAAGGGCTAAAGAGCTCGAAGCCGATGTTGAAGCCTTGGCTTTCGATGATGATGATGATGATGATGATGATATGATGATGATGGGAGTAAGAGCGGGTCCGAGAGCGAGGAGGAGCCTGATGGAGAAGAGACCACCCCCGGAGATAACTAAGAAAATTAGCCCTTAGTTTCCATTTTGGTTTTTGTGTAGGGTTATGTTCGAACGTTGTAAACATTCTTGTATAAATATATATAAAGATCTTTCCTTTGCCTCTATTTTGTTCTCTGCCTTGTGAAGATTTTGTTTTATTCATAAGGCTTTAGGCAATTTGATTGAATTTGGACCTTGTAGCCCATATAACCGAGTTAGTGCTTGCTAAAACTTAAAATAAGGTAGCCCGTAGGCTTAGTAGTCGAGTGAGTGATTACTCGAACTCGAAATAAGAGTAGCCAGTAGGCTTAGAAGTCGAGCGAGTGCTTGCTCGAACTCGAAATGGTGTAGCCTGTAGGCTTATTAGTGGAGTGAGTGATTCGAACTCGAGGTAATATAGCCCGTAGGCTTATCAGTCGAGTGAGTGATTCGAACTTGAAGGAATGTAGCCCTTAGGCATAATAGTCGAGTGAGTGATTGCTCGAACTCGAAGTAAGGTAGCCCGTAGGCTTAGTAGTCGAGCGAGTGATTGCTCGAACTCAAAATAAGAGTATCCCGTAGGCTTATTAGTCGAGTGAGTGATCCGAACTCGAAGGAATGTAGCCCGTAGGCTTAATAGTCGAGTGAGTGCTTTGCTAGAACTCGAAGTAAGATAGCTCGTAGGCTTAGTAGTCGAGTGAGTGATTGCTCGAACTCTAAATAAGAGTAGCCCGTGGGCTTAGTAGTCTAGTGAGTGCTTGCTCGAACTCGAAATGATGTAGCCCGTAGGCTTATTAGTTGAGTGAGTGATTCGAATGCGAGGTAATATAGCCCGTAGGCTTATCAGTCGAGTGAGTGATTCGAACTCAAAGGAATGCAGCCCTTAGGCTTAATAGTCGAGTGAGTGATTGCTCGAACTCGATGTAAGGTAGCCCATAGGCTTTGTAGTCGAGCGAGTGATTGCTCGAACTTAAAATAAGAGTAGCCCGTAGGCTTTGTAGTCGAGTGAGTGATTGCTCGAACTCGAAGTAAGGTAGCCCGTCGGCTTTATAGTCGAGGGAGTGATTGCTTGAACTCGAAATAATAGTAGCCCGTAGGCTTAGTAGTCGAGTGAGTGCTTGCTCGAACTCGAATTGATGTAGCCCGTAGGCTTATTAGTCGAGTGAGTGGTTTGAACTCGAAGGAATGTAGCCCGTAGGCTTTATAGTCGAGTGAGTGCTTTGCTCGAACTCGAAGTAAGGTAGCCCGTAGGATTAGTTGTCGAGTGAGTAATTGCTCGAACTCGAAGTAAGGTAGCCCGTAGGCTTTATAGTTAAGCGAGTGATTGCCCGAACCCGAAATAATATTAGCCCGTAGACTTAGTAGTCGAGTGAGTGCTTGCTCGAACTCGAAATGATGTAGCCCGTAGGCTTATTAGTCGAGTGAGTGATTCGAACTCGAAGGAATGTAGCCCGTAGGCTTTATAGTCGAGTGAGTGCTTTGCTTGAACTCGAAGTAAGGTAGCTCGTAGGCTTAGTAGTCGAGCGAATGATTGCTCAAACTCGAATAAGAGTAGCCCATAGGATTACTAGTCGAGTGAGTGCTTGCTCGAACTCGAAATGATGTAGCCCGTAGGCTTATTAGTCGAGTGAGTGATTCGAACTCGAGGTAATGTAGTCCGTAGGCTTATCAGTCGAGTGAGTGATTCGAACTCAAAGGAATGTAGGCCTTAGGCTTAATAGTCGAGTGAGTGATTGCTCGAACTTGAAGTAAGGTAGCCCGTAGGCTTAGTAGTCGAGTGAGTGCTTGCTCGAACTCGAAATGATGTAGCCCGTAGGCTTAATGGTTGAGCGGCAGTCCCCGATTTCTGGGGTAATGGTCGGCCCTTTTGCGTAATAGATCATACAATAGAGGAGGGGTTGTGAGACATGAGATATGAGCAAAGAAGTTTCTTTTCATGTCATTATACATGTGTTTATATTTTGTACCAGGGATCGAGCAATCTACCCGAGCATGGTTCGTTTTGACCATTTGGCTCTTACAATTTTTCCTATCGGAACCATGTTGTTATGAAGTAACTTTTGCATCGAACATGATAATCGAACATCGAACTTGATATATTTGAGGGTAATGCCCTACCAGTATTCGAGGTTGATTGTAAAGGGGCCCCGGATACTATTGAATTGTTCTAAGTTAGCACGATCAATGATTGCCTCATTAAAAACATTGCCGGAAAACTCATTTGGGATAAAACCGGTCTAAGGGAAAAGGAGTGCAACGTGTTCTTTCAGACCTAAGGCTTCGTGTTGAATGATCCATCCTTGTTCCTGATTGAACTCCTGCAACGTTTAGTTTCGAAATATAAACGAACATGGGAGGGTTGTACCTTAGTAGTAGTATCGTTTTAGGTGCGACATATTCCAATTGCTTGGTAGTTGTTTGCCGTTTATAATGCTGAGCTTGTAGGATTCTTTACCGATGTTTTCGAGTACTTGATACGGTCCTTCCCTGTCTGGACCCAATTTTCCTTCATTTGGATTTCGGGTGCCGAGAGTGACTTTCCTTAGCACTAAGTCCCTGATTTTAAAATGGCGAAGATTTGTTCTTTGATTATAGTATCTTTTAATCTGCTGCTTTTGGGCGGCCAATTGGATGATAGCAGTTTCTCGTTTTTCATCCAATAATTCGAGGCTAGTATTCATAGCTTCATGATTTGACTATTCTGTTGTATATCGAAACCTAGCACTGGGTTCCCCGACTTCGACTGGAATCAAGGCTTTGGAGCCATATACTAAGGAGAACGGGGTTGCCCCCATACTGGATTTTGATGTTGTTCGATATGCCCAAAGAACTTCGGGTAGGATTTCTCTCCATTTTCCCTTAGCGTCGTTCAACCTTTTCTTTAGGTTTTGAATGATAGTCTTGTTCGTCGATTCGGCTTGTCCGTTCCCACTAGGGTGATACAGTGTCAATACTATTCTTTTTATTTTGTGGTCTTCGAGGAAATTTGTTACTTTGCTACCGATAAATTATTTCCCATTGTCACACACTATTTCGGTAGGTATCCCAAATAGACATACGATATGATCCCAGATGAAGTCTATAACCTCTTTATCTCTTACTTTCACGAATGCCTGTGCTTCAACCCATTTAGAGAAATAGTCAGTCATAAATAAAATGAACTTAGCTTTACCTGGGGCCGATGGCAGAGGGCCGACAATATCCATTCCCCATTTCATGAATGGCCATGGGGATAGGACTGAGTGAAGTTGCTCTTCGGGCTGATGGATCATCGGTGCAAACCTTTGACATTTGTCACATTTTCAAACAAACTCCTTTGCATATTTCTCCATATCGATCCAATAATATCCTACTCTGATTATTTTTCGGACTAATAAATCGGCACCGGAATGATTTCCAGAAGTACCCTCGTGAATCTTACATATGATGTAGTCGGTGTCTCCTGGACCTAAGCATACTGCAAATGGTCCATTGAACGTCCTTCGGTATAATATTCCATCTACAGTCAATGTGAATCGAGCAGCTTTGGTTCGTAGGGCCCTCGAATTTTTAGGGTCCGATGGGAGCTTTCCGTTCTCCAAGTATTCAATATACTTATTTCTCCAACCCCAGGTTAAGCTTGTAGAATTTATCTCAGCATGACCTTCCTCGATCACGGATCTCAAGAGTTGAACGACAGTACCCGAGCTGATCTCATCTTCCTCAACCGATGATCCCAAATTTGCAAGTGCATCGGCCTCACCGTTTTGTTCTCGAGGTATATACTGTAAAGTCCATTCTTTGAAACGGTGCAAAGTTACCTATAGTTTGTCCAAATACCTTTGCATTCTATCCTCTCGAACTTCGAAGGTTTTGTTTACTTGATTTACCACCAGTAAAGAGTCACACTTGGCTTCAATGACTTCTGCTCCCAATCTTTTAGCTAGCTCGAGACCTGCAATCATGGCCTCATACTCAGCCTCGTTGTTAGTCAACCTAGTAGTTTTTATAGATTGCCTAATAGTGCTACCCGTAGGCGGCTTTAAAATGATGCCTAGCCCGGACCCCTTCACGTTCGAAGCCCCGTATATGAAAAGGGTCCATACCTCCGATGATGTACCCGATTTCAACAAGACTTCCTTTTCGACTTCGGGTACGAGGGTTGGCGTGAAATCGTCCACGAAGTCCGCTAAAATTTGAGACTTGATGGCCATCCGGGGTTGATATTCGATATCGTATCCACTGAGTTCGATGGCCCATTTAGCCAATCGGCCTGATAGTTCGGGCTTGTGCAAAATATTACGAAGTTGGTAAGTGGTTAATAAGCATATGGGGTGACATTAAGAGTATGGTCTTAACTTTCTAGAGGCGCTTATCTGTGCAAGTGCCAATTTCTCTAAGTGTGGATATCTAGTTTCTGCTTCCCCTAAGGTTTGACTTACATAATAAACGGGAAATTGCGGACCTTGCTCTTATTGAACTAGGACACCACTTACCGCGATCTCCGATACTGCCAAGTACAAGCAAAGTTTCTCGTCTGCCTTTGGAGTGTGAAGCAGTGGTGGGCTCGATAGGTATCGCTTCAATTCCTCTAACGCATGTTGGCATTTCGGGGTCCAGGCGAAATCGTTCTTCTTTTTGAGTAGAGAGAAAAACCTATGACTTCGATCTGACGACCTTGAAATGAATCGGCCTAAGGCAGCAATCCGTCCCGTTAGCCTCTGTACGACTTTTACACTGTCCACGATGGCGATGTCTTCGATGGCCTTGATTTTATCGGGGTTGATCTCGATTCCCTGATTCGATACCATGAAGCCAAGGAACATACCCGAACTGACCCCGAAAGCACATTTCTCGAGGTTGAGCTTCATGTTGTATTTCCTTAAAATATCAAATATTTCCTGCAAATGAGCCAAATGGTCCTCTGTGCACAAGGACTTAACTAGCATGTCATCAATATAAATTTCCATTGATTTACCTATTTGTTCCTCGAACATTTAATTTACTAGGCATTGGTAAGTAGCTCCTGCATTGTTTAGCCCGAAGGGCATCACATTATAACAATATGTTCCGTACTTGGTGACAAATGAAGTTTTTTCCCGGTCTTCTGGGTTTATTTGGATTTGATTATCCCAAGAATAGGCATCAAGAAAAGTAAGGACCTCGTGGCCGGCCGTGGCATCGATCATGCGATTGATGTTGGGCAGCGAAAAAGAATCTTTGGGGCACGCCTTGTTTAAATCCCTTATAATCTACACACATCCTAAGTTTGTTCCCGTTTTTAGGGACTACAACTACATTGGCTAACCTTTCGGGGTATTTCACCTCCCGAATGGACCCTATTTTAAGAAGTTTAGTTACCTCGTCCTTTAAGAATGCGTGCTTTACCTCGGACTGGGGTCTTCTCTTTTGCTTCACTTGTTTAAACCTAGGGTCCAGGGTTAGCCGATGCGTCGTTATGTCCGGTGGGATCCCTGTTATATCTAAATGGGACCAAGCAAAACAATCTATGTTATCGATAAGAAATTGAATAAGCCTTTTCTTGAGTTCGCTGGTTAATCCCGTTCCCAGGTATACCTTTCGATCGGGCAAATGCTCGATTAGTATGACTTGCTCCAGTTCTTTAATCGTTGATTGGGTAGCATCGGAATCATCGGGGCCACGAAGGATCGAGGGATCCTTTGATCATCATCTTTGTCAATCTTCTGATTTTCTAGTTGGGTTGAAGCTGAAGTCTGTGATTGCTATTTGGCATTTCATTCCCCTTTTGAGTCCGACCCCTTTGTTTACGAAGGTGAGGATATCGGAATTGCTTCTTCGATGGGAAACATTTCTCTCGCGGTCGGTTGTTCTCCATACACTATTTTGGCTCCCTCCGATGTTGGGAATTTAAGAACCTGGTGGAGGGTCGAAGGTACAGCTCTCATATTGTTGATCCATGGTCTTCCAAAAAGGGCGTTGTACCTCATGTCGCCTTCGATTACATGGAACTTCGTTTCTGGGATAGTCCTGACCACGTTCATTGGCAGAATTATCCCGCCTTTGATGGTTTCACATGCCATATTGAATCCGTTTAGAACCAGGGTTGCGGGTACAACCTGGTCCTGTAGACCGAGCTGTTCTACAACCTTCGATCTGATAATGTTGGCCGAGCTACCTGGATCAATTAACACACGCTTAACTTTAGTTTTATTCATAATTACGGATTTGAGATTGGAGTTCAGTTTATTATTTAGTTATTCCTCAAAATTGTTAGGCTTTCCTAGTCTTAGAGACTAAGTGCTATCACGACATCCTACGGAGAAAAAATGGGGTTGTGACAAGTTGGTATCAGAGCTTTAGGTTCATAGGTGTTATGAGTCACAAGCAGGTTTAGTAGAGTTTCACGGATCGGTACGGAGACGTCAGTACTTATCTTCGGGAGGCTATGGAACTGTTAGGAAAAGCTTCACTTCTTTGATTACTTATCGTGTGAGATTTTGGTTTCGGATTCTAAATTTCTGTCTTTCTATTCTCTCACAGATAGTGAGGACACGTACAGCTAGATCAGATGACCAGATACTCGTGCCCCTGCTAGAGCCGCAAGAGGCCGAGCCCAGGGCCGAGGCAGAGGCCGAGGACGTCCATGTGGTGCAGCCAGAGCACCCGCACGAGCTACTACAGAGGAGCCACCAGTAGTTCCAGTTGGAGGACAGGCACCTGAGACGCCTGTCACTGCATCAACCCTCCAGGAGACTCTAGCCCAGTTTCTGAGCATGTTCAACACCTTGGCTCAGGCAGGATTGATACCACTTGCTCCTTTCACATCTCAAGTCGGTGGAGGAGCACAAACTCCCGTCACCGGTGCCCAGAGCAGCGGGCTCAGGTCGACCAGTTTCTAGAGATCATACCGATGCAGCCGGTAGCTCCTGTTCAGCTTGAGGTTAGGGTAGCAGTTTTCGAGGAGGAGCATCTCAGGCTCGAGAGGTACAAGAAGTACCACCCTCATACTTTCTATGGCTTGGCATTAGAGGATGCCCGGGTTTCTTTCTAAGAGTGCCACCGTATCCTCCGTACTATGGGTGTTGCGGAGACTAGTGAGGTTTCTTTCACTATGTTCCAGCTTAGAGGAACGACCTATCAGTGGTGGCGCGCATACGAGTTGGATAATCTGGCTGAGGCAGCTTCCCTCACTTGGACTCAGTTCTCAGATATATTCTTGAGGGAGTATGTTCCCCAGAGTCTCAGAGATGCTTGGCTCGCAGAGTTTGAGCAGTTGCGTCAGGGTTCTATGACCGTGTTAGAGTATGCGGTCCGATTTAGTGATTTGGCTAGGCATGCATCAGCCTTGGTTGCTACTGTTCGAGAGCGAGTTTGTCGGTTCATTGAGGGGCTCATCCTCAATATCAGATTGAGCTTGGCCCGAGAGTTGGAGATGGATATTGCGTATCGGCAGGTAGTAAGGATTGCTAGGAGGTTAGAGGGTATGCTGACTCGGTATAGAGAGGAGAGAGAGGCCAAGAGGTCTCGAGTGTCTGGAACTTATAGTGGTGCTTGTGCCCCAGTTGCAACTCGTCAGGGAAGGGGTTATATGGGTCACCCTGTCCATTCAGCACTTCCAGCCGCCAGCGGTGCTCCGGCCACTACTAGGCCCCAGGATCCTTATTATACCCTGCTAGTGTCTAGTATGCCACCTGTACGGGGTGCTTTGAGTGGTCAATACAGTCGATCAGGCCCGCAGCAGCCACATCCACCGAGAGCTTGTTTTGAGTGTGGTGACACTCGCCATGGGGTGAGGGATTGTCCCTGATTTAGGAGGGGTGTACCTCCACAGATTTTTCAGGCACCGCGTGCTCCACCAGGTCCTCAGGCTATGGTTACAGCACCAGCTACCACCCCACCAGCACAACCAGCTGTAAGCATGTAATTTTTGACCCGCACATTAGATTTATCTTTATTAGTGTAAGTATTTGTAGAATATCTCTTGGAGTTTATTTTTATAGGATTTCACTCTATTATTAATTTTAATTCTAGTTTCTAAACATAAAATTGAAAATACAAAAATAATTTCACCTTTATAATATACAAAAATATATATAGAGTTTCACTCTTAATATAGATTTAGTTTAGTTAAAAATCAATTAGTATTTTATTATTCTTAAAAAAAAGAATGCATTTTAGGGCTAGTTTTGTCTTGGTTCAATTGAAGAAGACCAAATTGGGCCAGACCTGAGCCCAATAGCCAAAATCCCTAATCCATCAGCCCACTTCTTACAAACAATCCCTTACCCGCTCCAAGACCCGCGACCCAACACTTGTTGACCCGCCCCACTCCCTCTAAATCTGGGCCTTCCATTCCTTTTCAATCCAATGGTCCTAGTCTTTCCCCCACACCATATAAAAAATCAATTATAACACCCCCTCTCAACCCTAATCCCTTTCCAAACGGCGCCCACCTCTCTCCACGCTCACTGTCGCGCCTTACCACACCCAAACCCGCCGGAAACCACCCGAAATCTCCCCAAATCACATGGTCCCCTCCCTTCACCCCCTCCTTCCACGTGGCCTAACATATAACCATTTTCGTACGATCAAAATATTCCATCTCTCTCACGAGCTCTCACACGAAATTTGTTTGAAGGCAAGGATAGGATTAATGGAGAGCGTAGGACTGAGTCTCACTCAATCTACTCCATCCATTTGTCCTTTACTTGATTTTAAAATCGAATTTTCAGATTTTTCATTTTGAAGAAAAGAAGGGAAATTTTCGGTTTCTTGGAGAGGAAGGAGAGAACATTCTAGGTTCTCTATATATACTCCATTTTTCAGATTTTCATGGGGAAGTTTTTGACAGAAAACTTTGGGGGAAAGTGAGAAGAAAAGTTTAGGGTTCTATTCAATTTGGAATTTTTTCTAAGTTTAGTTTGAATTCCAGAAAAACAAAAAAATACAAAAACACTTCTGTCTTTTCATTTTTAATTTCGGATTTCGTTTTCAAATTATGGAGTTTGTTTGAGGTCGTATTTGGTTTCGAGTTTTCGGTGCCGATTCGAGTTTCTGCCCGAGGTTCATTGAGGCTGAGTTCAGTGGTTCGCGGTTCTTGCTGCAGTATTGATGTTCATCTCGACTTTTTGTTGTTGTACTCACTTGAAGTGATTCCGAGCAGAATTAGTTAAGAACTCTCGTTCAGGTCCATTTCTTGATTCTCACTTATTTTATCTGGTGTTGATCTTAATATGATAAGAGCCAAGGTTTAATTAGTTTAACGAGTGTTGGAGAGATGACTTAGAGGGGATTGATTCAGAATCATGTCGTTTGAGCTTTCCGAGGACGTAATTAGATTTCTATGTGTTTTGTGGTTTGTTTTTGCTCAAATATGGCTAGTTTTGATATGCAGGATGAAGTTGATTAGATTTTGTATTGTTGGTTGAAGCTTAAAACGTGATGCTCTCATTCGTGTTTTGATCAAAATGATAGAATTCGTTTCTTGTGATATTCATGAGTCTGCCTTGTTTGTTCGGTTTTGAACTTAATAGTTTGAGCATGAAAAGTGAATTTGAGTTCACTGTTGGTTTTTGATTGAATTTTCTCTCGTTATAAGGGTGTTTGGTGTCCTCTGTTTTTGTAGCGATTATATGCAAGTAATTGATATAAGGTGGAAACACTTAGAGTTCAAGTGTAAGTTGAATATCGTAGTTTCCTAGGAATTATTTGAGATCATATGGCTAAAACCTGACTGTCGCGCTAGTATTAAATACGTCATTAATCTATCACTGCATTCTGTTTATTGTTTCTTGGTTGCTAGCGTAGGTGTGATTCGATCACGCATTTGTTGGTGATTTTTATGAATGTCTCTATTTGTTAAGTGGAGATTTGACCAAAGATATCTGCTTAAGCTCATTCAATTACCTTTGTTAGTATCAAATCACGTCGTTGATTAATTCTGGCCATTGACAGATAAGCTAGTTTCCTTAACACAATCAGGACTTTCCTTTGAATTTTGTTGAAATACCAAGTTGTAACCATGAATTCTCATGTGAGCAATTAGCATTTAAAAGGTTTGTCCTTGTTGTCTTGTTAGTATTTGTTTATTCATGAAAAGTGTCCTCTACGTGCAACTGAGTTGATCATGAAACTCTGAAAATGTGAATAATGTTCAGTCATTTTTTTTGAGAGAATGAAAGGGGAAATCTTGTGCTTATTCATGGAAGTTCGAGGATTCATTTATTGAAAACCTAGCCCATGCTCATGTTAACAGTTTGCTTGATTTTGATTTGTTGGTTTAAGTAAATGTCCTTTAAAGCATGTGAAATGCCTGAAATGGATGCTCAAGGCGGTATGTATTGGATGCTTATTTTGTGACTACGTTGCTGCTGTAGAAAGTGCACGGTTAATCCCAAAATTGAGATTATTTCTGAAAAGAGTAGGTTGTAAGATTATTGGGTTATCAAAGGGACAGTAACGACTCTTATCATATTCGGATCCGACACTTAGTTCTTTTACTGTTATTTGTTTTCCTAAGCTATCTTGTATATATATCCTTTGGATGTCTATTTTCATGTTCGTGTGGATTGCATGATTCTATTTGGTTAGCATTTGCTTGAATGGCTGTGGGGCCGTGGGAGTGGGGAATGACCAAAGCCCATTAGTAATTAATAGTTCTCATGTTTTAGGATTTGGCTTGGTCAAATGCATGAAATAAGAAGTTTAAAAGGGAATGAGCATGAAATTAATTTTATTTCTTTTAGTTTTATTTATTTTACTTTTATTATATTTGTCCGCTAGGAGCATGGTTAGGCCGATCACATTTGAGTAGGTAAATCTTTAGGTCGTTCGTGTTTTAGTTTCTTTTGAGGTGAGAGGTCTCTCCCTTAGTTAAATTTATCTAGGGAATGCCCCGAAGAACTTTGTAAATATTTTGAAGGCCTTGACGAGCATTATGGAGAAGTCATAATATAGGTTAGTTTAGGATTTTTCTTTTCTTTTTCTCCTATTAGGTGGGGACGGCCTCGAGCCTCTTTTGTGTTTTTTTTCCTTTATGTGTCTTTTGTTTTTACTCAATTTGAATATTTTAAAAGCTAATTAGATCGGGTACGCAATCGTGATTTTCACGCGACTCGGGGAATGCCTAACACCCTCTCCCCGAGTCAAATGAACCCCCTTATGTAGAATCTCTGGTGCAAACTGGTTCAAGGGTCAAATGTGTTTTTTTAAGGGAAAATTGCTTTTAAATGGTGGCTTGGCACACCGAGATTATATGCCAAGTGGCGACTCTGAGAAAATCCCTTTTTAAACTAATGTTTTCGTCACTTTCAATTTTGAAAACCCTTTTGAGCTTCAAAAATCTTTTTATTAATTTTAAGAGGGTTAGTTAAAGAGGTAAAAAAAGGGGTGTGACAGCTCTGGCGACTCTGCTGGGGAGTTGCGGGTTCGAGCTGGTACTTGATCTTATTCGCTTTTTAGAATATTCGGTAGAGTTTTTTTTATGTTCTTTATTTGTTTTGTTTGATTTGTATTTCGTTTATTTTGTTTTATTTTATTTGCTAGTTGCTTATGTGTTTACAGTTTTTTATGTGTTACTACTTTATAACTATTATCATATGCATAACCTCGAGTCAATTCTTTCTGCAAAAAGTCTCGTAGTACGCGTCGCATACACGAACTCTTCGTTGAGTCACCCTTATTTTAGGAGGGGGGCCATCGGACGTATGGAGTGGGTGGAAAGCTTGAGCAGCCACCATCGACCATACGCTCCCCCGAATTGCCTTGTTAGTGAACCCCAAACGTAGGTCAGCCTTTAGGTCATTTTTATTTGTATCATATCATTATGACCTAGTAAGGCTCGGTCCTAGGTACCGTGTCCTTTGTAGGAAGCCTATCCAAATTGTGTCAAATAGGCCCGCCAGCCCAAAAGGACATTCAATTATCCTATGTGCTAAATGTTACATCTTTGAGGGTAGAAAGGTCATTTGGCGGACTGATATTTGGAAAGAAGGGTGAAAAATGAAGCAAGAGAGAATATTGAGAGTTTTGTCACTTTTAGTCTCTTGCCCCGTTTTCTAAAAGAAAAACAACAAAAAGATTTTACACTTTCTTATCATTTTCAAAAAATAGACAAAACATTAGTTTTTCCTAATTAGTTGCATTTTTCAAAGCTTTCTCCCATATCCAATCCTCCCGAACTACGCATACCTGATTCTCATCTTTCGGGGCAGGATATGTAGGCAGCCCACATAGGGTCCGGTCTTCCTAGTGAGTCTCAAATTCTTGACTTCGGGGGTCGTAGCCAAATCTTGCATGTCTAGCCACTTTTGGCCATGTCGACCATTTTTACAAAATGGGGTCATTTTCGCAAAAGTGATTCAGTGATCCGCATCTTAGATCCTTGAAGCCGCAATCAGGTGTCTCTTCACTTTAAGGTTGGTCTCTGTTGAATTTGCATTTCTAGCCACTTTTGGCCACAACGGCCATTTTGCAAAATGGGGTCATTTTCGCAAAAGTGATTTAGTAACCCGTGTCTTAAAATCTTGATTACACAAATAAGTGTCCCACTACCTTAGGGTCCGTCCTTTTTGAGTTTGTATATTTAGCCACTTCTGGCCATATCGGCTATTTTTGTAAAATGGGTCATTTCTGCAAATAATTTTGGACCATGATTATTGGGAGTTTGATGCCGTATAAGTCTTAGTGGGGTATTTCCATGTCTTAGAAGTCACCTTTCTGGAGTTTGCAATAATAGTCGCCCTTGGCCACGTAGGCCATTTTGCAGAAATAACCCAATCATGTCTTGCATGTGTCTAATAAGAAGGGTTGTGGTGTCACATATTGTCTTCAGTCGTTAACCGTGTTCTCTCCATTCAGATATGGACCCGCTAATTCGATCCAAAGTGTTGATGGTAGTAAAGATTCCTAGGAAGTTGGTCAAGTGGTGGAAGATGTTTTCACTGTTAGAGCAGCATAAGCTAATGGAGAAGTTAGGCACCCTCACTTCGCTTCTTGATGTCACACCCCTCCCAGACTTAGTGGAGGCAATGTTGACCTACTGGGACCCGCAAAATATGGTTTTCAGATTTGGAGACTGTGAAATGACTCCTACCTTGTCAGAAATGTCCGGTCTCACTCGTCTAAGTTACATAGGCAAAGACATGATACTTTCCCGATATCACTCTAGGACAAGATTCCTTAGCAACCTGGGTCTGAAAGACAATAAGCATTTAGGATGCCTGAAGCAGTCCTGGATATCTTTTGATTGTTTGTTTGCTAGATTTGGACCACATGATAGTTTTGATATCTTTTGGGATGAGTTTTGCACAACCAAGACAAAATGGCAAAGACGCCGCCTTAAGCCTTCAGCCTTGCTTTGCTGGGACTATTGGTATTTCCTTTAGATGAGAGGCACATTTGCACCCGTCTGCAATCAGTAGTAATGGCGCTATTTCATGAGAAGCAACGCAAAGCCGTTACCATTGTACTGATGATCTTGATAGAGTTGTATCGAGCCCTAAGTGAGGTTAGGGGAGGTGTTAGGTTTTTTGAAGGGAGCAACCTTTTGCTACAATTGGGGATAATGGAGAACTTACACACCGCTTCCTTACTTTGCCCCATCGACCGTGCCTTGCAGGATTGAGTGGTATGCATTGAGCGTAGGATGAAGTCTCCTAAGTTTACATACCCAGTAGGCGTCATGGCTTGGATTGAGTTCCTAGGTTTGAGGACAAATGGGAATGTTTTGTGGGCCTATCTTTGGCTACCTTTAGATGAGATCTTGGTAGGATGTCGCATGTAGCCTTTCTTGATGTTGATAGGACTTAAGTGTGTCAGGCCGTACACTCCCATTAGGGTGATGTGACAGTTAGGCAGGAGGCAGGAAGAGCCGCCAACTTTGAATCTTCGGAGGAACATCATGAATTTTAGCAAAAAGGCGGCTGATAAGATCAAGTACGTGCAATACTGGAACAATGCAAAGAGGATGAAGAAGAATACATTAGTAGAGGACATTGGCAGGCCCGACTGTACTCAGGAGTACTTGATTTGGTTGCAGTCTATTCCACCAGGGGTAGCACCCCATTAGCAGTACAACTTAGGGGTCGGGAAGTTCAGACAGATGATTTTGAGGAGGCTTTGGATCCAGATCCTTGGGGTAAGCTTGAGTTGATAAGGTCTCAGTTGGCAGGATTGGTAGCAAATATGGAGCAACATGGTTAGTATTTGTTTAGGGTCGGCCTTCAGGAGGCGAGGGCATATGTCAGGACCTTTGTTCCCAGCATTGGTGCATATTTACGAGGCATGTTACAGAGCTTGAGCATGACAAACGTCCCAGGACCATCCCAGCCCGGGGCACCGCATTTAGGAGCAGCTTGAGGAGGCTTTTTATTTATATATTTTGAGTCTGTTTTATTTTGTCATTTACTTTCTAGTCTTGTCAAGTAGTACTGAGTCCATTAGGTGGTGTCAGAGTCTGTCGTAGTGTAGTGGAGTTTGTCAAGTCTTTCGTTATCGTACTCATTGTTTTGTTTTTTAAAACCCAAAAACTTATTATAAATGAAAAGTCCAAAAAGATTTTTATTTTTAGTTTATTTTCCACCACTTTTGTAGAACTACGCTTGGTCTGATTCATGTAGAACATGATACGTAGGTAACCTACATCGGGTCCGATCGAATCATTTAAAAAAAGAGAGAGATGAAGTTCTGTGATGTGAGAAATGAGAGAAAAGAAAAGAGTGATAAGCAAAAAGAAAAAAAGTGGAAAGAAAATGATGTAAGCCAAGAAGTGATAGAAAAGAAAGAAAAGAGAAAATTTAAATGAGCAAACTGGGATGATGCCATATGACCATGCGACCCTCAAACTCATTTTAGAACCGTTGATTGTTGCTAGGTGCATTGCACGTAATGTGATATTATTATCTGATAAATGCCCTAACGCTAACATGTCGGCTTTGTTTTGTTCTTCTCTGTTATCTTTATTATAATATTATCTGGAAGGTGGTTAGTTTGTTGGCATTCTGGCGAGTCATCCATACAACACCAGATCAAAGCGTAAGGCAGTCATGGCTAGAAAAGAATTGGATACAGGAGTTGTTGACCCATCGAGGGAGATTGTGGAGTCGAAATCTGAATTGAAAGAGGAGGTCCAAAGGTTGAAACAACAGATGGCAGAAATGTATCAAGCTTGGATCAGGGGGCATCCTCCACCCTCACTCCCCACTAACTTTACAGAAAACCCTGCTTCCATACCACCACTGTCACAAGTCCAGGTTCCCACTACCGTCGATCTTTCCCCTCAGCATGCACCGGGCTTTACCCCTTACCACAACTACACTGGCACCTCGTCCCAAACTTTCCCTGCACCACCAGCCAAAACAACCTCATATCCCGCTCCAACATCCACTCTTGTTTTTGTAGCCCCTCCACAAGCTGCCCTCTACCAATCTTCTAGTGAACCTGCGTTCAAGGTTCCAGATGCCCAGTACTATGCTCCAGAACCAACTTTCAAGGTTCCGGATCCTTATTGTTACACCCCTCACTTTGAGCTTCTTGTTGAAACCGAGATGCCATCTAAGAATGTGGAGCAAGATGAGATATTCAGGAAAGTGAAAAGTTTGGAGCAATCTTTGAGGAACACACAAGGGATAGGAAGTCAAGTAAGTGTGGCTTACAAGGACTTATGCTTATTTCCAGACGTCTAATTGCCCGTCGGGTTTAAGATGCCAAAGTTTGATCTATATGACGGACATGGGGATCCCGTAGCCCACTTGAGAGGTTATTGTAGTAAGATGAGAGGTGCCGGTAGGAAAAATTAATTATTGATGGCCTATTTAAGTCAGAGTCTTACTGGGGCAGCTCTAGAATGGTACACCCGCCAAGATGCTAGAAGGTGGTACACATGGGACGATATGGATCAGGCCTTTGCCTGGCACTTTTTGTACAATATAGACATTGTCCCGGATCGCCTATCCCTGACAAAGGTAGAAAAGAAGCCCAGTGAAAGCTTTAGGGAATACGGGTTCAGATGGAGAGAGCAAGCTGCACGGGTCAATCCTCCAATGGAAGAAGACGAGATGGTCGAGTACTTTCTTCAAGCCCTGGAGCCTACTTACTTTGGCCATTTGATCTCATCCATAGGTAAACCCTTTAACTATGTGGTAAAGATGGGAGAAATGGTGGAAGAGGGACTAAAGTCAAGCAAGATCATGAGCTACTCCGCCATAAAAGCTACCACATAGGAAATCCAAAGCGGCACAAGAAGTTTGTTAGGCAAAAAAAAA
This sequence comes from Nicotiana tabacum, assembly GCF_000715075.1. Taxonomy (NCBI): domain Eukaryota; kingdom Viridiplantae; phylum Streptophyta; class Magnoliopsida; order Solanales; family Solanaceae; genus Nicotiana; species Nicotiana tabacum. The sequence goes on from NC_134094.1 coordinate 45,131,312, forward strand.
AGGATGATGTCGCCATGGTTGTCTCTGGATCATGGCGTGGCCCAAGGGGTTCACCGCACCAGTACACTCAGCCCCGACCCCAACCCCAAGCCTACACCTAAGCTCCATATAATCCACCCCAATATTATTTCCCACCACAAGACCATCAATACTAAGTTAGACCACCCCAATACCATATTCACCACGCACAGTCATATGCTCAACCCCCTCCTTACCCACAATGGCATGCTCCAACTCCACAAAATTCTTACCCACCCCTACAACCCTACCGAAACCCTACTGGTCCAAACTTTTGACCAAAGCCGGAGTATAGGACAGAAAGGCAACATCGGAAAGAAACCTTCACTCCTCTTGGAGAGTCCTATGCCAGTTTGTTTCAAAGGTTGAGGCAATTGGACGTGTTGAGGCTGATTGAGGCGAAGATACCAAATCCACCCTCAAAGAACCTTGATTATTTTCTGAGGTGCACATATTGTTCTGATGCCCTAGGGCACGACATAGAGAAGTGTTGGCATTTGAAGAGTGCAATCCAAGAGCTTATTGATACAAATCAGATTGTAGTCCAGAACTCGGATGCACCAAACATTAACCAAAATCCTTTGCCAGCGCATGCAGAGACACACATGATTGAAATAGTTCGTAAGGATGAGGAGTTCAGGAATCCTTCCAAGTCCGTCATGATGATTTGTTCTAGTGAAGGTAATTCGGTTAAGGCTCTAGACTCTACCAAAGTAACGCCCTTGACAGTTGAAGGGGTGACAAAGAAACCAAGCATGTTCGACATGAAGCCACCTGTGTTGGTCGAGAAAGGGCCTTCGAAGGATATGGGGACAAGTCAGGAAAAGCCGAAAGTGGTCATGCCAGGGATCCCGAACAAGCCTGTCATAGTCGTGGAAGGAGCTCGTATTACCCCTGTTATTATTAAGCCAGTGACTCAATTGCCAGTGGTTGATACAAAGGTTGTTCCATAGAATTACAAACAAGTGATAGTGACATACAAAGGGAAAGAAGTGGAGGAAGAAGTAAATGAAACTGGAGGACTGACTCATTCTGGCAGATATTTTACCCAGAAGAATTGAGGAAGGCCAAGCCATTCAAGGATAGCCAAATGCCAGTAAAGAAGCCAGCCATCGAAGAAGAGGCTGAAGAGTTCCTGAAAAAGATAAAAGTGCAAGACTATTCCATTGTGGAGTAGTTAAGGAAAACACTGGCTCAGATCTCTCTTTTGTCTTTGCTGATACATTCAGATGACCACCGCAGAGCCCTGATGAAGATTTTGAATGAGGCACATGTTCCTGATAAGATCACAATGAATCACTTGGAGAAGATTGCCAACAAGATCTTCGAAGCAAACATGATCACTTTCTCAGATGATGAACTTCTTATGGAGGGTACATAACACAATCGAGCTCTTTATCTCACGGTGAAGTACGAAGATTCTGTTTTCTCAAGGGTACTGGTTGACAATGGCTATAGTGCAAATATTTACCCTCTGTCCACTTTGCAAAAGTTGAAGATTGACACTGAAAAAATCCACATGAACAGTGTATGTGTTCGAGGCTTTGATGGGGGAGGTAAAGATTCTATTGGTGATATAATACTCGAATTGTCGATAGGGCCAGTTGAGTTCACTATAGAGTTTTAAGTGTTATATGTTTCTATCTCCTACAATCTATTTTTGGGAAGGCCTTGGATACATGCGGCTAAGGCAGTCCCATCTTCTCTACATCAAATGGTAAAATTCGAATGGGACAGGCAGGAAATAGTTGTGCACGGTGATGAGGACATATATGCTTATAATGACCCGTCTGTTCCAGTTATTGAAGCCGAAGATAATAAAGGGCCTTGGGTCTACCAAGCTTTCAAAATTATGTCTGTTGAGAAGATTCTCGAGGGAGAATACATTCCAGGAACAAAGCTATCCTCCGCGTCTGTCATGGTAGCAAATGAAATGTTGAAGAATGGTTTTGTGACGGGTAAAGGTCTGGGTTCATCTCTACAGGGTATTGTGCATCCTGTATGCCTAGGTGAAAATCTTGGTACATTTGGTTTGGGATTCGTACCCACAAAGACGGACGTGAAAAGGGCCAAAAATTTAAGACATACGGTATGGTCACTCCCTAAGCCTGTTCCACACATTTCTAAGTCTTTTGTCAAGCCAGGTGCAGCAAAACAGTCAATATCATTAGTCCCGAAACCTATGGTCGATGTTGATGAAGAGTTGATCAAGAGGTTCTAGAGTCTGTTTGATGAGGTTAATATGGTGGAAGTTGGGGAAGGTTCTAGTAACACAGATGTGTAGCTCGTTGGGCCAAATATGTAGCTTAGCAATTGGGAAGCTACTCCTCTCCCCACCCGCAAGGAGTTTTGGTAGTTTGCTTTGTTTTCCTTTCTATTAAATGGGTTATTCCAGGGTTGTAATCCAGATTTTTATTTTCGCTTGTTTTGATGTTCAAACCCTTCTATCCTTTTATTTTCAATGAAATGTAATTTCCTGTTTTGTATTATTCCTAATAGTGTTTCATTTTGTTTTTCTTTTGTACAGTTCTTTTTTATGCTGGTTCTAATGACATGACATGCATGAGGGATTTTTAGTCAAGTCTTAAAAGCCAGTCTAATCCTAAAATAATGATCCAAGAAGTAGAATATGATGAAGAAGCAACATTTGAGGAAATAAGTAAAGAACTAAAGCACATTAAAGAAAAACCAAAGCCTAATTTGAATGAAAATAAAGCAATCAATTTAGGAGATCAAGATAATATCAGGGAAACCAAGATAAGTGTGCATTTGGAACCGCAAGTCAGGGAAGAAATATCAAAGCACTGTTTGAGTACAAAGATGTTTTTGCATGGTCGTATGACGATATACCGGGCTTAAGCACTGATTTGGTAGTTCATAAATTGCCAACTGATCCTGCATTCTCTCCTGTCAAGAAAAAGTTAAGAAAGTTCAAGACTGATATGAGTGTGAAGATCAAAGAAGAAATCATAAAGCAGCTTGATGCAAAGGTGATTCGGGTCACTCGATATCCCACTTGGTTAGCTAATATTGTGCCAGTACCAAAGAAGGATGGTAAGACCAGGGTATGTGTTGATTATCGTGATCTTAACAAAGCTAGCCCAAAGGATGATTTTCCTTTTCCAAACATCCACATTCTGATTGATAATTGTGCCAAGCATGAGATTGGGTCTTTTATGGATTGTTACGCGAGATATCACCAGATCCTGATGGATGAGGAAGATGCAGAAAAGATAGCGTTCATCACACCATGGGGAACATATTGCTACCGGGTAATGCCATTTGGTTTGAAGAATGCTGGGGCAACTTATATGAGGGCGATGACTACCATATTTCATGACATGATACATAGGGAGATTGAGGTTTATTTAGATGATGTGATCACAAAGTCAAAGAAGCAGTCCGACCATATCAGGGATTTGAGAAAGTTTTTCCAAAGGCTCCGCAGGTATAACCTCAAGCTCAATCTAGCAAAATGTATATTTGGTGCTCCATCCAGGAAACTGTTGGGATTCCGGTTAGTCAATGCGGTATAGAGCTAGATCCGTCGAAGATCAAAGACATCTAAGAGTTACCACCGCCCAAGAATAAAACTGAGTTGATGATCTTGCTCGGAAGGTTAAATTACAATAGTAGGTTTACTGCTCAACTCAGAACGACCTGTGAGCCCATCTTTAAGTTGCTGAAGAAGAATGTTGCTGTCAAGTGGACTGACGAGTGTCAGGAAGCATTCGATAAGATTAAGAGATACCTATCAAACCCACCCGTGTTGGTCCCGCCGGAGCCTGGGAGACCGTTAATTCTCTATTTGACGGTCTTGGATAATTCTTTTGGCTGTGTACTGGGTCAACACGACATCACAGGCAAGAAAGAGCAAGCTATTTATTATCTCAGCAAGAAGTTCACTCCTTATGTGGTTAAGTATACTCTTCTTGAGAGGACGTGTTGTGCCCTTACTTGGGTGACACAAAAGTTGAAGCATTATCTTACGTCCTACACTACTTACCTCATTTCTCGCATGGATCCTCTTAAGTATATATTTCAGAAATCTATGCCCACAGGAAGACTTGCAAAGTGGTAGATTTTTCTCACAAAGTTTGATATTATCTATGTGACCCAGACTGCGATGAAAGCCCAAGCTTTGGCCGACCACTTGGCCGAGAACCCAGTGGATGAAGAATATGAACCATTGAAGACTTATTTTCCTGATGAAGAAGTGATGTTTGTTGATGGGGTTGATCTTTATGAGAAGCTAGGTTGGAAACTCTTCTTTGATGGAGCTGCTAACATAAATCGGAATAGGGGCTGTACTCATTTTTGAAACAGGACAACACTACCCTATAACAGCCCAGCTTCGATTTTATTGCACTAACAACATGGCTGAGTATGAAGCATGCATTCTGGGTTTGAGGTTAGTTGTAGACATGGAAGTCTAGGAAATATTGGTTCTAGGAGATTCAGATTTGTTGGTCCACCAGATTCAGGGAGAATGGGAAACTCGGGACTTAAAGCTCATATTGTATCGACAATGTTTGCATGATCTATGTCAATGGTTCAGGTCGATAGAATTCAAACATATTCCCAAGATTCATAATGAGATTGTCGATGCCTTGGCTACTCTGGCGTCAATGTTACATCATCCGGACAAGGCTTATGTCGACCCTCTACATATCCAAGTTAGTGATCAACATGCCTATTGTAATGTGGTTGAAGAAGAACTTGATGGTGAACCTTGATTTCATGATATTAAGGAATACATCAAGTCGGGGGTATATCTGGTACATGCCATATGTGATCAAAAAAGAACCATTCGACGTCTGGCTAGTGGATTTTTCTTAAATGGGGGAATCTTGTACAAGAGGACTCCAGACTTAGGACTGCTGAGGTGCATTGATGCTAAAGAAGCTTCAACTCTCATGACCGAAGTGCATTCTGGAGTTTGCGGGCCACATATAAATGGGTATGTCTTGGCAAAGAAGATACATTGAGTAGGTTATTATTGGCTCACCATGGAACGAGATTGCATCAGTTTTGTTCGTAAGTGTCATCAATGTCAGGTGCACGGTGATTTGATTCATCCCCGCGATATGAGTTACACACAATGTCTACACCTTGGCCCTTGGTTGCTTGGGGCATGGATATCATTGGACCAATTAAGCCTGCAGCATCAAACGAGCATAGGTTTATTCTGGTTGCCATTGATTACTTTACCAAGTGGGTCGAAGCTGTAACTTTCAAGTCCGTGACCAAGAAGGCAATGGTAGATTTTGTTCATTCAAATATCATTTTTCAGTTCGGAATCCCCAAGGTAATCATCACAGACAATGCTGCTAATCTCAATAGTCATTTGATGAAAGAGGTATGCCAATAGTTCAAGCTTATGCATCAGAATTCCACTCCGTATCGTCCCAAGGCAAATGGAGCTGTTGAAGATGCTAACAAGAACATAAAGAAGATACTTCGTAAGATGGTGCAAGGTTCTAGGCGATGTCATAAAAAGTTACCTTTTGCTTTTCTAGGTTATCGCACTACTGTTCGCACTTCAGTAGGTGCAACTCCTTATTTGCTGGTATATGGAACTGAGGCAGCCATACCTGCGGAAGTTGAGATTCTATCCCTTTGGATCATTGTAGAAGCTGAAATTTATGATGATGATTGGGTCAAAACCTGGCTAGAGCAATTGAGTTTGATTGACGAGAAAAGATTGGCAGCAGTATGTCATAGTCAATTGTATCAAAAGAGAATGTCAAGAGTATACAACAAGAAGGTGCATCCCCAGAAATTTGAAGTAGGCCAGGTAGTATTGAAACGCATCCTTCCACATCAGGCCGAAGCTAAAGGCAAGTTCGCCCCAAACTGGCAGGGGTCGTTCATAGTGACAAGAGTGTTGCCCAATGGTGCTTTATATTTAATAGACATAGAAGGAAGATGTGTGGATATAACTATCAATTCTGATGTAGTCAAGAGATATTATGTATGATTTCTTTGCTTATCTTCAATTGCATTTTGTACTTGGCATGCTCAAAGTTGGAATGACGAAGGCATTTTATTCTGCTACCCCAAACATTTTTATCCTTTGTTACCCCTTTTGAGCCTTATTTATTTTCTTTCATACCCCTCTTTTGGAATCATGAGTAGAGTTAGAAAATAGAAAAAAAAGGGGAATAGAAAAAAAAAGGAAAAAAATGAAAAAGAAGAAAAAAAGGAAAAAAAGAAGAAGAAGAAAAGAAAAAAAAAAGCAACAAAAACAAAACAACTTTTATGTTGGAACTACATTCGACCTAATTCCTTTTTAAGGATACGTAGGCAGCCTTACTCTGAGGTTCGATCCCATCAAAACAAAAATTCAAAATTCCCCAGACTCAAAGAAACTGGGGTAGAAGTTTTAGTTTTGCAAAAGATATGATTCCAAAAGTTGTAATTTTGAACCCTTTCATCTTAAATTATCTTGAGCCTTCATGCCACCCTTTCTTTCTAACCCTGTCCAAAAGCCTACACTACGGTCCAAAGAAAGACCTTCCGATCAATCTTTGAGGATGCCAAGTCAAGCAAGATAGAGGTATGATTTACATCATGGGTAACACTTTGTTCATGGGCACAAGGAAAAATGAATAAATGAGAGTCTTGTTGGTGAAAACCCTCACGGGCAGCGTAAGGCGATGGTGAGCTAAGAGAAAATTTAAAATGAGAGAGTCTTATTTGTGAAAATCCTTGCGGGCACCATAAGGCGACAGTGAGTTGAGAGATGAACAAATGAGAGAGGCTTGTTGGTGAAAACCCTTCGGGGCACTATAAGTCGAAAGAGGTTTGTGACTTTATAGAAAAATTGGATCATTGAAAGCCTGGTTTTTGAAGTATGGAGACATGACATGAACTGAAAATGTGATTGGTTGGATGGGTTAGGCTGAAAAATCCAAAATGCATGTCATGATCATTGGAACCAGCTGCTTCACTAAGATAAGTCTCTTTTCCATTCTTCCTCAAATAGTCATCTTTGTTCAAAATTTTCTTCTTCAAATAGTCATCTTTGTTCAATCTTTTCCTTTTTATTCCTAATTCTCAAAGTCACCTCGCTTTATTTTCTTTTGGGTCTGTTTTTCTGAGTCTCTTTCAAGTTAGTCTTTGTTAAACAAGTAATAAAATAATTCAAAGCCTACTACCGGCTTCTTGATTGCACAAAGCAAAGTTAGGCCAAGCACATCGCAAGTGATATGATTTGGAAGGAGAAATGTGGTGGTGACTGAAGTTCAGGTGATCAAGTGAATCTTGAATTTTGAGGAAATGCAAAGGTTCAATAATCGTCAGAATGAAATGCCATACAAAAAGTGAGTGTAAGGAATTCGGGTCATTTAGAGGTTTTTGTGGTCAAGGTTTGACCAGAAGGTCAAAGAATTCACTGTTAGCCCGAAGCAGCTCATCAGAACGAAACATGGTAGTGGCAAAAGCGGACACCTTCAGCAACGATACCACAAACTAATCACCACATATTCAAACTCACAAAATTTCCCTTGATTGAAATAGGGGTAGGGAAATTTGCTCACTCGCATGGATCCTCCATGAGGAAAGTATGGTTCAAGGGCAAGAAATTTTTGTTCAGTCTGCAGGGATCCTCCATAAGGGAAGCATAGTTCAGGTAAGTCCGTTTTCGACTTTTCAGGACCCTCCTGGATAATGGAATTTAATTTTAAGTTTTCAGGACCCTCCTGGATAATGAAATTCAACTAACACTCACAAATGTTCCTGGTACAAACTGGGGCCAAAAAGTTTCTTTATTTTGTCTGTTTTGTTATGTTTGCAGGTACCCACCTGGAGAACGAGGGAATTCATTTCAGAGTTAATTCAAGTTTTAAGTCAGTAGCAGGCGCCCACCTGGAGAATGAGGGAATTTATTTCAGAGTTATTTCAAGTTTCAAGTCAGTAGCAGGCGCCCACCTGGAGAACGAGAGAATTTATTTCAGAGTTATTTTAATTTTCAAGTCAGTAACAGGCGCCGACCTGAAGATCGAGGGAATTCATTTCAGAGATATTTCAAGTTTCAAGTCAGCAGCAGACGACCACCTAGAGAACGAGGGAATTCATTTCAGAGTTATTTCAAATTTCAAGTTAGTAGCAATAGCCCACCTAAAGAACGAGGGTATTCATTTCAGAGTTAGTTCAAGTCAGTAGCAGGCACCCACCTAGAGAACGAGGGAATTCAATTCAGAGTTATTTAAATTTTTAAGTCAGTAGTAAGCGCCCACCTGGAGAACGAGGGAATTCATTTCAGAGTTATTTCAATTTTCAAGTCAGTAGTAGGTGCCCACTTGGAGAACGAGGAAATTCATTTCAGAGTTATTTCAAGTTTCAAGTCAGTAGCAGGCACCCGCGGGAGAACGAGGGAATTCATTTCAGAGTTATTGCAAATTTCAAGTCGATAGCAGGCATCCACTTAGAGAACGAGGCAATTTGTTTCATAGTTATTTCAAATTTCAAGTCAGTAGAAGGCGCCCACCTGGAGAACGAGGAAATTTGTTTCAGAGTTATTTTAATTTTCAAGTCAGTAGCAGGCGCCCACCTGGAGAACGATGGAATCCATTCAGAGTTATTTCAAGTTTGAAGTCGCTAGCAGGCGCTCAGCTGGAGAACGGGAGAATTAATTTCAGTGTTAAATTCAAATTCTAAGCAACAGCAAGATCCCAACTGGAGAATAGGGTCAATTCAAGTTAGAAGTAGCAGAAGCTCGCCTCTAGAATGCGAGTCAGCAGTTCGAGATGCACAATAAGACTATAAGAGATTCAAGACTGAACAGTAGATAGGATTTTGTAGTTTTCTTGTAATTTTTATTTTATTTGATTTTTCATGTAATGGCAGGAACCGCGGACCGGAACCTCGACGACACCTCAATCTGCTCTCCACATCGGTATACTCCATCGCTCTTCTCACTTCTGAACTACACGTAGCCTGATTCCTTTATAGCCAAGGATATGTAGGTAGCTCCGATACCAGAGCTCGATCATAATCTTTTGTCCATCTTTGTTTTGTTCTGAGTAACTGTCGGGTCAGAAATTAATTATCTCGCTTACTTGATTCTTTCCTCAAAAATACTTCGTGTTTCTGAGCAAAGAGGGGCAGCTGTAAGCATGTAATTTTTGACCCGCATATTAGATTTATCTTTAGTAATGTAAGTATTTTTAGAATATCTCTTTGAGTTTATTTCTATAAGATTTCACTCTATTATTAATTTTAATTCTAGTTTCTAAACATGAAATTGAAAATACAAAAATAGTTTCACCTTTATAATATACAAAAATATATATATAGTTCCACTCTTAATATAGATTTAGTTTAGTTAAAAATCAATTAGTATTTTCTTATTCTTAAAAAAAAAATGCATTTTAGGGCAAGTTTTGTCTTGGTTCAAATGAAGAAGACCAAATTGGGCCAGACCTGAGTCCAATAGCCAAAATCCCTAACCCATCAGCCCACTCTTACAAATAATTTCTTACCTGCTCCTAGACTCGCAACCCAACATTGCCGACCCGCCCCACTCCCTCTTAATTTGGGCCTTCCATTCCTTTCAATCCAATGGTCCTAGTCTTTCCCCCACACCATATAAAATCCCAATTATAACACCCCCTCCTAACCCTAATCCCTCTCCACCCTCACTGCCGCGCCTCACCATGCCCAAACCCGTCGGAAACCACCCAAATCCCCCAAAATCACATGGTCACCTCCCTTCACCCCCTCTTTCCACGTAACCTGACATATAACCGTTTTCGTACGATCAAAATATTCCATCTCTCTCACGCGATCTCACATAAAATTCGTTTGAAGGCAAGGATAGGATTAATGGAGAGCGTAGGATTGAGTCTCACTCGATCTACTCCCTCCATTTGTCCTTTACTTGTTTTTAAAATCGAATTTTTAGATTTTTCATTTTGAAGAAAAGAAGGGAAATTTTTGGTTTCTTGGAGAGGAAGGAGAGAACATTCTAGGTTCTCTATATATACTCCATTTTTCTGATTTTCATGGGGAATGTTTTGACAGAAAACTTTAGGGGAAAGAGAGAAGAGAAGTTCTAGGGTTCTATTCAATTTAGAGATTTTTCTAAGTTTAGTTTGAATTTCAGAAAAACAAAAAAATTCAAAAACTCTTCTGTCTTTTAATTTTTAATTTCGGATTTCAATTTCCAATTATGGAGTTTGTTTGAGGTCGTATTTGGTTTTGAGTTTCCGGTTCCGATTTGAGTTTCTGGTTCCGATTTGAGTTTCTGCCAGAGGTTCGTTGAGTTTGGGTTCAGTGGTTCGCGGTTCTTGCTGCATTATTGATGTTCATCTCGACTTTTCATTGTTGTACTCACTTGAAGTGATTCCAAGCAGAATTAATTAAGAACTCTCGTTCAGGTCCATTTCTTGATTCTCACTTATTTTATCTGGTGTTGATTTTAATATGATAAGATCCAAGGTTTAATTAGTTTAATGAGTGTTGGAGAGATGGCTTAGAGGGGATTAATTCAGAACCATGCCGTTTGAGCTTTTCGAGGTTGTGATTTGATTTCTATGTGTTTTGTGGGTTGTTTTTGCTCAAATATGGCTAGTTTTGATATGAAGGATCAAGTTGATTAGATTTCGTATTGTTGGTTGAATCTTAAAACTTGGTGCTCTCATTCGTGTTTTGATCAAAATGATAGAATTCGTTTCTTGTGATATTCATGAGTCTGCCTTGTTTGTTCGATTTTGAACTTAATAGTTTGAGCATGAAAACTGAATTTGAGTTCGCTGTTGGTTTTTGATGGAATTTTCTCTCGTTATAAGGGTGTTTGGTGTCCTCTATTTTTGTAGTGATTATATGCAAGTAATTGATATAAAATGGAAACACTTAGAGTTCAAGTGTAAGTTGAACATCATAGTTTCCTGGGAATTCTTTCAGATCATATGGCTGAAACCTGACCGTCGAGCTACTGTTAAATATGTCATTAATCTATCACTGCATTCTGTTTATTTTTTCTTAGTTGCTAGTGTGGGTGTGATTCGATCACGCGTTTGTTGATGATTTTCATGAATGTCTCTATTTGTTAAGTGGAGATTTGACTAAAGATATCTGCTTAAGCTCGTTCAATTACCTCTGTTAGTATCAAATCGTGTCGATGATTAATTCTGGTCGTGGACAGATATGCTAGTTTCCTTAACACAATCAGGACATTTCTTTGAATTTTGTTGAAATACCAAGTTGTAACCATCAATTCTCATGTGAGCAATTAGCATTAAAAGGTTCTGTTGATTGATAACTTTCCTTGTTGTCTTGTTAGTATTTATTTCTTCATGAAAAGTGTCCTCTACGTGCAATTGAGTTGATCATGAAACTCTAAAAATGTGAACAATGTTCAGTCATTTTTTTGAGAGAGTGAAAGGGGAAATCTTGTGCTTATTCATGGGAGTTTGAGGATTCATTTATTGAAAACCTAGTCCATGCTCATGTTAACAGTTTGCTTGATTTTGATTTGTTGGTTTAAATAATTATCCTTTAAAGCATGTGAAATGCCTGAAATGGATGCTCAAGCTGGTATGTATTGGATGCTTATTTTGTGACTACTTTGCTGCTGTAGAAAGTGCACGGTTAATCCCAAAATTGAGATTATTTCTGAAAAGAGTAGGTTGTGACGTTATTGAATTATCTAAGGGACAGTAACGACTCTTATCATATTCGGATCCGACACTTAGTTCTTTTACTTTTATTTGTTTTCCTATGCTATCTTGTATATATATCGTTTGGATGTTTATTTTCATGTTCGTGTGGGTTGCACGATTCTATATGGTTAACATTTGCTTGAATGGCCGTGGGGCCGTGGGAGTGGGGAATGACCAAAGCCCATTAGTAATTAATAGTTCTCATGTTTTAGGATTTGGCTTGGTCAAATGCATGAAATAAGAAGTTTAAAAGGGAATGATCATGAAATTAATTTTATTTCTTTTAGTTTTATTTATTTTACTTTTGTTACATTTGTCCGCTAGGAGCATGCTTAGGCCGACCACATTTGGGTAGGTAAATTTTTAGGTCGTTCGTGTTTTAGTTTCTTTTCAGGTGAGAGATCTCCCCCTTAGTTAAATTTATCCGAGGAATGCCCCGAAGAATTTTGTAAATATTTTGAAGGCCTTGACGAGCATTGTGGAGAAGTCATTGTATAGGTTAGTTTAGGATTTTTCTTTTCTTTTTCTCTTATTAGGTGGGGACGGCCTCGAGCCTCTTTTGTGTTTTTTTTTACTTTATGTGTCTTTTATTTTTACTCAATTTGAATATTTTAAAAGCCAATTAGATCGGGTACGCAACCGTGATTTTTACGGGACTCGGAGAATGCCTAACACCTTCTCCCCGAGTCAAATGAACCCCATTATCTAGAATCTCTGGTGCAAACTCGTTCAAGGTGTGTTTTTTTTAAAGGAAAAATTGCTTTTAAATGGTGACTTGGCACACCGATTTTATATGCCAAGTGGCGACTCTAAGAAAATCCCTTTTTAAACTAATGTTTTCGTCACTTTCAATTTTGAAAACCCTTTTGAGCTTCAAAAATCTTTTTATTAAATTATAAGAGGGTTAGTTAAAGAGGTGAAAAAAGGGGTGTGACACCAGCTAGAGGTGGAGGTCGGACAGGTATATGTCGCCCTAGAGGGAGAGTCCAGGTCAGATATTATGCCCTTCCTCCTAGGACAAAGGCATTTACATCAGATTCTGTTATCATAGGTATTGTTTCGGTCTGTCATAGAGATGCATCAGTCTTATTTGATCTAGACTCCACTTATTCCTATGTGTCATCTTATTTTGCCCCGTATTTTGGTGTATCCCGTGATTCTCCGAGTTCACCGGTTTATGTGTCTAAACCCGTGGGTGATTCCATTATTGTTGACCGTGTGTATCAGTCGTGTTTGATTATTCTTAGTGGTTTTGAGACCAGAGCCGATTTACTATTGCTCAGTATGGTGGATTTCGATGTTATTTTGGGCATGGACTGGTTGTCGCCCTATCACGCTATCCTTGATTGTCATTCCAAGACGGTCACATTGGCTATGCAAGGTCTACCATGGCTAGAGTGGAGAGGTACCTTAGATCGTGTTCCCAGGATGATTGTCTCATTTCTTAAGGCTCAACGAATGGTCGAGAAGGGGTGTGATGCGTATCTGGCCTATGTGAGGGATGATAGTGTTGATACTCCTACCGTCAAGTCTGTTCCTGTAGTGAGGGACTATTCAGATGTATTCCCAGTGGATCTTCCGGGCATGCCGCCTGACAGGGATATTGACTTTGGTATTGATTTGTTATCGGACACTCAGCCCATTTCTATTCCACCTTATCGTATAGCCCCAGCAGAGTTGAAAGAATTAAAGGAACAGTTGCAAGAGTTGCTCGATAAGGGCTTCATTCGACCCAGTGTGTCACCTTGGGGTGCTCCTATCTTGTTTGTGAAGAAGAAGGATGGTTCTATGCGAATGTGTATCGACTATCGCCAGTTGAACAAGGTTACAGTGAAGATCAGGTATCCATTGACACGTATTGATGACCTATTTGATCATCTTCAGTGTGCCAGAGTTTTCTCTAAAATCAACTTGCATTCAGGCTATCATCATCTGAAGATTCGGGGGCAAAATATCCCGAAGACTGCTTTTAGGACTCGATATTATCATTATGAGTTCCTTGTGATGTCTTTTGGGCTGACCAACACCCTAACAGAATTCATGCACTTGATGAATAGTGTATTTAAGCCTTATCTTAACTCCTTCATCATTGTGTTTATTGACGACATTCCGGTGTACTCCCGGAGTTGGGAGGATCATGAGCAACACTGAGAGACTGTGCTTCGGACCTTGAGAGAAAAGAAGTTGTATGCAAAATTTTCGAAGTGTGAATTCTGGATAGATTCAGTGGTATTTTTGGGTCATGTAGTATCGAGTGAGGGGATCAAGGTAGACCTGAAGAAGAATGAAGCAGTGCAGAGTTGGCCCAGCCCGTCCATAGCTACGGAGATCCAGAGTTTTCTTCGCTTGGCGGGGTATTACCGTCGATTTGTAGAGGGTTTATCGTCTATTGCAGCACTTATGACCAGATTGACCCAGAAGGGTCCTCCGTTCATGTGGACCGAGGATTGTGAGGAGAGCTTTCAAAAGCTCAAAACTGCTTTGACTACAACCCTAGTGTTAGTGTTGCCTACTGGATCGGGGTCCTATACGGTGTATTGTGATGCGTCGCACATTTGTCTCGGCGCGGTGTTATTACAGGACGGCAGGATGATTGCCTATGCGTCTAGACAGTTGAGGGTGCATGAGAAGAATTATCCTGTCCACGACCTTGAGTTAGCAGCTATTGTTCATGCCTTGAAGTTCTTGCAGCACTATTTGTATGGTGTCCTTTGTGAGGTTTTCAGCGATCACTGGAGTCTACAACATCTGTTTTAACAGAAGGATCTTAACTTGCGGCAGCGAAGATGGTTGGAGTTGCTTAAGGATTATGACATCACCATTCTCTATCATCCCGGGAAGGCCAATGTGGTGGCCGATGCCTTGAATTGTAAGGCGGAGAGTTTGGGCAGTTTAGCATATTTTCCAGTAGCAGAGAGGCCTTTAGCCTTGGATGTTCAGGCCTTGGCCGACCAGTTTGTTAGATTGGATGTTTCCGAGCTGAGCCGAGTTTTGGATTGTGTGGTTTCTCAGTCTTCTCTTTATGATCGTATCAGAGAGCGTCAGTATGATGAACCCCATCTGCCTGTCCTTAAGGACACGGTTCAGCATGGTGTTGCCAAGGAAGTCACTATTAGAGATGACGGTGTATTATGGATGCAGGGCAGGCTATTTGTGCCTAATGTAGATGGTTTGCATAAGTTGATTTTCTAGGAGTCTCACAGTTCATGGTACTCCATTCATCCAGGTGCCGCAAAGATGTAACATGATTTGAGGCAGCACTATTGGTGGAGGCGAATGAAGAAGAACATAGTGGAATATGTAGCTCGTTTCCTAAATTGTCAACATGTGAAGTATGAACATCAACGACCTGGTGGATTTCTTTAGAAGTTAGAGATTCCAAAGAGGAAATGGGAGCTGATCACTATGGATTTCGTTGTTGGGCTCCCGCGAACTCAGAGGAAGTTTGAAGCAGCTTGGGTAATTGTTGATAGATTGACCAAGTCAGCTTATTTCATCCCTTTGGTTACTACTTACTCTTCAGAGCAGCTGGCTCAGGTTTACATTCGTGAGATTGTCAAGCTTCATAGCGTACTGGTATCTATCATGTCTGACCGGGGTACATAGTTTACATCACGGTTCTAGAGAGCCGTACAACGTGAGTTGGGTACTCGTGTGGATTTGAGTACAAAATTTCACCTTCGGGCGGACGGACAGTCGGAGCGCACTATTCAGATATTGGAGGATATGATTCGTGCGTGTGCGATTGATTTTGGGGGTGCTTTGGATCAGTTCTTACCACTTGCGGAGTTTTCTTACAAAAACAGTTATCAGTCGAGCATTCAGATGGCTCTGTATGAGGCCTTGTATGGTAGGCGGTGCCGGTCTCCAGTGGGTTGGTTCGAACCGGGCGAGGTTAGGCTATTGGGTACAGACTTGGTTCAGGATGCCTTGGAAAAGGCTAAATTGATTCAGGATCGACTTCGTACAGCCCAGTCCAGGTAGAAGAGTTATGCAGATCAGAAGGTTTGCAATATTGCATTCATGGTTGGGGAGCGGGTCTTGCTCCGAGTTCGCCCATGAAGGGTGTTACGAGGTTCGGAAAGGAGGTCAAGTTGAGCCCTAGGTATATCGGACCTTTTGTGATTTTTGAGAGGGTTGGAGAGACAGCTTACAGACTTGCACTACCACTTAGTCTCTATGCAGTTCATCCAGTATTCCATGTTTCCATGTTCCGGAAGTATCACGATGATCCATCTCATGTGTTAAACTTTAGCTCAGTCCAATTGGACAAGGACCTATCCTATGTTGAGGAGCCGGTGGCCATTTTGGACAGGCAGGTTCAAAAGTTGAGGTCAAAGAACATCGCGTCTATGAAAGTTCAGTGGAGGGATCATCCGGTCGAGGAGGCGACTTGGGAGGCCGAGCATGATATGCGTAGCCGTAATCCTCATCTTTTCACCACTCCAGGTATGTCTCTATACTCGTTCGAGGACGAACGTTTGTTTTAAGAGGGGGAGGATGTGACGACCTGGCCGGTCATTTTTTAGAGTACTAGCCCTGAACCCCTATTTATTGATCCCTCTATTTTCATTTTTGGGTTTTGTGACTTGCCAGGAGGGTTTGTCTTTGGTTTCAGAGTGAAATGGGACACATAGTCCCTAAAATGAAAGTTTAAGTTGTAGGAATCGACCGTAGTTTGAATTGTGAAGACAACTTCAGAATGGATTTTTGACGGTTTTAATAGCTCCGTAGGGTGATTTTGGTCGTAGGAGCGTGTTCGGATATTGAATTGGAGGCCTGTAGGTCATTTTAGCGTCAATTAGCAAAAGTTAGAAGTTGGATAATTTTTGGGAAGTTTGACCAGGAGTGGACTTTTTGATATCGGGGTTGGATTCCGATTTTGGAAGTTGGAATAGGTCCGTAATGTCAAGTATGACTTGTTTGCAAAATTTGAGGTCAATCATACTTGATTTAATAGGATTTGGTGTCGGATGTAGAAGTTTGAAGTTTTAAAGTTCATTAGGCTTGAATCGATATGCAATTCATATTTTTAGCATTGTTTTATGTGATCTAAAGGCTCGACTAAGTCCGTATGATATTTTAGGACTTGTTGGTTAGTTTGGTTGAGGTCCCGGGGGCTTCGGGTTGATTTCGGATGGTTAACGGATCAAATTTGGACTTGTGAGAATGGCTGAAGGCATCAGCTCTAGTGTAATCGCACCTGCGCAAGATTGACCGCAGATGCGAGCCCGCAGAAGCGACATGTTGATCGCAGAAGTGGGCTGGAGCAGTGTGGGCAGAGGTCGCAGTTGCGAGGTAAATTTTGCATCTGCGAGATCGCAGATGTGAAGGAGGAAGTGCAGAAGCGGAAGGGGCCTACCATGGGGGGGCTCCGCAGAAGCAGCCTTCGTCTCACATAAGCTAGTCCACAAAAGCGGATTTAGGACCGCAAAAGCGAAAGTTCCGCAAGTGCAGAAGATTTGACAGTAGGAGCGAAGGGGAACCGCAGAAGCGGATAAGTTGTCGCTTCTGCGATGCCACAAATGCGGCTACATTTTTGCAGAAGCGGAAGCGCAGGACAGATCACTTTAATACAAGGGTTTGTGATTTTTCTTCATTTTAAACATTTTCAGCTCGGGGTTTGGCGATTCTTGAGGGCATTTTCGAGGGATTTCTTGAGGTAAGCCTCTTGTACTTATTTTTTATCAATAACGTTGTTTCCCCATTGGTTTTCCCACCTAGATTGTGTGTGTTTAAGGTAGAAATTGGTAGTTGGAGGCTAGGGATTTGGAGAGTTAAATTTGGGGATTTGGGTGGCGACTTGGTGTCGGATTGTGGTAATTTTACTATGAGTGAACTCAATATCGAATGCATGTTTGTATTTTGTGACTTTTACCCGATTTTGAGATGTGGGCCCGAGTTAACTTTTGGGGCTATTTTTTGATTCCTTGCTAAAGTCGTAGATTTATGATTTATATTAGTTTCTTGTAGTTATATTCATGATATGTAATTTCTTTTGGCTAGATTTAGGCCATTCAGAGTCGGAAAATCGAGGAAAAGGCATCCTTATTGATTGATTGAGCGAGATTTGAAGTAAGTGATTGGTCTAACCTTGTGTGGGGGAAACCCCCTTAGGATTTGGTACTGTTATAACAATTTGTGATATGTTAGTGCCGTGTACGTGAGGTGACCAGTGCGTACACGGGCTAATTGTGAAAATTCTGGTTTTTGATGAGTAGATTTCTTTTAAATTCCTTAACCGAGTTGCCTTAGCATGTGTAGCTGTCATGTTTAGCCTAGTATCGCATGTCTACGTGTTTTAATCTTACTTGAAATTCGTGCAACATATATAGTTGAATTAACTGTTTCCTTGATTATTGTATTCGATTTTTAACTGTGGGATTTCTTTCCATAAATTCTTGGTTCCATAATTTATGAGTTGCATATTTACTTTGGGACTACGAGGTGATACCTCGGGAGATCCCCATGTTTTGCATATTTAATTTGGGACTACGAGGCGGTACCTCGGGAGATTTTTCTATCTTGCATATTTACTTTGGGGCTACGAGGCGGTACCTCGGGAGATCCCCCTATCTTGCATATTTACTTTTGGGACTACGAGGCGGTACCTCAGGAGATCCCCTTGTTGAGCATTTACATTTGGTTTACGAGGCGATACCTCGGGAGCGCCCCTGTTGTTTACCTCTATTTGTTGTGCTGTTATTTTCTGAAAATTCTCGTTGTTAAATTCTCATTCATTTCTAAATATTATTATATCTTCTTCTTTGCTTATCTTTTAAACCAGTAGGGCCCTGACCTGACCTCGTCACTACTCTACCGAGGTTAGGCTTGGTACTTACTGGGTACCGTTGTGGCGTACTCATACTACACTTCTACACATCTTTTTGTGCAGATCCAGGTTCTTCCTACCAGATTAGATACCAGTGAGTTGGACTGCACGTGGAGACTTCAAGGTATATCTGCCAGCGTCTGCAGACCTCGGAGTCTCCCTCTATCCTTATTATGTTGTTTCCCTTATTTCCTTTAGACTTTAATGTATAGAGACACTTAGTATTTTCTCTTAGAAGCTTGTGACTTATTTATATCAGGTTTTGGGAATTGTAATTATTAAATCGCAGATTTTATTTATATATCATTTGCTGAGTTTGGAGTTCAGTTTATTATTCAGTTATTCTGCAAATTGTTAGTCTTACTTAGTCTTAGAGACTAGGTACCATCACGACATCCTACAGAGGAAAATAGAGATATATCACTTATATTTATAATTGCTGACCACATCTGATTCACAATTGAAAAAACATAGCGATGTGCTTGCAACCATGTTTTGTGATCCAACTTAAATACTTCTACTAAGCCATATGATTGCCCAATAGTAGGAAAAGACAACCCTCCCTATCAACCTCACATTCAATATCTTCTTTGCTTTTGCTATACCAATAAGACCTTGAGTCTCCACCTTCCATATATCGCGAGCAAAACTGCAAACACTCATTTGCAATATATGCTTCTGCGATTGAACCTTCAGGGCATGAAAGATTGCGGACATATGATTTGAAAGTACCCAAGTACCTATTGCATAAAATGATGCCATCAGTCTAATTAATAATAACTTAAAATGTATGATAAAAATACAATGTATTTCTGCGTACCTCTCAATTGGGTACATCCAACGACACTGTACCGGTCCCGTAATTTTAGCCTCCATAGCCAAGTGAATAACCAAATGTACCATTACAGTAAAAAATGATGGCAGCAAGATTGTTTCCATATTACTCAAGGTTTGTGAAATTTTATCTTCAAGTAACTCTAACTCTTCTAATTTAAGTGTTTTGTTACAAAGCACCTGAAAGAATGAGCACAATTCGATCAAAGTATAACTCACTTTCCGATCACTTGATCTCCGCAAGGCACTATGAAGAAGTTCTTGTATTATAACATGGAAATCATGAGTTTTTAGTCTAGATGAATTTTGTTTGTGAATGCACCTTGAGATATTAGATACATACCCATGTGGAAACTTATCATTTCGTAGTACTTTGCAAAATAATCTTTTGTCCTTTTTGGACAATGTGAAATAAGTAGGAGGAAGATATGTCCTCCCATTAGCTCGTTATTGCAGCCATAAGCTTGGTTTTATATTCATTTCCCTCAAGTCCAATCGAGATTCTATGTTATCTTTTGATTATTTACCAAGATCTAATAATGTATAAATAGAGTTATCACATACATTTCTTTCTATATGCATCACATCAAGGTTATGATGCAAAAAATTATACTCCCAATAAGGAAGATTGAAAAAATACTCCTTTTTTTCCCACGTATTTTTCATCACCCCACTTACCTTTTCACTCAGCTGACCGAGAGTGAACTTTATGCCTTTAACTTGATCTAGAACTTATGACCCTGATATTGGACAAGGTACAAGTCTTGATTCTTTAGTTCCATCAAATGATTTTCTATCATTTCGATATTTGTGCCTTGCTTCAAGAAACGTCGATGGCCCATGTAACAAAACTTTTTACCATGTTTCAACCTTCTAGATTGATTGCTTATGTTGCAACAAGGGCATGCAAATTAACCATAGGTGCACCATCCTGATATAGAACCATATGTTGGAAAATCGTTTATAGTCCACATGAGCTCTACTTGCATTTGAAATGTCTCCTTAGCCAAGGCATCATAGGTATCTATGCCCATATCTCATAAATTATTTAACTCTTCTATTAAAGGTTCCAAAAAGACATCAATATTATTTATAGGCCCTTTTGGTTCAGGAATCAGCAAGGACAAAATGAAAAACTCTTGCTTCATGCACAACCATGGTGAAAGATTATATGGCATTTGAATCACCGGCCATGTACTATGAACAGTTCACATTGTGCCAAATGGATTAAAGCCATCACTAGCTAATCCTAGGCGAACATTGCAGGAATCGTTAGCAAATTCTATATATCTACTGTCAAAAGCTTTCCAAGCTTCAGAATCTACAGGATGCCGTAAAACTCCATCCTTATTTCGTTCTTCATGATGCCATCTCATCAATTTAGAAGTTTTTGAAGACACAAATAATCTTTGTAGTGTTGGTTTTAGAGGAAAGTACCTTAGGACCTAGGCTGGAAATTTTTTCCCACCGTTTTTCCATCTAGAAGACCCATATTAAGCATTCGTTGATATCTTTCTTAGAAAATTCATTCCCAAACAGCACGCAATCGTTCGGACAAGCATGAGTCTTTTTATAATTTAACCCCAAGCCCTCAACTATCTTTTTGCTCTCATAGAAATAAGAAGGTAACTTCTTACCCTCAGGTAATGCATCCTTCAAAAAATCAAACAACGCATTAAATGAGTCATTTGTCCATTTGAACAACAATTTTATATGGTAAAGATGAAGAAAAAATGACAGTTTACTAAATTTCTTGCACCTAGGGTATAATATTTAATTTGCATCTTTCATGAGCTGTTCAAACTTATCAACATCTGGATGAGGTTGAGTTATTGATGAATGAGGAGTATTCTCTACTAAGTTTGGATCTATATCTCCTTCTTCACTAATGTTAGTATTCATGAACTGGGTAAAGCTTCCAAAAGCATCATGTATCATTCCTCTTATGTCATCGCCCCTTAAAACTTCTTCTCTGTAATTATTTTTCTCAGTACTTGTTGATCCATTGAGAGACTCCCCATGACAAAACCAAGTATCATATGACGGCATAATACCATTAACCACGAGATAATCATATGTCATTGCCTTATTTACTTGATAGTATAGCACACATTGTGTACAGGGGTATGGAATTGTTTCTCCATTATGTTTTTCACGAAAGGCATGGTTCAGAAAATTTTTAACTCCATCTAAATATTCTTTACTAACTCTACTGTTATCGATCCATCTTCTACTTTTAGGATTCTCCATGTCTAGGTTCGGCAGACCCAAGAGCAAAATTCTGGAGCACTTATCTTGGAAATCAAGCCATAGCTACACATTAAAAGGTTGTTTTGTTGTAGTGGTCAATAAAAATTTCAAAGATAGTGTATTTTTTACTTTTATCGGGACCGGTTTACCTTATTATTTCCAGCAGTGTAAAGTTGCAGGGTTGTTATTCTTCTTCTTCTTCTTCTTCTTCTTCTTCTTCTTCTTCTTCTTCTTCTTCTTCTTCTTCTTCTTCTTCTTCTTCTTCTTCTTCTTCTTCTTCTTCTTCTTATTATTATTATTATTATTATTATTATTATTATTATTATTATTATTATTATTATTATTATTATTATTATTATTATTATTATGAGACTCTACTAAACCGGTTTGTGACTCACGACACCTATGAACCTAGAGCTCTGATACCAACTTGTCACGACCCAATTTACCCTCTGTGTGATGTCGTGATGGCACCTAGTCTCTACAACTAGGTAAGCCTAACATTTTGCGTAATAATGAAATAAAAATATAAATTTAACCAACTATTCAAATATACATAACAAATTCCAAAACCCGGAATATCGTGAATAACAAACTACAGAAGAAAAAATCTAGCGTCTCTATACATCAGAGTCTAATAGGTTGCGGACGTGGCAGATATACCTTGAGGTCTCCAAAGCTGTCCCGACTCACTGATAGTGGGGCTGATAAGGTGCACCTAGATCTGCACACGAAAAAATATGTGTGGAGAGTAGCATGAGTACACCACAATCGGTACCCAGTAAGTGCCAAGCCTAACCTCGATCAAGTAGTGACGAGATCAGGTCAAGGCCCTACTGGTAAATATATAATAAAATAATGTAGAGTGTAATACCGTAATAAAATAAAGTCTAAAATTTAGCAACAATGAAATCATAGAAGGTAACAACTTAGTACACAGAAACACAACAGGGGATCTCCCGAGATACCGTCTCGTAGTCCCAAACGTAAATGTGCAGGAGGATCTCCCGGAATACCGTTCCATAGTCCCAAAGTAAATGTGTAGGACAGGGGGATCTCTCGGAATACCGTTTTGTAGTCCCAAAGTAAATATGCAGTACAGGGGAATCTCCCGGAATACAGTTCCGTTGTCCCAAAGTAAATATGCAGTACAAGGGGATCTCCCGCAATACTGTTCCGTAGTCCCAAAGTAAATATGCAGCATGAATGATAGAAATATAACTACATCACGAAATTCTTATAATTTAGACTAAGTACCAGTCAGGGGAAGAAGCAGAAAATTCACTAAGCATGTTGCACATAATTCACATAAGCAATTAAGACACGTAGACATGTTGTATTAGACTAAACATGATGGCTACACATATTGGAATAACTCAATTAAGAATGAAAATAAACTAGTACTAATTAAAATGGTATAACTCAAAATAACATGAAAACATGTTGCTGCTCAGTGAGAAAATCGGGTTTTACCACAACTAGCCCATGTACGTACTCGTTACCTCACGAACACGGCGCTCACATATCACAATAGTTCCAAATCTTAAGAGGATTTTCCCACACAAAGTTAGGCAAGCCACTTACCTCGAACCAAGCTCAATCAATCGGTCACAATGCCTTTCCCACGAATATCTGGCTCCGAATGGCCCAAATCTAGCCAAAAGAAATTACATATCATAAATATAACAATAATAGACTCATCTAATTAACTAAATCAACATTTTAACGAAAATTCTGAAATTAACTCAAAATTCGTCCGTGGGGACCATGTCTCGGAATCAGGTAAAAGTCATAAAATATGAATGCCCGTTCACTCACGAGTCTAACCATATCAAATTTACTAAAATCCGACACAAATGGTCCTTCAAATCCACAAATCAAACTTCCAAAACCCTAGCCTCCAATTCCCAATTTTCACCTTAAATACACACTAACTAGGTGGGAAAATACATGGGGAAGCAAGATTATTGATCAAAAATAAGCACAAGGGACTTACCTCAAGAAGTCACTCGAAAATGCTCTCAAATTTCGCCATAAATCGAGCTGCAAAGTCCAAAAATGACAAAAATCACGAACCCCTTCAGTTTTAACCACTACCCAGGTATTTCCACGCCTGCGGAGCTTGGGCTCGCACTTGCGGGTGCGCTTGTGCGGAAAAATTTGTGTATCTGCACAAATCACTTAACCCCTCTGCCTTCGCACCTGCGATGAAAGGGCCACACCTGCGGAAATCCCTTCCACTTTTGCGGACATTGCGCACCTGCGATGACCCTGACGCTTCTGCGGGCATCGTAGAAGCGGAATTCACCTCAGACCTGCGACCCTGGCACTGCTCCATTTTTCTGCTTCTGCGCTTGCCTCTCTGCAAAAATGACAGATGCCTGAAGACTTCAGCAGCAACTCAAATCCAACTTTTGATCCGTTAAGCACTCGAAACTCACCCGAGGCCCCCGGGACCTCAACCAAACATACCAACCAATCCTAAAACACCATACGAACTTAGTCGAGCCCACATATCACATAAACTAATGCTAAAATCACGAATCATCCTCCAATTCAAACTTAAAGAACTTAAAACTTCAAATTCCTACAACCGATGCCGAAACCTATCAAACCACGTCCGAATGACCCCAAATTTTGCACACAAGTTATATTCAACATTACGGACCTACTCCAACTTCCAGAATCGGAATCCGACCCCGATAACAAAATTTTCACTACCAGTCCAAAACTCTAAAAATTCGATTTTCCCCAATTCAAGCCTAAATAGGCTACGTACCTCCAAAACACAATTCGAACGCGCCCATAAGTCCAAAATCACCTAACGGAGATAACAGAAGCGACAGAATTCTATTCCGAAACCGCCTTCACACAGTTCTGACGACAGACTAAATTCTAAGACTTAAGGTCTCATTTAGGGACTAAGTGTCCCAAAATACTCCGAAACTCAAAATCAATCATCCGACAAGTCACAATAGCAGAAATAGATATGGGAAAAGCCGTTAATAGGGGTTCGGGGCTCTATCTCTCAAAACGATTGGCCGGGTCGTTACATCCTCCCCATTTTAAAATAATCATTCGTCCTCAAACGAACATAGAGACATGCCTGAAGTGGTGAAAAGATGAGGATAACGGCTGCACATATCCTGCTCGGTCTCCCAAGTCGCCTCCTCGACCGGCTGTCCCCTCCAATGAACCTTTACGGAAGCAATGTTCTTTGATCTTAGCTTTCTGACCTGCCTGTCTAAAATAGCCACTGGCTCCTCAACATAGGGTAGATCCTTCTCCAATTGAACTGAGCTGAAATCCAACACATGGGACAGATCGCCGTGATACTTTCGGAGCATAGAAATATGGAATACCGGATGAACTCCTGCTAGACTGGGAGGCAAGGCAAGCTCATAAGCAACCTCCCCAACTCGACGCAACACCTCAAATGGACCAATGAACCTTGGGCTCAGCTTGCCCTTCTTTCCAAACCTCATAATGCCCTTCATATGCGAAACCCGGAGCAAGACTCGCTCTCCAACCATGAATGCCACATCGCGAACCTTCTGGTCTGCATAACTCTTCTGTCTGAACTGGGCTGTGCGAAGTCTATTCTGAATTACCTTCACTTTTTTCCAAGGCATCCTGAACCAAGTCCGTACCCAATAATATGGCCTCACCAGGTTCGAGCCAACCCACCAGGGACCGACACTGCCTACCGTACAGAGCCTCATACGGTGCCATCTAAATGCTGGACTGATAACTGTTATTGTAAGAAAACTACGCAAGTGGCAAGAACTGGTCCCAAGCACCCCCAAAATCTATCACACACGCACAGAGCATATCCTCTAATATCTGAATAGTGCGATTGGACTGCCCGTCCGTCTGAGGGTAAAATGTTGTGCTCAACTTAACCCTAGTACCCAACTCATGTTGTACAACTCTCCAGAACCGTGATGTAAATTTCGTACCCCAGTCAGAGGTAATAGATACCGGTACGCCATGAAGCCTAACGATCTCACAGTTGTAGATTCGAGCTAGCTGCTCGGAAGAATAGGTAGTCATCACAGGAATAAAATGAGCCAACTTGGTCAACCTATCCACAATCACTCAAACTGTATCAAACCTTCCTCTGGTTCTGTGGGAGCCCAACAACGAAATCCATAGTGATCCGCTCCCATTTCCATTCTGGAATCTCTAACTTCTGAAGCAATCCACCTGATCGCTGATGCTCATATTTTACATGTTGACAATTTAGACACCGAGCTACATACCCCACTATGTCTTTCTTCATCTGCCTCCACCAATAATGTTGTTTTAAGTCCTGATACATCTTTACAACACCCAGATGAATAGAGTAATGCGAACTGTGAGCCTCCTGAAGAATCAACTCACGCAAACCATCTACATTGGGCACACATAGCCTGCCCTACATCCTCAATGCACCATAATCTTTAATAGTAACCTCCTTAGCATCACCGTGCTGGAACGTGTCCTTAAGGACAAGCAGATGGGGGTCATCATACTGACGCTCCCTGATACGATCATAATGAGAAGACCGAGAGATCACACAAGCCAATACTCGACTCACCTCAGAAATATCCAATCTCATAAACGGGCTTGCTAAGGCCTGAACATCCAACGCCAATGGCCTCTCTACTGCTGGTAGATATGCTAAACTCCCCAAACTCTCTGCCCGGCGACTCAAAACATCGGCCACCATATTGGCCTTCCTAGGGTGGTACAAAAATAGTGATATCATAATCCTTAAGCAGCTCCAACTACTTTCGCTGACGTAAGTTAAGATCTTTCTGCTTAAACAGATGCGGCAAACTCCGATGATCGGTGTAAATCTCACAAGGAACACCGTACAAATAATATCGCCATATCTTCAAGGTATGAACAATAGCTGCTAACTCAAGGTCGTGGACATGATAATTCTTTTCGTGCACCTTCAGCTGTCTGGACGCGTAGGAAATCACCCTATCATCCTGCATCAACACCGTTCTGAGACCAATCCGCGATACATCACAATATACAATATAAGACCCCAAACTTGTAGGTAATACCAATACTGGGGCTGTAGTCAAAGATGTCTTGAGCTTCTGAAAGCTCTCCTCACATTCTTCTGTCCACCTGAACGGAGCACCCTTCTAGGTCAGCCTGGTCATAGGTGCTGCAATAGATGAGAATCCCTCTACAAAGTGACAGTAATACCCCGCTAAACCAAGAAAACTCTGGATCTATGTAGCTGAGGACTTGTCTGGGCCAACTTTGCACTGCTTCAATCTTCTTCGAATCCACCTGGATCCCCTCACTCGATACTATATGACCCAAGAATGCCATTGAGTCTAGGCAAAACTCACACTTTGAAAATTTTGCAAATAACTTCTTTTCTCTCAAGGTCTGAAGTGCAGTCCTCGGGTGCTGCTCAAGATCCTCCCGACTCCGGGAATATACCATAATGTTGTCAATAAACACAATGACGAATGAGTCAAGACAAGGCCCGAACACACTACGCATCAAGTGCATAAAAGATGCTGAGGCATTGGTTAGCCCAAAAGATATAATAAGAAACTCTTAGTGACCATATCTGGTCATAAAAGCAGTCTTTAGGATATCCGGCTCCCGAATCTTCAACTGATTATAACCTGAACGTAAGTCAATCTTGGAAAACACTCTGGCACCCTGTAACTGATCAAATAAGTCATCAATACGAGGCAATGGATACCTGTTCTTCACTGTGACTTTGTTCAACTAGCGGTAATCAATACACATCCGCATAGAACCATCCTTCTTCTTCACAAATATGACAGGAGAACCCCAAGGTGACACACTGGCCTGAATGAAGCCTTTATCAAGCAACTCCTGTAACTCCTCCTTCAACTTCTTTAATTTAGGAGGAGCCATATGATATGGAGGAATGGAGATGGGCTGAGTGCACAGCAATAAATCAATGCCAAAATCAATATCTCCGTCGGGCGGCATGCCCGGAAGATCAGCTATAAACACATCTAAAAAGTCCCTCACTACTGGAACTGACTTAACTATAGGGGTATCAATACTGACATCTCTCACATAAGCTAGATACGTGTCACACCCCTTCTCAACCATTCGTTGAGCTTTAAGAAAAGAAATAATTCTGCTTGGAGTATAATCTAAGGTACCTCTCCATTGCAATCGCGGTAAACCTGGCATAGCCAGCTTCACAGTTTTAGCGTGAAAATCAAGAATAGCATAATGGGGCGACAACCAGTCCATGCCCAATATAATATCAAAGTCCACCATGCCGAGCAATAATAAATTGGCTCTGGTCTCAAAACCACTAAGAGCAATCAAACACAACCGATACACACGGTCCACAACAAGAAAAGTTCCTACATGAGTAGACACATAAACAGGGGAACTCAAAGAATCCCGAGATATGCCCAAATATGGGGCAAAATAAGAGGACACATAAGAATATGTAGAACCTGGGTCAAATAATACCAACGCATCTCTATGACATACCGGAACAATACCTGTAATGATAGAATCAGAAGTAACTGCCTCTGTACGAGCAAGAAGTGGATAATATCTGGCCTGGCCTCCCACTCTAGGGCGACCTCTACCTCGAGCTGGTTGAGTAGGTGGGGTGGCATCTGGTGCTGTAATCATAGCCTGAGGACCCGATGGAGCACGTTGTGGTTGAAAAGTCTATGGAGGTGCACCCCTCCTAATCTTGGGGCAATCCCTCACCATGTGGCGAGTATCGCCACACTCAAAACAAGCTTTGGGAGGGAGTGGCTGTTGTGACTGGCTCGAGCCAGGTCTGTTGGACTGGCCTCTAGGAACACACCGTGCAGGAGGCACACTAGATACCGGCGGTGCATAATAAGGCTCCTTGGGTCTAGAAGGAGCTGGAACACCGCTGGAGGCTGGAAGAGCTGAATGAACGGGGCAGCTCACATAACCCCTACCATGGCGAGCTACTAGGGCATGGGCTCCTGAATAATTACCAGCCTTTCGAGACCTCTTGGCCTCCCTCTCCTCTCTATCCCGGGCAAACATGCCCTCGAATCTCCTGGAAATACCCATAACCTACTGATAAGAAATATCCATCTCCAATTCCCTGGCCATACTACTCTGAATGCTGGGATGGAGACCCTCAATAAACCGTCGAACCCTCTCTCGAACTGTGGTAACTAAGGCCGGTGCATGTCCAGCCACATCACTGTAGCGAACTGCATACTCTGACACAGTCATAGCACCCTGGAGCAACTGCTCAAACTCCGCGCGCCATGAGTCCCTGAGGCTTTGAGGGACATACTCTCTCAAAAACATGTCCGAGAACTGAGTCCATGTAAGTGAAGCTGCCTCAGCCGGACTACTCAACTCATAAGCACGCCACCACTGATAGGCTGCTCCTCTAAGATGGAATGTAGTAAAAGAAACCCCGCTCGTCTCCGCTACGCCCATAGTGCGGAGAATACGATGACACTCCTCTAGAAAACCCCAAGCATCATTTGTAGCCAATCTGCTGAAGGTAGGTGGGTGGTACTTCTTGTACCTCTCAAGTCTGAGCTGCTCCGCCTCAGAAGCTGCTGCCCTAACCTTGGGATTAGCTGGAGCTATCGACTGCATTGGTACAATCTCTGGAACCTGGTAGACCTGAACCCACTGCTTTGGAGTACCGGCAACGGGAGTCTGTGCTCCTCCCCCGACCTGAGATGTGGCAGCAGCAAGTGGAATCAAACCAACCTGAACTAAGGTGCTGAACATGCTTAGAAACTGGGCTAGAGTCTCCTGGATGGCTGGTGCAGGAACAGGTGCCTCAGGTGTCTGCCCTCCAGCTGGAACTACTGGGGGATCCTCTAAAGCAGCTCGTGCGGGTGCTCTGGCTACACCATGTAGATGTCCTCGGCCTCTACCCCGGCCCCGGCCTCTCGCGGCTCTAGCAGGGGGCGCAGGCGCCTGGTCATTAGATCCGCTTGTACGTGTCCTCACCATCTGTGAGAGAATAGAATACAGAAGTTTATAATCTTTGAAGTCAACAAAGTTGTCGCACAACAAGGAATCAAAGTAGTGAAATTTTCCTAACAGTTTCATAGCCTCCCGAAGATAAGTACGTCTCCGTACTGATCCGCGAGACTCTACTAAACTAGTTTGTGACTCACGACACTTATGAAACTAGAGCTCTGATACCAACTAGTCACGACCCAATTTCCCCTCCGTGTGATATCGTGACGGCACCTAGTCTCTACAACTAGGTAAGCCTAACATTTTGCGGAATAATGAAATTAAAATATAAATTTAACCAACTATTCAAAAATACACAACAAAACCCATAACCCGGAACATCGTGAATCATAAACTACAGAATGAAAAATCTAGTGTCTCTATACATCAGAGTCTAACAAGGAAAAATAAAGAAGATAATGGACATGAGAAAGAGTAGAAGGGGACTTCGAGGTATGCGGACGCGGCAAATATACCTTGAAGTCTCCAAAGCTGTCCCGACTCACTAATAGTGCGGCTGATAAGGTTCACCTGGATCTACACACGAAAAAACATGTGCAAAGAGTAGCATGAGTACACCACAATCGGTACCCAGTAAGTGCCAAGCGTAACCTCGGTCGAGTAGTGACGAGGTCAGGTCAAGGCCCTACTGGTAAATTTATAATAAAACAATATAGAGTGTAATACCGCATTAAAATAAAGGCTGAAATTTAACAACAATGAAATCATAGAAGGTAACAGCTTAGTACACAGAAATACAACAGGGGATCTCCCGAGATACTGTCTCGTAGTCCCAAACATAAATGTGCAGGGGGATCTCCCAGAATACCATTCCGTAGTCCCAAAGTAAATGTGCAGGACAGGGGGATCTCTTCTCGGAATACCATTCCGTATTGCCAAAGTAAATATGCAGTACATGGGGATCTCCCGGAATACTGTTCTGTAGTCGTAAAGTAAATATGCAGTACAGGGGGATCTCCCAGAATACCGTTTCGTAGTCCCAAAGTAAATATGCAGCGCGAATGATAGAAATACAACTACATCAGGAAAATTCTTACAATTTAGATTAAGTACCAGTCAGGGAAGAAGCAGGAAATTCACTAAGCATGTTGCACATAAATCACATAAATAATTAAGACACGTAGACTTGTTGTATTAGACTAAAAATGATGGCTACACAACTAGCCCGTGTACATACTCGTTACCTCACGTACACGGCGCTCACATATCACAATAGTTCCAAATCTTAAGGGGATTTTCCCCACACAAAGTTAGGCAAGCCACTTACCTCGAACCAAGCTCAATCAATCGGTCACAATGCCTTTCCCACCAATATCCGGCTGCACGTGCGATCACGCACCTGCGGTCTCTCCACCGTAGGTGTGAAAATGACAGATGCCTGAAGACTTCAGCAGCAACTCAAATCCAACTTTTGATCCGTTAAACACTCGAAACTCACCCGAGGCCCCCGTGACCTCAACCAAACATACCAACCAATCCTAAAATACCATACAAACTTAGTAGAGCCCACATATCACATCAACTAATGCTAAAATCACGAATCACCCTCCAATTCAAACATAAAGAACTTGAAACTTCAAATTCCTACAACCGATGCTGAAACCTATCAAACCACGTCCGAATGATCGCAAATGTTGCACACAAGTCATATTAAACATTACAGACCTACTCCAACTTCCAGAATTGGAATCCGACCCCGATATCAAAATTTCCACTACCGGTCCAAAACTCCAAAAATTCAATTTTCGCCAATTCAAGCCTAAATAAGCTACGGACCTCCAAAATACAATTCGGACACGCCTCTAAGTCCAAAATCACCTAACAGAGCTAACGGAACTGACAGAATTCCATTCCGGAACCGTCTTCTCACAGTTCCAACTACGGTCCAAATTCTAAGACTTAAGCTCTGATTTAGGGACTAAGTGTCCCAAAACACTCTGAAACACAAAACCAATCATCCCAACAAGTCACAATAGCAGAAATAGATATAGGGAAAGCAGTTAATAGGGTTTCGGGGCTCTAACTCTCAAAACGATCGGCCGCGTTGTTACATATAGATACCTGGTTATTCTAACTAAAGCTTAGGTAGATAGGAATAAATCACCTAGTTGTCGATTTGAATCTTGGTCTTCAAGGTTTGCACCCACTTCATTGACCACGAGCTCACTATTAGATGCATATTGTAAGGCTTTATCAAGTTGACATTGCTCATCCATGCTTGTACGATTGTACTTGAAAAAAGTGATTTCAACATGATTCCACGTTTAACCCTTTCCGAAAGGTCAACTTGGAGAAAAATGGATGGGTTCTCCACAGAATATTTAATCAACAATGATAAGCATCTTGCTGCTCAGGTATCATTTCATCCTTCTCTCCTTCTTTATATTTGTTAAGCACCGTCTTTGATAACTTTAAT
Source organism: Nicotiana tabacum (assembly GCF_000715075.1). Lineage (NCBI taxonomy): Eukaryota > Viridiplantae > Streptophyta > Magnoliopsida > Solanales > Solanaceae > Nicotiana > Nicotiana tabacum. Next base: position 45,163,335 of record NC_134094.1, read on the forward strand.
CTTTGACTTTATAGGCTAACCTCCTGTGACGATCCGATAGGTCTTTTCGAGTAATAGCCTTAATTTTCGTGTTTCGATACCTCTCATAGCTTCGTTTGATATTTATTAGTTTGTGTACATGGTCCGTTATTTTTCGCAAAGCTTTTACGTGAAATTTTGAAGAAAAAGTAATTTTTAACTTAAAATGAGGTTTGAGCTGACCATAGTCAATATTTTTAGTTAACGACCTTGAATCAGTGTTTTGACGATTCGATTAGGTTCGTATGATATTTTTGTACTTGTACGCATGTTTTGTTGGGGTCCCGAGTGATCCGAGCACGTTTCGGTGCATTATGTGAAAGATTGTGAAAATTGAGTTTTTAAGTTGAAATCTTGAGTTTTGATGAATGATTCTTGTTCTTTGATGTTATTTTGGTGATTTGAGCTAGCAAGAGATTTTTTATGGTGTTATTATACTTGTGTGCATGTTTAGTTTGGAGCGCGAGGGGCTAGGGTGAGTTTTGGATGCATTGCAAATTGATTTGGAACTGCTGGTGCTCAGCAGTTGCTGGTGCAAAGTTGTAGGTCTTGCATTTGCGTGTACCAGATCATAATTGCAAGCCTCGCATTTGCAATGTCAAGTTTGCAAATGCAAAGTGGGCACTGGGCTATGGGGTTCGCATTTGCGAACAACCTTTCGCTTTTGCGATCCAGTCTGGGATCACTGTTGCGACCCTTGTGTCGCATTTGTGATACTATGCTAGGTAGAGCAGTTTTGCATTTGCGAGGGGGTGTCTTTCACAAATGCTATAGTTTTGTCGCATTTGCGACTCTTGCATGTCTGTCATGCTAGCCGCATTTGCGATTAGTGCTTTGCAATTGCGGACATCACAATTGCGAACAAGAGTTTACAATTGTGATGTCTGCAGCTGGGTAAAAGGTGGTAAAGCCGGGACTTAGCTCATTTTACACAAATTCTCCACCCTAAACACACAAATTTAGCTAATTTTACACAAATCTTCAACCCTAAACACACAAATTTTAATCAATTTCAATTACTTTACCATGAATTTCATCATCAAATTCATGAATTCCAAGGCAGAAATTTGGAATTTTGGGTAGAATTTAGTGATCTTGTAAAATTGAGATTTAGACATCAAATTGAGGTCGAATTTCGAAATAAATCACATATCCGGGCTTGGGGGTGAATGGGTAGTTTGGATTTAGTCCAAATCTCGGATTTCTACCAAGCGGTCCAAGGGTTGACTTCTGTTGACTTATTTTTGTGGGTAGTGTCTAAAACTTGTTTTGAATTATTTGATGGATAATTGGCTAGATTCAGTTGGTTTGGAGGCTTGTTCGAAAGGAAAAGCAATGGTTGAATATTGATTTGGTTGCAGAAAGAGGTAAGTGTCGTGGTTAACCTTGACTTGAGAGAATTAGGATTTGATTGGTCTATTATCTACTTTCTAACCGTTTGGAGGTGGATTCACGCGGGATGGCATTTCTAGAGTATTGGGTGGCTTGCTTGGGATTTGATTTGGCTTGTTCGCGGTAAGTAACATTTCTAAACTTGGAATTAAGGGTAATTTTGGCAGAAAACCATGTTATTTGTAATGTGTTGGGTGATGCACATGCTAGGTGACGGGCATGTGGGCATGCACCGGGGTAATCAAGAGCTGGGTTGATTTTTGGACTATGTTGCTATCATGTCTTGTTTTATCCGTATTTTTCATACTTGTTAGATTAACTGAGCTATGATTCATGTTAGAAATCATATTAATGATATATGGTTATTTGATTGAGACTTAATGAGGCTATTTCTGTTATTTTGCTTTATCTGATTTAACTGTAATTATACACTCAGTCATGGTTCTTCATTTGCTTATCATATCTCAGTCTCTATTTACCAGTCATTGTTAGATCGCATGTTATCATTATTATTTTTCATATGTGGAGTTGATGGGTTGAGCGGTATGAGATTGTGAGCCATTGAGACTTGAGAGGTTGATGACTGAGATGGGCCTTAGAGCCGTGTTAAAAGTGTAGTTGTGGATCGGACTGCATGCTACAGTAGGACATATTCGCTTTATTATTACTTTATTATTATTGAGGATCGAGCTGCACACCGCAACATGCCATATTGGCTTTTGATTAGCGCTTGGGCAGGATCCGCCCCTCCGGAATATGATATACCAGTAGTGAGCGCATGCACTGTGAGATACATACATATGCTTTGGTGAGGGGCAATGATGCCAGGCACCAGTACAGTGATGAGTGATTGTGTGTGTGTGATGAAGTGGGAATTTGAGATAAACAACTTGAGTATATTAAGAGTGAGAGCACCTGGGGATACCACCATGAAATTATTCATTTGTCATACATACTTGACATGTAGGCATTGAGATTCATTATCCTCATGCAGACGGTAATGTGACATTTGATGATTTGACATGTATATTTGACATGTAGGCATATGGATGTATATTCCTCATGCTAGACGGTATATGATAATTGATGACTTGATATGTATATTGACATGTATGCATAGAGATGTACTTTTTTCATGCTAATTGGTAAATGAAAATTCTTGTCTGGTGTTGTGAATTGGGAATACAGCTCTTTTGATAAACTCATGTTTAGTTGATTTTCAGTGGTAAGATTTGGGCTTGACTATTTTACTTGAAAAGTATGCCTACTTTCAAGTAACTGTGAACGAGCTGAGCATATATCTCTTGAGTTATTTACCTTTACTATCCTCATTATATTATTACGAGTTGTTATTGGCTATTGGTGTTGGATACTTACCTTCTTCCAAGCTCATCACTATTTTCAACCTGATGTTAGGTTTGTTAGGGGTCGGTTGTACTCACACTACACTTTCACACCTTTCGTGCAGATCTTGGAGCTGATGTTGCTGTGTATGGTGGGAGCTGCATTGAAGATGTCCCTACATTCCAGTTATAGCTGCCATTTGTCCTTGGTAGCTCTAGATTTACAAATCTATTAATGTATATTTCGAACAGATGATGTATTTATATCTTACCAGCTTTATAAATTCTAAGTCTTAAAAGCTCGTGACTTGTATTACCAAACATTGGGAGTTTGTTTAGAAATTCATTCATTTTACTCATTCACTCTTATTTATTCTCATATGAGTTGTGTTGAATGTTACATGGCTTACCTAGCATGTTAGGTTAGGTACCATAATGACTGTTCGGAGTTTGGGTCGTGACAGGTTTATAATGAGTGCCTTCTTATAGCCTCGTCACTACTTCGTCGAGGTTAGGCTCGGCACTTACGGAGTACATGAGGTCGATTGTACTCATACTACACTTTTGTACTTCTTATGCAGGTTATGGAGTTGGTTCCAGCAGTATTTAGTGGAGGCTTGCTCAGACTATCATTACTTAGAGGCTTGAGGTAGAGTTGCACGACATTCGCGGAGGCTGATGTCCCCTTCTTATCTTTGTACTGTTTATTTCATTTAAATAGTTGTATTTTATTTCAGCCCTTGATTGTAGTACTTTTAGTAGCTCATGTACTTGTAACCCCTTATTCCGGGATTAGACTAGCAGCGTGTTTGGAGTTTATTATATTTTTTGGAGTTTTACAGTTTTACCTTCTTGTTAAATCTGCATTTTAAATTATTAAAATGAATAGTTGTGCAACTCATGTTGGCTTCCCTAGCAAGTAGACGTTAGGCATCATCACTGCCCCGAGATTGGTATTCCTGGTCGTGACATCATGATCAAGCCTAGTAGAATCTTGAGTGTCGGTACGGAGACGTATGTACTTATCTTCTAGAGGCTGTTGATACTCAATTTTGACCCTCCGTATTTAAAAATTAACTTGTGCAGGCTTCCCAGTCAAAAAATGATTAAAAGTAGTCTTTTACACATTTTTTAGCTTAAATGTAATTTATTGATAATTATCCATGTTTTCAGAAAATATACTTTTTTTATCATTTTATTGCAATTAGTTAAATACTATTATTTTTGTGCATTTTTCTAGATTTCAAATAATTTATTGATAATTGTCTTCTTTTTTCAAATAGCAGGATATTCTATCAATTTCTTGTCCTTTAAGAAATGAAAATAACAATTACTACAACATTAGTGTAGTCATCAATATTTTCAAATAAATACTACAAAACATATTTCCTAATTAAATAATCATATTCTAGTTTATAATACAATCTATTAATTAAATGAAAGCCAATAGAATTTATTTTAAAATACGAATCGCATACAATCAAACCCAATATACCCTCAACGTCCGATGTGATGACACATTTGATGTGAGTAAATATTTGATGTGACTAGATATTTGATATGACTAAACATTTGACGTGACTAAATATCTTGATGTGAAAAGACATGTGATTTGACAACACATGTGATGTACCATGACATCCCTTTTACTCAATGGGTAAAGTTTTTATCCAAAGGGTAAAGACCATATTTTTTCCTATATAAAAAGAGGGTCATCCTCCACAATTTACATAAACATTCACGCACTTGCACATTTTCTTCTTCCTCCATTAAATTTTGCAAGAACACTTTGCGCACTTGCACGTTTTCTTCATCCTTCAATTTTTTGAAGAACACTTGCACTTTTCTCTCGTTCATTCTTCAATTTTTCATCACAAATCGAATTTCTCTCGGGAGCCGATATAATCGATTTGAAGCATACATCTCAATGTCATGTTCAGAGATTATGGAGCAAATAAAAATTTCTTCTCTATTGATTTCAAAGCTTTCTACGAGCGAAAATCAGAGTAAATGTAAAGCGAGGAGGGACAGACTCACTTAGTCGTTACCTTGGTTGTTTAATCCGAAGCTCATCTACTTCGGACATAAGGTCCACATCTCTCCCATTTTTCATGTTGTTTTACATATTGGGTGTGTTTGGTATGAAGAAAAATATTTTCCATGGAAAATATTTTTCTAGAAAATATTTTTCTGAAAAATGAGTAGTTTTATCACTTATTTTTTATTGTTTGGTTGATGAGTAAAAAACCTTTTCCGGAAAATAGTTTCTAATATTTGGTTACAGAGTATAAAATATTTTTAGGAAAATAAATTTTTTATGTTACTCTACTTAACCCACCTTCCCCAAAATCCTCATTGTTGAATGAAAGAAAATATTTTTTCTACATCATGAAAAGAAAATACTCAGTTTGTTGAAATGAAAAAAAAAATATTTTTTCTACATCATGAAAAGAAAGTACTCTTTTTTTTAAATGAAAGAAAATACTTTTTCTACATCTTGAAAGAAAATACTTATTTTGTTGAAAAAAATACTTTTTTCTATTTTAGGAAAAGAAAATACTTAGTTTGTTGAAATGAAAGAAAATATTTTTTTGGCTTAAATATTTTGGAAAATATTTTTCTCATCAACTCACTTTCCTCTAATTGGAGGAAAATATTTTTCTTATCAAGCGTAGGGAAACCATTTTTCAAAACTCTTTTTTAACCTTCTCTACCTTATTCCCCATGCCCACCAACCCCCACCAACCCCAACCCCCTACCCTCTACCCCTTACCCCCTTCCCCCGACTTCACCCCACCCACCTCAACCTTGTTCACCACCCACTCTAAATAGAACTATTATAAAGAGTACTTTCTTTTATGTTGTAGATAGAGTATTTTGTTTTATTTCAACAAAATGAGTATTTTCTTTTAATGATTTAGTAAAAAAAATTTCTTTTATTTAAAAAAAACGAGTACTTTTTTTTTCATGACGTAGAAAAAAATATTTTCTTTCATTTCAACAAAACAAGTACTTTCTTTCATGATGTAGAAAAAATATTTTCTTTTATTTCAACAAACTAAGTATTTTCTTTTCTTGTAATAGAAAAAGAATTTTTTTTTTCAAAAAATGTGTACTTTCTTTTCCTGATATGGAAAGAGTAGTTTCTTTCATTTCAACAAAACAAGTACTTTCTTTTCCTGATATA